>NC_064615.1:442821715-444161715 GCF_023898315.1 Schistocerca nitens | reverse complement strand
TTAATAAAACACAGACAATTTCAAGTATTTAACGCGGAAAAGAAGACAGTGCATCCGGTAATCTTCATAAAAGGATTCCGAAATGTATTACCGAGTGCCTGGAATGAACGCCAAAAAATTCAGTTCATAATCGCACATATACAAGGCGACGCTGCTTTATGGGCAAATGAAGTCATAGAAAATTGCCATAGCCTGGCACAATTTGAAAAATCTTTCCTAGACAGATACTGGTCTAAGGCTATTCAAGAACGCCTGAGGACTGAAGTATACAGCCCACAAATGTGCGATCACAAACAGGGTACACTCCGTAAATATATTGAAAAATATATCAACAAAACTAGATATTGGGATGACCCCATATCAGCCCGTGATGTGATCAGAATCTTAAAATTACGATTGCCCGGTTATATACGAGACAAATTAATAAATGTACCCGAAAATGACCTGGAACGGTACTTGTCTGTGCTGGACGAAATCGATCTCCCCCAGGAAGAAAATAGGATAAATAAAGACCGGGAGAACAGTAATGGTTCACCACGCAAGTTTAAAAATGGCAACAACAATTCCAATTTTGGAAGCCATGGAAATGGAAAGGAAGATCAATCCGCAGAACAAAACAGGAAGAACGGAAACGGTCAACCATCTTACAATCAAAAACGTAGGTGGGAAGATAGAGGACATCCCGGATCCAGTAACAGTAATAATAGTTACAATAACAAACGTCGAAATGAAGGTCAATGGCCAAAACAAAGCAGTAGTGCCAACAACCGCACTTACCCGGTGCAGTGGATGCAAACTTCTATGCCACCACCACCGCCTCCTAACGGTAACCAGTACCAGTGTGACAATCGGAATTCTATGCAGAATACTAACGCAATACCACAAACATGGACAGACTCGAATAGCAGCGTAAGGATAGTAGAAATGCCCACTGACGGATACCACCATAGTTCAAGACCGTCAAACGAACAACGGCCAATAAGCTCCCAATTGATGGTCGGCGAAAAAACAGGGGGCACACCTAGAAACAATACACAAGATAATATATTACTACTGAGGTACCAAGATGGAAACAGTACACAACATGATTTACTTATGGAATCAAACTAATGTAACAAAAAAGAAATAACTGAAGTACAAACCATCATAAAAGCTAGAATTAATGAATTGCCAGTAGAAATATATATAGATACAGGTGCCACTACTAATGTTATGAGCTATGATCTATTCAAAACCTTGAGCCAAAACCGCAACTTACCGACATTTTCTGTACAAAACTGCTGTGGCATTGGAGCCATGGGAGCACAAGCACAAAACGTTCAGTATCAGGTGCTGGTAGATTTATGCCTAGGGGAAGATAACGTAAAATGTATCTTTCTCGTAGTCAAAGGATTGAGAGTAACCTGCATCCTGGGGGGAGGTTTCCTGAGCGAGAAGAAAGCAAAAATTGATTTCTCCAGCGGGAAGATCTCCCTACTGAATGAAAATAAGCAAATTGTACTGGATTTAACACGAACAGTAAGTACACCCGGTAAAGATTACCCGAGCGTACGAGTAAAAAGCGAAGAGATGCCCGTATTTCAATTAAGCAGCAATTTAAGGGGCCAGGGAGAATATTATTCGGACGTAGCTCACAACGAAACGCTTCGCTGGACCGAAACCCTTAACAACAAAGCACAAGAATCATGTTATCTAACTGAATCCCAACGAAAGAGTCGATATGACAAGTCAATAAAACGGACAGTCCCATATCAGATAAACGACTTAGTTTTGATAAGAAACCATCCTAAGTCGTCACTCATAACAAAGAAGAACAAGAAATGGCAAATGCTGTATAATGGACCTTTTAAAATCATACAAATACCGCACGGTTGTAGCTACCTCATAGCTGATGTAATGAGCGGGAAGATCAAAGGATTGTATCCCTATAAGGACTTAAAGAAATTTGTGGTACCTGACAATAGGACATGAATGGTTTACCGTATTTTTGTGTAATATGTAGGTTTTGTACAGACTTCAATATATATTTTTGCGTAGTTGTAAGAATCTTATGTTTTGTTTGTGCTTAGTATGTAAGATGTTTTGTCTTTATGTCAAGGAATGATTTACACACCAGCCTTCAAAAATGAGTACAAAGAATCTAAAGGACCATCAGTCCAATGATAGAATTTGTGTACAAACATAAACAGTAAGAGTAAGATGTTTTTCAGTGGTTATTAGAGTTAGTAACTATAAATTTTATTATGCTGTGTGATAAATGTTTATTTAAAGAATGCACTAAATATTCTAATCTGTCACATTAAAAATGAATAGTAATGGTATATGGAAAAGACTGTGCACATACCATGTGACATCTGTGATGCTGTGCTTTGACCTTAAAAGAGAAAGTATAAGCATCTAGCCACAATATTTGAGATTAAATGAGAACTCCACTTTAGAGCATGTTTTTGACAGTTGCAAACCTTTTATAGGATACGCGATTACGCTAACAGCTTATGGAGCATGCACATGCGCAGCGGACCTAATCCCCAAATGAATATACCCTATGACACATTTATTAATGCTCAAATATAAAAGTATTGCAAGTCAGGCCAGAATCCGTTGCATGTTTGATGTGACACTTAATTGTATGCAATAACATAACAAAAGTGCTTTTGATCTGTGAAATTTCATTGTAACATATTGTGTTAACGAACAGACATCTGTGTCACTATGTGATATAAAAAAAAAACCAGTAATCATGTGATACAATTGTATCAAAGTCATGCTGTAAGCAATACTAACAGGAACTATATTAGTGTGTTGGTATTCGCGGAGGAAGTGTGAACTTTGAGAACTGTATTAGTGATCAACTTGGGCAGTGAACACTTATGTGCTGTATAACTGAAAAAACGCGAGGTACAAACATTAACTAAACATATCTGTGTGCAGTGACCGAAAACACAAAACTGTGATCAGTGTGTGTTCGAAACTGTACAGACAACATTTTTAGTTTGGACGCTACCTCCTGTGCGCCAACAATTAATATGACGTCACAGACCACGTAGTAGGACGTTACTGCAACAGCAACAACGGTGGAACGCCGTCAAACAAAAATTGTGAAACATAAATATTCCATACGAAGTGATGACAACAGGGATGTGCAGTGCTTACTTCAGCATCATATCTCCTGCATCATTCAGCACCAGTACGTGCAAACGAACACGAAAATACCAAGTAACTGAGCCTGTGCCTCGATGATGCAATAATGTTGACTAATCAATTCTTACCCACAGCCATAACAACTTACAAAATCCGTTCTATAACATATGTGCATTTGTTTCATGATTTGCACGAGTCAACATCCTCTCCCGTGCTGAAAACTTTAACGAGCGGTGCGCAACAATGCAGACGCACCACGCAGACAAAATAACGTCGTTCCGTACTCCACATCCTGACCGCCGCCTACGGACAAGAAAGAAGACAACAGTTTCCAGCCGACGCTCCATGGCAACGGGCACGAGACATCGCGGTAGCGACATACAGCGTCATCCACACCACACGACGAGAAATTCGCCAACAAAAATAAAAAAACGCAAAATATTACCAACACAATATAAAAAAATTGATGAACACTTTCATATAAAAACTATATGTTTGTTTCTTTTTCAGAAAATTTTATATTTGATGTAAATACTTGTAATACCAAAACATGTAGAACCAACTTATGTAAGTAACACAAAGGGTTAAATCTATCAGCTCTGCCGAGGTTTTTCTGGGGTTTCCCTGCGGCCCTCGTCCAAATGGAAGAGCTTGTTATATTGCAACCGTCCCCAGCCATGTTATGTAAAAAGACTCAAAATGAATGTGTACCCATGACCTAATACACGGTGAAGTGAACTGATGGTGACCAACGAAAGAAAGAAAAGTGACACTCGTGGTCTACAAGAACCAAACATTAAGTAGTGTGTTCCTTGTAGCCCAGGGGGCCGTGTAGTGTCCCTTTTGCAATATTCACCATTATCGAGGTGAAACATAAATAAAAATGACTGTATGTGACTCAAAATGAATTGGAAGCATTGATTTATCGTTGATTTAACTGTAAAAATATACAATATACACTCCTGGAAATTGAAATAAGAACACCGTGAATTCATTATCCCAGGAAGGGGAAACTTTATTGACACATTCCTGGGATCAGATACATCACATGATCACACTGACAGAACCACAGGCACATAGACACAGGCAACAGAGCATGCACAATGTCGGCACTAGTACAGTGTATATCCACCTTTCGCAGCAATGCAGGCTGCTATTCTCCCATGGAGACGATCGTAGAGATGCTGGATGTAGTCCTGTGGAACGGCTTGCCATGCCATTTCCACCTGGCGCCTCAGTTGGACCAGCGTTCGTGCTGGACCTGCAGACCGCGTGAGACGACGCTTCATCCAGTCCCAAACATGCTCAATGGGGGACAGATCCGGAGATCTTGCTGGCCAGGGTAGTTGACTTACACCTTCTAGAGCACGTTGGGTGGCACGGGATACATGCGGACGTGCATTGTCCTGTTGGAACAGCAAGTTCCCTTGCCGGTCTAGGAATGGTAGAACGATGGGTTCGATGACGGTTTGGATGTACCGTGCACTATTCAGTGTCCCCTCGACGATCACCAGTGGTGTACGGCCAGTGTAGGAGATCGCTCCCCACACCATGATGCCGGGTGTTGGCCCTGTGTGCCTCGGTCGTATGCAGTCCTGATTGTGGCGCTCACCTGCACGGCGCCAAACACGCATACGACCATCATTGGCACCAAGGCAGAAGCGACTCTCATCGCTGAAGACGACACGTCTCCATTCGTCCCTCCATTCACGCCTGTCGCGACACCACTGGAGGCGGGCTGCACGATGTTGGGGCGTGAGCGGAAGACGGTCTAACGGTGTGCGGGACCGTAGCCCAGCTTCATGGAGACGGTTGCGAATGGTCCTCGCCGATACCCCAGGAGCAACAGTGTCCCTAATTTGCTGGGAAGTGGCGGTGCGGTCCCCTACGGCACTGCGTAGGATCCTACGGTCTTGGCGTGCATCCGTGCGTCGCTGCGGTCCGGTCCCAGGTCGACGGGCACGTGCACCTTCCGCCGACCACTGGCGACAACATCGATGTACTGTGGAGACCTCACGCCCCACGTGTTGAGCAATTCGGCGGTACGTCCACCCGGCCTCCCGCATGCCCACTATACGCCCTCGCTCAAAGTCCGTCAACTGCACATACGGTTCACGTCCACGCTGTCGCGGCATGCTACCAGTGTTAAAGACTGCGATGGAGCTCCGTATGCCACGGCAAACTGGCTGACACTGACGGCGGCGGTGCACAAATGCTGCGCAGCTAGCGCCATTCGACGGCCAACACCGCGGTTCCTGGTGTGTCCGCTGTGCCGTGCGTGTGATCATTGCTTGTACAGCCCTCTCGCAGTGTCCGGAGCAAGTATGGTGGGTCTGACACACCGGTGTCAATGTGTTCTTTTTTCCATTTCCAGGAGTGTATATCGATAAATGCAGAAAAGACATTATTTTTAGTGTATGAGATTACAATGTGTAAGTAATTAAAAGAAGTATTATCATCTCTGTAATACTATAAAACACAATGCAATGTTCATTCTCCTGTCTAGTCTGTTTTGTTCTGTTCGTTCTGGTGTTAGCTGGAATAAGGTACGCAAGCTATTGTGCTGCGCTAGCATTTGTTTCTGTCGTAACGTAATTGCCAATATTTCATGGTGTAAACTGTGTCCTAGTAAGAATATATTAGTATAAATTGATCTCCGTGTGTTATTTCAAGAACCTACGCTACAATTATCTTATGAAAAGAATATTTAATGAAAATTATTTAGCTTGTTTCCAGCTGCTGCGGAGCGAGTAATAGTGATCTCTGACTGTTAACAATTAGCCGCCATTACGCGGTACATTTAAAAATATTTTTTCACAGCACAATGTCTGATAGCCGGAGCGGAAGAAATTATGTTAAAATATTCAGTGAGATTAATTGAAGTAATCCAGTGAAATAATTTTATTAAAACCTATATATTTTCTGTGATAGTAATAATTTCAGAGCTGAGTAATACTGCGCTATTGCATTTACAGTAATTTGTAGGGAGCCTGGCGCTCGGTAAAACCAGATACAATACGTAATTGGCAACGTACGAAATTCATTATTTTGCTTATTATATCTCTTTTGTATTTTTTTTTTTTGAAAGCTAAACGTAAAAACTAACTTCACTAAAAATCAGTTACAGATGACGATAAATCAAAGGACAAACAAATTTACTAGGAGAGAGTTTCCTCAAAATAATTACATTACATTTTTTTTAAGAGGTATAATACACACTGGACTCCCATACTGGACGACGTAAAAAAACCCGTATCCGGTCATCCTGGTTCAGGTTTTCCGTGATTCCCTAATCATTTTAAGGCAATTGCCGGGATGGTTCCTTTGAAAGGGTACGGCCGATTTCCTGCTCCATCCTTACCTAATCCGAGCTTGTGGTCCGTCTCCAGTGGCATCGTTGTTGACGAGACGTTAAACATTTATCTCCTCCTCTTCCTGACAACAGCAGGGGTAAAATACATGGAGATAAAAGCTGTTTACAACTTGTATAGAAACCAGGCAGCAGTTATAAGAGTTGAGGAGCATAAAGGGGAAGCTATTGTTTAGAAGGAAGTGAGACAGGTTTGTATCCTATCGCCGAAGTTATTCAATATGTACATTGAGTGATTGGTAAAGGAAATCGACGAAAAGTCTGGAGTAGGAATTAAAGTTCAGAGAAAAGAAATAAAAACTTTGAGGTTTGCCGATGACACTATAATTCTACCAGAGACGGCAAAGCGCTTGGAAGAGCAGTTGAGCAGATTGGTCTGTGTCTTGAATGGAGGATATAAGATCAATTTCAAAACAAACGGACACTTGTAGCAGACGATCAGTTTGCGTATATAGGGCAACAAAACAACTTACGATGGCCGAAGCAGACAGGATATAAACTGTAGATAGACAAAGGGATGAAAAGCGTTTGTGAAGAAGAGAATTTTTTTTTTAATCGAATATAAATTTCAGTCTTACGAAGTCTTTTCTGAAAGTATTTACATGTAGTGCAGCCATATGTGGAATGTGAACACGAACGATAAACAGTTTGGACAAAAAGAGAATAGAAGCTTTGGAAATGTGGTACTACACAAGAATACTGAAGATTAGGTGGGAAGATCACGTAACTAACGAGAGAGTACAGAACAGAATTGGGGAGAAAAGAAATTTGTGACGTAAGGAGACTACAAGAAGGGATTGGTTGATTGGACACATTCTAAGACATCGAGAGGTCATCAGCATGGTAGTGGATAGAAGTTTGGGGGATAAAAATCGTAGAGGGAGGCCAAGGTAAAAATACAATAGGGTTCAGAATGATGTAGATTGGGGTAGATATTTGGAGACGAAGAGGCTTGTGCAGGAAAGAGTAGCATGGACAGCTGCATCAAGCCAGTCTTCGGACTGAAGACCCCAACAACAACAATACATAACATCGCTGATGACCTACTAACACAGAGATTTAGTTGTGTGTGCCGGCCGCGGTGGCCGTGCGGTTCTGGCGCTGCAGTCCGGAACCGCGGGACTGCTACGGTCGCAGGTTCGAATCCTGCCTCGGGCATGGCTGTGTGTGATGTCCTTAGGTTAGTTAGGTTTAAGTAGTTCTAAGTTCTAGGGGACTTATGACCTAAGATGTTGAGTCCCATAGTGCTCAGAGCCATTTGAACCATTTAGTTGTGTGCTTAGGAATGCCACACATTATGTATGTGTATGTATAAATGAATAAGAGCCGTTTGTGGGACGTGTTATATTCGAAAGATAGTTGGATAATCCGCTGTCGTTATAGTGAGATCATTGGCTAATTGTTGGACGTCAAGACGAGTCTGTGATAAATTGCGGGCCAGGAAAACCGCCCCTTTAAGTTTAACCGCAAATATCTATGGACCTAAGTTTTGGCGGTGAAGGAGGAAAGGAGTGAGGAGCAAGACGCGGGACGTTCGCCAGTAAATTAGAGCGTCTCAGTATATTAGGGCCGAGATTTTAGGACTTTGAGCTCGTTTTATACAGAAACGTGAATACTAGTTCATGGTGGCGACAACGACATAAGTATTTTTTGGAATGGTAACTTCATTCAAGAACTCTGTACAGTCTTGAAATCCAAAGTAAGGCGTTATAGAGCTATAGGGGCATTGTTTAGGAAAAGTAGTAGTGAGATTCTTGCGGTGTTGTAGGAGTAGCTGCGTGGCTACTATGACGCAAATTGAAAAAAAAAAAGAGAAAAAGGTTTTCACTCGTTCCTTACATGTCGTGGACGGCACTAAGCGCTTTTGAGAAGGCAGTCGCTCACTGTTTGCTGAACTGAGAGGAGCAAGTGATGTAATCGGACGCATTTCGGATGAGAGTATAAGGGAAAATAGTTGGCATATTGTATACAAAGGCCTTGTCATTTTCCCCGCAGAAAAGCTTCATGCATATTTCAACTCTGGTTACGAAACGCTCACTAGAAATATAGCCCCAGAGAGCGTATCTTTCATTCCCTGTGAACGCGACTGAAAACTTGTAAAGAAGAAACACTCTGAAGAACACAGTAGCTGGCGCCATTTAGTATGCACGAAAGTACTCAACGTTTCATAGAAAAGAAACGTTTCATAGAAATTTTGTTTGCCTTTCTCTGACTACGTATGTTTACCGTACAGTGTGGAATTATTAAAACATCTCCCGGAATATGTTGGTCTTGTAGAGTGTACATTATTGAAATATTTGTAGTGCTTTGAAAACTTCAGTCTCACGAGTGTTATTTTTAAAATTATTTATCTGGGCGATCACATTAACAGGGTAGAGTTCCTGTCCGTTGACGAACGGCAGTTATTTGCAGACTATTTTAAGATTTTGGGAATGAAACCGGGTGGCGCCTTCGACAGGAACATACCGCTTCATTTTCAAGACATAAATGCAACTGTGAAAGCAAACTGAAAACCTCGATATGCAGCATTAATCTGCCCCTCAGATTTTTGGGAAATATTCGACGCAGAATTTAAGCAGAAACCTCCATCTTTATTTATGCCACTTGCTACTCTTATCTTCACCAATCCCTTAATAACACTATCTTAATTGCTTGAAATGCTAGGATCTACGTGTTGTTAAGTTCTGTAGGATGACCGTCGCCAAGGCAATGTTCCGCAATAGCAAATTCTCTCGTCTGTTGTAAGCATGTGTGACGCTTTTGCTCAATACCCATGTCCCCCACGATTCCGTTGGTCTGACCAATGCATGACGTGCCATAACTGGAAGGACTAATGCAACCCTAGGCCATCATTTACTGATCCTAAAAGGTCCCTGGTCTTGGATGATGGTCGAAAAACACATTTCACATTATGCTTACGGTGAATACGATGATCGTGTTTGGGAAAAGCAAGTGACCATATAAATAGAGATGGATGTTTCTGTTTAAATTCTGCGTCGAATATTTCTCAAAAAGCTGCATAAGGGGAGAAAGCTACCTCGTTATCATCTCTCTCATCCAATTCACAGTTAATAATTAGAGGAACGCTTTTCTGATCTGTCTTCCACTATAGTAATTCTGATGATGGATAACTCAGCTGACAAACTTTCAATAGTCTCTGAGCTCTATTCTCACTCTCAGAACAATAGTGTTGCTGACATATCATACTGACGCGTACGTAAGGTGAAGCCAGTGCCAAGAACTTGACAACTAGTGATTGATTCATATATTTGATTGTTCTCGTCGAACATGTAAAAACGTATAAAGCACAGATTTGTGTGTCAAATGACTACTCACAATAAAGATACTCATTATTTAATAGTCATTCAGGGGATACTGTAAAAGCCGTTTGCTTAAAAAAAATTCTGCAAAATTTTGTGTATGCTTGTGCAAAGGAACAGGTGACAGATAATTTTTTTAAAACCTAAGAGTCCGTAAGCCAATACTTATGTCTGTACAAATAAGCGAGGGCTTGGCCTTCAATTTATTCGAGGGCAGCTGCTCTCTTCTGTCTTTTGCCATATTGATATTATCATGTAAGCGTCGCTCTCTGTAGCTATCAGTAACTTCTAATACAGTGAATTACATTTCATCCAAGTTCACATATGCTTGATAATAGTCATTATAGTGCTATTTCCATTTTTCAGACTTTTGTGTGAGAGACGCTATAATCCGACCTGGCACCGATCCGCCATTCACGTGGCTCTATTAGTGATTTCAATATCTTTTTTTGTTTTATCGTACAACCTGAACCTGCAGTCATTCGAAGAAGAAGTCCAAGAAATTTAATTACATAGCATACAGAGGTTATCAGATCACAGTATGCTTTCGAAAATTCCATCGGTCTTCATTTCTACGTGCGCTGCTGTCAACACCAAACTGGGATAGTTACAACGTGCATTACTTCACAGCTTCGGTAGTTGTTAGTGAGCGGAGCTGGTAGCCAAGACACAAACTGCTTGTTGGATACTCGCAAGCTCAGCTACGTACTACCCCAAACGAAGTTCACTGCGCATCCAATCTGAGACTGTCGTTCGATTTCGAGGTCTTCCATTAATTTTTGCAAACATTAAGAGAATTAAACATTAACACAATCAATTGATTAGAAACACAAGTGAGAAATAATTCAGAAAAGCACCCTTTATTCCTTCAGTTATCATTTCTCCAGCAGTACGGTTATAAAAATAAGTCGGAGTTGAGTAACGAAAAATTTCTTCTTAGGCGTTTCACACGAGAAGGTAGTCGTCTTCGACCGCCACAGGCTGCTTCAGTTACTGTCACCTGGTCCTAGATTTCTGTCTTCCATTGCTTCGTGTACGCATTTTTACCTTCTTAGTGCTGGCCTTCCTCTCCATCGTCCTCCTGGCGGCACCCAGTTTAAAATTTTCCTTGTCCATTTTCTGCACGTGCCTGTACCAATGAAGCAGTTCATTCTCGAAAATTTATGTTAAGGAATACTTTATCTCAATTCACCTCCATACTTTATCATCCCACATTCTATCTTATCGCATTACCTACAGTCATCTTCTCATATTGCCAATTTTAACTGTTCAATTTTTATCTCTAACTTCCCTCGTTTGAGGCCACATCGCAGCTCCATAAGCAACTATGTTTCCCACCACAGTATGAAATATTTTTTCTTGATGTTACTCCATGGAAAACTTTAGTAACTCACTTCTTCATTGTTATTCTCGATCTGTGGCTGGTTCAAAGGGCTCTGAGCACCATGAGACTTAACATCAGAGTTCATCAGTCCCCAATATCTTAGAACTACTTAAAACAAACTAACGTAAGGACATCACACACATCCATGCCCGAGGCAGGATTCGAACCTGCGACCGTAGCGGTCATGCGGTTCCAGACTGAAGCGCCTAGAACCGCTCGGTCACATCGGCCGGCCTCGAACTGTGTTCCTGCCATATGTATCTGAGTTATCTGTTACTGTTCTGAAATATTTGTACTTTTGCAAGACTTTGTTTCCCCTTACCCACGAAAATGTTTAAGTTGCTGCTGAGGCGGTAGCCCTGGCGGCCATGGGGCCGCGCCACCACTCTGTCGGCCAGTCGCTCCGCCCAGCAACGGCGGCAGCCGCTTCTGCGGTGATGTACAGGCGGCGCATCCTTCTCACTGGAAGCGCAACCGTCTGAGGCGGCGGAGGGCACCAAGCCGGCCGCCGAGGTAACTGTCGCACCACTCATTTGCACAAAAACAAATACATTAAAATGCTTACAGGTTCACTGTTCTGGAGCATTAAGTTTTAAGCACGTGCAACTTAGGAAGTGGTTTGGATGCTGGATCAACACTGGCTGCAGATCAGGAAACTGTTGAATTATTTCTTCAGATAAGCAACGGGTTTTCCTCTCAGAGCGGAGGGATTGAATTTAGAATAAAACATGAAAATCTTGAATTATGACTCAATTGTTTTGACACTATTACGGTCTTCGGATGTTTACAACTGTCGTCTTGTTCCCGCAGCTTGTGCGCGTTATCATGCATTTAACCTCACTGAAACAGAACTAACATCCATAGTTCCCGGATGAAACAGGGTGCAATCAGTCAGAGAGATTGTTTCACAGTGGATAACAGAATATTTAACGGGCATGCGCTGCTGACCCTGTCATTATTCCGTCTTGCACATTAAGGATATTACCCATTTATTACGCTCTCTCGTTATGCAACTGATGTACTTTTCATTTTCGACGCTCTTTCTCTTCAATCGCGTATTTAACAAGGTACTCCCTGTATGACCGTTTGGATTCTGATGTCCTCCAACCTTGTGGAAGTAATGGACTGTTGGGTCTTTCAGTTTTAATTCATTACCCTCTGCGAGACCGAACTCTACTTGCTCTTATAAAGCGTTACTTCAAAATTTTCTTAAGATTGAAATTCTAAATACCGAAAATGTAAATAAAAGTAAGACGCCGCAAAAAATATTTTCAGTAAATAGCAGATTATATTGCAAGACACTATGCCACTGCGAGGAGCTTACGTCACAGTGTAAGCAGTATCCCAGAAGAAGGACTTTCAACTCATAAATGTGAATGTGGAATTCGTACCCATTCCATTCCTTTTTTTCACTTCTGCTGTAAGTCTACTGAAATCAAATCCCCTAAGAAAGCGCATACTATTCTGTACAACTGTTTAATCAGAATTTTCTAAATCATTTAAGTAATCACCCACTGAATGAATTGCGCACTGCCATTAACTAACTGCAAATTTCTTCAGGTAGAAGATGAGCAGGAAAGATACAACTAACATTCAGTGACTTTTAAACAACACCCATCAGGAACTGGTTTACTGGCGTCACGTAATGTTTTGATTGCTCTTTACTCAGCTAATGATATTCTTTGCAAACTGTTTCATTTTACCTTAACGTAGGCTATAACAACATGGAATATCTCTTTTCGTGCGCGAGCTCGTGTGTGTCTGGGTTAGGGGCAGTGTACGTTACTCTACACCCTCTTGGCTATTTTTTCTGAAATTTCCTTCGCAGTACTGCTTTCAGCAGAAGAAAAGTGTGTAAGTCATATTTTGACATTTCACCATGTACCAAATTTGTACGTGTCCCAGCAGTACCAATGCTTATCAGTGGGTAGTGCACTATAGGGATAGGATCCTGCAACCTACTATCAAATCGTACTGTCTACATATCGGCAACTGAATGAGCTTGCAAGACGATAATGTGTAACTGGACAATGACACTGGTAGAAAAAGGCAAACCTATGCTTACATCATTTATAGAATTGGTTCAAATGATTCAAATGTCTCTGAGCACTATGGGACTTAACATCTGAGGTCTTCAGTCCCCTAGAACTTAGAACTACTAAAACCTAACTAACCTAAGGACATCACACACATCCAAGCCCGAGGCAGAATTCGAACCTGCGACCGTAGCGGTCACGCGGTTCCAGACTGAAGTGCCTAGAACCGCTCGGCCACTCTGGCCGGCTTGAGAATTAGATAAGTTTTTTGACACTGTTCACTATAATTCAAACTTTGACATTCGTAACGTGCCAGGAATAAAATTCATGGAGCGTACGTTATCAGCATCTTGTTCTGCGTAGTTAAACCAATCGAATGGCGTAAAAGATAAGCAGTAGTCGAAAACAGTGAGAGACATCTGAAGCTCATCATCTTCCTTATCCACATTTAGTGAACAGTAACAGAAACTAATAGGGGTGACTTCAAACTGCCAGTACAGATTGGGAGAGTTTTACCATTAAAACTGGTGCCAGGGACAGGGATTTGTGTGCCATTGTTCAAGATGTGTTGTCCGAAAATTACCTTGAGTAAATAGAGAACCAACTTGTGAGGGTAACGTCTTACACCTCCTGACGACAAACAGGCCTGAACTTACCGAATCAGTTAACGTAGAGGAAGGTATCAGTGATCACAAGGCTGTGACAGCATCTAAGACGACGCGTTCTACAAGGAATGTTAAGAAAGGTAGGAAGACATATTTGTTCAGCAAGGGTGACAGGATACATATTTCAGAATATCTCAGCAGTCAGCATCGAATATTATGTGATGAGACCTAATGGAAAAAAATTCAAAGGCATCATTCAATATTCCCTAGACTAGTATGCTCCGAGTAAGGTTTTAAGTGATGGGAAAGATCCACTTTGGTTTAATAGCCGTGTTAGAAAAGCGCTACCTAAACTAGGAGTACTTCATCCCAGATTCAAGAGAAGTAAAACCCTACCTGACAAACAAAAGCTGAACGAAGTGAAAATGAGTGTAAGGAGAGCAATGAGAGAGGTGTTCAATGATTTTGAAAGTGAGACGTTGTCAACCGACCTGGGTAAAAACCATGAGAGATTTTGTTAACGTGTAAAATCAGTAAGTGGGTCAAAATCATCTATTCATTCTCACAGCGACCACACCGGCACCAAAACGGAAGATAACAGAGAGAAGGCCGAAATACTGAATTCGGGTTTCTGAAGTAGCTTCACTGCGGAAGATCGTAACACTGTTCCTCGTTTCAATCTTCGTGTGAACGTATAAATGGTAGATATTGAGATAGTAGATTGCGGAACTGAAAAGCAGTTAAAATCGCTTAGTCAGGACCGTATGAGATACTTATAAGGCACTATAAATATTATGCCGAAGAACTTTCTCCCCTTCTAGCAGTAATTTACTTGAGCAACGAAATGTATCTAATTACTGGAAAAAAGCGCAGGTCATTCCCGTTTTTAAGAAAGGTTGTAAGACGTACCCACACAATTACAGACCTATATCGTTGACGTCAATCTGTTGTAGAATTATCGAACTTGTTCTACGCTCAATAATTAAGATATTTTTGGGAAAATGAAGATCTCCTCTATAAAAATCAACATGGATTCCGCAAACAGAGATCCTGCGAAACTCAGCTCGCTCTGTTCCTCCATGAGATCCACAGCGCAGTGGACAACGGCGCTCAGGTTGATGCCGCGTTCCTTGATTTCAGGAAGGCGTTTGACACCGCCCCTCATCGCCGTTTAATGAAAAATATACGAGCTTACGGAGTATCTGAGCAGACTTGCCATTGGATTCAAGACTTTGTTGCAGATAGAACTCGAGACGTCGCTCTTAACGGAGGATCTTTTAACTAGATGACGACGGGTTTTACTTTAAGAACGGTGAATGCCACTGAGTGGCAATTCTGGCATTGCGCTTTATAATGAGTGTAACACTGAAGACAAATAAAGGCACGCTCATAGGATATGTGGATCTAAAAGAACCGCTCTCAATTTTAAGTGGTGCAAGATGTTCGAAACACTTGAAGAACAAGGAGTAATCTACAGGGGGGGACGAGTCACAAACAGTAAGACAGGAAGACAATGAACGACGTGCTACGTTTGAAAGGGTCGGAAGAAAGGAAAGCCCCTGCTGTTCAATCTGTATACCGAAGAAGCAATGACGGAAATTAAAGAAAGGTTAAAGAGTGAGGTTAAAGTAAATGGTGGCATGATATCAATCACAAATTTAGCTGGTAACACTGCCATCTTCAGTGAAATGTAAAGAAGGATTACAGTATCTGGTGAATGGAATGAATAATATAATGAGTATAGAATATGGATTGAGAGTAAACCGTAAAATGACAAAAGTAGTTACAAGTAGAGAAAATGGGATTTGCGAGAAACTTAACACCAAAATTAGTGATCACGAAATAGACGATCAGGAATTCTGTTAACAGGGAAGCAAAATAGCCCCTAACGGACAAGCAAGGTGGACATGAAAAGCAGACTAGAAAAGGCAAAGAGAGCAATTCGGGACAAGAGAAGTCTACTGGTGTCAAACACAGGCCTCAATTTGAGGAATAAATATTTACGAATGTACGTTGGAGAGCAGCATTGTTTCGTACCGTTAATTGGACAGTGGGAAAACCGGAACATTAGAATCGAAGCGTTTGAGATGTGGTGTAACAGAAGAATGTTGAAAATTATTTTGAATGGTAAGTTCAGCAATGAGGAGGTTGTGCGCAGAATCGGCGGAGAAAGGTACACATGGAAAACAATGGGAAGAGAAAGGGACAGGATGATAGGACATTGATTAAGGCGTTATAGATTAGCTTCCATGGACCAGAAGGAGCTGTAAAGGGCAACAACTGTAGGGAAAATAGGAATTGGAACTGAGGACGTAGGATGTAAGTCTTGCTATGAAATGAGATTAATCGCTCTCGGGACGTGTGGAAACTGACTGCTTACCCTCCCTGGTAACCGTAGTGTCCTCTTACCTTTCCAGTGATGCACTCCTGCTGCTGCGTGTACTGTAGACCAGGTCTCTACTCAAGAATGACTCCCGCAGCATCAGCTGACAACAGCTTCTTTTGCAGCGCGCGTGACCTCGGAGGAAAACCTCGCTCTCGACCTGGCCCAGACGGAATTGGAGTCGTAGCACGTTATACTCCTGTGGGAACATTGAAAATTGTTTTCACCGTCATGTTCACATTTATTGATTTTATTTTATTTCTTTCAGGATGTTTAACTGTCACCTAAGATATTAACATTTTGCAATAAAAACTACTCTGAGTTTATTGTTATTTACTTTGAGAGTGGTATAATTTTCATAAGCTGTTCCGTAAAAGTCCTAAGATTTATCTGAAGTATGTTGGAGGATATTCATGACTATCAAGAAGTATAGCACAGGCAGTGTATTGCCTAGCAACTTGAACTAAGTTGCAATTAAAATTATTGTAATGAACAAATTAAGTCAAGCGAGATCCTATGTAAATTATAAACCAAGTTAATACGCCACGCTGACCTCCTTATATGGTGATGTGGGGAAGACTATCTGGTCATTGAATCCGCGAAGAAGCTAAAGGCAGCCCTAGCCTACAGGATGATGTAAATGACGAGTGCATTGACCCCCTAATATTACCTATGGACTCAAAGCTGTTGTAATTCTCCGGTAAGGTTCAATGATCTCCATTTACATGTCGTTACTTAGCGAGGGAAGGGGAACAGGAATCATCTATTTGACGATTTGCATTGTTGACGATTTTCCTCGTATGTCTGACAAGGAGGTCAGTAGCATGATGACGTGGGATGCGCTGCTGTCCAGAAGCTACTAATCACGCATAGGCCGATGCAGTCATTTGTCCCTGAAGCAACGACAACGGTCGTTCTAATGAAAACGCGTCCACTGTCTTTAATATATCGTTCAGTGTTTCCCACACGCAGTTGATATATATTCTGCCTAGAGTGCAAAATGACTGCAAAAACTGTAATTTAGTTTAGCTAGTCTAATGCTTTGAAAGCCCCCACTCCAGCAGCAACCACGCCGCGACGGCCGAGATCGCCACCTGGACGCTTTGACCGTTTATTCGGCAACAGATTCAGACCACGTTTCAGAAAGTGTGGACACAATTATTACCTCAACTGCATCACAACTGACAGGAAACTGCCACAGATTATAAACAATCAGTGTGAAGTGGTTGGTTAGTTGGCGATTACTGGCCTAAACAGCAAGGTTAGAATTCCAGCGTTCGTAGCATAGGCTAATGCCTTAAGGCAGAAATCTGATTAAAGTGTGACAATATGTAGGAATGGTAAAATGAGCGCTAGGCGAACGATATTGTTTCCAGAGATGAGAAATGATTGTACGAGGGAAAGAGGTGACGGGGTTGGACCTCTTTGCTGGCCAGACAATAGACAAAGATCCCCCAGGGTTCATCTACGGCGAGAGGCACCTCCATCACGTTTGATACCCATGCGAGCCAACGCGATAGTAAGATAGCACTCTAATAAAAATTTGCTTAAGCCCGCTGCGAAAGAGATATCTAGAGCTATCAATAACTGATGCCTTTCTGATAACTACCAGTAACTGTTACAGCTTTAGAAGGAAGATTAGCGTTGGCCGTAATTTTGATGGTTTATTGACAGCAAAATCGATTTTCAATCACATAATGATCATCTTCAGTGGTGTAGTGTACAAATTAAAACTCATAGGCACTGGTGTCAAGTTATTATCAGTAACCAAAGCTATGAAACGATCACAATAACATCGTTTCACAGCTTTTGTTAATGATAATAACTCGACCTGTGCCTTTGAGTTTTAATTTGTACACTAGAGCACTGAAGATGATCATTATTTGATTGAAAATCGATTTTGCTGTCAATAAACCATCAAAATTACGGCCAACGCTAACCATCCTTCTACATTCTTTGAGATAAAAAGTTACAGGGGACCAGGTTCTTTGAGTAGGGATTTTAACAGGTGTATTTTGGTTTTTGGCCAAAAACCTTCTGACACTCAATGCTGTGTGCGCTGAGGTATTGAGACCGTGCCAAATCCAGTCTCGCGATTGCCACAACGCTGGTCGTTTCAAACTCACTGTTTCACGTAACTGTTTTAACACTTCAAGGTAGTAATGCCCGTTAACTGTGATACCATGGGGAGCGAATTCATCGTGTACGATCCCTTGATGTCGAAAAAGAAATCAACATTACCCTTACATAGGATCTCTGCTGCCTTGGTTTCTTATGTGTCTTGGTGAAAGCGTCTTCCACTGGCTGAACCATTGCTTGGTTTCTGCGTCGTTCCCATGGAAACACAATTCGTCACCCGTGATGGCTTTCGGTCAAAATCCAGATCAGTTCCCAACTCTTCTTACATTTCCCGGTACGCGAGCAAACTATTCTCTCTCTGGTCGTCAGAAAGCAAGCGCGGGACGAATTTTTCTGCATCACGTTGCGTCATTTTATCTTAATTCGGTTGTCGTTTCCGTGAACTCCAGGTGACTTAGAAGATCTAGTTGTGTGATGGCTGATAATGTGCTGTAAATGTACAAAAATGGCAGTTAATGCCGATGATTAGGGAAAACAATCATGTGACAGATTAATACAGCATTAATAGTGTTCAGGTTTATTCAGCCACATGGATTGAATAGCCATGGGGTAAAGTTACAAAGCTACATAAAATGGAACGAACACACAAGGCTGGTATTAGAGAAGGCGAAAGGTCGACTTTGTCTTATTGGGAGAATTTGGGAAAGATGTGGCTCCGCTATAGAGTAGACGGCGTATAGATCAGTAGTGCGAGCTATTCTTGAGTACTGTTGGAGTGTTTGGGATCTCCATCAGGTGAGATTAAAGTCAACAGTCAAAGCGGTTCAGAGGCTTGCTGCTAGATGTTTTTACGGTAGGTTCGATCAGCACACAAGTATTACGCATATGCTTAGGAAACTCAAATGGGAATCCCTGGAGAAAAGACGACGTCCGTTGCTCGTAGCACTATGAAGGTCATTTAGGGAACCGGCATTTGAGGCCGACCGCGGAACAATTCTACTGCCGCTAACGTACATTTCGTGTAAGAAACACGAAAGTACGAGCAGTACGAAGGCCTATAGATAGTCGTTTTTCCCTCACCCTATTTGCGAGTGGAACAAGAAAAGTAAACCCTATCAGTGGTACATGGTACCCTCATTTGCAACAGTTCTACTAACGTCAAATATGAGGTTTTCGTACATTCCAGAAGTCGAGGGACTTCCTGGTCGTGATTGGCCTTCAACTGATTTCTGCCCTCAGAAACACTGCGACAGTTTCTGCTGCTGATTTTCGTAACAGGAAACAGAATCTCATATCAGGACTAAAAATCTTTGTCTGTCATTGAAAAATGCAGAACAATTGTAACAGCACTTACAAAAACAGTCACACTGAGCAAAACAATGTTTCTACCCCACTGCCGTTAGGGCATGAAATTCAAATTGGTATCTAGCAAAGGCACCTAGCGGGGGAATTAGGAAATATTGTTTTATCACTTCCAGAGAAAAATTCCCTTTACTTCATTGACCTCCCCCCACCCCACTCCCCGCCCCACGTATTCGAACCTAAAAATTTGCCTTTTCGCGACGACAGTGGGTCAATAATTGTCTTGGAAAAAAGGATGAAATTTTGAAATATTCTCTCTGCGACGAAATGTTGCAGCGAGGATGGGTTAAACTGAAATGTTTGGCAACAGGACATAGTCGGGCAGCTGAGTTGGTAACAGCGTCTCCGGTGGAAGATACAGCATTAGTTTTGAGTCAATGCTTTGCACACATTTATAGCTTAACTCAGAGATGTACTACAGCAAAGGCTTCCCAAGTTTATACAGTGCTGCGTACCTATTGCATAAGACATTCAAAGTTTTGCTTATTGTAGTCCCATAGCTCATCCCATGTTATAAATTGCAGTTGCAGAGAAAGTTACCACTAATGTAAATTATGCACATGTCACTACAATTAATGAAGAAAACTTACATTTCAGAAATCAGTAAAAATAGGCGTAATACATGGAACGTAGTCTGGTACTGTTTTACTAGAGCACGACGATCGCCAAATATGCACAATACTAAAGTCCTTTGAATATAAAGATCGCTAAGAACTTGGTAAATGCTAATGTTAAAATGATTACATAGTATATGCTGTAACCGTTGATGAAGGACAGAATCAGATCAGCTCTCGTAGCCTTTACGTTGACTTGGATCACTCGAGGCAACTGGTTTAATCAGTAAAATTAGTAAAATGGAGATGAAAAGATTGAACCTCTGAAAAAATTCGATTGGATAAGTGAAATTCGGTAGTAGTATAGTGTAGTGCATACCCAAAAGAGAACATGTGAGGATTTTCCAAGTCTGATAAAAGATGGTGGCAATTCACTTACTCGTTCCTCAATAGAGTCCCGTCTGATACTGGCTTACTGTCTTCCTGTTAGAACTCTAGAAAGTTCCAACACCTTTTAGAAAGCAAGTAACTCTGTAAGATGTTAGTTAAATAGCTCACAACACTTAAATCAGCGCAAGTAGCCACTCAACAAAAAAAAATGTCTCTGAGCACTATGGGACTCAACTTCTGAGGTCATTAGTCCCCTAGAATTTAGAACTACTTAAACCTAACCAACCTAAGGAGATCACACACATCCATACCCGAGGCAGGATTCGAACCTGCGACCGTAGCAGTCGCGCGTAGCCACTCAGATCGAGTTCACTCGTAGCGAGTAAGTATCACAATGGTGCCAGGCAACTGCTCGTGACGTATCGCACGATGTTTCATTGTTGGAAGTATTGTCTGGGACCGATGATAAGAACTGACAATCTCTTTGACGGTAACACCCATTTTTATTGATCTCTTGTAATACGCATCTAATTTATCATTCTTGTGATATTTCAGAATCTTAATAATACAATATGACCAAGCCCTTAACATGGGAATATCTCAATTCAAGCACTGAGTGACCTACTACTGAATGTAAACTCTGCCCTAAAATTATCCATTTTCATTTTCTATGACATACTGAGGCGTCACACTTTACAAGTTTATTGAAATGAAGATAACCTTCAGCCGGAAGATGCTACTTGTGTTAGGAGTTACAGGTAGATACGTGAAGGACTGAGTAATATGTATAATTCCTGGAAATTGCATATTACACAAAATAATTAAAATATTAACTTGGAAAGAGACCTCTTTAAGAGACGGCTGCAGAAGTTTAAGGACAAGAACGGTGGATTCGAAACCTGTCTCCTTAGCCGTTTTTTTTTAATAACTACAACATGTGTCTATTTGTTTGGAGTGTACCATCATTCTCAAAAGAATCTGAAGGATCTACAATGCGTTCCGCCTTAGTTTTATTCTAACCCAGATAACATAATTTACTTGCAGGTCATATAATCTCTTTTCGGTACAGGCATTTGACTGCACAAAACGGTTACTACAAGGGACCACTAGACCACATTCCTCTGTAATGCAAGCAGTTCCGATCCATGATAATACTTCGATAATGAAAATATCAGGAAAGAAGTTATTAGAGATCACGCAGTCTTTGATGCCTACAAAATGAAATTTATTATAATAAACCACATTTTACAAAGCAAGTTTCAGTTTTAAATTGTCTTTTCACTAGTGCCGAGATGATCGAAACTGTACAGGAATGGGAACCGGTAATCGTAACCAGCAGCTGCTGTCCGTGTTAACTAAGCACGGAAGTTATTATATATCGTTTCAATCACAAGTACTAAAATGTGCGAATGTTTAAACTTGAAACGATGTGGCATAAGCTTTTGTCTTGGACAGGGATTCCAATTCATAACCAAATAGATTGATAATTATGCTCAATCAACCGTAACGTTTCACCAGTCCCGAGACGACTGAAACTGAAATGGCGAGACCAAAAGTTTTGTGCTGCCGGGTTTCGAAGCCGGCATCTCTCGCCGTTATTTTCTAGCCACGAATAGTCGTTAAACATTGATTTATTTAACGAGTAGCGTTATGTGGGTACGCTTGAACTTACTACGTTGCTAGAAGTTGTGTGCTTTCTAAGAGTCGAATCTGCACACAACATCATTGTTTTTTACACCCGAAGAGACGTCGTTAACTATCGAACTCTTTTTCACCATTTGTTAGGAGTGTAATGTTTAAAACTGAAGTGATTCAATGAAAACTCTGCATCTGGGATCAAAACTGGCACCAGTCGTTATTGCTGACAAGTTCAAAATCTTGAATATTTTTTAGTAGGAATCTGGTATGCTGATACCACAGCGTGAAACGATATAATGAAAATGTTTGTGGAAGACCAGGATTGGAAACTAGACACGCGCATTTCATGCTAACGTTGAGGAGTTTGGAATGATTGGTAACAGCGAAATGTTTCTCCTCGAAAGGACCATTTCTAGCTAAGGGGAGTCTGAATTTGAATCCCAATCTATTACCAAAGTTTTCAACATTTTAAGTTCACAATTAATAAGAAATAGGCCTAAGCTCCATCTGACGTTAATGGCGATGGGATCATCAATAAAAGGAAATTTATAGTTTAAGAGGGATTACTGGTCACAGAGTTTCTACTTTCTGCGGTACCTGCCTCTGTCATTGGCCAATCTATACTACCTCTGCTCCGGCCGGTAGAAAAGGGACATCATGTTTAATGTGGATTAGAAACCCTGATCCAACTCTGTGTTGTTAAACTGGAATTTCCAGATAGGAAAATCGTTTGTCTGTGTTGCTATAAATAGTTGCCTGAAGTATGAAACGAACCCAACCATTACGGACTTAGAGTGGGATTTAGGGGAAGGGGGTGGGGGGGGGGGGAGGGTTCGATACGAGCTTATGCAGACGTCAGCTCAGTATTTTATTGATGCCTTATTTAAGACCAATTTAACAAGACGGAAAAGAGACTCTAAAATCAAAGCTGCTTTGTGGCCCGTATAATCTTGAACCGGGATTCTACAACGCAATATATTTTCTTAAAATAAGAAGAATAATTCATGTGAACCGTTTAGTCTGTCCCCACATAGGCAACGAAACTACGAAGCAACGCTTTATTATATAAGGCCTTCAATAATTATGACAATATTAACTTATAATACCAGAAACTATTCATTTCTCTATGGCAGAAAACTGAGTTAAATGGGTTCTAGCTACTGCTTCTCTGGCAGCTACTGTCTATCCCCAATGACCTAGATATCAACTGGCAGTACACTGCTGAACTACCCATACTCGCCTTTACCTGGTAAATACATCAGCTACGTATACAAGCTGCATCTGAGTAGTTTGGGGAATGGTTTCAGAAAGTGAAGGAAACAAGAGCTACAAACAAAATACCTTTACTGGCTTTCGAAGAAATCATCAATTGCTACAACACTTTTCACATCGGTTGTAAAGCTGTTGCAAATTGTTAGTAAACTCGTCTTGAGGAATAGCTAGACGCACTGTGGTCACGTGTTGTTGGATATCCGAATAATCACCGTACATAGACACAAGGTGATAACAATACTATACGAAAATTTGCCGTCGAGAAAGTCTATAAGCGTCGTCTTGAATTTTGCCAGCCAAAAATTTTTGGGATTCGAGAAAGACAGCGAACACCATGCCATTACCTGACGTTTGGTCGCAGGATCGTACCGGTAACATCAGGTCTTATCTACTCTAATGACGTGTATATCCTACAATGCGTGAGCATGGTGCTTCGAGCTATTCCACGAGAAACGTTTGTAACGGTTTCCATCAGCCTTAGAACTGATGTGAGAAGTGTGTTGGAGCTAATGGTGACTGCTTTGAAGGCCAGAATATACATTTTAATTTTTAGACTGCAACAAAGTAATTTTACCTGTGAATTACAATTTCTTCTCAGCGTCATCTCGCTAGACTCATACCAGGGCTTTCGTTTCCTGTAATTAATACAGCTATAGCCGTAGGTTCGAAATTGGCTGAAGTGCTTGTGTGTTTCAAGCCACTATCTTTTCCAATTCTACGAAAAGCAATCACAACGAAATCTTAAAGGCGTCGGTGAGTTTGTGCTGCATTTGTTGTAGATTAAACAAGCGTTAGATAATTATCAGCCCTCTGCTAGATTGTCGCAACTTCCAACAATTAATACTATATTTGTATTATTAATTCGTTCATATGTGTTTCTCTGTTCCTCATTGTGGACGTGGATGAATCGCCACATCGAATCTTCGCCACAGAGAGCACTCGATTATAAGATTAGATCGTAGCGTCCAGTAGTACGCAGTACGTGAGGATTAACTCTGATAATGTGTTAGTTTCACAAGACAAACATCTGGGACCCAAGAGGACTTGGTTTCTTGATGCAAGAGCTACATGTCCCATGCACAGACATGGAGTGATAGAGCAGGTTTCCGATTTCAGAACTCGACTTTTATGATGAGGCAGAGATATGTGTGACGGTAAGCATCTACCGGTACTGATATCTGACTGGTAATTGTGATTTTCAAGACAGACTGACTGGAGACTTAGAAGAGACTTGAGTTATTAACCGGAGACAATTTCGTAGAGAAAAAGACTAGCGGTGTCAAGTGTTGGTCAAAAAATGGGACGTGATGAGGCTGGTTAAAGCAAGATGAAACCATATTGTTTCCTTGGGAAGTGACATGTTTTATTTCCTGTGTCGTGTGGATTATTCTTTGTCTCTCTTTCTGCTGGGTTCCTGCAACTACTTCTACGATGAGCGTTCCGATGAAATTGCAGGGTGTTATTTGCGGCTTATACGGAGACTGACAGCAACCCATATTTCCAGTTCAGTAGTACGAATTTAGAACTTACTTGAAGACAGTGCGACAGCTGCAGAGATGATGGTGTATAGAACTGATGATGTGTATATCCTCACCTGGATGGTCAAGGCGAGGCAGCCGAGCCTTACTTAAGTATTTTGTTAACACCAAAACAAAGGGAACTGAGCGTAGCTCCCCGATGAGTACTGCCAGTAATGATATAATTGCATCAAGTAGTTTGCTGAATCGCACCAGGACTACAATGAGAATAGTGGCAGGTGCTGGACACGTTTCTCCGACATCTCTAATTATCAAAGTGAATGTCCAAAACGACTAGTAAAGATTTAGATCTGTTAGTACGACAAGTGTGTATGTGTTGTGTTACGATTTTTTGAACTAATTGCCCTGTTTAGTAGAGAAACAGACATCACTTCGAAATTTATCAGAAGCCTACCACAGCAGATACTACAATCCATACTCCTCCTGTCACCCAAAAAAAAAGTGTACAAGAAACTGAAATAATAAAACAAGCAGCTATTGCAAATGATTATAAAAGCTCCATAGCAGACACCTAAAAGTGGCAAAGCAATCACATCACAAAAGACAAAAAGAAAACAACATCTTCCGTACCAGGAAATATTTCATATGACATTGCCAAAGTGTTCAAAGAAAAGGCATAGCCGGCCGCGGTGGCCGAGCGTTTCTAGGGGCTTCAGTTTGGGACCGCGCGACTGCTATGGTCGCAGGTTCGAATCCTGCCTCGGACATGGATGTGTGTGATGTCCTTAGGTTAGTTAGGTTTAAGTAGTTCTAAGTTCTAGGGGATTGATGACCTCAGTTGTTAAGTCCCATAGTGCTCAGAGCCATTTGAACCATTTGAAGAGGCATAAACACATCCTTTACCACAGGCAACAAGATTTGACGGACGTTACCTCACATCATCACACGAAACCACTTCATCACACAGGTGTGTAAAAAATTGAATGCTTGGAGTTTCACTGCTTCTACAATGACTAGACAGGTAAATAATTTCAGATTAGATCTAAAGAACACATGGCAGCACTAAAAAACAAAGAAGTATCATATATCAGCAATAGCCAAGCGCCTGCATGAAACAAAACGCTGTGTTTAGAACACAAGTATTAACATGCTACACGTCCAACCTAAAGGCAAACAACTAGACATCATTGAAACACTCAAAATATACAAATACCAAACGAAACAACCTAAATCCATCTCAAATGACAAAACTGAAGTATTTACAATAGTATGATATCAGTTTTCAGCAACTGCTTACGTAATTAAATTTGCAATGCACACACTCACCCACCCACCCACCCACCCACCCACCCACCCACCCACCCACACACACACACACACACACACACACACACACCTTAATATTTTCCATAAATAACTGGTTATGTTACTAAGACATCCCCCATATTTACAAGGGACTGACCTCATTTACAAATATACCATCACATCAACAACTTGTACCCACTGTCAGCTTGAAACTATATGTACATCAGCTAATGGCACAATTTGTACATCTGTCTGCATATTAAAGTATTAACCAATGTATTACCCCAACCTTTAGGCAGTTATTACATGTAAGAGATATAATCTCAAGAACCAACTCCTATGGAAAGTCTGCTCTCATTCAATTATTTCTACAACCCTCTCTCTACCTTTGCCTTTATCTCTTTCTTTCCCTTTCTCTCTCCCTTTCCCTTTCTCTCTCTCTTTCTCCCTTTCTCTTTTTCTCTCTTTCTCTCTCTCTCTCTATTTCTTTCCCCTTCTCTTTCTCTCTTTCTCTTTCTTTCGCTGTTTCTCACTTCCTCTCTTTCTCTTTCTACATCTACATATCTTCATCTACATACATACTCCGCAATCCACCATACGGTGCGTGGTGGAGGGTACCTCGTACCACAACTAGCATCTTCTCTCTCTGTTCCACTCCCAAACAGAACGAGGGAAAATGACTGCCTATATGCCTCTGTACGATCACTAATCTCTCGTATCTTATCTTTGTGGTCTTTCCGCGAAATATAAGTTGGCGGCAGTAAAATTGTACTGCAGTCAACCTCAAATGCTGGTTCTCTAAATTTCCTCAGCAGAGATTCACTAAAATAACGCCTCCTTTCCTCCAGAGACTCCCACCCGAGTTCCTGAAGCTTTTCCGTAACACTTGCGTGATGATCAAACCTACCAGTAACAAATCTAGCAGCCCGCCTCTGAATTGCTTCTATGTCCTCCCTCAATCCGACCTGATAGGGATCCCAAACACTCGAGCAGTACTCAAGAATAGGTCGTATTAGTGTTTTATAAGCGGTCTGCTTCACAGATGAACCGCATCTGCCCAAAATTCTACCAACGAACCGAAGACAACTATCCGCCTTCCCCACAACTGCCATTACATGCTTGTCCCACTTCATATCGCTCAGCAATGTTACACCCAAATATTAAATCGGCGTGACTGTGTCAAGCGCTACACTACTAATGGAGTATTCAAACGTTACGGGATTCTTTTACCTATTCATCTGCATTAATCTACGTTTATCTATATTTAGAGTTAGCTTCCATTCTTTACACCAATCACAAATCCTGTCCAAGTCAACTTGTATCATCCTACGACACCCTCCGTACACCACAACATCATCAGCAAACAGCCGCACATTGCTATCCACCCTATCCAAAATATCATTTATGTAGATAGAAAACAACATCGGACCTACCACATTTCCCTGGGGCACTCCAGATGATACCCTCACTTCCGATGAACACTCACCATCGAGGACAACGTACTGGGTTCTATTACTTAAGAAGTCTTCGAGCCACTCACATACTTGGGAACCAATCCCATATGCTCGTACCTTAGTTAGGAGTCTGCAGTGGGGCACCGAGTCAAACGCTTTCCGGAAGTCAAGGAATATGGCATCCGTCTGATACCCTTCATCCATGGTTCGCAAGATAAGATATCATGTGAAAAAAGGGCGAGTTGCGTTTCGCAGGAGCGATGCTTTCTAAAGCCGTGCTGATGCATGGACAGCAACTTCTCTGTCTCAAAGAAATTCATTATAGTCGAACTGAGAATATGTTCGAGAATCCTGCAACAAAACGATGTTAAGGATATTGGTCTGTAATTTTGAGGATCCGTCCTTCTACTCTTCTTATATACAGGCGTCACCTGCGCATTTTTCCAGTCGCTCGGGACTTTACGTTGGGCAAGAGATTCGCGATAAATGCAAGCTAAGTAAGGAGCCAATGCTGTAGAGTACTCTCTGTAAAACCGAATTGGAATCCCATCAGGACCTGGCGATTTATTTATTTTCAACCCATTCAGCTACTTCACAACCCCAGGGATGTCTATCACTAAGTCCTCCATACGGGAATCTGTACGAGACTCAAACGGCGGTATGTTTGTACGATCCCCCTGCGTGAAAGATTTCTCAAATGCTAAATTTAAAATTTCAGCTTTCGGTTTGCTGTCTTCCCTTGCCAGGACAGACTGATCAGTGAGTGACTGGATGGAAGCCTTCGACCCGCTTACCGATTTTACGTAAGACCAGAATTTCCTTGGGTTTTCAGCAAGGTCTTTTGCTAAGGTATGACGGTGGTAGTGGTTGAATGCTTCGCGCATCACTCTTTTTACTGCAGCAGGAATCTCTACTGACTTTTGCCTGTCCTCATTCTCCCGACATTTCTTGTACCGCGAGTGCAACTGCCTTTGCTTCCTGAGCATTCTCCGAATTGCGCTGTTAAACCACGGTGGGTCTCTTTCTCTCCCTCTGCCTTTCCCTCTGCCTCCAGTCTTTCATTACTATCTGTGAATCCCAACCAAAATTGTTATTTATGTCTAATTTTACCACTGTACCCAATATAATTATTGTATTTAAAGTTTGCAACATATCACCTGATTATATAAACGAGCATGAAGTTTAAGCTAGATAACCTTGAAAAGATAGGATTTATATATCGCCTGGAATGTCTATTCCAATGCATGTATTCAACACCTCAAAACAAAGATCACCAAAAACCTTTAAAACCTATTTTGTAATAATGTTGTTATTATGTATATTCTTTGTACTTTCTGATAGTGTCCGTCTTATGCTACATGACCTTTGCACATAATAGTTTCCAGGCGCTATATTTCTTTACAAAATATGACAGTGTAAGTGTGATGTGTTAGAACAGTGAAAGGAACCTGTGCCCACTCTATTTTACTAATTTTATTTTTGTCATTAGGTATAAGTTTAGTTTTTGTCAAAAAATCCAAAACCTTGTTCTGAAATAGTGTTTTATTTGTCCACTAGACAGTGCCATAAGTTCTTCCAAAATATCTTAACACACACACACACACACACATGTCATATTAACAAATGTTAATTCACCAAATGATGGAGGTGTAAAAGTTTGAAACGCCTCGTGGAGAGGAATAAACAGGGACTGGTAACACTAAACTTGTTGTTCCATTTCAAGTCAATAGCGCTGACGGTGAAGCCTAGCCTAAAATCTTCCCACTTAAAGACTCGAAAAGACCAACAACTTGTATTTGACGAATGTTCACCGCACAGTATCCATTTAAACACGGGAATATTACAGAATCCAGGAATTTCGTTTTATTCCGAAATGTTTAATTTATTTTATCAGCGTCATATAATGTAATACCTTTGCTTTGTCTGTTTTTGACTCGTTACCGATTTTTTCAAGTTATCCCACTCTAATGTGAAAGTGAGGTTCTAATCGCCATATCTATTTGTCATTCTGGTTTGATTTAAGTTACGTAAACACAGTCTCTTTAATTAAGCTGGAACAGATGGACAGGTTTATGTGTGCAGTCTTGAAAGCGTAATTGAGCCTCTATAGTAGCTTCCAAGATGAAATGAAATTATCAGACAACTTCCCCTCGAACGCCTCAGAGTATGCATTACTGCTCCGCAATGGGCTGATAAATTTCTTCCCACTAACTGAGACTATACAGCGACTTGCATAAATGTGGAATTGGCGCTTCACATTCAAGACATTTGGCAATGACGCCTTAGAGTGTGAACATCATCATAGAAACACGAAGCTATCACGGCGAGCATGGGCAATGTGTGCTTCAGGATATTGCGTTTTTCACTTTCTCCAAAGCTGAACGTTTCCGACAATCGTCACTTCATCCCAACTGTTTGGAACAGTAAACTTCACCAGAACTCGAGAAACTGCAGCTTGGTTAATGTGCTTCCACCAGAGAAAATGGTGGGATGACGGAAGGACATATGAAGATATGATAACATTACTTTGCAACTTTGATCACAGAGAGAACTTTGCCTACATCAAAGGCCGTGAGATGGTGTCTCGGATATGTGAGACCTACAAGTGTAATACTATCCATTATGGATCTGATGTAATGGTAGTTACGTTTTTACAATGATAACAATAGCATTAAACAATATTTTTTATCCTACACAGTGCCCAACATCGCATTTTCTGAGACTATGCTCCCACTATTAGGTTGTGAGGATTAGGCCACGTGGTTAAAATTCTAAAAAGTCTCTCAACACAATAGCGGTGTTCATAAAATGAAATGTAATGAAAACACATTGGAATGTGTGTCCTCATCTTCCATCAAAATCGATGACTTGCGAGATACACCATAACGCGACTGTCTGAAATTTTGAATCATACGGGTGTCCATGTATTGGATGACTGAAGCAAACATATCGAGAAGAAGAAAATATTGGTTTCAGATGTATTTCAGTCAAGTGTGGCTGTACAGATTGATACACCTCGAAGTTTACTGTAAATTACTTGTCAGCAATTGGCAGCACATTCCATAGTGTTTTCATTCCATTTCATTTCGTGAGCACCGCTATTGTGCTGAGAGACTTTTTAGAATTTTAACCTCGTGGTCTAAGCCTCACAACCTAATGGTGGCCGCACTGTCTCAGGAAATGCGATGTTTGGCTGTGAAAATACTGTTGAAACGTATTGTTATCATTGTAGAAACTTAACTACCATTACCTCAGATCCACAATGGATAGTATTATACTTGCAGGTCTCACACACCCAAGACATTATCTCATGACCTTTGATGTACCATGAATACCAGGAATCCGGTAACACATCAAATGTCTGATATCGCTACGGCCGAAAAAAGATCCCAGAAGAACGGGATCAACGACGATCGAAGAGAATCGTTCAACGTGACAGAAGTGCAACCTTTCCGAAAATTGTTGCAGATTTAAATGCTGGGCCATTAACAAGTATCAGTGTGTGAATCATTCAACAAAAAATCATCGATATGGGCTTCTGGAGCCAAAGGCCCACTCTTGAACCCTTTGTGCCTCGCCTCCGCCCATGAACACCGACATTGAACTGACTGGACATGACTGACACTGACATGACACTGACATTGGACATGACTGGAAATGTGTAGCCAGGTAGGACGAGTCTCGTTCGGGGGTAAGTCAACTATTATGAGCAAAGTAGTTATAAAATTTTCGGGGGTAAGTCAACTATTATGAGCAAAGTAGTTATAAAATTTTATTGTAATCAAATAAGAAACTTACAAGAACATAATTTTTCGACATAGTCTCCTTGCGTTTCGACGCACTAGGTCCTTCGTTGTACAAGCGTCCTAATGCCCTTATAAAAGAAGGTTCTCGGTTGAGTTGCGAGCCAGGAAAGCAGCACTTCTTTCACTGCTATGTCCGAGGCAAATCGACGGCCCCTTAATGCCTGTTTGAGTGGGCCAAACAAGTGATAGTCAGAAGGGGAAAGATCGGCACTATATGGAGGAAGACCCGGTACTTAAAATTTGAGTTTCTGGAGCGTTTCAGCAATGTGCTCAGCAGTATACGAACGGGCATTGTCAAGCAACAACACAACACCTTTTGACAGCAATCCTCGGCGTAGGCTTTAGCCTGGCAGTAAGCATCTCACTGTAACGTACACTGTTTATTGTTGCGCTCCTTTTCCCATATAGTTCCAGTACTCGACCTTGTGCGTCCCAAAAACGTGTAAGCATCAGTTTTCCTGCGGGCTGTTGGGTCTTGAACTTTTTGTTGCACGACGAGTTTGGAGTTTCCGTTCCATACTCCGCCGTTTACTCTCCGGCTGGTACTGATGGATCCATGTTTCGCCACCAGTAATCATGCTGTCTAATAATTTTTCCCCTTCGTTACCATAGCGATCACACTGAAGAGCCATAGAAACTGGTACACTTGCCTAATATCACGTATGGTCCCCGCGAGCACAGAGAAGTACCGCAGCGCGAAGGGGCAAGGGCTCGACTCATGTCTGAAGTACTGCTGGAGGGAACTGACACCATGAATCGTGCAGGGCTGTCCATAAATCCGTAAGAGGACGAGGGAGTGGAGATCTCACTGAACAGTATGTTACAAGGCATCCCAGATATGTTCAATAACGTTCATGTCTTGAGAGTTCGGTGGCCAATGTGTAGCAATTCTGGACGTGTGGGGTGTCGCATTGTCCTGCTGGAATTGCCCACGTCCGTCGGAATGCACAATGAATGGATGCAAGTGATTAGACAGGATGATTACGTACATGTCAGAGTCGTATCTAGAGGTATCAGTGGTCCCATATCATTCCAACTGCCCACGCCCCACACCATTACAGAGCCTCCATCAGCTTGAACAGTCCCCTGCTGACATGTAGGACCCGTGGATTCATGAGGTCATCTCCATACACATACCTGCCCATCCGCTCAGTACGGGAGTAAGTCATATTACTTATATTTTTGTTTATTTTGGTAGTACTGTCGTTTTACGTTGATGACGAATGCTTTGCTTATATGTTGTTATACCTTTGCAATTTTCAAGCTGCTAAGTTAGTTTCGTTATCGCTGCCGTGCTGGTAATAATGGTTGCCCCGCTGTCTATTTGCACCAAAGAAGAGCAACGTTCAGAGATCTGATTTTCGTCGTCGGAAGGCGTATCAGGGGCCGAAATACATCGAAGACTTTCGGTACAGTACGGGAACCATGTTTTGGCACAACGGAGTGTCTACGAATGGACTGAAAAATTCCGAAATGGTCGCACAAGTGTTACGCATGATGAAGGAGCCGGACGATCGTGTACCAGCACAAATGAAGAAACCATTGAGCGTTCACGTGAAATGCAAGTCGGGTGCTGGCCCCTTTTTTGACCAGAACAGAGGTGAAATCTTCCTACACGCCGGTCATGGGCCTGAAGATGGTGTAGTAAATTGCCGAAACTGATAGCCAAGTTAAATAAGTTCAGAAACTAGGTGGCTGAAAGGAGTTTGATTTGACATCATTTCATACGTTGTTGTGCATCCTCCGTACGACAAAATGATGTGCCAGCTCTGTGTACAGTTCAGTCGTCTATTAACATGATTCTATCTCCGCATGCTTAATGTCTGGTTTCATTTCACAGTTAAGGCGACCACGAAAATACGCTCTTCACCTGTGCTAACGTCATTTGAACAAAGTAGGGTTCCATTATCGATCCAAATTCACTTTAAAACTGATGTCCCTCCGCTGCCTACTGAATGAGAATCGGCGTAGGGTGGACCATGTCAGAAGTGGAAGAATAATGAACCAATCATACTGTAAGGTCACGGGGCAATTATTTCTTATAGTGTCTGAAACTGAAATGAAAAAAATTGTGCTGATCTAGGATTCGAAATCTAATCTTCCCTACTCCGGATCTGACATTGTTTACCGAACATACATCATTTCTCAGGATCTCCAAGAAACAATTGAAATTCTTTCACGGCACAATAATATTCATCATGTAAGTTCATGGTGTAGCATATCGACGTTAAACTACTCCATGTGTTGGCAACTGAAACGATTGGTTTTGACACCCAGTCAGCTACAGAACTTTTCATCACATGTTTTCACGTTCAGTCATGCCACTCCTACAACTAATGAAAAAAAAAACCCACAGTTAACGTCTACTCGTGTGTAGTCATCGACACTGTGTACGAGGCTGGACTCAAGTAAGCACAGAATCCGTCTTTCAGTTATTTCTATGTCAAACACGCGCGCATCTCCTTCCCGATAAGATAAACCAATATTATCATCTATTAGTACGTAGGACCAATAACGAATAATCCTGAGCCAATAGGGAGCATCGTGACAGATACAAGGATTTGTCAGAATAAGGTTGTTGCAGAAGGCTGATAACTGTAACACTGAAACCCACTAGAAATAAACACAAAATACTTGTACATCTATTTAAGAAAACAGATGAAAATGTGCTTGACACTTTCCTAAAAGACAGTCTGCACGTCTTTCAATCTATGTGAGCGTAGACCAGAAGTAGTTTTGATTTAAAGAGATAGGGTTGACGTCAGTTGAAAGGTATCTACCAAATAAATAAATAAGAGATGGTTCTGGTCGCCCATGGAACACAAAATAAGACAGAATGTTGTTGCAGAAGTTCTTAAAAATGGATGCCAGATTTATAAGAATATTAAAACCACAAGACTGGCGAAGTTTTACAGGCGCTCGAAATTTAGCGCTAACTTCTACGCGAAATCTGTCAAAAAACCCAGACCCTCTGGTCGTATGCATATTACACCAGCGGCAAGACGCAGTCAGTACTTCCGCTGTGGATAACAATGGTGAGGTTACTGATGACAGTGCCACTAGATCAGAGTTACTAAATACGATTTTCCGAAATTACTTCACGAAAGTAGACGGAGTAAATATTCCAGAATTCGAATCAAGAACTATTGTCGACATGAGTAATTTAGAATTAGATATCCTCGATGTACTGAATCAGCTTCAATCACTTACTAAGCGCAAGAGCTCCCGTCCAGATTGTAGACCAGTCCAGTTCCTTTCAGAATATACTGATGCAGTAGTTCCACTCTTGCAATCATACACGACCGCTCACTCGTTGGAAGATCCGTACCTAAAGACTGAAAATTTGCAGAAGTCACACCAGTATCCAAGAAAGGAAACTGGAGTGATACTCTGAATTACAAACCAAATATCGCTAATGTCGTTTTTCAGCACGACTTTGGAACATGTATTTTCTACATCTACATCTACATCTAGATTTATACTCCGCAAGCCACCCAACGGTGTGTGGTGGAGGGCACTTTACGTGCCACTGTCATTACCTCCCTTTCCTGTTCCAGTCGCGTATGGTTCGCGGGAAGAACGACTGTCTGAAAGCCTCCGTGCGCGCTCTAATCTCTCTAATTTTACATTCGTGATCTCCTCGGGAGGTATAAGTAGGGGGAAGCAATATATTCGATACCTCATCCAGAAACGCACCCTCTCGAAACCTGGCGAGCAAGATACACCGCGATGCAGAGCGCCTCTCTTGCAGAGTCTGCCACTTGAGTGTATTAAACATCTCCGTAACGCTATCACGGTTACCAAATAACCCTGTGACGAAACGCGCCGCTCTTCTTTGGATCTTCTCTATCTCCTCCATCAACCCGATCTGGTACGGATCCCACACTGATGAGCAATACTCAAGTATAGGTCGAACGAGTGTTTTGTAAGCCACCTCCTTTGTTGATGGACTACATTTTCTAAGCAGTCTCCCAATGAATCTCAACCTGGTACCCGCCTTACCAACAATTAATTTTATATGATCATTCCACTTCAAATCGTTCCGCACGCATACTCCCAGATATTTTACAGAAGTAACTGCTACCAGTGTTTGTTCGGCTATCATATAATTATACAATAAAGGATCCTTCTTTCTATGTATTCGCAATACATTACATTTGTCTATTTGTCTATGTTTTGTTCGAACATTATAAATTAAAAGGAAGAAAACGATTTGTTGACAAATATGCGATATGGATTGTGAAAATATCGTTCTTGTGAAACATAAAAGTTCTTTATTCTCACGAAATAATGAGTGCTATCGACAAGAGATGTGAAACTGATTTCATATTTTTATATTTAGATAAGACGTTTGACATCGTTCCTCAGCTGCATCTTCTAATGAAATTGCGTGCCTATGGAATATCATGTCAAACAAAAGTAATATCCTGGCGCTACCCAAGGAAGTGCTGTGGGGCCTGTGCTGTTCCTGATCTACACAAACTGTTAAGAAGACAATCTGAGCAGTTCTCTCACTTTGTCTGTAGAGCATGCTATAACTTACCATCTTCTGAAGTGATTAAAGGATGAAAACCAACTGCAAAAGATTTAGACAAGAATGTGCATAGAGCGAAAAGCAGCAAGTGACTCTATATAATGAGAAGTTTGACGTCATCCACAGCAGTACTAAAATGAATCAGCTAAAATTCGAGTACACTGCTCCAAAGGCTATACATTCAACTATATACTTAGGGATTTCAGCTACGAATAACTTAACTGGAGTGATCACATAGATAATTTTGTGGGGAAACTGAACCAGTTACCAGCAGAGCACTTAGAAAATGCTAAAGGTCTACTTAAGAGACTGCTTGCACTACGCTTGTCCGCCCTGTTCCGGAATATTGCGGTGTAGGATCCGCATCAGATAGGATATCGGAGGACATCAAAAAAGTTCAAAGAAGGACAGCCTGTATTGTATTATCGCGAAACAGGGGAGAGAGTGCCATGGATTTGAATTGGAGTGGCAGTCATTAAAATAAAAACATTTTCTGTTGTTGTAGAATCTTTTCATAAAATTTCAATCACCTACTTTTTCCTCACAGTGTGAAAATGTTTTGCTGGTGCCCACATACATAGGGGAAAATGATCATCATAATAAAATAAGAAGACACAGAGCTCGCGTCAAGAGATTAAAGTGTTCGTTTTTCGGCGCGCAGTTCGAGAGAGGACCAGTGAAGAAATTGCCTGAAAGTGGTTGGATGAAGCCTCTGTCAGGGACTTGTTTATCAATTGCAGAGTAATCATGTAGATGCAGATATAGATGTAGATATAGATGTTGAAAACGAGAGCGATAGGTGACCATTTCGATTCCTAAGAACTTTTTCGGTTTTCATTTGAGTTCACTCATCCTGCTGCATTGGACAACATTCGATATCAAACATTTTATACTGCTAATTAAAATTAGATTGGATGCTGCGTTCGCATCAAGGTCTCATACAAAACTTGACTTCAGATCCTTTCAAGTTTAAACATGTGCATACTTCGTTATTTTCGGATACAACTGTATTAAAGATGTATAGTATTCAGATAACGGGGACTACTGTTGCTGGGTGGAAGCGCAAAATAAAAAAAAGGGTTTTTTTAATTTCAAGATCAAACATCCTGCTGTAATACCACTGATTCTGATAAATTTGAGTTTACGAATTTAAACAGTGCTTCATCGCAAATAAAGTGTTCCGTATTACTTGCAGTATCGCAGTACTAATTACCATTTGAATTTAATGTGATGCATGTTATTGTTTTGCAGTGATCACTTGTGGTGAGCTTTGTATGTAGTCAAACGATTATATCAAAAACAGATTAGAGGACTTGAATGAATTTTACGTTAAGTGGGCCGCATGCTACTCAGTCGGAAAGCAATACGTTTGAACATTATAGTTCTGGTGCTTATAATTAAAGTGCACCTACCAACAGAGGTCCAGAGAGAGATGTAATTATCGTATGGCAGCGAAACGTGGTAGAATTCGTTATTGCGGAATAGATTTACGCTGGAAAAAATTAGTTACAAGTTTGGCAACCAGTTGCAAATCTGGCGTTCAGAATGCAAGAGAAACATATAGATTAGATATGGAACGGGGGCAGAAAACGTCAAAGAGATGAGAGGGGCATAATATTGATGTTATTATTATCAGGTGACCAAAATTGGAATAATTTCTTTCCAGCGTAAATCTGTTCTACGTAAAGGTGTTAGAATATATATCAAGTTTCGGCGCCATACAATAACTACAGCACGCACTGGGTCTGTGTGAGTAGCTGCACTTTAGATTTTACCACCAGGTACATGCCAGTACCGGCTGGTTACGTCTTACCATTCACAGTACCAGACGCAGCGTAGCTACGGTTGCAAAGCCGCGGCACTCGGGGAATCTTAAATGAAACAGTAGTCGATTATGACGACTCAGAGACGACGTCGCAGCTTAGCCCAGCACAGCCCTCTACCACTACGGTTATCTTCGCCTGTTGTCTGCTGTGGCCTGATGGTGGTGACCGTGATGTAGCAAAACAACTTCCTTCTGTACTGCTATTCAGATCTCATTATCAGCGCGAAGCTCCCTTTCTTATAGAGTCTTTTACCCCTGAAGGCGATGGCAAAGACAGTCGTCGAAAGCTCGTTTCGTCCGAAGTGACGCCGCTTGTAAACATTTAAGATTTTATTCAGGCATGCCACCATGAAAGAACGTGAGTACATTTTTGAATTTTAATTTTCTCTGTACTATGTCAGTTGCATAATTAAGGTAAAAGAATTTCGTAGTTTCCTTAGGTGTAACGTCTCATAGTGTCCTTTACTGCGGGGTAATACTTTGCGTGTATTTTCTCAGTGTAAAATGTAGAAACTTACGAAATACAGGAGAAACTCGTTCATATCCTATTTTTCTGTGTCATATCGCTTTTTTTACATGTTAGTTAATGCTAATTATATACTCTTGGTGGTACACACACACACACACACACACACACACACACACACACACACACACACACACTAACACACACACACACACACACACACACACACATTGTTTTGGCACCTCCATGACCAAAAGGATAAGTGTGAAAAAAATCAACTTTGTGTCACAAATTACTTGCGTTATTTAGTTAAGCACTTATTGCACCTGGCGCCTGTCTTACAGCTAACCAGACTTCGTCAACGTTTAGCGTTTCAGTTTTTTGGTGCATAAGCATATACCACAATAATGACGTTGTTGTTGGGGTCTTCAGTCCTGAGACTGGTTTGATGCAGCTCTCCATGCTACTCTATTCTGTGCAAGTTTCTTCATCTCCCAGTACTTACTGCAACCTACATCCTTCTGAATCTGCTTAGTGTATTAATCTCTTGGTCTCCCTCTACGATTTTTACCCTCCACGCTGCCATCCACTGCTAAATTAGTGATCCCTCGATGCCTCAGAACATGCCCTACCAACCGGTCCCTTCTTCTTGTCAATTTGTGCCACACTCCTCTTCTCCCCAATTCTGTTTAATACCTCCTCATTAGTTATGTGATCTACCCATCTAATCTTCAGCATTCTTCTGTAGCGCCACATTTAGAAAGCTTCTATTCTCTTCTTGTCCAGACTATTTATCGTCCATGTTTCACTTCCATACATGGCTACACTCCATACAAATACTTTCAGAAACGACTTCCTGACACTTAAATCTATACTCGATGTTAACAAATTTCTCTTCTTAAGAAACGCTATCCTTGTCATTGTCAGTCTACATTTTATATCCTCTGTACTTCGACCATCATCAGTTATTTTGCTCCCTAAATAGCAAAACTCCTTTACTACTTTAAGTGTCTCATTTCCTAATCGAATTCCCTCAGCATCACCCGACTTAATTCGACTACATTCCATTATCCTCGTCTTGCTTTTATTTATGTTCATCTTATATCCTCCTTTCAAGACACTGTCCATTCCGTTCAACTGCTCTTCCAAGTCCTTTGCTGTCTCTGACAGAATTACAATGTCATCGGCGAACCTCAACGTTTCTATTTCTTCTCCATGGATTTTAATACCTTCTCCGAATTTTTCTTTTGTTTCCTTTACTGCTTGCTCAATAGACAGATTGACTAACATCGGGGATAGGCTACAACTCTGTCTCACTCCCTTCCCAACCACTGCTTCCCTTTCATGCCCCTCGACTCTTATAACTGCCATCTGGTTTCTGTACAAATTGTAAATAGCCTTTCGCTCCCTGTATTTTACCCCTGCCACCTCAGAATTTATAAGAAAGTATTCCAGTCAACATTGTCAAAAGCTTTCTCTAAGTCTACAAATGCTAGAATCGTAGGTTTGCTTTTCCTTAATCTTTCTCCTAAGATAAGTCATAAGGTCAGTATTGCCTCACGTGTTCCAACATTTCTACGAGATTCAAACTGATCTTCCTCGAGGTCGGCTTTTACCAATTTTTCTATTCGTCTGTAAAGAACTCGCGTTAGTATTTTGCACCTGTGACTTATTAAAAAACGACAATAATTATGGTTCTAAGAAAATCTATGAATTTGTGGAATTTACAAACTGCTTGTCTTATTAAGAGAAATCAGTTTTCCTACTACATCCTTTTTGAATGTGAGGAGTCACATCTACAAAAGGAATGAGACTGTAGAGAAGACGTTGACTTGTTGGAGGGCGAGTGAGAAGTAATGCAATAAGATTAGTAGTTTAGATGGAAAGAAGAAAACAGAAACAGAAAGAGATGAGAAAGGCATGGAGAAGAGAGCTACACCGATGATAAAGTATAACACTTCAATCTTGTCTCGAACGCAGAATGGTTTCGCATAAAACGCAGGTTACATCATAATTTGTTCCAGACTCGTTTGGACGGATTGGAGAAGATGCTGGACAAGAATTTTAACGTTGTGGAGCCCTGTCAGCAAATGTGATGATTGAACATGTAAAACATCAGCCTCAGTTGCAAATGGGAACCAATCTTTATCCAGATTTCAGCCAAAATAATTTGGCCTTCTTCAGAAGCCAGTGAAACAAATTTATTGCATGCAAAAGTTTGGCCATGTCAAGTATAAAACTGTAGCACCGTAGTAACCAGAGCTGCGCCGGAACTCTCGCGGCCTACCGACCTCGTCCGCACAGTGGCTTCTGCTGTTTCTCTTGAGCCCAAGTAATGTAGATTTATGTCTGGTTACTACGGTGCTACAGTTTTATACTTGACATGGCCAAACTTTCGCATGCAATAGATAAGTTTCACTGGCTTCTGAAGAAGGCCAAATTATTTTGGCTGAAACCTGGGTACTATATAGAAACCACTTCTGCATGCAGTGCTGAAATTATTAGTTACTTTATACCAACACAATTCCGGAAAGATGCATTTCGTAGTTTCTTAATTATTGTAGTTTGGCTATGTTTTCATTGGTCTGGGATACTACAGACACCATGAAATAGCTTGTGTCTTCTTTATTATCTCGTTCTTGTCTATTCAGTTGTTTCACATTCTTTCCCTATGTTGTTCTCTTACTTCTTCTGTCCGTACAGCGCCTGACATTCTCTTTTTTCTCCCGAGAGGACTTGTGTGTCTTTCATTATGCACTCTGAAAACCACTAAAATTTCACTACTGTTCCGGTCATTAACACTGCTGAGGAAGGTCGGATATTTCCCGGAACCGTGAACGACTTGTTGGTTCAGTCTTCGCCGGTTTTCGCCGCCTTGCAACACAAACTGTCTTGTTCACTTATTGCATGAAGAGTCGACATGGGGTTAGCGTTCATCGTAACAAGCACGTGGTAGATTCAGCTCGTTCAGGTCGGGTGGATTTCATGTGCAGTTTCAAAATATATATCAATTAATGCAGTCGAAAAGCCAGAACTAAGCAAAAAAGGGAAATCTGAAACGTGGAAGAATAACAGGAGAGTCTATAAGGTAAGCAAACTTCGGGACAGTATTAGAAGAACAGAGGTAGGAATTATTGTAGATAAGACTGGAGATATCATGCTACGAGAAGGATTTGACGGAGCACTGAAAGACCAAAACTGAAACAATGCCTCTCGAGTAAATTATATTCCCTCGGAATTATTCTGATCCTTGACGAGATAGCCACGTCAAAGCTATACTAACTGATGTGCTAGATATATGTGACTGGGGAAATACACTCAGACTCTACAGACTGATAGAAGGCAGTTGCCGGCAGATGTGAATATTACGAGACCATCAGTTTAAGATGACGCAGTCGCAAAATATTAAGGGGAATTATGTACAAAAGAATCGGAAAACATGGAATCCGACCTCGGGGTGGATCAGTTTGGATTACAAAGAAATGTAGGAACATGGGAGGGAATACTGACCCCACCCCTTATCTTAGAAGACAGGCAAACCATATTTACAGCATTTGTAGATTTAGAGACACTTTTTGACAGTATCGACTGAACTACACGCTTTGAAATTTTGAAGGTAGCAGAGATGTAACACAGGGGATAAAAGTTATTTACAGATTGCACGGAAACCAGACTGCAGCTAGGAGAAGGATATGCAAGAGAAGCGGCAGTAGAGAAGAGATTCAGGCAGGTTTTTAGCATACCGTGGTGTTTTCAGTCTGCACATTAAACAAGCAGAAAAAAACAGGGTGAAATTTGGAAAGTGAATTAAAGTTCGTGAAGAAGAAATAAAAACTTAGCAGTTTGCCAACGACATTTTAATTCAGCTAGGAACGGCAAAGAACTTGGAAGAGCAGTTGAAAGGTACGAACAGGTCTTGAAAAGAAAGTTCACAAAAGTAAAACAAGGGCAACGGAATGTAGTTCAGTTAAATCAGGCGAAGCTGACAGAATTAGATTAGGAGATGCGACACTAAAATTAGCAATGAGAATTTTTTGTTTAGACAGCAAAGGAACTCTTGATAATCGAGGCAGAGAGGACATAAAATGCCGCCAAACAATGACAAACAAAGTATTTCTGAAAAACAGGAATTTGTTAACATCTAGTATCAAGTAAAGAGTTAGGAAGTCTGTGATTAAAGCATTTCTCTTGAGTGAAATCTGATATGGAAATAAAACGTTCACGATAAGCAGTTCAGATAAGAAGAGTAATGAATCTTTCGGAACGTTGTGCTACAGGGAAACACTGAAAATTAAATAGGTACATAGAGGGACTAATGAGGAGGTGCTAAATCGTATTGGGTAGAAAAGAAATTTATGGCACAATATCACTGAAAGAATAATTGGTTTGGCAATGCAAGGAAGTGTTGGTGCTAAACATTGTGGAGCGAGACGTAAGTGTGAATACAGTACAAGTTCAAATGATGTAGGTTGCAGTACTTACTCTAAGAGCATTGCACTGTATACACTAGGGTGATCATAAAAGGAAATAAAGTAAATAAGTAAAGAAGATCTGCGTTTCAAAAGGCATGGAGTTTGGTACCAAAACCTTGTTTATGAAAAGAAAAGACTTTATTAAGCAACAATAGAATAGGTGAAACTGGTGAACCTGGGACACTACTGGCGTTGTAATAGAACTTTACCATATGTTCGTATTCAAATTTCAGATGATAGCATTCCCTTTTCGTGTACTGCATTTTTTTCTGAAATTACAAAAATTACTCAACAGAAGTAATGCTTTTCCGAAAATGAAAAACTGTTCTGAGGTACAACATGGTCATGTACCTAGGAGCAAGTATTGTGCCCAAATTGAAAATTGTTACAATAGAGAAAATCTTGTCACTACTGTATTCAATACTCTTTGTGTTACAGTATTAATCTACTGCACAACAATAATTAATAAGTGACAAGAAATTAAAAATAAGTATTACCAAAAATCAATTACAAATTAAAAATTTTTGAAATAGAATGTATTACTCACACACACACACACACACACACACACACACACACACACACACACACACACACACATATGTACACACACAGAAATACATAAATTTAGTATTACAAATAGTGCGTAATGGAGCATGTTGTAAATAAAAACAAAATAGAATCTAATGTCACTGAACACAAATTTCCATTTTCAAGAAAGAGAAAATTGTTAAGACATTAAAGAAAATCAGTTCTTTTGTAAATATCATGTACTCCACCGTAGAGGACTTTTTTTCTCTTTCAGGGTTACAGGATGGTGGATGACCGACGAAGTACAGCTCAACAGTCCAAATTTTATGTATCAAGTTTTAAAAATAGACTTACTTTTACTCACAATAAAACTCTTTAACAGAAGAATTAACAATATATTCCGAGTTTCCTTAATTATTATACAAAACGTAAGTATGATACACCTATAATGTTTACAATTGCTGCACAAAACACAGGCTGACGTCTCAAAACAGCAAAATATGTAGAAATTCACGGAAACTGCCTCTTCGGTTTCTAATGTGCATTCCTGCACGTGATTCTGAAAATTCAACCATCATCACATGTTGTTAGATACGCTAACCCCCAGTACAGCTATCTGTCTCATATCACTCATTTAAAACATTTTGTCATACAATGAAAACACAAAAGTCAGTGTTGTAAATTAATATCCTATTTAATATATAACAATGTAGCTCATACACTCCTCAGGAAACATATTTTTTTTTTTGAAATGAGAAACATCATACTCGAACAAAGAAACATAAGAGGGATTTGTGAGTCATTCACCAGTAGAACATTTTCGCTGCTGGAAGATGTCTGAATATATTGATGATAAATTTTTATTGATTGGTACATGAGGTTATATCGTCCTCAGCGCACGATTAAAAAATTTATTAGAGTTTCGATGTGATGCTTCTTTTCTGTTTGCATCAAGTATCCAACCATATATTTTACCTGCAGCAACGATTAAGTGTATTACTCTAGGACAATTTTTTCTTTATTACTAGGCAATTCATGGCACCAGTCATATGTCATTAACATTTGCTTTATTTGTAACGTACTTTTTGATTATCTGGTCAATGAATACATTTCACTGTATCTGTTTTATGAAGATTCAGTCTTTCAATTTAGAACTAAAGTGCCAATGATGTACCCTCTGTGGAAGCGTCTCTTGATCCAATTTTTTTTTGTATAACTAATAAAAATTATGTAGGCCGACAAGCAGTTTTGTTCCTCCGCCATATACGTCTGCCAGTTCTTGGCACAGCCGTTATGTTCAAGTGCGTCACAGTTGCCTCTTAATATTAGCTAAAAGATTTCTAAAATATTACATCTCCTCTGTTATGTGATGTAAATGAAGCTGTTCTTTATTATTATACCATAATGATTCTCTATCCATCGTGATGTAGACAATTCATTCTTTAGGTTGCAATATATTTCAAGGGATTAATGAGACCTAGGCTGTCTTTTGCAGTGCATTTAGAGCAAATACGCAATGCTTGAGTAATAAATCGTTTCCTTTTAGGTAGATAACTTTTAATAGTTTGGCCAATAAAATATATTCCACATCTGGGAGACCCTCCGAGGTGTTGCCAACGTTAGTGAGCCTACCTTCTGCACTGTGCGCACATGTCTTCACCAACAGGTTATTTATAGATCCAGGAAATATTTCCGTATTCATTCGTCATTTTGAAAAACTTAAATATGATACTTCCTTGCTTGCGAACCATACGCGACTGGATCAGGAAACGGAGGTAATGACCGTGGCACGTAAAGTGCCCTCCGCCACACACCGTTGGGTGGCTTGCGGAGTATAAATGTAGATGTAGATATTCTTCGTCTCAAACGCGAGGAGGATGTATGGCTAATTAAACCCTGTAACGAAAATGTTACACGTACGTAAATGATGGAAATAAGGAAGAATGGAATGATTACTTGTCATAGAATTTCTATCGATAAAACAAAGAATGGAAGAAAGGAATTAAGTGGAAAAGAAGGAGGGAAAGAATTGTTGTAGCTAGAAATAAATTTTTCAGGCTTCTGTGCTTGGTTGTGTCCTTCAATTTCTTGTTTTTGTGGTGGACTGTTGCTGTATTTGATAATTTTTAGGTGGGTATTGATGTCTGTTGGCCTGTGGTCCATGTCCATAACGAGTTCTGCAAATGCAGCGTGGCAGATGTTACTTTTAGTACTGTCCTATATTGTGTGTATCTAAAACCGCAATTTCCGCTTTTCTTTCTAATATAAATTAACTTGCAGTGTTGACATGTCAGTTAATATTTTCCAAGTGTTTTGCGTTTGTAGGCGTTGGTTTTGCTTGTCCTCAGTTTTCTCTGTGGAGTGTTATATGTTCTGTAGGTAATTACTTCGTACGCATGTTGCCTGTCCTATGATCTGCTTTCTGTGTTATGTGAGAATGTGCCTTTTGATTGTTGTTTTGGATGCTTCTTGTTCACGTGTGTTTGACTGTGTGTTCCGTGTGTTTGCGTTCTTTGCACGTGTGTTTTTATGTTTTGATGACCTGTTTGCTTTGGGTGATATATGTGCCTTTCATTTTTATTTAAATTTGTGATTTAGTTTGTCTAGAATGTTGAACCACATCCATTCTCCACAACTGTTTGCTTCATCATTTGTAGTTCATTTTTGTAGCTGTCGCTATTATTTCTGTGAAGGTGAAAGACAGTGAAACTGAAGGTTTCATCGACTTTCACAGTACTGATATGAGAGATGCTAATTATATAGAGTGATAGGTAGATCGAATTAATTTGATTTGAAAATAGCGTATTTCTTGTTTCTTTTAAAGATTATCCGATAGTGACAGACAGTACACGAAGAACTTGTAGGAGTTATATATCTTCAGAACTACGTTAGGATAGGCTGGCAGTTTCACAGACAGACAATAGATTAGAAGGATCTGATGGACACCATTAACTCATCGCAAGTTGTAATGGTGACATCCACGCCAGTTACGACAGAGTCCTGCAATGGCTGTTGAGTTAACTGGACAGGGTGAGTGGATGCCCGTCGCGAGTCGACGCACTGCTGAAAGCAGGTAACGCCATCCTTGGAATTTTTCACGACATGACCTCCGCTCTTACGTTTATAAAGCGTTTTCCTGCAGTGAGGGCGTTGTAAAGTACACCAAAGGTCTCAGGAGACGGGCAACGATGAGCCTTGGGCTGACAATGCACAGGAGACGGCGCCAGTATGCCGATGGGAAAGCTATATTCCGGTGGACACTGCGTATGCTCTGTGAAAGCTACAAGAATTTAAGGCTCTATGCTATCGGCAGAACACAGTAGGCAAGGTGTGAGGACCGTATAAGTGCGCGACTGCAACTTTCCTGTCCCAAAAATATCTGTGTCTCAGCCCTCACATGTATATACAGTAGTCAGGAATCTTTGGAGGGTCTAGGAAACAACATGTTAATGCCCCCCTTTGACGCACCTACTGCGCGGAGCTAAAGCACAGGTGTAGGCAGTGGGGTGGTACAAAAAACGGCTCTGAACACTATGGGACTTAACATCTGAGGTCATCAGTCCCCTAGAACTTAGAACAACTTAAACCTAACTAACCTAAGGACATCACACACATCCATGCCTGAGGCAGGATTCGAACCTGCTACCGTAGCAGTCGCGCGGTTCCAGTCTGGAGCGCCCAGAACCTCTCTGGATGGTACAAAGCACGTTTTGGAAACCGACATTTTGTGCGTAATAGGGTGGTTTAAGTTTTTGTGTGTGGCTGTCCTGATGCTGGTGAGTTTCTTAGTAGTGAGTATAAACGTTGTATGTTTTCTTTTACTCTTAACATTCATAAGCATTTGTCATAAGGTGCAAAATAAGTCTAGTACCTGAACCATACGAAATAAAGTTGTATGCTACTCAAGTCTGTTGTTGGATCATACATGCCCCAGATATTCCTACTCAGAGCATGAAATAGCTAGTTTCCTAACCTTCATACATTTGTTCCAGTTAGAACAGTATTCCTCAATCACTCATCTAAATTTATGAAATGTTTTTTGCCTTTAAAGTTTACCGCAATACAACTGTGGTATGCAAAACCTATTTGTAAAATGTGATATATGTGGTGTTAGAGTGCTTTGCCAATGTATATTTGTAACTTTTGTAATGAAATATGTGAAATGTATAAGTTACAAAATAACATTTTGTCGTAGATTAATGAAATGAAGATGTTTGCGTAAATAATCTTATATAATGGTGCAAGTTGTCATTTGTATAAAATGGTACACACTTCGGGGCAATGTGTAGGATACTGTATATCTTATGTAAATGATGGAATGCTTTTGTACTGTACAGATGTTATTGTGAGAAGCAGAAAAGGTGGCTTGGGTTTTTGGCCCGCTACCTGTACTGCGAGTGGGAACGAGGAGACACAGTCTGTAGGCAGCAGCGAAAGCGGAAACACTCAGACGGAGCAAGCGATGCCTTCCCTGGAAATTGTTGCACAGCAGCCTTGGATGACGTACGGCTTTCGTATAACTTCTCGGGCTAGGTAATGGACGTTAAAACGACTACAAGGAGAATTAAGTAGCCCATACTTCAAGAAATTTGTACGCCGTTCAATGGTCCAAAACTTACATCCAACAGGCTGTAGCTCGTTCAGGATTTGGTGGCCGATGCGCAGTGATCAGTTTTCGTCCAAAGCGCTGAGCAATATCATTCGTTTGTCCGGAAGGGGAGGCCGTTAAGCTCTTTCCACCTTTCGGCCGGTTAGCGATGACAGAACCAAGGCGCACACCCTGCTATCTTCGTCAAACGATGTAACAGAAACTATTAGGTAAAAAAAATCAATTTTGGTTTACTTGTATCTTTACATGTGAGTTTCATGATGATGTGCTCGTCGTTTCTTTAATGGTCACAATTATTGTATTTTTGTTAAAGTAAGACACTGTACGAAATCAGGAAAAGTGTGCAATGAAAAACTGGTCGCTATGATTTTGCGTTTGGTGCATATTACATGATATGTTGCTGCGAATGAAATTTAGCTGACGTATTGAATTTTTCTTTAGACTTGGGCAGATCTGTCACCAATATCGAGAAAACTGATGTGATGTACAATAAAGAGCCAAAGAAACTGGTACACCTATCTATTATCGTGTAGGGCCCCCGCGAGCACGCTGAAGTGCCGCAACACGACGTGGCATGGGCAACACGACGTGGCATGTACTCGACTAATGTTTGGAGCAGTGCGGGAGGGGATTGACACCATGAATCCTGCAGGGCTGTCCATAAATCCGAAAGAGGACGAAGGAATGGAGATCGCTTCTGAACAGCACGTTGCAAGGCATTCCAAATATGCCCAACAATGTTCACATCTGGGGAGTTCGGTCGTCAGCAGAAGTGTTTAAACTCAGGAGACTATTCCTGGAGCCACTCTGTGGCAATTATGGACATGTGGGGTATCGCACTGTCCTGCTGGAATTGCCCAAGTCCGTCGGAATGCACAATGGACGTGAATGGATGAAGAAGGTCAGACAGGATACTTACGTACATGTCACCCATCCGAGTCGTATTTAGACGTGTCAGGGGTCCAATACCACTCCAACTGCACCATTCCACACCATTACAGAGCCTCCACCAGCTTGAACAATCTCTGCTGACAAGACTGGTCCATAGATTCATGGGGTTGTCTCCATACCCCTACACATTCATCCGCTCGATACAATTTGAAACGAGACTCGTCCGACCAGGCAACATGCTTCTAGTCATCTACAGTTCAATGTCGGTATTGACAGGCTCAGGTGAGGTGTAAAGTTTTGTGTCATGTAGTCATCAAGCGTGCAGGAGCAGGCCTTCGGCGCCGCAAGCCCATATCGAAGATACTTCGTTGAATGGTTCGCACACTGACACTTGTTATGGCCCAGCATTGATATCAGCAGCAATTTACGGAAGCGTTGCACTTCCGTAACGTTGAACGATTTTCTACAGTCGTCGTTGGTCGGTTCTTGCAGGGTCTTTTTCCGGCTGCAGCGATGTCGGAGATTTGATGTTTTACCAGATTCCTGATATCCACACTACACTCGTGAAATGGTCATAAGGGAAATTCCCTACTTCGTCACTACGTCGGAGATGCTGTGTCCCACCGTTTGTGCGCCGACTATTACAACACGCTCAAACTCACTTAAATCTTGATAACTTGGCATTGTAGCAGCTGTAACCGATCTAACAACTGCACCAGACATTTGCTACCTCATATAGGCGTTGACGACTACAGTGCCGTATTCTGCCTGTTTACTCATCTCTGTATTGGAAAACGCATTCCTATACCAGTTTCTTAGGCGATTCAGTGTAGTACATTCATTTGCGACTGCGCCGTTCCAGCGATAAGGCCAGAGTGAAATATCGACACCGTTCCTCATATTTCATAAACGGTTTGAGGTATCGACACGATGAGAGTATTTTACCACATCATTATTATGTAAAACGTCATTATCAACAGTGTTATTCCAACAAATATAGAATTTTTCGGTGAAAAAGAAATCTAATTTTTAAGGGCCATCGATAGCTGGTGAAACGAGAAATGCTATGGGTTTTGGAACAATAAATGGGAAGACATTACGTGGATTTTTTGTACCGATGATGAGGTATTTCATAAGCAACTGACTTTACTTTTCCTCATTTCCTCGCTTAATAATCTTAATAAACCCCTATTTGAGAATTCTATTGCATATGTGTCTGGACAACACGTTACTGAGATGAGATAGTGTAACCTTCGCTATGGTTTGGCAAAACAACGAAATTTTAACTTGGCAACTAGAGAAATGTGTATGTTTTACTTAAAATTCGCCACGCATGACATTTTCTGAAAGTTTCAAATGGTTAACAAGCCAGGCGAAAGTAAATCGCTGCATTTCCGGCGAAATTCTCTTTGGATACTAACGACAGCAGAGGTGACAGTAGATCTTTTTGAACGGCCACCATTCAAGTGTGAGTGTGGAGGGGCCGTACTTAATATTTACAAAAAATGTCAGCGTAGGCTTCAGATTAGAACGGGACTTCCCCTACAGCGCTGTGAGTGACTGCCCACCACTGCCGCTCTCCTGACGCTGCCCCAGACGCCTGCGGATCTATTATAATTAGAGTGGTACAAATGTGAACCATTAATTGAAAATCAACTTTGTTCGAATAATTGTCGTTAAAAAAAATTTAGTTCACCCTGTTATTCTAATTATTGACCTATATAGGGGTCCTTCCCTGGTGTTTGATTGTTCCGAGTAAAACTGTTTTAAAAACATTTCAAGCACTTTATTCAGTACCTACAAGCACTAATTTTCACCTTTGAATAAATATCTGAAAGTGTCTTGAAAGGAGGGTATAGAATAAACATCAACAAAAGCAAAACGAGGATAATGGAATGTAGTCGAATTAAGTCGGGTGATGCTGAGGGAATTAGATTAGTAAATGAGACACTTAAAGTAGTAAAGGAGTTTTGCTATTTGGGGAGCAAAATAACTGATGATGGTCGAACTAGTGAGGATATAAAATGTAGACTGGCAATGGCAAGGAAAGCGTTTTTTAAGAAGAGAAATTTGTTAACATCGAATATTGATTTAAGTGTCAGGAAATCGTTTCTCAAAGTATTTGTATGGAGTGTAGCCATGTATGGAAGTGAAACGTGGACCATAAATAGCTTAGACAAGAAGAGAATAGAAGCTTTCGAAATGTGGTGCTACAGAATAATGCTGAAGATTAGATGGGTTGATCACATAACTAATGAGGTGGTATTGAATAGAATTGGGGAGAAGAGGAACTTGAGGCACAACTTGACTAGAAGAAGGGATTGGTTGGTAGGACATGTTCTGAGACATCGAGGGATCACCAATTTAGTATTGGAGGGCAGCGTGGAGGGTAAAAACCGTAGAGGGAGACCAAGAGATGAATACACTAAACAGATTCGGAAGGATGTACGTTGCAGTAGGTACTGGGAGATGAAGAAGATTGCACAGGATAGAGTAGCATGGAGAGCTGCATCAAACCAGTCTCAGGACTGAAGACCACAACAACAACATCTGAAAGTAATTCTTATGAACTAATTTTTTAGAGTGAAAATAAGTAAATAAGTTTTGAGTAACACACAGATAAAATTCCCTCAGTTATAACTGAAATTCACTAATGTGGCTCAGTAACACTGAAGTATAGTTGAATATAAGTACTGAATGCCAAAGTATATCCGCGCGGAGTGGCCGCGCGATTTGAGGCACTATATCATGGGCTGCGCGGTCCCTCCCACCGGAGGTTCGAGTCCTCCCTCGGGCATGGGTGTGTGTGTTTTTCATAGCGTAAGTTAATTTCAGTAATGTGTAAGTCTAGCGACCGATGCCCTCAGCAGTTTGGTCCCTTAGAAATTCACACACATTTACATTTTACAAAGTACAAAGAGTGACGAACAGAAACTTGCTTGTGTTGTTAGAATATTTAAGTATTTAATTTGTTGGTTACACAAAATGCAAACATAGAAGTCCCCCCTGGGTAAAATTGTTTTCACACATACTACTGATTAAAACTTCATGGTATTTCTATATCAAAACTATATACTGTATGTATGTGGCTGTACTGGCTAAAATATTATTGTGTCTTTCTTAGACCTACCGGGCGATCAAAAAGTCAGTATAAATTTGAAAACTGAATAAATCACGGAATAATGTAGATAGAGAGATACAAATTGACACACATGTTTGGAATGACATGGGGTTTTATTAGAACCGAAAAAATACAAATGTTCAAAAATGTCCGACAGATGGCGCTTTATCTAACCAGAATAGCAATAATTAGAATAACAAAGTAAGACAAAGCAAAGATGATGTTCTTTACAGGAAATGCTCAATATGTCCACCATCATTCCTCAACAATAGATGTAGTCGAGGAATAATGTTGTGAACAGGACCATAAAGCATGCCCGGAGTTATAGTGAGGCATTGGCGTCGGATGTTGTCTTTCAGCATCTCTAGAGATGTCGGTCGATCACGATACACTTGCTACTTCAGGTAACCCCAAAGCCAATAATCGCACGGACCTGGGAACCTGGGAGGCCAAGCATGACGAAAGTGGCGGCTGAGCACACGATCATCACCAAATGACGCGTGCAAATCTTTCACGCGTCTAGCAATATGGGGTGGAGCGCAATCCTGCATAAACATCGTACGTTCCAGGAGGTGTTTATCAGCGAGGCTGGGGACGATGCGTTTCTGTAACATATCGGCGTACCTCTCACCCGTCACGGTAGCAGTTACAGACGTTTTGCAGTCCAGCGTCATCTGTCGGACATTTTGTGAACCTCGTTTTTTCTTCTTTGGTTCTAATAAAACCCCATGTCATTCCAAACATGTGTGTCAAGCCGGCCGAAGTGGCCGTGCGGTTAAAGGCGCTGCAGTCTGGAACCGCAAGACCGCTACGGTCGCAGGTTCGAATCCTGCCTCGGGCATGGATGTTTGTGATGTCCTTAGGTTAGTTAGGTTTAACTAGTTCTAAGTTCTAGGGGACTAATGACCTCAGCAGTTGAGTCCCATAGTGCTCAGAGCCATTTGAACCATTTTTTTTGTGTGTCAATTTTTAGCTCTCTATCTAGATTATTCCGTGGTTTATTAAGTTTTCAAATTTATATTGACTTTTTGATCGCCCGGTATATCCTCAAAGTAATATTTACTTGTGCAGTTACATTAGGGAACAGCAAGAAAGTAGGCCTAATTTACTTCTTCTGCTTTTCTGACACTTAACCATTCCTTTGTGTAGATAGGATGGTGCAGGCAAATCCATCAGAGAAACCAGTTAATGAACTTGGCACACCGAGGTCCTAGATCCAGTATTATTCCAATTTTTTTGCGTTTGTTTCTAACATCTAGAAGACTCTTAGGAATAGGAACTAATAGTATGATTTCTATATCTCTTAGACATACATCACAGTCAAACCCTGTAAAAGGGGTAACATTACTTTGGTTAACTCCGAGACGTCTGGACACTTCCCTTGTTGACAAACCTTCCTGGCACAGAGTAACAATGTGGACGCGATCAAACCGCGGTACTGCCGTCTAGGCATGGATGAACAACAGACAACACGAGCCATTTACCTCCTTCCTGGTGGAATGACTGGAAATGATCGGCTGTCGGACCCCCTCCATCTAATAGGCTTGCTTATACACGGTTGTTTACATCTTTGGGTGGGATTTAGTGATATCTCTGAACAGTCAAAGGAACTGTGATACAATATCCACAGTGAACATCTATCTTCAGGAGTCCTGGAAACTGGGTTGGTTCAAATGGCTCTGAGCACTATTGGACTTAACATCTGAAGGCATCAGTCCTCTAGAACTTAGAATTACTTAAACCTAACTAACCTAAGGACATCACACACATCCATGCCCGAGGCAGGATTCGAACCTGCGACCGTAGCGGTCACGCGGCTACAGACTGAAGCGCCTAGAACCGCTCGGCCACTTCGGCCGGCCCTGGAAACTGGGGTGATGCAAAACGTTTTTGATGTGTTTTCGCGCTCCACTATTTTTTCTGTACACTGATCCCCTGGTTAATTGTATGTTGCGAACAAGTGAAATTAATCATTATTATACTGGAACTCGCTTCTTATTAAGTGAATAGTTTTGTTACTGTAACTCAGTATGTAAAGGGGGACGAAAATCTAATTGTCATGGGCGACTGGAATGCAGTTGTAGGGGAAGGAGTAGAAGAAAAGGTTACAAGAGAATATGGGCTTGGGACAAGGAATTAAAGAGGAGAAAGACTAACTGAGTTCTGTAACAAGTTTCAGCTAGTAATAGCGAATACCCTGTTCAAGAATCACAAGAGGAGGAGGTATACTTGGAAAAGGCCGGGAGATACGGGAAGATTTCAATTAGATTACATCACGGTCAGACAGTGATTCCGAAATCAGATACTGGACTGTAAGGCGTACCCAGGAGCAGATATAGATTCAGATCACAATATAGTAGGGATGAAGAGTAGGCTGAAGTTAAAGATATTAGTCGGGAAGAATCAATACGCAAAGAAGTGGGATACGGAAGTACTAAGGAATGACGAGATACGTTTGAAGTTCTCTAACGCTATAGATGAGTGAAGGATCAAGCAACAGCAGCAGCAGATTGGAAACTCCAGTAGGCAGTAGGCACCTATTGACGGTGGAGGGGGTGGGGGAGGGGATAATGTGAGTTCCAGGGGGCCGCATCGTATGTATTCATCGCGACCATGCATTTAACCTGTGACAGGGTAGCAATGGCAAGGCCGCGGATACAACATAGACTCACTGCGTGCGGACAGCTTAACGATGTCACACGGGCTCAGCGTTGATGCACAGCGACAGGAGAGCTCCGGCCAGCTCTGGCTGGCACACCGTGACAATCAAATGTACACGCAGCGGTGTCGTGTGGACAGCGCACTGCTTCGCTGGTCGCCTCGTTGAACCTGTGTGACGACTGTAGCATGACAATGACAGGCTGTGTGCTGTGGACGCGGACTTCGGAGAACTGCAGCAGTGAAATGTGAAGATGTGGCGCACTCTGGATATCACTGCTGGTACACTGCTCTGTGTAGCCCACCCAGGGCAATAAAACAGTGCTAGTGTCTTCTCACTTGGGCGATACTTCACACACACACACACACACACACACACACACATACACACACACACACACACACACACATATATATATATATATATATATATATATATATATATATATATATATATATATATACTCCTGGAAATTGAAATAAGAACACCGTGAATTCATTGTCCCAGGAAGGGGAAACTTTATTGACACATTCCTGGGGTCAGATACATCACATGATCACACTGACAGAACCGCAGGCACATAGACACAGGCAACAGAGCATGCACAATGTCGGCACTAGTACAGTGTATATCCACCTTTCGCAGCAATGCAGGCTGCTATTCTCCCATGGAGACGATCGTAGAGATGCTGGATGTAGTCCTGTGGAACGGCTTGCCATGCCATTTCCACCTGGCGCCTCAGTTGGACCAGCGTTCGTGCTGGACGTGCAGACCGCGTGAGACGACGCTTCATCCAGTCCCAAACATGCTCAATGGGGGACAGATCCGGAGATCTTGCTGGTCAGGGTAGTTGACTTACACCTTCTAGAGCACGTTGGGTGGCACGGGATACATGCGGACGTGCATTGTCCTGTTGGAACAGCAAGTTCCCTTGCCGGTCTAGGAATGGTAGAACGATGGGTTCGATGACGGTTTGGATGTACCGTGCACTATTCAGTGTCCCCTCGACGATCACCAGTGGTGTACGGCCAGTGTAGGACATCGCTCCCCACACCATGATGCCGGGAGTTGGCCCTGTGTGCCTCGGTCGTATGCAGTCCTGATTGTGGCGCTCATCTGTACGGCGCCAAACACGCATACGACCATCATTGGCACCAAGGCAGAAGCGACTCTCATCGCTGAAGACGACACGTCTCCATTCGTGCCTCCATTCACGCCTGTCGCGACACCACTGGAGGCGGGCTGCACGATGTTGGGGCGTGAGCGGAAGACGGCCTAACGGTGTGCGGGACCGCAGCCCAGCTTCATGGAGACGGTTGCGAATGGTCCTCGCCGATACCCCAGGAGCAACAGTGTCCCTAATTTGCTGGGAAGTGGTGGTGCGGTCCCCTACGGCACTGCGTAGGATCCTACGGTCTTGGCGTGCATCCGTGCGTCGCTGCGGTCCGGTCCCAGGTCGACGGGCACGTGCACCTTCCGCCGACCACTGGCGACAACATCGATGTACTGTGGAGACCTCACGCCCCACGTGTTGAGCAATTCGGCGGTACGTCCACCCGGCCTCCCGCATGCCCACTATACGCCCTCGCTCAAAGTCCGTCAACTGCACATACGGTTCACGTCCACGCTGTCGCGGCATGCTACCAGTGTTAAAGACTGCGATGGAGCTCCGTATGCCACGGCAAACTGGCTGACACTGACGGCGGCGGTGCACAATTGCTGCGCAGCTAGCGCCATTCGACGGCCAACACCGCGGTTCCTGGTGTGTCCGCTGTGCCGTGCGTGTGATCATTGCTTGTACAGCCCTCTCGCAGTGTCCGGAGCAAATATGTGTGTGTGTGTATGTGTGTGTGTGTGTGATACAAATTTTATTCATTTTATTCATTGCTTCAGCCTATATAATATTCGAAGATAAAGGTGAGACTCATTATGTCTCAGGAAGATCAACTTTATATGATTAGTGTATGCCCAGCACCTGATTTACAGGTAGGATTAACCCAATTTTGCTCCTTCCTAAGGTGCTATTAGAATGTACCGATGCGAGTTTAGAGGTGGAACAGCGACGGGCTGAGCGTCAACTGGACTTTATATTGGGGGAGGAGACATACAAGGGTAATCTGTGCAGCTGCAGTATATGTAGTGCCACTGTGGTGCAGTGGTTACGGCATCTGCCTAGCAAGTGGGAGAGCTGAGTTCCAACTCCGGAACTGATACAAATTTTAGTTCATTGGTTCAACCTACATCATTATCGTAGATGTAATTCTTTGAAGAAACAAGATCAAAGCAAATGTTCCTGGTGGTCTTTTAGTGTCAACTTCATTGTAACATGGGCGTTTAATGTAACCAGGATTGACACACATTCGAGATTATGAATTTGTTTTATTCTTGGAAAACTTATCATTAAAACAAAGTGCAGCTCTTATGTTAAAGGAAAGTAAACTATGTGAAAATGAATACATTGTTTCGAAACCAATAATGATGCTTTTTAAATATACTATAATAAGATGAATTTGTCGCTGATTACGGCTGCGTACTATCGATGTTCTGCACCACATGACAGTCATGATACTCAGATAATATCATTATTTGATAAAATAGCAAATAGAGAATATAGCAATACGTTTTTATGCTCATTGTTGCACTGTGCTCTTGTTTTATGTATGTACTAAGTGACAGAATCTGATAACGTTTGAACGATGTATATGCTTGTGTGTATGTGTGCGTACAGTGTGAACATAAAAGCAGAGGCAGATACCTGACTGGAAATGGAAGGAAAAAGACTAGTGCACATGTTTCTGGAAATGCATCGTTGCCATGGTAGATGGCGCTGATAAAGTGACGGATCCTCTATGTTCTGTGTGTTCCTTGCGTGTTACAGGCTGTGTGAGTGACGCAGCATACTGTAAGCAGCCGAATGATCCGGCATTTATGTTGAGAACAAGCCGAGATGTCTGTGTAGAGGCCAAACAGATGAAAACCGTTGATAGGCAGCACAGTTACACAAAAACAGGGACCCTTACAGACGTCAAACACATTACACAACATTTCAATCAGAAGAACATTCAGGGAGGAGGCATACTGTGAGTAACCCAGGTTTGGAGAACTGGGTCCTACAGGGTACTGAGATGAATGCTGATACAATCTCCAGGCAAGTTGACCACCAACATGGTGTAAACCAATGTACATTTTGTGTATCTTACACCACTACTACCGATATCACCTGTAATCTCATGGAGGCCAGTTTGAGTATCTGTTGTGACATGGATACGATGCAGCTCTATACTGTTTTCTGGGACGATTTATTGTCATCGCACACGTACTGTCCATTTCTGGACACATTTTCATATGACCTCTTTTCCTCCATTTCCATCAATACCCTGTGGTGGAGAAACGGTTACTCGATATACTGTCTTAACTATTCAGTCACATTTCTCATAGATCACCTGAACGAATCTCTTATCGAAATGATGTGAAGTATGACAGTTTAGCGAATATGAATATTGAATGAACGCTTAAATTTTGAGCGTTAATCATGCAACTACACTTCAATAGCAATTTCTCAATAAAAATTCATTCATGGAATAGAAAGACTTGTCCAGGAGAAATGATTTTCCGTTAGATATTGGAACTGGCTTGGCTACCTGCTATATATTTTATGGTATTGGGCAAATAATAAAAAAATTGTGTTGCTGCATATTTAACTCCTTTCAGAGCCAGTGTCAGCCTTAATAACGGTAGTAAAGGTAATTATTTCTTTTATTGTCGTAGGAGGGGGTATCACTAGTTTTCTGAAATTGTGATTTTTTAGCGACGACGAATTTCATCAGCGAATATGTGTATTGTGATAGTTCGGTTAAAATGGCTAACTTCTTTCAGAGAGTCTATAAAACCATCGAGAACATCGAGTTCGCCACAACAGCTGGAGACAAGTATCGCATACCAGTTAAGAGTGTTGCTGCTACTGCACTTGTCGACGGACCTTGTGTTTTTTGTGGTTGTAGACTGTGGGTAAACACAACAAATTATACTTATTGCTCGATTTTTACAATCAATACTGTCTTTCTAAGTGACGGGTTACCAAAGAAAATTATTCCATAAGTCGCTATTGAATGGAAATATGCACAATATGTTAATAAGCTGAGTCGTTTGTATCCAAGACTAACAATCAAAGGAAGAGCGAAAGGGCTGAACTCAATTGTCTGAGAAGAACAGTAATTTTCTTCGTGCGGTTCATGAGTTGGAGTATTCTACCCTATCGGTTGCTGATATGACTATTTATAGCAGAGAACAGAATATAGTGTGTGTTCTCAAAATTTAGGGGAAGTCCATTGTCCAAGGAACAATTAATCATTATTTCTAAAATATCAATGGCAGTCTTTTCTCCTAACTTTTTGTCACATTACGAATTTTCTCTGCAAAAAATCAACAGTTGTCTTGAAGGTTATTTGTGAATGTAAGGGACTGAAGTGGACTGAATATTTAACTCTGTGAGACCCCCTTTGTGATTTCTCCTCAGTCAGTAAAATTATCTCCTTTCTGACACTGATTCAACTTTTCAGAACAACATTTTGCCCTCTTTATCTTAAGTATGATTCAAAATCAATCCTGTGCAACGCCAGTGATTCCATAAAACTTGAGTGTTTATAACAGTGTAACACAATCTACACAATGAAACACCTCAGAAAGATCACAGAAAATACTGACTAGTGATATCTTATCATTTAAGGTTTCTGATTTCTGGCGAGAGAATGTAGCAGTTCTTCTGGAGTTCAAAGAGATTACTCTAGAGTATATCACGTTTTGGAATATTTTGGAAAAAGCCATCAGTAAGAAATGTGGACGACACTTAAATAAGACTTTATTTGCTCACTTCTTATAAACAGGATTAATACTAGTGTGTTTTAATGTGTCTGGAAAAATTCCTTGTGCTCGTGATGTGTTATTTGTATTATTATGGACATTTTAGAACAGCTTCTCAGCTGTCTACAGTTGCAAAAGACCACATGACTTTCGTTTTTATGAACTTTTATAATTATGTTTAATCATTATCATTATAGGCACAGTTAAAACAAGTTCTTGCATAAGAAAAACGTAGGCTATATGACTCCGCGGGATAGATAGAAACATATTCTTCTGTGTAGTGATGTTCAGTTGTGCTTCAAACATTAACAGTGAGTGAAAAACAAGTTTTCACTCCACCGTTTTTCTTCCTGGGCCGTAGTTCGGCATCACTGTAGGCATGTCATCAGTTAATATATTCTAGGTGTAGCCCAGATATACGTAATACACAATCATGACGTTTCTGAGTACTCACTTAAAACACCTAAAGGAGATCGAGCGCTTACATGAAACTCGTGTTCTCTTGCGACCATTAGGCACTGCATCCGCGCTTCTGAGCAAACTGCCTTAGTTACGCTTCATAGTGAAATCTTCAGGAACTCAATTAGCTGCGCTGCAGCCCTTAATTGACACCTAATGGGGACAAAGGACCGCTTCCGCTCTCACGCTTCACTGTAAGCAGTTCAGTTCTCAGACGCTATCAGTCCGGTGTGTAAAGTGTGTTAGTGGCGTCCTAGCCTATTTAAAACTCATTTTACACTTTACATTGCTTTCCATGCCCTCGATAACTTCCATTGTTGTTTTAGCTCAATTCTCCACAGATAAAAACCATGAAGCTTACATACACCATTCATATATTGTGCTACAATATTCTGTATGGCTCCACTCTGAGGACCATGTAGAAGGAATCAGTGCAAGTGCATGTTCACCGAGGCTATAATTTCCATTAATTTTGTGTAGAGTGACAAGCCACTTCAGCTAAGACACAGTGTATTCGAGACATACAAAGGACTTTTAACAAAGGAGCAAATGAATTTGTTCGGTGACATTGTAACACCAATAAAAGATAGATCTGTGTATATTCCGTATAAATTCTCTGTCCACATCGTACACTAATATATGTACATAGTCAAGATCTTTGGCTGTGTAAATGTGTAATAGTTACATTAATTAGTTTGGCGTTTTAAGAAATTATGTTTTAACTGTGCATCTGGTTTTATATGTAGTACTCTGTAAATGTAATAATTTATGAAACGTTTGATATTTTACTCGGCCATAAGCAGAGAAGCTAAATGTAAAACCTGTAGGATAGCCCAGCTGCCATGAAAGTAGTTTGGCCGGACTTGAAAAGGTAGACTTAGCACGTAAGGTGCTTGATTTCTTTGTGACGAGTGGCGTAATCGACTTCTGACTATGATACTGAGTGGCCAGTGGCAGTCTTCGCCGGCTGTTGTGGTTAATTTTGATCTATAAATTGCTTGCAAGAATGTAAATTACCCTCGGCTGGAAGGAAAAGTGGCCCATCGATCATGGTATCGTTATTGGGCCTTTTCGTTAAATTTACTACGCCAAGAAGAGTCATATCAGGTCGGGGCTAATATCAAGAACCATAGCTGCTTTACTGCCAATTTTATAGCCATTGTAATTTGCCACAAGCGCTGCCGCCTTCAGCAAAACTGTTATCTAAATATGTACCTCTAATGGACCAGGTATTATGTGACTTTTTGAGGAACTCGTAACTTAGGTGTGCACAGTCGTGATCATACGCAGTCAGATTCCTAGACGGGGTCCGTTCCAAAAGAATTAACTCCGAGTATCCTCTTTTTATTAAACTGTCAATTTTTGTAGTAAAAGAGCAGGAGGTTTTATTAACTGTGTGGAGTATGAAATTCTGTTAGTTTTCTGTTTAGTAGTAAGTGATATAGTTCAAATGATTTTTATCATAAAGTTTCATAAAGTGTGTCCATAAAGAAAGCTTTTCATTAAATAAAAAGCTGCCATTGAAATAATGAATGACAAAAATATAAAATGGTTATAGCTGTCTGTAAGTAAAGTTTGTGAGAAAAGATAGCAGTATTATTTCACTTTGAGCAGATTTGTAAACCTATAATTGTTTGTTTCTGTGTAAATGTAGTCTTAAAGTAGTTTTTCAAGTTGGGCAGTCATATACAACGCCAGTTTGACTTGGAGTACAATAACAGTCTAGTTGCTAGGTCCCGTCGCTAACTGTTCAACTGAAATGAACAACTCCAGATGTTGAGACCATTCCATATTTAACAGGAGAAGAAAAACGAGATGAGGATTACGTAGACGACAGCGGTTATGCGAACGAATCAGTTGACTTGTTTAGTTCGTGATAAATGAAGAAAGAACCGCGTGAAACATATGAAACATTGTAGACATACACAAAAATAAAATCTCACACTTGAGAAAAGCAGTTTCTGACACAGAAAGAGTTTAGATAAACAAGTTACCGATTGCGAACGGAAGTGTGCCAAAAATTCTTCGCAGATTCAAGGCAAAATTTATGACCATCAAAAAAAATAGTAGATCTACCTGGTGTTGTCAGTAATAGGACACTGATTAATAAATTATTGAAAGGCGAGGAACGTTTCGATGTCACCAAGAACGATAACAGTTGGCATCCATTAGATTTTACTAAGAACTGGGAAAGATTTTTTGCTGACTACTTTTCACATCAGGAAAAAAAAATGTCGTGATCAGTGTCTTAGTAGATGATGCTAAGCACTGGGGACTTAAGCTGAACACTGATCCAATGACTTTTGACGAATTCAAATGAAATTTACTGAATAATATTAGTCAGAGAAATAACAATATTGCTTATAGTGACAGTTTACTGTGCTAAACTTGATGAATTCTTTGAACGATTTCTGTGAATATTAGCACCATTAAGTAACTCATTTAAGAAGCAGACAATCCGAATCAGAAATCATCTGGGAATTAGATTGTAAAGAATACATGGGAAGCAATCACAGATGCTTTCGCATGTTTCTAGTATAAGTTAAAGACGAATATCATAGGCGAGGAAACTGTGATCATCAACAGAACAGTAATAACAAGTGCTGTAAAAATAACGAACAACATGACAGATTTCTTTAAAGTCAGTACTGCTACTAGACGTATTTATTTACAGTATTACATTTACACTTACAAAATCATGATTTCGGCTTCAAAGTGTCATTATCAAGTGATTTAAGTGTTGTAAATTGCCTAAGATGGCATACTGTTGTATACAGTGCATACAACAGTACATACAACAGTATGCCATCTTAGGCAATTATTAATACTTAAATGGCACTTTGAAGCCGAAATCATGATCGTGTAAGTGTAAATGTAACACTACAAATAAACAACAGTGTAATGGCGGTACTGACTTTAAAGACTGTGGCCCTGCATTATGAAGAAATTGTTATTAAACATGACAGATATCGCGTCAATATGGCTCAGAAAGGCAGGGGCAGAGGTGGAGGCACCTCTGCAGAGTGCGGCTGAAGACTCTACGTGTGAAATAACAATATTGCCAAAAACCAAAATCGACGTACATTAAGGACCAGGCTGACGGGGACCAATTTAACTGGTCCAGATGCAGAAAGCCATACCGAAGTAGTCACAACAGAGTCATAACGCGTGAGAATGGCTGCGCAGCACAGCGTGCCACAGCCAGTGAAGCATCAGGTGTGCCTAGTTGTGAATCACTGACGGCAGGCAGTATGCTATGTGTTAGCGGGCGCATGATATAAATCGACCAACTACTCCGAGGTAAACTGCAAGCAGTGGAGCAGAACCAAATGAAGGTGTCACAACAGAACTCAGAGAACACGCAAGACGAATATTAATTTCGTAGTCAGGGTCAACATTGACGGATTCGAAAGCGGAGGAGAAAGTGCCAATGACCGCGTAAACAGTAGCTTCCATGGCGAAAATGAGTTTTCAGAGGTTACGTTTTGGTGTGTACAGACAGACGATGTGCACCGAGGCTTAAAACAATGTGAGTTGGAGGCTTTTAAGAAAAATTATGCACACAAGAATTCTATTGGTGATACGAGGAGAAGAAGAGGCATCGAGAACATCATATGGTCAGAATTTCAGGGGGAGAGAAAAGTAATCAGCGCCATGCAGAGTTCGCATGCTGTTACTATGCAGGGAGTAGGCGGAGAGATAAAAGGCGCCGCGCAAAGTAAGCATGCTGCCAACAATGAGGTAGCTAGGGATAGGAATATGTTGGAAAATGAAATCCTCTGAATTGATAATAAAACAGTCTCTGTTCACGATTCGCAAACGGAAAAAAACTGTTGTCGAAAGCGCTGATGATGTAGATACGTGACCTTGAAGTCCACGAAGATTATACGAAATACGAAGTAGCTGTGGACATTATTAGATGACGAGGAAGGCAGCTCAATAGAAGATCCTGCGATGAAAGAACAAGAACCAATACATTTCTAAGAGAATTGTGGGTTCAGTTTTAAGCGTGACAACATGCCAGAGAAAGAACTTAGTGCCTGTCTTAGAAAAGCTTTTCTGCTGCAATCAGAGAGCGAGCCATAATTGTTAGAATCAGAGATAGTTTAAAAGGCGAATACTTCGGTATCCCTGAAACCAATGAATGTGTAACCAAATGTAATTTTATACCACTTTATGAGGACATTCACAAACAAAATACAGAAATAGATACCGAGCGCAAAAAGAAGGAACCATCGGATGATACAATACCTAGTCAGCAGCGAGTTCATGTAGTTAAAAACTTCGAACTCCAGAAAGTTTGACAACAATAACGAATTCTTCTCGGGTTATCAGCCGAGTGGTGGCGTCGTCTTGTCGCAACTTTTCGACGAGTTTCGTACCCATCACCTTCTGGCGAAGATGATGGGTACGAAACTCGTCGAAAAGTTGTGACAAGCGACGCCGCCACTCGGCTGATAATCCGAGAAGAATTCATCAGTGGAATACGTCGAGAAAGACTGGAGTCACATATTTTACTCCATTGTCTTGGAATGGTATTGTGGTCGACCAAGATTTGTTGTGGGAAGAGCAAAATAATACCGAGAGTTTAACTATTAAACAGACCACTATTCCTGTTGACATTTATGATGTTAGACTACAACTACTCCTGGATACTGGTTCACATATCAGTTCTCCCTCCTAGTCATTTTTCTAGTATATTGCTGACCAGCCTGGACTGGTAATTAAGTCTGTAAATGGCATCAAAATCGTAGGAGCTACTGGTAAATCAAGAAACCAATCAAAAATCAGGTACCAGCTGAATTCAGCAAAATAGGTTAGGAATTTGAACACGATTTCTTTGCCGTGCCTGACTTAAATGGTAAGATGATTTTGGGCATAGATTGGTTAGATAAAGAAAAGATCATCATCGATTACAGTAAAAAAGTAGTCAAAATTAACGGCAATTTTAAAATTTTAGAAGTAAGATTTGAGGAAAATGAGGTTTCATCAGATAGTAAATTTGAATAAGTGCAGTTAGAGGTGGATAATGATGGTTTAACCAGCATAGTTGGAATGTGCCATGTTAAGAACTTAATAGATGACGATGAGAAAAAGGAAGAAGATTTCGAAGGGATTGTTGAAAGCTTGAAAGATATTACCCCACAACAGAAAGCTAGATAACAAGCGTGAAAGTGTGATCGAATAAAACCTAGAATTTCCTCCATGTATAGGATTAGAGTCAGATAAGGGAAAAAGAATTAGTAAGGGGAAAGATGAAGCAGAGGGCTGAAGACAGGTATAAAAGACACGACAAAAACCTCAAGGTTGCTAGGTTCAAAGTTGGAAATTATGTCCAAGTGAAAATTGTTGTGAAATCCAGTGAATTGAACCACAATGGCCCATTTGAGCACAAAGTGTCCCTCACAATAACACCTACTACTTGGTGTATCCAGAATCAAAGAAGCACCAAGGTGTTCTTAACGTAATAGATCATAACCATATGTCCATAGAACTGAATAAGATAAATACATTCAGAAACATGGCTTGATAAAGCTGTCCTATTTTGAAAAAGTTCTACCCACTTTGTAACATACATAATATTCATTGCATGTTGTCATATCATTATACTGTTGTAAAATAAAGTTACCACTGTAAATTTGATAAAGTTTTTCTGTAAGTTTCAGATTATAAATACTGTATATATGTGACGTAACCTGTTCAAATGATCTCAAACATACTTCTAAATTGTGTAGAAAGTATTTCAATAGAAAAAAGAAACGTGTCTTAACTCTCATGTCTTATGGGATGAACCGACGTCAGAAAACTGAGGTCAGCTAATGCTAAAGATGTTTGGTATAATATACAGATGTGTTGGACTGCAGTGACCTCAAAGACACTAAAAAAATCTCATCTTCTGAAAACCAAGAGTTTGTGCAACTGTCATGAAGGCAAAATGTGGATACTTTGGAGAGGATAAAATCTAAACTGTATTGTATTGTAATCAATGATAGAGAAGATATTTATTTTGTTGGTCTATTTCGTTTGTACGATGTGTTTGCACACTGAAATAAAATACATTTTACCGTTAGTGTAATTGTTTTAAGACATTAAGGCTCATGGATTGATACTGTTTTTTCTGTTTCAGGGCTCTAAAACCTAATTGTGTTATTGTACCTGGTTGTATCTAGTGGGACGGCCTGTTGGATCCTGTACCTAACGTAAATGTACTTATACCAGCTTCTGAACAAAGTTTTTCAGGATAAGTCCTTGATGTTCTTCGACAGTTATTGACCCAATGTTTTGAATGTTGAGTTTACCTTAACTCGTGGTACTGTAATGCTGCCAGTCGGTAAGCTTAAGGCAAAGAGATCATTATTGAAGAAAGTTTTCTTGGATGTTTATATTCTCTATGTTACTTGTTAGCGCCTTTACAACTATTTTGATATTTGCTGTGTTTGATTTATTTATGGCGTTTTTAAATTATTTTTTGGGCGTTCATATTGTCTATTTCACTTACTGCCTATTTTAAACTCTTTTTGTTGTTAGTAGTATCTGATCTATTTACTGGCCCTGTTAAACAATACAGTAAATTATTAGTCAAGTCTGGTCGGTTTCCCAGAACAAGCATTAGGTTAATCATTGAAGAAAAATAAATTATAAAAATTTTCTGCTGAATTAGGCAAGTGTAGGCTACTAATCCCGAATCCTGCAACCTTATCATTTCATCCATTTTAGCAATGCAGCTTTCCTTACAGTTAGCGTAATTCTGGATTATTCGCAAATTACTATTTTTGCAGAAATCAATCTTGACTGAAATGTGTATCATCATACAAATAGACATCGTACATAAGGGTGCAAGCTCTGTCCAATTTTTTTAGCAAATTTATGATATCTGGCTTATGTAACTTTCTCACTGTGAGTGTCTGCCGAAGTAGCATTAGACTAAATTCGGAGTACAGAGCGAAAATTAGCATATATCTCGTGAATCATAAATTAACACCACATGGTTTAATGATATTGCATACATGTGCATTGCTACTTAACTTCAGAGTCACTGATAGCACCAAGTCTAGACTACTCGATGAGCTATCGTAAGATTAAATATTTTTTGTTTAGGTCCAAAACACAAAAGTTACTGGCCCCGCAGTAAAACCAGTCACAGTGGCATTTAAACATGATTTACTTTCACTCACCATTACAAGAACGTAAACTGTTACACGAAAAATTGTCGCGGTAAATGAATGAAATTTAATGTTACTGCGAAAATTCATTTTATTCTTCATTCAATTTGTGTAATCACAACAAGTCTTTAGGGAAACTTTTTCATTATTTTACTACTGGAAAGTCATGATTCCTAAATTAAACTCCCAAAGTCTCACTGAAAAATATTTTCTGTACAAACTGTATATATGATTTTTGGTTCACTAAACATATCTTGCTTGGCATTTATTGTGGTCTAGTACCTCGATAAATATTATTTTCGCTCTATCGTACTTATCAATTCCGCAGAGTACATAAACAACCCTTAAGAGTGAAATGAGATGGGGAGAGAATGGGGAGATAGAAAGTGGAGATTATAAGCTCTTTTACTCAGAGGAAATCAAGAGTTTTTGAACATAAAAGAAAGAGGAATAACATGGAAATAGAAAGAGCGGATGGTACTCTAGCAAAATAACTACAGGAGGTTTTCAACAGATGGCAAGAATACATTGAATGTCTATACAAGGAGGATGAAATGCAAAGCGGAATTAAGGTTGAAGAGGAGCAATATGTGCGGGAAGATGGAAAGGGATTCACCATCTTGGAAGTAGAAGTAGAAAAGGCGCTGCAGGAGATGAAGAATAGGATAGCATGAGGAATTGATGATCTGCCAGCAGAACTGTTGAAAAGTCTGGGAAACAAGGCAAGAAAAGAAATAGTCTATCTTTGTAACGAGATATATGAAGAAAGGGGAATGGCCTGAGGACTTCCTTGCATCAGTTATGATACCAATAGAGAAAAAGAGAAACACTAAAAAGACTACGCAACGTGGTTCAAAATTTCAGCTCCACGGCTTTCACTGTTTGGTGGAAACCTAGTTATTCATTTATTTATCAAACACTATTTTTATGTTCCAGTGTGCTAAGTCAACACTTTGAGTCTCTTTCATGACCTACAGTAGGTATGCAACAAATCTGAAGTGTATGTTTTCCTAGACCAGATACAAACAGCGAAAAACATCTAAATAACCACCGAAACTGTTCACTGTGATCTTTAAATACAGCGGATTCTATGCCTTTTGATTCCGGATGTGTCCCTTGACATCACGATAGCCTGTGGTCTAAGAAAGAGTGAATAAAAAATAACATCGAGCTTGAAAGCTCAGGAAATGTAACGGAGCAGTCACCGATGAGTGAGTCAAACCTGAACTAACCGTTAGTGGCATACGTTCAATTCACACGTGTATGCTTAGCATCTGGCCAACGTTTAGGCTTGTCGTAATGTTGGCAAGAAACAGCATTGGTATTTATAAGTGCCTGTATGTTTATCGTGATAATTCTTTCACAGCTAAGACACGCAACAAATATATTCTCCGTTCTTCTGGTTATAACGTGCTACCATTAGATATTCATCACTGGTGTAATGACCCACGTGTAACTCCCTTGGAGACGTGTTTATGCATAACATGACACAAAGGAAAGGAACATTGGGATTTCACATACTGGCGCGATCGAGATCATTGCATAGGGAGCATGACTTGGGGATGAACAAGAAAGTGGAAGGCATTCAACCGCGTCCGTTGCAAAAGAACCACCCCGTTAATCACCATAATTCATTAGGGAAACAACCTAATCTGAATGATCATACACGGATTTACACCAAAATCATACCAATGCTGGGCCAGTGATATTAATATATGGTTCCACCACAACATACCGTCCGCTCCCAGGTAGCTGAGTGGTCTGCACGACAGAATGTCGTTCGATTCCCGGCTGGGTCGGAGATTTTCTCCGCTAAGGGACTGCGTGTTATGTTGTCCTAGTCATCATCATTTACGGACATCGACGTGCAAGTCGCCAAAGCATCGTCAGATCGAAAGACTTGCACCCGGCGAACCGTCTGCCCAACTGGACGCGCTACTCACACGACCTTTTTTTTTATCACAACATGCTAAAACCTCCATGACCAGTCTGCTGCCGGACTTAAGTTCTGTTAGGCAAGTCCTGTGGCAAGGTATGATACCTTGGACAATGTCGAAATGCTGAGTGCACGATCGTACACAACTTCAGTGAATTTAACCAAAGAAATATAGAGCAGTGCTGGCTGTAAGCCAGGTTCAGACGCTATGCTGCGGGGCAATAATTATACTGCGCAGTTACAGCACTGGCCGCAACTTATTCTCACAAGCTTTCATTCGTACAAATACGGTACTCGGACAACCTACGCCTCTACATCCTGGTATATTACACATTATTTGAAAGGACATCGTATGCGTACTATAGAGATTAAATAAAACTTTTATTTTCATGTTTAGGGGGAAATATGACGCTCCTTAGGATGGATGCTGTCAAAAAGGTGATTCTTTCATACAGTAGGTACTGCCGGTTTTTACAGAATCTTCCCTGGTCTACAATTACAAAACAAGGAAACCATAATTTTTCCGCAAGGACAAATTTTCTTACTTCGTCTCAGTATTCGGTGTATGTTCCAAAAAAGACCTTGCTGTACACGTACATTATATAAACTTCGTGTTTATTTGGAGTTACGTTATGTAACTGAGAGAATGAAACAAATAGATATTCTGCTTCTGCCATCAAAACAGAAAATGTCTTGGTATAAAAACACATTCTTTTAACAGTGTGGACTGAAGTGAAATCCTTGTACTTTTTGTAAATCTGAGACTTTGTAGAAATTATCTAACGCTTCTGCAACAAAAAGGGATGTTAGTTTTTTGTTAATTGACACCTGAACGATGCCTGTGCAATCAAGAACTTTCCCAGGAGTAATGGTCAATATTCACTGATGTGGTGGGAACGATCACTCGAAGCGAGGAAGTCTAATAAACGTGGGCTCTGAAATGCATATTTTACAAGCATTTTTTCATCTTCTTTATTGTGAAACAAAACTATTTACCTGCATTTCCTTTTACTTTACTTATTTTGGCAGGATGTAGTGTGGACCGAACAAGAAAAAGTTGTCTAGTAATCATGCGCCCTAAAATGAATAACTTAACAGGTATGAGCACTTATTTAGTAGAAGAGATGTATCAGAGGTGAACGAGACCTCATAGTTCTTAAGGTATCCACTTTAGAGCCTATGTTCACGTACAATTTTTTTGGTCTATTTTACCGCCCTTGGAAATATGGAAAGCTAAAAACTTCCAGTAGAAGAGATTTAATTCACAGTAAGAAAGATGTAGAAGTGCTCAAAGTGCTCATAGATCCTAAAGTAAGCTTTCCAGAGCAGATGTTTACTATACTTTGTTGTTTCGAATGACTGTCCTTCTGGGACATCCTGCATTGCGGACACACTGCCGTCAATAATGTTTATATCGAATGGAGATATAGTGTTTGTTAGAGTAATTCATAGCACGGAGTTAATACTGAATCGACCCTCTGAAGAGCACACACATTTGGATGTAGTAGGAACAATATAAAACCGGAATTCAAATCAATAAAACGAGAGAGAACTTTTGGAATATTAATAGCTTTGAATGAAATGTAAATCCTCGAAAAGTATGATAACAATGTTATACTGACGAAGACTCTTTAATTAAATAACTTACACTGAGCGGTATTGGAAGATATTTATCCATGAATAATAAAACTAAGTTTCGAAACACCACAAGAGCTTTGGTGGGATATTTCGCATGATTTGATTCAAAATTCTGGCACGCAGCGTACATAAATCATTGGTTGTACGTTATAGATTTAAATGCGGACTATGGAGCGTTTCGAATAAATGTTTGGCCAAGAGAATAGCACATTCGGACGTGAATTTTTCAGAAGAGATATTGAATCGTCGCCGAGAGAAAGTTTCACTATTTTAGTTTGGAGCGTAAAAGCTGATTTCGATCATCTCCAAAGACATATATATATATATAATATTCATTTCGTAAATACTAATGTCTGGATGCTACAGCCAAACATGAGTGTAAATCATTTTAGGGAAATATTGAGGACATAATAACTAGGTAATAATCTTATACGTACTGAAATGTACTGCTGAAATTGCCAGGAATGAATAAGATTATCAGGCTCTTTTGTAATTCGCAAAAACGTTATCACGAACAGTGAGTGATTCATTGTAACTTGGGGTCCTAAAAGTGTGGTAATAAACCATATTATTCAAAATGCTACATATGTATACTTGTTCTATTATACGTATCACACTCGAAGTCTGATGATCGGAAGAGTTTCAGATTATTTATGAGATAAGCTGTTGCAGCAAAGAAGACAGTAGTAAGTACTTATACTTTGCTGACTTTACACATCTGTCTGATGAACAATTCGCATTATTAGCTGTTGTCACGAACAGCATCAAATTCTTTTACACTTCAACACATTTTCAGGTTGAGGACTTGGGAATGTTCCTCTCATAAAAATTATTTAATTACGTGAACTTAGTTTTTACTAAACTGGAGACATTTACTGCGCAACAGTTTCAGTATGCTGGTAGCGATAGTTTACATTACTTAGATCCATAGGTGACCAAATTTTTGAAAAAATAAAAGTAAATTCTACTATCATAAAATACGCGTGATACCATAGAACAAAGAAAGGATGCTACACAAGACCGAAGTTCTGTTACGATTTGTTCAATTACGGCACGAGGGTATTTATGTCATTTCCATAATACGGGAGTCGTCCCTACCAATAAAACACCTAGACTGAAGCACCTTCTTCAAAACGAGTATAATAAGAAGAGAGTGATTTAGTGATCTACATAATACCAGTCACTGCACTATTTAACAATTATGGCATTAATAAGAAATTTAGTGGACATGAAGCAATCGTTATAGAATTAGATAAGGGTAATATGTTCAAGAAACTAAGAAATTTTCCAGAACAATAATATAATTTGACTCAAAGACATACAGATAAATTGTAACACGAAATAAAGTCTAAACTGTGACTTAATTTGAGTAACGATACTGAAGTTTTGATATTGACCGTAGAACCCTAACAATTATGAAACCACGAGTTCCACAACACAGAGTTAAACCTGAAAATTACATTAGTAGCTCTGCTTATAAATTGAGTTTTAAATTAAACAGTATTTTGAAGCAGAGGTTAATATTACATTATAATATGACGTAAGTAATGTCTGATAAATTACATCGCATCGCTCATGGTTTACCATAACGTTTTTGGGAATTATAGAAAAGCCTAATAATCTTATTCATTCCTACCAATGTCAGCAGTACATTTCAGTCACAGTCGGCACATCATTAGTAAGACAAATAACCTGGTATAGAAAATTAAGAAAAACACTTTGTAGATAATGCTATACGTGTTTCCCTAGATATCGATAATTTATACAAGAAAATGCCGATGCAAGAAACAATAGAACTGATTCGGAAATGTCTTTTGCGCTACAGTAGAACGCCTGCGGCAGAAGTATTCGGATTTCTATACTTATTGTAGATGAACACAGCACGTAACTATTTCCAGTTTCATGGTGAATTTTATGAATAAGGTAAGTGGGGTAGCAATGGGATAAGGCCTCTTAGGGACTTTGGCATACATTTTAAAGATCATCTAGAGAACAATACGTTCAGACAATTTCTAGAAATATATTATTTTAATATATTATTTTAATTATGTGGGTTTAAACTATACCTACCTTACCTTCTCCGGCAACTGAGAGCAAATAAACTATTTCTGAGAACCTGTGTGTTTAATAAGCTATTATTCTCAAGGGTGTAGCGTGTAAATATTGTTCGTATTTGACAATTAACAAGTGGTGTAATTAAGCAACAGACTTTCATCAATATTGGAGAAAAACCTAAGCTTTAGTACTCCTTTTGAGAAACAGTCAATAATTAGGTGAAACAACTATCTACAAAAAACTACTAGTTGCGTCTAAGGTTGGCACACGTATTACTTAGCGTACAATTTTTAATCCTGCCCTCACTCAAGCTGAACAGAATATTTCCACTGCATGTCTTACTGGCGGCCTTTTGGATCAGCTCAGTTACTATGTTGCAGCAGCTTATCTAGAATTTATCTCTGAAATCATTTCTTATGCTCTCTGTGATGAATGTTTTGGTGGATGTGGATGACAGACGTCCAATAAAACAGTGCTCCATATAGAACTGAAAAATGGATAAGTCAACTGTTCTGCGAATTAGAACAGGACCGTACGACTCCGATATTTTACCAGGATCCAAAAACCACCGATCCACACGACATACAAACTGCATGACTAACAAGTACATGGGTTCTATCAAAATAAATTGAAATGAATTACTTCTCATAACTGACGATATATATTTTGAAACTATTAACATGCAAAATCTCTAACACTGACAGTGTAATCTGAGTTAACAACTCGTAACCATCCGAATTATATAAGATTTCTCCAATAGAGGCTCAACAATGTCTCTTCAAGATTTAATCCTCTACTGTCCTCGAAGTTCAACCGTCCTGCTCCAAAATTTCATATTTGTCCTTTCTTCTCTCGTCTCAAGTACGGACTAAAGACCATGTCCACGGACACTCACGCTCTCTAATACCCACACTTACATGTAATTGCAGCGCGCTGTGTTGAGACGAACTTCTATACGTATCTCATATACCACATAGGCAAAGTAACAATTCTTGGTTACACCTGTGATATTCTATACACGACGCGATTGTCTTTACCGTGACGAAAGTAATACATCTGACAAAATCCTACGGCATTTTAGTAATATTCAACAGTCTCTGCACCTCACTTTTGATAAGGATAATAATAAAATGACGCGGTTTTTAGACATTACAATACACATTGACGATGAAAAAAAATTGAGGTATACAAAAAAAAAAAAACGCCCAACAGACACCACCATTCATAAAAATTCAGACCACGCTATAATCTATAAAACAGCGTCTTTAAAAAGAATAATACCCAGAATGGTACATAAGAAAGAAGCAAAAAAGGAAATTAATATTCTCAAAGATATCACAGTTAATAACGGGAACGGCCAAATAATGGTAGGAAACTGGTGCAGTAAAATTCTAATAAGGAGTCGAAGTAAAGACGAATTAATCAACAGCAAATTTAAGATTTTTCGTGGAAAACAACCTACCGGGCAATGTCCGAAGAGATCAAAAGAATCATTCATGAATCCAACATAATAGTGCACTTCACATTGTCTTCATGAGTATTAGAAAATAATGAGCGATTGTGACAAAATTTGTTAGGGGCAAACGGATGGGGCACGAAAAAAGCGATTTAGGAAAAATGTAGTATTTATTAACAGATAACAGTAATTTAATCTTTAAGGAATACTTAAAAACGGAAGACCAGACAACTGAAAACGTACAAGATGACCTACACATACTGCATAAAGGTAAAACAATGAATATTTTGGCAGAAACTAAAAATTATGGTCACTCATTAATTACGCCCGATAGTTTGTTGAAGGAGCAAATAAATCTCCAAAATATGATGCATTTATGTAATTTTTAAAGAAGTAAGGGAGACCAGGCACCTACACTAGGAACACGTCTACCTAAAGCACCATTCTCGGGAACCATTTTTGGTAGAATGCCACCAACAACGGAAGATTAGCACTGCCTTTACTGAAGGCTCTCGCAAACTTCACGGAAACAGTTCCACATCCACATTACACCTACGTCTATACTCTGCGAACCGCCGCGAAATAGCCAAAAAAGTTACATTCTACTGTACCAGTTATTAGGGTTTCTTTCCGTTTTATTTACGTTTGGAGAAAAGGAAGAATGGTTGTAAATAAGTTATACACAACTGCAACCAGTCACTTTTTTGAATAATAATGCTTTATTCCATAAACCGGTTTTCAAACCTTTTCAGGTTCATCTTCAGATGGTTTCGGGAGGGTCCGGGAAGTTACATCATTACTGGTAGTAGCATAATGCTGGGTGCTGGTTCTATGGCATAAAGATGGGTCATACTTTAATGTATCGCCATGACTATAGCTTATCTGTCGATATGGATGTAAATTTAGTTTTTACTTACTGTGACAGTATAGGCGGCTTTTTTCGGATATGTCTGCGTCCATTTTGATGTCCAGAACACTTTCACACGAACTATATTAGTTTACACTTTACCAGCAGACCGTAGCGGTCGCGCGGTTCCAGACTGAAGCGCCTAAAAGCGCTGGACCATAGCTGCTAGCTAGGCTTTGGTTGTACCAGGAGGTAAAGTGAGGAGTATTAGGAAGGACCTTTGGTATTTCAGGAGCACAGCAAAGAGGGTGATGAAATTGGTATCAATAGAAAACTGGAGGAGTTTTAATGGCAGAGTAGAGGAGACAATAGGGGAGTCGAGACGATGGAGCCTTGGGGCAAACATGCGTCAGAATGGAAAGTACAGGGTGTTGTTAACAGTGACAGAGGATGGGGGATTAGATGGGAAGAATGCATTAAGGTCGACATAGTTAACTGGAAGTGCTTCTGATGAACACTTCGAATAGGAGACCAGAATGCTGTACATGGTCACATATATTCCAGTGGTCGAGAGAAAGAAAAATTTCAAATTAATGGTTGTTGAGTTGGTGGAATAAGAAATGAGTCAGATACAGGATCTGATCATCAGAGGAGAAGTTGGTACAGAAGTTACACTGGTTGATGGGAAATAGGTGGTGTTTGTTCAGATGTTGATGGTTGGTTTGGGAAAGCATGGATTCTAAGACTTTGTTAAATAGGGTGGTTGTTTGACTTAGGGAAGTTGGAGGGGACCAAACAGCGAGGTCATCAGTCCCATTGGATTAGGGAAGCATGAGGAATTTTTTGTATCCCGACTGGAAGGCGTCGCGTGGGTAGGAGCAGGAAAAGGTGAAAATCTCTTGGTACTTCAGTGTAAATTAAAATCACCTTTACTTTAGCAACAAGAGTAATACATAACTTGGCCCTGAGGTGCGAAGCTGAAGCGAAGTGTCCCAGCCGTCTGCTCTTGATCAAATGGGCAGACTCTGCAGCGGAGCTCGTAGACCTACACAGCGCCTGATAGAGAGCGCTGTCGTCGGTGTCGGTGTCGGTGTCGTTGTGCCAACGTACGCCGTGGCATCGTAGCTATCGATACCACAGAATTAAGTTGAGTGAACCCTTTCAAAGGAACCATCCCAGCATTTGCCTGAACCAGTTTAGGGAAATCGCGAAAACCTATATCAGGATGGCCAGACGACGGTTTGAACTGTCATCCTCCCAAATGCGAATTCTGTGTGCTAACCACTGCACAACAGCGCCCAGTGTTGCTTAACACTGGAGTGAGGCTGATGGTAAGGGGAGTCATCCAAATGGGATTTGTTTGGCTTTAAGAAAAGTAGGATTTTTGAGGTTTCCCTCTGTCCTGATTATTTGTAGTAACCTTTAAAGGGAAGGATCTTATAAGGGGTTGCAAAGGAGAGTAGAAAAAATGTGGGGCATTTTTTGTGGTGTTGATATGCAAAATGTTCATGGATAGGGGAAATGCTGAGCTTTCTGTCGAGAACTTGATTTATGTCATGTGCTATGATTAGTGTATTTAATTGTTTGTGGCGTGTTGGCCAAATACTTGAAGCTGGGAGCGTGGTGGGACAGTCTTATTTGTGGTATTTGTGCATCCATGGATTTTATGGAACAGGGAGAAATCAGAATAGGGTTTGTCAAGAATTGAGAATGTCAGAGTGATGGAATGCAACGTATTCAGTTGTTCTCAGGTTGTCAGGTAAGGGACTATTGTTATGGGGGATTGGGTAGTGAGGAATGGAATTGCTGCCAGTGAGTTGATGGAATGCTTTCCGGAACTTGGAAGAGTTAATGGGCAGTGTAGCGTTGAGTCTGGTGCATTTCTGGTGACAGCCTCCTGAGTCCTTAGCAAGTATCGGCATATGTGAGGCGTTTCAGAGAAGGAGTAGGGTTTGTGGGGGAACAGAGGGTGATGAGGATACTTGGTCATGGCAGGCATGTGGACGCAAAAAATATGTGACAACTTCTGCTGCAGGAAGAAGGTGGCTCAAGGGATATGTCAGGATACTGGAAGGATAGGAGATGTCTTCTAGTCTGAGTACCTATGGAGTCCTGATAGACATCCCAATTTGCATGGGAGTAGACTCGGGTACGTTTCTTACAAAGGTGAGGATTTGGTGCCTAGAGATGAGGTCATGTATAAGATATAGTACAGAGAAGAGGTTGGTGCTCACTTCCAGTTGGATTGAGGACTTCTGCAGTGAGACGTCCAAGGAGTTTGCAAGATGGTAGGACGACATCTGGAATGTGTTTGCTTTTAGGACGGGTACGCTGTGAGAATAGTACAATCTCGCCTTGTGCAGACTCTGTAAACTGACGCCATTTCTGAAGTCTTGCTTGGATCTTTTATGGATACTGAGGTCAGCGGCAATAATATAGGTACAAAACATATGTTTGAAATGTAAGTCAAAGCGGATGTAGTGGTGAGGTCAAAAGTAGATGGTGACGTCAATACCGGTTGAGATTTGTGAGAAGAGAGTAAGGATAAGATGAATCATGGGAATTCAGTAGAACAGTTGTGCTGAACAGCGATGTACATTTGCTGGCCTGTTTGCAACTCAACTCTGGCCAGGGAAGGGGATCATCTGTACAGTGGAGGATATAGGGAGTGGTTTGGCTTCAAAGCCCTGGAGTGGACACTTGCTATCTATATATACAAAGACAGTAACTTGTTCTCGAAAGAACAGTTATTGTTGATGACCGTGCAGCTTTTCCCTGAAATAAATGATGACTAACTGACAACCTCAGCTGCTGATAGGTGTTGTTGTTATACCTCGATGTGGACAGCTGAAAATGTGTGCCCCGACCGGAACTCGAACCCGGGATCTCCTGCTTACATGGCAGACGCTCTATCCATCTGAGCCACCGAGGAGACAGATGAATAGCGCGACTGCAGGGACTTATCCCTTGCACGCTTCCCGTGAGACTCACATTCCCAACTGTCCACAATTCTACATATGTATTGTACCTTATAGACATTTGCCCACCCACTCATTACTCGCGCACGCGCTGGCGATTCCTGTAAGAGTTAGGGCAACCTGTGCGCATTCGCACAGACAAAGGTCAATGGCTGGGTAGCCTTTTAACTATATATACAAAGACAACAACACCTATCAGCAGCTGAGGTTGTCAGTTAGTCATCATTTATTTCAGGGAAAAGCTGCACGGTCATCAACAATAACTGTTCTTTCGAGAACAAGTTACTGTCTTTGTATATATAGTTAAAAGGCTACCCAGCCATTGACCTTTGTCTGTGCGAATGCGCACAGGTTGCCCTAACTCTTACGGGAATCGCCAGCGCGTGCGCGAGTAATGAGTTGGTGGGCAAATGTCTATAAGGTACAATACATATGTAGAATTGTGGACAGTTGGGAATGTGAGTCTCACGGGAAGCGTGCAAGGGATAAGTCCCTGCAGTCGCGCTATTCATCTGTCTCCTCGGTGGCTCAGATGGATAGAGCGTCTGCCATGTAAGCAGGAGATCCCGGGTTCGAGTCCCGGTCGGGGCACACATTTTCAGCTGTCCACATCGAGGTATAACAACAACACCTATCAGCAGCTGAGGTTGTCAGTTAGTCATCATTTATTTCAGGGAAAAGCTGCACGGTCATCAACAATAACTGTTCTTTCGAGAACAAGTTACTGTCTTTGTATATATAGTTAAAAGGCTACCCAGCCATTGACCTTTGTCTGTGCGAATGCGCACAGGTTGCCCTAACTCTTACGGGAATCGCCAGCGCGTGCGCGAGTAATGAGTGGGTGGGCAAATGTCTATAAGGTACAATACATATGTAGAATTGTGGACAGTTGGGAATGTGAGTCTCACGGGAAGCGTGCAAGGGATAAGTCCCTGCAGTCGCGCTATTCATCTGTGTCCTCGGTGGCTCAGATGGATAGAGCGTCTGCCATGTAAGCAGGAGATCCCGGGTTCGAGTCCCGGTCGGGGCACACATTTTCAGCTGTCCACATCGAGGTATAACAACAACACCTATCAGCAGCTGAGGTTGTCAGTTAGTCATCATTTACTTGCTATCTAGTTGACCGCCAGCTGCGATTCAGAAAACAATCCTTACATCTCTTAGAAGTTTACTTATGGTTGGTTCTTCTTTATTATCCAGTGTTCATCGTAATCCTTTAATATTTAGAATCCACTTACTTACAGTGTTACCCCTATGCATCTGTAACGATACATTGCTCACAGTGAACATTATTTTTATTCGCGTACTGAGTGGTGACCAATGTAGGGTGCCCCAAGGACCAGGAGGACCGAGGTAGGACAATTATTTAAATGTGTGTCCTGGATGTTAATTTAGTACTGGAGGGCAGCGTGGAGGGTAAAAATCATAGAGGGAGGCCAAGAGATTATTACACTAAGCAGATTCAGAGGGATGTAGGCTGCAGTAGATACTGGGAGATGAAGACGGTTGCACAGGATACAGTAGCATGGAGAACTGCATAAAACCAGTCTCCGGACTGATGACCACAACAACAACATCCTGGATGTTATAAACCGTGAGCTGGATACCCAACATGGATCTGGTTTATAATAGTTCGGTAGTTACGCAATTTTCACTTCAGTTATGCGGTACCCTTACATTAAGGTTCAAATGGCTCTGAGCACTACGGGACTTAACATCTATGGTCATCAGTCCCCTAGAACTTAGAACTACTTAAACCTAACTAACCTAAGGACATCACACAACATCCAGTCATCACGAGGCAGAGAAAATCCCTGACCCCGCCGGGAATCGAACCCGGGCGCGGGAAGCGAGAACGCTACCGCATGACCACGAGCTGCGGACTTACCTTAAGGTTTAATACGTCACTGCACAGGTGTGACGCACGTAATATCAGAGTATAACGGATATCTGCGTTCAGAGGGTACCAGAACCTGGTGTTCCTGTATTTAAACATCAGTGTGGTTATGAATATAACCGGACAATTGGTTCAAATGGCTCTGAGCACTATGGGACTTAACGTCTATGGTCATCAGTCCCCTAGAACTTAGAACTACTTAAACCTAACTAACCTAAGGACAGCATACAACACCCAGTCATCACGAGGCAGAGAAAACCAGACAATTACCATTTTGTAAACACCTCAGTGGTGTAGTGTAACAGTGGCTTTGTGACTCCAGATATCTATGCACAAATTCATCCGCAATAGACTGTACCGAAAACATGGCATAACTATACAATGTACAAATATTAATAATGGTTCCATGCAATTCCAGTAACTATCATACTATGTACTGCTGCAATGACTGTAATACTCCAACGATAAGAAACATGAATGTTCTTGGCTAAGAGGCAGAACTTTAATTTAATTTTACGCCTGGTAGGCTTAATGACTTGTAAGATATACTTTACAAGGAATTCTGTTAAGCTGTATCTAGTAACTGTTGTTCTACACCTAAGTTCAAAAGGTAACCCACCATTCCGTCATATGACTAATTGGTTCATGGGTATAGAATATTATTTTTTGTGTCTCAGTGCATTTCCATGATACTGTTCGCGCAGTTTTATTCTAACAGGTTTCAATTCATACATTATTTATGATTTTAGCAATGATATTCCCACTGTAAATTATCCGTAACTTTAAATGAAATGTCGGTTGGCAACATTACATGATGTTGTTTAATGTGTAACGTAGAAACCAATATTTTATTATTATTTTTTCGATGACTTTAAATTATTACACGATGGCTCAAACAGGATACTTCTAGCGATTTTAGCAACTTACGTTATATCATATGACGTTCTTATATGTGAACATTCATCTGACTTTACACTCTTATAATGTAGTCTATGGGGCATGAAACAGTATTGTATTATATCTCAATGTTGTTTCAGATTAATTTCAGTCATGTTCGGTAGAGAGATATTTTGTCAATGCCCTAAAAGTGTTTAGCTTGTAGAAAGTGGTTACAAATTGTACTACAACTCGTTTTACGTCAACTATAAATTCGTTGCCTACAACGCGTAATGACATTAACATTTCGAAAATATGAAATATTATAGACGTAATATTTGACCTTCGCTATGGGTAATTGTTATCTCATGTACGCTGACTTAAACATAGAACTTTAACGTAATCTAATGACAGGTAGACTACAATGACTAATACATACTTTACGAGAAATGCTAGTACGTTGAATATGCACTGCCGTAATTTTTAGAAAATTTTGCTAAGTGCGTAGATGGTCTGAAGATGAGACTAGCAGTCCCGGAATCTAATCATGCAATGAGGAATGTAATAAAAACATCCTTAGAGAGAGAGGGTATTTTATTTACTATTCCTAAACTTATATGGCTGCCTATCACACTCCACGACAATGAGTAGTCAAGATATAGTTCATTATATTAAATGGAACATCCGAACTGAAAGTGAAAAGCAGGTAAAAAATATGAAGACATTCTTGTAAATCGAAAACTGGCTAACGTGAAAATTACTTACATTCGAACATACATGATGCCTGATTTTGTACTAAGACCTCAAAATTATTCTATGAAGAAGCGGCGGAAGAAGCAACCGACTTTCGCAATATTTAAACATTAATACGAGCTTTCGATTGGGCATAAAAATTATACAGCTTTTTATGAGGGTCCATAAAATCAACATATGCAACCCCATTTTGGACAGAAGTATGATAATTAACCGAAATGGACTTGTGGACTGTGATTGCCACTCTCCACGGTGGTGGTGGCGACAATCGATTATGCCTCATACAGGTACCCGAAGTTGACATGAAAGCTGTCGTGAGGTTCCAGAGTCTAAGTGCTTTCTCTGGTAAAGATTCTGCGGAGGTGTAGCGTAATGAATGGATAAATAATGAGAGACCGACGTCACCGCCTAATGTGTTACTGACGTTAGGCCCACACGTTGTCACGGGATGCCGACCCCAGCGTAGGCAGTCAGCATATGACAGATTTCCTGAGAATGAGAGAACCAGCTGAAATTGCTCTTTACTCTTATTTTATATGAGCTCTGGAAGATTCTCTTGCAACGAGATTCGAGCTGGTGCTTAATTACTGCAGTGGTGTAAATTTATGTACACTGACAGAATGACATTACAGAAAGAACATGTCACAAATTATTTGGCAACGATCACTTTAATTAAATTTGCCCAGAATCTGAATAACAGTTTAATCCTTTGTTGTTCCGTCTCTGCCAATGAAGTTTAGTAAGGATGGCTACCGTGAACTCGTAACATGTTCTTCAGAATAGTTATGCTGCTGGACACAGGATCGCATGCGTGGAGAAACACACACGCACGCACGCACACACACACACACACACACACACACACACACACACACACACACACACACATGCCGAAACTGATTCCGTCAGTAAGAAGGAGTTACTGTCTTGGTGCGTGAGTGTGAGAATGATAAAAATACTCACATAGGGCCAAAGAAAGTTATTCTTTGCAGTTTTAGGAAGAAAGTGGCTGAACTCTGAATTACTAGTATATAGAGGTCAGGCGTCCCTGATAAACATTTTCCATGTTTTCTTCAAAAACACCGGAAACGAATGACGGGCTGGTTACTTGTGAATGACCACAGCAGCTTCCTTCCCTATCCTTGTACAATGGACTCTTATGACAGTGATCAATTTGTGTCAACTGGTCGTAAAATCCAGCCATTGTTTCGAATAATAAGTAGCGCCGGCAAAGAGAACAGAAGACAGTGGCCCAGGATTCTTTAGTAGATGGTCTGCTACGGAGGTCAGCTCATCAAGGTCTGGCACCATCTGCTGGTGTGAGCCTGCAGGGTGAATCCCAGATAAGTCGCTCCCCCCTCCGACTGGGAGCCACACCGTGTTCACACATGTCATAGTCTGTGCCAACTTCGATGTTTACGATGGACCACATGATTCCTTTCTGCGGGATGGTGGGGATGAAGCAGTAGCCTTTGATATTCGTAGTTTAGCTGTCTCCATTTTGTTCACGTTTTTCTTGTATGTTTCCAAACTGAGTGACAGGTACGTCTTAACGGCATGTACATAAGTGCTTCATATTATTATAATAAAGAATGCACTGATTTTAGGTCCGTTCATATAACTATACTTACAAATCTCCGTGTAGTGGGATTGTATGAGATACGACAAAGTACGCTGTTCCGTCACTCATTCAGACGGTTTGTTAACGACAGTCCAATCTTCGAACCACTTAGAATTAATACGCTTCCGCGTAAAGACTGAAGCTGATTTCCTTGCCTTTATATATCAGGAAGCCTTTTAGGCAACTTGTTCGGCCTCTCACATCTTGAACAGAGTGTTTTGTCCATGATGAACGAATCACCGTGACCATAAGAGTTTCTTACAAATTTCAAATAATTCATATTGTTTTACAAGAAATTACCATTCGTCGATGCTAAGTTCATAGTCATTGCGGTCAAATGTCCCACTTTTTGTTGACAAATATTTCTCTCGAACGTCGGATGAGGCGAAACGATTGCTTCGATCGTACAGAATCTCTGCGTTATTTGAATATTGCTCTATGTCTTCACTATCCCGATCAACATTTCCCAGGCAAACGGAACTTACGCCTAGTAGTTACACCAGCACCATGCAGGGGCAGTTTGGATACTCTGTGCAGGTACAAAAGTGAAATGACTAACATAATTGATCCAGTGTCAACCGTGCCAACCATGCGTTCCGTAAGATAGGCGAAAGAGCAAGACGAGCAAAGTCATCCCCCAACATATTGACATCCCTTAATTTCTATAGTTCTACTACCCACTGGGGCACACATTACCAATGGCAAACGATCACTCCAACAGTCCAGAGTTTTAACAACAGAATTTCAAATGGATGGCCTGATCCTATGATATACTATTCATCATTATACAGCACATTTACTTGATTTACTTCACAGCTCGCAATTGCAGTTGGTGACTGAAAGAAAGAATGGAAGTTAAAATGTTTTCTATGGGGATGATACTGTATGTTGTTGTTGTTGTGGTCTTCAGTCATGAGACTGGTTTGATGCAGCTGTCCACGCCACTCTATCCTGTGCAAGCTTCTTCATCTCCCAGTACCTACTGCAGCCTACATCCTTCTGAATCTGCTTAGTGTATTCATCTCTTGGCCTCCCTCTACGATTTTTACCCTCCATGCTGCCCTCCAATACTAAATTGATGATCCCTTGATGCCTCAGCACTTGTCCTACCAACCGATCCCTTCTTCTAGTCAAGTTGTGCCACAAACTCCTCTTCTCCCCAATCCTATTCAGTACCTCCTCATCAGTTATGTGATCTACCCATCTAATCTTTAGCTTCCTTCTCTAGCACCACATTTCGAAAGCTTCTATTCGCTTCTTGTCCAAACTATTTATCGTCCATGTTTCACTTCCATACATGGCTACACTCCATACAAATACTTTGAGAAACGACTTCCTGACACTTAAATCTATAACGATGTTAACAAATTTCTCTTCTTCAGAAACGCTTTCCTTGCCATTGCAAGTCTACATTTTATATCCTCTCTACTTCGACCATCATCAGTTATTTTGCTCCCCAAACAGCAGAACTCCTTTACTACTTTAAGTGTTTCATTTCCTAATCTAATTCCCTCACCATCACCAGACTTAATTCGACTACATTCCATTACCCTCGTTTTGCTGTTGTTCATGTTCATCTTATATCCTCCTTTCAAGACACTGTCCATTCCGTTCAACTGCTCTTCCAAGTCCTTTGCTGTCTCTGACAGAATTACAATGTCATCGGCGAACCTTAAAGTTTTTTTTTTTCTTCTCCATGAATTTTAATACCTACTCCGAATTTTTCTTTTGTTTCCTTCACTGCTTGCTCAATATACAGGTTGAGTAGCATCGGGGAGAGGCTACAACCCTGTCTCACTTCCTTCCCAATCACTGCTTCCCTTTCATGTACCTCGACTCTTATAACTGCCATCTGCTTTCTGTACAAATTGTAAATAGCTTTTCGCTCCCTGTATTTTACCCCTGCCACCTTCAGTTGACTTACATAATCAGAGGCCATGTGCAAAGCAATCAGCCGCAACCCAGCTTAAGAAGCATTGCGGCATGAGTGTAGAGTATACGAATTCAGAATGTTAATAATTGTATCACTGTATTCCCGTGGTAACTGGAAACTACAATTGCTCTACATACAATAAATATACATGTAAATCGTCTGTGTTATGTTAATCGTATTCCGTATTCATCTCTGCTGGGTTTAATATACTTGGAAGTTTTGGATAAAACCAAGTACGCTGATAACGTTAAGTTCGTATGCAACCTTGTATCTGCTGCAAGGGGTGGCCACTAAAAAGAGCAAGATTATGGTTAGCTAAACTGTTTAATAAGTAAAACAACCAGGAATAGCGTTTAAAGTTCCGTTAACGCTGAAGTAATATTTGAGAGAGCTGTAAGTTAATTTCTTTTACTTTAATGACCCCTCATCCCATTTCTTAATGTGGGCCTTTAATTGGCCACTTAGCAACTATGTCGAGCTGAGGAATCTTTGTGCTGCCAGTTAAGTTATCTCAGGTGTCCACCTCCACACGTATCGTTGCCTGCTTCATTTCTCTTATTTCTTTTTCTGCACCATTGCAGCGTTTTTATCATGTACCTGAACATAAAATTTGTAAACGGAAGTGTATATAATATGTAGAATCTGCAAAGAGTCCGAAAAAATTAGAAAATAAGGTAGATGAAATACAGGTTAATACTGCCAGTGTTGTGACTGTGGGTTTGTACTTTGAGCAGTTGACCGCCAACCACAGTACTTAAAATTATGTTAGTAGCAAAAGAGACGCTGCTCAGTGATGATATGGTTGACAATGCAGCAGTGCATTTATTGTTTTAGTAGAAGATACGTTATGCTAGGACTATACGGTTGATACTTCAGCAGTGTAAGGAATACTCTATCATTATCCGTTATCAGTATGTCTAGGTGTCTCGTACTAACTTGGAGTATGGTACGGTTGTCAATCGTCCAGACTTGTATTATCTTACGTCAACTGTCACTTTCTTCTTCATCTTATTCTTCTTCGCGAAATCTCCCACATGGAATCCGTCATGAGGTTGCATGTCGGCTTGTCACACGTGTGCTCGTGTTCGTATGCAGTCTTCATGTGTAGCTTTGGAGATGTTACCTGATAGTGTGTTGATTTGTTTCATTGCTCTTCGTTCTAACTATTGTGTTCATATATGGTTTTGTCTTACTGTAGTCCTGGCGTAAAGTGTCTCTGATGTTTCTGCATTATTCGCACAAAAGGATTGTTTGTTCTGGAGAAACTTCATACCCATATGTGCAGTTTGGTGTCTGAGGCTCACACGCTTTTAGTGCTTGGTATAAGGTCTGTGTATAGTTACGAAATCGATATGTTAGAGTAATAACCGTTTCCTTATGTTCGGGAGGTGAGAAAGTTAATCAGTGTTGTATTTTTTGATGGAACGAGCGCATTACGTAGATGTATAGCAGAAGTCGGTATCGGAATGACCGAAAGGGGATATGAAGCAATGGCCGTCCGAATATGGATGCAATGTCATACCACTGTTCAACTTCGCCCTGTCGTAGGAATGAAAGTTGATTTATTAGTGACATGAAGTCTTGAAACTGAATACGCTTTCTTCTTTATTACTCCTACAAAGAAGTAAGGAGCGGTTGAGCCAGAGGTTTCAATGTCCAGTAATACTTTACAATAAATCTACAAATGTGTGAGACGTTTTTCGTAATTCGCAACGAGTATTGTAGAGCAGCCGTTAGACAATAGTATCGCAGTGGGAAGCACAAAGATTCAGGTCCGCGTTAGGGAATCCGAATTTTCTTAAAAAAGTTAAGGCAAGTGTGGGAAGAGACGTCTGAAGGGACACGGTCGATTTTCTCCCCTATCCTTTCCCTGCTCGATATTGAGCTCTATCTCTAACTATATTATCATCGAAGGGACCTTACGCCTTAATTTGCGTTTCTTTCATAGTAGTTCGCATGGAAGGAAGGAAAGCCATTACGTTTCACAGTTACCTCACTCTGCAGTGAGTTTGTAACTTTCAAAAATGGTTCAAATGCCTCTGAGAACTATGGGAGGTCAACAGTACCCTAGAACTTAGAGCTACTTAAACCTATCTAACCTAAGGACATCACACACATCCATGTCCGAGGCAGGATTCGAATCTGCGACCGTAGCGGTCGCGCGGTTCCAGACTGAAGCGCCTAGAACCGCTCGGCCACACCGGCTGGCTTGTAACGTTAACGGCCTGCGTTTGCGCTTCTTAAGCTTCATGCAGGTGCACAAATGTTTTTCCTGTACTCGTGTGATGCTTGAAACAAACAGTAAATAACTACAACTACACTGTCGAATAAACAATTTCATTCTCTTCACATTTATTGATAGGTTATCCACGATGTTCATCTAGCCTGAGATGTGTTAATATATGGCTCGCAGTTCGGTATACTTCATTATTGGTTTCACACAATTTACAATTGCAAAAACTCATATACTAAATACACTTCTCAGCTACCTTAGATGTTTTCGTACTGAGTGATGGGGAACAGCCGACTGCGTATTACAGCGCGTCGTCGATAAATAGATGCGCGTATTACAGAAACGATATACTATTAAACTTCAAAGTTATTACTCGTACATATTAGATATAAACAGGAAAGGTAGCATAAATATAAAAAAACAATTCAACAAAAAATAGATAGTGAAGTTATCTTGATTAACTATAAGCTGGATAATTAAAAATTACAACTTAATAAAGACAGTCTTGTGACGGGGATGTTTCTATGTACACTAGGGATTCCAAATCTCGCCAGCAATTTTCTGGAAAGTGAAAGTTTCTGATTGAAATATTTAGTTTACTAACACTTTATGTTGGGAAAGCCACACATTTTTTAATGTCAAGGTTACAAAATGATAATGTTTGAATTTTGACACGATTGCGTCTTAAGGTTCGAACAGGTATACGGTTACATTGAATAAGTATAACTTCCAAAGTACACAGTTTTCAGAAAGAGTAAAATTATCGTTGCGGAGAGTGAGAGTCTTCAGTTAAGATATGTAAGTGCAACAACAGAGAATTATTGGGAGGCCGAATTTTGAAGATCATCTGGTAACTTTGAATTCTGAATCAAAAGTATTTCGTAAAAGGAAGTGTTTCTAGGAAAAATAGTAAAGTTTAGTGAATTGGGATAAGGTTTTAACTATTTTATATACTTCTGGTATATGCATTATGAGTACAATGGAGAACAGGAAAGAAAAATTATTGAAAAAGTGGAATTATAGTAAACAGAGCTGTACTACCTTGCTGTGTCCTAAGTTAAAGTAGTGTTTGCCAGGTTTTTGTGGAAAGAGGTTAGTTACATTCTGAAGACACAGAAATTACGGTGGATAAATTTATGTTTTTCGAAGCAAAATTGTCCGCTTCCTTATACGAGTGGTCAACGTGACAGACCCTGCTGTGGGAGGCCCGGTTTCGATTCCCGGTCAACTAGGAATTTTTCCTTAGTGGGAGGTCTGGACCGGGGTTCACACAACCTCGTGGTGCCAACTAAGGCGATAACTGATTAAGAGGTAGCAGCTCCAAGGTCTGAATATGGACAAGTGCAGGCAATACTGAACCCAAGTTGCTCCATACCGCATCCGATGACGAATGAATGAGGGTGACACGGCGGTCGGTGCAGTATCATATGGTCTTCAGGGCCAGATCGCAGGGTTTCCATAAGCAAAATTATAACTGACTGGGAACTGCACTGTTTATCTTACAAAATGTAATGACATACACTATGAGATGGCATTTATTTTTCACCAATATCTACATTATACACATAGTCTCAGGAAACGGTTGCAAAGAACTTTCTAATAGGTTTATAGCGACATTGTTTCTCCAAAAATATAGCCGATCATGGATTGTTAGCTTCTCCAGATAACATACTCTGTCAAAAGTTATGTGCTGATTCTTGGGCAGTGGTAGCAGCAGAGTAGGCGCGAACACGGATCGATGTTTGTGGAGGTCGGTGGCCAACAAGTGGCAATCCAGTGCGATGCATCACTCCTTTATTTACGGTGCGTCGACCACTGCGCAGTTCATCAGCATGCGATAGCGCTTCGGGAGTTCGGTTGTTTTTCTGTTCTGTTTACGAAGAGCTGATCCGGATATGGGCGCAGAGTGGGACGTGACATCCGTTCACCGGAACGGCCTAATCACTAGGGGCTACCATTTACGTAACTCACCTCGTTGTGTATCCCCATAGCTGTGACCTCAGCTTGCAGCTGACCCGTTGTGATCAATACATTTGCACAAGTCATTTGCATGTTATTTCAGTCGGTGAGCTAATGATGTTTGTCCTTAACCAATAAATCTGTCTAACGTAGCACTTCTATACGTCACCCACCAGTGCATACAGCACAGGATGGATTTTTTACGCGATCTAAATGTCTCAAAACCTGCATAATATACCTAAAGAGTAAGGCCATTTGCACCTTTCAAAGGGTCTTTAGCTCCACGCCTGAATTACTAATTACTCACTCTCCAGAATCCTGCAAATTTTTCGCTACACTTTCAACTTAAAATCACTCCTTTATACGCGTATAGTAAATGTGTGAGCCGTCATGACCTCTACATGCGGAGGAAAATTGGCGAATGGGCGAACGCCAAAGCTGCCCGAAACTGTGTATCGCTGTATAGTCGAGAGATCTGTTTATTAATTAACAAAGGATTATGTTGGATATTTGTTCCATTGTAGAGGCTTGCTATTCTGAACTATACGACCTGTACAAACGCAAAATCCGTCAACTCAGAGTTAGCAAAACCTCCATAAAACTAGAAATGTATTTTGTTCTAGTGAAAACTAATGACTCTCTCTTTCCGTGCTAGAAGGTCTCGAAAAGCCCAATGGTACCGACTCACCGCCATATTGTCATCCAACTGCTCTACCGACCGTCGTCAGTTTTCTTGAGCGAAGCCGCCAGCTCCTCAATTGGCCTAACAGGAGCTGTATGCATCCCCCTTGCAACAGCAATCAGCAGACCCGAATGGTCACCGACGCAAATGTCGGCCAAGGTCGACAGTGTTTAACTTCAGTGATCTGACGCAAACCGTTGCTACCTCTGCGGTAAGGCCATTGGCAAAACTAATATGTAGGAAGGATATAAACTAATACACAACTATAGCGGAGTTCAGAACTCTGTTGAAAAAATTGCGATTTAATATTGAATTTGGTGGGATTTTGTTACAGCATGTTCATAGCAGTTAATTCAGGAACTAGTTACAAACATGAAATTTTTATTTTATATGTTCTTCTAATGTAGCAGGATTTAGTATCAGTGGAATGTAATATCAATCATATAATAAAAATAATTACGACTTAGAGACCATAAACAGGCTGCAAAGAAATTTATTTCGTTTTTATCTCTCTCTTTTCACCCTCTGCTGACAGCATCCTGTCTTCTAGACTTCCCACCATACTCACCAGAGGTAGCCTTTTCTTTCATCTGCAACAGACTCCTTTGCGCGTATCGACGGCTTAGTAAAATTTAAAGTCTTCTTTTTCTCCCTCACAAATACAGTTTCAGTAGCTTGTTTGCGTCTGAAAGCTTCCCTATTTGGTTTTACACCATTAGAGGTCAGATTAAACTTTTAATAAAATTTTTGGGGCTACATAGATCAGCGCAGTTTTTAAAGTCACTCTGAACACTGAATTCTTCAGCCTGCTTTCCTGAAGGATTATTGTTTTGGCTTGAACCTAAAATTCCGCGACGACGTTGGTCTTGCGTATTCTTGGCTAAATTTAAAAGTTGGGAAATCGTGGCTGATATAAAAACGTTATGGAACGTTCTGTAAAATCATGTTGCTCCTAAGATCGAACACAAGTGGTAGAAATATGTGTCCTATCATTGTGCACGTGACCTCAGGGCTGAGAACGGTGGCAGATGCAAATTCCGATAGCCGCTCTGGACTCGTTGACACCGTAGTTATGTTCTTATTCGGATAGTCATATCAGTCTGCTACTTTGATCCAGTCTAGCTCTCACCGCGCTCGCATAAGCATAGTTCTTCATTAAACTTTGAATCGGAATAGTATTGATTTGTATTTGATCGGCTGTTATTTCTGTCAGAAAGTTTCTGAAGTGGTGTACTCTTGGGAAAAGGAAACGATAAAATGTTTTGCTGAAGGTATTATATTTATGTGCATTGTAATAATCTGCGGCTCACAGGTGACACATTCGTTATTCCACCAACAGTCCCTTTTTGTGCTTAGTCTATCTCATGTAGATTCCCTCCTTTAAACTGAAAGAATCAATTGAAGACATAAGGTCTGAAAATGAGTCCGTGTTCATATTTTTGGCACTTTATTTTACAGATGCGTCTTGATCATTTAAATGTAAAAATTTATGTGATCAAGACGGACCTGTAAAATAAAGTGCCACAAAGAAACTGAAAGAAGACTGAACGCCAATCCCACGGGTGCTCCAATTACGAAATTATGATTTTCAGTGAGGGTTCAATTGCAAAGCCAATTTTAACAAAAGAGAGGCTTTGCAGTTGTACGCATACGATACATATTTAGCTGCATGTCGCTGCATGTTGTGGGCTTTGGTGATAACTTTTAACTGTGTATGGCCTTAACACTGCTTCATATCGGTAAACAAATATTTCATAAGAATTTAAATCACGAGTTTCGTGTATGCCGACAGTCTTGATGCAGTGGTAACACCGGTTCCAGTCAGATCACTGAAGTTAAGCGCCGTCAGGCTTGGATAGCACTTGGATGGATCACCAGCTGGGTCTGCCGAGGGAGGGAAATTCAGGAGCTACTTGACTGAGAAGTAGCGACACTGGCCACGATAACTGAAAACGACTGCGAGAGCGCTGTGCTGATGCCCTTCTGTATCCGCATCCAGTGACAGGTCCAGGGTGAGGATGATATGGCGGCCAATCGCCACCCTCGGACCATCAACGGCTGTTACGATGGTGTTTGATTTGTTTCGCGCATGGTCGACTGCCAGAATATAAGAAACATATGCAAAGCGTCGTGTGAGGTATGAACTCTACATCTGCTCTGTTACCACTAAACACTGTACTTTGTATCAAGTTTAATTCTGTTATTATGAAAATTGAGATGCCCAAAACGAGTCAATAGATAGATTTTTGTTATTTAGTCATGTGAAACAGTGGTTAGGACGTGCTCAATACTACAATGGCTGTAGCCCTTCTGGTCTATCTTGTCTAGCAAGTTGAAATAAAAAAGAAAGATGGTGTGACAACATTGATGTTGGATGAGGCTGTATTGCATTGTTTTGTATGTTAACAGGGGACCTAGAAACGACGGAGAGGCTCCGTTCCCGCCGCAGCCGCAGTGTCCACAAGCCCACGACGAGTACCGCAGTCCACTGCACCCCTCCGCCGCCCCACACCGAACCCAGGGTTATTGTGTGGTTCGGCCCCCGGTGGATTCCCCCAAGGAACGTCTCACACCGGACGAGTGTAACCCCTATGTTTGCGTGGTACAGTAATGGTGGTGTACGCGTACATGGAGAACCTGTTTGCGGAGCAATCGCCGGCATAGTATAGCTGAGGCAGAATAAGGGGAATCAGCCTGCATTCGCCGAGGCAGATGGAAAACCGCCTAAAACCCATCCACAGACAGCCCGGCTCACCGGACCTCGACACAAATCCGCCGAGCGGATTCGTGCTGGGGACCAGGCGCTCCTCTCCACTCCGGAAAGCCGTGCGTCAGACCGCTCGGTTAACCGGGCGGGCTAGATGAGGTTAATTTTATAGAGTTGCGGGTTCACCCCAGAGGGTAGCAAGACATGATTAGCGCGCTTACCTTGGCACTGTCAAGATATACCATAAAATGAACGAAATATTCTTATCACTCTTTCCATTCAACTACATATGTTACATGCATGTAGCTAACATACTGGGCACATTACATCCAAGTCAGAAATTAAGGTGTTACATGATGTACCTGCTCGCCACTGACGGAGCACCTACAAAACATTTCCTTATGACGCTGAGGCACTCAGCGGTTAGCTCTCCAATAACTGGTGTGTTGTTGCTGCAGGCAGCGGCTGACTGCTGCAGCAACAGCAGCGCGTGTGCACCGAGCAGACTTCTGCATCTCCACCGGCGCAGCCTTCTCGTGTTCCGCCCCAGGGAAGCCGCCGCAGGTGAGTGCTAGCGGCAAATATGGAACACGAGCCTGCTGGCAGCAACCATGGCTTCCAGTTGATGAAATTTGTCTTCTGTGTGATGTCAACTCTTCTCACAAAATAAATAAGAGGAAGAATGTACTTTACTATCATGTTTTAACAATGTTCTTCAAGGAGTCAAAATTCATTTTGAAAAAAATAAATAAATAAATAAATAAATAAACTTCGGAAAGCAAGTTGAAACTTAACCTCTCATTAAATTTTAATTTATAATATATCGTATGGAAGGTCTTAAAACAAATTTTGCTACATTAACAATGATGTAGGAGTATTTGTTCGTAGTGGGTGACTCCATGCGCTTCACTATCGAAAGTCGTTACCTGCAAAATAATTAGGAGAAAAAAAGACTGCGGAAAACAGTAATACCACTGGCATTGACTTTTATATCACCACACACTCCGCTACAGAGCGAAAGTTTCATTTTGAAAAAATCCTTCAGGTTGTGACAAAGCCATGTCTCCGCAGTATCCGTTCCTCAAGAAGTGATAATCCTGCAAGTTCCTCAGGAGATCTTCTGTAAAGTTTGAGAGGTGGGACGTAGGTTACTGATAGAAGTAAGCCTGTGAGGACGGGTCTGTAGCTCACATGGTTTTGAACTTGTCAGGGAAAGACCCACGTCCTGAGTTCGAGTCTCCGTCCGGCACACTGTTCTAGTCTTCCAGGAAGTTCCACACCAGCACATACTCCGGTGCAGAGTGAAAATTACATTCTAAGTGGAAGCATTCGTGGTCAACAGCTGCTATGAAACTTACCGTACATGCCTCCAACGCATATCGTATAAACAGCGTCAACCTTCCCGTTTTTTGTTTGTGGGATTAGTCTTTCTACCGATAATCTATAATCCTTCGTCACTTCCTATCTCGTATTACTTCCATAGTTACTTACATACTATATTCAACAATATATTACACTTTTGGTCTACTTCTGCTGCTCATTCCACGCTGAAATTCCTCCACAGTTGATATCTCAATAGCCTCTCGCTCCTTATGGTTCAGCGTTGTCAGTGTATTTCTCTCCTAGGCTATTCTTCTAACATTTTTCTAATCTCTCCAGTTACCTTCCCAGAATTCTTTTGTAGAAGAAAATACAAGTTCCAACTTTCTAAGATTATCATGATTTGTTTGCATACAAAGATAAATATCAAGATGAACATTTACAGTCCTATTGCAAAATCCCATGCCATAATTTCACACTAGTACATACCTAAAAAGACCAGTTTTGTTGTAAAGCTGATCAATGTCCTCATTTCTGCTACTCATCATTTCTTCGGATTATTCTCAACATATGGTCTGTGCCCATTAGACAGTTCATTTCAATCATCAGGTTCTGCACCTCTTTTAAACTTTACTGACTGTAATAATGTATTCAGTGAATCTAGTCAGAGATACCCGTTCATGCTGAATATTAATGACAGTCTTGTACATTTCTTCTATATCCATCACTGCTACTACGATGTACAGATGAAACAGTAAAGACCAAATGCTATATTTCTGTCTTACACCTTTTTTTAATCTCTTGTTTCGCTGTTTCCTTTCCACTACCTGTTGTTTTCTCCGAGTTCTTGTACACATTATACATTAGCCGTCCTTCCCTATAGCTTACTCCTATTTTTCTCAGATTTTCGAATATCGTGCAGTATTTTACATTGTCGAACACTCTTGCTAGATCGACAAATCCTTTGAACGTGGTTTGATTTTTCGTCAGGCTTTCCTCCACAACCAAGCCCAACATCACGACAGCCTTTCAAGTGCTGTTACTTTTCCGAAAGCTAAACTGATCTTATTCTAGCCGCTCCTCCACTAGCTTTTCCATTCTTCAGTATTTTATTCTTCTCAGTAGCTTGGATGAATAACGCGTTATGCCTACTGTGCAATGGTTCACCTCTCTTGTTTAACGTGTGGCCGATATATTTCCGACAGTCTGATGGTAATCTCTCCAGTGTCACAGATTCCACAAACCACCTTGAACAGCCAAGTAGTCATTTTCCTCAGATATTTTAGGAATTTCAATAGAACTGTAACCCACCCTTTGACTTATTTCCTCGCCTTCTCAAACTTTGATTTTAATAATGCATCACGTACGTTTTCTATATCGGCTTCCACTTCATCAGGTAAGTCGTACGGACACCCAGTGTCCTCTTTCCACCTACAATCTCTCCCCTCTGCGTTTAAAGGTTAACTACGTCCTACACTCTTAATGCTGACTCTGTTACTTTTAATTTCAGTCAAGGTTTACTCGTTTTCTAAATACCTTTTCCTTGTTACAATATATTTTACTCATTCCAGATGTGTTTTGCCATTTTACTTTAAGGCATCTTCAGTGGAATGTAGAATGATACAACTTTGCTTTTATATGAGATATTTGTAGATTATAGAACAGTTCACGTCTTGTTTTTTTTCATAAATAAGTGATTACTTAGATTTATACGAAGTTTTGGTAGGCATGTGCGTTTGCTCTCATCTGGTCATTCGCTGGTGGACGCTTTATAGTTTCACGTACGAAACATAAGCAAATTTTCACGTTACGAACTTTTTTCTTCACAGTTTTCGTATTCTTGTGCTAATTTCTGTGGAAAGCTATTATTCTGCTGATAGAAGTTGTAGATATTTTACCGGAACCTTTGTTTAAAGTCGTAACTACAGTGTGTTCAGTGAACATTTTATCTGTCTTCCTATTTCGTTATGTTTACATACATGTTGCCAACGTAACAAAGTGTAAGCTAATATATATAAGTGTGTGTATGTGTGTGTTTTGGTGGCCAGGTAGGTGTTAACCACGGCGAGTTGTGAAAAGTTGTATGTGAATGCAATAGCTGACAGAGAATAATTGAAAGTTTTGGCGTGCAGCTGGTTTAACTTTTGATTTAAATGTTTTATGGAGGGATTCGTAGAATAGTTAGTGTAAAGCGGTTGGGTGGCGTCATTACGGCAATAATCCACTGTTGGAGTGTTATTCTATATTTCATCTGTTAATGTTCACAGTGAGTTGTTTGTCATGTTAATTGAGCATTAAACTCGGGTTTCTTTTCTGCTTCGGTTTTTTGTATGTGAAGCATGTCTTCTTCTCTAGAGGTTGGCTTATGATTGTGTTGTCTTAGGTATTCTATAAATGTGGAGTTGTTTGTCCCATACTTCCAGGCTCTTATGTGTTCTATGTTCGTGACATCAAACAATCTGCCTGTTTGTCCTACGGATCTGCCATCACAAGTGTTACACTGTAATTGATACATATCTGGTTTCTGATGTGTGTCTATGACTTTTGACGCTTTTGCGGTGTATTTTTGGATAGAATTATGTTAAATGTGCTCTACGTTTGTGTCCTATCCTTTGTAAACGTAGGTGATTTTATGTATGAGTTTGCGTCTGTATGTCATTTATACAGTCTTGTGTCTTCTGTTGCATTTTCCTGGTTACTATGTGTAGTTTTTATGGTACTAAGTGCTTCTGCTTGTTCTGTTTTGCTGTTTCTGGTGGTTTTGTGTTTGCTATTTTTATTTTCCTTTCAATTTTGTTGTTTAGCTTTTGATTATGTTAGTATTTTAAACATTGTTTTTCACTATCTGCGTTATTGTGTCAAGTTATTTTTGGTAGTTTTCTTTGTGTCGTGGAAATGTGTTCAGTCTGCAGAGTATGTGTCGAAGCGTTATTTGTTTTTGAGAGTGTGAGTAGTTTGGGGACGGGGGTGTGATAATACTAGCTGCTGTGGGTTTACAGTACATTTCAAACATATGCTTATTGGGTTGTTTTTTGACTGTTATCCCTAAAAAGTTAATTTGATTATTTTGTTCTTTTCCAGCTATGAATTTTGTAATTTCATGTTCCTTATTCAAGTCACCAAACAGTTTCTCAATTTTTGTTTGTGGTTTATCTATTAAGCAGAGGATGTCATCCACATACTAGAACCAGGACAATATACTGTATTCTTTTACTGCTGTTTTTGTAAAATTGATCTACTGTGCGTTATCAGGATTTTTTCTCTTTTGCTTCTGCTACTGGTATGCTGGAAAACATGCTTTCTACATCAAATGGGAGGGATATTGCTGTTTTGCGATATTTATATATTTTATATGTTGCATTAGCTGTGCAGCGTTTTGTATGGTTTTATCTTCTTGTACTTTGAAGCTTTCAATCAGTAATTTCAACACATATCCCCCAAGCTCGCAGCTGGAGGATTTTCTGATATTTAGTATTAGCTTCCCTGGGATATTCAGTTTATGGATCATTAGTTGGCACCAGAAGACAGGTGCAATGAAATTATTCATTGTCAATTTTCTTTTTACTGTGTTATAAATTAGGATGTCTATACTTTTCAGAGGAATTTTCACTATTGTCTTTAATTTATGCGTGGAGTCTAATACCAATTTTATAATGTTATTTTGTGAGACGAATTCTTGTATTTTTAAATATATTGTCCCTTGTCTGTAAGTACTACTGTATTCGCATTGTTTGCTTTTCAAACAATGCCATTTTGATTTTGAAATTTTTTATTACACTTTTGAAAGTTACAGATTGTGTGCTTGTTGTTGTGTTTTGATATGGGTAATTATACCATATATTTCTCTTTTACTATTTCTTCAATTAATCCTATATTGACACTGTTGTTTTCTCTGCTATCCTGACTTGCAGATGTACATCCTGCTTCTATAATTAAATTTTCTATGTAATCCTCTTCTATTTCTGAATTTACGTTGTATTTTAATCATTTCTCCACTAGTTGTCCCACTTTACTGTTTATTTGTCTGTATGGAAAAAGCTTATGGAATAAATAAAGTACATTTGAGCTACAAAAAGGCGGTTTTAATTTAAGAAACGAATATTTCTATGCTAACTGTGGATGATGGCCACACAAACGAAGTCGTCCCTGAAGGTTTCCTTTTCATCCTTTCCGTATGTTAAATCTCTCCTTTCAACGAACGTTTTGCTGCTACTGTTTTGCCTTGACTTTCCTGTATTTTCTACTTACTTCACTACAAAGTGAATAATACTGGTATATTCCTCTCTAACCCCAACCATAGTTGTATTTTCTCCTTTCATCGATCAACATTTGATTTCGGAATCTGTCTTACCAAAAGGTAAAGTAGTTAGAATCTTCTGTGCTACCGGATCTTTTCCTACTATACTCTCTTCTCGCCATGGTTTAACTCTGGATTCTATGTTACTGACGTTATTGCAGAATTCGATTAGCCTTTCTTTTCTCTCAGTGTCATTGCCAATTCCATATTCTGTCGTAGCTCTTTCGTCTATTCCTTCCCATGCTACAGCATAACATATTCTCAGTGTCATTACCAACCCCATATCCTTTCATAATCTATCTTCCATTCCATCACCTACTGCATAAACCATGATTAATAGATTTTCATCTCCATTTGCTAACTGAATTACCATTTCAATATTCTCACAGACATTATCTCTTCTTCTTCAACCTATAGTGTTGCATATATATCTGAACTATATTTGCTGGCGTTGGACTGATATTATTTCTACTGAGAACAACCCTATTACTTAATTGTTCCCTGTAACTCACTCTCTGTGCTACCCTCCAGTTCATGACAAATGCTACTCCCTTTATACAGTTTTCTGTTATTGATGATATTACTCAAAATTCATCTGACCACAAATCCTTTGTCTTTCTTCCACTTCATTTTATTTGTATTCCCATTCTCAGATAATCAACCATTTCGACCATATTCGGTCTTCCGACGTCCCTCACTCCGTCTCGTGGAATGTTATCTTTTCTTAGGTTAGTCAATCATTTCCCATAGCTAATTTTCTCTTGATAGTCCCCTCCGGTGTTCCTAATGGCGATCTAACACGGATTTCTTGCCAAATGAAAGAATATCACGACACTTTTCCTATTACAGTCAAACGTCCTGCGGATACGTACTAGGTGTCTTAAATGTAGTGGTTTCCATTGCCTACGACGTGCTCATACTGTAGATAATCGGTGGTTGTTCCACCTTTCAGAGGCAGTTCTACGCCCCATGGACAAAATGTTACCCTGGAACTCTGTCTGCTCTTCCGCCATCTTTCACAGGTTCTTTGGTCTAATTAGGGTGACTCTTTGCAACGAAAATCTTCGGAAGTCATCGTTGACAATTTTTATTCAGAATGGAAACGATGGTTGAGACTGAACACGGGACGTTTTATTTACTGGTGAATGACAACCTCCCTTCGATCACGGGTTCATAAGATGCCTGAGAATGACTTGAAGAAGTAGTGCAGTTAACCCAAGGCGTACTGTGAAGAACTCTAAAAAAATCTGTAATCGGAAGAACTTATTCAGCGTACGGAAGGTTCTGTACAACCTTCGGTGAAATTTAAAGCAGAGGTGTTGACATTAAGCGTGCAGGAGGAACGTCACCGTCAAAACCAGGAGAGAGACTGAATAGGAGGAGAAAGTACTGAAAGCATCTGCGAGTGGGAGAAACTGATGACAAGATAAAAGGTATACGAATTCACATCGAAGATATAATGGCTCCACTATCAGAGTTTAAGACAACTTTGGAGGTTGTGGGGTATGATGGATAGCGTGACCAGTATTTTCTTCGAATTTCTAAACGACCATTTTTTTCTAAAATCCATGACTTGATAATATCATCACCACATTTACCGAAGACATCAAAAGTAGATAAATGTGAGAACTACAGTTTAATAGACTTAACAATCGTGCATCAAAGTTCCTGACACCAATTGTGTACAAAAAATGGGGAACAATCTGAGAATATATTAGGTGACCATCAATTTGGCTTTAGGAAAGGTAAGGCAATTAGCGCGGTAGTTCTTATGCTGGATTTGAAAATGGAAGAAAGACTTAAAAAAAATTAAGGCATGTTCATAGAATCTGCCGACCTATAAGAAGCGTCCGAACATATACAATGTTGCAAGGTATTCTAATTCACAGGAAAACAGGTGTAAACTGTACGGGGAGATGGAGGGGTGGGAAGGAGGGAAGGTTTGCGTGCTTCAACGACAGTACAGAGAATGTGTTAACACATCAGTATTAGTCGTCAGACGTTTATACGTAAAAGATAGTGCTTAAGAACCAAGAACAATGAACGTATCTTTTGAAAAGCATATTTGCTTTGTTGTGAGTAAATTCGTGGATGCTGACCTTTATTATCCGAATTGAAACGAAAAATTTTGCGATTTGACTGTCCACTAGGCTGCGAATCGTGATAGGTGTATCAGACATAACATACATGAATACATAATGTGCTGATGTCTAGTGTTTGTCATGCTTGTATCACTGACATTATCGAGGTATGAAATGTTTTACATTCATTGGCTTAATTTCACCGTCCACTGATAAGGAAACATATTTTCAGATAGGCCTACTGTGCGAAGCAGTCCGTCATATCAGTATATGGTAATGTCCAGCGGCGACATTTAAAAGGTGTTACCAGTGAAATAGTGGGTGAGAGATTAATGTGAAATGCTTTATCGATTGTCATTTCCACTGCGGTCATTCTGCGATATTTTCTACAAAGTGCACTGGAACAGTTACGTATTATTTGTTTTTCTTTTGCTTTAGTTAATTTCTAGCAATTTAAACACTACGTGTTTTGTCGCTTGTTAATATGTGAATACTGTAGTATCATGCAGGTTCTGTGTGTAGTAACACTCTGAATACCGTAGTATCGTGCTGGTTTTGTTTGTAATAAGACGCATAGCCTCAAGTAATGGAAGTACAATAAAAAAGTAATGTCTAGAAATGACAGTAAGACAGCAACAAACCTCACTTTATGATATCAGGTATGTACCTACCTAGCAGGTAACACCATCCAAATTTTCAGCGATTTATTCAAACTTTGAGTAAGTAAAAAGAAAAAAATGAGAAGCATTTCAGTACTTATAAAGTGAAATGCTTTTAATATAGTAACCAAAACAAATAATAACTAGCCGAAAATTTATTGCCTGTGTATATCAGTAATTGCGCACATTCTTCAGCCCATGAACAATAAAAAAGAATAACATTTTTACTACGGTAGTGAGTCCAAATGTACAGAAGCGGAATGGAGGTAACTTCCTTAGCCAAAAGAGTCGATCTTGATGAAAACTTACAAGCATCAAAGAGTTCCCTTAAAGACCGTTGCAGTAACAGAGACTATTACTGCAAATATTTGATTCCCTATAATAGTTCACATACCAAAGATTCAAGATACATAGTAGTGAAATGTGGATCACTTACGTCTAGCATTAACGGGCACTTTTCAAAGGTGGTTCATATATACAACCTGCGTGCTGCAGTTAAGAATGTATAGAGAGAATGTACGTACAAAGCCCGCCACTGTTGCTTTAACGTGAAAAGAAAATGATGGAATGTAAAGCGCTACTGGAAACCATACGCGGCCTACCTAAATTATTGCTATAAGGCGGGTTCATACTTCCCTCACTCCATCCTTAAACAGATGCAAGCAAGATGAGATATCAGTTTGTAAAGCAAATCGGATTAAGCACAGTTTGGAAAATTTGTCTCTTTCACTTTTCAAAACGCAGACTTTTAACCGGTAAAATCTATCACGGTTTGCCAGGAAAAAAAGGAAGAGGAACCATATCGACATTGTAAAGTTCATATCTGACTATGGTCACCAAATATGTGACCTCGTCAGTTACATACTTTGCTGCATTTTAGGTAGTTTTGCTGAGTTACGGTTTTTCCCGCCTTTCGTATTGAGAGTCTTGTTTTATCACAGCATACGGCGAGAGCTCCAGTAACTATCGCTGCGCTCACAGGTAGTGTTTATGGCGGCATGTTATTTTCCGTTTGAACTCGCTTTCAATTCAGTAAATGCAAATATAGCAGTCTGTTTTCTTGTGCTTTTATGAAGTTTTAATTGAAGTACGGTTTCTCTTTGTGTGGCTACGAAAACGTTTATGTAATAGTACAACGAAAATTTCTCGCAGTTGAGTTAAAAATCCACTCAGTTCGCGCGCGCTTTTTTATGTGTTTTAGCAAGTAAGTTTTGTGTTGTTGCTGTTTGTTATCGTGTTGAATCGAGTTTATTCTTTCTGCGGCACTTTAACAATGCCGAATTGTGCCGTGGCTGTGTGTGAAAACTATAATCAGAAGACCAAAGGGAGTAGTATTCCCTATCATAAGTTTCCGAAAGATCGTGAAACATGTGCTCGCTGGGTTCAGCTCTGTAGAAGAAGTGATAGTATTAACATTAAAAATGCTACTATCTGTAGCGTACATTTTAAAGAAGATGATTATTTACGCGATCTCCAAGTTGAATTAATGAATCTTCCGCCAAGGAAGATCTTAAAGCTGACTGCAGTTCCTTCACTGCACCTCATTAAAGCCACATCTTAAGCTGCTGCTGCGGCTTCGTCATCTGTCCAAGAAAGAAATGACAGAAGGAAAGATCGTGCGCAGAACAGAGATATTTCGCCGTACTGCGCATGGCGTCAACCTCCAAAAACCCCTCACAGTTCGCGCGCCCTTTCTTATCTCTTTTAGCATGTAAGTTTTGTGTTGTTGCTGTTTGTTATCGTGTTGAATCGAGTTTATTCTTTCTGCGACACTTTAACAATGCCGAATTGTGCCGTGGTTGTGTGTGAAAACTATAATCAGAAGACTAAAGGGAGTAGTATTTCCTATCATAAGTTTCCGAAAGATCCTGAAACATGTGCTCGGTGGGTTCAGCTCTGTAGAAGAAGTGATAGTATTAACAAATAAAATGCTACTATCTGTAGCGTACATTTTAAAGAAGATCTCCAAGCTGAATTAATGAAACTTCCGCCAAAGAAGATCTTAAAGCCGACTGCAGTTGCTTCACGGCACCTCATTAAAGCCACATCTGAAGCTGCTGCTGCTGCTTCGTCCTCTGTCCAAGAAAGAAATGACAGAAGGAAAGATCGTGAAACACGTAAACGTGCACTTAACAGACTAGCTTCACTGTCACCGAAGAAAAAAAGTGGATCAAAGCACAGAAACTGAAAAAGGCCGCATCGAGGATGAATTGAAGAGGCGTCAAAAGGAATTATCGCTATGGACAGAAAAAAATAATCGTTTGATAGCTGAAAACAACACGCTGAGAACGAGAAACAAATTACTGGCTCATGCATTAAGCAGACAGAGAAACCTATGCCAAAGCCTTCAGTATCAACGAAGTACTAAAGTGACAATTAAAGTACACCAAGTTTTAAAAAAAAGTGTTTACGAACGCACAAATTGAATGTCTTCTTAAATCAAAGAAGAGCACCCATTGGACCCAGGAAGATATAGGCAAAGCCTTGCTTATGCGCTCTCTGTCCAGAAAAACTTATATTTATTTAAGAAATATAATGGGAATACAATTTCCTGGATATTCTACGTTAAAACGATGGATATCCAATTCTTTTCGTTGTGTTCCCGGAATTTTGACTGATGTATTGTACTTAATGAGTAAGCAAGCAACAAACTTAAGTCAAGCAGAGAAGCTGTGTGTGTTAAGCTTTGACGAAATGAATGTGGACAGTCGCATATGCAACGATCAAGAAACTGACACCATATACGAACCACATAGCCAGGTACAGGTTGTTATGGCACGTGGTTTGTGTGGAGCCTGGAAGCCTCCCGTATATTATAACTTTGATACTACGATGAATCGGGATTCAATGATAAGTATCGTCAGAGAGGCGCAGAAAGTGGGATTTGTCGTAGTTGGTATAGTGTCTGATTTGGGGGGTAAAAATGGGAAAGTGTGGAAGGAATTCCACATCGACTACACAAACACGTGCTTCACCAACCCAGATGATGAAACGAAACGTGTCTGGGTATTTGCTGATGTACCACATATGATGAAACTTCTCAGAAACCACCTTTTAGATGATGGTTTCTCATTAAGTGACGGAGGAACGATAACAAAGCGCGTAATCGAGCAGCTATTGTCGAATGATAATGGAGAACTGAAACTCTGCCCTAAGCTTACTGCTCATCATCTGACAGTTTGTGGAAGAGATCGAGAGCGCGTTCGTCTTGTTTGCCAACTCTTTTCCAACACTGTATCAGAAGCAATTTCTTTTGTAATACCTGAAGAAGGAGACACAGCAGAATTCTTCAAATTGGTGAACGACACTTTTGATGTTATGAATTCGAGGGTACCTGTCGGCAAACGACAAATTTCAAGTGCTTTTGGATTGTGTAAGGAGACGCAGGAGGAAGTTCTTCGCAGATTCTACTCCGTCTGTGAAAAAATGAGAGTGGGATATCATAAAACTTTGCTTCCTTTCCAAAAGGGATTACTCACCTCGATTCGGTCACTGCTGGGTTGTTTTTCGGATTTAAAACATGGCTACGGTTTGAGGTATGTATTGACCTCGAGGTTCAACCAAGACTGCCTTGAAAACTTATTTTCCCAGATAAGAGCAATTGGCAGAGCCTATGATCATCCCTTACCAGTGGAATTTAAAAGCCGTTTGCGTATTTTAGTTATGAACAAAAGTATTGCTGACGTTCGGTTACGCAGTTCTTGTCCAGTCTCAGCGGAAACTGATACAAATTATTTGACTTCCAACCTGTTTACAGGACTTGTGCCTGGCATTGAGTAAGCGTTGTCAATGATAGAAGGTGATCAACAAATGAGGGACATTACACTACATGACTTAATTGTTCCACCTTTGATATAAGATTCAGAGTGTTCTCTAGAAGGTATCCGCTACGTCGCTGGATATTCTGCCTCCAGGTGCGTCTCCATTGACAAATCACTTGGTCATCCTAGTGGTAACATACTCGAAGTGTCGAAAGACCATGCAAGTTCTGGGTGGATTGAGAAACTGTCTCGTGGTGGCTTAATCATCCCTTCAGATGAGTTGTTTGATGTTGTTAAGCAGTTAGAGGAGCTTTTTTTAAATTTTCATGGCAGCAGTCTGTGTAAAGACGGCAATGTGATCAGAAACCTGACGAGACTTTTAATTGGGAAGTTTCCAACTATTCCTCAAGAGGTCATCACAGTGTACGCTAAAACCAGAACCTTCATCCGGATAAGGCACTTCAACACATCTGCAAAGGCACAGAGGGCCAAACAGCAGCAGCAGAAAGCAGCACACAGGTGGAGAGCTTCTGCAGTCCCCTCCACATCTGATTGAGGTATTTAAATTCTTCTTAAAATTTTTGAATGTGAGTTCATTAAACCAGGCTTCTGTATCATTATGTGTAGTAATGTCTCAACTAACTATACGTACGGTTGCTGCTTAATACGTGCATGAAAAAGATGATACACACTATTGCCGACTGTGATGCACAAAATGTGTTTAGTAAACTGAAAGCTCTTGTAATTGTTGCGTTTCCAGTACTATTAAAAATTTTAAAATATATAAAAAGGGACTGAAGCATACCAGATTGTTGTTATCTAACAAAAAATATTGTCTAATAGAATGTAAATTGTTGGGGAGCCACAAATATGTAGTTTTACTTTTGTCATTACCAGAGAGACAATATAAGAGTTTCACGGTCGTAGCAGGTATTAACATTCAGTCTCTGTATTGGTAACCTTCGATCGAATCCGTAATTCATTATATTGCCCACCACTTTTCGTAAATTAATGTTAGTTTAAGCGCAATAGTGCCGTATGCGAACGTCTCGCGCTGCTGAAGCTTCTCGACAGTGACGTCACACGGAAGCGCCCGATCGCTGCCGAACACATTAGCCCAACCTTCTATGTAGCAACCGTAGTTTTACGGATTGTCGATCATATGGAATTCCTCAGAGCTTGGGGTATTACAAGATGAATGCGGGGAGAAATTATAGAGAATTTGTTAAATCCAAATTACACTCCTGGAAATTGAAATAAGAACACCGTGAATTCATTGTCCCAGGAAGGGGAAACTTTATTGACACATTCCTGGGGTCAGATACATCACATGATCACACTGACAGAACCACAGGCACATAGACACAGGCAACAGAGCATGCACAATGTCGGCACTAGTACAGTGTATATCCACCTTTCGCAGCAATGCAGGCTGCTATTCTCCCATGGAGACGATCGTAGAGATGCTGGATGTAGTCCTGTGGAACGGCTTGCCATGCCATTTCCACCTGGCGCCTCAGTTGGACCAGCGTTCGTGCTGGACGTGCAGACCGCGTGAGACGACGCTTCATCCAGTCCCAAACATGCTCAATGGGGGACAGATCCGGAGATCTTGCTGGCCAGGGTAGTTGACTTACACCTTCTAGAGCACGTTGGGTGGCACGGGATACATGCGGACGTGCATTGTCCTGTTGGAACAGCAAGTTCCCTTGCCGGTCTAGGAATGGTAGAACGATGGGTTCGATGACGGTTTGGATGTACCGTGCACTATTCAGTGTCCCCTCGACGATCACCAGTGGTGTACGGCCAGTGTAGGAGATCGCGCCCCACACCATGATGCCGGGTGTTGGCCCTGTGTGCCTCGGTCGTATGCAGTCCTGATTGTGGCGCTCACCTGCACGGCGCCAAACACGCATACGACCATCACTGGCACCAAGGCAGAAGCGACTCTCATCGCTGAAGACGACACGTCTCCATTCGTCCCTCCATTCACGCCTGTCGCGACACCACTGGAGGCGGGCTGCACGATGTTGGGGCGTGAGCGGAAGACGGCCTAACGGTGTGCGGGACCGTAGCCCAGCTTCATGGAGACGGTTGCGAATGGTCCTCGCCGATACCCCAGCAGCAACAGTGTCCCTAATTTGCTGGGAAGTGGCGGTGCGGTCCCCCACGGCACTGCGTAGGATCCTACGGTCTTGGCGTGCATCCGTGCGTCACTGCGGTCCGGTCCCAGGTCGACGGGCACGTGCACCTTCCGCCGACCACTGGCGACAACATCGATGTACTGTGGAGACCTCACGCCCCACGTGTTGAGCAATTCGGCGGTACGTCCACCCGGTCTCCCGCATGCCCACTATACGCCCTCGCTCAAAGTCCGTCAACTGCACATACGGTTCACGTCCACGCTGTCGCGGCATGCTACCAGTGTTAAAGACTGCGATGGAGCTCCGTATGCCACGGCAAACTGGCTGACACTGACGGCGGCGGTGCACAAATGCTGCGCAGCTAGCGCCATTCGACGGCCAACACCGCGGTTCCTGGTGTGTCCGCTGTGCCGTGCGTGTGAGCAAGTATGGTGGGTCTGACACACCGGTGTCAATGTGTTCTTGTTTCCATTTCCAGGAGTGTATATAGGACTCTTCGTTGCATATGGTAGTAAAGGATATAAGGCCTTCCGTCGGGTAGGCCGCTCGCCTGCTGCAAGTCTTTAGATTTGACGCCACTTCGGCGACTTGGGCGTCGATGGGGATGAAATGATGATGATTAGGACAACACAACACCCAGTCCCTGAGCGGAGAAATTCTCCGACCCAGCCAGGAATTTAACCCGGGCCCTTAGTATTGGCAGTCCGTCGCGCTGACACTCAGCTACCGGTGCGGACGTAGTGAAGGATGAATGGCGGGGAAAGTTACACAGAAATAGGTTTTGTGCCAGTTGCAGTTGTTTTCAGATTTTCACTGGTTCCAATTTTCTATGTAGAAAGGAACTTTTCAGTGATTGTGGTAGTGATGGGCGAATGGGGAAAAAGTAACGTAAAATTCCATACTTTATCAGTTGTTGTCTTGAGAATCTTACTAGTTTAACAATTTTTTAGTTTCAAAATAAATAGATAAACTTCAAAAGAAAATATATTACGATGAACGGTTTTACAGAAATCACGTAAACTGCCAAAATGATCTGCTGTTGGCAGGCTACTGTCATGAGCCTCTATGAAGAGTTCATGAAGGACGATGAAACCACGAGTAGGTAAGGCCAAGGCATTGGGCGTCCACTCATTCCCAGAGAACATGGAAATCAATGGTTTGTCCTTTGTATAAAGCAGAAGAGGCGAGTGACAGACCTAGAAAGCACGGTGCTGGTTCAGGCACATTGTTGAACATGGGGCACAACAACAGACGAGCCCTATGTTTTCGTATTTTGACTCATCGACGTCGTCAATTAAGGCTGCAGTGGGCACGGCACCATCGAGATTGTACCGTGGATCAGTGCAAAAGTGTAGCCCGATAGCATAAATCACGCCTCTTGTTACACTACGTCAGGGGCGGGCAGGAATCCTGCACGTGTGCGGTGCACTTGCACGTGTGCAGTTAACAGGTGTTCTGCGTGCACACAGGGGCAAGCTGGCCACCCGCTTCTCTCCCCTCCCCACCATACCGTCTCTCCGCTTCTTCCTCTGTAATGCGTTTTGTTTCCTGGCCTGCTTTATTGAATGAGGGAATAAGGTAAGTAGGAGTGCTTGAAAGAAATCATGGTTTGAAAGGGTACCTATTACCTACGATACGTTTTATTTAATTATCAAAGGTGGCGTTTACAATACGTTTAATGTCTGGAACAAAATTCCTACATACAGGCAAACGCAAACAGTTACGTAAATTTCCATTACTGATGTTTGCTCTTAACCGAGACTTATTAATTTTCATAACAGAAAAAAATCTCTCACAAACGTATGTCGAGGCAAACATTGACATTATCTTCGCGGCTTCACGATGGAGACGAGGAAACGCTTGCTGTGGAAAGTCGTGATAAAAATCTACTATGCGTCTTACCAAAAGGAACTTGTCTCTCAGACGATAATTACGCTGTAGAGTGTAGATCTATTAATTCCATTTGCAAACTGGGATGAATATCATATACAGAAATAGCAAATTGTCTCGAGAACTATTCAAAACCTTGGGATAAGTATGATATATCCCCAAATCGCTTGAGAAATTCCTGTTTTATTACACTAAGTACGGGAACGTATTGAAATTTATTATAATGGCGTTCAATATTAAACATCCGCTGACCAGCGAGAATACTGTCACGTATTATACATTTCGAATTTTCACGTTTTTGCACAATGAAAAAATGATTCTCCGTTTCCTTGATTCACTCTGCATTTTCCGGTTCTTTAAATACAACGTTCACTACATAGTGGTCGCTTCGCTTCAACGTCCGCAGGTTAGCCTAGTACTACACTGCCGCAACCTCCCGGCTGTCGCCACTGCCCCGTTCGACGATTGCACGCGAGCAGCACACGTGCAGCGCTGTGCGCTCATGAGCCGCATGCAACGTTTGCCCGCCCCTGCACTACGTCGATGGTTGTGTCCGGATACACTGCCATTCAGGTGAACTGCTGCTCGAAATCATGTGTCGCTACACTGACACCGTCCTGTTGGTGGGGGCAGTGTTAACGCCATGTAGGACGTGCTCCTGGATTTCCAAGGGACCAGTGGTAGTAATCGAAAGCGCAGCCACAGGTTTGGACTGCGGGAATAATATTGCGTACCACTCACATCCATTCGTCAATGATGTCTAACGCGACAGAGATGCCATCTTCGAAGCGATAATCGTGCTACGATGATCTTAAAAGGACAGTAGACTTACGCTGATATCGAGGTCACCAAATTCGTCCGATCTGAATCCGATGGAACACATCTACAATGCTCTCAGATGGCAGGTTAGCAGCCCCGAACCACCAGCCCGTAATTTACGGAAACTGCGTGACCTCTGCGTAGACATCTGTTGCTCCTTACCTCCGAAGACCTGCCAGTGACTTGTCAAATCCACGCCAAACATAATAGCTGCTGCAGTGCGATCCAAATGTGGACCAGCACGCTATTAGAAAGGTGGTGATAAAGTTTTGGCTCATCAGCGTGTATTAGAAAGTAAGCAACGCTGGGAGTGAGAAACGTTATACAAATTGGATCACTGCTGCTTGGTGAGTTGGTCTCCAATAATTGTGAAGGACGGTCTCTTTACAGCCTGAACAATGTTCCCTATCTTAAATTGAGGAATGTGGAAGGACCTTCCCGGTAGGGTGCAAATACTGGGTATCCTTTGGAGACTGTTATTCACTATGCTGTCTTTCCACTTCAGGAAGGCTGAATTTATTCATATGGTTCTTTTTGAATCTTTTGTATGTTACAGAACCGTAAATCATCGTTGTCTGTGATGAACGTAAGATCATCTAGCCGTTACTGTCACAACAAATGCAAAATCTTGCGCATTCAAGAACCCCTTGAGAAGCTCTACAAAGATTCCAGAAACCTTGCTAAGGTTTGAAAGACTACATGGTCAAGTAGTTGCAGACGAATAGTCGAGATCATCAGCCATTCGAAATGGGCATCCACAAACAATTTCATGCAAGAGCGGGAATATTCTAAATTTGTAATTTTTATGTAACTGATTCCATGAAATGTTAATTATGTATCGTGCACCACAGAACCATATTTGACAGTATGTATAAAAAACTTACTGTATTCCATACTGTTGACAGTAGTGCACAGAACGTTTTTAAGGTAGATTACTTCGAAACCTAAATGGTACGCCATTTTAATTAGTATAAACAAAGCATATTTTTACATTATAGATATTTATATCAATGCCATGTTTTCTTTTTCAGTGATATACGGTTACACGCTGTCTCCGAGCCAGAACAGTGCTACACTCGTTACAGTGGCATTATAGCGAACTGACGTTGATGTCTCGGCGACGGAGTTCGCCTGCTGTAATTCATATGGAACCCATGTGGGTCGCTGTTGCGCGCCATCATCGCGTAAGCAAATCAGTGGCCCGATATTTACGAGAATGACATGGCCTGTACCCTCTTCATAAACCTACCAACAAATCCTGGAATGCCTGCTATGCAGAATCAGTGATGTATTTCAACCCAATCTATTAAAGCAGGTGGTCATAATGTTCTGACTCATCAGTGTACGCAGTATGGTTCTGATACAATAAATTAACGAATGAACTACACACTTCATTTACACATCATCAGTTGAAGCTAATTTCTAATATACCTATACATATATTTCTCCTGTTCATGCGTCCCCCCCTCCATAATACATTAAATATTTACGTAAGGTATCCTGTACACGAACATAGTGTATCAGACAGAGCTAGTACCAAGACTAGATCCTAATGTTACAGCCCATGAACAAACGTAAGCGTTTCACTTGGGTAGCACATCAGCCTTATAACGTATCGTAATTGAACCTGACCAGTGCACTGAGGTGACAAAGTCATAACTAGTAAGTGTGTGGTGTCACCGCCAGACACCACACTTGCTAGGTGGTAGCCTTTAAATCGGCCGCGGTCCGTTAGTATACGTCGGACCCGCGTGTGGCCACTATCAGAGATTGCAGACCGAGCACCGCCACACGGCAGGTCTAGAGAGACTTCCTAGCACTCGCCCCAGTTGTACAACCGACTTTGCTAGCGATGGTTCACTGCCAAAATACGTTCTCATTTGCCGAGACGATAGTTAGCATAGCCTTCAGCTACGTCATTTGCTACGACCTAGCAAGGCGCCATGTTCAGTTGCTATTGATATTGTAAATAATGTACAGACAAGAGCTACGTTCAACATTAATGGATTAAAGTTAAGTATTCCACAAGCTACATCCTTTTTTCTTAAGTCTAAATTCCGTGTCCTGTTCCAGACCTCACGCCAGCCTGCGTGAGCTTAAACGCGTGCCTTTCGGCTTCCTCTCAATTTAGTGGGTTGGTCTCCTGCCAATCCACAACAAAGTGATAACTTGAAATTGGTGTGGGAAGATTTGGGACTGGGTCGCCCTAATGGGCTCATCATGTTTAATACCTAACTTGCCTTTATTAAAGTCAAATGGGTTTTAAAAATAATCAGCAGTGAAACACAGCGAGCGGACATCAGAACGATGACTTTTTAAAAGCTGCCGCTAATTATAAGCGCCAGCATCAAAATGTCAGTATTTTAAAAATTAACTACATTTACGAAAATTTACTGAGCAATCTTTTTATCTAAACAACATTTAGACAGCTATATTAACTTGAACTAACTGTCATTCAGTATACAGCAATGTTACATGATATATGTATGTCGATACGTCCCTCGTATCGACGCGCATAAGTGAGGTTTGCCCGTGCCGGCCAGGAGACGGTCCGGGTTGATAACATCCGTGAATGGCGCGAGTGGTAGTTGGTTGGCAAGGGGCAGTGGGAGCAGTCTCCTCTGTGCCAGCGACGAGCGGAAGGACCCGTCGATCTGAAGTGCAACACGCTGTCGATTGGGGTCTGGCGTGCGGAGCGACACAGAGGAAGCGGCGGTGGCCGTCACAGTGACCTGCAATTAGGTTGATGCGGCAGTACCCTGGCAGAACCTACTACGACCAAATGACAGCCGGTGAAATACTAAGTTATGTATCTGTCACTGTCCATTTGAATACTGGTTACAAAAGTCGGAGGCTTTCCAAGGCTCTCGGAAGTTTGTCTCCTTAATTTATTTTAGTAACTGTCGCAGTATTTAGTGTCAAAAAATTTTAATAGAACGCCCAGTAAAAAACTGTATCCGTTTGTGAATAACTGCCACAGTGTGTTAGTGCACGTAAATATATTTGAACATTTCTTGCAAGTTAAAAAACCGATGTCATAGTGTGTTAGAGGCTGAAAATTTCATTTGAATAGCCAACATAATACTGTATGTGTTTTGTTTATTGGAACAACTAGCACAAACCGTTTCTATTTGTTAGTAACTGTCACCGGGTGTTAGCGCACGCAAATGCATTTGAATGTGTGTCTCTAATTAGAGAGGACGTGCTACCATCTGTTAGTAGTAGTTAACTAATTTGTTGATGACTGTGTAGCAGTGTTACTACTTTGGTAGTAACTGGCCCAGGTTGTAGCGTTCGCAAATGGAGTTCAGTTTTGGTTATTGACAAAGTTTGTCATACAGTGTTTGTGGTGTCACAGCCAGACACCACACTTGCTAGGTGGTAGCTTAAATCGGCCGCGGTCCATTAGTACATGTCGGACCCGCGTGTCGCCACTGTGTGATCGCAGACCGAGCGCCACCACACGGCAGGTCTCGAGAGACGTACGAGAACTCGCCCCAGTTGTACGACGACGTTGCTAGCGCCTATACGGACGAAGCCTTTGCTCTCATTTGCCGAGAGACAGAATAGCCTTCGGCTAAGTTAATGGCTACGACTTAGCAAGGCGCCATTAGCCTTACATAGTTTGATAGTTATCGTATGAAATGTCTCATCAAGAATGCTGTATTCACAACAAGGATAAATAAAAGTTAAGTATTAGAGGAGCTGCATACTTTTCTTATTAGAATTCACTACTTATCCTGTTCCAGAATTCACGCCCGTCTGCGTTAGATAGCGTGCATTTCGGCCTCCTCTATCTACAAGGTGTTGGCACATTCACCAACACATCATTGGCGACGAGGGAAAAGTGTTCTTTCTGATTGCTTACATTTACTTGTGTCATGGCTTCGCCAGATGTACTGTCCGAATTTTATCGCTTGCAGAATCAGCAGACGCAGGCGTTATTGGATGCCCTAGGACAGCTCGTCCAGGGTCAACGTGCGCTGCAAACCGATGCGGCCGCCGCCGCTTCATCGCTACCGCAGCCACAACACGCCGTTGCGCCGTCCTTCCGTAATTTTGATTCAACTCACGAGACCTGGCAAGAATGGTCTCGACAGTTCGGCTTCCATCTAGCCGCCTATAGAATTCAAGGTAAAGAGCGGCAGCCGTTTTTGCTTTCTTGTGTCGGTGTGTCCACCTACCGTGTGATAGTGAAATTGTTTCCCCGACGCTACGTCGCAACTCTGTCCTACGAAGAAATTTTGTCTGCTTTAGATGCCTATTTCATGGAAACAGTTAATGTGGTTGCAAAACGGTATACGTTCTTTCGTACCAAACGTACGGCCGGTCAGACTAATAGGGAGTGGGTTGCAACATTGCAAGGACTTACTAGGGATTGTGATTTTGCATGTGAATGTGGACTTCCGTATTCAGATACTATGGTGCGTGATGCAATAGCACAGAACGTTTCTGATGTTCGCATACGGGAACAGATTTTGAAACTAGTTAATCCCTCCCTTCAACAAGTGATAGACATATTGGATAGGCAAGACACACTTGACTTTGCTCAGGAATCATTTGAAACTTCGCCAGCAGTGTGTCGCATTGACCGGCCCGCCGGGCGCGCTGCACGGGACGCTAAACGGCCCTCGCGCACGTCTGCACAGCTGCAGCCTAGCTCACAAACACGTGTGCCGCGTAGGCATGCCAATGCAGTTCTGAAATCATGCCCGCGGTGTGCAACTAGACATTCGCGTGAGAATTGCCCATCACGCCAAGCTATTTGCTTTTCCTGTCATAAGGAAGGACATGTTCAAAGTGTTTGCCAGAAAAAGCTAAGATCAGACAATCAAAACCATTCCAGGCCCTTTGCTTCGCGCCGGAATCGAACCAGGGACAATCAGGCTCGTGGACCTTCGCCCAGGGACATTCATGTCGTTAATTCCACCCCGTCCTGTGCCACTTCATCTAACAGTGACTGTGTTCGACCCACACAACGTGTGCGTCGACGTCGCCGGCACTCCCGTAAAGTCGCAAGTGCTTCTGTACCTGTATCAGTTCAAGTTGCACGTGAAAGTCGCTCTTGTCGTCAGCAGGACAATAAACTTTTTGTAGACTTAGACTTTGGAGGCAAAGTGATATCATTCCAGCTCGATACCGGAGCTGCAGTTTCATTGCTCAATAAAGACACGTACAAACAACTGGGCAAACCTCCGTTGCGTGCTGCAAATGTTCAGCTCAATAGTTACTTAGGACAGCAGATACCTGTGTTAGGACAGTGCAGCCTTCTTGCCACATACAAGGGACAAACAAAACTTGTGTCATTTTACGTTCTTCGTTCTTCTTCTGCAATGAACTTGTTTGGTTTAGATTTATTTCAGTTGTTTAACATGTCTATCGTAAATCAGGTCCTATCAGTGAATCAGACTGTGCCTTCCGCCAGTGTTGCTAGTCTTTGTGAAGAATTTGCAGACATTTTTGCACCGGGCCTTGGTTGCGCTAAGAACTATGCAGCACATTTGGAACTGAAAGTGAACGCGCAACCGAAATTTTTCAGAGCGTGCAATGTTCCCCACGCATTGCGTGATGAGGTTGCAAGGACATTACACGATTTAGAATCTCAAGGTGTAATTGAACGTGTGCAGGCTTCTCTCTGGGCCTCACCCTTAGTAATTTTGCCAAAACCTTCCGGAAAATTGAGACTTTGCGTGGACTTCAAGGCGACTGTGAATCCACAACTTGTGACTGCAACTTTTCCTTTGCCCCGCCCGGAAGATCTTTTTGCTAAACTGTGCCCGGGTAAATACTTTTCGAAATTGGACCTAGCAGACGCGTACTTGCAAATACCAGTGGACGCAGAATCCCAGCGCGTCTTGGTGGTTAACACGCATCTTGGATTGTACCGATTCAAAAGACTGCCATTCGGGTGTGCATCCGCCCCCGCATTGTTTCAGCAATATTTACAAACTGTTTGTGCGTCGGTCCCTACTGCTGCGAACTATCTGGACGATATTGTAATTTCCGGAAAGACAGAAGCCGAACATCTAGGAAATCTACGAACACTATTTCAGGTCTTGCGACAGAATGGTCTTCGCTTGAGGAAGGACAAATGTGTGTTTTTTGCTCGTGAGTTACCATATCTGGGCCATGTCTTAAATGCACAAGGCGTACATCCAAGTCCAGATCACCTCCGTGCCATACAGGAGTTACCTTCGCCACAGAACTTGAAACAGCTACAGAGTGTGTTGGGAAAAATTAATTACTACCATAAATATGTTCCCGATGCCTCTTCCATTTCTGCTCCACTTCATCGCTTACGCCGTAAAGGTGTTCCGTTCGTCTGGACGACGGAATGCGAACGCGCCTTTCGCCGGTTGAAATCGGCGTTGCTTTCAAATACTTGCCTTACGCCATTCGATCCCCAGAAACCCCTTTTGTTGATGGTCGATGCATCGGATTTCGGGATCGGTGCTGTGCTTGCGCACAAAGATGGATCGCATGATCGCCCTATTGCCTTAGAGTCAAAATTGCTCTCATCTGCGCAACGCAATTATTCCCAGATAGAGAAAGAAGCTTTAGCTCTCGTGTTTGGTGTTACTAAGTTCCATGATTTCTTGTATGATCGTCACTTTACCATCATCACAGACCACAAACCTTTGACATCGCTTTTTCATCCGAACAAGCCTGTACCTCCACGTACAGCGCAGAAATTCATTCGCTGGTCTCTTTTCCTCTCGCAGTACCGCTACGATATCTTGTATCGGTCCACTGTTAAGCACGGAAACGCTGATGCGTTGTCCGGTTTGCCTGTTGCTGAGGATAAAGCATTCGATTCTTCCGAACTTGCTTGCATGTTCATTGATTCGGAAACCGATGACGTGGTCGAATCGTTTCCGATTGATTTTCGTCGTGTAACTACAGCCACAGCTGCTGACCCTGTCCTTGCTACTGTTTTGCGTTTTGTTGCTACGCAATGGCCCTTGTCCAAGTCACGGATCGAGGATCCGTTGGTTCGCCGATTTTTTGCTCACAAGGAGAGACTTTTTGTACGACGTGGTGTTTTGTTGTTGCGTTCGGATAATGATCAGAGTCGTGGTCCCACGTTCGTTACAGTCCTCTGTCTTACGGCTTCTTCACCAAGGACATTGGGGTATAGTGCGCACGAAACAACTTGCTCATCAGCATTGTACTTGGTTCGGCATCGATGCTGCGATTACGAATATGTGCTCTTCTTGCGTGGCGTGTGCCGAACAACAATCCGCCCCGCCGCGGAAATTCTTTGCATGGCCGACAGCCACTTCCCCTTGGCAACGCTTGCACATCGATTTTGCTGGTCCATTCTGAAATGCTCGATGGTTGGTTGTGGTGGATTCCTTCAGTAATTTTCCTTTTGTTGTCCGGATGTCTTCCACGACGTCTTCTGCCACAATCCAGGCGTTATCCGCTATTTTTTGCATTGAAGGTCTTCCCCAGACTATTGTTTCCGACAATGGCCCGCAATTCATGTCCGCAGAATTTCAGTCATTCTGCAAGGCCAATGGTATTCAACATCTGACATCCGCGCCGTTTTCGCCTCAGTCCACCAGTGCCGCTGAACGGTTGGTCCGGACTTTCAAGTCACAGATGTTGAAGTTGAAAGAGTTGCATTCTAGGGAGGACGCATTGTTGCTCTTTTTGTCTTCATATCGCTCTCAGCCCCGCGATGGTCGTTCGCCGGCTGAGTTGCTCCATGGTCGTCCTCATCGAACCTTGATGTCTTTGCTGCATCCGCCGCATCAGGTTCCAGTGCAGCGGCAGACTACTGCTTTTGCTCCTGGCGACGTTGTTTTCTATCGCAACTATCGCGGTTCACGGCGTTGGCTCGCAGGGCGCATTCTTCACTGCCTCGGCCGCGCGATGTATTTGGTTTTGGGGGCCTCTGGTGAGGTGCGTCGGCATCTCAATCAGCTGCGCCTCTGTCGTCGCCCGGGTTCTGCCGCTCCCCGTCTGCTTTCAGCGATGGTGCCGTCCGGTCAGCGCCCTGGGGACCCATCTACTGGCTCGCCTCATCCCCAGGTGTTACCGACGCTGCCTTCCATTTTGCCTCATGGCGACGGGCCGCCGCCGCCGCCTGTTCTCCCACCGGCGCCGCCCACAGTGGATGCGTCGCTGCCACCGCCTGGCGCCTCCCTGGGTCATGCGCCGCCGCTCTCTTCCCGTGACCAGATGTCCTCCGCCCTGGAACTCTTGCCCGCTCCGGACCAGATGTCGTCTTCGCCCGTCGGGTGCCCCGACCACATGTAGGTCAACCCTTCGGCCCCCCCTGTCTCTCTACGGGCGCATACACCGCATGTTGACGTGCACCCTGGACTAGGTTTTCAGGCGTTTCCTAGCTCCCCTCGGACCGAATGGCCGGGTGCGGGTGGCACAGCCTCGCCTGTTGTTAGGCTCCCCACCTCGTCGCATACGTCAACATGGGGTCCTCCCCACGGCGGGCGGAAGCCTTATAACACGACAGTTCGCCGATTTGCGGGGGAGGAATGTGGTGTCACAACCAGACACCACACTTGCTAGGTGGTAGCTTAAATCGGCCGCGGTCCATTAGTACATGTCGGACCCGCGTGTCGCCACTGTGTGATCGCAGACCGAGCGCCACCACACGGCAGGTCTCGAGAGACGTACGAGAACTCGCCCCAGTTGTACGACGACGTTACTAGCGCCTATACGGACGAAGCCTTTGCTCTCATTTGCCGAGAGACAGAATAGCCTTCGGCTAAGTTAATGGCTACGACTTAGCAAGGCGCCATTAGCCTTACATAGTTTGATAGTTATCGTATGAAATGTCTCATCAAGAATGCTGTATTCACAACAAGGATAAATAAAAGTTAAGTATTAGAGGAGCTGCATACTTTTCTTATTAGAATTCACTACTTATCCTGTTCCAGAATTCACGCCCGTCTGAGTTAGATAGCGTGCATTTCGGCCTCCTCTATCTACAAGGTGTTGGCACATTCACCAACACATCAGTGTTAATGGACGGACAGTTTGCACAAAGTGTATACACCGGTTAGTTGTTCGAAGCCAACTGTTCCAGTGAAATAATGTTTGAAAGATCAATTCATTCTTTTCAAGAAAAAGTAATTGCTGCTATGGGCTAGCGCCCTTAAGTTCGTTATTCAGTATACATAATTTCTTACAAAAATTATAGTTGTAGGGGAGTAGTCCTCGTAAATTCCACTTTGGGGAATGTTTCTGAAAATAGCTGTAGCTCAGTGACACGTTGTTTGCAACTTCCTTTGTTAGTAAATTGTTGTTCTAAAAGTTCAGGGGCTTTCACTTCAGGACCTTGCATATTAGTTCAAAATGGTTCAAATGGCTCTGAGCACTATGGGACTTAACATCTATGGTCATCAGTCCCCTAGAACTTAGAACTACTTAAACCTAACTAACCTAAGGACATCACACACATCCATGCCCGAGGCAGGATTCGAACCTGCGACCGTAGCAGTCGCGCGGCTCCGGACTGAGCGCCTAGAACCGCTAGACCATGTATATTAGTTTACAAGCTCTAACGTACTTCCGTCTTTTCACCGTGCGTGGTGGTATCAAATGATTACACAGAGCGTGTTTACGATCTATTGTTATTGAGTTAGTGAGCTTTTGAGGCTCTTTGTGAGGTTAGATGAAAGATGTTTTCCAAATAAAAGAGGTGTCAATATGTCAAGCTGTGTACCCATCGGTGGAGAGGTGCTTAAGCTGGCTAGTGGCTGTGATAGTTAGGAAAGGATGGATCTTTATGCACCTTCGTAAGAAAATCTTAGATGATTTTCTGGGATCGAGTGGCTGGAAGGATCTGTGTGATAAATATCTGTACGAACTTTGGGGCGTTGCTGAAAGCTTGGCCGAATACGTGGACAGATTTTGGGTTTCTAGGGTGGCTCGGTGCCTGGAAGTATCCGAGACGGAGGTGATAATGAGCATATTGGGCGGTTTGAGTCAAGAGCGGGGGAAGGGGGATGGTAGGTCACAGGTGATGTTTACTAATAAGACACAGTCATTTGTGGACTTAAATACTTAATACAGAGAATGTTAGGTACGTCGATGATAAACAGTAAGGAGTTAAACGGGAATCAACATTCTCCATTAACAGGAATCTCCTTACAACCGCCTTTCTATATCTGTTGTTTTCACCCTCGTCACTACCGCTGCTACTACTATTATTTTTTTCGTAACCACTACTGCCACTTTGCATCTTTCTTTGCGCTCTCTTCTCCGACACTTCCAGCCTGTTTTTCACCTTTAGCCCACAGACGCTCGAGTCAGCCACGACCTTGGACACACCTGTAAATACGACTTCCCCCGCGAAATCCAGCTTTTGTCCTTCTTCCGGCCAGCAGGTAAACGGAGCGCGCTCGGTCCTACAGGCGCCACAATGGGACGGACCGGTTCCGGCGGCGGGCTCATTGTGGCCCACGCGAATGCGCAGTCGCTAACGGCTCACTTCGACGAGTTCTGTGACCTGTTCTGCCAATCGCTGTTCCATATTATCCTCGTCTCTGAAACTTGGTTGAAACCAAACATTTCTTCCGACGCTATCCGAATCACTGGTTACTCTCTCCTAAGGGCAGATCGTGAAACACGATGCGGGGGTGGTGTGGGTGCCTACGTTCGCTCTGTTCTGACACCTACTGTACTATGCACATCGGATGCAAAGGGCGAAGGAGAAGCAGAGTTCTTGTTTTTCGAAATAAATACATCAAATCAGAAACTGCTAATTGGAGTAATCTATAAACCTCCAAACGTCGGTGCCATGTCCTCCTTTCAGTCTGCCCTGTCCTCACTCGTGACACAGTATGAACACATAATCAGTATAGGCGACACAAACATCGACTTACAGTTAAAATCTCCTTCTGCAGAAAAACTAAGGCGACTGTTCTACTCCAATGATATGAGTTTAACACCGCTGGACCCAACTCATCACACGCCACACAGCCACACACTCATACATATAATAGCAACAAAGCGACCAGATAAAATAATTCGCGCCAATCAGAAATCCGCTCCGGGACTCTCTGCTCATGACGTGATGTTCTTAAATTACTCAATGCATACTACCAAAGAAAAATCTCACCTGGTAACCTACAGAAACTCAAAAAATGCTAAGCATGACGCTCTTCAAAAGGATTGCTCAGACATCCCTTGGCATGATATAAGCAATGAATGACATTAGACGGAAAATTTCGGGAATTATGTCGCAAAATTATTGCACTGTGTGATAGACATGCTCCTCAACGCACTGTCAAGGTAAAGAGAGCTCCCGCTCCGTGGCTCACCACTGCATTACGCCGGTTAATGAATAAACGTGATGCTGCACATAGGGCCTTCAAGCGTAACCCAACTCCCGAGGCGTACGAAGCTTATAGGAAACTCCGAAACAGAACCAAGCAAAGCGTGAGGAATGCCAAAATCAGACATGCCCGCTCTGTCGTATGCGGCATATCAAAACCTGCTGCACTGTGGAAAAAGCTGCGCAGTTTCGGTATAGGGAAGCGAAGATCTGGCGCTGTTTATCAAGCGTCTGCAGAAGAATTAAACGATTTCTTCTCAACAGCTGTAAACTGCCACGCAGCGACAAATTACCAGCCCCAAGATATCAATCTCTCGAGAGACAAGTTTTTCCTAAATTTCCTAAATTGGCATGATTAAGAACGTCGTAGACACTATTATTCCAGTTATCACAGACATCTTCAACCTGTCTCTTGTCAGTAGTACATATCATACTGAGTGGAAGCAAAGTTTAATTCAACCTATACCCAAGACTGACAACCCTAAGTTGCCAGGTGACTACAGGCCGATCAGCATACTACCTGCAATATCTAAAGCCCTAGAATACATCGTTCATCAACAGCTGACGGATTACCTCAAAACTCATAACATCCATGACGAATATCAGTCAGGCTTTCGAAAGCACCATAGTACAGCAACTGCATTACTCAAGGTTACTGATGACATTAAACATGCTATGGACAGACGTGAAGCTACCATCCTAACACTGCTTGACTTTAGCAAGGCTTTTGACACAGTTGACTTTGATATATTACTAAATAAAATGAAACAGCTGAATTTCTCAAACAGCGCAATACACTGGTTCGACAGCTACCTCGAAAACAGAAGTCAGCAAGTCGTTTGTGGGTCGGAAAAGTCATCATGGAAAAACGTGCGCTCTGCAGTTCCCCAAGGCTCCGTCCTTGGTCCATTACTCTTCTCACTGTACATTAATGATATTTCTTTAGTGATTCACTCCTGCAACTACCATCTATATGCCGACGACATCCAACTGTACCTAAGTGCAAGCCCCAAGAACATTGCTGACGCAGTAGCGAGTATGAACGCAGATCTTTGCTCTGTTTCTCGATGGGCACAGAACCTAGGTCTGAAACTAAACCCCAAGAAATCCCAGTTCATACTTATATCTCACCCAAAGTTAATCAGCCGGTACTTTCGCGAAACAGTCCCTCAAATACTCCTCAATGGTACCCAACTACCATACCAAAAAACAGTAAAAGACCTTGGAATAATCTTGGATGAACACCTAAACTGGGAAGAACAAACAGTCACAGCTTGCCGGAAATCGCTCTCCTCCCTACATGCAATTCAAAAATTTAGAAAAATATTTCCAACCCATGTGAAACAAAAATTAGTCCAAACACTAGTCTTGCCTAATCTTTACTACTGTGATGTAGTTTAACACGGCACAAATAGTGAAAATTCTAGATGCCTCGAGCTGGTGATGAATGCTTGCATTAGATACGTGTGCAATATTCGGTTGTATGATCATATCAGTCCTTCATTCTCCCAGCTAGGGTGGATACGCCCACATAAGGCACGCGATCTCCACACGATGTGCTTACTTCATCGATTTCTTAGCCACTGGTGCCCCCCAATACTTATCTTCTCACATTAAACACCTATCATCATTCCACAACCGCAATACCAGATCGGATACGTCTAGCATCTTGGCTGTACCTTTACATAACACAAAATCTTTCTCCGTGTCATTCTCCATCTCAGCCATACGACTATGGAACGCGCTCCCCTGTGATCTGCGTCTTATCCAGAACCACTCAACATTCAAGAGGGAACTCAAAACTTACATATTAGGGACGGTATAGCCACCATTGTTGTGCCCCTCTCATCTCTTTCTTTCTCCTCTCCATCACAGCTTCGAATTTTACCATTATATTTCTCTTCCTCTAACCTACCTACCTCTTCTATATCTCTTTCACCCCATTCTATTGTCTTATGTCTCTGCTCGATGAGAATAACTCACAAGCTGCAAGAACATAACGAGAAAATTCCCAACTAACAATAGGACTGACATTCACAAAAGAAAAGTATGTTTACTTTCATATACATAGTCATTACTACTATTATTATTATTACTATCATTTTTATTCTTGATTGTTGTAATTATTTTTTTATTGTTATAATTATCATTGTACTACAGTTATAATCTCCAATTTTTTTTTCTTTAACATCAATACTGTATAATACGTTATATGTCCTTAATGTTCTGTAGAAACTGAAACTCGTTCAATCTGAGTGTGCCTGGTTAGATGTAAGTGAGGGCCTGAAGGCCCTAATCTTGCCAGGTAAAATAAATGCATAAATAAATAAATAAATAAAAGGGGTCGCAGGGTATGCAAGACGGGATATGAGTCAAGATGCGTTTGCTTCAAGTACGTTAATGCAGAACACCTGTTAATGGATTTTAAAATTCCCCAAGGAGAGGCAGCGTAGATAGCTGACGCCAAGAACCCACAGGGGCTTCTGGAAACAGAAAGCCGCCACGTGCATACAAATGGGTTTGTCCTGTAAACACTGGGAGGATTGCCATTTTTGTACATGAACCTGGAAAGGGAACCTGTGTATACGGTTACTGATCTGGAGTAATATCTTCATTATTGATTACGAATGACTGAGGATTAATGGAAGTCTGGCTGGAATAGGAAAGGTACAAACAGGAAGTGAGGATTGTTGCAAGTGACAGGTCAGCTACAATGCAAGCTTGAGATTTGTGGGTTTACCTGCCCGATAAGGGTCTGGGTTGTAAGGAAGTTAACGGTTACGGTTTTGTTTGGATGTTATTTCATAAAGCAGTCCCAGTGTGTACTGGATGATGTCTGTACTTTAAATTTTGCAAGGGCAAGGGTGTTAAGTTTTGTCACCAAGAAGAGAATTTGGGTGTGTGCCTGAAGGAGAAAAAGGTTGGGGGATACTGAGTTGGTCATGCAGAAGAAAATGAAAGGCAAGAACTATGAGAAGTCCTAACAGAGATGTTGGGAGCTACCAACAAGATCAAATACAATGTTAAATTAACTAACCAGGCCCTGGTAAGGCACACTCCGTAAAGACTCTCACCGCTCAAGGTGCAGAAAATGCGCAGACTCACAAATAAACTATTAAAGGATGGCATGATTCGCTCATGTGTGTCGCCATATGCCTCCCCCCATGTTTATAGTACCAAAGCCAAATGGGGCGGGTAAAGTCCGGTAGTGGATTACTGTTTGTTTAATCAATTTTAGAGTCAGTTTACACAACTGTTTCACCTGGTTTTCTGCGGAAGGTCTTTACCGTATTAGATCTTAATCAGGCATACCAACAGGTACCCTTGGCTGGGGAATCCAAAGCAAAGACAGCCTTTTCTTATAGTTTTGAGTTTAACAGAGTACCATTTGGGTTGCAACAGGGGTAGCAGTTGTATTAAGGATATTAGATAATATCTTAAGTGGACGGCCGGAGCGGCCTAGGCGCTACAGTCTGGAGCCGAGCGACCGCTACGGTCGCAGGTTCGAATCCTGCCTCGGGCATGGATGTGTCTCATGTCCTTAGGTTAGTTAGGTTTAATTAGATCTAAGTTCTAGGCGACTGATGACCTCATAAATTAGGTCGCATAGTGCTCAGAGCCATTTGAACCATTTGTCTTAAGTGATTTAAAATTTCAGTTCGTCTATTACTATTTCGACGTTGTAGTGGTTTATAGTCATAATTTTGAAGCACATTTCAATCACCTGTAGGAGGTATTAACTCCGATGAGGGAGTGGGACAGACCGTCAAACCTTTGCCAGGCATGAGATCTCATTTCTCGAGCACGTGTCGGGCAAGAGAGTTCAAAGTTATTAATCACGAACTCGAGTCACATGTAGATTTCCCATTTTTAGAAATAAGAAAGTGGTTGTCCGTTTTATTGGAATGGCTAAATACTTCAACAAATTTGTCCGTTATTTTTCCAGTTTGGCATTTCCCCTAAACAATTTACGATGCAATGGAGAGAAATTTGTCTGGGAAGAGAGCCAGCCTGAGTAATATCACTCTTCCTTCCATTGTAGAGGCTGATACATCATGCGGAGCAACGGCAGCTGTTCTTTTTCAGGAGACGGAGGGAAATCGTGGACCGTTGGCTTATACGAGGGCAGTTCAATAAGTAATGCAACACATTTTTTTCTGAAACAGGGGTTGTTTTATTCAGCATTGAAATACACCAGGTTATTCCCAAATCTTTTAGCTACACAACACTATTTTTCAACGTAATCTCCATTCAATGCTACGGCCTTACGCCACCTTGAAATGAGGTCCTGTATGCCTGCACGGTACCATTCCACTGGTCGATGTCGGAGCCAACGTCGTACTGCATCAATAACTTCTTCATCATCCGCGTAGTGCCTCCCACGGATTGTGTCCTTCATTGGGCCAAACATACGGAAATCCGACGGTGCGAGATCGGGGCTGTAGGGTGCATGGGGAAGAACAGTCCACTGAAGTTTTGTGAGCTCCTCTCGGGTGCGAAGACTTGTGTGAGGTCTTCCGTTGTCATGAAGAAGGAGAAGTTCGTTCTGATTTTTGTGCCTACGAACACGCTGAAGTCGTTTCTTCAATTTCTGAAGAGTAGCACAATATACTTCAGAGTTGATCGTTTGACCATGGGGAAGGACATCGAACAGAATAACCCCTTCAGCGTCCCAGAAGACTGTAACCATGACTTTACCGGCTGAGGGTATGGCTTTAAACTTTTTCTTGGTAGGGGAGTGGGTGTGGCGCCACTCCATTGATTGCCGTTTTGTTTCAGGTTCGAAGTGATGAACCCATGTTTCATCGCCTGTAACAATCTTTGACAAGAAATTGTCACCCTCAGCCACATGACGAGCAAGCAATTCCGCACAGATGGTTCTCCTTTGCTCTTTATGGTGTTCGGTTAGACAACGAGGGACCCAGCGGGAACAAACCTTTGAATATCGCAACTGGTGAACAATAGTGACAGCACTACCAACAGAGATGTCAAGTTGAGCACTGAGTTGTTTGATGGTGATCCGTCGATCATCTCGAACGAGTGTGTTCGCACGCTCCGCCATTGCAGGAGTCACAGCTGTGCACGGCCGGCCCGCACGCGGGAGATCGGGAGATCAGACAGTCTTGCTTGACCTTGCGGCGATGATGACACACGCTTTGCCCAACGACTCACCGTGCTTTTGTCCACTGCCAGATCACCGTAGACATTCTGCAAGCGCCTATGAATATCTGAGATGCCCTGGTTTTCCACCAAAAGAAACTCGATCACTGCCCGTTGTTTGCAACGCACATCCGTTACAGACGCCATTTTAACAGCTCCGTACAGCGCTGCCACCTGTCGGAAGTCAATGAAACTATACGAGACGAAGCGGGAATGTTTGAAAATATTACACAAGAAATTTCCGGTTTTTTTTCAACCAAAATTGGCCGAGAAAAAAAAATGTGTTGCATTACTTATTGAACTGCTCTCGTACATTAAGAGCTCGAACAGGTCCGGAATTACACTACTTTGTGGATGAATAAGAAGTCTTGGCTGTGTTATTTGCAGTGGAGAAATTTGAATTCTACCTTGAACATCGCAAGTTTCGTCTCGAAACTGATAATGAAGCAGTAAGGGCGTGTAGTTCGGTGGGCTGTTCGAGTATGTGCTTCCCAGTCTGAGGTTGCTGATATTGGGAGAGGTGAAAACAGCCGATACGTTGAGTTGAAGTGAAATTAATGACGAGGAAGACACCGAGAATAATGGCGCGGGGCTGTGTCTACGGCAGGTGACGAGGAGTAGGTGTCCTGACGCCAAGAAGTCGATGCGGTATTGACAGAAATTCCTAAGCTGTTTCGTAACGTCGAGTCTGAACAAGAGTATGAGCCTAAGTTGCGCAAGTTTCGCATATAGGTTAAAGGAGGCAGCTATGACAAGCGCTACTTGAAAGAGAGAGAGACTTTCTGTTATAGAACAAAGCAAAACGATAAAAAGATCTGTTTACCCAGTAGCCTAGTCCGTGTTCGCATATTTTCACGAATCCTTATGTGGGGGCCGTTTAGGCGTTAATAAAACCTTCGCTGAGATGAGCGAACAGGTCACCTGGAGAGGAACGAAACATAACATTCGCAATTTGATAGGATAATGAGAATATTGTAAAAAAAGGGGGATTTATACAGTCGACCACTGAATTCCGTCCCCTCGATAAACTTTTCACTGATTATTTAGGTCCCCTACCACGCGCTAAAAGCCAGCCGCTGTGGCCCAGCGGTTCTAGGCGCTTCAGTCCGGAACCGCGCGCCTGCTACGGTCACAGGTTCGAATCCTGCCTCGGGCATGGATATGTGTGGTGTACTTAGGTTAGTTAGGTTTAAGTAGTTCTAAGTCTAGGGGACTGATGATCTCAGATGTTAAGTCCCATAGTGCTTAGAGCCATGTGAACCATTTTGAAGGCACTAAAGATAGAAACCGTATCTTGTTTGTAGTGGTCGATGCCTTTGCTCGTTTCTTGTGGCTAGTTCCAAGCTGGGGCACCACAACTGGAATTACGATTAACCATTTGAGCGCCATACTGGCGAGTTTTAGTCCACCTCGGCAGATAGTAAGTGATAATGCGACAGCTTTCAAATCGAGTGCGTTCAAGGGGTTCTGTTTTAGCCGACGAATTCGACATGTGACAACGACACCTCTTTATCCCCAAACTTCTTTCGTAATTTGAAGGCGCCGCTCATACTTTACCGCGCTACCTCGCAGAGAAAATGGGATAATTCCTTCGAAAGAGTCTATTCTGTAACATAGCTTTCCATGGAGCTCATAAGAGCACTCCAGTCCCACCGATGTTCGACTACGAATTAAATTCACCTTTAAGCAATTTGTGATCACTGAGATCTTCTACCAGAGCAAATGAATCCTGATGAATTGACAACCGGGTGGGAATTTGCACGGTGTACCATCATGCGTTCCCATAGGTAACAGCCTTAGGTCTCTAAACAAGGAGGACATCACACAGCAATGAAAATAGGGGAACGAGTGTTCATGAAGAACGTGTGGGGGCAGAGCAAAAGAACTGCCGATAAAATGTTGGCTAGGTATGTGGTACCTTAAGAGGTTATCAAAATCTTTACACCTGTAACTTTTTTGGTGGACACGTCAGAACCGTAAACGGGTTCATCTGTATCAGCTCAATCGGACAGGTCAAGGAATCAATCAAAGCTGTGTTTCTGTTTCTTCGGTACTCCCTACTATTTCCACACCCACGTTCCTGGGTGTTCGGCCTCAAGAGGAGGAGATTGATGCATGTCTGTTGATACGTCCCCGGCATCCCTAGGAGTTGCCGTCACAATCGTGAAGTGCAACTTGTTGATGCGGCAGGACCCTGGCACAACCTGCTACGAGCCGAGGACAGCGGGTGATATACTAAGTTATGTATCTATCACTGTCCATTTGAGAGCTAGTTACAAGAATCCGAGGCTTTCCGTCGTTCTTCCTTGGTTTGTCTCCTTGATTTTGGTTTAGTAACTGCCGCAGTGTTTGGTGTCCAAAAATTTTATTTGAACAGCCAGTACCAAACTATCGGATTGTGAGTAACTGCCACAATATATCAGTGCACGTAAATATATATGAAAATTTCCTGCAAGTTAAAGATAGATGTCACAATGTGTTAGTGGCTGAAAATTTCATTTGAATTGCCAACATAAGGCTGTATTTGTTTTGAGAGAAAGTGCCACAGTGTGGCAGCGCGCGTCAATGCATCTGAACATTTATTCCGAGTTAAAGCATAAATGTCACAGTGTATTAATGGCGGAAAAGTTCATTTGAGCGACTAATAGAAACCGTTTCTATTGGGTGGACACCGGGTATTAGAGCCCGTAAATACATTTCAATGTGTGCCTCTAATTAGAGAAAACGTTCTAGTATCAACTACTTAGTAGTAACTGCCCCAGGCTGTAGCCTTCGTGAATGGAGTAGAATTTTGCTTATTGTAAAAGCAAGTGCTTAATGGTGGGACAGTTTGCTACAGTTAGCCAAACTGAATTGATCAGTTTTTAACTTTTGAACAGCTGGTATTAATTACGAGTTGTGGTTGCACAACCCCCACCGGCGGAGGGGGTGGCATAAGGGATAGACCGAAGGGTAAGAATTCGCGGATGTTACTTAACATGGAAACATGGACAGGATGGCCGCCTCCCTTCCACTCAAGTCTGCAAGAGATCAGACCGCCTTCACCGGTCAAATCACCTCCACATCTCTGTATCATGTCCACTCCCATAACCAGCAGTCGAAACAAGGCTCGTCGCATTTACAGGAGCCGATTAGATCTCTCGTGTACCACTCAGAACTCCAAGCCTCTCGCGTCCCCGACCGACTCGCTCCCACACCGCACTGCCGGAAACCTTATTGTTTCGCGGTTTTTGTCCCCCACTTATAGCTCCACCAGCGTGCCTCCAATGTTATTCAGACAAAGATCGTCAACGAGAGGGGAAATTGTAGAAGGTCAAGCTCTCACGGCTGTTCGGATACAATAAATTAACGAATGAACTATATACTTTATCTATACTTCATCAATTTAAGCTCAAAGACTAGAACCTGATGTTTCACTTGAATAGCAGCTCAGCGGTAAAACGCATCGTAAATGAACTTGACCAGTACGCTGTGGTGAGAAAATTCAATGGACATCGATATGCACGTTTCCAGATGGCGGTAGTATTGCGTACACAAGGTATAAAAACGGCAGTGCGTTGGCGGAGCTGTCATTTCCATTCAGGCAATTCACATGAAAGACTGCCGACCTGATTATGGCCGCACGATGGGATGAACAGACCCTGAACGCGCAATGGTACTTGGTGCTAGACGCATGGGACATGACATTTCGGAAATCTTCAGGGATTATAATATTCCGAGATCCAGTGTCAAGAGTGTGCCGAAAATACCAAATTTCAGACATTACGTCTCGCCACGGACAAAGCAGTGGCCTATGGCCTTCACTCAACGATCGAGAGTAGCGGCGCCGGCCGAAGTGGCCGTGCGGTTCCAGGCGCTGCAGTCTGGAACCGCGAGACCGCTACGGTCGCAGGTTCGAATCCCGCCTCGGTCATGGATGTGTGTGACGTCCTTACGTTAGTTAGGTTTAACTAGTTCTAACAAGGGAACCTCCCCATCGCACCCCCCTCTAGTTATAAGTTGGCAGAGTGGATAGGCCTTGAAAAACTGAACACAGATCAGTCGAGAAAACAGGAAGAAGTTGTGTGGAAGTATGAAAAAAATTAGCAAAATATACGAACTGAGTAGTCCACGTGCAACATATGCAACTTCAAGGGTGGTTTGCAGCCAGGAGCGCCGTGGTCTTGTGGTTAGCGTGAGTAGCTGCGGAATAAAATGTCCACGGTTCAAGTCCTCCCCCGAGTGAAAAATTTATTTTCTTTATTTTCGCAAAGTTATGATCTGTCCGTTCGTTCAGTGACGTCTCTGTTCACTGTAATAAGTTTAGTGTCTGTGTTTTGCGACTGCACCGCAAAACCGTGCGATTAGTAGACGAAAGGACGTGCCTCTCCAATGGGAACTGAAAACATTTCATCGCAAGGTCATAGATCAACCGATTCCTCCACAGGAAAACACGTCTGATATATTATATACGATACTGTTGACGGCATGTGCGTCACATGACAGTAATATGTTGTCAACCCACCTAACTTGCACACTTGGCGAATGGGTAAAAAGATTCTTTTACCTTGCCCGATTTAGGTTTTCTTGTGGATGTGATAATCACTCCCAAAAAAGTGATCGCATCGGACGGACAGACGGACAGATAATAACTGTCTGAAAACAAAAAATTAAAATTTTCAGCCGCGGGAAGACTTGAACCGTGGACCTTTTATTCCGCAGCTACTCACGCTAACTACAAGACCACGGCGCTCCTGGCTGCATGTCACCCTTGAAGTTGCATATGTTCCATGTGGACTACTCAGTTCGTATATTTTGCTAATTTTTTCATACTTCCACACAACTTCTTCCTGTTTTCTCGATTGATCTGTGTTCAGTTTTTCAAGGCCTATCCACTCTGCCAACTTATAACTAAATCTGAGGGGGGGGGGGGGCGATGGGGAGGTTCCCTTCTAAGTTCTAGGGGACTAATGACCTCAGAAGTGGAGTCCCATAGTGCTCAGAGCCATTTGAACCATTTTTGAGAGTAGCGGCCTTTTGCGTACAGTTGTCACTGCTAGCAGACAAGCAACATTGCGTGAAATGACGACAGACATCAATGTGAGACGTGCGACTGACATATCCGTTAGGACAGTGCTGAGATAGTCGGCGTCAATGGGCAATGGCAGCAGACGACCGATGGGAATGCATTTGGTTACAGCAGATTGCCTGCAGCGCCTCTCCTACGCTCGTGACCACATCGGTTGTACCCTAGGCGACTGGAAAACCGTAATTTGATCATAGTCAAGATTTCATTTGGCAAGAGTTGATGGTAGGGTTCGAGTGTGGCGTAGATTCCACGAAACCACGGACCCAGCTTGTCAAGAAGACACTGTGCTAGCTGATGGTGACTCCGTGATGGTGTGGACTGTATTTACATGGTTGGTTTGTTTTGGGGGAAGAGACCAAACAGCGAGATCATCGGTCTCATCGGAATACGGAAGGATATGGAAGGAAGTCGGCCGTGCCCTTTCAAAGGAACCATCCCGGCATTTGCCCCGAGCGATTTGGGGAAATCACGGAAAACCTAAATCAGGACGCCGGACGCGGGATTGAACCGTCGTCCTCCCGAATGCGAGTCCAATGTGCTAACCACTGTGTTTACATGGAATGGACGGCGTCCTCTGGTCGAACTAAACCGATCATTAACTGGAAATCTGCTGCCATTCACGGACCTCATGTTCCCTAACAACGACCGAATTTTTATGGTTGACAGTGCGCCATGTCACAGAGCTTAAGTTGCTCGCTATTAGTCTGAATAACATTCTGGAAAATTTGAGTGATAATTTGGCTACCCATTAAACATTTATGAGCCATAATCGATGGCTCAGTTCGTGAACAAAATGCTGCACCGGCAACTGTACACAACGAAATGCAATAGAAACTTGACATCTTCACACGAAATTCTTTTCCAGATGGTTGTATAAAGGAAAGGTAATAAATGGGGCCCAATTCATTATCCATGAGATGCTATTCAGCCATTCCTCAAATCACTTGATCGATTCTAGAATGACAGGAAGTTTCTTTAAGAATCGCATTATTATTAAGAATTGAATGCAGATTCGTCTGCACGCTGTTTACAGCGATATTCCTTCTTATGCGGTGCGGTCTTCTGAGTTCACTCTCTGGACTCGGTCAGAACAGGAGAGTGGTATCGAATGCTTCACTGGAGTCTTTCACAGACAGCATCACTGAGCAGCGTGACCAAAAAAATGTGCTGGTCTCCAGAGCAGCTGTTAATCCGGGAGCGGCGTGAGGGCGCGCGAAAGGAGCAAGAAAACAATCGCTCGTTAGGGACGGCTGCTCGTTTAGCGGGCCATCACGCCGACTACGTGGCACCCTGGTGTCTCCATGACAACGGCACACCGGCGACGCGGCGCTAAGGCCGCTCCTCCCATTTTAACTCGCACTGTTCGGTCTGACGCCGACTACGTAGGAGAGACACCTCCCTTCGAGGTTGTACGACACCGATTTACATTTTAAATAGTCAGCGTAATCTAGCGGCGTCTGGAGAGACACGTCGCGTTCAGAGATTCCTGTGGCTGCAGAAGACTGCAGGGAGGGGCCACTGCGCGCCAGCGGCGGATTACGGCAAATGGAGGCGCCGTAATACGGAGGTCGCGAGACGGCGAGCCGTAAAGCGCCGAAGCGCTGGCCGCTCCTTATCCGCCACGGCCCGCAAATAGTGATGACTTCGAGGAACGCTCCGGAAATACTGCCTCTAATCGTGGCCCCGAATCGCTCCTGCCTGTTACAATCCTAAAGCTTAATTAGAAACTGCTTTCTGCGGCGACTGCAAAGAAAGAAAGAAGACTTTACGGTCACGATGACGGTGACAAGAGACAGAAGAGGGAAGACTTAGGACACATAGTTACAAAAGGAACCACTGTATAATGCTTTTGAATGTCGATCCTTGTGATCGATAGTCTGTGGGACTTCCGTCGTTGACTTACGTAGTAAAATGAAACACCTGCAGTCATCGTTTCGATGTTATTTTATCATACCGCAGCCAGTTTCAATGAGTCAATACACCTCCTTCAGGCTTTACATGAAGCTGACAGGGCGAATTCCGATCGGATACACGATCCCATCAGTGACCAACATCTGTGAACTGGCTATTGTAGAATACTGTAACAGTGGTTCAAATGGTTCAAATGGTTCTGAGCACTGTGGGACTTAACATCTTAGGTCATCAGTCCCCTAGAACTTAGAACTACTTAAACCTAACTAACCTAAGGACATCACACACATCCGTGCCCGAGGCAGGATTCGAACCTGCGACCGTAACAGTCGCACGGTTCCGGACTGAGCGCCTAGAACCGCGAGACTGTAACAGTGATGTTGCGTCTGCAACCAGTTGATGGTTGCAGACACGACATCGCTGTTACAATTCAGGGGGAAGTTGCCCTGGTAAGTAACAAACTCAAACCCTAAAATGCAGCAGCCACCGACGGAATTCAACCAGAAAGTATCAGAAATGCAGTACTGCAGATCATACTCAATTACTGAATGACACCAAAAACTCGAGATACCCACAACATGGAAATCTGCAAATGCAATTATCATCAAGAAAACTGAGGACAGAGACCCGACGGATCACTGGCTATACAGACCTACCTGCTTGATTAACATGTTGGTAAATGTTCAGGAGACACTGCTGTACAACAGACTTCAGTCGCACAGACAGCTCTTTGCGCTGAGCCCCCGCCAATTCTGGTTTAGACCCCAGAAATTCATAGATGATGCAATTAACAATTCACTGCAGACAGTACAAACTACGATACGAAGTTGCAATAGTAACTGATATATCCGCGCCTTTAATAACCTCTAGAGCCCTGCACAGTTTACAAGATTTAGAGAAATGCAGGTATCCACAAAGTTACGTTACAGTCTGCTAGACTACTGCAACAACAGAGCTGTAGAATGGCGCCCTGGCCATCAGAAGGTAGTCAAAAGAATTACGAAATGTTTCCCACAGATGTCTATATGCTGTCCCATATTCTGAACCTCTTGTAAACACTCTTTATGAGGACAACAGGGCGACAGGAATAGTTGCGATGCAGACAACATAATGGTGATTACGCCGGCAAACTCAAGAGTAAATGTTCCACTAAAGGCAACACAGATACCGGAAAAACTAATTAACTTGTGCAAGAACAACAGACTTAAAGTATCAGCCAGCAAAACTGCCTACAGGGAGCATTACAAAGAAATCCAACAATCAGACTTGATAACAGCACCATATAACGAAAGCTTACGGCAAGATATCGCGGAATATATATTGACGGAAAACTCTCATTCAAAGACCACGCGAAACTCGAGACTGAAAAAGCGACGAAACTGATGCATAAACTAGCCAGACTCAACAATGCACAGTTTAGACTACCACTACAGATGATACGAACGTGTCGCCTTCTTTGAGTCCATTCTGAGTTTTTCAGCCATCACAAGGGCCCATCGCATCACTCTAAACAGATATTCGGTGCGAACGGAGAAGCATCCTCTTTAGAATGTCAGGAGCATTTGGGACAACATCTATAGAGCCATTACGCATCGTAAGGGCTGTGTACGCAATATACATTACCGTACGTTTAAGAGTTGCAGCATGCTGGATGGAAAAGGGAAAACAGGACAAAGTACAGGAAATTTCCGGCCCATAAATAACTGACAAGAAATAATGAATGGCGAAATGACAACTGATAGACCGAATGGGGCACAACGCACAGGGGACACAGTATACACACATTCGTCTCGAGCATCCGAGGACAAATAAGCATAAAATATACGGATTCTACATGTGGCATGGTCCACTTACTTACAGGGTATGGACCGTACCCACAACATCTCCGTCGTGTTGGACTAAGTGACACATACATACGCACATGTGGAGAAATCAGCACAGCGGAACATAATCACATTTTATTGCGACATACGATATACGATAAAGGTTAAGACAGCCGGATGATTAGTTACAACTAAACACAGACAGGATCCTACGCAGCATACAAACAGGAACAACCACACATGAGATGGAGAATAGGGTATCACCCTACAAGACAACACAGCACATGGAACGATTCCGACAAAAACACAACCACTGACTCGGATGCCTCAACAAACTCAGAACAAGACAACATGGATACATAGAACAATATAAAAGTAAATAATACAGCAATGAAAATAATAAAAGTATGCACAGAATATTAGTCAACGATCTAAAAGTATAAGGATTATAACTATAGACTAGTTATACGTAAATAACTGCTAAATTTAATTTAATGAAGGCTTGCATTGCAGAAATACATTGAGCTAAAACCGTGGGGAGGCAAGGGTCGACAAACTCCTGAGGCTTTCCCCGCACAGAAAATTCCATGTAATTGCTAGTAATTATTCAGAACCATATGTATCTCACTGTTGAGTGAAACGAGGCACCAGAGTGTTTAGCGGTCGTCTTAACAATTGACATAACAAGGATATGTTTCTACAGTGTGCTCATGAGATCCTTACACCGAAAGCAACTTAGCCCAGGACGAAGTGGAGGTTTAAGTACTTCCACGTTATGACTCAAACGTTTCGGACATATATTTGATTTATCGTAAGATGAAACTGTATTAGGAAGAATGTTTTATATCAGTTGTTGACGGTGCAGAGAATTTAAAGGAAGAATACAAAAGCTGTTGTCAGTAATCGAATTAACTAGAAGTGGAATTTCAATTACCGATATAAATATGCCTACAATAATTCAGAAGGAACTAAATTGTGACGAGAGTGAGACAGTTCTGAGCGTAGATAGAGAAGAGGAAAAACAAAGCGTCAATAGTCACAAGGGAACCTCCCCATCACACCCCCCTCAGGTTTAGTTATAAGTTGGCACAGTGGATGGGCCTTTAAAAACTGAACACAGATCAATCGAGAAAACAGGAAGAAGTTGTGTGAAACTATGACAAAAATAAGCAAAATATACAAACTGAGTAGTCCATGCGCAACATAGGCACCATCAAGGATGGTGAGCGCTCAGGAGCGCCGTGGTCCCGTAGTTAGCGTGAGCAAATGTGGAACGAAAGGTCCTTGGTTCAGATCTTCCCTCGGGTGAAAAGTTTAATTTTTTATTTTTAACCAATTATCAAAGTTCAGGCACTCACACATAATCAACTTCGCTCTCCAAAATTCCAGGACATGTTCAGCTTTGCTTGGATATATGCAGGATTTAACGGTCTACACACAGAAAAATTAGAAAACGTTAAAAGGGAAAACTGCGCGACTGTGAAACTGTTGCATTCATTTGTTGCAGTTAATGAGACAAACTCTTACGTTTTCATCACTTTGTTGGGAGTGATTATCACGTCCACAAGAAAACCTAAATCGGGCAAGGTAGAAGAATCTTTCCACCTATTCGCCAAGTGTACAAGTTAGGTGGGTCGACAACATATTCCTGTTATGTGACGCACATGCCGTCACCAGTGTCGTATAGAAGATATCAGACGTATTTTCCTGTGGAGGAATCGGTTGACCTATGACCTTGTGATCAAATGTTTTCGTTTCCCATTGGAGAGGCACGTCCTTTCGTCTACTTATCACACGGTTTTGCGGTGCGGTCGCAAAACACAGACACTAAACTTATTACAGTGAACAGAGACGTCAATGAACGGACAGACAGATCAAAACTTTGCGAAAATAAAGAAAGTAAACTTTTCACTCGAGGGAGGACTTGAACCAAGGACCTCTCGCTCCCCAACTGATCACGCTAACCACGGGACCGCGGCACTCCTGAGCTCAATTTATCCATGATCTGGCATATGTTACGCATGGACTACTCAGTTTGTATATTTTGCTAATTTTTTTCATAGTTCCACACAACTTCTTCCTGTTTTCTCGATTGATCGGTGTTCAGTTTCTCAAGGCCTATCCACTGTGCCAACTTATAACTAAATCTGAGGGGGGTGCGATGGGGAGGTTCCCTTGTCAGCAGGCCAAAGACACTCGCTCATTTCCACTGCAGTGGGTCGGTACCGAAAGCTGCTCTACTCACTCAATAAACAATATTAGTAACAGTACAGGTCCCTTGCTTCGTTCTACGTAATCCGTCACTTAAAGCTCAAATCCATTTAGTCTTGCACTAGAATTTCTTTATTAGTTCGTCATGAGGGAGTCTTGAAGACAGGTATGACAGCATCGTTGTAGGGGCAGACAAATTAACAATATCAGGTTCGCAGATGATATTCTGGCAACTACGACAGAATTTCTTTATTAGTCAGGAGGGAGTTTCTTGAAGACAGGTATGACAGCATCGTTGTAGGGGCAGACAAATTAACAATATCAGGTTTGCAGATGATAATCGGGTAACTACAACAGACGATCATCAACTGAAAATCATTATGCTAAGTTTGGCCGAACAAAACAGAGAATAATGGTCTTGAAAACAACAACACAAAAACCAAAGACATGATTGTTGACCACCCTAATAACAACAGATGTGACATCACAAGAATTGCTGGCTACGAGGTCATCAGTGTGTGTTGTCACAGACACTGTAGTCGGCGAGCCTGAAATCTGTAGGCGCATTCCGAGTACGAGAATTTCTACGGAAAAACTTGCTCGTGTGGAAGCAAAACTATGTCAGTGTTAAGACAAAGTTCACCTCTTACGAACTGCAATCTTCCCTACCGTGAGCTATACAGCAGAAACGTGGACGATGACCTCAGAGAACCGTCGCAGGATTAATTCTACGGAAATGTGGTGCTACAGAAAATTACTTCTTCTTCGATCCTAAGATAGGTTGGCACCAGAAAAAGGCTGTCGACTCTTGTCGATCAAATCAATTTAAATACGTTGGTCACATTGCCAGTAGGCAAGAGGCAATGGAAAGAACCATTATAGAGGCAAACGTTGACCGCCGAAGACTTAGGGGACTCGTACCATTGCGGTGAAAAGCCCAGATTAAGAGCCTGATGGGGATGGGCTTGCAGCAAGCAAGTCAACACGCCCAAGACAGAGCTTCGTAAAGAAGCTTATCACGTGATGCCACTACACCGCTGCGTAGAGTTAAGACAAAAGACAAGTGGCTGTGGCAATTAAGACTAGAACCGCAAGTATTTACAGAGATCCGTTGTTTATAGTAACTACAGATTGAGTGACAGAGATGGACCGATCAACACATAATATAGGAACGTCTATTCCTCAGTTAATTACGAGAGTAAAGTGTAAAGTTATCATCCTGGTACTGAACTGGGGTTAATAGAACGTGCTGCGCAATGTAGCAAGACAGCTATGAACTTGAAATATCGACTGTGGGCTAGTTTGTAAGTGTCTGTAAAGCAGACGTTCGGTATGTGCTTCGTAGGAATCGATAAACTTGAATACAATGCTGAAGCGTTCCTTTCACGCTTTAAGTAGCTCTTAATAAAGTTATGGTATTTAAATTAATTATCGAAATGATATACTTCAAGAACTGTCTGTAACTGACATTCTTTGCTTAATATAATAGTGAAATCATTTAAAAAATAGGATTTACCGTTTAATATTTTCTCTCAAGTTACTCTCCTTTGTTAAATTTTGTCAGTTCCGGATAGTGCAGGCCAAAATGCAATGTTGGTCAGCAGTTCGCTCAACTGCGCTTGACCGCGTAAGTTAACTAATGTTACCACAAACACGTAAAAATACTTTAAAAACAAGGCTACCGAACTTCGTTAGAAAATGCAGTTTCAATTGAAACAATAAAGCGATGAAAGTGCCTGAACATTACGTCAACAGATTTACCGCCTCCCGCCCATTTTGAACGACGGAGCATTATATTTTCGTATTGAATTTATCAGGAAAGGAACGTTGATATAAGCAAGAGTGAAATAAAAGCAGTTTTAGCCCACACAACGGTTATCACTACAAATAGCAACATATTACATAAGACTTACGTGAGCTCTATTGATCATCTAGGAATAGAAGAAGCGTCGATGATTTTCACAGATACAAGTTTTGATGTGAAATCTGGTTTCCATTGTATCACTGTATCACTTGCATAGTGTCAGTAGTAAGACGTTATAGTACGTACCGGTATATTTTTAGTAATGAGTACAGGTTGGTTCACAATTTGGTAACAATTCGTTATGAATTTACATTCTTATTCGACGCAAGGGGTTCTACACATAAAATAGCGCTATTGTGCGGATGTGGGTTTATCGGCATAGACTATTCCTCCAAGATTATTACGCCCAATGAGCAATGTGCACTGACTTTTCATGAGCTGCATTAAATTACACATGCATATTTTAAAAGTGATCGCCATCAGAGGTGTGTCAGATCTGGAGAAACAGACAGAAAATGAAGAAAGTGCCCAATCTGATGTTGGACTTACAATTTTTCCGGCTATCAGAAAAAACTGATTCAGCAGTAATATGAAAAGATCAAGGACACTGCAATTTACACTGAGAATCATGCATGAGAAGGTGTTTTGCAGGATGGGTACCATATTCGTTAAATTCTGACGAAAAGCAAATATGAAAACTATATCTATCACCAATGGTAAGACTACTTCCGGAAGAATCCATCAAAATCTATCCACTGACGAACTGTTGCGAGTGATAGGTCGTTCTGTTATTTCAGTGTAGGCAGGCAACGCAAAGAGTGGAAGAAGTTCTGGCCACAGACAGGTTAGTCAAGCCCGACCGATCGTCATCAGCTAGTGGCGTCACTTGGATGCGGTATTCCCAAGCCGCAAGTAATCCACCAGAAAGGGCGAATGCGATTTCAGCTATCGGAAAGAAGAGTTAGTGTTACTTGGTGAGGGGAATTAGCGCTTGAGTAACGAATTTTGTACAAAAAATCCTAATAAAAAAAGAAATAAATAAATAAAAATAAATGGTCAGACATACTGAGGAAGTTATGTTGTTCTATTGGTTAGTAACAAAAATCACCACAAAATTTACCTATTAATACTGGTCGTAGTGGAGAAATCGATAATACAGGTGTAATGCATTTTAATTCTCTCTATAACATTTTATTTGCCCGAAAGGCTTTACATCTAACTGATGTTCGAAGTACTGCTTCATTTATGGTGTCCTATATTATTTAATTTTCAATGGCATAATAAAACCTGAACCACTTTGTTTTGAATGCTATAATTTTTTGTATTAGAATAAATGATAATCCAGGGACAGCATTTAACTAAGACTACCCCCAAATTGATTGCACAGCCGATACAATTTAACGGTTTCTCTCTAATTACACATTGTTTCAAAGTGTTGTATTCGTCTACCAAACAAACGTTAAGAAAATAATGTTTACGACGATAGCGTTATTTACTCATAAATGATAAGTTTATAGCCGTTAAGTCAATATTCTCAGATGTAGTGCTGTTACTCGTATAAGTTCTACGTACTTAACTGACGCGGCTGTTTCTTTGAGTAAAGTTACTCATGAAGTCAAAGATACATCCTTTGCTGTGGATACATATCGTAAATGTTAAATGTATTCCACAAAAACTATTTGACAAAATATTTCCATTAAACTCTAGTGAAACACGTGGAGAAACCTAATTTGCCCTACACGAAGCGAACGGAGGTGTAGAAAAACATGTAAACGTTGTGGTCGTCAGCTCCAGCTAGCCTTCGAAGCTCTGCACAGACCGATACAATGCCTTTACCCCTTTACCCAGAAGCACAATTCCCTTCGAACTGCAATTACCTACATTTAGTATTGATAGAGGATTGAGGGCTCGATTTCTCCCGATACAAAGCGTTCTCTTCGGCTTCAAAGTCTCAGTATGCATTACTTTTCTTATAAAGGTGCATGGTTTTCCGGCAATATGTACTTACAAAATAATCTAGAACTTTCAGCCGCAGAATCCACTAGCTTTCGGCCCAGTACTCCTCAGCCATTGTCAAGTGGCGACTGATACCGTCCTTATACAGTCGTGCTGACTTCTGTGTCGTCAGTGGAACTCGCTCCAGCGCCATGTAAGGTAATGTTCAACATTGAGATGGCGGGGTGGCAAGCCGTTCTTAGCTGCTGCTCCCTTCTTTATTGAAGGTGTTGTCAGAAATGTTTATCTCGATCGCTTCCTTTTATTACTCTATTTCAGAAACTATTAGTCCGTGTAACAACAACTGTTGTGGATTTATTTGAGCACTCCCTTAAGTCATCGTATTTTTTGAATGGTGGGGAATATTTTAATGAGACTGACGGCGTCACGATAGAGAGCTCCAGTTACAGCCAACCTATGTCGGAGTACATTAAGGACATCGCCCTGAACACAGCTGTTGCAAAGCTTAATTGCTTTTATCGTTACGTCGACGACACGTTCGTTGTCTTGTTTCATGGACGTGCAAAGCTGGGAGAATTTTTGGACCACGTCAATAATATCCATGACAACATCAAGTCGGGTAGAGGTCCAGACAGATGGTACCTCGTTTTTCCTTGACCCCTTCATCCGTAAAGCCAATGAGTGTCTCAGCCACATTGTTTACCAGAAACCAGCCACACGGACCGATATCTGCACACTATCAGCTGTCACCATCCGTCGTAGAAACTTTCTGTTCTGAGGACCCTGGTACACAGAGTGGAAGGCGTCACACACGCTAGAAACTTGCCGAAGGAACTGAGCCACTTGCGGAAAGTATTCAAGAGCAACGATTACGACCACCGCTAGATTTGACAAGCCATCCTTCAGAAAATATGTACGCTAAAGGACCCCGAGGAATACTCGCATGCATTTTAGCCGATCTGTGGCTCAATAACAAGAGTCAGCTGCTGAAGAGGCGTAAAGTCGATTCGATCTTCAGGGCTTCAAGGAAAATTGGACAACTCATGAGGCTTGTAGAAGACAATGTAAAGTCGATTCGATCTTCAGGGCTCCAAGAAAAATTCGACAACTCATTAGGCTTGTGGGAGACAATGTAAGCCTCAGAACGCCAGGAGTATAGACAATACCGTGTGGGCGTGGGCAGTATGTTGGACGGACTGTGCACACCATTAAACTACGCTGGGTAGAAAATGAGAGACGGTTTCGCCTTCGGTACCCTGAGAAATCAGCGGTAGCAGAGCATGCTCTAGAAAATGGACATATTATTTGCATTCGAAGAGTCATTAGTTACTACACAGACTAATAGTTTCTGGGGTAGAGTAGTAAAAGAAATGATCGAAATAAAAATTAGTTGACAGCATCATCAATAAAGACGGCAGCCTGCTGCTAAGGACGGCTAGGGACCCGCCCATCGGAAGTCTGATGCGGACGCGGCGGGCGCGCAACGATAACATTACTTTATATGGTCCTGGAGCGAGCACCAATGACATCGCAGAAGGCAGCGGTAGCAGCAACCACAAGACAGTCACTACTTGACAATCGCCGAAGAGCACTCGGCCGAAAGCTTGTGAATTTTTAACCGCTTGACGCGGCTGAAACTCGACAGAATTCCATCAGTATCTTTCGTTTCTTAGGAGACGTACTTCGCTGTTAAACCGGCCATTTGCTATGGTGCAACGTTAAATGCAATGATCCGTCCCAAACTAATAAATCATTTGGCTTGCTGTGGCAATGTTTTTCGCGAAATGCGAAACTATTTAAACTTCAGACGACCGTATTTATTAATCTGCAGTTTCCATTAAGGAAGATCTCTGAAAGTCAGGCTGTATGCGATAAAAAATTGTACAAAAGAAATTTTTTTCACCACCATTGTAATGGGGTAGGTATCAAAGAATGTAGTAGATCACGTCTCGCATTGGCTTCAAATGCTTCTCTGGAAAGATCAGTATTATCTTTCTGTCTGTTATATTTCGAATAGAACTGCATGGCCGTACCTTCGTGTAAAATGATGCATATTTCGGAGCCTAACGTTTACTCTGTTCTTCCTCTACGATTTGAAACTTCCATTTTCTAAGTTACATGGCTCTCTAAATTTTCATGATGTGGTCATTAATACATATCAGTACGCTACAAATAATTAGAATATTAGTATTATTAGCAGTAATAGCTTAGTAAATTGATGCTTTTGGCCTATTGAGGCAAAATACGTAGTTAAATGTGTTATTACTGGAAAGATATTCCTAATTTTCACTTCTTGAATAGTAATTTGAGAAGTAAGGCACAGCTTGAAGCGACAAGAACTCAGTATATAAGGAGTGATCAATAAGTTTCCGTTCGATATCCGTACAGCCCAGAATAGGTATCTTGTGTCGAAGAACGACCAGCACGGACTTTGGCTCACTATTTTCGACAGACATGCTGGGCTATATACATTCTTAATTCACCGCTGGATATCCACCGGCGATTGACCATCGGCAGCCAAGAAAAGATATCGTGTTTGCCTTCTTTTGATGCATTTGATAATAACGTCGCCATAGTTGACGTATCCACATTTTCCACACGCTCGTTATGAAGACGTGAATGCCACACTAATCCCTTGCCTGAGTTCCGATGCTTGTGTGTGTCGTCTGCACAGGTTATAAAATCATGATTATACGTCAATATAACAGTGTAGACTGGTATACATGTTTTTACATATATTCTGTAACTCATCTGTATTTGAGTACTTCGATGTTTAGCTATGTAGTGAAGCTTGTTTTATCGAAATTCTCCTCGTTGTTACCATAAGGGATGTAATATTCCGAGAATTTTGTGAGGATGGAGAATCTTGACAGGGGCTAGCACTTCTGAAATACCAGCAGCTATAGGCACTAATCCAACGACTGTTTTTGTTCCTTTCTTGAAATTTTAAATGACTTTCTTACGGACTGGAAGGCCTGTGATTTACTGTGACCAGATAGTTCTTAGTTTTGAGTTATAGCTTCAAATTGTAACAGGAGCAGCTTGCAAGCAAATACGGGCAGGTGTATGTCAATTCTGGAAGAAGATAGTTTAGCTATGTAGTGTCTTAAGTATTAATTTTATAAACTGTTGTGTATTCTAATGGCTGAGTGGGTTACGTCGAAATGTACTTTAACCGCGAGTCGTATTTCCTGTATTTGACTAACGTAATACCCATTTCTTTAACTTATTTCAAATTCAAGGACAAAGTTATCTACGTGCTACATAAAGTAAACTTTCTCTATAACGTTTGTCGTTTAACTATGTTTTCAAAAACTTGTGGTTTATATATACCTCGAAATGATTCTGGAATTTTTCTGTATTGGTATTAAACCACATGAAAGCTGTTTGTAAACCAAATTTTCCAAGCTATCTCCTTATTCTCAGTGTCATGCAATAGATTGTCTGCGGCTAGAGTATTTGTATATTCGTGTTCCGATGATTGCTGAAAGACGATCAGACGTTCGTCTGTCTCAATCAGCGGTAATTTCCCCTCTGGCTGTCACTGGTAAACATTAACAACTGTATGTTATTTCTTAGTTACTTGATATGTAGTCTACCAGTATCGCATATCGCGCTCATTGATTTTGACTGTATAAAACATGGGAGAGGGTTGTTCAGCTTTCTTCTCTGTCGTTGTGGTGTTGCCTCTCTGATTAAAATAGTCTCAACGGTGATCAGTAGAACTCTTAACTGTTTATCAGATTTACTCTAGCATAAAGTGACACAGGAAAAAATATTTCCTATGGACCGTATTGTTGCATTTTATTGCTGGAGGTTTATTCAGGTAAGCTGACTCACAGTTTGTTGGTAACTGTAGGCCCTCGACTCTCTGTGAATTGAAAAACTGTTAGAATTATTTAGGGCGAGTATTACAATAGATTATCAAAATTCCTAGAGTAGACCACATAAAGGTACTATGATTACTTACAAGGAATGTGTAAGCCTGCCAGTGAAATGCAGAAATGCTAGCGGGCCTAAAATACTAGGCGGCGTAAGGTACCGACCCAGTTGGCTGTTCGTGTCGTGGACAGATCGTTTCAGCTGTTCAGCCACGCTCACAGTCGGGGTGTCTACAGCTGTGTTGCTAAAGCAGTCGTTCTGTCAGCCGCGCTGTCATCTCGTCGTCTCCGGCTTCCTCTACCGCTAGAGCAGCCGGAAGTGACGTTGTCACGTCCCCCGTATTCAGCTTCCGTCAGCCGTCTGCTCGCCTGGTAAACGCTGTGTGAGACTGAGGCAACTGAATAACACCTCGTCCCAGCAGCATTCTAGTGTGATGTACCACAAAGTACAGTTCGTGAGTTGTAGCATTCTCTCCGCCAGCATCACCTCTTTTTTTTTAATGTGGCATTTCGTATTGCATTACCATTATATTGTCTGGCTTATAATTAGTTCTGAACAATCAAGTTGACTGATTGCTTTCAACTTCAGCCGTAAAAATAAGCTGTTTGGCAACGCACTTCCTAGTCGGGAATGTTAGCTGGCCGGTGTGGCCGAGCAGTTCTAGGCGCATCAATCTGGAACCGCGCGACCGCTACGGTCGCAGGTTCGAATCCTGCCTCGGGCATGGATGTGTGTGATGTCCTTAGGTTAGTTAGGTTTAAGTAGTTCTAAGTTCTAGGGGACTGATGACCTCAGAAATTTAGTCCCATAGTGCTCAGAGCCATTTTTTTGAACCGGAATGTTAAATGCTTCAATGTTTCAGAGAACTAGGGTAGTCAAAAACAATAGGGAACTGTGGACAGAAATCCAAAAAACTGGTGGTTGAAGGTATAGAGACTGTAAACATTAAAGATGTTAACTGAAATACAAGTATAGCAATGGAAAACGGTAAATTAAAACCTCATGTGATGAATAGGTCCATTTAAATCAGGTGATCCTAAGGAAATCTGATGAGCAAATAAGAGACTAAGATAGTAGATAGGTTTTACTATTTGGTCAGCAAAATAACAGATGACAGCCGCAGTAGAGACAATACGAAATGCAGATTGACAACAGCAAGGAAATCATTTCTAAAGAAGAGCAAAGTGTGAAAATATAAGATCAATTTAAACGTTAGCAAGTCTTTTCTGAAGTTATTTGTCTGGGCTGTAGCCTTGCATGGAAGAAAAACATGGACTATGAGCAGTTCAGACATGAAGAAAATAGAAACTTTTGAGATGTGTTGGTAGTTAAAAGCGGGATTGGTAGATCGAATGAGAAATGATGAGTTACTGAATAGAATTATGGAAAATAATGGGCACAACTAAGAGAGAGGAACGGTTGGCCGGACACATTCCGAGGCATCAAAGTATTATCAGTTTCGTAATCTATGCAAGTGTGCGGGCTAAAAATTGTAGAGATATACCAAGGCTTGAATACGATCAGGAAGATCAAATGGATGTAACCTGCGATAGTTACTCCGAAGAGAAGAGGCTTGCACAGGATAGAGTAGCGTGAAGTGTTGCATAAAAGCAGTCTTCGGACTGAAGCCTGCAACAACAGCATGAGCAATGCAGTTGCTATTGCATTGTTAACCCCGTGAAATCAAACAGGTACGTAAAGTACGATTACAGGCGAAGCTACCTTTTACGGTAAAGAAAACGAATCTTGTAAACTACCTACAGTCCGTTCGCTGCCAGACTGTTTCATAGGAATGATAAACACACGTTACTATGTGTTACCGACGACACATTTTCAAGAAAGTACGAATGATAACGAGTATCAGAAGAGTTTATTCTATAGCGTCCTTAGCTGTTGGCTCCTTTTTTCACCTTTTTTTGTGATGGTGCACTACCTCCCAGTGTTAAATGTAACGGATTCGAAGTGGTAGGGAGCGGGGAAAGAGAGTAACAAGGTGCTAGGCAAACAAAAGCTTGAATACGCTTAACAGACTTTACTTACATAAAACATAAAGTTAACCTTACACAAGGCATAAATATTAAAATTTTGTATAGGCTTTTACCAAATCTACAATACAATTTAATCAAGCAAGACATACACAACTGTCTGAATCAATTCAGAATATGTTACAACTGTCAACTGTCCAACACACAGGCAATTTCAAGCTATTAATATAATGGACGCATAATTTTTGACAAGTGATTATCACAACGGACAGGGGGCCATTAAAAAAATTCTCAGCTGATCACATAAAATTTCTAAATGAATGAAATCTTTTTTTGTGTGTTTTTTCAAATAATCTACCACATTAAATTTAGAAGCAGGCCGGAAACATTTAATTTCAGAGTGACTCTTAAAACAAATTACTCGACCTTTAGAAAGAACTTTTACAAAAGATAAGCGCGCCAGGTGGCAGTGACAAGCAGTGAGGCTGTTAAACTTCGTCTTGAAGACAGCACAGACTAATATAATGGTGCCAAAGCAACACTTATGCTTCATGATCTGAAGATATAGACCAGCCTATCTCAAGTTTAGCAGAAGCAGATAAATGAAAGACAGGTTCGTAAAGAAGCCTCACTTTGAAGCAAGAGCGGCCGCCATGAATGACACGAACCCATCATTAAATAAAATGACTTTTACTCACGAAACTCATTAACAACTAGAATGAAACTCGATAATCAAGGGCTGAGACAAACAAAAAATAGAACAGAGTTTCTTCATTTAAACAAGTAATAGATTCAACAGTTAACTGACTGAAAGAACTCACATTTTAACCTGTGAGATAAACCAGTATTAGAATGTATTGGATGCAGAGTAAGTGTCACATTCAAGCTAACCAATCACCGCTGAGCACTTGAATTTTAAAGCTTTCAATTCCGAGTTGCAACAGTCTGTATGCATGTTAACAGTCAAAGTCTGCGTTTAATTATACGTTCCTTTACACAAACAGTAATGTGCTTCGGGACAGCCTGATATTCACAGTTTGTAATTACATAATTTTTATATCAAATAACATGTAACAATTGGTAACAGATGACTCAATGTATCAATGCAAGAGTTCGCTCAAAAGAAATCTGGTCACATGACCCTAGCCAAGAGATGAATCAGATAACAACACAACTAAATTTCCATCCATTCGCTGGTCAGCCGTGAATAGAATGATGAACGTACTGGCACCTGTAATGCAGAAAGGCGCTTACTGCAGCTTACAATCTAATCGGAGTTCAACATTTACCAAATAGATAACTGGGGTGGTGATCTACAATCCATAAAAACACTTGAATTTCTCCTAGAAAAACGCTCACCGTTAATTTGAAACAATTACAGTTAGCTGCGGAGCAGTCCTTCCAGTGGTTCAGAGTTCAGACGCTTTTATGTATTAATTGTTCTAACGACTTGTACTGGCCTCAGCCACAGCTCCCAGAATACTTCTAAGTTCAACCACACATCAAAGTAAACACATCCACCGCAGTCGTGGACACCAAGCATCGTCTCCTTACGTCACGCAGCACACTTGATTCGGCGATGAAGCACAACATCTCCTTCATACCGCTCAAGCCTTGTCTATATTGGCGGGCCGAGCTGCACCACCGCCGTTTGGTGGGAATATCTCCACGAGTTGCCAGGAGACCCATTAGAGAGATTCCCGCCGACCTGACTATCGACAGCAAAGCAAGTGAGCGACGTAGTCTGCACACAGCACAATTCTCCCCACCCCTCCTTAATGTGCAACAGGTGGGAGTGGGTTAGCAGAAATATGTAATCCTGGTTACGAGTAAAGTGCGTCCTAATGCACTTCCCTGTGGACTGGTCTTTTGTGAAGACACTGTCTGGAGACGTCACCCTGAAAGCCTTGTTGAGTTCCATGAAATGGGAAACATCTCAGACCTCATCTTTCGCGGCCCATTAACCCACGCCAAGAAGATATTTAGGAAAACCGCTTCCCGTAACTACAGTATGGCAGGATGCTCCCTATGTTATAGTGAACATACTCCTTGCGGCAGGCAAGCCGGATATTACTCTGCACTGCTTCCCAGTTTCTCCTAGTGATTTCGGGGTCACTACTCTCTGCAAGGAGACGATTGACTATCCACAAAGCGGACAGTGGCGAGTTTGTTTAGGAGCTGAACTTCAATATACTTGGGGCGGGTTTGTATGATGCATGTATGGCAGTGCTCAAAGGAAGGTTCAGCTGCACAGTCGATTGACCCCACTTGGTTTGAGTTTGCTCATTGAAGACGATCATGGTGGAAATAAGGCTACAGTTAATCCGCCCAGGAGACGAAGATTTTTGAAAATAACGAGCCGTCATGATGTGTAATGCCACACTCCTATAGTAGTATGTTCTGAATTCACAGGATAAGAAGACTAACCAGAGCATTCAGAGCCCCAAATAGAGAAAATGTATGCCTTCAATGGCCAACAGTCAAACGTCCCCTTAGAAAAATTGATGAATTACTGTGCTGATAAACCTCTTACATTATTTGATTTTCAAACAGCTGAGGAGAACTGAACGTACTCAGACATTTTGCTCCTTGCCTATTCTGATCAACACTAAACTGACACACAATATTTTTAGCGCAACGCAACCTGACTTTCAAAAACCCCTACAAAAGAATGGCCCTGACTAACAATAATCTATACCTTTCATCAATCACTTACTTCACAAAAATCTTCGTTACTCGAACTACTGCAATACAGCGAGCGCCACTACAGTCAGCTAAATAAAAGATTAAAACTACTGAAGGCACTAACTACTAATAGGCATAGTTAGCAAATGAAAGATTTTTATAGGGAACAAGCAATGTATTTACCTTAATACTGTTCAAAAGTCATAGTATATATACCAGTTCGTGATATCCAGTCTTACAAATTTACTGTCTCTGATCGACACACTTCCAGATCATCCGCTCTCAAAACTCCGCTATTTCTCTCCACACATCCACCACTGCAGGCGGCTCACCTCCAACTGCGCAACGCTACGCTCTGTTAACAGCCAGCTGCCCAACACTACAATAGCAAATAACAATGCAAACGAGCCACAGACTGCACACAGCACAGCCAGTGATTTTCATACAGAGTGCTACGAGGCGATACCAATAAAAAAACATAAACATCCTACTTACAACAGTCACACTAGTGATACCTGACCTTGGTACTTACCACATAAACTGTGAAAAGGCATCCTCTGCTACCAAGAAGTAACAATTACCTGCCTCAGTACGAGGTAGAGGCTCCAAGCAATCAGCGAAAATTCGGCACTACTACAGTTCTCCTACCTGAGTTTCGAGGTTTACTTTAGCCTTGACACATTCTTCTCACTGCCTGACTAATTTTCTCATATCGCGTTTTAAGGTTGGCCGGGTTAGGTGTCTCTTGATCTTTAATATTGTTTTGTTTAATCCCAGATGCCTCACACAGAGAGAATGATGAAAATATTTACAGACAGGCACGACTAAACCTTCAGATACACATACTGTATTCTTTTCATCTTAATGGGTGTAATAACGCAGGAACTCCTTCTTCAGCGTGTAACACAGTAGTACCTCTCCCTCGTTTCATTACCATCTTAACTCACAAAATGATGTTTCCTTACGCTGTTTCTTGGCAAAATTTTTGATTAGATCAGGAATTTCAGCGAGGACAACTTCAATGCAAACAGGTTCCTCCGTACCCTGTGTGATCTTTTCCTTCCCATCCTCGGCTTCACATTGGAACATTCTAGTTAGGTCATCAGCTACCCAGTTATTGCTGCCTGTAATGTGACATACCTGAAACGGGAAAGCTGAAATTCTCATCGCCCATCTGGCGATTCTTCCGGTCTCGCCAGGCCACGCTAGTACCCAGGTTAATGCCTGATTCTGGTTAGAATATAAACCACCTTGACCCGAACTGGATGGTAATGCCCCGAGTTTATTTACTGAACATTTATTTTCTGCAGTCGACAAAGCCCTAGATACGTAACCATCTGGTGTCTGATATTTCTCACTTGCCTGTAGGACCACCACAGCACTGACTAAACTGGAGACATTGATCTGAACAATAAATTCTTAATCGAAATCTGGCATAGCTAGACGAGGTGTACTGACCAGTGCCACTGATATCGGAACAGTAAATGCCTGCTGGTTCTCACACCAATGGAATTTCTCGCCTTTTTGATGTATTCGGTAAGGTGAGCCGGAAGGTGGATGGAGGTGGCAGTCAATTTTCTAGAAAAATCTACCATACCAATGAATGTGTGGATGTCCTTGTTATTTGTAGGCTGTGGGAAGATGTGAATGTCTTTCATGCACTCATGGTCAACCCTGATTCCACCTTTCGACTCTATGTGTCGTAGGAAAAAAATTTCCCAACATGCTAAATTATCTTAGGCAGGTTGACGTTCAGCTCAGCTTCCGGAAGGTGATGCAGCACCTGACCTATGAGCATTAATTGCACCTCATAATCCTTACTGTACATCACAAAATCGGTTACATTCTTGCAGACAGACTTATCATTTAATGTCTTCCAAAACTGAATCTAACAGCCTAGACAGTACCATTGCTCTGGTAGTCGCACCAAGTTTGATAAGTTATACTGAAACAAATTCCACTCTCTACACAACTCTGTAAGAGATTTAGCCTGTTCTGCGTAAGGCATCTGAAGGGAGGCCTCACTGAGTTGCAGGACAATGAATTATTAGTCACTTGAGAAGCATGTGAAACAACGGTACAGACTCCTGAACCGCCTTCTGATTGAGAAATCAATGATTGACCAACTGATGTTTTCCGTCACAGCCGGCCGTTGTGGCCGAGCGGTTCTAGGCGCTACAGTCTGGAACCGCGCGACCGCTACGGTCGCAGGTTCGAATCCTGCCTCGGGCATGGATGTGTGTGATGTGCTTAGGTTAGTTAGGTTTAAGTAGCTCTAAGTCTAGGGGACTGATGACCTCAGATGTTAAGTCCCATAGTGCTTAGAGCCATTTGAATTTATCCCGTCACCTCAGGGTGACAAAGATGTGCAGGGCTAAACTGATGGCCAAATGGCCGGCCGGTGTGGCCGAGCGGCTCTAGGCGCTTCAGTCTGGAACCGCGCGACCGATAAGGTCGCAGGTTTGAATCCAGCCTCGGGCATGGATGTGTGTGATGTCCTTCATTTAGTTAGGTTTAAGTCGTTCTAAGTTCTAGGGGACTGATGACCTCAGATGTTAAGTCCCATAGTGCTCAGAGCCATTTTTTAATGGCCTAATCATATCTTCGGCTAACAACTAATCAACGATTTTATGCACCTCTATCATCTTGGGAGGTGACAGACGGTATGGTGACTGTAAGGCAGGAACCTTACCTGGTAACTGGATCTTGTACTCATTTCTCTTTGTTACCCCAATAGATCGGTTAATAACTGAGGTTACTGAGCTAAAACCTCCGATAGCACCAAACCTTGTATTAGGTCTAAACGAGAATCGTCGAAATCTGGATCCTTAGCTTTCATAGACCTCACTGCACGACGGCACTGATATAGGCACAAATAAAATGTTTCTACTGGTTTAATTTTAAAGTAAATCACTCTGAAAACATAAATTTGTGTACTTCCAGTGGTTTCAAGGAAATCACACAATAATAGTACATAGGTGCTTAATCCTATGACAACAGTAAAGCCATTTGGCCACGACCAGGAGTTCCTTCCCTGTTACTGGCAGTGGACTCCCGTAAACGGCTCTGCATGCCATGAGTGATCTTTGTAGCATCAGAAACATCTCATGCCACCCAGAGTAATTTATGGTAATATTAATCCTGGAGTCCAACAGAGTGCATACAAATTCATGGTTTAAGGTAACTCCGAGCGGGATCCAGCCTTTGCTTTACTGTACTGTTTAATGAACTCTTAACAATAGCGCCAGCCTGCCATCGATTCTGTCACCGCCCCCGCATCTGCTCCTCTCCCTTAGGGTATTGGGCATTTTCACACCAAGTATCCTCTCTGGTCACAAGAGAAGGACATAATATGCCTTATGAGTTTAAAATCAGCTCTACTCACTTGGACTGTGTCCTGAAACTCTCTCACACTCTCACTGGATGGAGTGGTCCCAGGCTTCTTGTCATTAAAGGGTAGTTTCATAAAAATTTGAGGCTTATAAAGGAAGAGTACATGGGATTGTTCCATTTGCCTCATATCTGTAGAATATTACGCCTCTATAACACTGACACACAAAGACATCATGGCAATCTGAAGCTCAACCATGAACTGAACTAGTTTTTCGGCCTGCCTCTGAGGACGATAGTACACCTCCCATGATCACTGCAAAATTGGTTGGACAGCAGCCTCTTCATCAGCCTGTTATTGAAGTCAGCCAACAACTCACCACTGTTAAGTGCTTCAGTTACCCACCTACCCAAGTTTCCCTGGGATAACGGAAACATGGCCTGAAAGATGACTACGTTTAACACCCACAAAATGGCGGCTGGTTCTGCAATCGGACTGTGAGCTATAGCTCAGTATGTGATAGTTAGTATCCATAAACAAATTTGCAAGGATTGCACTACACACTACAAATGCTACGGCAACTGGTTGAACACTTTCCCATTCTCCAGATTCAGATACTTGCTCTCAGCTAGCAGGCTTGATAAGTAAACCTGTATCCTTCCCTGCCCCTTCCTTCCAGCGTAACGTCCTCGCTTTGCTTTGTAAGTTATTAACACTTGTGCACAATTCACAACAGTTATCTAATGCTTCTGATCATCCTACGTACTATCCTAAGATCTTAAATCCGATATGCCAAATGACGTAACTGCTCTTGAACCCTAAATGTTTACAAATCGGAGGGAAAGCTACCTTGGAGCAATCAGTTTTGACAAGATTATTGCATTTCATAGGCGACACATAGCTCTCCGGTGTTTTCTTCGGTAAAAACCAGTTTGCAGACCAGTGCTGCCCTCAGATTCTCTCTCAGCTCGGTCTAACTTTCCTCAACTGCTTCGAGACGTGTCCCTAGCACACGATGTGGTTCATTCTTATTTAAATATAAAATCATTAGTAATATTCAGTGATCCATAAACTTTCCAAAATTCGTGAATTATCTGAAAACATCGTAAAATTATACATAGTACACAGGAAACATAGCCTTCCCACCCACTACACAGGATCAGAAACCTGCCCTTCAAAGGTAATCATACTCTGCTACCACTTCAGTGTTAGTGGAAGTGGTAAGGCGATGGGTCAATAAAACCTTGATTAATTTTAACGAACGTTATTTACAGAAACCCAAAAAGTAATTTCACACAAGGCATATATATCAGAACTTTGTGTAATCTTTTACCAAAATGACACTACAATTTTATGAACCAAAACCATGACGACAGACGTTACAAGATACACACAACTGTTTGAATCAATTCAGAATTTGTTATCCTTGTCAACAGCGTAACACACAGGCAGTTTCAAGCGATTACTAGAGTGCATGCATAAATTTAGACAAGTGATAATGACAAGGAATGGGAGCCCATTAAAAAACAATACCTTCCTAACTGATCACATAAAATTTTTAAGTGAATGAAATCACTTTTCCCTTAAATAATCCTCCACATTAAATTTAAAAGCAGACTGGAAGCAATTAATGGCAGAGCATCTCTTTAAATGACTAAGCACAAAAAAAATTAAAAAATAAGCATAAATTAGCAAAAGATGAAACTATTCCTTTAGAATAAACAGTGACACAAAAAAATTTATTCTGAGATATAGCTAATAGTGTAACTAGTCACACACAAAAAAATTATTTAATCAGACAAAATGGCAATTGATGCTATTAAACCTAATACTTTCACCATATTATTCATCTATTAACAAGAACTTTTACGTGATAAAACTGCCCTCAAATGCCAGTGACAAAAGGAGAGGCCTTAACCTTCACCTCTAAGACTGCATGTACCAGTACTACAGCGCCAAAATGAACTGTCACACATATCAGAAACCTTACAAAGGAGTGGAAGAGGAAAATAATACTCTTGATTCAGGACCCAAAGATACAAAGAATCCTCAGTTTTACCAAAAGCAGATAACACAAAGACAGGTCTGTAAAGGTGCCTCAATCTGAATCAACATCGGCCAGCATCAATGGTGTAAATGCATCATTAAATAAATTACTCTTACTCACTAAACTCATTAACAACTAGACGGAAACTCGGCAAACAAGTGGTGATACAGACATGTAGAATACAGAAAAAATTTTCTTAATTTCAACAAGTAATAGACATGAAAATTAAATTACAGCAAAAGCAGTCATGTTTTAATCTGTAAGATCAAACAGTATTAGAATGTAGTGAAAGCACGCTATGTGCCACCTTCAGGCTTACCAACCAACATTGAAGACAAGAATTTTAAAGCTTTGTTTTCAAGTACTATAGGACGACTGTCGGTTGTGTGCTACAAATCAAAGGCTGCATTTAATTGGACGTTTCTGTACACAACAACAATGAACTATGTAGTGGCCTAAAAGTTACAAACTGTCATTACATAATCCTTACGTCAAGTAACACATGACAGTTGGCTAGAAATAGCTTAATGAATCAATGCAGAAGTCCACTCAAAAGAAGGCATTTCATATAACCAAAGCGAGCAGATGATATGATATTAATGCAACTAAATTTGTAGGCACTTGCCAATCAATCTCGATTAAAACAATTAATAGTAATAACGGACACCAAGGCACTTAGTTCAGCTAACAATCTAGCCACTGTCCCACAGCTGGCACTAGGTAATCAGGATGATGAGTTACAGTCCACATAAACACTTGCAGTTCACATAGCAAGGTGCTCAACTTTAATTCGAGCAATGACAGCTATGGCGTTGTTCTTCCAAAAATGGTGTGCTCATCCACTTTCAAATATTACCTGCCACGATAAGTACTAGCGTCGGTATGTTCAGCTGTGGTCCAAAATTAACCCGTCCACCGTAGTTGTGTACATCAGCCAGCATACTCCACTTGGAGAAGAACCACAGCTCCCGTTCCATACGGCTTGTTCCTCGTCTATATCGGCATGTCGAGTTGCTCTGCTGCAACCTGGCGGGAGTGTCTTTACGAGTTGGCAGGAGACCGATCACTGCAGTTACCACCTTAGCGGACTCTATCGATAGCAAAACAAGTCACACATACAGACTGCACTTGGCACAGGATCGTTAGAAGTGTAACAGTAACTGCAGACATCCAATAAAGAAAGCAGTACATCTTATACAACAACTTGTCCAACTCACATGTTGTTGTTGGTTGAATAGTTGAAACGAACTGCAGCTATCTCCTAGGATCTGTACTTAATCAGTGCATAAAGAGTTCAATAATGTAGAATGCACTACTGGACGCCGGGATGGGGAAGGGAGATGACAGACTACAGCAAGAGCAGTCACGTTTTAACCTGTAAGATAAAACAGTATTGGAATGTAGTGGAAGCACGCTATGTGCCACCTTGAAGCTTACTAATCACCCTTGAAGACATGTATCTTTAAGCTATGTTGATTAACTGTTATGGCTCTGATTATGGTATCTCAAAGAACTGTAAGTCCAAATGATGATTTGAACCATTTATAATTCACATTGCCCTCCACAAATAGCTCCTTTTCACGAACAGCTGCTACATCCCTGTAGAAAGCGTAGGTCTTACGACATATAGCAGCATTTTCACGGAATACAACCTAAAACATAACTGCTCTCACGAGGATCACTTGATGAACAACTGAGGTATTTATGTTTGATTCTACTATTTTACACTGCAAGTAATTTTGAAATGAGACTTAGAATTCACCGGTGTAGTGACTCAGTTAGAAATACGGTTGGTAAATCTGTACTGCGCTGAATGCACTGTTGTACCTTACGTATTATGAAAATATGCTCTTTAAGTGTTGCTTTGGTATAAATATCTCATCAGAATACCATCTTACCTTTTTCCCAAAATCGTGTTGATACAGTCCGTTTGTTTTTTGGCACACAAGTTGATTAGATTTTGTGACTGACTGTAGGGAATATAGCTTGTAAACATTTCAAAGAGCATTGCTACAACTGTTCATGTCCACAAATAGTACAACATTCCTCGAAATGTCTTTGTACGTAATCTCTAGTAGGTCTAGTCTACATCCAAAGGAAAAAATATTATACTATTAATAGTGTCAATTATATTTTATAAGTTTAGAAGATAATACTATTAATAGTGTCAATTATATTTTACTAGTCTGGAAGATGAAACATTACCTTCATGCACACTCAAATGATGCTTCCTAAGGTGAAGCATAACCGAAAAAATTGAAAACTTTTGGCTCCAGTTCTTCTTATGAACCGCCATTAACGTAGCTTCAGATGGAAATAGCAACACACTTTATATATTTCAAACATTGTAACACCTGACAAGCAACGTAGTACAAGTAATATGGAGGCATATTTGATCTGGTGCAGTCGGGTTGGAGCTGCAGTGAGGTCTGCATCGACATGGCTCGCCCGACCATTGCCGCCTTGAGCCAGGCCACGGTCTTGGTGGGTCGTCGGTCGGTCGTCCTACCGGACGACGTGTTTTGGCTCGCCGATCTTTCATGAGTCGGCTGGGAGTGTGTGAGCATCGACTCCCGATTGTCTTCGTGCGTGCTTAGTTACTGTTGGGTGTCGTTCAGGTCTTCGTGCAAGTGTGTGTTAGGTTGTGTGTGTAGTCGGCGTTATTTCCACTGACGACTATTTTAGATGTTGTCGGCATTCTGAGGAGTCGGTCGGTGGCTGCGGACCAGGGAAGTTATCTCCGCTCGGTGCAGTGGGCTGGTTCCGCTGACGGTCCCTGCGCAGTGTCGGAGCGTGTGGAGCTGTCCGATCGCTACGAGCTTTGTGGTTCTCCGACCCAGGACGTCAAAGCTGAGTAGGGGTTTCAACTATCCAAGCCACGTCCATTCATGTTTCGTGGTTCGTTTCGGTGGTGTGCTTTCCGGGAGGTTTTCCTGTGAGCAACACCGAGTGTTTCTCTTGCTGAAATTTAGCCGCCATCCGGTGCAATTAACTATACTGGTTGACTACAATTGGAGTGCACCGGCGAAATTTTCTGCCTTGTGGCCGTTAGTGTTCTGGTTACCTGCCCTAGCCACTGACGTAAATTCAAAAAATGGTTCAAATGGCTCTAAGCACTATGGGACTTAACTTCTAAGGTCATCAGTCCCCTAGAACTTAGAACTACTTAAACCTAACTAACCTAAGGACATCACACACATCCATGCCCGAGGCAGGATCCGAACCTGCGACCGTAACAGTAGCGTGATTCCAGACTGTAGCGCCTAGAACCGCTCGACCGCCCCGGCCGGCACGTAAATTCAGGTAGTGTTCCTTGTGGGTGAAGGTAACTATATTACCTTATTTCAAATTCAAGTGTACCAGCGGAATTATCTGCCGTGTGGCGGTTAGTGTTCCGGTTACTTGTCCTGGCCACTAACGTAATTTCAGGCAGCGTTCTTTCCTCATCTGTTGTTGCTGTCCAACATGGTGTGTAGTTTTGACAGGTAATATATATTTCATTGTGGATAATCACGTTCGTAACCTTTTGGGTTTGAGGTCTCATGTACTGATTGGTGGCTAGCACGTCGTTGTGTCGGGCGGTCCGTGGCTGTCCGCTAGTTGGGTTCCGACGGATCAGGTGTAGGCTCATCATCTGTCTCACCTAAGTGAACGTGGGAAGGCCGACCTCCCTGGAGGCTTCTGAGTGCCGTTTTCTTTATTGTCCTTCTCACCAGTGTTTCATTGTCTGTTTATAACATATCATAGCCAATGATTCAAAAATTCTTGTTTTTAGTGGACTTTATGTATTTTCTGAATTTTGGAAAATCATTTGTGGGCCTTAAGCCGCTTACAACCTTATTCTTGAAATTACCCTTTACGTAAAAACATTGCGATCTTCTGCCTTAAAAGATTATGGTAATACATTTTAAAAATTTCAAATTTAACTGTGGCTCTCAGCCGCTTGTATTGCACCTTGCATATATTTGTTCTATCTACTTTGGCCCTGAGGCTTTCCAGGCCGCTTGTATTGCACCTTACATATGTTTGGCTCTGAGCACTATGGGACTTAACATCTATGCTCATCAGTCCCCTAGAACTTAGAACTACTTAAACCTAACTAACCTAAGGACATCACATAACACCCAGTAATCACGAGGCAGAGAAAATCCCTGACCCCGCCGGGAATCGAACCCGGGAACCCGGGCGTGGGAAGCGAGAACGCTACCGCACGACCACGAGCTGCGGACTTGCATATGTTTGTTCTATCTACTTTGGCCTTGAGGCTTTCCAGCCTAACTGTGATACCACATATATTTTAAATATTTTATTTGCTATTTTAACTGCATTTTTATTTTGTTGACTTTTAAGATTTCTTGTTTGGAGGCCCTTAGCAGTAAAATATTTGCCATTTTCAAACTCGCAGTTCTAAAGGTTCGATATGTGCCGTTTTGGTTTAAAGGTGTTATTAAATTACAATAAATTACAATTTTGAATGACGCTGACTGACACTTTCTTTGCCCCGTTTCCACAATCCTAATCACCTGTTCTGTCCTGCGGGTTTAGCGGCCGTCTCAGACTTGTTGAAATTCAGTACTACAAAATATATTATCCTCTTCAATCCTTTAATGAAGCCTCTGATTACGAATAGCGCACAGAAAACAACGCCTACACAAAGGACCGATAAAGATAAAAGAATGCCGTTTGTACAATAGTTAAGTCGCCGAAACATAAGCAGGGAACAAGCAACTGAAAATCCAAGAGACTGTGTTCAAAGCTTTTAGGTAACTCAACACAGTTTTATCTAACATGTATGTTGATCTATACAGACGCTGTAGTCAATGAAATCTCTCTGACGTATTCAACGAGCCCCTCATCCAATCGACCATCACATTTACTTTCTAGAACGTGACGGAGAGACTAAGGGAAAGACAAAGGCCAGACTCACTATGAGATGGTTCACAGTTTTCCGTGGAGTATAAACTTCCAGAATTTCCTGCAAGGTTCGCAGGAAAACGTCTGCGGAATTTGGAAGGTAGGACATGAGGTACTGGCAGAAGTAAAGCTGTGAGGTCGGATCGTGAATCGTGGGCAGCTCAGTCGTAAGAGTATTTACCCCTAAAAGGTGAAAGTAACAAATTCCAGACCGGGTTCAGCACACAGTTTTAATCTGCCAGAAAGTTTGTATACCAACTTGTTAACAGCACATCTAGAGGCAGTGAAACGCCCACCTTGTGACAACAAAAAACACTTTTTTCATGTGCTGAGGCCCTAGTGATCAGCAGATAAACTCTCCATCGCCAGGATGAACCTTTTGGAGAAAGGACCAAGGAAGCGGGTGCTTAGTTTGTAAATAAACAACTTCTCAGTTATACCCCTGGTTATTACTCTGCAAGGAGCTGTACTTTAAATTTATTGGGGACAAAGAATCACAGTATGCTCACTCTACATAGATCTACAAGAGACAATACTAAAGAGATGCACATTATGTATTACTGGGCTAATATTCCGGGGCCGAACCATACAATAACACTGGGTTCGGTGTGGGGCGGCGGTGGGGTGAGTGGACTGCTCTAGCCTGTTGTGCAGCTGTGAACCACTGAAGGCTACGGCGGGGACGAATCCTCGCCTTCGGTTCTAGGTCCCCAGTTCAATACAATACAATTCAAATCACAAAAGGGAAATTTTAAAGCTCATTCCAGATATAGAAGGAGTTGGGGGAATACAGACAGAAGATAAGGATATTTTGTTAGGTGACTTCGTTGTATGTAGGAAAGTGGAGAAACCATTAAGTTATTCGGAAATGTTCAGAGCTAGACGCTCACCAGCCGCTAAGCCAGTGACAGCTCTAATAGTTCAGGGATATATGTCGACGAAAATAGAAGTTGAAGAGGTTGAACAAGAATGAGGGCACTGAACAGGTAACTCATTGTATAAAGGCATATGAAAATCATAATCATAAGCGGTTGGAACGTTATCCTAGGGGAAGGGAAACAATGTTCCCCGTGGTGCAATACAATTGGTATCTTCCCGTGTCCCCATGCCTTTTGATGTGTACCTTCGCGTCTTGTGACGAGAAGGTACACAGCTGAAAGGCATGGGGACACGGGAAGATACCAGTTGTATTGCTCCACGGGGAAATAGTGATTCCGAAAAGAGGTATAGGTTTGTAGAGTATGTCCACAAGCATATAAAAATTTAGTAACAATGAAGAGCTGGAAGAAGTTTAAGAAAATTGTCAGGAATAATCAGTGTCAAAAGAGGTTGAGTCTCAATGTATAGAAGATTGTTGGTAACTCGGAAGTAAATATCACAGTAGGCAATTCGGCTTAAGAGGCACGATAGGCAGCCACAAAAGTAGGACACGTAAATATAGGTATGAGGAAGGCAAAAGCAAAACATCCGTGGTAATAGAAGAAATATTTCAGTTCATCAACGGAAGAGAGATGGGTGGTTAATTTGCAGGAGGAGACCAAATAATGAAGTCATCGGTCCCTTCGGATTAGGTAAGGATGGAGAAGGGCGTCGGTCATGACCTAACAATCGCGGCATTAGCCTGAACCGAATTAGCAAAATGACGGAAAACCTGAATAAGGATGTGGTTTAGAACTGTCGTCATCCCGAATGCGAGTCCACTGTGTTAACCCCTGCGCCACCTCGCTCGGCCAGAAGAGGTAAATATAAATATATTTAAGAAATGAAAGGAATACAACAATGTAATTCACTCAGGATTGAAGTAAAAAAGAAGTACAGAGAAGCTGAAACGAAAAAGCTTAGTGAAAATGTGAAGAAATCAAAAAGGAAACAACTATCATAACGACACACTTAGTAAATATAAAAGTCCAAGTAACTCGTAGGGATTATTAAAAGCAAGGTTGTCACTGCTGACCTAGAATAGGAATTCCACTGCTAAATGGACAAGTGAAGGTAAATAGAAAGAGTGATGAATTCTGCTAGGGAGAAACTTCTGGAGATAAGATAGAAGAAGGAATGAGTGCTGATTTGGGAGACATGGGGGATCCAGCATTACCCTTACGCGGCTGATGTTGACATTTCTAAATCTTCTATTGTTTTGTATATTGTCTGTCTTGCGCGATGCGTTATAGAAGGCGTCGCGCAAGACAGACAATATACAAAACAATAGAAGATGTAGAAATGTCAACATCAGCCGCGGACAAAAAGAAGAACACAATCAAATCAGTCGCTGCACACGCATTGCTAGATGGACCGTCTGTGTTTTGTGGATGCAGACTGAATTTTAGCATCGATTTGAATGACACATTTTCACACGGAAATGGTTGGTTAACCGTAGCCATTGTACGAGGTGGTACAGGTGTGGTAAACGTGTCTGGACTGGAAAGCTTCGTGGACAGAGACATCATAGCCTACAAAACGTATCATGTTACGGAAAATGCAAACTTCTAAAGTGTTTGGGAACGGTGGCAACTAATCATTATCATACTGTGGGAACGGAGACACAAATTAACTGCTTATCGGTAGATATAAAAAAAATCGAACAATTAGCTTAAAATCTCACACGTCCAAGTTGGTGACAAAAATAAAGCACAGAAGAAATGGAAAGAAAACTGAAGAACTGTTAAACAACTATTTTCTTTGTTCAACCCAATGTAAAGGCGCCAGAAATACAATTCTGATTAAGGAGGTAAGACTTCAGAAAACTCAAGACATACAATTTGTGTACTTAGAAAAAGCAGTCGAAAACGTAATACGCTGCAAGATTTTTGAAACTGGCCGAAAAGTGGTTATGCTACTCTGATATCAGAGATTGGCACAGTAGAGAAATACATGAAAGGATGCTACAAAAAGAAGTAAATAAATAAAATAAAAAGTAATGTGACGAATTTGGTACGACTTTTAAGATTCTAAAAAATATTTAACTTATTCCCTAAGATAAAAAGGCAGTTTCTTTAATGTCTTATGAAGCTGACGGATTCATTATGTTTTCTTTGTACATATTTAGCCAGCGTAAACCGCACTTGTGTCGCTGTTTCAGCTTTCTTCTTGTATCATTCGCGTTTAAAAAATTGTGTCTGAAGATCTGACCAGCCGTACAGTATCTTACTGGTCACGTGAGCGAGACGGGGTGAAAGTGAGTGCAGTTTTAAGCAAGATCGTATTTTACCTATATTTACTGTTTAGACGTATCACTTGGGACTAAGGAAACGTCGGGAAAGAAGAAATATCTTTACGTGTGGTATTAATTTTACAGAAAATGACCAACGATCTCGGTGTCCATAAACAGTAAGCGGTAGGATTCAGGCAAAATAGCAGAAATCTTTCAATTTATAAAGAAGTCATTTTTAGAAGATAGTCATAAAGGATTCAGAAGAAGGAGAAATTACTTTACATTTTGAGTACTAAGGAATATACAACCTTCAAAAAGGACTTTACTGTATAATCACTCATTCTTTTCAGTTTCACGAAATGCAACTTTTCCTTCACAATTAAGAACTTTTTCTCGGAGGCAGAACATAGCAACTCGAGGGATCTTAGAATTCATAGCATTTTTTAACTGCTCCTATTTTGCGCTCCCTGTGTGCTGTGTCCTTGGCGGGGGCTACCTCGCCGCACCCTCGGTGCTGCCCGGATCATGTACCACACATTGGATTCCTTAATGTTACGCCAAAAAGATACGCCAGGTGCGCTATACACGGCGGGTTTCTGCAACTGACATCCGGGACCACTTCTCCTGGCACAGCTGGAGGCGTCTTGCTTACCTCTCATCTCGTAAAGATGACACGTGGTCGTCGTCCCGCTTGGCTACTTCTCCACCGATTGCAGTTTCTCACGTGCATTATTTATACAATGTACAACAGAGTGACAAATGGGAAAATGTCAGCACTGCTAATGTGAGAATAGCGAAATAATGGTCGGGTGCCTTTTGATTCTCTTTTAATCACAAAATCAAGTGAAGGATTCCGCCGAATAGTCTACTCTGAATATTCGCTGTAATGTTTCCGGGTGCCAATCATTATTTCCCGAGTACCGTAAAAAGGCATAGATTTTTAAGATCAGAACGAGATCACACTTATACCTTTCCCGGGGCCATTTTAAAAAGAAATGGTTCCACCTTTACCGGAAATCGCACTTCACACACTGAATAAAATGTTGCCTCTTCAGAAACCGATGGTAGACGTCTATATTTGATTTTAGAGTTAACTTAAGATTGCCAGTGTGCGTCATTCAAGGCAATTTGCAACAAATTGTTTCCTTTTACACGAGATCGCACTTCGTACCCGAATTCTCGTGCTGTTCCTTCCAAAACTGATGGTAAATTTCTACTGCGCTATTTTGACATTTTGGCGCCTGTCCGCTCAGAATGAGCTTGCGATTGGTTTATATTTACCACCAATGATTTTCAAGGGTAACAGATACTAGCAATTAGTTTCTGAGGGTGAAATGAGAGCTACTGAAATCACTGTTAACAAGTTATGAGTGCAGGTAACGTCAACAGTACAGTTGGAAGTTTATATTAATATTCAAACAGTAAATCAAAACTACGAAAGATGGCGTCAAGCCTCATAGGTGAATCCCCTATATCTCATTAGTTTACGGCACCTTACGGCCTCTACACATCCCCGTTCTTACGGTCCGAGACCGTGTGCCCGCGACTCGCATCGGGTACGCATCTTGCTAGCTTACAGCGACGTGAATCTTTCTTTTCCTTCTATTTTTTTTTTTTGAGTCATCAGTATTCTGAATGATTTGATGCGGCCTACCACGAATTTCTCTCCTGTGCCAAATTCATCATCTCAGAGTAGCATTTACAACTTATTTTTTGATGGATGTATCTTAGTATCTACCCTCCTCTACAGTTTTGGCCCGCTATAGCTTTCTCTAGTACAATGGAAGTCATTCCCTCATTTCTTAACAAATTTCGTGTCATCCTGTCCCCTCCCCTTGTCAGTGTTACCCAAATTTTCCTTTCTTCTCCGATTCTGCGCAGAACTCCTCATTCTTTACCTTATCAGTCCACCTAATTTTCAACATTCGTCTGAAGCACCACATCTCAAACGCTTCGATTCTCTTCCGCTCCGGTTTTCCCTCAGTCCATGTTTCACTACCAAGCAATAGTGTTCTCCAAACGTACGTTTGTAGAAATTTCTTTCTCAAGTTAAGGCCTATATCTGATGCTAGTAGACTTCTCTTCGACAGGAATGCCCTTTTTGCCAGTGCCAGTCTGCTTATGATGTGCTTTCTCCTCCGTCTGTCATTTACCGCTGTTCTCATTTCTACTTCTCATTACTTTCGTCTTTCTTTGATTTACTCTCAGCCCATGTTATGTACTCATTAGACTGTTCGTCCTGTTCACCAGGTCTTGTAATTATTCTTCACTTTTACAGAGGGTATCAATGCAATCACCGAATTTTATCATTGTTATCATTTCACCTTGAATTTGAATCCCTTTCCTGAACCATTCTTTTATTTTCGCCATTGCTTCTTCAATGAACAGTCTGAACAGTAGGGGAGAAGGACGACATCACTGCCTTTAACCCTTTTTAAGCCGAGCACTTCGTTCTTGGTCTTTCACTCTTACTGTGCCCTCTTGCGATGTTGTACACGTTGCATAATACCCGTCTTTCCTTATTGCCTACAGCTGTTTTCTCAGAATTTCGAACATCTTACACGTTTCACATTGTCGAACGCTTTATCCATGTCGACGAATTCTGTGAACGTCTTTTCTTCAATATCACGTCCGTTGTCAACCGAAATGTCAAAACTGACTCTCGGGTACCATTATCTTTCGTAAAGCCAAACTAATCTCAATTTAACAGATCCTTAATTTTCTTTTTCCATTCGTCTGTAAATTATTCTAGTCGGCAGATTGGATGCAAGAGCTGGTAAGCTGATTCTCCGATCATTCTCGCACTTGTCAGCTCTTGCAGTCACCGGAATTGGGTGGATGATATTTTTCCGAAAGTCAGATGGTATGTCGCCAGACTCATATATTCCACACGCCAAAATGATTAGTCGTTTTGTTGCCACATTCCCCACTGATTTTAGAATTTCTAATGGACTGTTATCTATACCTTCTGCTTGCTTTGATGTTGAGCCCTCCAAAGCCCTCTCCCCAATTTCCTTTGCGAAGAACCTAACGATGTTTCTAAAGGGTAGGCCGAACACGGTTGGCGGTGTCTTGTTTTTTGCTGTTAGAAGTAGTTTATCTTGTCGCGAAATTGAAGTAGGTAGTTCCTGTGAGTTAGTATGGGCAGAGGTTATTGTTTGCAACCGAAATAAAATAATAATTGGATCCTTTTACCGACCTATCACTGCAGATGATACAGTTGCTGAAAGATTCAACGAAAACTTGACTTTGATTTCAGACACATACCCGACTGAGACAATTATAATTGGTGGTGACTTTCACTTACCCTCGATGTGTTGATGAAAATACATGTTTAATTCCGGAGGTACGCATAAATCATCATCCGAAATTGTGCTAAACGCATTCTCTGAAAATTATTTCGAGCAGTTAGTTCATGAGCCCACGCGAATAGTAAACGATTGTCAAAACACACTTAACTTATTAGCAACAAATAATCCTGAGTTAATAACGAGCATCATAACGGATACAGGGATTAGTGAACACAGGGTTGTCGTAGAAAGACTGAATACTGTAGCCCCAAAATCCTCAAATAATAACAAAAAATATATACTTATTCAAAAACGGACATAAAAATTCACTTGACGCCTTCCTGAGAGAGAATCTCCATCCCTTCGAAATTAACAATATAAGTGTAGACTAGATGTGGCTTGAATTCAAGGAAACAGTATGCGCAACAATTAAGAAATTTATACCAAATAAATTAACAAACGTTGGAGCTGATCCTTCTTGGTACACGAAACGGGTCCGAACACTGTTGCAGAAACCACGAAACAAACATGGCAAATTTAAACAAACGCAAAATCCCCAAGCTCGAAATTTAGCTCAGACTTCAATGCGAGATGCTTATAATAGTTTCCTTCTCAAAGTTTTTTCTCGAAACCTGGTAGGATATCCAAAGAGGTTCAGTTCGTATGTGAAGTATGCAAGTTGCAAGACACAATCAATGCCTTCTCTGTGCGATAGCAATAGAGATACGGTCGAAGACAGTGCTACCAAAGCGGAGCTACTAAACACAGCCTTCCGAAATGCCTTCACTAAAGGAGACGAAGTAAATATTCCAGAATTAGAAACAATAACAGCTGCCAACGTGAGTAACGTAGAAGTAAATATCCTCGGAGTAGTGAAGCACGCCGTGGGTGTAGCCAAGCGGTTCTAGGCGCTACAGTCTGGGACCGCACGACCGCTACGGTCGCAGGTTCGAATCCTGCATCGGGCATGGATGTGTGTAATGTCCATAGGTTAGTTAGGTTTAAGTAGTTCTAAGTTGTAGGGGACTGATGACCTCAGAAGTTAAGTCCCATGGTGCTCAGAGCCATTTTAGTGAAGCACTATAAATCACTTAATAAAAGCAAGTCTTCTGGTTCATACTGTGTACCACTTAGTTTCATTTCAGAGTTTGCTGGTGCAATAGCTACATACTTAACAATCATATACAACCGTTCGCTCGACGAAAGATGCGTACCCAAAGACAGGAAAGTTGCACAGGTCACACCAATATTCAAGACAGGTAGTGGCAGTAATCCACTAAATTACACTCCCAAATCATTAAAATCGATACGCAGCAGGATTTTGGAAGATATATTGTGTTCGAACATTATTAGTTACCTCAAAGAAAACGGTCTATTGACAGTCAACATAGATTTAGAAAACATCGTTTTTGTGAAACACAACTAGCTCTTTGTTCGCATGAAGTGTTGAGTGCTATTGAGAAGGAATTTCAGATTGATTCCGTATTTCTGGCTTTCCGGAAGGCTTTTGACACTGTACCACACAAGCAGCTTGTAGTGAAATTGCTTGCTTATGGAATGTCGTGATTTCCTGTCAGAGAGATCACAGTTCGTAGTAATTGACGGAAAGTCATTGAGTAAAACAAAAGTGATTTCTGGCGTTCCTTAAAGTAGTATTAAAGGCCCATTGCTGTTCCTTATCTATGTAAAAGGTTTGGGAGACAATCTGAGTAACTGTCTTAGGTTGTTTGCAGATGACGCTGTCGTTCATCAACTAATAAAGTCAACAGAAGATCAAAACAAATTGCAAAACGGTTTCGAAAATATATCTCTATGATGCGAAAATTGGCAATTGACCCTAAATAACGAAAAGTGTGAGGTCATCCACATGATTGCTAATAGGAATCCGTTAAACTTCGGTTACACGATAAATCAGTCAAATCTAAAGGTCGTAAATTCAACAAAATACCTAGGAGTTACAGTTACGAAAAACTTAAACTGGAAGGAACACATAGAAAATAATGTGGGGAAGGCTAACTAAAGACTGTATTTTGTTGACAGGACACTTAGAAAACGTAGCAGATCTGCTAAGGAGACTGCCTACAGTACGCTTGTCCGTCCTCTTTTAGAATACCGCTGCGCGATGTCTGATCCTTACCAGATAGAATTGACGGAGTACATCGAAAAAGTTCAAAGAAGCGCAGCACTTTTCGTAATAACTCGAAATATGGGAGAATGTTCCTGAAATGATACAGGATTTGGGACGGACATCATTAAAACAAAGGTGTTTTCGTTGTGACGGAACCTTCTCACGAAATTCCAACCACCAACTTTCTCCTCCGAATGCGACAATATTTTGTTGATACCGACCAACATAGGGAGAAACGGTCGCCATGATAAAATAAGGGAAATCAGACCTTGTAAGGAAAAATATGGGTGTTCGTTCTTTCCGCGAGCTACACGATATTGTGATAACAGAAAATTTTGAAGGTGGTTCGATGAATCCTCTGCCAGGCACTTAAATTTGATTTGCAGAGTATCCATATAGATGTAGATGTAAATCGACTCCTGTATCTTCTTCTACCCCATTAGCCACACCTTCTGCCTCCTTCAGTGTACTCTTTCGATCTATCCGCTCTCCCCTTGCTTGTATCAGTGCAATTCCTGTTGCACTCTTAATGTTATCACCATTGCTTTTAATTTAAAGGGTTGTTTTGACGTTCCTATATGCTGAGTCAGTCGTCCCGTCTGTCCATTCTTTTTCGATTTCTCCACATTTTTCTTGTAACCATTTCGTGCTAGTCATTTCATCACCACCGTCAGCCAAGTCGCCCAATGTGGGTCACCGGAAATAAAACTTGCAAGTCAGCGGCCGAACTTCCCCGGATGTGGTCTTCCGGTCATCAATGCCATACAAGCATTTCATTTCATTTCTGAAACTGCAGGCTACTCTTCATCACTATTATATTGCGATCTGAGCCTATTTCTGCTCCTGGTTATACCTTACAATCCAATATCTGATTTCGGAATCGCTGTATGACCATGATCTAATCTAATTGAAATCTTCTCGTATCATCCGTCCTTTTGCAAGTATACCACCTCCTCTTGTGATTCTTGTACAAAGCATTCGCTAGTACTAGTTGAAATTTATTACAGGGCTCAATTGGTCTTTCTATACTTCACGTAAAGTGTAACAACAAATGTAATAAAATGCAGACAGACATGTGGCATAAACGCCACAAATTTACGCAATGATTTCTGATGTTGATAAGTACGAGTATCATAAATGGTAAATTTCTGATGATGATAACTACGAGTATCATATACAGTCGTACTGTGACCAATAAATAATTTTATGCAATTGTACTCGTGTATCTTGAAGATTTCCAGGAGGATAGAAAATTCCAGCGTCTATCGTTCATGCATAGGGGAGAAAGAGATGTAAAATCTATCGTAAATTTATATACTTCATTTATAATTACAACAAGAGAAACACTGAAATCTTGAAAATGTGAAAATTTGTGCAAAACATTCGTTTCTCTAGGATGTGTGACAATTACTGTGGTTAAATGCTCGACTTCCAATTTCAGCTATATTTTAGGTTTCCGAGCAACCCAGGAATATAGTCAGAGAGGACTTTAATGGCTTTTATGAACGCATTATTGTACGTAAACGTGGATTTGCTTCACATCCCAAAGTTTTGTACTATTTTATAGCTTCTTCTGTTCACTGATTTTAACTACATTTTAACTACTGTGCATCATTTTACCTGAGATGACAGAAAACATGAAACTAGTAGCCCTCACTAAAAACTTTCTCACTAAATCATTGCTAGCAGCCAATTTTTTAAATACCTTACACGCATGTTGGTGCGTGTAGCTTCGCTGGCACACTGCACCATCCTGAGCATGAGAGTATATGAAACCAGAGTAGATCTAACACCCTTCCAAAAAGTATTTGAATACTGTATCGTAAAAAACTGTGACGTATCTCAGTAGTCGTTTCTTCAATACGAAGGATGAGAGAAGTTAATGGTTCAGTTATCAGACGCTGTAAAGGTCAGTAGAGATGAAATATTAACTCACATTTCCTCAGTCCTCTACTGGAACTTTTGAGATAGATTAAAAGAAGCTCTCGAATCTAATACATTTTATGAATCCATCGTGATCGTCGCAATGTTTCTATATGTATGGAGTAAACATATGTCTTATGCAGTAATTTTGAACGTCTAAATCAATTCAAATAAGTTTGTTTTAACTACATTTTAACTACTGTGCATCATTTTACCTGAGATGACAGAAAACATGAAACTAGTAGCCCTCACTAAAAACTTTCTCACTAAATCATTGCTAGCAGCCAATTTTTTAAATACCTTACACGCATGTTGGTGCGTGTAGCTTCACTGGCACACTGCACCCTCCTGAGCATGAGAGTATATGAAACCAGAGTAGATCTAACACCCTTCCAAAAAGTATTTGAATACTGTATCGTAAAAAACTGTGACGTATCTCAGTAGTCGTTTCTTCAATACGAAGGATGAGAGAAGTTAATGGTTCAGTTATCAGACGCTGTAAAGGTCAGTAGAGATGAAATATTAACTCACATTTCCTCAGTCCTCTACTGGAACTTTTGAGATAGATTAAAAGAAGCTCTCGAATCTAATACATTTTATGAATCCATCGTGATCGTCGCAATGTTTCTATATGTATGGAGTAAACATATGTCTTATGCAGTAATTTCTCGAATCTAATACATTTTATGAATCCATCGTGATCGTCGCAATGTTTCTATATGTATGGAGTAAACATATGTCTTATGCAGTAATTTTGAACGTCTAAATCAATTCAAATAAGTTTGTTCCAGTGAACATAATTAAATACAACATCTGTTGTCCTGAGACTGGTTTGATGCAGCTCTCCATGTTACTCTATCCTGTGCAAGCTTCTTCATCTCCCAGTACCTACTGCAACCTACATCCTTCTGAATCTGCTTGGTGTATTCATCTCTTGGTCTCCCTCTATGATTTTTACCCTCCACGCTGCCCTCCAGTGCTAAATTGGTGATCCCTTGATGCCTCAGAACATGTCCTACCAATAGATCCCTTTTTCTAGTCAAGTTCTGCCACAAGCTTCTCCCCAATCCTATTCAATATCTCCTCATTAGTTTTGTGATCTACCCATCTAATATTCAGCACTCTTCTGTAGCACCACATTTCGAAAGCTTCTATTCTCTTCTCGTCCAAACTTTGGCTACACTCCATACAAATACTTTCAGAAATGACTTCCTGACACTTAAATCTATACTCGATGTTAACAAATTTCTCTTCTTCAGAAACGCTTTCCTTGCCATTACCAGTCTACATTTTATATCCTCTCTACTTCGACCATAATCAGTTATTTTGCTCCCCAAATAGCAAAACTCCTTTACTACTTTAAGTGTCTCATTTCCTAATCTAATACCCTCAGCATCTCCCGACTTAATTCGACTACATTCCATTATCCTCGTTTTGCTTTTGTTGATGTTCATCTTATATCCTCCTTTCAAGACGGTATCCATTCCGTTCAACTGCTCTTCCAAGTCCTTTGCTGTCTCTGACAGAATTACAATGTCATCGGCGAACCTCAATGTTTTTATTACTTCTCCATGGATTTTAATACCTATTTCGAATTTTTCTTTTGTTTCCTTCACTGCTCGCTCAATATACAGATTGAATATAATCGGGGAGAGGCTACAACCCTGTCTCACTCCTTTTCCAACCACTGCTTCCCTTTCATGCCCCTCAACTCTTATAACTGCCATTTGGTTTCTGTACAAATTGTAAATAGCCTTTCGTTCCCTGTATTTTACCCCTGCCACCTTCAGAATCTGAAAGAGAGTATTCCAGTCAACATTGTCAAAAGCTTTCTCTAAGTCTACAAATGCTAGAAACGTAGGTTTGCCTTTCCTTAGTCTATCTTCCAAGATAAGTCGTAGGGTTAGTATTACCTCACGTGTTCCAATATTTCTATGGAATCCAAACTGACCTTCCACGAGGTCGGCTTTTACCAGTTTTTCCATTGTCTGTAAAGAATTCGCGTTAGTATTTTGCAGCTGTGACTTATTAAACTGAGAGTTCGGTAATTTTCACATCTGTCAACACCTGCTTTCTTTGGGATTGGAATTATTATATTCTTCTTGAAGTCTGTGGGTATTTCGCCTGTCTCATACATCTTGCTCACCAGATGGTAGAGTTTTGTCAGGACTGGTTCTCCCAAGGCCATCAGTAGATCTAATGGAATGTTATCTACTCCCGGGGCCTTGTTTCGACTCAGGTCTTTCAGTGCTCTGTCAAACTCTTCACGCAGTATCATATCTCCCATTTCATCTTCATCTACATCCTCTTCCATTTCCATAATATTGTCCTCAAGTACATCGCCCTTGTATAGACCCTCTGTATACTCCATGCACCTTTCTGCTTTCCCTTCTTTGCTTAGAACTGGGTTTCCATCTGAGCTCTTGATGTTCATACAAGTGGTTCTCTTATCTCCAAAGGTCTCTTTAATTTTGCTGTAGGCAGTATCTATCTTACCCCTAGTGAGATAAGCCTCTACATCCTTACATTTGTCCTCTAGCCATCCCTGCTTAGCCATTTTGCACTTCCTGTCGATCTCATTTTTGAGACGTTTGTATTCCTTTTTGCCTGCTTCATTTACTGCAATTTTATATTTTCTCCTTTCATCAATTAAATTCAATATTTCTTCTGTTACCCAAGGATTTCTACCAGCCCTCGTCTTCTTACCTACTTGATTCTCTGCTGCCTTCACTACTTCATCTCTCAAAGCTTCCCATTCTTCTTTTTATTATTGTAAAAAGGAGAACGATGTATATAGGTGATATTCTCAAATAGATTTTAAATTCATTCTTAATTTCTACTTACATTTTTGTATCCGGCGTCTGCTACCACCTTACTGTTGCTAAAATGAAGAAAATTAATTTTTAAAATAGAAATAGTTTTACATGGAAATATTTGTTTTTTCATTTAACTTTAACTTTTAATGAGGCATTAATTGTATTATAATATATTTCTGAAAGCACCAGTAAATCTACAAATAAGTAAACAAGCGGCAAATTCCACATTCTTTACCATTCGTTCGCTTGTGAAACCCGGCTACCGAAAATTTCTAAGGTTTTGTTGTATAAGTTCATGACAAAAATAAGGAATATATTTCGCTTTATTTCGAATCGGAACATATGCATGCCATCTGCACAATGTTATAAGGTGAAAGCGCGAAGCAGTGTTTCTGAGAACAGTCGAGGGAAATGCTGGGAGCCGTAGATAGAGGCGTTATTTAAACACGGTCGGGAATTCGATATCCGCTTTGCAAGAAACTTTGCGGCATAAATATGGAAGTTCCCTAAATTAGATTCTGTTCTGGCGACTACGTGCGTGAGGCTTAAAACCAAGATCGTAAAAAGAATTTGGGTGGAGGGTATAAACATACAGACTACTCCTACAGAAGCCACAAAGTTGCTGTCGCATGCTGATCACGTGCACGATGTGTTTGTTGAAGCCGGCGAAAACTAAATACGGCTCTGATTACTAACTCACTTTTTCGTGGGAGAGTGACAGAGAGTGAGTTGATGCTGTTAGGCACCTCATATGTTGCATTCGAAGTTAGCTGGATCTGTGTGACTAAGACTAGTGTAATTTATGAGCTAAAAATCGTTGACAACGCAACAGCGGTCTTATAATGACATAAGCAGTAACAGAACACCATGTCCTGACACGTGACCACCGCGGATTCTGAAAATATTGTTTTTGAGATACACTACTGACTGTTTATGCATACGAATTAATAAGTGGTAATGACAGGTAACCTCAAGTCGATTCCTTATTTCTAGATTTTCAACAAGTTTTTGACAGCGTTCCTCACAGCCACAGCAGTTTATGTGACTATAGAATATCATCTCATTTAAGCTACTAGATTCGCGATTTCTTCTCAGAAATTTCACAGTTTTTAGTAACTGTCATCTATTAAAACAGAAGTGGCATCTGGAGTTCCCACAAGGAGTTGGTATTTGCTTTCTGGTGTTCCTGGTCTACATAAAAGCATTAGGAAACAATATGAGCAGCCATCTCAGATTGTCTGAATATGAAGTCGTTCACCGTTTCGTGAAGTTATCAAAAGATAAAAACGAATTGCAGAATGATTTAGACAAGATATCTCTATTCCATAGAGCGTTCATTAATGAATCTGCCAACAGTTGCAGTACTTATTTTGGCAAATAGTTTCAAACCTAACACGCTCCTTTTCACGCGCAGTCTACAGAGGGTGTACTGACAGTGCCTTATCTTAATAATATACTTCAAAGTGGCAACATAAGCTTTATAGAATGTTTGCGGAATAAATGTCCCAATCCATACTGGCGTCGTAACAAGTCAAAATCAAAATTGTTAAGAAACACGCATGGACTGTGACATTCGTTCTGCAAACATTTTACAAAGCATTTGTTGCCACATTGATGTTCATTATTACGATAAGGCACTGTCAGTGCAGCCTCAGTGGCTTGGAGTGAAAATGAGCCTGTTAGGTTTGAAACTGTTTGTCAAAATAAGTACTGCAACTTTAGGCAGATTCGTTAATAAGCGCTTTATGAAATTTAATACAGCTGCTAGTTCACTGTTCACAAATTGTTGAAAAAAGATGTCTATGCATTGTGTGGAAACTGAGCCTAAACAATAACAGGTGAGACACGAAATTTCAGTCACAAACTTTCTCACACTAATTCGAAAAGTATTTTGTTGATTGCTGCCAACCTATGTCAGAGTTCGCACGGAGAGATTTAAGTGCTCAATTTTCTAAGTGCCATTCAAGAGTAGAACTACGAAGAAATAGTATGAAAATGGTTCTCTTTGACCTCTGCCAAATACTTAAGTCTGTATTGCAGAACAGTCATGAAGATGTACGTGTGCAGAGGGGTCAGAAAAATGTTGACACCCTTTGAGAGTCCGTATTAATGGAACAAAATGACACACCGCTATAATTCCTGCACGCGGGGGAAGATTATTATATGACTTGAAAGTGACAACCATCAGCAGCCAAAAGACGACGGTGGCGCTGTACTGTTCACCGAACTACGGCTGTCAGTGTTGCTGACTCCTGTTGGTAATCGCTTTCAAGGTCCCCCATAGGTAGAACTCAAGAGGTGTAAGGTGTTGAGACCCTGGTGGGTACCCAACAGCTCCTGTTCGACCCATCCGTCGTCCAGGTAGATTTTCACCCAAGTATGTCTGACATATCTCTGATAGTGAGGCAGAAAGACATCTTCTTGTGGCAAAATCGATGTTTGCAGCACCAGCTACGCTATAAGATAAGGCACTGTCAGTACACCCTCTGTAGACTGCGCGTGAAAAGGAGCGTGTTAGGTTTGAAACTATTTGCCAAAATAAGCTATTTACAGTACCGTCGTGTTTGAACTGTCCCTGGTTAGACCAGACAACCACCGCTGAAAAACTGTTAAACCTCACGAATCATGCCTTCAAACCACTCGCAATACTCCTTAATTCGATCTGGGTCGTCCTCGTTCATAGACTGCAGCGATCGTCGAATGCACACTTTCCACTTTACAGCCTTCAGAACTCGTCGTACGCTTGATCAACTTACTTCACTTTCACGTGCACCCTGCTTCACAGATATTTAAGGTGATCTAGTAAAGTGTTTCAGCACAGTAGATGTTTTTCATCTGCTAGACCTTTCCTTATGGACATCCAGATCAGTACCGTCGGCTTCAAATTTATCCTGAATACGTTAATTTATTATGCTCCTTGGTGACTGAGTTACGTACACATTGCGACATTTCCGTTGTACCTCCATCATGTTTTCGTGGTTGCATTACCACTTCAATACGGCTTTCGTGGCTTAACCGACAACCTTACTTCATCCATTGCTGCATTGTCATCTGCTGGGAATCGGGCGCCGTAATCCACTGTCATCTGCTGGAAAACGGGTGCCGTAATCTGTTGAGAAACAATGTGCTAATTTACCGTGCAAAATTGCAACGGTATGTCATTTACTTCGAAAGACATTAAGTATCAAAGAGGACCACTCAGTACATGCAGAGAAAAGTAGAGGATTACTCATGCCACAATCTGCAGGAACCTTGCAACGAGTCTTCTTGCGCAGAAGTCGATAAATTCGAAATACTACATTTAAAGTATTTATTACTTTTCTTGCAGTGTAGCCAGTATGTATGAACCCCTTAGTAAGTACTAACAGCCAAAAAAATAGATTTTTGGAAATTGATCATGATAGAAATGGCTTCCATAGTATGTTTGTGACTATTGCTTACAGAAGACAGGAAAAGGAAATTCATTGTTAGCTAATTACGTATCATACTATTTGTATGGGTTTCTCGCGTGTTTTTAGTGTTGTAGGAGTTCCAAAGATTTTATAATGTGTTCCGAGAATGGCAACTGCTCATAAAGACAAGTTGTTCATATATGTAATGTTTTATTGTAAGAGAAGACAAAAAAAATTCGAATATAGTGATGTATGAAGACAATGAACTACAGCACTAGTTTACAATTCGTCAGGGAAAGCAGACAATATCGATTGTTACGTTGTTGCTCATTTCGGTAGACAGTTCATATTTATTTGAATACCTTTTTTTTTTTTTACCACTTTCGTCTTCGTCCATTGCTTACCCAGTGAAAGTATAGTTACGCTTTAGGACGAAAAATGCCCACGCGAAGTGCAAAGTCCGAAATGCTATGAACTGAGGCATTAGGATATATATTTACAATATAATAGAGTGCTTTGGAAAGAATAATTACTTTTAACAAAAATGTTATCTTTTTTTGAAAAACAAGTCTTTTGTGAAAAATGCAAACGGAGGGTAAGTGCTAGTACATGGTGCCTTTCCCTTCCGATTATATTAGGAAGTAAGTTTTAAAATACGTTTCGATGCAGGGGAATAATATTTGGGTTCGGTGGATACAATATTTCAGTAATTCCTCATGTTGCTAACACCAAGCTCGTATCTGATGATGCCAACATTGTCGACAGCTAAACTTTTGTGCCCGTTTGATACAGTGATTGTATAGAGCGCCAGAGAAAAATTCTTTTATCATTAAGTCCGGAGTAATCTTAAGAGTCAAAATATGAGATGTGTAATCGGAAACGTATCATATAACATGACAATTGTACAACGAGTCAAAAATGACATAGTACATTCTTGAGCGTATGAATGGTAAGAAATTGAACACAGTAACAATTTAGCATGTAAGTTTTATACTGCCAGTTTACTTTTTTCTGAGGACTGTGAAACATTCTAAAGTGAGGTAGCGGTTTGCTTGTAGTTTGTTATTCCTTTTATAAAGAGAGAGAATCATGTTATGAACTTCACCAACAAGAAAGAAAGGTGGAACTGTTCGTCTACGCTTTCGAGCAGTATATGTTTGATTTATGTGTTTACGAAAAAAAGAGAGCCCAATGGAGCTACTGATAAGATGAAATGGAATCCCACTCGCATTCTGCGAGCCAGCTGACGTAAAACTGTTTTCACTTCTATTCAATTTAGAGAAATGATTTATTATAGACACCTAGGTGTGAAATGTCTGTTCTTCCAACCAACCTCGCTTTTCACATAAATGTTTAGTGAAAGATAATACGAGGTATGAGAAATAATGGCATGAACTGAAACACTGAAAAGTGTTGAAACAAAAATATTTTGCAGCACACGTGTATGGCAATTGTCTTAGTCACTTAACTAATTGCTTAGTTACACTTAGTGTCACAGAATATACTGATGTGCCTTATTATTATTTTAAAAGAAATTATCAACACTGTAATCATTTTAAAAATTGCATGTAAAAACTTGAAGATTATGATTTTTTCAAACCTTGCTATGACAAGACATATAGAAAGACATATTCATATAGCAGCCGGTAAATCTTTCAATAAAATGTGAAAGAAACACTTTTGTCTCCGTATTAGGAATCATAACGAGGTAGATTAGATACCTACTCCTACCCATAAATAATTCAGAGCACTACAAAATTAACCCATTTGCAAAAATTCTTACCTTAAATTTACTTGAACCTCCACCAGTGAAACAGTGGTTGATGTTATGGGAGACTGTTGTCCCTAGAGGACAGGTATCTAGAAACACACGATGTCTTTTCGTCGGTACTTCACTCTAGTGACTGATTTTAGAATCATGTAAAGGAATACACATTAAAGACCACCTCAAGCAGTTTCCTCCAATTAATTCGTGATCTGTGGTTGTTTGACATGACATGTTTTGTACAATATATGCAAAATTTTTGACTTCTACAGAATTAACTTTCGAGCAGGCGCCCGTATGTATAAAGTGCGCCAACGACAAATAACATTGTTTTGTATCATTCCATTGTTGTTTTACAATTGTGAGCTCCTTTCTATTACTTCGTTACTGATTTAGCTAACACAGTGATAATCTGTGTTATTTTACGCCCAAGTGATCAGAAGTAATATAAAATAAACAGCTAGCCAGTTGAGAAAAAATTTACGATCCGTACAAGAAAATAACCCAAATTCCGAGCTTGTAGCACAACCTCATAGTGAGGTAGTTGCCTACGGGATAATTAGTAATCGAATACGTGTTTGGTGGGGATCTGATGCACCTGCGCCCTTTAATGCTCCGAGTGGGTCAATACTGTGCCTTGACACTTGAATGCGGCAACAGAGTGATACAATGGGAGTTTGTTTTATTATTGTTTAATTAAACAGTGATTTATCGTTGTTTAACTGAGCTATGATGAAGCTCTGATTCTGCTCGTACATGTATACCTTGGTAACATAAAGACAGCTATCCTTTACATGCGTATGAAGTACGCCGCGCCCTCTCGTGTTATGAAAATCAGCGAGCATGTTCAAGGGTTAAGCATCGTATAATACACTCCTGGAAATTGAAATAAGAACACCGTGAATTCATTGTCCCAGGAAGGGGAAACTTTATTGACACATTCCTGGGGTCAGATACATCACATGATCACACTGACAGAACCACAGGCACATAGACACAGGCAACAGAGCATGCACAATGTCGGCACTAGTACAGTGTATATCCACCTTTCGCAGCAATGCAGGCTGCTATTCTCCCATGGAGACGATCGTAGAGATGCTGGATGTAGTCCTGTGGAACGGCTTGCCATGCCATTTCCACCTGGCGCCTCAGTTGGACCAGCGTTCGTGCTGGACGTGCAGACCGCGTGAGATGACGCTTCATCCAGTCCCAAACATGCTCAATGGGGGACAGATCCGGAGATCTTGCTGGCCAGGGTAGTTGACTTACACCTTCTAGAGCACGTTGGGTGGCACGGGATACATGCGGACGTGCATTGTCCTGTTGGAACAGCAAGTTCCCTTGCCGGTCTAGGAATGGTAGAACGATGGGTTCGATGACGGTTTGGATGTACCGTGCACTATTCAGTGTCCCCTCGACGATCACCAGTGGTGTACGGCCAGTGTAGGAGATCGCTCCCCACACCATGATGCCGGGTGTTGGCCCTGTGTGCCTCGGTCGTATGCAGTCCTGATTGTGGCGCTCACCTGCACGGCGCCAAACACGCATACGACCATCATTGGCACCAAGGCAGAAGCGACTCTCATCGCTGAAGACGACACGTCTCCATTCGTCCCTCCATTCACGCCTGTCGCGACACCACTGGAGGCGGGCTGCACGATGTTGGGGCGTGAGCGGAAGACGGCCTAACGGTGTGCGGGACCGTAGCCCAGCTTCATGGAGACGGTTGCGAATGGTCCTCGCCGATACCCCAGGAGCAACAGTGTCCCTAATTTGCTGGGAAGTGGCGGTGCGGTCCCCCACGGCACTGCGTAGGATCCTACGGTCTTGGCGTGCATCCGTGCGTCGCTGCGGTCCGGTCCCAGGTCGACGGGCACGTGCACCTTCCGCCGACCACTGGCGACAACATCGATGTACTGTGGAGACCTCACGCCCCACGTGTTGAGCAATTCGGCGGTACGTCCACCCGGCCTCCCGCATGCCCAGTATACGCCCTCGCTCAAAGTCCGTCAACTGCACATACGGTTCACGTCCACGCTGTGGCGGCATGCTACCAGTGTTAAAGACTGCGATGGAGCTCCGTATGCCACGGCAAACTGGCTGACACTGACGGCGGCGGTGCACAAATGCTGCGCAGCTAGCGCCATTCGACGGCCAACACCGCGGTTCCTGGTGTGTCCGCTGTGCCGTGCGTGTGATCATTGCTTGTACAGCCCTCTCGCAGTGTCCGGAGCAAGTATGGTGGGTCTGACACACCGGTGTCAATGTGTTCTTTTTTCCATTTCCAGGAGTGTATATTGTACCTATTTCGTACATATTTTTCATTTCTTAGGTACCGAATTTCAGAGTGATTAAAACGCTATATATTTACAGGACCATTTATATAACACATGGACAGGTAAGCCATGCTTCGTCGGTTCTGCACCATCTTGTTCCTTGAAAAAGTATGTCTTTTACGACCGAATATGTAATGTTTCTGAATTAATTCTCTTTAATGTCTTAATAATTTCAGCTATCTTGAAAATCGAAATTGGTTTTAGCTCTTAATAGATTTGTGTCAAAATGCGTTTAATTCTAACTGATTTTTGATAATATTTCTGCTTAATTTCATTTACTGATTATTTCATTTACTGGTTATTCGTGTGCAGTAAAATAATGATGTAACAGATAGACAGTTAAATACAACATTGGGAAGATTTCCTCCACTGCAATCCTTTTACGAGGCCTGTTCAGAAAGTAAGCTCCGATTGATTGCCAAATTGAAACCACAGTGAACATCAGAAATGTTTTACTTGTAATAATTAGCTACACCTTTCAGCTACTTCTCTATGCAGTCGCCGTTCTGACTTAGACGTTTGTCATATCGTTGTACCAACTTTTCAATAGCCTCATCATAGAAGGCAGCCGCCAGTGCTTTCCGCCAATTCTCCACGCTGGCCTACACCTCGTTGTCTGTGTCAAAATGTTGTCTTCAAAGACAGCGGTTCATGTGACCAGAGATGAAACTCAGGGGGAGACAATTGCGGACTGTATTGTGGGTAATCACACATTTCCATTTGAAAACGATGCAGGAGCATCTTCATTGCCCCTGCAGAATGCGGCTGAGAATTGTCTTGAAGAAGAAACAGCACGACAGTTATGTAATGTTAGCTGCATAGCCTCAGGCGAAATTTCTCACCAGGCCCTCGTACTTGGCGGCAGACACTATTTTCTAGACATCTTTACGCACTCACTGCGAGCTCAGAAATGAGAAGAGCGACGTAATGCTAACTGGGGTTATACTAGAGACACTACCCAACACATCTGTGCAAAGCTTTATCGGATTTTCATAGTCGTTTCCATTTCGCGACCGATCGGAGCTTACTTTCTGAACGCCCCTCGTATGTTTCAAAAGATTTGTTCCTATGTGCATGATCATGTTGTACCTTGGAATACGTCTTAATACTTGGAAGAAACCTTAACTTTACGGTGCAATTTTTGTAATTTCAGAAAAAACTGAAGCACGTAAAAAGTGAACGCCATTATTTAAAAATGTTCTAAGGATACGTATTAAACTTCTATTACTGTGACAGGTAGAGGAAAACATGTAGAAAATGCACCAAGGTGCGACACTATAGCAACTAGTCACATTTACAGAATATTTTATTTCCAGGCAATTTAATATACAACACTGGGGTTAATTCACGTTTCTATTACATAAATTCAGTGAAAAAACTGGCCCTATAGAATATTAAATAGATAACGACTGTATAACGAGAGAGTAAGTACGCTACCAACGAATAACAGAGAAAAGATATAAATGCAGTATGTTACTTTTACTACTTATTTCTCCTATACTGTTATATTCTGCATTAGTAACAGATTTCGGAATTCATAATTTTTTTTCAAAATTTGATACAATTTATAATAACACGTATTGTAAATAAGTTATACACAACTGCAACCAGTCACTTTTTTCAATAATAATGCTTTATTACATGAACCAGTTTTCGAACCCTTTCAGGTTCATCTTCAGATGATTTCGGGAGGATCCGGGAAGTTACATCATTACTGGTAGTAGCATAATGTCACACTTTCTGCCATAGAACCAGCACCCAGCATTATGCTACTACCAGTAATGATGTAACTTCCCGGATCCTCCCGAAATCATCTGAAGATGAACCTGAAAGGGTTCGAAAACCGGTTCATGTAATAAAGCATTATTATTGAAAAAAGTGACTGGTTGCAGTTGTGTATAACTTATTTACATTAATATACAGTCACGGTTCTGAAATATCCGTAATGGATAAGCATAATAACACGTATTGTCAGCCAATAGTTCAATCCTCAGGTCTTCAATGTGGATTTGCTACCAATTTTTGCATGTTTAATTACCGATTTGTTATTGTGTTCAGGGTCTCCGGTAAACTGTAGGCAAACAAGTGCATGCTAACTTCATTAGAGCGCGCTTGTTAAAGTACTGCAGAGTTCAAACCAACCTTCAAGTCCAAGGCTCCTTTTTATTGCAGTTATAGCTACAAATCTCTGTAAGTAAAACAAACAGGAAATAATAACCGAGCAATTAAACTGTAATTACCTGTTGCTAACTGGCTGCAAAGAACTGAAAGGGAAGGAATAATGGTGGAGGGAAGAGGAATAAAATAATCCCTCTAAATTTAATCAGTTCGAAGTACATGTGGAAAAGTCAAGATTGCAGAGTGTTGGAACCGCGACACGCGGTTAAATCCTAACCCATGCAAAGGAAAGGGTGGTGTAAAAAAATGTCACAAACAACGAGTCGAAAATCGGTATATTTGATGCACATGTACTGACTAACAAACGATTACAGTCAGAAAAATTGTATGATATATTCAAGCGAAGGAGCTTCTCAGATTAAGGAAATCAATAACGCGTTGGTCCAGTTGGTATACCTCTGGCTCTTATGGAAGCAGTTTTCGGCTTGGCATTGATTCATAGAGTTCTTAGAAGTCCTCCTGAGGAATGTCGTTTCAAATTCTGTCCGATTGGTGCGTTAGATCGTCAGAATCCCGAGATGGTTGGAGGGCGCTGCCCATAATGTGGTATGATCCCCGGCAGAGGGTCTCTTGGAGACAAAGGCTGAGTGAAGAGGAGGAGACAGGCTGTCAGTCAGCGGTCGTTGGTTCACAGAATGGCTGCGACGATTGTCAGCTGCGTCCTAGAGTGCCAGCGATCTTGTCGTAGAGGCCGACATTCGTTATGTGAAGGTGCACAGCCTAATCATGCTGATGGCCTGTTCGGCCGGTCTGGGGGCACACAGGGTGATTCCGTGCTGGTGTTAGAAAGTTTCAGGGATGACAGTGAAGTGTAAATACACTCAAGAGCCAAAGAAACCTGCTAAATATCGTCCAGGGCCTGCGCGAACACGCAAAGTGCCGCAACACGACGTGACGTGGACTCGACTAACGTCTGAAGTAGCGATGGAGGGAACTGTCACCATGAATCCTGCATAGCTGTCCATAAGTCCGTAAAACTACGAGTCGGTGCAGATCTCTTCTGAATAGCACGTTACAAGGCAGCCCAGATATGCTCTATTATGTTCATGTCTGGGGGGAATTTGGTGGGCAGCGGAAGTGTTCAAACACAGAAGAGTGTTCCTGGAGCTACTTTGTAGCTATCCCAGACGTGTGGGTGACGCATTGTCCTGCTGGAATTGCCCAAGTCCGTCGGAATGCACAATGGATATGAATGAATGCAGGTGATCAGACAGGATGCTTACGTACGTGTCACCTGCCAGAGTCAAATCTAGACGTAGCAGGGGTCCCAGATCACTCCAATTGCACACGGCCGACACCATTACAGAGCCTCCACCAGCTTAAACGGTCCCCTGCTGACATGCAGGTCCATGGATTCATGAGGTTCTCTCCATACCCGTACACGTCCATCCACTCGATATGATTTAAACGAGATATCAGACAACATGTTTCCTGTCATCAACAGCCCAATATCCGTGCTGAGGGGCCCAAGCGAGGTGTAAAGCTTTTTTACAGGCATCATGGATAGTACACTAGTGGACCTTCGGCTCCGAAACCCCATATTTCGTTGAATGGTTCAGAAATCCCTGGGCTAGCAGGACAGAGCGGATGAGATTATATTTCTGGAAAAGGGCCAACATATAAACTTTATTTGTTAAAACACATAATCACACTAGCTGGAATCAAAACTCTCAAGGTTTTAACGAAAGACCTCCTTTGATTTAATTCAGATCGGCTGATGGCCACATCGAAAATCCGAGGCACAAGGCCTAAGCAAGGAATTGAGTACATGAGTTCTTCTGAAGGTTTCAATTCTTTAAAAAAAATTTATCTTCAATATAAATAGGTTGAAGGCCTTAGCTTAGATCTTTCCCATAGAGCTCGACTGAAGGCCACACATTAATCGAGAACAGTGTTACTGCTTAAGGCCGAGACAAATATTTTCAATGTTTAATCTAAATAGGCTGAAAACTCGGCTGAAGGCCGCATTTCCACAAAACAATTTAACCGCTTAAGGCCTAGGAAGAAGAGCTTTCAATTTGAAAAGACTGAAGGCCTTATCTTAAAATATTTCGTGTAAAACTCGTCTGAAGGCCTCATACTAAAGAATAACAATCTTATGACTTAAGGGCAAGACAATGATTTTGATTCAAGAGAGATTAAAACTCTGCTGAAGGCTACACAGCATGCAGAAAACTATTTTACGGGTTAAGGCCTAAAGGGAAGGGCTTCTAAATTTCAACTAAAATAGACTAAAGGCTTTATCCTAAAATGATTCCCATAAAAATCGGCTCAAGGCCTCATACGAAACCCAAACAATCATACGACTTAAGGCCCGGCAAAGAAATTTCCAATTTTTAATTTAAGCTGGGAAACTCGGTTGAAGGCCACATACAAACTAGCAAATATTTCTTAAGGCATAGATAAAATTTTTCAACTTTTGATTTCAAACGGCTGGAAACTCGGCTGAAGGCACATACCAGTACACTCTGATCTTACTGTTAAATTATATCGTGGTATATCCTCAACTATTAACATGTAAATAATCCGAACAAACTATGAGTTGCAAGTAGTTAGACGTACTGTGTCCCTACTAATAGGAAGAGAACAACAGAAAAAATAACAGTGCTGCATTACAGACAAGCAGAATTTCTCTGAAAATACTTACTGTTCCCTCAGTACTTAACGTTACTTGAAGACCTAATTCTCTGTAACTCAGTTCTCTCAACAAAACTTACAATGTCGTTATAAAAGCGAACTACATTCCCCAAAACAATTTTGTGTTGGACTTCACAAGAAAAAATAATATTTGTTCGAACATTTAAATGAACAAATACTGAAACTATAACCTGAATTACTTTTTACGTATGTCACTATTATTTTCATATCAACGGCGAAACTAAATTTTTCTCATCATTCAGCTTTGACAGTTTGCCTTTAGTTCTTGAACTCTTATGCTATGCTGGTGGAGGTTGCATGTGTTTCTCAGTTAACTTTCTGCTCTGTAACTGAAATCTGATGTACTTTTTTTAGAACGTTACCCGTCGAGAAACAGCGGTCTGGCTAAAAGTATTTGGAAAATGTTTTACAGCCTCGACAGCAATAACAACCGATTTCGGTCTGTAGGTAATCATCCTCAGACCCTTACACCATGATGACCCAGACCCGTAACCATTGAAATAAATGTTTTATTGCCGCCGAGATTGTTTGCAGTACATTTTTAATGAAATGTGATGCTTTCAGCCTACCAGTATATTGGTTTTGTTCCCTAATATACCAGTCTTCTACAAATATATTCACACGTTGTAGTAATAATAATAGTTAATGCTCCAGTCTGAAATTATATCCGTGGAATGATAGCAACATTTTCCTCATCGATCACATGAATCTTTCTTTTATTTTATTTTATAAATGCAGGTAGGTATCGTCCTACTTATTTCGCAAAACTTTTCAGAAGTTTTCTGTTCTCGCATTAGTTACAGTTTTGGTTTCATTTGTACCTCCAGGAGTAAGTCCGTAGAGTCTTTCAACGTTGTTGCGGTATCTAGCGTTTTTCCCTTTACCTATTACGTTAAGAACTGGTGTCCCTAGAAAGAGAACTTGTCCTAAATTGTGCATGTTAAATGAAAATCTTCAACAATTTCCATAAGGATAAATTGATCTCAAAGAAATGCAACATATATTTTATACTCATCTATATTTCAAATCAAGTATTTCAACCATATCACGAGTTGCTGTCACTACGGTCTCCATTCCATATCTGTTCTTCCTGTTCATCCTGTTTATGCACTTCTTGGTACAAAATATGGCAGGAACATCCTAAAATGTTGTAGCGTGGCATGGAGCCATTTCCTTCAAAATTCAAAAGAAACTGAGAGCTTCATGTAATTCTTGTGCTGTCTGCAATCTATAGATTGTCTTTCCTGTAATTATAATACGTTTCTATTGAAGTTACGAAAAACTCTAGCACCATCGTATTTGCAATTTATGAAAGAATAGCTGGCAATCGCATTCACAAAATCATTTAGACAACTGTTTCAGGTACCTTTCATGATTTAATTTAATATTAATGACAAGTAAATAACAAGTCACACGGTACCCAGCGTAGCTGATGTTTACGAATTCTGTCAGCACGTCTAGCGTGAGCAGCATGCATATGGCTGCGTTTCAGATACGAGAATTCCATTTATACTGGCAGACAGGGTCTGCAAGATATTTCTTATTTGTTTTCTTGCAACGCGCTTATTTTCCGTTCCTTCATATTTATGTGGAAACTTATATTCGGAGCCAATATCGAATTCGGCACCAAGTTCACAATATGGGCACGTCCGCAGAAGACGCCTGGCGTCTCATAGACTTCCAGACCGTGTTGCAGGAGCACGAGGTACGTGCCCGCAAAGCCATCTAGGCAAAGAGTGGCAAAATGCAAACTCACGGAAACTCGTGGAGCAGCGTTGCTCAACGTTTTCGATGCTTGCACAGCGGTTTGAAAATCAGTTCTTCTGCGTGCGGAATGACTTTCAGTACCGCATAATTTTCGCTCAAGCAGTAGCGATAAAGGCTTATACTGCGAAAAGTGTCTTTTTAATAGTATTTAGCGACTACACAGATGGAAGCAAGGAAGATTAAAGTTTAACGTCCCGTTGACAGTTGTCGTTAGAAACTGATCACAATCTCGGGTTATGACAACGTGGGAAAGGAAATCGGTCGTGCCGTTTTCAAAAGGGCTATCCCGACATCTGCGTGGAGCGATTTAGGGAAGTCACTCAATATATAAATATGGATGGCCGGATGCGAAATTTAGCCATATCATTCTGACTGCGATTCCAGTGTGGTAACCATTTAACCATTGTCCCAACTCGCTGGGTGATATAGATGGTCTTAATGTGGCACTAATTAGAGATCAATTTAGTTACACTATTTTACGAAGAAAAGGAATGATTCAGTAACAGGAAGAAATTATCGAGATGTTACTTCTAATGAATGCGGAAATAACTTAAAATCTAAACAATGGAAATAATAACTCAACAAATGTCTGAGTACTTAAGTCATAGTCTTACAAAGATCACATTACGCATGAGTCCATACACTGGATCGTGAGCAAGCTTGATGAATATTTAGCTGGAAATACAATTGTCAGCCACGTATAAGACATACTCAAGGAAGGTGCAATACAGGGAGCTGGTGTTGCCCTTCTTTCCACTACTGATGTCAAAATTATTCGCTTCCGTTTGTGACATTTTTTCTTTAGTCGTGCATCTACCACAGTTATATAACATAACTGATTTGTTCAAATGTGTGAGAAATCTTACGGGACTTAACAGCTAAGTTCATCAGTCCCTAAGCTTACACACTACTTAACCTAAATTATTCTAAGGGCAAACACACACACCCATGCCCGAGGAAGGACTCGAACCTCCACCGGGACTAGCTGCACAGTCCATGACTGCAGCGCCTTAGACCGCTTGGCTAATCCCGCGCAGCTATAACTAATTTTTTATTGATGGTGCACCTAAAAGAATTTTGTTATCCACAGTATAGTTCACCTATTGCTGAAGACAACAGTATATTTAGTTCGTGTGGAGAAATTTTATGTAAAAGAATCATAATTTAAGATACTGCTGCGCCACCAACAAGTACAGTCGCGGATTTGGGGAATTCCTGTAGATTCCGCGCAGCTGTGGCTGGAAGGTAGTAGTTACGGAACCCATTGTCACATCGAACGGCAGGCGCGGGCAATGTTGATATTTTGCAAACGACTCTGTCAGACAGGTTTACAACACCGCCCGCAGGCGAGAAAACACGGTTCGGTGGGCACTGTACACGAGTGTGAAGTAATCAGGACTGCAAAGACATTGGCATCTGCATTTACATCTACACCTGATCGTGTTAGGCGGAAGATACTTTTTGTGGCACAAACTGAGCCCTCCAATCGTGTTCCACTCGCTCTAATTTATCGAATTTTCTCCTCAAGGTCATTAAGTGACAGGTATGTGCGGGGAAGTAATATGTTGCCCGACTCTTCATGAAAAATACTCTCTCGACATTTCAATAGTAAATCTCTCCGTGACGCGCAACGCCTCTCTTGTAACGTCTGGCAATAGATTCTGGTGCTCTTCTATAATTCTGCAACAGGTTGACGTCAAAAGTATAATTGGTCTACAATCGTGTGCATATGTCCCATGGCCCTTCATAAAAACGAAAAGATTGCAGGTATCGCATCTGGTCCTGACGTCTTTGCACTAGTAAGTGCTTGATGCTGTTTTTCTATTCTGCGATCGGTTATCTCTGTGGTGTCACTGCCAGACACCACACTTGCTAGGTGGTAGCTTAAATCGGCCGCGGTCCATTAGTACATGTCGGACCCGCGTGTCGCCACTGTGTGATCGCAGACCGAGCGCCACCACACGGCAGGTCTCGAGAGACGTACGAGAACTCGGCCCAGTTGTACGACGACGTTGCTAGCGACTATACTGACGAAGCCTTTGCTCTCATTTGCCGAGAGACAGTTAGAATAGCCTTCAGCTAAGTTAATGGCTACGACTTAGCAAGGCGCCAATTGTATCAGTGCATGTATTTTACGAGTCTCATTTGTATAGTCAAGAGAGATGTACCAAAGGAAGCATTAAAAGTTAAGTATATTCCAAAGCTACGTATTTTCTTTATAGTATTCAATACGTATCCTGTTCCAGACTTGACGCCAGTCGGCGTGTGTGTACGCGTGCCTTTCGGCTTCCTTCTCAGTGTGGCGTAGCTACCTTGTTACGCCACAACAGATTGACGACGAGGATTACAGGATCGTGTTCTTTCTACTTGCTTTGCTCTGAATTATTTGTGTCATGGCTTCGCCACATTCTCCAGATGTACTGTCCGAATTTTATCGCTTGCAGAATCAGCAGACGCAGGTGTTATTGGATGCCCTTGGACAGCTCGTCCAGGGTCAATGTGAGCTGCACCCCGATGCGGCCGCCGCCGCTTCATCGCTACCGCAGCCACAACATGCGGTTGCACCTCCATTTCGTAGCTTTGACGCAGCCCACGAATCTTGGACTGAATGGTCCAGACAATTCGAGTTTCATCTAGCCGCCTACAGAATTCAAGGTAATGAGCGGCAGCCGTTTTTGCTTTCTTGTGTCGGTGTGTCCACCTACCGTGTGATAGTGAAATTGTTTCCCCGACGCGACATAGCAACTCTGTCCTACGAAGAAATTTTGTCTGCTTTAGATGCCTATTTCAAATAAACAGTTAATGTAGTTGCAAAAAGGTATACGTTCTTTCGTACAAAACGTACGGCCGGTCAGACTAATAGGGAGTGCGTTGCAACATTGCAAGGACTTACTAGGGATTGTGATTTTCAATGTGAATGTGGACTTCCGTATTCAGATACTATGGTGCGTGATGCAATAGCACAGAACGTTTCTGATGTTCGCATACGGGAACAGATTTTGAAACTAGTTAATCCCTCCCTTCAACAAGTGATAGACATACTGGATAGGCAAGACACACTTGACTTTGCTCAGGAATCATTTGAAACTTCGCCAGCAGTGTGTCGCATTGACCGGCCCGCCGGGCGCGCAGCACGGGACGCTAAACGGCCCTCGCGCACGTCCGCGCAGCTGCAGCCTAGCTCGCAAACACGTGTGCCGCGTAAGCTTGCCAATGCCGTGCTAAAATCATGCCCGCGGTGTGCAACTAGACATTCGCGTGACAATTGCCCGTCACGCCAAGCTATTTGCTTTTACTGTCATAAGAAAGGACATGTTCAAAGTGTTTGCCAGAAAAAGCTAAGATCAGACAATCAAAACCATTCCAGGCCCTTTGCTTCGCGCCGGAATCGAACCAGGGACAGTCAGGCTCGTGGACCTTCGCCCATTGACATTCATGTCGTTAATTCCACCCAGTCCAGTGCCACTTTATCAAACAGTGACTGTGTTCGTCCCACAAAAAGTGTGCGTCGACGTCGCCGGACATCCCGTAAAGTAGCGAGTGCTTCTGTACCGGTATCAGTTCATATTGCACGTGAAAGTCGCTCTTGTGGTCAGCAGGACAATAAACGTTTTGTAGACTTAGACTTTGGAGGCAAAGTGATACCATTCCAGCTCGATACCGGAGCTGCAGTTTCATTGCTCAATCAAGACACGTACCAACAACTGGGCAAACCTCCGTTGCGTGCCGCAACTGTTCAGCTCAATAGTTATTGAGGACAGCAGATACCTGTGTTAGGACAGTGGAGCCTTCTTGCCACATACAAGGGACAAACAAAACTTGTGTCATTTTACGTTCTTCGTTCTTCTACTGCAGTGAACTTGTTTGGGTTAGATTTATTTCAGTTGTTTAACTTATCTATAGTCAATCAGGTCCTATCAGTGAATCAGACTGTGCCTTCCACCAGTGTATCTAGTCTATGTGAGGAATTTGCAGACATTTTTGCACCGGGCCTTGGTTGCGCTAAGAACTATGAAGCACATTTGGAACTCAAAGTGGACGCGCAACCGAAATTTTTCAGAGCGCGCAATGTTCCCCACGCATTGCGTGATGAGGTCGCAAGAACATTACACGATTTAGAATCCCAAGGTGTAATTGAACGTGTGCAGGCTTCTCTCTGGGCCTCACCCTTAGTAATTTTGCCAAAACCTTCCGGAAAATTGAGACTTTGCGTGGACTTCAAGGCAACTGTGAATCCACAACTTGTGACTGCAACTTTTCCTTTGCCCCGCCCGGAAGATCTTTTTGATAAACTGTGCCCGGTTAAATACTTTTCGAAATTGGACCTAGCAGATGCGTACTTGCAAATACCAGTGGACGCAGAATCCCAGCGCGTCTTGGTGGTTAACATACATCTTGGATTGTACCGATTCAAAAGACTGCCATTCGGGTGTGCATCCGCCCCTGCATTGTTTCAGCAATATTTACAAACTGTTTGTGCGTCGGTCCCTACAGCTGCGAACTATCTGGACGATATTGTGATCTCCGGAAAGACAGAAGCCGAACATTTCGCCAACCTACGAACGTTATTTCAGGTCTTGCGACAAAATGGTCTTCGCTTGAGGAAGGACAAATGTGTGTTTTTTGCTCGTTACTTACCATTTTTGGGACATGTCATTAATGCCCAAGGCATACATCCGAGTCCAGAGCACCTCCGTGCCATACAGGAGTTGCCTTCGCCACAGAACTTGAAACAGCTACAGAGTGTGTTGGGAAAAATTAATTACTACCATAAATATGTTCCCCATGCCGCTTCCATTTCAGCTCCGCTTCATCACTTACGCCGTAAAGGTGTTCCGTTCGTCTGGACGACGGAATGCGAACGCGCCTTTCGCCAGTTGAAATCGGCGTTGCTTTCAAATACTTGCCTTACGCCATTCGATCCCCAGAAACCACTTCTGTTGATGGTCGATGCATCGGATTTCGGGATCGGTGCTGTGCTTGCGCACAAAGATGGATCGCATGATCGTCCTATTGCCTTTGCTTCAAAATTGCTCTCGTCTGCGCAACGCAATTATTCCCAGATAGAGAAAGAAGCTTTAGCTCTCGTGTTTGGTGTTACTAAGTTCCATGATTTCTTGTATGGTCGTCACTTTACCATTATCACAGACCACAAACCTTTGACATCGCTTTTTCATCCGAACAAGCCTGTACCTCCACGTACAGCGCAGAAATTCATTCGCTGGTCTCTTTTCCTCTCGCAGTACCGCTACGATATCTTGTATCGGTCCACCGCTAAGCACGGAAACGCTGATGCGTTGTCCCGTTTGCCTGTTGCTGAGGATAAAGCATTCGATTCTTCCAAACTTGCTTGCATGTTCATTGATTCGGAATCCGATGACGTGGTCGAATCGTTTCCGATTGATTTTCGTCGTGTCGCTACAGCCACAGCTGCTGACCCTGTCCTTGCTACTGTTTTGCGTTTTGTTGCTACTCAATGGCCCTTATCAAAGTCACGGATCGAGGATCCGTTGGTTCGCCGATTTTTTGCTCACAAGGAGGGACTTTTTGTACGACGTGGTGTTTTGTTGTTGCGTTCGGATAATGATCAATCCAGAGTCGTGGTCCCACGTTCGTTACAGTCCTCTGTCTTACGGCTTCTTCACCAAGGACATTGGGGTATAGTGCGTACGAAACAACTTGCTCGTCAGCACTGTACTTGGTTCAGAATCGATGCAGCGATTGCGAATATGTGCTCTTCTTGCGTGGCGTGTGCCGAACAACAATCCGCCCCACCGCAGAAATTCTTTGCATGGCCGACAGCCACTTCCCGTTGGCAACGCTTGCACATCGATTTTGCTGGTCCATTCTGGAATGCTCGATGGTTGGTTGTGGTGGATTCCTTCAGTAATTTTCCTTTTGTTGTCCGGATGTCTTCCACGACGTCATCTGCCACCATCCAAGCGTTGTCCGCTATTTTTTGCATTGAAGGTCTTCCCCAGACTATTGTTTCCGACAATGGCCCACAATTCATGTCCGCAGAATTTCAGTCATTCTGCAAGGCCAAGGGTATTCAACATCTGACATCCGCGCCGTTTTCGCCTCAGTCAAACGCTGTCGCTGAACGGTTGGTCCGGACTTTCAAGTCACAGATGTTGAAGTTGAAAGAGTCGCATTCTAGGGAGCACGCATTGTTGCTCTTTTTGTCTTCGTATCGCTCTCAGCCCCGCGATGGTCGCTCGCCGGCTGAGTTGCTCCATGGTCGTCCTCATCGAACCTTGATGTCTTTGCTGCATCCGCCGCATCAGGTTCCAGTGCAGCGGCAGACTACTGCTTTTGCTCCTGGTGACGTTGTTTTCTATCGCAACTATTGCGGTTCACGGCGTTGGCTCGCAGGGCGCATTCTTCGCTGCCTCGGCCGCGCGATGTATTTGGTTTTGGGGGCCTCTGGTGAGGTGCGTCAGCATCTCAATCAGCTGCGCCTCTGTCGTCGCCTGGGTTCTGCCGCTCCCCGTCTGCTTTCAGCGACGGTGCCGTCCGGTCAGCGCCCTGGGGACCCATCTACTGGCTCGCCTCATCCCCAGGTGTTACCGACGCTGCCTTCCATTTTGCCTCATGGCGACGCGCCGCCGCCGCCGCCTGTTCTCCCGCCGGCGCCGCTCGCAGTGGACGCGTCGCTGCAACCGCCGGGCGCCTCCCTGGGTCACGCGCCGCCGCTCGCTTCCCGTGACCGGCTGGCCTTCCACCATGGAACTCGTGCCCGCTCCGGACCAGATGTCGTCTTCGCCCGTCGGGTGCCCCGACCACATGGAGGTCGACCCTTCGGCCCCTCCTGTCTCTCTACGGGCGCATACACCGCATGTTGACGTGCACCCTGGACTAGGTTTTCAGGCGTTTCCTAGCTCCCCTCCGACCGAATGGCCGCATGCGGGTGGCACAGCCTCGCCTGTTGTTAGGCTCCCCACCTCATCGCATACGTCAACATGGGGTCCTCCCCACGGCGGGCGGAAGCCTTATAACACGACCGTTCGCCGATTTGCGGGGGAGGAATGTGGTGTCACTGCCAGACACCACACTTGCTAGGTGGTAGCTTAAATCGGCCGCGGTCCATTAGTACATGTCGGACCCACGTGTCGCCACTGTGTGATCGCAGACCGAGCGCCACCACACGGCAGGTCTCGAGAGACGTACGATAACTCGGCCCAGTTGTACGACGACGTTGCTAGCGACTATACTGACGAAGCCTTTGCTCTCATTTGCCGAGAGACAGTTAGAATAGCCTTCAGCTAAGTTAATGGCTACGACTTAGTAGGCGCCAATTGTATCAGTGCATGTATCTTACGAGTCTCATTTGTATAGTCAAGAGAGATTACCAAAGGAAGCATTAAAAGTTAAGTATATTCCAAAGCTACGTATTTTCTTTATAGTATTCAATACGTATCCTGTTCCAGACTTGACGCCAGTCGACGTGTGTGTACGCGTGCCTTTCGGCTTCCTTCTCAGTGTGGCGTAGCTACCTTGTTACGCCACAACAATCTCAATGTCTGTAATTCCGACGTTCGTACGACGATTGAAAGGAGGGGCCGTATTACAGTCTTCCGTGGTGAAACAATTTCGGAAGACCGAATTCATCATCTTGGCCTTCTCTCTGTTATCTTGCATTTCGGTCCAGTATGATCACTGAGGAAATGAATAGATGATTTTGACCCACTTACTGATTTTGCATTCGACCAAAACCTCTTAGGGTTTTTATTCAGATCTGTTGATAAAATTTTACTTTCAAAGTCATTGAACGCTTCTCCCATTGCTCTCCGTAACCTCATTTTCGCTTCGTTCAGCTTTTGTTTGTCAGCTAAGTTTTCACTTCTCTTGAATCTGAGATGAAGTTCTCTTTGTTTACGTAGCAGATTTCCAATACAGCTGTTAAACTATGGTGTGTCTTTCCTATCCGTTAATACTCCTTCTTGGACTGATGACCATAGATGTTAAGTCCCATAGTGCTCAGAGCCATTTTTGAGCCAATACTCCTTTTGGCAAGCTCAATGTGTAGTATTTTTGGGGTTCAAGGTCATATAAAGAAAACAATTTATATAGATCATTTATTGTCCATAATACAACATACAGTCTCCTACAATCTTTATCTTACAATTGCTATTTCCTACTTTAGCCCAAATAAACAAATACTTGTCAGAATTAAGCAGCTTTTTTCTTCTAGTTCAGATGAAAAACGGCTTGTCTGGAACCAAAGCAAAATAAGGAATCTTCAGTAGTAGTCCAGTACTCTCGCTAATACTCCATGTCTTCCAAGCCAAAATGTTTGCATCTAGAAAAGCTTCAAGAACACCATAGTCTGCACGACTGCCCCATACAACAGCCAAGGTCAAACATGTACTGTCTCCAAACACGGATGATACATCACACGTGAACTGCATTTTAAGTCCACGAAAACCACTGGGGCTACCAATAAGCTGCTGCTTATTAAATTGCCCAATAAGGTCAGCGTTGATTGCTTGCAATGACCTATATACAGGAACATACCGGCGAAAGCGCGAGGCATTGCAGCGGCACATTAATACTAAGTAAACGTCGCAACCAATGCACAGCAAAACACAGCGCTAATTGAGCGAGGTTAACAGCACGGTCCTCCGATCCAAAGTCCCGCTCATCTAACCGCAGCCAGGCTATTTATAGCCTGCGAGATGCCTGAGCGAGCTCTTATCAGCTCTTCCACATATTTTTCTAGGGAATATTGTACGATCCCCTTGAATTTTTTCCATTTGTTTTCCACATCTTTGTCCTCATCATCGAATATCTGACTGCTCAGGTACTCTGACATTTCTGTCCTATTGCTAAGCAAAAATATCTTCCTAGCTTTCTTAACATTCTTTGTCAGACCCATTTGTCACAGATGCTATCACTGCCTTATGATTACTGATATCTTCCTCTATGTTAACTGATTCGATAAGCTCAGGTCTGTTTGTTTCCAAGAGGTCTAAGACGTTACCTTCACTAGTTGGTTCTCTATCTGCTCAAAGTAATTTTCGGACAAGACATTCAGAACAATGTCACTCAAATCCCTGTCTCTGCCACTAGTTCTGATAGATGTGAATACCTGTCAGATGGAAGTGATCCCCAATTGTAATGGGATGATCAGCAAAATTATTAACTATACTCTTAAAGTTCTGTCTGAAGCGCTATGCAACTAGAGCTCCTGACCTAGGCTGTCTATATAAGCTTTACTATTTTTGACCGATCTTTAATACTTCACTCAGGTTAGTTAACAATCGGAATCAGTGATAACCTCTCTACATTTTATCGAATTATTTACTGCAATAAACACGCCACCATCACTGGCGACTAAAAGTTATCCAGTCTTAACTTAGGAATTCGTTGTGATAACGTCCAGCTTCAACCAACTTTCTGTTCGAAATACTATCTTTGCATGATAGCCTTCAGTAAGCAATACCTACCTTGGATGGTCTTGCAGCCGCGCGGAATTTAGCCGATCGGTCTAAGGCGCTGCAGTCATGGACTGGGCAGCTGGTCCCGGCGGAGGTTCGAGTCCTCCCTCGGGCATGGGTGTGTGTGTTTGTCCTTAGGATAGTTTAGGTTAATTAGTGTGTAAGCTTAGGGGCTGATGACCTTAGCAGTTAAGTCCCATAAGATTTCACAGACATATGAACATTTTTTGATGGTCTTGCAGTTTACTAAAATCGTATTAACCCTTTCTATTCCTGGCCTGAGAAGAAGTTCTCTCAGGGCTAATTTATCAGGAAAATCCTGTTTGATCCCAAAGGAGGATTTCACTAACTAGAAAAGCCCTATGTGCTCGCCACATCACTCCGCTATTTTAGTAGCCGCTTCCAGCGTGTAGTGCACTCCTGACCTATCAAGGGTAAAACTATAGTTCTGTATCCGATAGTGCAGATCTCGAAATTCGCATCCGATACCGTCGCAGAGCCGTCTGAGCATCAGGTTTAGACCTTCCACTCCGCTCTTAACCAGAGGACCACGAACAACCCTGGGTACGACACTACAAATGCCGGCCGTTGTGGCCGAGCGGTTCTAGGCGCTTCAGTCCAGAACCACGCTGCTGCTGTGGTCGCAGGTTCTAATCCTGCCTCGAGCATGGATGTGTGTGATGTGTTTAGGTTAGTTTGGTTTAAGTAGTTCTAAGTCTAGGTTACTGATGGCCTCAGATGTTAAATCCCAAAGTGCTCAGAGCCATTTGAACCCATTTTTGACACTACAAATAGACACCTTAGCCTGTGGCCACGTTGCGAAGCTAGTTGCCTTCACCAAAGAAGCCGCCCGCCGAAGGATCGAGAATGCCCGCAGAATTCAAGCAGCAGGCGTCATTCGCGCTGACAAGTGCAATTATATTCTGTGAAGAACCCATACGTTGCAGTTACAACAGCTCCTAGTGCCCTGTATGTAGCGGCCATAGTGGACTAAGGAAATCTGACGTAATTATTAAAGAGGACTCCACTTGTCCCCTCTGGGGGAACTATTTCAGAGGCGTAGGGAAAGACGTATTAATAAGCGATCCCGGAGGCTCAAATGAGAAGTTGTGTCGCCATCCTGTCGGCATCTAGAGCCGGAGAGAATGACGATTGGTTAAGTTACAGGCCAACCACACCGACCTGGAAGCTGCCGTCCTCCCGATTGTCAGAGCTGTCAGCAGTCACGGACTGAGCTGCCCTGGGAGGACGGCTGGAGCTGCTAAGACTCATCACAGCGACGGCGGTCGGCTGTTACCCTTCGGCACTCTACATGGGGTCCACGAGTTACGCTTGAGAGAGAAGCCATACGTGTCCCGAGCTACCAGTTCAGCCTACATGCGCAGTAGCACCTTAACCGTGGTGTGAGTAGGAATTCTACCTCTGCTAGGCTCGGCGGCCGGACGACAACGCAGCAGATTACGGCATTAACACTGGCGCTGGCCCACGCACGCAGGCCACGCCCTGCCATCACCGATATCAGTGGAAAGTCCACTTTATACCTGCGTTGCAATAACGTCAGTGACACACTTTCTGGCGTTTCTCTGCACAATTCGGCGTGAGTGACCCCTCTCTCCCAAACCATACCTCACCGTTGTTCTGACATATTACAACCCCTGTACGCGAGGGTTGTAACTTTGCTGTTAGGAAGTGGCTCATCCGTTTTCCAACACCGTACACTGTCAGGAAGTGTTCGTCCACGTCCAATACTACACTACCGTCCATTAAAATTGCTACACCACGAAGATGACGTGCTACAGCCGCGAAATTTAACCGACAGGAAAAAGATGCTGTGATATGCAAATGATTAGCTTATCAGAGCATTCACATAAGGTTGGCGCCGGTGGCGACACCTACAACGTGCTGACACGAGGAAAGTTTCCAACCGATTTCTCATACACAAACAGCAATTGACCGGCGTTACCTGGTGAAACGTTGTGATGCCTCGTGTAAGGAGGAGAAATGCGTACCATCAAGATTCCGACTTTGATAAAGGTCGGATTGTAGCCTATCGCGATTGCGGTTTATCGTATCGCAACATTGCTGCTCGCGTTGGTCGAGATACAGTGACTGTTGGCAGAATATGGAATCGGTAGGTTCAGGAGGGTAATACGGAACGCCGTGCTGGATCCCAACGGCCTCGTATCACTAGCAGTCGAGGTAACAGGCATCTTATCCGCATGGCTGTAACGGATTGTGCAGCCACATCTCGATCCCTGAGTCAACAGATGGAGACGTTTGCAAGACAACAACCATCTGCACGAACAGTTCGACGACATTTGCAGCAGCCTTGACTATCAGCTCGCAGACCATGGCGGCAGTTACTCTTGACGCTACATCACAGACAGGAGCGCCTGCCATGGTGTACTCAACGACGAACCTGAGTGGACGAATGGCAAAACGTCATTTTTTCGGATGAAACCAGGTTCTCTTTACAGCATCATGATCGTCGCATCCGCGGTGAACGCACACTGGAAGCGTGTATTCGTCGTCGCCATACTGGCGTATCACCCGGCGTGATGGTATGGGGTGCCATTGGTTACACGTCTCGGTCAGCTCTTGTTCGCATTGACTGCACTTTGAACAGTGGACGTTACATTTCAGATGTGTTACGACCCGTGGCTCTACCCTTCATTCGATCCCTGCGAATCCCTACATTTCAGCAGGATAATGCACGACCGCATGTTGCAGGTCCTGTACGGGCCTCTGTGGATACTGAAAATGTTCGACTGCTGCCCTGGCCAGCACATTCTAAAGATCCTTCACCAACTGAAAACGTCTGGTCAATGGTGGCCGAGCAACTGGCTCGTCACAATACGCCAGTCACTACTCTTGATGAACTGTGGTATCGTGTTGAAGCTGCATGGGCAGCTGTACATGTACACGCCATCCAAGCTTTGTTTGACTGAATGCCCAGGAATATCAAGGCCCTTATTACGGCCACAGGTGGTTGTTCTGGGTACTGATTTCTCAGGATCTATGCACCCAAATTGCTTGAAAATGTAATCACATGTCAGTCCTAGTATAATATATCTGTCCAATGTTTACCCGTTTATCATCTGCATTTCTTCTTGGTGTAGAAATTTTAATGGCCAGTAGTGTATGTTTTAATGAGAGAGTTGGTTTAGCGAGTGGTGAATGAGTCACTGGCACTTGACGTAGGTTTGGTGGTACCAGCTCAGTATAATGTGCTTCGGTGAGTCTAAGTTTTATTTACGTTATTATTTATGTTTGCTCTCGTTGCTAGAGTTACTTGTGTGAGCAAGGGTACATGATGTTTGGAGTTGCTTTCGTGAAGCTATAGGAACTTGTGGACTTATCTTTGTTTAGAGTGAATGGTGGGTGTGATAATTTAGTGTCGGTGAGGTGTCCATTTTGCAGTTCGTCTGGACACAGTTGCCATGCAGCATGCTGTAGCAGCTGTTTGTTCTGTGTACAGGAGTACTGGTCATCTGTCTAGTACCTGTACTGAGTGTAGATGGTCGATGATTTCCCAGGACAAATTAATTTGTGCTCACTTTACTTGTGTAGGTTTAAATGGGAGTTCTTGTTTTGCCTTTTTTTTTACTCACGAAGGTGGAAGCAGAGCACGCAATATTCTGTTGCTGCATTAATTCAATAAGTTCAAGTGTTAACAGAGCAGTTTGAAGGCACGAAACAGAGAAATTTCGAACTCAGTCGTGAGTTACAGGCTCGAAAAGAGAGTTACGATTCATGGGAGAGAAGTCTGGACTGGCAGTGCCTTTTGTTGCATATGACCCGGCAATGGTCGCACTGATTAATTCCTTCTCGCTCAAGGCAACGGAGAACGTGACAATTGTCATTAAGGGACTTTGCAGAAGCACGTGGGTGGTCGTATGAAGTAACCCTGCATGTTGCTAGTATGCATTTGTCAAGGAGCGCCGTAACATACGTTGTTAACACGAGTCATTGATTGAAGAACACATGTTTGGTGACTGAGCCGCGGGATTGTACCAGCGGTACGAAAATCAGAAAAAGCACAATTTTTTCGGAAGAAATTATGTACGTTGTCGATGCAGTGCAATCAATACTTTAAACGCAAATACATACGTATATACCCAGAATGCAGCAGCTAATAGGGTACTGTTACATGAGGCAGAAAATAGAGCGGTGGATGGTTTTTCGCGTCGTGTATTCGCTGAAATGTCACGAAGGGTACGGATGGAGAGCCTGGAGAACTTAAAGTCAACTCTTAGGAACGCAGAGCATACAGAGAAGGTGGATGTGGCGACAAACCAGGGAGCGAACCACTACATGTTCGTCTTTGAAGTCAAGTGATACAGATGTTGTCGTGAGGGGCATGTGAGGAAGCAGCGTATGCTGGCAGACTGCTATGCTTGTGGCATAGTGGGCCACCAGGGATTTAAGTGGGAAGGGTGGAAAGCACCGCCAAGGGAAGGAGCTGTTAAACTCAAACGGGATTGCTCCAACCGTACCGATGGACTGTACCACGTACAAGTTAGTGCACAGACGGAATGCAGCTTAGTGGGTTTAGCGGCTGACAGGGAATAGAACGTCAAAACTGGGGTTTTCGGTAGGGATAGCTAAGTTCAGCGAACGCATGGAGGTGTTGCCATGAGTAGGAGCAGGTTATTCATTTCTTCATTTTCAACATTGCGCTGCCAGGGAACATCAACATTATTTAAATTCCTTAAGTCGTTTATTAGTGGTTTTGTCAACAGTTGCAGTATTTAGGCTATTAGACGATTAGTTTCCATCCTAATAGGTCCATTTTCAAGCCTGGCCCAGTGAGGCTACAAAACCAGTACAGAGTTGTCAGTGAACTGTGAATACAAAAGTAGTATTACACTTAAAAGTTCAAATGTAGCATAAATTAATTATTTGAATAGAAACATAACTGCACTGACAGTGTCTGATCCTAATAATGAACGCTGAGTGAGAACACATGCTCTATAAATGTTTGCAGGATGAATGCCACAATCCATAAATGCCTGTTACCAAGCCAAAATCAATCTGGAGGTCAACAGAGCCAACAGCGTCGGGAAACAGACTATCGATGGCGCTAGCGTCGCGCCTAACGTACAAACGCACGTCCGTATCCAAAGGGCGTGTCGCGTTTCAAAATGTGGGTGCGTCTAAGCAGCTTTAGTAAACCTGACTTCAAAACGGTGAATGACAACAACAGATGTACAAGTATTACACAAATACAAATAGTAGTGCGAAGTGCACCCTTCACATATTTGAACAGAAGACAAGCATTTCATGTTCAAACGCGCGTCCACGGCCAATGGACGTATCGAATTAAAATAGGGGGCATCGCAGAGCGTTTATTGCCAATCACATATAATAAAAAGTACAATGACACCAGTAACATTTGCTGCTCCATTACAAATTTTACGTTATACATACACATGGTTGTCCTCCAAAAGTCTACATGAATATAATTTACGTGCGTAAAGAAATTTTAAGACACATATGTGGTTTGTTTAGGCAGTAGGTTTCGTATGAAACACGGTCCTGCTAAAACAGCGTCTCATATTACCGAATCACCACTGCATCACGTCATTTGCAACCACCTTGAAATCGCCTGGTCCTATACTCAAAGTGCGTATCTATTCATGCGAACCCTATTGTGAATTTTACGCAATTCCAAACAAATCTGCGTTACTGGTCACGCATGCTGCATGAACAACCTTTTACATATGGTGCCTCTAACATCTCGCCACCCTTCAGATATACATATCAAGACCTGACATAATTTACTAACTAGATATTCTAATCCAATTACAGGTGCACTTAATTGCCCTCCTACGAAACAGTGTTTCAAATTCAAACATCCTGATTAAACAAGTTTGCTGGCTTGATATGCATCTCTAATTGCGGATTACACTCAAATAATGTCTCTTCCGAAACATCATCCTAAGTACTACGTTCCTGTTTATTCCCTGTGACTTCATCATACACTATTTTGGGAATCTAATGCAGTAATTATAATTGAAAAGGCCATTATACGTGCGAAAACCCACGTACTCATAGTTAAAATCGAAACAAAATAAAATTAAAATTAATAAAATTTAAGAAGAAACGAAATTTTAAAAATTGAAAAATCAGATCATTGTGTCCGATATCCGTGTATGAGCATTTGTAACGTCATTTACACACAGTGCTAAAAAGCCATTTAATCCTAGAAGTGGTTCCATACACATCTTACCTGTGTTAATATCTTAGAATTACCATGTATCAATCATCGGGAAACGGTGCTGGTGTCCCACAACTGGTTATGAGGACAGTGGTGACATTGAGTGGGCTTTCAGTGAAATGTCAAAATGTTGCTAAGTGAGTGGGTAGACGCGGAGATCTTGTCAATGCACGTGGTATTTAGAAGCTCAAGAAATCACAAAATCTGAACTTACTACAAGCCCCAATGCATCTAGTGAGCGTGACTGTTCGATGATAAGGCCTGGTTGGTCAACCGACACATCCATTTATAAAATCACTATTGTTACTGTAACGAACAGTATTTTGTTAACACCTAGACACCTTAGCGAACGCAACTATAACAAGCGCATGGTTCAAATGGTCCAAACGGCTCTGAACACTATGGGACTTAACTTCTGAGGTCATCAGTCCCCTAGAACTTAGAACTACTTAAACCTAACTAACCTAAGGACATCACGCACATCCATGCCCGAGGCAGGATACGAACCTGCGACCGTCGCGGTCGCGCGGTTCCAGACTGTAGCGCCTAGGACCGCTCGGTCACTCTGGCCGGCTAAAAAGTGCATTGCGTAATCATTTTAACACTGTTGAGGCTCAGTCATTGTAACCCTGTATGTACATTGTTGCTCTCAAATTACTATTTACAGAAACTAATCCATAAGTTTCATTTTTAAAAACATGCAAACGTATGAAGAAGAAACAATTGTGCATGGGGGATGCATTGCCCTGTGTATTATCAACATCGTTGTAATGTGTACCCCAGCCTGTGCGGGGATCGGCGTGTTAAACTGCATTTTCTACGAGATTTATCCTACTGGTAAGGAATAATACGACGTACTACGCCAGTGGCCTGTATGTGAAGCAGTGGCGTAGGTGAGTTTTGCCTCATGCCTACATCATCATCACTGTCGCTACACAGTGTGATGTGTACCTTATTGGGACCCATTTACGATCTCTGACTTTAAATGTCACTCCTCGAAAAAGTGCTAAACGATTACTTAAATCCGTAGAAACTCTGCTACATAATGGTGTCAATGGTAAAACAGACTACCTGTGTGTCATACAAGAACTTGAACCCAAATTTGAAATTAAAATGAAGACTCCATTCGACGCGCAGCTTATCATGGTGCTATCTGAGCGGGTTCTACTTTGTTGCTCCAAATTTCTCTTCTAAAAACGCCGAACTAATGATTATATTATACTTAAAATCGGAGCCACTGTTTGGCAGCGTGATCAAGGGAGTCATCATCTTCAAACCTTATTCCACGAAGAGAGTCTTTGAGTTTTCCAAAGAGATGATAGTCTCGTACTGTTTCAGACGTTCGCTGCATACCGTTTTTCTTGTTTCTTTGTGAGCCACTGTCAACATCCTGAGACCCCACCTGGCACAAACGGGTGTCTCAGTGTTGTCTATCCGAGTTTTTTGATCGCTTCCGTGGTGTTTTGGTAGCCATAAATTTTCCAGCAGAAGGTGTGGTTTTGAATTTTTTTTCCTTGGGTGAATTTGCATGATGCCACTCCATTGATTGCCTCTTCGTCTCTGGTGAAAAATAATAGAGCCATGTTTCATCACCTGCCACAATTCTTCCAAGAAATTCATCTCCACCATTCTCGTGCCATTTCAGAAGTTCGCTGCATACCGTTTTTCTTGTTTCTTTGTGAGCCACTGTCAACATACTGGGAACCCACCTGGCATAACCCTTTTTTAACGCCAACACTTTCTGTATTCTGCAAACACTTCCTTCCCCTATCCCAACGTAGAGTGACAATTCGCTCACTGTGATGCGTCTGTCAGCAGTCACCAATTCGTTAACTCTCTGCACATTGTCTGGATAGCGTGCAGTACGAGGCCTGCTGCTGCGAGGACAATCCTCAATATTGTCGTGTCCGCTTTCATCAAGTAACCTGTTTGCCCACCGACTAACTCTACTTTGATCTACAGCAGCATCTTCATACACCTTTTTCAACCTCTTGTGGATGTTTCCCCCTGCCTCGTTTTCACAACACAGGAATTCTAAGACAGCACCCATGCCGAACCAACGCAACGGGCTAGTACTGCAGCGCCGGCATTAGTAAACAACTGCGTATTAATGTTTGGAGTACCTGAGACTATAGTTACGAACAAGGGTACGAATTTTGTCTCGGATTTAATGAAACAGTCGTTTCAAATACTGCTTATACGGAAATTACGGACGATTTCATGTCATCTTCAGACCAATGGGAGAACAGAATGCGTACGCAAGACAACTGCAAAGACGTTGAGCTATTACGTAGATTCCACGCACGACGATTGGGACGCCTATTTACCTTACGTACAGTGTGCCTATAATTCGAAGGTTTATACTGCAATGGGCTTGGCGCTATTTGATATGCTGTACGGCAGGAAAATGCCATTTCCATTAGACGTTTTGATTCCTAAATTGGGACAGGATGGAGAAGTTTGCCAGTAGAGTCAGGGAAATGTGCAAAAGGCAAACACGAAGGCTCTAGAACATCAGGAACAACAAAACAGACACATGGGCAAATTGCCGTAACTCCGCATAGGGAGGTGGATAATGGTCACTAGTTCCTCTACATCAAAGGGCAAAACAAGGAAATTTTTAACAGAATACCAGGGGCCAGTCCAGGTTGTGGAAATGGCCTCACCGGTCAACGTGAAGATACAGTTCCACAAAAAACCTTGTGTTACACACGTCAGTCGCTTAAACTGTTTAAAGGAATGTTAGAGGAGATACCACAGAATCAGCAACCAACCATTAGGTGAAAGTTACAACGGGTAAAAAGAAGGAACCTAAAGTCGATGAGCAACGTAAGGTGCACGATGTGCCGTTTAGGTTAAGGTCGTGTAAGTAAGTTGTATAATTGTAAATTGCTGTCTTTTTTTTATTTGCTGTATCAGGGAGCATTTATTTTTATTGCCATAGGAATATTTGTTGTTTTTTCGTAGCTGTTAGTTTTCCATCTCATTATTACTGATTTTATTTTTTTGTGGATTGTGGCTTCTCAGCAGGTAGAAGGTGGTAGTACAATTTTGTTCTACGGCTTGCGAATAGGAAAGGACATCGAGGGCGACTAGAATGGCCCTGCTGTTGCTGTACGCCGGCAAGTGCGAGGCAGGGTGGGTAACTTGTTCGGCTCCTAGAATCGGATGTGACTGTCTTGAGACAACTGGATGTGTGGCTTACTAGTCATAAATGGACGCCGAAAACAACAGTGGAGTTCTGGAAGATTAGGGGTGAGGTGGATAGCTTGGAGCATGCCTTTTCGGAATTATAAAAGCAGACATAGGGGAATAATTGAACAATTTATTTAGGGAGATAAAGGGAGATTACCAGGGGTTGCTGTTCACTTACAGTAAATTAAGGCCGCAGTTGTCACAGCTGGTGGATGTGGTTCCTCAAGCTAGGAGTCGGTGGAAGAGATGCTGGGTAAATGCGGGAGCAAAAATTGTTAAAGATAATATTCAGAAAAGCAGACGAGGAGGAATTGCTGAAGTTAAATAGCACAGTTGTTCTCGTTCAGCAGATGGCAAGTTGTATGAAGAATGCCGTGGAGTGGCACACAACTCCGTTCTCGAACTTAAAACAAGGGGTGTTGAAGAATAGGAGACTATTATGGGAATTAGCAGCAGAGCTAACTCGGTGTGGTAGCGAAACGAGGCAGGTGCTGAGAAATTGGAGAATAAAAATTGAACGATTAAGTGCGTTGGATAACGAATTGATTGTAGCGTGGGTACCAACAGAGGCAAACGAGTGTGCCGGGATTTAACCCAGTTCACTGCTAGTAGCGCCACGTCACAACAAGGCGTCTGCGCGTAGCGCGCAAGTATTGCACGGTAGTTAAGAATAAAATTAAAATTAAAAATTGCCTTTTCAAACTTTTGTCAGCATATACTTCAATGCAATAATGTTTTAAATGTCAAGTCTTAGAGTGATCAAATTAGTATTTTTCGTAAATACATCGTTTTAAGAAAAAAATAAGTGGCGCTGAATAATAAAGCTAGAAAGCCAGAAATCGGTCATAATGTGCCAATGTATATCAAAAATAACTGGTGCGAGTTCTCAGCATGATAAAATAAAAATTGTGGTCAGAATCCGCTTTTTTAAGAAAAACTGAAAGACAATTTGGTAGGAACTTACCGTAGAGGTCGCCTCTGAAATGCTCATAGTGCTATTTCGGATAGAAAAATTTACTGGCGATATGAACATAATGAATTTCACATAGTTGTGCGTGTGAAACTTTACCAAATATAGGTATCAATAGGAACGCCAGCCTTTGTTGCCGAGCGGTTCTAGACACTTCAGTCCGGAACCGCGCTGCTGCTACGGTCGCAGGTTCGAATCCTGCCTCGGGCATTGATGTATGTGATGTCCGTAGGTTAGTTTGGGTTTTGGTAGTTCTGAGTCTAGGGGACTGATGACCTCAAGAAGACTCCTTATCCTCCAAGTAATAATAATTATTCTCCATATCTAATTAATAAATAAATGCTGTGGTTATTAAATGTTAATGTAACTTTGAAATTGAAATAATTTGTTAATCTGGCACTCAGCCACTATTAATACCAATGTAATTGCCATTCAAGATATCTGAAGTTTTTAAATAGACTTAATTTATAAAATCCCTTCTTACAAGTTATTTAGTAGTAAACAGGACCCAAGCAAACAATAAGCTTTGGCCGCTGCTGCTGCTGCTGCTTGCTGCTGCGAATTGCTGTAAACCGCATGGAAGAAGGCAGTGCTCTAAAGAGATGAGTGCAAAAATTAGGGCTAAAACAGAGACACTGACACACCACAACATGACATGTACTCTAATCCAGTAAATTCCGTTGCACAAGTCAGATTCTGTATCGCTTGTAAATTATGGTTCAAAAACGCAGTCATTTACGTTAACATTGTTACATGTTCGTTTGTTCCTGTAGTTTTTCATATTCAAATACGCACTCAGATAGCTTATCCGAATGTGAGGTTTAAGTTTTTCATGTAACGCTTTGTTGAGGGCGTAAATGACAGTGAAACTAACACTCACACAACGCACACAGTGTTATGCCGGATAGATTACGTTTACTGATAGCTCAGGTAGCTTATCGAGTCCTTTTTCATAGACGAACGTAGGTAATATTTGTTGTAGCAACGTTACAACTTCTACTAAAATAATTAGTTGGTTTGTTAGTCATTCCAATCAGAAAACATCGCTTTGTAAAAACTTATTGGTAAACCTTATGGATCCCCTTGCACGTTAAACCTTACTCTCACCTAACGGCACCACTAATTTTTCTATTTTCACATTGTACAGAATTTGGGCACTCAAATTTTCTTCATTGCCTATTTAATCTGTGTAATTTTACCTTTTCCTATCTTTGATGTTAATATCTGAAAGATAATGTTATTGTATTTTACAATTTTGTAGTTTACGTAGCAAGCACATCTATAAATAGAAAGCTCATTTTGCAAAAAAAAACAAAAAAAAAAAAACTACTGCAGCCAGTCCCTATTGATAATGTTATTTGTTTGCAACAGGAGTTCCGTTACAGGATTCTAACCGACAGATTCATTTTCAGACACTTGGTCACGTATAAATATATATGTTCCGAAGTCTACAAAAGATTTTGACTCTTTATTCCACCATGTGCTGAAAGATTCTTGGGATGGTGGTGCTGCATAGTTTAAACAATTTAACTTTCTACTATAAAATCAATGTGCATATTCTATAACTCTGAGAGCGAATTTCTTTGTCGCTGTTCTATTAGTGATATCGGTTTCTTTGTATATATTTTCCCATGTGACAAAAACTTTTTAGAGTGTGCCTTGTGCTTTATGACATATGTTTATATGTAAATCAAATAAATGTTTCATTACCTTTACTTACACTCTACATCTACTTTCATGAACACGGAAAAACAACATTGCAACCAAGGGACTGAGAATTTTCGATGTAAGTAAGACATAACTAAAACATCTCAATCTTTAATATTTGTTTACACTGAGTTCGATCGTTGTTGGAGATAGATATGCTTAAACAGATCGTTTCTGACATTGTGTTTTACTGCAGGACACCACTATTCCAAGGATATTTGTCAGTATCGCGGAATAAAGAGCGAAAAATGACTTAAATTTTAAGAAATGTGTATCCTGAACAGCTGTCTGAAGATGAACGTGTTGGTTCGAAACCTGTAACGGTCTGTGTAAACAAAGAGCGTTATCAATAATAGCTATTTTCTGTTGACTTCTTTGCGAGAGCGAACCTCTATTTTCTATACAACCACGGTCCCACAATTTCAGTTTTCGACGAATCAGCAGGGGGTTAATATTTAACGTCTCATCGACAAAGACCTTATTAAAGCCGGAACACAAGGTTGGATTAAGGAAGTGCTATGTTTCCACCATGTAATTTTCTGTTAGACGTTGTCTGTAGCACCTTACGAAAACTATTACCTCAGGCGGACACTATGACATAATGTTCCGTGTTAGACAGTCTGTGTAGTGGAGTGAATACCCAAAGTTCACAATGCCACAATGCCACTTGTTAATGTTAGCTACTCCAACAATAGCCTATACTCCTTCTGAACACGTGACCCGTGCCTTAACCACAGTGCCACCTCGCTCATTTCTGAAGCAGCAACCATCAAGTGACTGAATCAGATGAAAACAGGAGTTAATGGAAAAAGACAATAGCTAGACGGGTTCGGAAAGAAAGGTACTTGCAGTTATGAGGTATCTCATAGGAATGTAGTCGAAGTACATAAATCAGTAGTGCCATGTTCAGAAGTAGCGACTACAGTCATCAGTTAGAAGTCGAGGTGGTGTGTCACCAACATTTAAATAACGTGTGCGGAACACCAGATTTATCTGCTGAAATTTATTGTATCACTGGTCAACCATATCTTCCAATTTCCAGAGTAACACGCAACATTGTTGATGCGATATACTTCTGTCATTTTGAATATTTGTCTCCTAGAGGAATCAACCTCTAAATTAGCTGCTTACTTTTCAGAACTGGATTCACTCTTTGCTTTTTCCATTCGAAATGTTTTTTAATATTTGTTTTGTAACGCAATGTAAACTTGTTTTTCTACCGAAAGTAACATACAGTCGTATAATAAATTTAATGTCTTGTTGTAGAACAGAAGCTACATAAAGTCACGGCACAGTGTGACGAGATTTTGGTAGCCAGAGAAACAAAAGTGCGTAGTGTTTTTGATGCGGTCCGCCACCGTGTCAACCTTTTCATCTCAGAGTAGTACCTACAACTTACATCCTGTGTTATTTGTCGGACTTGTTCCAGTTTCTGCCTTTCTCTAGAGCTTTTACTTCTGCAGCTCCCTCTAGAACCAAGGAAGTTGCTCCCTGTTATCATAACAAAGGTCCTGTCATCCTTTCCCTTCCTCTTTTCGGTGTTTCCATGTATTCCTTCTCTTGCCGATTCTTCGGAGAACCACCTCAGCTTTTACCGTATCAGTCCATCTGATTTTCAACGGTCTTCCTCAGCTCGTCATCTCTTCTGGTTGGGATTTCCCAAAATCCATATTGCACTAACATACAACGCTGTGCTCCAGGTGGGTGCATTCTCAGAAATTTCTTCCTCAGAGTAACGCCTATATTTGGTACCAGTAGACATCTCTTGGCAAGGAATGCTCTTTTGCCGGTGCTAGACTACTTTTTAATGTCCTTTGTCCGGCCGTCATGGGTTACTTTGACTAGGTAGCAGAATTCCTTAATTTCGTTTTCCTTGATACCAAATTTTTGATGTTATTTTTCTCGGTGTTCTCGTTTCTGCTACTTTTGATTGCTTTAGTCTTTCTTCGATCTACTCTCACTTCAAATTCTGAACTCGTCAGGCTGTGCATTCCATTCAACAAATTCTGTATTCTTCTTCACTTTCAGTGTCATCAGCGAATCATATCACGGATATCCTTTCACCCTGAATTTTAATCCCACTCTTCCACCATTCTCCTATTTCCGTTACGTATACTTCGATGTATATATTGAAGACGGGGGAGGGGGGAGGATCGATATATTACATCCCGGTCTTATATAATTTTTAATCCAAGCACTTCGTCCTATGTCCTTCAGTGTTAATGTTCCGTCTTGGTTCTTGTGCATAACGTCTATCAGCCGACATTCTCTATAGCTCAGCATTTCGAACATCTTGCATCATTTCAGATTGTCGAACACTTTTTACAGTTCGGCAAATCCTATGAAAGCGTCTTGATATTCCTTCGGGCTTGCTACCAGTATCAACCACAACGTCAGAACTGCCGCTCTGTTACCTTTATCTTTCCTAGAGCCAAATTTAGCATTATCTAACATAATCGTCAGTTCATTTTTCCCTTCTTCTGCTTATTACACTTGTCAGCAGCTTTACACCCAGGTGTAGCCGTTTTGTTGCCACTTCCCCCAGTGACTTCATCTTAAGTCGCCCAAAGCTTTTTCAAATTCTGATTGTGATACTGGGCCCCCGACCTGTGTCCTGTCGACTCCTGTTTCTTCTTTATGACGTTGTCAGACAACTCTTCCCCCTCACAGAGGCCTTCAAGTACTCTATCCACCTATACACTCTCTCCTCTGTATGGGGAATTCCCATTGCACTCTTAATGTTGCGACCCTTGCCTTTAATTTCACCGAAGATTATTCTGACTTTTCTGTATGCCGAGTTAGTCCTTCTGACAGTCACTTCTTGCTCGGTTTCTTCACGTTTTTCATTTAGCCACTTCACCTTAGCTTCTCTGCACTTCCTGTTTATGTCTTCAACTTCAAGCTTATCTTTTCATTCCTTAGCACTTCCGCATCCATCTTCTTTGCTCACTGATTCTTCCTGACTAATCTCTTAAACTTTAGCCCACCCTTCATTAGTAGTAAATTGTGATGTGTGTCTATATCTGCCCCTGGTTACGACTTTTATTCCAATATCTGTTTTCAGAATGTCTGTCTGACCATGATGCAATCTCACTGGAATCTTCGGGTATCTCCCGGCCTTTCCAAGTATACCTCCTTCTCTTGTGATCTTTGATCAGAGTATTCGCTATTATTCACTGAAATGTATTGTAGCACTCAATTAGCCTTTCTCTTCTCTCATTTATGCTAAGGAGGCTATTTTCTCCCGTCCCACATTTTTCTACTCCTTCCCCTACAACCGCATTGCAGTCACCCTTTCTGACCTGCCTTGCTATTCTTAACGAGCCATACTCCCATTAAAGAGTTTTCTGCTGCTCTTGGTATTAACCTATACTTTTATGATCAGAAATCCTTTTCATCTTTCCGTTTCACATAACTGACCTCCAATATATCGAGATAGCGCCTTTTATTGCCCGTTCCAGATTTTCTAGCTTTGCTACTATGTTCACACTTCTAACATTCATAGCTCTCATTTGAAGAATGTTACCCTTTGGTTGATTATTTTTTTCTTGTGATCACTCTGCTCTTGGCAGACCTCTTCCAGAGATCCGAACTTGTGACTAGCCCAGAATCTTTTGCCAATGAAGAGATCGTCTTAACACTTCTTCAAGTACAGGTTAAATGTCCTCTGGTTTTAATGCAGTGGTTTCCATTCCCTTCTTTATTTTCATGCCTTGAACATTGTTGATTTTTCCACCTTCATTATCCCACCCCCAATGGCAAGAGATCGTCATAAAATTCTGTCCGCTCCTCCCCCCATCTTTGACGAGACCGCTGGCAGAAGAAGGGTGATTTCTTATGCCTAAAGCCTGCGGTCACCGCTGTTGATGATTTTTATTTGTTTTTGTTTTTGTCCGTTGAATACTCATAAAATTGATCAAAAATCGAAGCTACTCTACCGTCAAAAATGAACTATTCCTCTTCACGCGTTACACCTAACTGTTCCCAAGAATTCTCTCAAAGTGATAGGATGCAAGGTTTTCTGATTTGCTTACATGATTATAATTAGTACACGTATACAAATGAAAATCGTATAAATTGTAACGTTACAAAAGAGCTATTCAAGGATCAACAAAAGTAACATGCGTATATTATCTGTACAACTTCAGCTAAAAGAAAATGGTGCAACTGGATTTTTCTTGTGCACTGCCGCTGGCATTTTCCCACTTCAACAATGCCATGTAAAAATAGCTACAACACACTAGTCTGCTTCGCTACTGCCTCAATAAATGAATGAAACAAGCAATCTCTTATTCCTCACTGCTTCCAAATCATGAATTCTCTATTAAATGTGATAATGCGATGCTGCGTAGAACGTCAGACTGAGCCCCCCCCCCCCCCCCCCCCGAAGTACAGCGGGTGTTAACGGAAACACTTATTAAATAATTTGCGAAGAGCGTACTGTACCTTGGTGTGCACTGGAGAGCGTTGTGATCGTTTTGTGGGTACCACCAGTAACCAAGCTCCGCTTTGTCCACTCCACCGAAGATATACACTCCTGGAAATTGAAATAAGAACACCGTGAATTCATTGTCCCAGGAAGGGGAAACTTTATTGACACATTCCTGGGGTCAGATACATCACATGATCACACTGACAGAACCACAGGCACATAGACACAGGCAACAGAGCATGCACAATGTCGGCACTAGTACAGTGTATATCCACCTTTCGCAGCAATGCAGGCTGCTATTCTCCCATGGAGACGATCGTAGAGATGCTGGATGTAGTCCTGTGGAACGGCTTGCCATGCCATTTCCACCTGGCGCCTCAGTTGGACCAGCGTTCGTGCTGGACGTGCAGACCGCGTGAGACGACGCTTCATCCAGTCCCAAACATGCTCAATGGGGGACAGATCCGGAGATCTTGCTGGCCAGGGTAGTTGACGTACACCTTCTAGAGCACGTTGGGTGGCACGGGATACATGCGGACATGCATTGTCCTGTTGGAACAGCAAGTTCCCTTGCCGGTCTAGGAATGGTAGAACGATGGGTTCGTTGACGGTTTGGATGTACCGTGCACTATTCAGTGTCCCCTCGACGATCACCAGTGGTGTACGGCCAGTGTAGGAGATCGCTCCCCACACCATGATGCCGGGTGTTGGCCCTGTGTGCCTCGGTCGTATGCAGTCCTGATTGTGGCGCTCACCTGCACGGCGCCAAACACTCATACGACCATCATTGGCACCAAGGCAGAAGCGACTCTCATCGCTGAAGACGACACGTCTCCCTTCGTCCCTCCATTCACGCCTGTCGCGACACCATTGGAGGCGGGCTGCACGATGTTGGGGCGTGAGCGGAAGACGGCCTAACGGTGTGCGGGACCGTAGCCCAGCTTCATGAAGACGGTTGCGAATGGTCCTCGCCGATATCCCAGGAGCAACAGTGTCCCTAATTTGCTGGGAAGTGGCGGTGCGGTCCCCTACGGCACTGCGTAGGATCCTACGATCTTGGCGTGCATCCGTGCGTCGCTGCGGTCCGGTCCCAGGTCGACGGGCACGTGCACCTTCCGCCGACCACTGGCGACAACATTGATGTACTGTGGAGACCTCACGCCCCACGTGTTGAGCAATTCGGCGGTACGTCCACCCGGCCTCCCGCATGCCCACTATACGCCCTCGCTCAAAGTCCGTCAACTGCACATACGGTTTACGTCCACGCTGTCGCGGCATGCTACCAGTGTTAAAGACTGCGATGGAGCTCCGTATGCCACGGCAAACTGGCTGACACTGACGGCGGCGGTGCACAAATGCTGCGCAGCTAGCGCCATTCGACGGCCAACACCGCGGTTCCTGGTGTGTCCGCTGTGCCGTGCGTGTGATCATTGCTTGTACAGCCCTCTCGCAGTGTCCGGAGCAAGTATGGTGGGTCTGACACACCGGTGTCAATGTGTTCTTTTTTCCATTTCCAGGAGTGTAGTCAATGGATGTTCCCTTGAACAATGTAACCGCATGGTATTTTGGTGGGGGAAGTATTAGTCGTCTGGACAGAGGAGGTTCTATGGTTCAGTCACGTGAGATGTGACATGAAGGTAACAAGCAAAATCTTCTGCGTCAGTCGCCAAATGCTGGATTAAAGACACACACGAGTAGCGACGTACTTAGGTATCCACGAGGCGACAGTCAGGGTAAGGGGGGAGTACGTTAATCGAATACCGTGGAGTCTGCGTCTCGTCACATATTTCTTGTTGATGACTTGACACCATGTCACGCGCACAGTGGTGGGCACAAACTGGTTGTGTATCATTTCCCACATTCGTGGCCAATGGACAGTTTGGTTATTGGTTTCTACGATGTTACATGGAACCACCCACGAAGGGGTAGTATAAAAATCTTTTGGCTTCAGCTCGGGTGTTGCATGGAGACCCGATATCAGATGCTGTATTCGAGACTGAATGGCGATACGTGTGTGAGCTGTCTCGCGATGTACGCCACCGACACAGGAGGGACATCAGAGACCGGCATCAGAACCTCCAATAGACGACCCGAGCCATGCTGACAGGGAGCCACACTGACTGGTCCATCGTTTTCACATATTGCCCATATAGATGTTACGTGCTGGTTACTTGGTTGATTTGTGGACTGAAGGAACTATGCTGTAAAGATATCAGTCTCTTTTTTCCATAGCCACAGAGATCACGGATTAAAACCATACCCCAAAGGAATCCTAATGTCTGAAATGGGGGAAGGAATAAAATACGTAAAACTATGTATGTAACCACACTGAAGTAAGAAACGATAGGATGAAAGTAAAATTCAGAACACTAACTAAAGGGGAAAAAATGGTCGGAGTTAAAGCAATATAGTAGGCGGACTTGGCTGGCTGACAACTAGAATAAAAATAGATGAGCGAGCCACTCTCAAACACACTAAAATCTAAGCCTAAAAACACAAGGCAAGATACACATATGGTGAAAAGATGAACACCAAGTCGAACCGACAGCTCCAGGAGGACAGAGGACGAGGTAAAATGCAGGTAGGGTGAGGGTCTGAAAGGTGAGGCTAAGCGGACCTGGAGATAAATGGGTTGCATTTTTACACATCGATCTCAGTGCACACTACTCTTGATCTGTAATGCGGAGGAAATTGTGGTTTTATACCAACAATGAATGACAATAACCCAAGCTGTAAAAGGAAATTTATTGAAATACCTGTTATAGTTTAAGAATTACAGTATTTTGCCTAATAGGCGTTTTTATAATACATGTTCCCATTCTGGTATAATTTTCTGGTCCATCATCAGTCTAATAGCATTCAAACTGTTGCAGAATGCTGTCAACATTCGTAGGAACACATTATGCCTCTCGTTTTGTAGTTCGGAGTATATCTGAGGGAATAGGAAAACCTTTTATACCACATTACTATTTTCTCTAAAAAATACCGCTAAAATTATATACAGAATGACAAACATAGATCATTTCTGCGATGTATTACGTGTGATACAAAGATACTATCCCATTCGTCACTTGAGAGAAATTTGGTGAACATGGATAACACCATTGTGAAGTTACATGTACCTAATGTTCTGAAAATGTAGTTTCGAGAAAATAAGAAAAGAATGTTTATACTGTTTTGACTCACCGTATTCCTCTTTTAAAACATTCCAGCAGCATAATCTTGCTGGCCAGCTGCTTCTTTATCCTCTGTAGACTTCTTCAGGAGCCTTTTCCCTACTCTGGACTCTTTAGTGGTGGCTTCCACAGCCCTTTGAGCTTCAACTAGTCGTTGACGATCTACGGCAGTCAAAGCAGCTATCATATTATTTCCTGGCTGAATGCCTAATTTGTCCATTACTTTTGTCCAGCTGATTACATCATCACTGAAACATGCGACAGCATCCATCACACCCATTTTAGTAGTATCCGTCCAACAAACACTGTTTTTGGTACTCGTTGTCATACGCAACTGTTGAAACTCTCACTAGGGTTTTGTGTACGGCCACGTATACATTTGCTGAGTAATTTTGTGTCTGCTAGGTCCCTGTATATTGGCTTTATTGTTTCCATGACTGTGGCAGGCAAGAAATGTTTATGATGATATTCCTTGCCTGTCGCATGAGTGTGGCAGGTTTGCAGACATTTGTTCAAAAAGCATTTAAGACCAAATAAAGAACTGAAAAGTAGGTAAGAAATACATTTTTGAAACGGGATGAAATTGTCTTTCAGATGGTGACAAAAAATGTTTTCGAAAATTTCAGTCATTTCACGTCCAGGTACCCTTAAACAGAATGATAAAAGCCTCTTCACGGATAAAACTTAAATCTATGTTAGCCATTGAGGCACTGTCATCTAAAATGGAACGGGACGCGTCAGAGATTAAAAGCCCACTTCGGGACGGCTAGATTTGGACAGCTCAACAACCTGTGGGCCACTGTTAAACGTGAATCACAGTGATACTGAGGTGGGTCCTCGCCACGTAGAAGGTGACCGTGAGATAGCGAAGTATCGCTGATGCAAAGCCGACAAAGAACAATGAAGATCTTGCGAGAGGCTCGCATGGAGGACGACAACACGTTCTTAGTCTCCTCTATCACCTGATTTATTCGGTAAAGTTAGGGAGGGCCATTCTGCATTCCAGTGCCCAAAAACTTCGCGGAGTATTACCGATCGCAGATCAGATTCCGGACGCCCATATCCAGACTCGGTTTTTGTGTAGCCTCTTTGGATAGCTTGTCGCCAAGTTCATTTCCCGGGACTCCGTCATGTTTTGGGGCCCATATGAATATCTCTGACTGTCCATCTTGTCTGAGGACATAGACGGATTCTTTGATGACCATTACTGATCGGGATCTTCTAAGGCGCTGAAGGAGTTGCTATAAATGAGGCACTCCCTGATGCAGGAACGTATATGCCCAAGAGTGAGAGAGATGGTTACCAGCTCTGCAGTGAACACAATGTAGAGAGAAATACTCGAGTTCAGTGAGAAGGGACAAGACATGGACACCAACTGTAATCCCCGATCTGGGTCGCCATTGTGGGAGATAGATCACCATGTTAGGGAAAAGGAGACGGTGATTTGAATGTTTAGGCGAGCTGTGAATGTGTTTGGTATAATTGGCAAGCAGTTGTTGACGCCGGATCCGCAAAGGAGAAACCCTAGATTCCCCAAAGCTGTTCAAAGCAGTTGTTCGGAAAGCTCCCGTTGCAAGTCGATCTCCACGGCCGTGTATAGGGTCCAGCATCTGAAATGCTGAGGGCGTTGCCGAACTATATGCCAAGCTCCCACAGGCACGACGGAACTGTACAAGGACTTTGTACAACAGCATCAGTGTAGGGTGATCTGCACCCCAGTCGGTGCGACCCAGACAACAAAGAATGAGACACTGCAAGTACTGTTGCTTAAACTGATGAAGACGAGGTAGCCAAGTTAAGTGGGCCTCGAAAACTGGTCCTAAATAGCAATAAGAGTCCACTACGTTAACAAGATTGTAATTATGATAGAGTTGTGGATGTAGGTAAACTGTACGACTGCGAGAGATGTGCATGACGTAGGTCTTGGAGGCTGAGAACTGAAAGCTATGGATGATGGCCCATGTCTGCTCATTTCACATGGCTCCCTGCACTCAACGTTCAGCCACAACAATAGTAGATGATCAAAAGGAAATTTTCTCATTATAAGAGTATTGAAGGGGGATCTGTTTATTTTTTATTCAAGATATCGGTTTCAACAGTCTTAGCTGTGATCTTCGGGTCTGAATTTTTTTTTTGTAGTAACTCATGTTCATTTTACTCTGGCCTCATGAGAAGATGTGCGTGAAGTCTACAATATAAAGGTTCGTCACCGCTAAAAACACACAGAAACTTGTCCAAAAGGTCATGTCCATATATATTCTTGTTACATGATGCAAATACGGAGCTAGAAGGCCTCGAGACTAAAAAAAGCCAACACCTGCCAGCTCACCATTCATTCGAGAAGTTTGCACAGAACGTTTGTGAGGGTAGTAGGAGGAAAGCTATCTATACATAGAGGGATCTTACCAGGTTTTAGAACAAAAGGATGATACTTTATCGTCGTTGCAATGGGACTTCGCCGTCGCTCCGGATGCGGTTGAAGAGGGCAAGGAGGTGGCGTTGGTAAGCTGCTGACAGATGTTTAATCATTCGGTGATGGATTCGGTCTGGCTCAGGGTTGTGTCAGGAAGGAACCAAGGAGGCAGTTAACGCTTAAGCGTTATATATGGCCCCCAGTTGAGTGTGTGTATCCATTACCATTGCTTTGGAGGCATCGACCAGATTGTGGTCCTTGGGGTACATTAGAATTTCCACCTCATCCTCACCCAGAGAACGCGTAGAGAGAGGTGATGTGGGGGGGTCACCGGAGTCTCCCATCTCTTAACAATCTTTGTCTGTTTCTCTTCTCGCTGCTCTTTAGGGACTTGATGAGAGGGCTTCTCTGAATTAATTTCAGAGATAGATGAAGAGCATGAAGCCCTGTGATCAGCAGCTCGTTGCTCCTTCAGCCACTGGCTGGTGTTCTCTTTGCCATGGGTGGAGACCTTGGAAGGTAGAGCCCCAAGGGACGCATTCTGCGTGAGAGGAGCCTCAGGAGGCTATGTGGTTGTGGGGGGGGGGGGGGGGGGGGGTGGAGGGTTGTAGTACTACAACGATGAAAATTAATATTACGACGATGTCAAACCTTATTTTCATGATTTAAAGAAGTATTCATGATATTAAAAATGTAATTATAATTTTATTATTTTCATTTTTGTGCTCAATGTATCAAAGACTTTCTAGTGCACGGAATAAATTAGCATTGTTTGTACTACGAAACTATGTAATAATCCAATGTAAGACATTTTGTGGAGTCTGAATTTTGTTCTCGTACTGGTCGGAAGAGAAGGAAAAGTTCCTTAATCGATGTGAAGGTATAAAGGCTGTAAAAATGAGAGAGAGAGAAGGTAAATACAAGTTATTCAAAACAAATATCTCTAAAGTGTAACGTCTTGTGATTTCCTATAACTAAAAATTGCAAGGTCTAATCTGAGACTGTCCTGAATAACAGCGAAGAACATTTATGTTATCATATATTTTCTCCATTTGATCACGGTTGTGATTCGCATATTTCTTTTTGTTACGCGACGTGTTATGAATATTTTCATAATACGCGCAAAAGTGCACACAGCTTTAATCGAACCTGCGTCTTTCGGAAACGATAACTTTTAATCAGTACAATTACGAGAATACCGTCTAAATCGCAACCGTGATCGAAAAAGTGTTTCCTGGACCAAATAATTCTTATAAAATGTGTATTCTCCAAAGCGAGCAGCATTGCACTATTGCTGACTCGCAACAATCGAAAGAGTAAAATCAGTGCTTAAATAAAATTGCCACCTTTTAATAATTATTATTATCCCATTAAATAAATAAATAGCAATTCAGTGGCTATACAATCAATAAACAGAGAGGGCAATTCAGGGTGGAACCAAAGCACTAGCGTTTGGGGCGGATTGCTCCCAAAGTAGTTGCTTTGGGAGCAACAGAAGAAGAAGTGCCACAAATCAACAGGTGGCGGGTGGGGGGTGGGGGGGGGGCAGGATATAGTGTGGTAGACCAGAAGAGGCGTAGACGAAGGTTCTACCATTTCTACCATCACCAGCGACGGCGGTGCTATTGTAGCTGCAGCACAAGAAGATATCAATCGAATGGGGTTTAACTGATCATATTTCTTTTCAGTGTCTTGGTAAATGAGCCTGTGCAGGACCTGTATTCTATAATTTTCCTCTCTTTTTGAAGAACTGTGCAGTCTGGCGAGCAGGGGGAGCTGTGCTCTCTACAGGTGATACAGGTCGGAGGACAGGCACATGGAATAATCGGATGCAATGGACGTTCACAATCTCTACGCGTGGCGCTAGAAGTGCACTTGTAAGACATGTGCCGCAAGCCGGCCGGTGTGGCCAAGCGGTTCTAGGCCCTTCAGCTTGGAAACGCGCGACCGCTGCGGTCGCAGGTTCGAATCCTGCCTCGGGCATGGATATGTGTGATGTCCTTAGGTTAGTTAGGACCAAGTAGTTCTAAGTTCAGGGACTGATGACCTTAGATGTTAAGTCCCATAGTGCTCAGAGCCATTTTGAACCATGTGCCCCAATTTTCAGTACTTAAAACACTGCACAGGGGGAGGGCATATGGTTTGATTTCACATTGCTATGCATAACATTGACCTTTCCAGGTAACGAATCACCCACAAAGGCCAAGATGAAGGCACTAGTAGCAACTCAAGTATCGTCTGGTTCCCCATGGACGCGACAGACAAAGCGAACACTCCGTTTTCCAAATTGGTGTGCAGCTCGTCGTTGGACTGAAATAGGAGATCTCAATGAAAAATAATCCCTTGTACCATGTTTGGAGTCATACGATTTGGAGTCATACTTCTCAGTAATGAAATTTAGCCTTTCATTCACAGACTGCTGGAGCCATTCGGCCACTAGCAAATAAAGACTTGGTCCACTTCATACTGGATCATCTGCCCTGATGCTCAATCTGACTAGAGGCTCTTCCCATAAGCGCCATCCAGCCAGAGCAAAGGTCACCTGGCACAATGGCCATTGCTGAGAATCTTGTTGCCCCAAGAGGATGGCCATCTACTCCTTGGCATAGATAGGGAGGCATCAGCAGTGCGATCCGTGTGTTGTCAGGGGGCTACAACCAAGAGAGTACATGACGATCCTCCAAAACGGACTGTCTACCGCACTGGATATTGGGAGCGAAAAGATCCATTATTATCGTGGCTACAGGAAACGACAGTGCACAATGGATGTAAAGTACGCACTGTAAGATGTCCTTGATCAAAAGACTGGACTACAGGTGTAATTACAATAGATGTACAAGGTCTCAGCGCATGGTGTATACATCATGCGCCACATACGGCGTTCTTCCCCAAAATAGCCTGCACTTCTGTAGAATTTTGGAAGGTGGAGGTCAAATCCTAAAAGGGGACCATAAGTGATTAGGGCGAAAAGTAGGAGACCCCTTGTTGTAACTGCGACCAGGACGGTCGCGGGGTAGCACTGATGAAAGGCGCGGCGGGACCCGCGGAGAGGCCTGCAAACAACAACACAACGGAAAAGGACGGACACGACCAACGTAGGACAGAACGAATACGACAAGACCGAACAACAGAGTCACAAGGAAACAAACTCGTACACGAACGAGGAAGAAAGCAGTCTAGCGCAAGCGAGTTGCAAACCCATGTAAGCGAGATAAGATGACTTGATGTGCTTTTTTTCCTTTATTGTTATTTTTAAACCTGTTTACAGGCAGGCCAGCAGCAGCATACTACGCCGCTCTTTGGCCTCTGAGAAACACAAAAGTTACAAATGAAGACATTGAGAGAAAAAACATGGTGGACATAGAAACGCAGACAAACACTTTTTAAAATACATGGAGCCGTTCACGGGCGTAGAGTCCAAGATAAAATTTGTTCACACACTTGGAGACAGACAGAGACGAAAATTGTCACACGCGAACGTAGGTGCACAAAACGAATAACACTGAACCACTTAAGCACAAAACGACGGCACAAGCAGAACACGAGGTGTTGATCTCCAGCGCGCGAATGTTCACTAACCGTGTACGAGTCCGAGGACCTGCCAAGAGAGGAGGAGGGGGGGTGGGAGAGGGAGAGGGGAGAGCAGATGCCATGGGCAGGGAGATAGGGGGAAGGGAGGAAGGGGGAGGGGAAGCCCAGGGGAAGAGGGGTGGAGGGAGGGGACGGGGGAAAAGGAAAGAGAAGGGAGGGAGGGTGCCTAAAGGAAAGGACACAGGAAGTGGGGGGGAGGATCAAAGTTGATAGGAGGGGTAGATGGAGGGGAGGAGGACATCATCAGCGAGGGGGAGCTGGCGAAAGCCACCTTGGGAGAGGGTAAGGAGGGTGGAGAGATGGAGACCGGGTGGGACGTGGGAATACAGGCATGGCAGCAGGCGGGGGTGGGAGAGGATGGGTGAGAAGAGCGGATGAGGAGGATCGAGTTTGTGGGAGGTGTACAGGATCCGTAGCCTTTCAAGGAAAAGGAGGAGGTGGGGGAAGAGGATGAGATCATATAGGATTCGTGTGGGGGAGGGGAGACGGATGCGATAGGCGAGGCGGAGAGCATGGCGTTCAAGGATTTGGAGGGATTTATAAATGGTAGGGGGGCCGAGATCCAGGCCGGATGGGCGTAACAAAGGATAGGGCAGATGAGGGATTTATAGGTGTGGAGGATGGTGGAGGGGTCCAGACCCCACGTACAACCGGAAAGGAGCTTGAGGAGATGGAGTCGGGACCGTGCCTTGGCTTCGATTGTCCGGAGATGGGGAGTCCAGGAGAGGCGATGGTCGATGGTGACGCCAAGGTACTTAAGGGTTGGAGTGAGGGCGATCGGACGGCCATAGATGGTGAGATAGAAATCAAGGAGGCGGAAGCATGGGGTGGTTTTGCCTACAACGATCGCCTGGGTTTTGGAGGGATTGACCTTGAGCAACCACTGGTTGCACCAAGCGGTGAATCGGTCAAGACGGGACTGGAGAAGGTATTGGGAGCGCTGCAGGGTGGGGGCAAGGGCAAGGAAGGCGGTGTCATCGGCAATCTGGAGGAGGTGGACGGAGGGTGACGGCGGCGGCATGTCCGCCGTATACAAAAGGTGCAGAAGGGGAGAGAGGACGGAGCCTTGGGGCACACTGGTGGAGGGGAAAAAGGTGTAGGAGTCGGTGTTATGGATGGTGACGTAGGAAGGACGGTGGGAGAGAAAGGAGCCGATCAAACGGACGTAGTTAATGGGAAGGGCGAAGGTTTGGAGCTTGAAGAGGAGACCGGAATGCCATACGCGGTCATAAGCTCGTTCGAGGTCCAGGGAGAGGAAGATTGCGGAGCGACGGGAATTAAGCTGGTCGGAAAGGAGATGAGTGAGGTGACTTGATGTGCGAGTGGCCGGCCCTTAAGTGTGCTCTCGGGGGCGCCGCTATTGGCCGCTGGGACCACGTGTTCCACTGGTGGCACCCTCACACTAAAAGCGGGCCAGGAGGCGCGCGCCGCCACAACTTACGGTGCAGCGACCTCTATGGGTCTTCGGCGTCCATGACGTCTGGCGCGGATTCAAATTCCGCGGCGCGCAGTACCAGACTCCTCTTAATCGCTTCCTACGACAGGCAAGAATACAGCGATTTTGTTCTAGCCTCCGACCCTCAGGGAGCAAGAGGTCATCTGCCCTTGCCCAGAGCTTAGCCAGTACCAGCCCACCATCGTGCAGATGGAGAGTGAAAGTGTCATATCGTACTTTAAATACGTGTACAGTGGATAGGTAGTAACTGCAGGCCACCTGAATTCTGTGGTCTATCATCGCCGGCAGTGGGAGGACTTGTACCTGTGTTATGTGTTTGAGTTTTGATACTCTGTGGAGTTAACACGTGGTCTAGGAGCATTGTGTTTTGTTAGTAATGAAAACGTTCTCGGTCCCAGGTTCGAAACCCGCCACAGCTTAAATTTTGATTGAAACCAGCTTTGGCGGACGATGACTTCTGACAGGAGAAGTAAACCTCATTCTGTTAATGGCCTTGTCAAATTTAGCGTAGGAATTGACAGTGGTTCAGGGTGCTCTCTTATCTTTGGGGAGGGAAACTGCCCCTAATGGCCGAATAATCAACAATGATCAACGGCATGAGGATGCAGAAGGCAATGGAAACCACTGCATTAAAATAAATAATGTGTATACATAGGACATGTGGCCTGTAATTTAAAAGTGTCATGACGCTCTCTCCATTGAGGAATGATTCTGGAACAGTCACATCTCCAGGAGGGAAATGCAAAAGGGGAGGTGACCACAAGAAAAATATTGAACAACCAACGAAAGGAAACGATCTACGATTCGGGGCGTGGACAGTCAGAAGGTTGAACTTGGAGGGAAGCTTTAAAACTGAAAAAGGGAAACACAAAGGCTCAGTCTAGATATTGTAGGGGTCAGTGAAGTTAAACAGAAAGAAGACATGGGTTTCTGGTCAGATGAGCATAAGGTCATATCAGTACCATTAGAAAATGGGTTCATTATGAGTAGGAAGGTAGGGCAGAGAGAGCGTTACTGCAAACCTCAGTGATAGAGTTGTTCTTCTCAGAATGGAGAGCAAACCAATAACAACCATGATAGTTCAGGTACACATGCCAACGTCTCAATCTGAGGATGAAGAGATAGAAAAAGTATATGAGGGTACTGAAAGGGTAATACAGTATGAAAGGGAGACGAAAATGTAATAATCGTGGCGGACTAGAATGCAGTTGTAGGGAAGGAGTAGAAGAAAGTGTTACATTACAGGGCTTGGCATAGGGAATGAGAGAGGAGAAAGAGACTAATTGAATTCTCTAATAAATTTCAGCTAGCAATAGCAAATACTCTGTTCCAGAATCATAAGAAGATGAAGCATACTTGGAAAAGGTCAGGTGATACGGGCAGATTTCAGATACTCGTAGATTGTATTATAATCAGAAAGAGATATCGAAATCAGAAAGAGGATTATAAGGCGTACCCAGCAGCAGATATAGACTCAGATCACAATGTAATTGTGATGAAGAATAGACTGAATTTTAAGAGATTAGTCAGCAAGAATCAATAGACAAAGAAGTGGGATAGGGAAGTAATAAGCAATGACGAGATACGCTTGAAGTTCTCTAAGGCTATAGGTACAACAATAAGGAATATCTCAGTACGCAGTACAGTTGAAGGGGAGTGGACATTTCCATAAGGGCCATCACGGAAGTTGGAAAGAAAAACATAGCTACAAAGAAGATAACTGTGAAGAAACCATGAGTAACAGAAGAAAAACATAAGTTGATCGATGGAAGAAAGAAGTATAAAAACGTTCAGGAAGATTCAGGAATACAGAAATACAAGTCACTGAGTAATGACATAAATAGGAAGTGCAGTGAAACTAAGGCCAAATGGCTACATGAAGAATGTGAAGAAATTGAAAAAGGAATGATTGTCGAAAGGACTGACTCAGCGTACAGGAAAGTTTAAGCAACCGTCTGTGAAACTAAAAGCAGGGGTGGTAATATTAAGAGTGCAACGGGAATTCCCACTGTTAAATGCAAGGGGACAGCCGATAGGTAGAAAGAATATATTGAAGTCCCTATGAGGGGAAGCTACGTCTAATGTGGTAAAGGAAGGAACAGGAGTCGATTTAGAAGAGATAGGGGATCCAGTATTAAAATCCGAATTTAAGAGAGTTTTGGAGGGCTCAAGATCAAATAAGGTAGAAGGGATAGACAACATTCCATCAGTTTCTAAAATCATTGTAGGAAGTGGCCACAAAACGACTAATCACGTTGGTCTATAGGATGTATGAGCCTGGCGACATACCATCTCACTTGGAATAAAATATCATCCGCACAATTCCGAGGACGGAAAGAGCTCCAAATGCGATATGAATCGTACAGTTAGCCTACAGCTCATGCATCCAAGTCGCTTGCAAAAATAATTTACACACGAATGGAAAGAAAAATTTAGGAAGTGTTAGATGACTATCAGTTTGGCTTTAGGAAAGGTAAAGGCACCCGAGAGGCAATTCTGACGTTCCAGTTGATAACGGAAACAAGACTAAAGGAAAATCAAGACTCGTTCGTAGAATTCTTCGACCTGCAAAAAGCGTTTGAGAATGTAAAATGGTGCCAGATGTTTTAAATTCTGAGAAAAATTGGGGTAAGCTATAGGGCGAGATGGATAGTACACAATGCGTACAACAGCCATGAGGGAATAATAAGATTGGACGACAAAGAAAATAGTCCTCGAATTAAAAAGGTTGTAAAGACAGGGATGTAGTCTATCGCCCCTACTGTTCAATCTGTACATCGAAGAATCAATGCATGAAATAAAAAATTCCAGGAGTGGGATTAAAATTCAAGGTGAAAGGATATCAATGAAATGATTTGCTGATGACATTCCTATCCTGAGTGAAAGTGATCTGCTGAATGGAATGATCAATCTAATGAATACACAATAAAGATTTGGAGAAAATCGAAGAAAGACGAAAGTGATGAAAAGTACCAAAAATGAGAACTGGGAGGAACCTACCACCTTGATTGATGGTCACGAAATAGATGAAGTCAAGAAATTCTGTTACCTAGGTAGCAAAATAACCAATGACGCATGGAGCAAGGTAGACATCAAAAACAGATTAGCAATGGCAGAAAAGGGCATTCCCGGCCAAGAGAGGTCTATTAGTATTAAACGTAGTCCTTGGTTTAGAGGAAGAAATTTCTGAGAATATACTTCCGGAGCACAGAATTGTATGGTAGTGAAACGTGGGCTTTGGGATAACTGTAACAGAAGAAACTCAAAGCATTTGAGATATGGTGCTACAGCTGAATGCTGAAAATTATGTGACTGATAAGGTAAGGAGTTGACAAATAGAAGGGAAGGGATGATAGGACATCTGTTAAGGCATGAGGGAATTACTTCCATGCTACTAGTGAGAGCTGTAGAGGGCAATATTCTAGAGGAAGACAGATAATAGAATACATTTAGCAAATAATTGAGGACGTACATTACAAGTTGCACCCTGAGATGAAGAGGTTGGTACAGGAGTAGAATTCGTGGCAGGCCCCATCAAACCAGTTAGAAGACTGATGACTCAAAAAAAGAAAAAACGATTTTCAGGTTTTTCAAACGTCGCAGCTGGCTCAAGTCCTGGAGCAAGTTCTAGTGCAACATCACTTGTATGATCCTTAGTAACCGTAGATACATGCCTGCGGCCATTCCGTGCAAATCCTTTGTAAATGTGACGCCCGAATGTCTCATTTCAGTAACTGGCAGTACGGGGACAACAGCGCTCGGCGCTAGACTGTAAATGACATTTAGTTCCACTGAACTGTTGATTTTCAGTAAACTGCTCGCGACCAGTCCGTATAGCTTTATCTAGTTTAGCATGCTGCGGAACTCATTTGTCGAACATATTATAAGCAGTAGGTCATCCGGCGTATGCCCTAATGCTGAAGGTAAAGCCCCATATGCTGATGTCAGATAGCCTGTGGTGGAGAACCTCGAGGTGTGCCTCGAACGTGATTCTATAAAGGTAGATAGAAAGGGAGAAACCTTGTAGAGTCTTAAGGGGTATAGGGCTCACTTGCCTTGAGAGGTGGTTGCGGCCAAAAGGCGCCACAGCATATTGATGAGTCTCGAGCGTAATCCTTTATAATTCCTTAAACTGCAGGAGGAAGTTTAGTGCATCTAAGTAAGGCCCCATCAAAATTGATGGAGATGATACACGCTCTTAAGCAGCACTGCCAGGCGACGGCTGTAAAGTGCCTGTAGTTTCTGGAGGCCATTAGTATTTTAGCATCTCTCTACTGTGACGTCTGTTCCAGGACGACAATCATCGACATTATCATCTTAATGTGGCCTGTCAAAAGCTTGGCGAAGATCATGTAGTCGGCATGCAACATTGGAAGTGGCCAAAAGTCGTTAACCGATTGTTCGCCCCTGGCATGAGTACCTACCACTATGAGAAGTTCTTCAACAATGGTTCCGCTGGCGTGCACTGCCCGCTTATATAGAGCCAGCGTGACCTTGATTAAGTAAAGCGCTGATAACGGACTTAGACTCTGCAAGCACCAGCAGGCGAGGCCGGCCGAAGTGGCCGTGCGGTTAAAGGCGCTGCAGTCTGGAACCGCAAGACCGCTACGGTCGCAGGTTCGAATCCTGCCTAGGGCATGGATGTTTGTGATGTCCTTAGGTTAGTTAGGTTTAACTAGTTCTAAGTTCTAGGGGACTAATGACCTCAGCAGTTGAGTCCCAAAGTGCTCAGAGCCATTTGAACCATTTTTGAACCAGCAGGCGAGAGTTATGCCGTACGCGCGCTGTGGTCTTACTAGGAGCGCGCGTACCCGCTGGTGCGCTGGCCTAGCGCCAAGCCAAGCGGGTTGCATAACCGGCAGGCTGGGGGCCCTGCGGGCAGTGCGGCACTATGCTTTGTTAATTTTTCAAATTGTTGCATCCCTCAGCCCCCGTTCCGAGATGCACGACTAGCGGTTCTCGACTGACGCCCCCGGTTACAGTAGTCAAGGAAAAAACTTTATTAATAATTATAATACAAAGTAATATCACCCGTTACTGTTACATTCTCAGCAAGTACATCAAGTCCTTTCATCCATACATATATTTTCTCATCATTAGACACTTTCCCACAGGAACGGGTATACAAAGTAAAAGGCATATTACTATAAACAAAACTAGATCTACTTTGAGTCTTTGGGTCTATTCCACTGTGCCAGTTCTTGTAGGCGATGACATCTCGATCGGCAAAAGATTCTAGTCCAGGTAGAGATGCGTTCCCACAACGGACAATTGCGAGTGTAAACCACCCACTGACAGCTGCTCCAGTTGCGAGTTTGCTGAGTTTGTTGAACACTGTAACCCAATGGGGCCTCATGAATTCACAGAAGGTCCGGTAAAACCCTATTAGTAATACATTGGGACCTGGAGACTTACTGAATGCATCGCTTTAGGCGAGACTTCCTCCATTAATACAGTACCTTCACTGTTTACATGTCCCTAATGCGTGTCACCCGCTGTAATGTTTCCGAAGTGGTGTCGCCATCTACGGTTCTTTCTTGGTAAAGATTACGAAAAGGATACTGCGTCATTTCGCTATGGTTGCTTGGGTTGTACAGGAGCGAACGCATAGCGCCATAATGCGTGTGATTAACTGTCAACGATGTTGGGGCATGTGCAGCACAACGTGATAAACGCTAGGTATCTCTGCGGTCATTTGGTTGTGATGTGAGCAGGCCATGGCGCTTTCTAATCGGCGCATTTTCAAGATTGTACTAAAGCCTAATTCAGTGGAATTCTCTTTGTCTGTCCAGCGATGGATTAGCGTCGAGGTCCCTGAACATCACATACTAAAAGTTCAGGATCTGGCGGTGCCATACAGCCGTGTTCTTGTCAGACTGCATCAGCATCTTCCACACTGTCAATTCACTGCAGTGCAGTCACCACCACAAAATCGGCTGATACTGAGAGTCATGTTGTTCACAGTTGGCCCATGGTACAGCTACTTTCCAATGGTAGTCCGAGCCATTGAGGGGAGTTACATCCAAATTTTCAAGAGCTGTTGCTATACCAGACTAGTTGGGGTGGAGAAGCCTAATTGGATACAGGCACTATTATCAGAGAAGGCCATAGGCCATTGGTGGGTGGCAACAACTCCCCTTCTAAGACCTTGTGATATGTATATACTATCCTGTCAGCTCGCCAAATGACTGGTAACATGTTTATTATTTATTTATTTACACGTCAAGTTCCCTAGGACCAAAAGATAAAAATAAAATGTTTATGAACCCGAAAATAAGCAAAACATGGCCCTAAGCACTATGGGATTTAAGATCTGACGTCATCAGTCCCCTAGACGTAGAACTACTTAAACCTAACTAACCTAAGGACATCACACACATCCATCCCCGGGGCAGGATTCGAGCCTGCGACCGTAGCAGCCGCGCGGTGCCGGACTGAAGCGCCTAGAACCGCTCGACCCCGAAAATAGTCAATCCGTAAGTTTAAGCAAACGCAGTGAACAATACAACAAGAATCAGCTTAATTTTTCAAGGAATTCCTCGATGGAGTAGTGGGAGTGTGTCATGAGGAAACTCTTCAGTTTCGATTCGAAAGCGCATGGATTACTGCTAAGATTTTTTAATTCGAGTGGCAGCTTATTGAAAATGGCTGGAGCGGTGTGCAGTATACCGCACACCTTTCTGCACAAGAGTTAAGGAAAGAAATGCAGGTTTGATTTCTGCCGGGTATTAACTGAGTGAAAGCTGCTTATTCTTGGGAATAAGCTAATGTTGTTAAGAAGAAATGACAGTGAGGAGTATATACACTCCTGGAAATGGAAAAAAGAACACATTGACACCGGTGTGTCAGACCCACCATACTTGCTCCGGACACTGCGAGAGGGCTGTACAAGCAATGATCACACGCACGGCACAGCGGACACACCAGGAACCGCGGTGTTGGCCGTCGAATGGCGCTAGCTGCGCAGCATTTGTGCACCGCCGCCGTCAGTGTCAGCCAGTTTGCCGTGGCATACGGAGCTCCATCGCAGTCTTTAACACTGGTAGCATGCCGCGACAGCGTGGACGTGAACCGTATGTGCAGTTGACGGACTTTGAGCGAGGGCGTATAGTGGGCATGCGGGAGGCCGGGTGGACGTACCGCCGAATTGCTCAACACGTGGGGCGTGAGGTCTCCACAGTACATCGATGTTGTCGCCAGTGGTCGGCGGAAGGTGCACGTGCCCGTCGACCTGGGACCGGACCGCAGCGACGCACGGATGCACGCCAAGACCGTAGGATCCTACGCAGTGCCGTAGGGGACCGCACCGCCACTTCCCAGCAAATTAGGGACACTGTTGCTCCTGGGGTATCGGCGAGGACCATTCGCAACCGTCTCCATGAAGCTGGGCTACGGTCCCGCACACCGTTAGGCCGTCTTCCGCTCACGCCCCAACATCGTGCAGCCCGCCTCCAGTGGTGTCGCGACAGGCGTGAATGGAGGGACGAATGGAGACGTGTCGTCTTCAGCGATGAGAGTCGCTTCTGCCTTGGTGCCAATGTTGGTCGTATGCGTGTTTGGCGCCGTGCAGGTGAGCGCCACAATCAGGACTGCATACGACCGAGGCACACAGGGCCAACACCCGGCATCATGGTGTGGGGAGCGATCTCCTACACTGGCCGTACACCACTGGTGATCGTCGAGAGGACACTGAATAGTGCACGGTACATCCAAACCGTCATCGAACCCATCGTTCTACCATTCCTAGACCGGCAAGGGAACTTGCTGTTCCAACAGGACAATGCACGTCCGCATGTATCCCGTGCCACCCAACGTGCTCTAGAAGGTGTAAGTCAACTACCCTGGCCAGCAAGATCTCCGGATCTGTCCCCCATTGAGCATGTTTGGGACTGGATGAAGCGTCGTCTCACGCGCTCTGCACGTCCAGCACGAACGCTGGTCCAACTGAGGCGCCAGGTGGAAATGGCATGGCAAGCCGTTCCACAGGACTACATCCAGCATCTCTACGATCGTCTCCATGGGAGAATAGCAGCCTGCATTGCTGCGAAAGGTGGATATACACTGTACTAGTGCCGACATTGTGCATGCTCTGTTGCCTGTGTCTATGTGCCTGTGGTTCTGTCAGTGTGATCATGTGATGTATCTGACCCCAGGAATGTGTCAATAAAGTTTCCCCTTCCTGGGATAATGTATTCACGGTGTTCTTATTTCAATTTCCAGGAGTGTATATATATATATTGAGAGGCCAATGTCAAAATACCCAAACTCGTGTACAGTGGTCGACAAGAGGTTCATAAGTTACACCATTTATTGCCCGAACCGCCTGTTTCTGAGCCAAAAATATCCTCTTAGAATGGGAAGAGTTACCCCAAAACATAATACCATAGGATATAAGCGAGTGAAAAAGAGCAAAGTCGACTAATTTCCGTGTCGAACTATCAATCACTTCAGATACCGTTCGAATAGTAAAAATGGCGGCATTAAATCTTTGAACAAGTTCCTGAACGTGGGCTTTCCCCGACAGTTTACTATCTATCTGAACACCTAGACATTTGAACTGTTCATTTTCACTGATCATATGCCCATTCTGTGATTTTAAACGTCAGGTTTATTTGAATTGTTTTTAGAAACTGTAAAAGCTTGTCTTACCTTGATTTAGCATTAGTTTATTTTCTACAAGCCATGAACTTAGGTCATGAACTGCATTATTTGAGAAACCGAGCCAATGTTGCACACAAGATCCTTTACTAACAAGCCTGTGTCATCAGCAAACAGAAATATTTTAGAGTTACTCGTAATACTAGAGGACATATCATTTATATAAGTAAGGAACAGGAGTGGCCCCAACACATCCCTGGGGGCACCCGCAACGTGACAGTATCCCACTCAGATCCCACATCACAGATATTCTCGACACTGTGAATAGTGACCTTTTGCTGTCTGTTGCTAAAGTAAGAGGTGAAACAATTGTGAGCTACTCCCTGTATTCCGCAGTGATTCAACTTCTGGAGCAATATTTTGTGATCAACACAATCAAACGTCTTAGTTAAATCAATGAATATGCCTAGCGTTCGAAACCTTTTGTTTAACTCACCCAGTACCTCACAGAAAAACGAGAATGTAGCATTTTCAGATGTTAAACGACTACTAACGACGAACTGTACATTTGATAGGAAATCGTGTGATATAAAATGATGAATTATCCTTACATACACAGCCTTGTCAATAATTTTAACAAACACTGATGGCATAAAATTATCTGCATTATCCCTTTCTCCCTTTTTATAAAGCGGCTTTACTACTGAGTTCTTTAATTGTTCGGGAAACTGACCATTCCTAAAGGAAAAATTACAAATATGGCTAAATGCAGGGCTAAAACGTGCAGCACAGTACTTTAATATTCTGCTATTCACTCCATCATTAACATGAGAGTCCTTAGTCTTCAGTGATTTATGTTATCACGGAGGAGTATTTCAGACCTCATTCTCGGATAGGCATTTGCCAAGAAAGTTATATGATTGCCTGTAGAAACTAAATTTTTATTTAATTCACCAGCAATGCTCAGAAAATGATTGTTAAGTACTGTACATATTCCTGATTTATCAGCAACAGAATGATGTTTACTACGAACAGACTTTATATCTTCGACCTTGTGGTGCTGACCAGACTCTTCCTTCACAAATGATCATATGTTTTATAATTTTACCCTGTGAAATAGCTATTCTATTTGCATACCACATACTCTTTGCCTTCCTAATAACATTTTTAAGCAGCTTACAATACTGTTTTAATGGGCTACTGTAGCTTGATTGTGACTACTTCGAACATTTTGATATAATTCCCGCTCTGTTCTACATGATATTTTTATCCCACTAGTCAGCCAGCCATGCTGCCTATTACTGCTAGTAACCCGTTTAGAACGTTCTAATGGAAAGCAGTTGCCGGCCGCGGTGGTCTAGCGGTTCTAGGCGCTCAGTCCGGAACCGCGTGACTGCTACGGTCGCAGGTTCGAATCCTGCCTCGGGCATGGATGTGTGTGATGTCCTTAGGTTAGTTAGGTTTAAGTAGTTCTAAGTTCTAGGGGACTGATGACCATAGATGTTAAGTCCCATAGTGCTCAGAGCCATTTTTGAAAGCAGTTCCAGAGTGGTCATCATGTAGCTTTTCCTGCGCATCGCAAAAGTGAAGGTCGTGAATCATTCAAGACACTTCTAGAGAATGCGTGTAGTGCTGGATTTAGTCCTTGGGATGGAGGTTGCAGTTAAAACGCTGGCGAAGACGCTGTCTTCCTGTGTTCCGAAAAAGTTCTTCGGCGTCGTTTTTGGCGTTTTGGTGAACGATGTTTCCGTCTGTGGCTTTCCATGTTGTCCGACGGCATTGACTGACGCCTCGCCGGCACAAAGGCGTCGGTTGGTATTCATATCATCCTAGAAAAAGGAGGCCGATGTCTGTGGAGTAAACCTCACTGCATCACGATGTTTCGTGCTACCTGACAATGCATAAACATTAATGAATTGATCGTCGAGTGCCGTTGCCGCCAATCCTCGAACAATGGGGAGATATGTGATTTCAGTGTCTTCAGATTTGTCATTGACTAAAATCGCCACCCTGGTGTCTCCAGGACTACCGTGCATCACTTACTTCATGTATGCAAACAAATCGTGGAATGCATTAACTCACACTTCTTGGCGGAATGAAAAGTCACGCCTGTGGCTTGTATTGTTTCTCTCACAAGACGTCAGGGTAGGTAACTATGTTGATATTCATCTTTGCCAAGTGGCAAGCCTGGCAGTGCGGTAGCTGGGCAGGGTTATCCATGGTTATGTTGGAAACAAGTGGACATCAGGAGTGACGTCACATCCCTCCAACTGGAGGCATCCCAATGATGTTCAGACTGTATGGTCTGGTGAGACTGCAGCGGAGTCTTGGATCGGGGTCCTGCCTGGTCTCGTCGTCCTCGATCTGCGTCGTGGGCACAGAAGTATGTTCAGGTACTATAAGGTTGCAAAAGTTGACAGGAAGGGACGGTGCAGCTTCTTCGCAGGCTGCACTGGAAACTTCCTGCTGGTCACCGCCACAGAGGACTGGCAGATGGACGCCGCCCGTCAGTGGTAATGGCGTCAGCCCAGTGGTTGGCGTCCTGTGCGATTAATTGTCTTCCTGTGTTCCGATACAGTTCTGCGGTGTCGCTTTTGGCGTTTTGGTGAACGATGTTTCCGTGCGTGGCGTTCTATGTTGTGCGCCGGCATCTACTCACTCCTCGCCAGCACAAAGGCGTCGGTCTGTATGATAAGTGAATCTATTGGCCTCCTGCTGTTGTTGGTCGTATCGATCGCATCACAGTGAGTTCTGCCACTGGCCAGGTTGGCTGACTGGCCAGGCGTCAGTCCGCACAGGGTTGTCCCAGTACTGCCATACCAGTCTGTTGCTTCTGCACAGGCGGAGAGGCCATGAGCGCCGCCGCCTGTGTCAGTGAGAGGATCATCGTCGCCATTGCAGGTACAAGGTCCTCCTGTCGAGGGTTGTGTGATCTGATGATGGGGATCATATATTAGCCAGACTGTCATAAATAAGATGGTCTGACAACCTTCTGTCTTGAGATATGATGGATACGTGTACCGTGTTGATATCTAAGTGCGTCTTAAATTGGGTCCACTTTTCTGTCACGGTCCTTGTACCACGGAATAGGGGCGTAGTGCGCCCATGAGGTCTGCCGCCGGGGTTTCATAGGGTAGTTCGAATATTCGTATTGTGCGCAGCCCAGTCCGGCGTGGTCAAGCTCGACTTGCCGACACTTCTGTCTGCGTGGCAAAAGCAGAGTCCTAGTTTCATCTCACGGAGAATCTTGTCGCATGTAGCGTCGTTAGTAAGTTTCACATAGACCGTGTTACTTACTATCGAAAAGTGGACGCCGACGACGTCGGCAGCAGAGATCTTGACCTCCTCCTTTAAAAACGCTTGACATTGAGAGCTTTTAGTCTGGCAAAGACATTTCAAAAAGCGAATTTCAATGTTGATTATCTGTATTTGTTCGCCATGATCTTGTCGCGCTACGACGTCACGCTAACCTCGGCTGGAGGAAGTAAACAAGGCGAACGTGCTCGCTCTGTAGGCGGACACACGCAGCACGTCAGCACCGTTAGTCTGCTAAAGCCCGGCGCACGCTTGTGTACGCACAATTATATGGAAAGAAGCGACGAAGCTGAACGAAATGGCCAAGTGCTTGTCACATGGTTGGTAGCTATTTCTTAAATATTTTTCCGTAGATGGTAGCCAGTACATTGTTGATAAGCACCACATAAGCCCTGAAGCTTAGTATCCCAACCAAAGCATTTACTCGCTAGGCAGAGAGTAATTTGTTCATAAATTTAGTGACAGCGCTGTTTCTTTACAATCTAATCAGCAATATTCTAACGCGTTTTGTTGCTGAATATCTTACGAGTATTTTCTGTACACTTAACAGGACCCCAATGTTAATGAAAATGGAAACCATTGCACCAGTCGGAAGGAGATACTTCACAGATAATGAGGGATAGATGAGAAATTAGAAACGAGGTAGCTGTAGCTACCAACTTTCAATTTTCATGAAGAAAAAACGAATATGTTAAATTACAAACGTAATGTATTGCAATCGCAGTTGTTAGATTGGTGCATAAGTTGATAACGTTTCGAAAGGGTGCAAAAAAAGGGCAGCTCGTTTTGTATTATCACGTAATAGGGGAGAGCGCGTGGCAGATATGATACGCGAGTTGGGATGGAAGGTCATTAATGCAAAGATGTTTTTCGTCACGGCGAGATCTATTTACGAAATTTCAGTCATCAACTTTCTCTTCCGAATGCGAAAATATTCTGTTGAGCCCAACCTACATAGGTAGGAATGATCATCAAAATAAAATAAGAGAAATCAGAGCTTGAACAGAAAGGTTTAGGTGTTCGTTTTTCCCGCGCGCTGTTCGGGAGTGGAATGGTAGAGAGATAGTATGATTGTGGTTCGATGAACCCTCTGCCAAGCAGTTAAATGTGAACTTCAGAGTAGTCATGTAGGTGTAGATGTACATGTAGATGTTTTGTATGTTGGTATTTTGGTTGCTATGGGTTTATTTACCGATTACCATTTTTTACATGTAGTTCAATGTAGCTATTGCGGTTTACGTAATGCAATTCTGTCAATTGAAGATAGTGAGTGGAGCTGTGGACGCTAGAAAATGGAGAATTGGAGATATCGGAAGATTTCAGACATATTTTTCTATCTGAGTTCCCAGCAGGTTATCTCGGTTTGAAGAGGATAATTTTGACCTTAGCTTGATGAAGATCGTATGAACTCATTAAGCCACACTTATGCACGTCAGCGTACTCCAGAACTGTAAAATGTGATGAACCGTAGTCATTCCACGATCGTGTGACATTTGAATGCAATGGGATAGTTTCAAAAATCAGGTGTGTGGGTATCGCATGCTCTAAGCCAAAATCACAAAAATCAGCGGGTGACTATATGTGGACCTCTGCTTGGTCGTCACCAATTGTCTCGTTAACAACACCGACAGTTCCTATCCAGTATCGTTGCTGGTGACAATAAATAGTGTCTTTATGATGAAATAAGAAAAAGAAAGCGATGATTGAGACCTAAGAAAGCTGCAGCGCGCCCCACAAAACATAATGTCATGCAGCTGGTGGAACAGCGAAGGTGTGGTGAACTACGAATTATGTCCCCGAGATGTAACCATCAGTACTGATATTTGTGGTCAACAATGAGACGTCTTTCAGGAGCAAGACTGCGTGAAGTGATGCTTCTCGACGATAACGTCCACCTATATTCTGCTAGACTGACCGCAGAACACTGTACAATAGTTGAGTTGGGTTCAAAACGTTCAAATGTGTCTGAATTCCTAAGAGACCAAACTGCTGAGGTCATGGGTCATTAGACTCACACACTACTTAGACTAACTTAAACTAATTTAAGAACAACAGACTCACTCACACACACACACACACACACACACACACACACAAACACACACACACACATGCGCGCGCGCGCGCGCCCGAGGGAGGATTCGAACCTCCGGCGGGAGAGGCCATGCAATCCGTGACATGGCGCCTCTAACCGCCCGGCCACTGTGCGTGGCAGTTCGGTTGGGATGTCATTCCGCATCCAGTCTACTCACATGATCTTGCGCCGTGAGATTTTCACATTTACAGCTCTCTACCGAACTTCCTTACTGGATGAAAATGCGCTCCAAACATAGCTCAAAGAGTTCTTCTCCTCGAAGTCACGTAATTTCTACAATCGTGGAATTAGGAAGTTACGGCAGCATTGTTAGACTGTTGTAAATAGTGAAGGACAATATATTTTTGATGATTAATGTGTCTGTTATGTGTATGCGTTTTTGAAACGTATGCAAAAACGCTACGAAGTTGTGTACCAACGTAGTGTTTTGTGTTTATGTTTAGTAAGTTGTGCTGATTCAAGGCAACAGCTTTATGGCTCCACGCTTATTACAACGGCAGAAGAAAAGTAAACCAGTTGTTTTCCAACTAAGAAAAAGTGTTCTCTTCAAATGAACAAGAAATAGCTGGTCACCATGAAGCTTGAGTTTAATTATGTGAAAATTATAGAATACTTTATATTGTATGTTTATTACCATTTGAGAGTTCTATTAATGCATCACCCTCGTTTATCCGATAAATTACATTATCTCGCATTGCTTTTACTTTTACTACTGATCGCTTGTGATTTCGTGTTATAAGAAAATAATAACTAAACGGAAGCAGTGGATTTCTTTCTGTGTTTTCCCGTGCAGAATGTATTACGAGTTATATAAAGTCCTTGCATTTCATCAGAATCCATCAATACAATTCGTTTTTACAGTTACAAAGAAGTGCAGATTCATTTCGAAGCATTCATATATCCTCTATACTCCATCGAAATGATTTTTTGAAATGGTGCCTTTCAGTAAAATAACGTTCATTGCTGGGAATAGAAGTTGTACGTGTAAGAGAATATATCTCTTGATTAAGTACGCCGTGTTTGTTCCTTTCTGCACTGTAAATGTGTAAAACAGTTTTATCTGTGTCAATATATCTCTTACAGTTTTGGTACGATGGTTGTTCATGTATCGAAATCTTAAGTTATAGCATAAGTTTATTTGGTTAAGTATCAGTCGCCATATGCTTTGTTACTGTATTTGTTATATTACGACTGAATATTGTAGGACATCTATTATTGGCTACTGTTGTCATTCTTCACTTTTAAAAAATATTTACTTCCTATCTTGTTTAGCGTGATACGAGTTTTGACTGGAATGAAATTCATATTCTGATCCAGTAAGGTTTTTGTATCCAGCCGCGCGGGATTAGCCGAGCGGTCTAAGGCGCTGCAGTCATGGACTGTGCGGCTGGTCCCGGCTGAGGTTCGAGTCCTCCCTCGGGCATGGGTGAGTGTGTTTGTCCTTGGGATGATTTAGATTAAGTAGTGTGTAAGCTTAGGGACTGATGACCTTAGCAGTTAAGTCCCATAAGATTTCACACACATTTTTTTTTGTACCCAGGTATGTATTTCCAGTTTATTTTAGCAAGGTACCTTACTCGTTTACTTGTGTACATATTAAAATTTACATCCAGTCTCCATATCAGTACTTGAACAAAACTTCGGGTTCTAATGATGTCATGAGGAATCAACCAAGGAAGAAACTATTCACAAGACATCATATTTCAATATAATGGATGTACAATACACAGGATAAATGCATTTTTAACGAAAGTTTTCACACACTTTTTTTGTAATACATATATCGTACAGTGACACAGTTATTTTACGTTTGTGAAGAAGTACGGGAACTACAGTGATCTCTCAGTACTTCAGTAACTCGTATCGGAAGCACAAATTTTCCTACCTAATCGAAGCAAACATGTTGGCTTTCCTGTGTCAGTTACCTAGAGAACCAGATAAAACGGCAAGAACTGGTGGACAGAGCTCCCGAATACGCATATAAGTTTTGAACTACTGCGCCACGTCACTCGGCTTTGGAAGTTATGCGCACCGTAGGCCAAAACAGGCGACCAACTGCGTCTCGCCATACCCTCTGGCAGACTGACCACTGCTGTGGTTCTCGTTCTGTAGGTGAGAAAGCTGCACGCTCAGCGCGTAACCTGAGAGGAGCCATAGTTTACCAAGCAACTAATTTTGTCTGAAATGCCAAATTGATTGAAATGCCGTTCCAAACACATTTGGAAAACATTGCGCTCTTCGACCATCTTTCTGCCGGCGATGTGGGTAAATATTGAAGAATATTCTGGCAGTCTAATTCGAAGTTTTTGCTGACGCGAAAAACTGCAGAAAAATGTACAAATTTCCCTACTCTTCCTCCAGCGGCCATCTCTTTCATCAGACTAAACCATTCGCCCAGTTATTATTGAAGAAGTGCGAAACCACCCGAAAATGAAGCAAACAGTAACACGAGATATGAAGATGGTATAAGGCTAACCGGCCATTGATTTTCTTCTTCTGTGCGGATGCACACATATTGCCCGAACTCTTACGGGCCTCGATAAGATTGTCTACCGCGAGTAATGAGTGTAAATGGGCAGGGGCACTACGCATGTAGTATGTGGACGGTAAGTTGGGAATGTGGGTCTCACTAGGAGCGTGGAAGGGATAAGTCCCTGCAGTCGCACTATGCTCTGTGTCCTCGGTGGCTGAGATGGATAGAGCGTCTGCCATGTAAGCTAGGAGATCACGGGTTCAAGTCCCTGTCGGGGCACACATTTTCAACTGTCCCCGTTGACGTATATCAACGCCTGTCTACAGCGTAGGCTCTTGATTGAATTATCATTTCAGTACCAGGAGAGTTTGAGGGAACGAAATATAAGTTATGTAAGTCGGTTCCACCCTGATGAATAACCAGGGAACTGTAGGAGAACAAAACTGACGTACATGATGATATTCTGCTGAAGAAAATCATTCCGTTTGACTCAGTAACAATGGGGAAGGCTATGAATAAGTCCAAAAAAATGGTTCAAATGGCTCTAAGCACTATGGGACTTAACTTCTTTAGTCATCAGTCCCCTAGAACTTAGAACTACTTAAACCTAACTAACCTAAGGACATCACACACATCCATGCCCGAGGCAGGAATTGAACCTGCGACCGTAGCGGTCGCGGAGTTCCAGACTGTAGCGCCTAGAACCGCTCGGTCACTCCGGCCGGCTGAATAAGTTCACTGAATCCTAAAACTGTGGAGGGACCCAGAATGAGATTTTCACTCTGCAGCGGAATGTGGGCTGATGTGAAACTTCCTGACAGATTAAAACTGTGTGCCGGACGTATGGCTTTCGCGGGCATGTGCTCTACCAACTGAGCTACCCTAGCACGACTCACTCCCCCTCCTCACAGCTGTACTTCTGCCAGTACCTCGTCTCCTACCTTCCAAACTTTACAGAAGCTCTCCTGCAAACCTTGCAGAACTAGCACTCCTGAAAGAAAGAATATTGCGGAGAGCACTTGCCCGCGAAATGCCAAGGTCCCGAGGTCGACTCTCGGTCCGGCACACAGTTTTAATCAGCCAGGAAATTTCACATCTGTGGTGGGATACTCATTCTGTGGTTATTCCGAAATGAGAAAGGTCGCACCAAAGGAAAGAAGTTTAGAATCATCCCTCTTCTCCATCCCTCTTTTGTGATTAGATCAACTAATAATACTGGGAGATAACGCCCTAGTTTTCATCCGGACCAATAATACTATTAATGTTTCAACTGTCAGCAGCGTACACGCAGACAACGGCAAGGAGAAGTCGAAGTGCACCGAATCATTCCAACACACATTGTCGGATTCCGCCTGCGCGTAGTCACCCGTTATGCGAGAACGAAGCCCCGTAGAATTTCAGAAGCGAAAACTGTCATACATCGTTTACCTACATTGGAATGGTCTGTTTAGAGAAATCTAAAATATTCTTCATTCACATAGTTTCATCGTCCTACGGCCGGTGATCTACATACATAGTGTGTCTTTTGTGGGATAGAACAGTATTATGAGTACTGAATCCACTATTGAGCTCTGAACCTTTCTTAAGTCAGGCAGATAAAAATTTGTCCAATTAGAGCAATAACATTCATCATCGTCACGGAATACGAGAAGATTTGTACAGACCATTAATAACAGCCGATCGTAAATAACAGCTATATTTCACCTGAGTTTTGATTCGACACACGGGCAATATGTCACAGCCAGACTGCAGTATATCATGCTACAGGTAGCGACTCATGTTCGGTGGTCTAGAATATAAAATAGTGCGTCCTGGAATAGTTCCTGCATATTGTAAATGGTTGCAGCAGCTACGACGAACGCTTGTCAATGTTACCGAGCACACAGCGCAACATTGGGATTAAAACGCCAAAAGCGATTTATACTTGAGTGTACAAATTAAACGACTGTCTATAAAGCAAAGAAGTTATTTCTGTTATGGAGGATGTGATTACTCATAATTAATTTTTTATTGGTAACTGAAAAGGTTTCATTTGGATTTATAGAGTGAATACTTCCAAGAAACTCCAATAGAAGTTCGGTCAATCACGGCTTAACTTGCTTCTGTTTGAACGAAGTTCACGACACATTCGTGTTTCAAGTTTTATGCGTGGATAGAATACATACTGATGAAATGGAAAGATGTGAAAGCATATGAAACCGTCAAGTCCATGTACTAAAAGAGAAACTGGTGAACTAGCCGTTAACAACAAATAACTGTAAGTTACAAGTAGAGGACTTTAAGAAGCTTCTCAATTGTGAGAAACCCGTGATACCTGTTGACAGAAGAAGGAAGTGATATTCTCTCTCGAAATATGAAACCACCATATAAAGGATTTAAATTTTATGTGGTGGTTTTATATTTCGGAATATAATCAAAGAGCTCAATACAAGCCTGGTGGAGAAGATTCCATTGTTGCGGGAATGTGAAAAAAACCAGCGACTACATGACAGAAAAGATTGGCAAACGTTTCGTGTAAATTTTAGAAACAGAGACGCCGAAATGCGAAGTGCGCTCTCATAAAACCTTTGCACAAGATAAGAAATAACGTAGATATTAACAGCTATAGAGGAATCTATTCAGCGACCGTCACAAAGAGCAATATGGAAAAGCTGTTAGACCATCAGTTCGGTGAATATCAAAGAGGATTTATGAAGACGGTCGTTGAACAGATTACGAATTTGAATCTGGTTGTATGAAACTATTGTCTAAGAAGTACAAATCTTGTCGTATCCACCGTAGATTCCAAAAAAGCGTAAGACTGTGCAGACACAGAAATACTTCTCAGTGCACTAGATGAAACCGATACAGACCAATAAAATTCGGCAGTAATTAAAGAAACGGTAACAGAAACAAAGTCCAAAATGAAATCCTTTTAAGAAATTTTAGAACCAGTTGCCATAACAACTAAAATTTACCATTGCTCTTCAGCTACTTTCTGGAAAAGTTAATAAAGGAATCTAATCACATACTTCAAGGTAAGGGAAACCAAACAATCACACTGGGATGTAAAATCAGAATGCCAAACAATATCCTAGCTTTTGCAGATGCCTTAGCAATGTTTTACGAAAACATCTATAAAGCAACTGAGCAAATCGACCAGTAGGAAGAGAAGGCGGAAAAGCTGGATTACAGCTTTCTTTTGCGAAGACAGAATTCATAACGAAAATTGATTCAAAATTCCTACGCAGAAGATGCGGTAGTGTTGAAGAGTGAATAAATTTAAGTATTTGGGGGGACTAATATAGCCAAAACGTTTAGATAAAAAAGAAAAGAAAGAAACAGTGCACACAAAATGGAAATAGCTTATTAATTAACGACGGACATATGCCACAAAAAAAAATCACTGTGAGTAAAAACAAAAAAGACCAACAGTATAACACTACGGTGAATGGAGAGGGACTCTTTGCATTGGAATATTCAGTTCTCAACAAAAAGGAGAAATTGCAGTGTTAGAAATAAAGGAAAGGAAGGTACTACGGAAAATATTCGCTTCAACAATAGTTGGGAGTACGTGGACGAGCTGAAGAAATAAAAAAGAAACACATATACATCCAATCTGCAGAATGGTCTGATGCTCGCAGGAGAAGGATAATTTCTTTTTATGGTCTCCTGGTACGAATGAACCCGGGAACACTGACTAAAATATATTTGACCATCCCAAAACACAGCTGGTTCAGGCAATTGAGAAAGTACTTATAAGAAGATAAGAAGGAATTTTTTTTAAATGGGATGCTATAGTTTGATACTTATTTTCTGATAGTGGCTATCGAGACGAATCCAGTGATGTGTAACAGTAAAGCCTTTGAAAGTTCAACGAAGGTCACAAAGATGGCAGAAACGTCCATTTACAGAAGGTGTTCGAAATGATGACCACTGGTATCAGTGCAGTCTTGCCATCTTCTTATCATGGATTTCTTTATCTGAAAAAAGTAGTAAACTATAGCATCCCATTAAAAAAAAAAAACAAAGTTGACCTTCATATCTCTGAGGCGGCCCCACCTAGCAACAAAAAACCACGTCATATCATGGCCCCCATTGTCCCGTGCAAGTTTTGTCCCAAACACATTTCAGCTCCTATCATTCTTTCAGAGTTTTTCTTAGAGGCAATAGTTAGTGACTCAACCTGTATGCTGGCCATACTGTTTACCAAAGACAATACGCATACGTGCACTTTTCTCAAAATGTAATAATAGTACCTAAAAACAAAATTATATTTATAGGGCCAAAGTTGTTTTTCTCGATTCGGTGAATTATTCAATCTTTAAAAATGGTGAAATCGTAATTTTACATAATCATTCCTACACATCATAAAAATAATCCGTAAACGACTGATCACCTTAAGAAGTTGACGCCGAAGACAGAAATCTAGCGAATTAATGTGGTTATTACTCATATTTAGATATATATTTCCCTAACTGGAATAACAGAAAATTATTCAGTACACTAGAGGCATAGCAATGGTCACACCTGTAATTACTACCCAAACATTCTCTTCCTGAAAACCATAGCTTAGAAAATTAATGTCACAGTACACTTTTTTGTATAAATTCCTAATGTACAGAAAAATAATATTAAAGAATCCCCCTTACTTTAATTTTCACATCTGGCAATCAAATTCCCATCATTCTGCGTAAACACCAACAGTTTAGAAAAACAAATCATTCTTTTATGAACTAAATTCTTGTCCGCATCCTATGTAGATAATTCCAAAATTTAATATTTGTCATTTGCACAAATTTAAAATTCAACTTCGTTCATCAATACGAAAACCAAATTCACACAGTAGTGAAGTTATCCGATAAACTCCTGCAAACTCTGTCTTGTTATGATTTATAGTTCCTCCAAACATCATTAATTCAAGAACTGTGGTTATCCCTCAGTTTTCAGATTTTTCGCAAGTTCAGAGAAACTTACGACGACTCACCGACGGCATTTCCTAGACGTCACTCAGATATGTACGTTAATTTTACTTAGACAGATATAAATTGCTCCCAGACATTTGAATATAATGACACATACGCATTATAACTTTCACGAGATTTCTGGGGTAACAATATACGACGATTTTTGCATTTGACACTGTTTCTGTCATCTGTGTTCTTCATTTGGCAGAAATAATTATCCTTTATGAAAACTGAAGATTTTTTTTGTTCTGCTATAGACACATCGTTGGATAAAGTATGCATTTTGTACGTTCCACTTCCAAAAATTGTGGAATGTTTGCCATCATTAGATTGAATAAGCCATAGAGGACTCACAGTTTGTGTTTTCTTTCACTTTTATACTTTATGTGTACATTTCCTCTGACACCTTTTTTTGTGTCTGAATGTGTGTGAGCACAATTTTCGTTAACTTATGGTAGGTAATGTTTATTAAATGAAAAATTGCCTGCAAATAAAGTGGTGTCTGTTGTGTGAGTGGATTCGTGATTTGCTGTCAGAAAGATCACAGTTCGTAGCAGTTTATGGAAAATCATAGAGTTAGATGAAAATGATACCTGGCGTTCTCCAAGGAAGCATTATAGGTTCTCTGCTGTTCCTAATTTGTATATGCTATTTGGGAGACAATTTGAGGAGACCTCTTAGGTTATTCATGTACCAGCATTTCACATATGCAGTGGCTTATGTCGCGCTTATATGTTTGCCAGACAAATGTATTCGTGAAATTTCGTTACTCTACATTAATAATTTAAGTTGTTGCGGATTTTTCCGTCAGTTTTATTAGTTGGCGACCACCTACATAGGAAGAAATTATCGTCGTAATAAATTATGGGAAATCAGGGCTCGAACAGATAGATTCAAGTATTCGTTTTCCCAGTTGTTTCAGAATGGAACAGAATAGAAACAGATTGAATATGCTTTTTAAAGAAACACATCACCTTTTAACTGTTTTATTGTTTGTTTTATAAACAATAAAACAGGCAAATGGCTGTGCGTTCCTTTAAATAATACTGTATGACTGTTACTCAGCAACATGAAAAACTTGGTGATGGTTCCATAAAACCACCTGCCAGACACTTAACTGTGAATTGCAAAGTAGTAATGTACAAGTAGACTTCCCCTAAATGAGATTTTTTTATCCTTACACACTTGAATTATCTATTTCGAATTAATCGGGGTAATTAAAATATTTCAACTATGTTTCATTACATGCCGAAATAAACTCTGCTCAAAAGAGAATCTCTTACAAACCATGGTGGACTAATTCCGTATATCGTGTACCATTATTAGAGATTAAAAAACTGGTTAACCTGCAATATATGGCTGCAGTAGCTCTTTTCACTTACAGTGCCTTAAAGAGAACACATTTATAGCTTTAGGAAATTTCTATTTATTCAGTAACACTTCATAAAAATCAGAGACTGTTTGTTTTGTAGGATAAATATCCCTGAACCACAGCAGTGGGTGTTAACCCAGTGAATGTATGCACACCACACAGAGCCGACTGTCCACAGTTCATAGCTCTGCAGTTGGTTCCATGCTGGTGAAACATGAAAGAGTGTGGTGTCCAGCACTGTTTATATACTGGTATTGGTGACCTAATTTATTTTACTATTAACTACAGTGACAGATTCCTGGTTTTATGGTCTGTCGCCTGTGTTTATAGTTTCCCCTAATATGATTCTGTAAATACTTTTGAGAACCTGATCCGTCCCCTTTCCGTCCACCTGGTGTGGACCTCGAATAATTGTGGAAGTCTGACTGATTTAGAGACCGCACCTTCTTATGGGGGTCATTAGTATATAGTACATTGCGGGTAATGGTATCGGTTATTTTATTCGCGTATTCATGTTGAATGTCATTCGTTGAGTGGAATTAATGAGATCGGTGGTTTACTAAAATCACCTGTATAGTCTGGAAGAAGCAGGTACTCCTCTGTATGATTACGATGCAGTATATAGAGTATTGAGATACACCGTCCGTGTTTGATATTTCGTTAAATTCTCTTAGTATCAACATTCATTATCAGGTTTCAGTCCCCCCCCCCACATGTATAGTTGTTAAAAATGGCTCTTCCTACCACACAACGCTTTTGAGTAAAATACATAGTGATGCGGTATAAGAACTGAGGAGATTAACCCTGTGCTTACCAGAAAATCTACATAGCACTGCTTACCAGCTGGGCCTCTCAGGCTCGTGTTGTTTAAATTACTGCTTTCGATGTGAAAGACTTTAGAGATATAAATACTTTTAATGTAATTTATTTAAAATTAACACTTTAAAAAAACAAAATTTTTATACTTTTACTGGTGGTTTATATTCTTTTTGCAAATTTGTGCAGGATCTGCAAACAATAGCAGAATCTTCCGAAATTACAGGTTTGGTGCACTAACGTGTAATTTGGCATTTCCTATCTTTCTTCTCTACACAATAGGCTCATCTTCTCCTTTCCTTAGTTCGTGGTTTCACTGCGTTTCCTGTAGCCGGTACTAATGAATTCAATTACTTCCTTACCCCTGCTAGCTGCTTTCCCAAATTGACGATGAACGTCCTACGTATCATTTTTTTATTAGTAGCCACTATCATCCAAATCATGTATTTATTCATTACTCTTACATCGATCATTTTGTAAAAAAAATTTTAAAAAATCATTGGCTAGTGCCTTGTTTTCTTCTTCACACTGTAGTATCGCTTCTACTCCAGGGCGTCATCGCCGTCCTTTTGTGGCACTATATGTCATCATAGCTTCAGGCTTCTCTACTTATGATGATGATAATACTGTTCGTTGGTCATGAAGAGAGCTAAGGACGGTAAGAATTCTGTATTTCTTAGGAAAATAAGAGGCTATCTTTCCATCTGCGTGAAAACAATATAATGTAGACTATACTTCACGTTCTTTAGGAGTAATAAAATCGGCAGGCAGTTCACCTTTGTTTTGCGGATAGTACCAACTAGTGTCAGATCTTTCGACAGCTGATAATGAGCTAAATCGAGAGATCTAAAAAAATTATCACGAGTGATATTACGTCCAGACTTTTCAAGTCCAATCACTAGGGTTCACACAATATTCTCTCCAAGTCGCCCGGCTCTCGTTTCTTCCTCCTTCCCAAAATACGCTTTCATTTTACAGCAGTAGGTTGCTGCACTGTTACAAACTGCCAAGAGACTTTATTTCCTATCTGCTAGGTTTTGAAGGAATGTACTGTCGAAGTGGATAGCGACCTTGAAATGTGACGAACTCTTCATTACCGGTCATGTGCCATACTGGAACCTAGACATCTCTAACCGTAATATCACATCTGTAAAAGTTCTCTGATTGGTTCCAGTTTGTCACTTGACTTATGTTCACGTCGGCCTTCTGCACTGTCGAAGCGCAAGATCCTCAGAATAGCATGTAAGCGGTTGCGAGACATAATAATATTGAACAGTGGTCGACCATTCTCAACACTACAAAGCTGCCTGGTATCTTCATTTCGTGACTGGTAAACCCCAGTCAGGATCAGAACACAAAGAAACTTTTTAATTTCACGCATATCTGTATGTTCCCAGACCTCGTAAGTGATTCGACCCTTCTTGTTGGTCCACATACACATTTTGCCAATGAGCGGTATACAAAAGAACAACATAAAACAAGATTCTTCATTACCACACTTCCTAATCGAATAATCTGTAGGTCTCTCGTATTCTTTCAATGAAGCCTTTTCGCCCCACCTACCAGAAATTCCAGTTTGATGAGCTGAAGCCCATATTTCGTTCCCATTACGAGAAAACAATAAGTCACACTCAACAGAATCTGAACTAAATTGTTCTTCTCCATCGTCGTGAAGATATTCTTCATTATCATCATCTTCGTGTAGTTCTAAGTTTTCAGTGACATCTTCCTCATTATCATCATCTCTGGAAGATTCACATTCACCAGATAGGTTTTCAGGATCAGAAGACTGCTCCAACAATTCCCTTATCTCCACATCTGATAGTCCTCTTCTCTGTAACATTTTCAATCGTAGAACAGATAACTGTTATGAAATAATCCACCAAAATAAACACGTGCTTTCCACGAAGAGGATTGTTGAATACTGGAAGAATAACAGGACGAGTCAACAATGGTAAATGACGTAACAGAAGCTGCACAGACAGACATCTGTTTGTTGAAATATTGCTTCTAACAGCATAGGCCTGCGAGGCCCGTAATGGAGGAAACGTGCTCCAACAAATCTGTAGGTATATTTTTATAACTTTTTCCCAAAATTATGACTAACTTGACAAAGTACAGAAAGTCCTAAAACTTCATTAAAATGAAATGTGTAGTTACTAATAGAGAACAATAGTAAGATTTTTATGTCCGTACTTCTGATGGGAGGTTTGAGGGACTTCGGACGTTCATTTGCATAACCAAATGGAACACCTAATGCCGTCCTTACGATGTTACGTCTAGTTTGGTCACCAATTTCAGTGCCTCAGTACACCATCTCCAGGTCTTTACTAACGCTGAGGAGCTCAACTGACCGACTTCATGGAATTCAATAGTTTTGTGGGACTTCGTAGTGTTGTGTTATCACATCTCATATCTGTTTCAATCAGTTTTTCACTGTCGTACATCTTTATTGTTCTCATAACAATAAGCAAGTAAAATGTGGTAGCTGCATCATTCCACAACTGTGAGCACAACAAACTATGTAGTAGATAGCTTTTCCTTAGTTTCTACCTCTGTAATGAAGATTCTTAAAACAACAAGGTGAATTATGTTCGATTAAATGTAAAAACAAAACTTAGGTAAAAAATGTCATGTAATACTCGTAAGTACCTGTATTCACGTGACCAACATGATAATCGGCTGTGTGGCCGCTTACCTATAGCTGCAAAAAATGGTGACGTCTTGAAGAGCAAAGGAATACTCAATATAAATTGGCTACCAATGGAGACAGTACATTGTCAGAGGAAGAAAAATTCCTGAGTCTCTCCTGATAACTGTTCGTGAGAAGCTAGAGCATTTTAACACGTGTGCACAATGTATTTGTGTAAAAGGTCATAGCGCTTTTGTTTTGCGTGATAATATTCCAGTTGCTATACGTGTATTTGTCTATTGTTATTTTCTATATGGAATTCACTGTTGCTATTTGAGTTTACATATTGTCATTTGGAAATAGTGAGTGGGACTGTGGACGCTAGAAAATGTAGTACCGAGTGGAGGAATCGGAATATATCCAACATATGCTGTTTGAATTCAGTAGAGGTGTGACGGCAGCGGAGGCAGCCAGAAACCGTTTCGCCGTATATGGGGATACTGCTATTGGACAGAGTACGGCAAGAAAACTGTTTTTTTCTTTTCAAGGAGGATCGTTTTGACGTTAGTGACTCTCCACGTTCAGGATGACCTTCGATATTTGATTAATCGGGAACGATCCACGTCAGCGTACTCGAGGACTGGCGGATGTGATAAACTATGATCATTTCACCATCGTGTGGCATTTGCAAGGAATGGAGAAGGTTAAAAAATCGAGTGTGTGCGTACCGCATGCTATAAGCCGAACCAAAAAAAAATTATGAATCGTGAATAACACCGACCATTACTATCCTGTATTGTTGCTGGTGACGAGAACTAGGGTGCTAAAAAAAAGGGGTGGATCAGCCCAAAGAAAATCAGAACTCTATACAAATACCTGCCATCCACAAAGATAATATTATTCATCTGGTAGAACGGGGACAGTGTGCTACGAATTTCTCCAACAAGGTGTAATCATCACTGCTGAGGGCCACGTAGGGTAGCCCCGCGGGCTAGCACGCCTTACCACGGTTCGAGTCCTCCCTTGTGTGTTGGCTTTAGCGTAAGTTAGCTTAAGTTAGATGAAATAGTGTGTAAGCCTAGGGACCGATGACGTCGGTAGTTTGGTCGTATAGGAACTTACCACAAATTTCGTGTCACGGAAGATATTTAAAGTAAACAACTTAGACGTCTTGCAGATTCAGTCCGAGAACAACGACCAGGAAGAGTGCGTGAAGTGATGTTACTCCAAGATAACGTACGGCCCGTACGGCCGCATTCTGCTAGACTGACAAAAAAACTCTATACAGTAGCTGGGTTGGGAAATCATTCCGCACCCTTTTATTTACCTGATACTGCGCCCTCAGATTTTCATCGTTTCCGCTCTCTGTCGAGCAACCTTAAAGAAACTTCCTTACTTGGTGAAAATGCATACCGAAGATGGCTCCTCGAGTCCTTCGCCTCAAAACCATGTGATTTCTACAGTCGCGGAATCGAAAAGTTTCCTCCAGCGTTGGCAGACTGTCGGACATAGTGAAGGAGAATGTGTTATTGATGACAAAGGTTTCATCTACATCTACATCTACATGACTACTCTGCAATTCACATTTAAGTGCTTGGCAGAGGGTTCATCGAACCACAATCATATTATCTCTCTACCATTCCACTCCCGAACAGCGCGAGGGAAAAACGAACATCTAAACCTTTCTGTTCGAGCTCTGATTTCTCTTATTTTATTTTTATGATCATTCCTACCTATGTAGGTTGGGCTCAACAGAATATTTTCGCATTCGGAAGAGAAAGTTGGTGACTGAAATTTCGTAAATAATTCTCCCCGCGACGAAAAACATCTTTGCTTTAATGACTTCCATCCCAATTCGCGTATCATATCTGCCACACTCTCTCCCCTATTACGTGATAATACAAAACGAGCTGCCCTTTTTTGCACTCTTTCGATGTCCTCCGTTAATCCCACCTGGTAAGGATCCCACATCGCGCAGCAGTATTCTAACAGAGGACGAACGAGTGTAGTGTAAGCTGTCTCTTTAATGGACTTGTTGCGTCTTCTAAGTGTACTGCCAATGAAACGCAACCTTTGGCTCGCTTTCCCCACAATATTATCTATGTGGTCTTTCCAACTGAAGTTGTTCGTAATTTTAACACCCACGTACTTAGTTGAATTAACAGCCTTGAGAATTGTACTATTTATCGAGCAATCGAATTCCAACGGATTTCTTTTGGAACTCATGTGGATCACCTCACACTTTTTGTTATTTAGCGTCAACTGCCACCTGCCACACCATACAGAAATCTTTTCTAAATCGCTTTGCAACTGATACTGGTCTTCGAATGACCTTACTAGACGGTAAATTACAGCATCATCTGCGAACAACCTAAGAGAACTGCTCAGATTGTCACCCAGGTCATTTATATAGATCAGGAACAGCAGAGGTCCCAGGACGCTTCCCTGGGGAACACCTGATATCACTTCAGTTTTACTCGATGATTTGCCGTCTATTACTACGAACTGTTGTGTGTAACTGTTGTGTTTAATAAATTTATGGAAAAGCGCTACGAACTTATGTACCAACTCAATGTTAACGCAAGAATGAATTCCGTGTAATTGGAGAATGCTGGCGGTAGAGGAGTACCGATTATTCAGCAAGTTATTTCCTTGTTGACACAAATATTAGAAATTACCCGCGGATAAACTGTTTGGCTCTACTATTGACAGTTGCTGACGACTTTGTATCTATTATTTGTAATTTACTAGTCAAGACCGATGCCCCAGATTATCTGAGATCTCGATGGATGCTGATTGAGGCTTAAAGGGCTATGCGAACAGCAGGTTCCAAGTCCCTAATCGACACGTGGTCACAGCAACTGCACTAATCCTACAAACGGTTAATGCTTAGGTATGTACTCATTTTCTGGGAGTTTCTCTATAAACTGCAGAGCCTGCAACAGTAAAAACTACATGCACTGGTAGGAGTGATTTTTAGGGTCTGTTTAAAGAATTGAGGGCTTTACGGCACCGTTTAAGAACATGTAATAATACATTTTGTATTAATTTTTGTTATAAAATCAGCAAATGGATCGAGAATCAGATGTAACATGTATTAATTGTTGAAAAAATAAAAAATAAATGAAAAATTAAAACCACTATCAAATCTGTTAGTGTCTACATATTCAGCAGCAGTTCTTCCAGCAAAAGTGATCGCATGTCTCGTGATATCAACTGGAAGTTTTGAAATTAAGTTGAAGAGTGTCTCAACTTATGATCACATGACAGGAAATACAGAAACAGTCAGGACAGGCAAAATGTAGCTAAAAATGCACTCATGATGCGTGTAAGATAAAAGGAAAACGTAACTAGTATTTAAATACTAATTGAGAGGAAAGAAAATGGTGTTTGATATACAAAGGAATATGTAGTAAGAATATTCATAACAATGATGGAAACAGTGAATAATAAGTTTTTTAAGGAGGCTAAAAAACAATGATATCCAATTCATTAAAAACACATCAGTTGAGGTCCTGTTCTTCAGCAATTGTTATTTACATGTCATCTGGCCGAACTCGATAACTATTTAAATTCTTAACAGAAAAGCTTTTGTGCAAGGTTCTACAGCAATTGGTATTTATATATCATTGGGTAGAGCTCGATAGCTATATAACAAAATAATAACAAAGAAACCATTCTACAAGATTCTTTGCCAGTACAGCTTAATTGACAGTATCATGCCTACAACCTATTATGGATGATATATACATCCTTTCATCTTCATCTACTGAATACGCTAATTCTTTCAAAGCTATATTAACTATGATTATTCTTATAATCGGATGAACAAATGTAGTAGTAGTAGTTTCAGCCGGAAAAAAGTATGCTTATTTTTTGATGTAAGTCATTATGTAACTAAGTGGATAAAAATAGATAAGACTTCATTATAATTTTTCATTTTTTAAAGTTGATATGCCTCGTAATAAAATAGATGTTATCTGTGGATACTTGAAGTAGTATGTGATTGATATACATGTATCCCAACGTTACAAGAAACATTTAATTATCCTGACTCTGATATGTACGATCTTTTCCATTCTACATCTACATAGATACTCCGCAAGCCACCTCCTTTCCTGATCCGCTTACAAATAGAGCGAGGGGAAAACGACGATCGGCTTGTCGCCATATGAGCCGTAATTTCTCATATCTTATCTTCGTGGTTCTTAAACGCAATGTATGTCGCTGGTAATAGAATCTTCCAGTAAACAGCTTCAAATGCCGATTCAATAATTGTTCTCAATAGCGTTTCTCGAAGAGAATGTCACCTTCCCTCCAGGGATACCCATTTGAGTTCCCGAAGCATGTCCGTATCACATGTTATTCGAGCCTACCAGTTACAAATCTAGCAGCTCGTTTCTGAATTTCTTCGATGTCTTCCCATCAATCCGACCTGGTATGGATCCCAAACACTCGAGCAATACTCAAAAACATGCCACACCAGGTCTCCTTTACAGATGACCTTCTCTTTTCTAAAACTCTCCCAATAAACCGAAGTCGACCTTTCGCTTTCCCTACCACAGTTCTCACATGCTGTTTCCACCTCATATCGCTGTCCAGATATTTAATCGACTTGACCCTGTCAAGCAGGACACTAGTAAGACTGTAACCGAACATTACAGGTTTGATCTTCCTACTCATTTGCATTAACTTATATATTTTCACATGTATGGCTAGCTGCCATTTATCATACCAACTGGAAATTTTGTCTTAGTCCTCTTATAGCATTCTACAGTCACTCAATTTGGACACCTTACAAAACACTACGGCATCATCAGCAAACAACCGGATATTGCTGCCCACCCTGTCCGCCAAATTATTTATGCATACAGAGAACATCAACGGCCCTATCACACATCCGTGGGGCATTCCTGACGATACACTTGTCTCTGATGAACACTCGTCATCGACGACAACATACTGGGTTCTGTTACTTAAGAAGTCTTCGAGCCACTCACATATTTGTGAACTTATACCATATGCTCGTACCTTCGTTAGCAGCTTGTAAAGGGGCACCATGTGAAATGCTTTTCGGAAATCTAGAAAAATGGAATCTGCCAGTTGCCCTTCACCCGTAGTTCTCAGTGTATCATGTGGGTTTAGGGAAAGCTGAGGTTCCGACGAGCGATGCGTTCTAAGATCTTGGTGATCCGTGCACATAAGCTTCTCAATCTCAAGAAAGTTTATTGTATTCGAACTGAGCCAGTGTTCAAGGGTTATGCAGAAAAAAGAAATTAGGGATCTTGGTCTGTAACTTTGCGGTTCTGTTGTTTCAACCTTTCTTAAATACTGGACTCACCTGCACTTTTTCCAGTGGCTTGGGACTTTGCGCTGGGAGAGAAATTCACGATAAATGGAAGCTAGATAAGGGATCAATGCCGTAAAGTGCTCTTCGTAAAACTGAGATTCCATCCGCACCTAGTGGTTTATTTGCATTCAAATCCTTCAGTTGTTTCTCTACGCCAGGTATGCTTATTACTATGTCGTCCATACGGGAGGCTGTCCCATGGTCAAATGACGATACATTTGTACGTTTCTCCTGTGCGGAACGATTTCTTAAACGTGAAATTTATAACTTTGGCTTTCGTTTTGCTATCTTCAACTGCCACACCAGTCTGCTCAACAAGGAACTGAATGGAAGCCTTAGACCCACTTAGCAATTTTACGTAAGACCAGAATTTTCTCGGGTTCTTTGCCAGAACTTTTGCTGATGTGAGACGGTTGTGTTGCTATATGCTTCGAGAATAGATCTGTTCATACACGCAGGAATCTCTTCTAACCTTTGCTTGTCGTCATTTATGCGTTCCCTTTTGAATAGAGAGTTCAACAGCCTTTGCTTCTTCAGCATTTGCCGAAATTCGTTATTAAACCATGGTGGGTCTTTTCCATCCTTTGTTCACTTATTATGCACATAACTCTCCAGACCATGAATTACAATCTTGCCCATAATTCCTGTACATCCATCTTACTGGAACTAAGAGATACCAATTCACTGTCTATGTAAGATGTTAATAACTGCTTATCTGCTCTGTCTGGAAGAACAACACTCTCCTAGCCTGCTTAACTGATTTATTAACTATGGTAATCATGGTTGTTATAATTACATCGCAAATCCCCGTTTCAGTACTGACACTGTTGATAAGTCCGGCCTATTAGTAGACTTTTTTTTTGGTGTCATCAGTCTCCTGACTGGAAGGATGCGGCCCGCCGCGATTTCCTCTCCTATGCCAAACTCTTCACGTCAGAGTACCACTTCCAACCTACGTCCTCATTTATTTGGTGACTGTATTCCACTCTATGTCTTCCCCTACAGTTTTTGCTCTGTACAGCTTCCTCTAGTACAAATGAGGTCAGTCCCTGACTTCCTAACAGTGCAATTCCCGTTGCACTCTTAATGTTACCACCCTTCCTTTTAATGTCACACGAAGGTTGTTTTGACTTTCCTGTATGGTGAGTCTGTGCTTACGACAACACTCCTTTTCCGATTTCTTCACATTTTTTGCAGCCATTTCGTCTTAGCTTCCCTACACATCCTATTTATTTTATTCCTCAACGATCTGTGTTTCTGTACTCCTGAGTTTCCCGTAACATTCATTTTGTACTTTCTCCTTTCAGCAATCAACTGAAGTATTTCTTCTGTTACCCGCGGTTTCTTCGCAGTTACCTTCTTTATAGCTATGTTTCTCTTTCCAACTTCTGTGATGGCCCTTTTTAGAGATGTCCATTCCTCTTCAACTGTACTGCCTGCCAAGTTATTCCTTATTGCTGTATTTATAGCCTTAGAGAACTTCAAGTGTATCTCATCATTCCTTAGTACTTCTGTATCCCACAAGATTCGTTTTGATGCTACCTGACTAATGTCTTAAACTTCCTCCATAACTACTATATTGTGATGTGACTCTATATTTGCTCCTTGGTACGCCTTACAATCCAATTTCTGATTTCGAAATCTCTGTCTGAGCATGATGTAATCTAATTGAAATATTCCAGTAATACCCAGCCTTTTCCAAGTATACCTCCTCCTCTTGTGATTCTTGAACAGAGTATTCGCTACTACTAGCTAAAATTTATTACAGAACTCAATTACACTTTCTCCTCTCTCATTCCTTGTCCTAAGCCCATAATCTTCTGTAACCTTTTCTTCCACTCTTTCCCCTAAAACTGAATTCAAGCCCCCTATGACTATTAGATTTTCATGCCCTTTACGTACTGTATTACAATTTCAACATTCTTATATACTTTCGTCTCTTCTTCTTCAGCTTGTATACCTCTACTATAATTGTCGGTGTTTTCTGTAGAATCTGATAAGAACAACCGATTACTGAACTGTTTACAATGACACACTCTCTACCCTACCTTCCTAATCATAAAAAATCCTACTCCCGCTACATCAATTTCTGCTGCTGTTGATGTTACCCTATGCTCATCTCATCAGAAAACCCTGTCTTCTTTCCACTTTACTGCCCCTACTATATCTACTGTATATTGAGCCTTTGCATTTCCCTTTCCAGAGTTTCTAGTTTCCCTACCACGTTCAATCTTCTGACAGTCCACTCCCCGACTCGTGGAACGTTATCCTTTCGTGGATTCTTCAGTCTTTTTCTCATTGTCACCTCCCCCTTCCCCCCTCGGCAGTTCCCTCCTGCAGAACCGAATGGGGGACTAATCCGGAATCTTTTGCCAATGAAGAGATCATCATGACACTTTTTCGGTTACGGGCCACATGTCTTGTGGATACACTTTACGTGTCTTTAATGCAGTGGTTTCCGTTGCCTTCTGGCGTTGATCATTCGTGATTCTTCCGCCTTGAGGGGCAGTTCCCCACCTCTGGGACAAGAGAGTGCCCCGAACCTCTGTCCTCTCTTTCGCCCTCTTTGACGAGGTCTTTGGCAGAATGAGGGTGACATTTTACGCCAGAAGTCTTCGATCGCCAATGCTGATTATCAATCATAGTTTAAGCAGCGGCGGGATGGAAACCGGAATCGAGGACGTCTCGATTACTAATCAAAGACGCTACAAAGACTAAGATATTTCCATTGCGTGGGGGCTGCCTTGCTAGCTGCACAAGGCAATTTTCGGAAAACGTGTTCAAAGGTATCCTCCCCCCCCCCCCTCCAACGTAACAAATACATAGACGTCCCAGTCTATTCTCGGCAGATTAAAGTCGCCTCCAACCACTACTGCATGATGTGGGTATTTACGCGCCATTAGCTGTAGACTTCGTTCGAATGAATCTAAAACTGTCACTCTAAGAATCGGGTGGCCAGTAAAAACGTTCAACAATTAACTTGGTTTCACCTGCACCTGTTATACAAGACCAGGTGATTTCACTGTTACACTCAACTGCGACCTCAGTTTGTAAGGATACTGGTGTGTAGTATCTGTAAATGTTGTGCTTTGGAGGTCGACAATGACCAGTGGCGCAGAGAGGTGCAAGCAGAAGTAGTTGTTTAGAGTCTGTGGAAAGTGTAGCCTGCGTGATCCAAAGGTGGTTGCGTAGGGATGCATTTATCTCTATGTTTAATAGTAGTGGCACACAGTTTGAATCAACGTGTGTTTATGTTTGTGCAGTGTGACAAAGGAAATTTTATCAGTTCTTAATGTGTCTCCACCAGTTAGTAACACACCATTGCATTTAACAATGAACTAAGTCTCGATATACACGGTCAACTACAACAAGAGAATGGTAACGTTGTTGTGGTCTTCAGTCCTGAGACTGGTTTGAAGCAGCTCTCCATGCTCCTGGGCAAGCTTCTTCATCTCCCAATACTTACTGCAACCTACATCCTTCTGAATCTCTTAGTGTATTCATCTCTTGCCCACCACGCTGCCCTCCAATACTAAATTTGTGATCCCTTGATGCCTCAGAACATGTCCTGCCAACCGGTCCCTTCTTCTTGTCAAGTTGTGTCACAAACTCCTCTTTTCCCCTATTCTATTCAATACCTCCTCATTAGTTATGTGATCTACCCATCTATTGTTCAGTTTTCTTCTGTAGCACCACATTTCGAAAGCTTCTATTCTCTTCTTGTCCAAACTATTTATCGCCCATGTTTAACTTCCGTACAAGGTTACACTCCATGCAAATACTTTTAGAAACGAATTCCTGACACTTAAATCTATACTCGATGTTAACAAAGATCTCTTCTTCAGAAACGCTTTCCTTGCCATTGCCAATCTACATTTTATATCCCCTCTACTTTGACCACCATCAGTTATTTTGCTCCCTAAATAGCAAAACTCCTTTACTACTTTAAGTGTCTCATTTCCTAATCTAATTACCTCAGCATCACCCGACTTAACTCGACTACATTCCATTATCCTCGTTTTTCTTTTGTTGATGTTCATCTTATACCCTCCTTTCACGACACTGTCCATTTCGTTCAACTGCTCTGCCAAGTCCTTTGCTGTCTCTGACAGAATTACAATGTCATCGGCGAACCTCAAAGTTCTTATTTCTGCTCCATGGATTTTAATACCTATTCCGAACTTTTCTTTCGTTTACTTTAGTGCTTGCTCAATATAGAGATTGGATAATGTCAGGGAGAGGCTACAACCCTGTCTCACTCCCTTCCCAACCACTGCTTCCCCTTCATGCGCCTCGACTCTTATAACTGCCATCTGGTTCCTGTACAAATTGTAAATAGCCTTTCGCTCCCTGTATTTTACCCCTGCCACCTTTAGAATTTGAAATAGAGTAATCTAGTCAACATTGTCAAAAGCTTTCTCTAAGTCTACAAATACTAGAAACGTAGGTTTGCCTTTCCTTAATCTATCTTCCAAGATAAGTTGAAGGGTCAGTATTGTCTCACGTGTTCCAACATTTCTACGGAATCCAAACTGATCCTCCCCGAGGTCGGCTTCTACCAGTTTTTCCATTCGTCTGTAAAGAATTCGCATTAGTATTTTGCAGCTGTGACTTATTAAACAGATAGTTCGGTAATTTTCACATCTGTCAACACCTGCTTTCTTTGGGAATGGAATTATTATATTATTCTAGAAGTCTGAGGGAATTTCGCCTGTCTCATACATCTTGCTCACCAGATGGTAGAGTTTTGTCAGCACTGGCTCTCCCAAGGCTGTCAGTAGTTCTAATGGAATGATGTCTACTCCAGGGGCCTTGTCTCGACTTAGGTCTTTCAGTGCTCTGTCAAACTCTTCACGCAGTATCATATCTCCCATTTCATCTTCATCTACATCCTCTTCCATTTTCATAATATTGTCCTCAAGAACATCGCCCCCATATAGACCCTCTATATACTCCTTCCACCTTCCTGCTTTCCCTTCTTTGCTTAGAACTGGGTTTCCATCTGAGCTCTTCATATTCATACAAGTGGTTCCCTTTTCTCCAAAGGGCTCTTTAATTTTCCTGTAGGCAGTATCTATCTTACCCCTAGTGAGATAAGCCTCTACATCCTTACATTTGGCCTGCTTAGCCAGAAAAAGGTCAGATCGGAAACTCCATTCCAGGCCCATAGCTTCGTGCCGGAATCGGAATCGAACCAAGGATACTCAGGCTCGCGAAACTTCGCCCATGGAAATTCATGCCGTTGATTCCACTCCACCCAGTGCCACTCTCTCTAACAGTGACTGTGTTCATCCCACGAATAGTGTGCGTCGACATCGATGGAACTCCCGTCAAGTCGCAAGTGATTTTGTCCCAGTGTCAGTTCACGTTGCACGAGACAGTCGCTCTTGTCGTCAGCAGGACAATAAACTTTCTGTAGACTTGGACATTAACGGCAAAGGGATACCATTCCAGCTCGATACCGGAGCTGCAGTTTCACTGATCAATCAAGACACTTACAAACTGCTGGGCCCACCTACGTTGCGTGCCGCAAATGTTAACTAGCTATTCAGGTCAAGACATCCCTGTGTTAAGACAATGCACCCTACTTGCAACATACAAAGTACAAACAAAACTTGTGTCTTTTATGTCCTTCGTTCTTCTTCTGTAGTGAACTAGTTTGGTTACGATTCATTTTATTTGTTTAACTTGTCTATCGTACATCAGGTCCTATCAGTGAACCAGACTGCGCCTTCAGACAGTGTTTCTCGTCTATGTGAAGAATTTGCAGACATTTTTGCACCGGACCTCGGTTGCGCTAAGAATTATAAGGCACATTTGGAACTGAAAGCAAACGCGCAACCGAAATTTTTCAGAGCGCGCAATGTTCCCCACGCATTGCGTGATGAGGTCGCAAAACATTACACGATTTGGAATCACAAGGTGTAAATGAACGTGTGCAGCCTTCTCTCTGGGCATCACTCTTAGTAATTTTGCCAAAACCTTCGGGAAAATTGAGACTTCGTGTGGACTTCAAGGCGACAGTGAATCCATATCTAGTGATTGCAACTTATCCTTTACCCCGCCCGGAAGATCCTTTTGACAAACTGTGCCCGGGCAAATATTTTTCGAAGTTGGACCTAGGGGATGCGTACTTGCAAATACCGGTGGACGAAGAATCCCAGCGCGTTTTGGTGGTTAACACGCATCTTTGTTTGTATCGATTCAAATGACTGCCATTCGGGTGTGCATCCACCACTGCATTGTTTCAGCAATATCTACAAACAGTTTGTGCGTCGGTTCCTACTGCAGCAAACTATCTGGACGATATTGTGATCTCCGGAAAGACGGAAGAAGAACATTTTGCCAATCTCAGAACATTATTTCAGGTCTTACGACAAAATGATCTTCGCTTACCGAAGGAAATGGTTCAAATGGCTCTGAGCACTATGGGACTTAACAGCTATTGTCATCAGTCCCCTAGAACTTAGAACTACTTAAACCTAGCTAACCTAAGGACATCACACAACACCCAGTAATCACGACACGGAAGGAAAAATGTGTGTTTTTTGCTAGTGACTTGCCATACCTGGGACATGTACTCAATGCCCAAGGCATACATCCCAGTCCCACGCACCTTCGTGCCATACAAGACTTACCTTCGCTGCAGAATTTGAAGCAGCTACACAGTGTGCTGGGAAAAATCAACTATTATAACAGATATGTGCCGCATGCCTCTTCCATTGCAGCTCCGTTTCATCGCTTACGCCGTAAAGTTGTTCCGTTCGTCTTGACGACGGAATGCGAACGCGCCTTTCGCCGGTTGAAATCGGCGTTGCTTTTTAATACTTGCCTTACGCCATTCGATCCCCAGAAGCCCCTTTTGTTGATGGTGGATGCATCGGATTTCGGGATCGGTGCTGTGCTTGCGCACAAAGATGGATCGCAGAATCGCCCTATTGCCTTTGCGTCCAAATTGCTCTCGTCTGCGCAAAGAAATTATTCACAGAAAGACGCATTGGCTCTCGTATTTGGTGTTACAAAGTTTCATGCCTTCTTGTATGGTCGTCACATTACCATAATCAGAGACCACAAACCTTTGACATCGCTTTTTCATCCGAACAAGTGTGTACCTCCATGTACAGCGCAGAAATTCATTCGCTGGTCTATTTTCCTCTCGCAGTACCGCTATGATATCTTGTATCGGTCCACTGATAAGCACGGAAACGCCGATGCGTTGTCCCGTTTGCTTGTTGCTGAGGATAGGGCATTCGATTCCTCCGAACTTGATTGCATGTTCATTGATTCGGAAACCGATGACGTGGTCGAATCGTTTCCGATTGATTTTCGTCGTGTAGCTACAGCCACAACTGCCGACCCTGTCCTTGGTACCGTTCTGCGTTTTGTTGCTATGCAATGGAGCTTCTCAAAGTCACGGATCGGGGACCCGTTGGTTCGCCGATTTTTTGCTCACAAGGAGGGACTTTTTGTTTGACGTGGTGTTTTGCTGTTGCGTTCTGATAATGATCAGTCCTGGGTCATGATACGACGTTCGTTACAGTTCTCTGTCATAAAGCTTCTCCACCAAGGACATTGGGGTATAGTGAGAACAAAACAACTTGCTCGTCAGCACTGTACTTGGTTCGGAATCGATGCCGCGATTACGAATATGTGCTCTTCTTGCATGGTGTGTACCGAACAACAATCAGCACCACCGTGGAAATTCTTTAATGGCCAAAAGCCACTTTCGCTTGGCAACGCTTACACATCGATTTTGCTGGCCCATTCTGGAATGTTCGATGGTTGGTTGTGATCGATCCATTCAGTAATTTTCCTTTTGTTGTCCGGATGTCTTCCACGATATAATCTGCCACCATCCAAGCGTTATCTGCTATCTGTTGCATTGAAGGTCTTCCACAGACAATTGTTTCCGACAATGGCCCACAATTCACGTCCGCATAATTTCATTCATTCTGCAAGGCCAATGGTATTCAACATCTGACGTCGGCGCCGTTTTCGCCACAGTCAAACGGTGCCACTGAACGATTGGTCAGGACTTTCAAGTCACAGATGTTGAAGTTGAAAGAGTCGCATTCGCAGGAGGACGCGTTATTGCTCTTTTTGTCCTCGTATCGCTCTCAGCCCCGAGATGGTCACTCACCAGCTGAGTTGCTCCACGGTCGCCATCAGCGAACCTTGATGTTTTTGCTACATCCGCCGCATCCGGTTCCTGTGCAGCGGCAGACACGTGCTTTTGTCCTAGGCGACGTTGTCTGCTACCGCCACTATCGAGGTTCACGGCGTGGGCTCGAAGGGCGTATTCTTCGCTGCCTCGGACGCACTATGTATCTGGTTTTGGGGGCCTCTGGTGAGGTGCGCCGGCATCTCAATCAGCTGCGCCTCTGTCGTCGCACGGGATCTGCCGCTCGCCGTCTGCTTTCAGCGACGGTGCCGTCCGATCAGCGCCCCGGGGACCCATCTACTGGCTCTCCTCAGCCCCAGGTGTTACCATCGCTGCCTTCCATTTTTCCCCATGGCGACGCGCCGCCGCCGCCGCCTGTTCTCCCGCCGGCGACGCCTACAGTGGACACGTTGCTGCAGCGGCCGGGCGGCCGGGCGGCCCCTTGGGTCACGCGCCGCCGATCGCTCACCGGAACCAGTTGTCCTCCGACATGGAACTCTTCCCCGCTCCGGATCATATGTCGCTTTCACCCGTCGGGTGACCCGGCCCGATGGAGGTCGACCCTTCGGCCCCTCCTGACTCTGTACGGGCGCATGCACCGCATGTTGGCGTGCACCCTGGACTAGGTTTTCAGGCATTCCCTAGCTCCCGGCGGTCCGAATGGCAGGGTGCTGGTGGCACAGCCTCGCCTGTTGTTAGGCTCCCCACCTCGTCGCATACTTCAACATGGGGTCCTCCCCACGGCGGGCGGAGGCCTTATACCACAACCGTCTGCCGATTTGCGGGGGTGGAATTTGGTGTCACCGCTAGGCACCACACTAGCTAGGTGGTAGCCTTTAAATCGGCCGCTGTCCGTTGGTATACGTCGGACCCGCATTTCCCACTATAAGTAATTGCATATCGAGCGTCGCCACACGGCAGGTCTAGTATAGTGATACTCCCTAACACTCGCCCCAGTTATACAGCCGACATTGCTAGCGATGGTTCACTGTCTACATACGCTCTCGTTTGCAGAGACGATAGTTTAGCATAGCCTTCAACTACGTCATTTGCTACGACCTAGCAAGGCGCCATATTCAGTTACTACGAATGTATTCTGAACAGATAATATTGTGAATCATGTACCGTCAAGAGTGACGTTCATCATTAATGGATTAAAGTTAAGTATCAAACTAATTACGCCCGCTTTCTGAATTCTAATTCCTTGTCATGTTCCAGACCTCACATCAGTATAGTTCTTCGCTCCTAACGCCAGCCTGCGTGACCTAAAATGCGTGCATTTCGGCCTCCACTAGTAACACAGTGTTGGCTCTTCTGCCAACACACCACTTTCTCTTATGTCCTGTGACAGACGCAGCAGTGGATAACGCAGCGACGCTTGTAGCGTGTGTTTTGGTATTCAGGAAGCAGGCAACAGTGCACAGCTAAGGGCGCAGCGCGTTAGTCTTTTGTTACCTCACGCTGCCGTAATGTTATTTTATTGTTTTAATGCCTGTCTGCCAATGACCTTCGACGCCCGGCTCGCTACGGTTTGGGGGAGGAGGAGGTGGCTGACGTCACGAACAGCTGAGTGGCATCCGGCACTTGTCAACACAACGGGAACGTGCCGCCGACGAACTGTACGATGTAATGGGCGTAACAAAAGCTGCTAGATCTACGTGTCTCCGGCTGCGTCGATGTCACTTTTCCCTTGCATCAAACGTCGTAACTGCGTGTGACGACCAGCTCAACACATACAACAGTGATAAAAGCAGAGTAACAAGTGCTGGGTTACGTATAGTGTTTGTGAGTCCTCAGCGGCGACGATGCCACTTCCCATAGTGAAATCGTGTGAAGTTCTGCTCAGCTTATAGGTAGGGCACCAAAGCAGAGTACCCAATATTTCCTTACGGTATGAAAAGTGCTCAAGCCAACAAAATGTCTTTCGATTATAAATGATTCACTCAATGTAACTTGGTTGTAAATGGAAAATATTTCTTTAAATGTATGTACTGATTTTTGTATAAGTAGTCTGTGTGCTGTGTGCCAATTTACAAATTTCAATAGTTAATTGATAAAATGTTTTATGCCTGTAACTGTAGTTTTGACAGATGCATAGTGTCAATGCTTTTGTGTATATAGGTTTTACATTTGTATTAGGTTATTTAAAATTAGACTCATTTATTCAGATTCCATTCCTTAGTGTCAATTACGTTCTTTACTGTGATTCATTTGTGTAATTAAGAGTAACCAAGGATGTCCGCTGAAGAATATCTGGAAACCCTCCCTGCAAGGATGTCAGGAACAGCTAAAGATGTTGCTACATAATTTTCTGAATACGCTTTATATGAATGTCCATAGCACATGATTGACTTAAATTACTGTACAAATGCAGTCTAGTAGAATGCGAACAACATTATGAGTCCAGCTAGTACACGACATAATAAAGCGAACTGTACATGTTTAATGACTACTCATTAGACTGGCGTGCATCCAAAGCCTTCCACCTGAATCAGCATTGTGATAGGTAGAGCAGGCAATTAAAGGGCGTTTTTTCGGTAGGATATTACGTAGTAAAGTAGTGCTTTGTTTTGTAAGCAGACGTTATTTCTTTCGTGCTTGAATGAACTACAGTTAAGAGTTCAATTGATGTTCTTCCATGACTTCTTCGTTTAACCAGTTCCCATCGTAGTGATTTATCGACACTGTGTTCCATAGAAGAGTATCAAACTTAGGAGTCAGATTCACATACTTGTTACACGTTACACACTAATTCAGTCAACCCCTGTTACTACTGAATAACTAATCGTATATGAGGCTATTGTCATTATATAGCGGTAGACACCCAAATTTCGCCTTCGTTGCGTACTGTGTGACGGAAAATCTGCACGAAGTTGCAAGGACCGCAGCCGCATGAGTAGCTAAGAATACTTCCAGTGACGTCAAAGGACAAGGGGAGAACAGAAGTTAGCTTCAGACATTAAAAGAAAATGTAATGGTATCACTGGGCGTGATAGGTCTCAGACGGGATGGGTACACCGTAATCGCATTTATTCGCTCGGCTTTTGCTTTCCTATTAATGTAGGCAAGCACGACGCCCTGAATCACACGTTCGAAAATGTTCAAATGTGTGTGAAATCTTTTGGGACTTAACTGCTAAGGTCAACAGTCCCTAAGCTTACACACTACTTAACCCAAATTATCCAAACAGACACACGCAAGCCCAAGGGGGGACTCGAACCTCCGCTGGGACCAGCCGCACACAATCACACGTAATACGACTGAAGTATCTAGTTAGTTTTGCTGATTAAATTTATCTTGGTAGGAATATATTTTCTGATAGTGTCTAATAATTTGTAACTTGGTTAGTTTATTCATTATGGACAATAAAATAATATTGTTTCCTTAGGGGTCCTTCGCGACACTACCTTTTATCCTCTTACGTAGTTGCCATAGAACGCACTACATGGAACGGTCGTGGATTCCCTAAATCCTGGCAACTCGATTGGAATTCTGTTTAGCCTGGTTTCGCTTCGACGCTGACAGACGTAACGACGGCACTTTCACGGAAATAGTCGCTGATCAATATGAGAGTAACGACGCAGTCCCGTGCTAATGGATAAAACAGATGGCGCGGTTTGCTCTAATTCGGGATTATCTACCGCTTCCTAATCGCTACTGTAGCGCATCTCCGTCAGTGCCTCCGGGGATTCACACTCCAATTAAGTGATGTCGCCGACTACGTTCTTCACAATGACCAGAACAGAAAGTCTGGGTATCTCTTGTGAGTGTATGTCACATCCAAGATTCGGAAGCCGAGATGATATCTTCAGAGTTGAATGTTGACAGGGCAGTTTTCTAAACAAGGTATTGGTGCTGTGACCGGTTACGCAGGATACAGGACGCAGTACAATGGGTGGACAGGTGAAAGTAATGGGAGGGGAGATCCACAAGATGTCAACTGTGGAATCACTGGGTCCCTATCGTCTCCAGTGAAGCACTGCGTTCGCCGACCTTGGCTTAGACTCAGATACTAGCACTAGCTGATGACATACGCTGCTTTGCCTTCACAACCATACATAAAAAATAAACAGACTTTCAAAAACAGAATGTAGGTACATCTACATGGATACTCTGCAAATCACACTTAAGTGCCTGGCAAGAGGGTACCAGAGGTACTAGGAATATGTGTCAGTTATGACTAGCTATCTTAGCAGTTCTTTGCATAAACAGATATCCTACAAGTAAACCGACTGTAACGTTCCGGTGCTGAATTTACTATTTTGTATAATTTTCGAGAGACGTGTAAATTTGTCTTTCTTCAGTAATACTGCTTAAAAGTTTTCAGCTAAGGGGACAGATATATATTTTTATAAGAAAATAATTACAAACATGAGAACATTTATTTTATGTAAGATACAGTAAATGTTTCGATATGCCAATTTATGGTTTACCCCCTTTTCTAAACTGGCATACAAACGTTGATCTTGACCGACTAAATAGCTGCGAAATTACATTGGTGTGAGAAATTTACTTTCTTGCAGATAATAAGCAAAGGGCTAGTACCTCTTACGGTTGAAGGAAGCATTTTCGCGGCTCTGTCTTTCACGTAATTGTACTGACTTTGCAGATTTCCGTCGTAGATTCCTTGATCTTAAAAAATTTTGGAAGGAACATGAGTGGTCATGAAACTTATTAATATCTTCCATCTACTGCTTCTTCAGTAACTTATATGCTAAGCAAAACACATTTCATAGTTAGAGCTTAATCATCAGCACTGAAACTTTCATTTACGAAACTCCATTTCCATGTCATTACACCTCAAACGCTTTATTTTGGGGCTTACAGTGCATTGTTAATGACATTGTAATTAAATAACTCTCCCATATTATTTACATTGCTATATCAACATACTTTGCTTTAAAAATGCCTCTATAAATTTTAAAAAGCTTCACAACGGACTCGGTAGTTCAGACACACAAATATAATAAGTAACTTACTTCTTGTACAACACAAAGTATCTATAAACAAAATTTTTGTTTACGTATTTTAGAGAAAAGGTAATGATCTCGTTTATTCTTATCAATGGTTCACATTAAACACGAGCCTACGTTCTCGGTTATTTGCTGCATATATTCCTGTCTCTGTCTTCCCTTACCGTTTTTACCCTGCACAGCCAATCCCCCCTCCCCCTAGTACAATGGGGTTAATCCCTGATGTTTTAAATATGTCGTATCGTCCTGTCCCTTCCTCTCGTCAGTGTTTTCAGTATATTCTTCTCTTCACCGATTCTGCGGAGAAATTCCTCGTACTTTTCTTATTAGTCCATTCTTCTGTAGAAACACTTCTCGAACACTTCGATTCCCTTCTGTTCCGGTTTTCCATTACAAATGCTTCACTACCAAACAATGCTGCCCTCAAAACCAAATTCTCAGAATTTCTTCCTCATATTAGGGTCGATGTTTGATTTGACACCGGAAGGCTTCTCTTTGAAATTAACGCTCTCTTTTCCTCCACTGGCCAGTTTTTAATATCCTCCTTGATTTTCCATCATGGGTTATTTGTCTTCCACGGTAGCAGAATTCGTTGCATGTGTCCACTTCTGAACGGTAATTTTGAAATTAAGTTCCTCGACATTCTCATTTCTGCTACTCCTCTTTACTTTTACATTTGTTCAATTTATTCTCAATATATGTTTGTACTCATTAGACTGTTCATTTCATTCAACAGCTCATGTAATTCTCCTTCCCTTTCACTGCGGATATCAATGTAATCAGCGAATCTTATCGTTGACATTATTTCACCCTGAAATTTAATCCAACTCATGACCATCTCTGGTACTTCGTCACTGCTTCTTCGGTGTATAAACTGAACAGTATTGGTGAAATACTACATCCCTGTCTTACACAGTATTTAATCCAAGCACTCTGTGTTTGGTTGTATTCTCTTTTTGTTCCCTTTTGGCTCTTGAATATATCGTATAGGCTCTGTCCTTCCCAATACCTTGCTTCTGTCCTTATCAGATTGCTGTACTATTTTACATGGTCGAACGCTTTTCCTAGGCCGACATATCTTAGGATCGTGTTTGACTTTTCTTCATTCTTGCTTCCGTTAATAAAGGGAGCGTCAAAGCTGTCCCTCTGGAAGCTTCACTTTTCCTAAATCCAAATCCGATCGTCATCTATGAGATCCTCAGTTTTCTTCACAATTCTTGTATATATTATGCTTGGCAACTAATTTTAAACTTTTTTTACAAAGGTCAAAATAGTTGATCTATGTGGATTTGAATGTGCTGAAGTTGAAAATGACGATGAAAAACATATTTAAATGGTTCAAATGGCTCTGAGCACTATGGGACTCAACTGCTGAGGTCATAAGTCCCCTAGAACTTAGAACTACTTAAACCTAACTAACCTAAGGACAACACACACATCCACGCCCGAGGCAGGATTCGAACCTGCGACCGTAGCGGTCGCGCGGTTCCAGACTGTAGCGCCAGAACCGCTCGGCCACCAGCGGCCGCCAAACATATTTAGCTCAGATTTAAATTGAAATAGTTAATCAGTGACATAGAGTATAGAAATAGTGACTAACTATTACTAGCGAGTGTTGTAAAGAAGATAGTGGAGATAGGCTTCACCTGTGGTTTGGGTGAACATAGAACTTTAGCATTGCTAATGTCATCAAGAATTATTAAGGATCTAACTGACCTTCAAGAAGAATGAAATGTTTCCCGCAAATAACGCTGAATAATCAAAACAGGTTCCAAGTGAATATTCATATATAATCTCATGTGAACGCTTAGATATGTGAACGTGTGAAGGGATGTGTTGTGGCAGTGAATCGTGAGTGACGGTTAACGCCGCAAAGATAATTTCCCGCGCAAAACAGTTGACGTCGGCGCAAGAGTTAAAATCGATATAGACGACACAGATATGCTTTGTAAGAGACTCGCACCAAACGCGAGGGTAAACTGGTTCATGTTGAACTTTAAAAGGAAAAGGTGTTATAATTAGAAGTTAAGAGTTTTTAATTTATTAATGAATGATTAAAGAAAGTAATATTCATAGAATAGTAGTTATTTAATGGTTCGTGTTCGTTTGGGAATTTTGTTTGAAAAATCCATTTCCATATATGAGCATGGATGAACGCCGTATGAATCAGAGAGTAAATGAAAGAAGTGAATCCGCATTCCTCAATGCTAATAACTTTTACATTACAGTACTCAAGCGGAGAAATATATGTATTTAGAATAAAAAGTTTTTGAGTATAGATAAATTATATGACTTATCAAGGAAATATGGATTATGTCTTTGTATAAAATGAACTACACTTTCCATTATTCGATGATTTGAATCCAAAATCTATTGTAAGTTGCATGAATCCTTTAAATTACGAAGAACCAATCAGTGATAGAAAATGTGTTAGAACTTTTGGACTTATAAGCACAAGTGGGGAGGCAAAGTCAAAAGGAGTATTCAAACGAGAGTAAATCTGATGATGCTTTTGGCAACATCATTAGTTAATGGTTGAATTTCTTGAAGTACGTCGTAACAAAAGGATCCATGAAGCCGTAAGAATTTTGCTTTCAAAAAGGAGAATCTTGGACGGTGCAACCTAACCAGTTCTCTTACAGGAAGAGTTTCCCTTTTGGTCATTGCTAATTCTTTTGGAATGAATGTTGCATGTGAATTCGAGTATCCCTGTTCCTTCTACTCTTCCTATTGTGGGCCGCGTAGAAGATCAACTACAAAGGGGGCCACGTAGAAGACCGACTACAAATGTGGACGTCGGGGACATGCAAGACCCGGGGGAGTTTAGCACCGCAAGATATTGTCCTAGGAACAAGATTGTAAAACGAGAATTCACGTTATTTATTGTAAAACGTTTTTTTTGCTAGAGGCACAAACCACTCTTCTACAAATTGTGATACAAATTGATCCCTGTCTTTCCTTTAGACATCTATTTCAAAATTATATATTTTTTCTTCTATAGGCTTTCCTATCTTCTATGTACCGTAGGCTGGGGGACTAGGCTTAAGAGGTTTTCCAAGGTTTCCCTGCTTAAGAAAGTTCCCGAATGGGTAGACCCTGATAACAGTTTCATGAAAGATCATCTTCCTTGGTTGTGCACAGCAAACATAACACCTAGATGCACGTAAAAGCAATACAGCCGCGGTACCTGTCTCTTCATTTCTTCTATCTTCAACATTTCTTTTCTTCGTCTGTCTCAAACATAATATTCTTTTTCAGTCGGAGGACTGACAATCATCACTTCCGGGTTATCCACACTAATAGATAGCTCGCGAAGTGTGTTCGGCAAATCAAAATTGAGCTCACAAACTTCGCTCGCTGCGAGGGGCATTGTAAACTCCCCACGGAATATTACCCTCTACCACGCAATAATTAATAATGGTTAATCAAATCATCCACAAGTATTCACTTCTGAAAAGTATCTGATCGGATTTTCTAGTAATATATGCGCCGACAGCTCGTCGACGCCAAGGTATTTTTCTAGTACGTTTATTCTTTGGAATAACAGAGATACAGAGATGTATTCTCCATGGTTATTATACAGGGATAAGGATATAGCTTCGGAAGTATCGGTTGGAAGATTGTCGGATTGCTAAAAGAGACATATTTACTCTTCCTCTCGCTAAAACGAGCTATTAACGTTTGTGCCACTAGCGTGATAGGTAAAGAGAAAGAAAAAACTGTAAAAGCAAATTACATGAGACTTGGAATCCACAGAAAACGGAACATGTAATGGAAATGGATGGAATATATAATTTTCCTCAGAAATAAGGTTTGTGACCATTTTATTCTAGAGTGAATGACGAATGAGTTCTCTGTCTGAATCATTGATGATTGTCTTGGCCCTGTAATTAGTGGGGAAGTCTCAGCTGTGACGAAGAGAGCCTGCAATCTCCGAGTTTTTATAAATCGTCCAAAAAGGCTTCGTCCACATCTGAAATTATAAATCTGTCGTGAACTGAACGAATTGTTCAAACGATCGATTTTCCCAACTGAATGCAGCGCTTAATAATAATAACAAATGTAAAGATCTTTTCCAGCAAGCCAGCCGCTGAATATTAAGACGAAGGGCTCCACCAGAGATTCTACTAGGCTGATTTCACGTAAATAATATATTTAAACTGTACACAGATAAAGGACAGAGAGAGAGAGCGAATGAAATTCGAGAAATTACTCAGAATCCTCCATTAGCATAATTGTTTGTCTGTCTTTTCACGGATCAACCTAAACATAAAACCGAAGGCCCTGACTTTATTGTACCGATTTATGTGTGAGAGTGAAGGAGTAATAAAGGCGACAGATACACCTCTGTACAGACAAAACATTACACCAAGTTAGCGGCAAGCTGCATTCACAGACTTTCATCATTTACACAGTAGAGAATTCATTATATCGTGGCGAATTATTAAATAGATTTTTTTGCCTATTAGATGAGATAAATATGTGCATGGAAATAAATAGCATGTGTGTTCCTGAACTGCAAGAGCCTTCATGGAAATGTGATCTCGCGTTCTTAGCAGATTTAACTAGCCATCTGAATGCTTTGAACATTTCACTACAAGGTAAAGATCTGCCAATTACTCATTTCATAGATCGAATACGAGCTTGTAAAATGAAATTGACACTTTGGGTGAGTCAGCTGGAAACAGGAAATCTAGCTCATTTTCCTAAATTATCAAGCATGCAAGATGCTCACAAAGACTGTGAACGTTATTCACATAGTTTAGTTGCCCTTAAGGAAGAATTTGATCAACGCTTTCAATCTGACAGCACTAGACAGTGATTTTGATCTGTTCTCCTCTCCATATTCAGCGAATATTGAAGAGATTCGTCCTGAGCTGCAACTAGAAATTATTGACCTGCAGTGTGACAAAGAACACAGAGACAAATTTTAGAACAAGAAAAAAATTTTGGAATTCTACAGACACTTCCCTATGGATAGTTTTCCTCCTTTGCACAAACTGGCGGCTACAGTAATATCAGTGTTCGGTTCCACGTATATTTGTGAACAACTGTTCTCTGCAATGAAATGTAACAAGACGTGGCTGAGAAACGCATTGTCTGATCGAAATTTAAACTGCACGCTGCGCCTACAATGCACAAGAACAATTACTCCGAACATAGACGCAATTGTAAGTGGCAAAAAGTACAAGATAACCGAGAATCGCACACTTCAGTGACACCTTTTATTGTGTAACAGTTCACAAATTAATACCAGTGTAGAGGCATACACTAAGCTAATAAAATTATGTGGCACGTGTAAATTCTCCTTTATTTATTTCATTTGTTGCAGTAATAATTCGTGAGTGATATCCGTGCAAGTGGCCGCGGATTTACATTGACTGGCGGCAGGCCGGCAGCTGTTGTGTGCCCCACGTGACTCTCCCCACTTTCTGCTCTGGTCCGGTAGTGGGGGTAGCGTGCTCGCGCTGCTCCGTGCTCGCGCCTTGCTGCTCACTGCTTGCTCCGCGAGCACGTATGTTGTGAAGCCCTGTACTAGAGGGAGATGTAGAGGGCAAAAACTGTAGAGGAAGACAGAGATTGGAACACGTCAAGCAAATAATTGAGGACGTAGGTTGCAAGTGCTACTCTGAGATCAAGAGGTTAGCACAGAAAAGGAATTCGTGGCGGGCCGCATGCCGCATCAAACCAGTCAGTAGACTGATGACAAAAAAAAAAAAAATTGGGATTAATTCGATGCACCAATCACTAATATGGAGAATGTTTATGAAGACTGGCTCCTGATTTTCACATGATTTACTGAAGTTCAAATTTTTACTGATATACTTATACATTTATTTTTCATGTTTTACTGAGGACGACGGTTCAATCCCGCGTCCGGCCATCCCGATTTAGGTTTTCTGTGATTTCCCTAAATCGCTCCAGGCAAATGCCGGGATGGTTCCTTTGAAAGGGTCGGCCGACTTCCTTCCCCGTCCTTCCCTAATCCGATGAGACCGATGACCTCGCTGTTTGGTCTCTTCTCAACCCCAACTGAGGCGAAACAAGCGGTGTGTCATTGTAAGAGGTACAGAGTAGAGCGAGTGTGCCACGACTTACCACAGTTCACTACTACCAGCGGCAAGTCATCATGAAGCGCCAGTGCTTAAAGTACGAAGGGCTGCCCCATAATCTAAGAGTGGAAATAAACATTAAAATAACTTTTCCGAAATTCGTCAATGTATGCTTAAATATATTACTGTTAACACTGTAAAGTGGCAGAATAATCAAATGGACTACCTTAAAATAAATAAACGGTACTTAATAATAAAACTAGAGACCTAAATATTGTTCAGAATATGCAAATGTATGTCAAAAGTAAATTTTCCAAATCTCAACATGATCAGAGCAATATTTTGGTTCAAATCTGCGTTTTTAACAAAAATTGAAGCCTCTAAATTAGACTCAGAAAGATGTAAACCCGTATGTAGTCTCGGTTTCATGTTAAAGCTTTAAATGTGTGACACCAATAAACTACCTCTAATAGTTTTCAAATTATTTACTGAAACCCAAATTTGGTACTAGAATGTCCCGATTCATAATATTCATTTGTATTTGTAATGGAAAGTTTTAATTTCAGCACTCGAACTTGCAATAATAGAGGTGTACCAAGTTTGAAGAGTATATGGTAAAAACAATGATTACGAGGAATCTTAAAGAGGAAGTTTAGCGGTCATGTTCTACTGTCGGTTCCGTTCTAAAAATTCTAGCCGGCACAGTTTAAATACAGCGGAAATGGACTTCTTCAGCAGCTAAAGCAAACTTAACACTATTTACTTAAAAATTAAGAAGATTGTAAAATGCTTAATGACGGAGGTATTAATTAATACGTGTCCAAGAAATGGGCCATTTAGGTAGTGCTACACGTGCAATGGCTGGTTGATAGCAAGTGTTTCGTTTGGCGGTCTGCTGCGCCCCTTTGGAAATACAACCAGAGAGGCAGTGGTACAATGCACTTCGCAACGAGATATCAAACTGCCCGCGTCAGCCAAATGCCCGCGTACGTTGTGCGTCGGATGACGTCAGAGCTAGGAAGGCTTAAATGTGTATTCGGTAAAAGTAGGAAGTGAACTCATCAGGATAGCACACCGTCCTGGATCGCTTACATTTCTCTGAAGTAACCGTTTGTGTTCCACCCGTAATGTTGACAAAACCACGTGGCAAGTGGCGAGATTATTTTCCACATTTAAGGCGAGCTGTAAACTTTTGGTAGTTAGACGGCAGGGCGACAGACCATTTTCCTTGGAGTTTCCCATATTATGAACTATCAATAATGCTGTTTCTGATAGGGATGTTGTTATTATTGTTATGGATACTACACTCCTGGAAATTGAAATAAGAACACCGTGAATTCATTGTCCCAGGAAGGGGAAACTTTATTGACACATTCCTGGGGTCAGATACATCACATGATCACACTGACAGAACCACAGGCACATAGACACAGGCAACAGAGCATGCACAATGTCGGCACTAGTACAGTGTATATCCACCTTTCGCAGCAATGCAGGCTGCTATTCTCCCATGGAGACGATCGTAGAGATGCTGGATGTAGTCCTGTGGAACGGCTTGCCATGCCATTTCCACCTGGCGCCTCAGTTGGACCAGCGTTCGTGCTGGACGTGCAGACCGCGTGAGACGACGCTTCATCCAGTCCCAAACATGCTCAATGGGGGAAAGATCCGGAGATCTTGCTGGCCAGGGTAGTTGACTTACACCTTCTAGAGCACGTTGGGTGGTACGGGATACATGCGGACGTGCATTGTCCTGTTGGAACAGCAAGTTCCCTTGCCGGTCTAGGAATGGTAGAACGATGGGTTCGATGACGGTTTGGATGTACCGTGCACTATTCAGTGTCCCCTCGACGATCACCAGTGGTGTACGGCCAGTGTAGGTGATCGCTCCCCACACCATGATGCCTGGTGTTGGCCCTGTGTGCCTCGTTCGTATGCAGTCCTGATTGTGGCGCTCACCTGCACGGCGCCAAACACGCATACGACCATCATTGGCACCAAGGCAGAAGCGACTCTCATCGCTGAAGACGACACGTCTCCATTCGTCCCTCCATTCACGCCTGTCGCGACACCACTGGAGGCGGGCTGCACGATGTTGGGGCGTGAGCGGAAGACGGCCTAACGGTGTGCGGGACCGTAGCCCAGCTTCATGGAGACGGTTGCGAATGGTCCTCGCCGATACCCCAGGAGCAACAGTCTCCCTAATTTGCTGGGAAGTGGCGGTGCGGTCCCCTACGGCACTGCGTAGGATCCTACGGTCTTGGCGTGCATCCGTGCGTCGCTGCGGTCCGGTCCCAGGTCGACGGGCACGTGCACCTTCCGCCGACCACTGGCGACAACATCGATGTACTGTGGAGACCTCACGCCCCACGTGTTGAGCAATTCCGCGGTACGTCCACCCGGCCTCCCGCATGCCCACTATACGCCCTCGCTCAAAGTCCGTCAACTGCACATACGGTTCACGTCCACGCTGTCGCGGCATGCTACCAGTGTTAAAGACTGCGATGGAACTCCGTATGCCACGGCAAACTGGCTGACACTGACGGCGGCGGTGCACAAATGCTGCGCAGCTAGCGCCATTCGACGGCCAACACCGCGGTTCCTGGTGTGTCCGCTGTGCCGTGCGTGTGATCATTGCTTGTACAGCCCTCTCGCAGTGTCCGGAGCAAGTATGGTGGGTCTGACACACCGGTGTCAATGTGTTCTTTTTTCCATTTCCAGGAGTGTATTATATATTGTCTGTGTGAACTTTTACAGAGTATATTGCTCAGGTAACATTCATAACTTGTATTTGTAGTCACAGTTCCTGTAGCCACTGAGGAAATAGCAAGTAAGGACATTTCATTTCAGTGAACACAAAGAGTAATGTGGACTTGCAGACTGGAAATTAGGGTCAGTAAGCTCTCCATCGCTTTCTGTCTGACCGAAAAATAGTTTTCAGGCTCCTGTGAACGGCGAAGGTAGGGGTAAATTACGCACAGGCAATTTAAGTGTCTTTTCGTAACGACATAAAGAAGTACCGACCAAAAGAATTTTTTTTTGTAGCTTTCCCTGTCTTCTTAGAGAATATCTGAGAACAGACAAATAATAACAGTTAATGATAGATAGTATGTGATCAGTTTATTTAAACTTTGCGCGCTCGACCACGGCTTTTTGCGTAAGGTCCGTTCATTGTAAGTTTGACCGTGGGTGATTTTTCTGAAAATATTTCTTTATATTTCGTTGATCGGATAATTGCAAAGTTTTGGTTCGTGCTGGACCATTTGTAGTATTTGTAACACGGAACGTTAGCCATGGCAAGACGCTGTTTAATTGGAACAATAGCCTGCAACATAAATGAAACATAAGATTAAATAATATCACTATATTCACAAAATACTATAGTAAATTAAATTGCATGGACACTTGCATTAATTCTGTTGCTGTGTGCAACTATGAGTACGCCTAGTGAAATAGCTTCTCAATAAAATAGAATAATGGCGTTGTGCTAAATAATTATCTGCAGCGATGGCAGATACGAGTCCGATCAGGACGGCTTCAAGACCAAGAAAGGTGCCGTCTTCTCGACATGACAACTGAACTGCGTAATTATCCTAGGGTTTCAGCGGTTGCACGCCACAATCCATACAACCGCTTACACTAATTAATATCTTACGTAATTCTTTATTTATATTCTGCACTTATATCTACGTTTTTGCAATACATCCACGCCCATACTGCAAATGCGCCTTTAAAGAATGGTTACCCGCTACCCCACATATGGTGCATCGGCCAGGAAACGGAACTGCGAAAGTGATCTCGGTAGGCACTTACAGGATACTGAAGTGAAATATGCCGAAACCAGTGCGAGAACAGTGTTAAGATTTGCTCGCTAGTTTGAGAACTAAATTTTGTATGTAAGCCAAAGCCACCTTGAGCGTAACGGAAGGAGGTAAGAAGACGACACTACATCGCGACTACCACCGGCGCTGAGTTACAAGAAAACGGGGTGCATCATCGAGGGACTGCGAGGACTTGCAAGTCAGCTGCGAGCTACCGCGCGCGCTTGCCGGAGCCCAGGCCACCCAGAGCTACTGCAGTAGGCGATATCCGCCACCATCCTCTCGCCGTAACTGCTGCTACTGCTTGCACTAAGTTTCAACACTTTGCATCGTTAGCTGGTACATTACTCCGGTAGAGGTCAAGCAATTAAGTTAAATGAAGGGTATCTAAAGTATTTGTTAACTGCTTTAATAGGCTATTAAAATGGAATTGGATGATAAAAATGAAGTAAAATGGAACCAGTCTCTGACGATGAATCCTGAGAATTAGAAATTGAAATTAACGAGGATGGTTCCGTCAAAGCAACAAATCCAAACTCTGAAGCTGACTTGTCAAACGTTGATTCTGAGGTAAATTTCAGAGTCAATCAAAAAATTAGAACAATTTTCTGAGGTATAACTGAAGTTTAAGTCAAAAAAGAAAATAATAGAATTAATAGAGCTATGAAATATTGACGCGGAGTTCAATATTTCTGAAATTCGCCGAAGTCAGGGAATGCTAGAAGCTCCTCTAAAACCGGATGAAATGCCAAGTGGAAAGATAGGGGCCTCAAACTGATTGCAGTTACTGTTTCCCAAACCTGAATCGCATCATAAAGAACTGAACAACAAAAAGGAATCCAGCAGCATGCACCTACGTAAGACTGAACCTAGTAATAAGGAAATATATGACTAATTAATTTAAAACTGAATAGTTTATAAAATAGGAACTAGCCACCAAGCTTTGTGAATCGAGGTAGGGCAACAGCTAACTAAATCGCACAGAATTTTCAAGAGCGAAATTGGTAAACTTCGTAAAGATGTCAAACACGCATATGATTTTATGGATGGGGGTTCGTCAGAAAGAATAGGCAGTGAATCCAAACATTGCTCTAATCTGTTTGAGGAAGTGACTATTAATGCTTGTCAAAAGGATATTAAGAAAGTAAAATCTGGCTGTGTAAAATTAGATGTAGACGTCGGTAAAAAATAAAATAAAACAAAACAGAATAAAAACGACAGAATGGAGGCTGTAGAACAACAAGTACAAGAACTTAATACTAGTGCTACAAACATAGAAAATAGAGTAACCTCTAGTAGCTCTTGTAATACTTCTCTACAGCATGCTGCCTCCGTTGGCGCAGCTTTATCAGACGTCAATTTTTTAGTTTTATCCAGATAAACAAATTCACTTGCTAGAGTTATGGAATGATTTTGAGGATGTTTCACCAAATTCATGTTCAGAATGTGAGAAAATATCTTTCATAAGCAGTTATTTGTCAGGAGATGCTTTGCCATTGCCAGATGACCTAATGATTAGATGCTAAACTCTTTCTGAATTAAAAACAGCATTTGTAATGAGTGCTGGTCACACAACAAACAAATTATGTTTCCAGAGAATTTTGAAGTGATAAAAGGTTTGCTCCAAGTCGTGAATCAGTTAAAGAGTTCTCTAGAAAGTGGTTCTCATGGCTGTCACATCTGACAGAAATGATTTATCCGCAAATGATTATCATGGGACTAAATGTTAAGCTACGCTGATATTGGCAGAAAAGAATCATATCCGAACCAAGAGATAATGTGGGTGGGTCCATTGCGTATCTGGAGTGAGTGGGAAGAGTAACTGTCGTTGAGGATCAGGCTAGGATAATAAAAGGTCATCTAATGGTCATGTAAACACCCTAAATAATGACAGTCACCGTGATGCTGGAAGCATGGAAGTTAAGGATACACGATATGGTTATATGGTCAGTGAAGTGGTAGAGGAAAGAGAGGTAGACAGCCACCGCGTTTAGGCGATAATTATTATGACGATAGCAGGAATATCAATAACGTACCGTTGAGTCAAGACAGGGAGCAGAATAAGGCATGATCTGATTCTGAATCGTATGAGTAGAATCCTCCCCCATGAACCATGGACCTTGCCGTTGGTGGGGAGGCTTGGGTGCCTCAGCCATACAGATAGCCGTACCGTAGGTGCAACCACAACGGAGGGGTATCTGTTGAGAGGCCAGACAAACGTGTGGTTCCTGAAGAGGGGCAGCAGCCTTTCCAGTAGTTGCAGGGGCAATAGTCTGGATGATTGACTGATCTGGCCTTTAACCGAAACCGCCTTGCTGTGCTGGTACTGCGAACAGTTGAAAGCAAGGGAAACTGCAGCCGTCATTTTTCCCGAAGGCATGCAGCTTTACTGTATGGTTAAATGATGATAGCATCCTCTTGGGTAAAATATTCCGGAGGTAAAATAGTCCCCGATTCGGATCTCCGGGCGGGGACTACACAGGAGGACGTTGTTATCAGGAGAAAGAAAACTGGCGTTCTACGGGTCGGAGTGTGGAATGTCAGATCCCTTAATCGGGCATGTTGGTTAGAAAATTTAAAAAGGGAAATGGATAGGTTAAAGTTAGATATAGTGGGAATTAGTGAAGTTCGGTGGCAGGAGGAACAAGACTTCTGGTCAGGTGATTACAGGGTTATAAATACAAAATCAAATAGAGGTAATGCAGGAGTAGGTTTAATAATGAATACAAAAATAGGAGTGCGGGTTAGCTACTACAAACAGCATAGTGAACGCATTATTGTGGCCAAGATAGACACAAAGCCCATGCCTACTACAGTAGTACAAGTTTATATGCCAACTAGCTCTGCAGATGATGAAGAAATTGATGAAATGTATGACGAGATAAAAGAAATTATTCAGGTAGTGAAGGGAGACGAAAATTTAATAGTCATTGGTGAATGGAATTCGTCAGTAGGAAAAGGGAGAGAAGGAAACATAGTAGGTGAATATGGATTGGGGGGAAGAAATGAAAGAGGAAGCCGCCTTGTAGAAATTTGCACAGAGCATAACTTAATCATACCTAACACTTGGTTCAAGAATCATAAAAGAAGGTTGTATACCTGGAAGAATCCTGGGGATACTATAAGGTATCAGATGGATTATATAATGGTAAGACAGAGATTTAGGAACCAGGTTTTAAATTGTAAGACATTTCCAGGGGCAGATATGGATTCTGACCACAATCTCTTGGTTATGAACTGCAGATTGAAACTGAAGAAACTGCAAAAAGGTGGGAATTTAAGGAGATGGGACCTAGATAAACTGAAAGAACGAAAGGTTGTAGAGAGTTTCAGGGAGAGCATAAGGGAACAATTGACAGGAATGGGGGAAAGAAATACAGTAGAAGAAGAATGGGCAGTTTTAAGAGATGAAATAGTGAAGGCAGCAGAGGATCAAGTCGGTACAAAGACGATGGCTAATAGAACTCTCTGGGTAACAGAAGAGATATTGAATTTAATTGATGAAAGGAGAAAATACAAAAATGCAGTAAATGAAGCAGGCAAAAAGAAATATTAACGTCTCAAAAATGAGATCGATAGGAAGTGCAAAATGGAAAAGCACAGATGGCTAGAGGACAAATGTAAGGATATAGAGGCGTATGTCACTACGGCTAAGGTAGATACCGCCTACAGGAAAATTAAAGAGACCTTTGGAGAAAAGAGAACCACTTGCATGAATATCAAGAGCTCAGATGGAAACCCAGTTCTAAGCAAAGAAGGGAAAGCAGAAAGGTGGAAGGAGTATACAGGGTGTTACAAAAAGGTACGGCCTAACTTTCTGGAAACATTCCTCACACACAACGAAAGAAAATATGTTATGTGGACATGTGTCCGGAAACGCTTACTTTCCGTGTTAGAGCTCATTTTATTACTTCTCTTCAAATCACATTAATCATGGAATAGAAACACACAGAAACAGAACATACCAGCGTGACTTCAAACACTTTGTTACAGGAAATGTTCAAAATGTCCTCCGTTAGCGAGGATACATGCATCCACCCTCCGTCGCATGGAATCCCTGATGCGCTGATGCAGCCCTGGAGAATGGCGTATTGTATCACAGCCGTCCACAATACGAGCACCAAGAGTCTCTACATTTGGTACCGGGGTTGCGTAGACAAGAGCTTTCAAATGCCCCCATAAATGAAAGTCAAGAGGGTTGAGGTCAGGAGAGCGTGGAGGCCATGAGATTGGTCCGCCTCTACCAATCCATCGGTCACCGAATCTGTTGTTGAGAAGCGTACGAACACTTCGACTGAAATGTGAAGGAGCTCCATTGTGCATGAACCACATGTTGCTTCGTACTTGTAAAGGCACATGTTCTAGCAGCACAGGTAGAGTATCCCGTATGAAATTATGATAACGTGCTCCATTGAGCGTAGGTGGAAGAACATGGGGCCCAATCAAGACATCACCAACAATACCTGTCCAAACATTCACAGAAAATCTGTGTTGATGACGTGATTGCACAATTGCGTGCGGATTCTCGTCAGCCCACAAATGTTGATTGTGAAAATCTACAATTTGACCATGTTGGAATGAAGCCTCATCAGTAAAGAGAAAATTTGCACTGAATTGAGGATTGACACATTGTTGGATGAACCATTCGCAGAAGTGTACCCGTGGAGGCCAATCAGCTGCTGATAGTGCCTGCACACACTCTACATGGTACGGAAACAACTGGTTCTCCCGTAGCACTCTCCATACAGTGACGTGGTCAACGTTACCTTGTACAGCAGACAACTTCTCTGACTCTGACATTAGGGTTTTCGTCAACTGCACGAAGAATAGCCTCGTCCATTGCAGGTGTCCTCGTCGTTCTAGGTCTTCCCCAGCCGCGAGTCATAGGCTGGAATATTCCGTGCTCCCTAACACGCCGATCAATTGCATCGAACGTCTTCCTGTCGGGACACCTTCGTTCTGGAAATCTGTCTCGATACAAAGGTACCGCGCCACGGCTATTGCCCCGTGCTAATTCATACATCAAATGGGCATCTGCCAACTCCGCATTTGTAAACATAGTACTGACTGTGATTCTTGAGTTTCTCCCGGCGTATTTGATAATCAAAATATCCACGGGTGTACTGCCGGTCTACAGTGTCCAACGGGCACAATATTTCGGCGATCATACATGTCGCCATCATCAGGTGAACTGACGGACTGAGCTCCTGCGAATGTGCCGGCACGGAGATCCCTACACTATGGCTGCTCAGGGGGAACTGGCTTCGGTCGCGGCGGCGGCCGATTTAAATACCCTCCGCCCGCGGCGCGCTCACTCCGCCGTCCGCGCCCCGCTCCACGTTCGCGCGGTGGAACAGATTGCGACGGCGTCTGAGATGACGTCGGTGTGATGGCTCTGTCCGCCGTGGTCGTCACAACTATACATCTGCTCAATTTACTCTTGATTAACCCAATCGCTGGTTCCCACGCCTTGCTAAGGTTATAGCCACAGTCACGGTTTATGAGGTCGTCATTGGTGCGAATTTCGATGGCCTCTCTAACAACGCTGTCCCAGTATCTCGACGACTGTACCAGAATCCTCGTGCGTTCATACTCCATAGCGTGATTTTCCGACAAACAATTTTCCCCGAGGGTGCACCTGTATATGGGATAAACGCAGTGCCTACCTCCTCCCTCGTGATTTCATCCATCTCCACAGGTTGTGCTGTAGTGGGTGGGCGGAGAGCACGTTGAATCTGCAACTCTGAGTACCCATTTTTTCTAAGTACAGTTCTCAGGTTTTCCAATTCCTAGGGTAGACTCTCTGCGTCAGAGATAGTGCGCGCCCTATGTACTAGAGTTTTAAGCACCCCATTCCTCTGTGAAGGGTGGTGACAGCTGCCTGCGTGCAAATACAGATCAGTGTGCGCAGAAATTGTTAGTGCTGTTGAACAGGTTGCAGCTTGACTTCCGCCTGAATCAGCTGAGGAAATACGTCGTGAAACTTGTCGTGCGTTGACGAAATCCAAGCCGATGAAGTCAAATATCACTAGTAAAGAGAGGGCGGCCATTCGTGATCTGAGGGAGCGCTCTGAAATTGTTGTCTTACCGGCTGACAAAGGCAATGCTACAGTTGTTGTCTCCCATAAGGACTACACTGATAAGATGCACAGCCTGCTAAATGACGATTCCTACCGGAAGATCAGCGTTGACCCTACAAAGAAGGTGGACAACAAGACGAATTCGCTTCTCAAGGACGCAGATTTATCGGAGGGTGACGCTAAGAAATTGTTACCCCAAGGTCCGGTACCACCTAGACTATATGGACTCCCGAAGGTTCACAAAGAGGGGGTACCATTACGCCCCATTGTCAGCAACATCAGGGCACCTACATATTTGTTGGCCAAATACCTGACGGGAATATTAAGGGCACCTACATATTTGTTGGCCAAATACCTGACGGGAATATTAAGTCCTTGTGTGGGTAAATGCCCTCATCACATCCGTAATTCCGTAGATTTTGTTAAACGCCTTGATAGCTTCACGTTGGGTGAGTCAGATATCTTGGTGAGTTTTGACGTCGTTTCCTTGTTCACGTGGGTACCCCTGCGAGAGTCACTAGAATTGATTAATCAGAAATTTGACGAGAAGACCACTGAACTTTTTAGGCATGTCTTGACTTCCACGTATTTTCTTTTTAATGAAGAATACTACGAACAAACGGAGGGAGTCGCCATGGATAGCCCACTCTCACCGGTAGTAGCGAATTTGTACATGGAGAACTTCGAGGAGGAAGCCCTGTCGTCATTCGAATGGAAACCTACTTGCTTTTTCCGTTACGTGGACGACACGTTCGTCATTTGGCCACATGGTATGGATAAACTCCTTGACTTCCTTACACATCTAAACTCCATACACCCCAACATCAAATTCACTATGGAGACTGAAACGGAGAGTAAACTACCTTTCCTTGACGTCTTGGTCAAGAGAAGGCCTGACGGCACCCTAGGCCATGGGGTGTATCGGAAGACAACGCACACTGATCTGTATTTGCAAGCAGACAGCTGCCACCACCCTTCACAGAGGAATGGGGTGCTTAAAACTCTAGTACATAGGGCGCGCACTATCTCTGACGCAGAGAGTCTACCCCAGGAATTGGAACATCTGAGAACTGTATTTCGAAAAAATGGGTACTCAGAGTGGCAGATTCAACGTGCTCTCCGCCCACTCACTACAGCACAACCTGTGGAGATGTATGAAATCACGAGGGAGGAGGTAGGCACTGCGTTTATCCCATATACAGGCGCACTCTCGGGGAAAATCGCCCGCATTTTGAAGAAACACCGAATCCGAACTGTGTTTTGTCCTCAGAATAAAACTCGTGCACTGGTGGGGAGCGCCAAAGATGACCTCGGTTTGAGAAAGTCCAGCGTGTACCAGATTCCGTGTCAATGTGGCAAGTCGTATATTGGTCAGACGATGCGTACCGTCGAGGATCGATGCCGTGAACACCAGAGGCACACTCGACTAATGTATCCGAGCAAGTCGGCGGTAGCTAAACATTATTTGTCGGAAAATCACGCTATGGAGTATGTACGCACGAGGATTCTGGTACAGACGTCGAGATACTGGGACAGCGTTGTTAGAGAGGCCATCGAAATTCGCACCAATGACGACCTCATAAACCGTGACTGTGGCTATAATCTTAGCAAGGCTTGGGAACCAGCGATTGGGTTAATCAAGAGTAAATCGAGCAAATGTATAGTTGTGACGACCACGGAGGACAGAGCCATCACACCGACGTCATCTCAGACGCCGTCGCAATCTGTTCCACCGCGCGACCGTGGCGCGGGGCGCGGACGGCGGAGTGAGCGCGTTGCGGGCGGTTGGTATTTAAATCGGCCGCCGCCGCGACCGAACCCCAGTTCGAGTTAGTCTTCCGTAGTGAGCAGACGTGCTACGCGTGCGCTGCCATGAGTTCGGCATCTAGCTCAGCGTAGGGTGTGGCGGATCGCCGTCCGGCGGAGCTCGCTTCGGCGGCGGCCCCATCCGCCCCCCCCCCCCCCCCCACCATGACGACCCGGCAAAGGCGTAAGGGCAATGATTTATTGACGACCACAGCGAGGGCCCTGGACATGGCAATGGATTATTCTTCTGACGCGTCGTTCGTCGACGACGCTACTCGCCCGTCGACGTCCCAGTATCGACGGAAAAGCAGCGATCCCGGACCTGGACTGCCCCATGTGGCGCCCACCGACGACGGCTTCATTCCTCTGCCGAAAAAGAAGCAGGCGAAGAACCAGGCACCGGCAGACGCACCTGTAGTGCCTGTAAGCAACAGGTTTGACGTCATTGACGATGGAGGGACGGCGCCACAGGCTAATGCCGCACCACAGCAGTCACAACACCACCACCAACAACAGCAGCAGCAGCAACCACAACAGCAGCAGCATAAAATTCCGCCGATAGTCCTGCAATATCCGGACACCTATTTGAAATTGTACGATTGGCTGACGCACAATCTGAAGCAGCCTTTCACAGCGAAGCAGGCTGGAGGCGATAAGTTAAAACTCACTGTCACAGCCACTGAAGACTACGTCAAGGTTATGGACATGGTGGGAACCGAGGGAATAACGTGCTACACGTTTCCCACTGTTCGACCGCCCACTCTGAAGCTGATATTTCGAGGAATCGTCGATTCTCTTCCGAACGACAGACTCAAGGACGAATTGTCTGCATTGGGATTTGCGGCGACGGTTGTGGACTACCATCGGATGCCTGGCACGCAGCAGAAATCAGGCCTACGTGTGGTGGTTCTCCCGGACACGCAAGAAAATCGCGATGTGTTTAAAATCAACAGAATTTGTGCACTCTCCGTTTCTGTCGAGAAGCTACGTAAATCAAGAGGAGTGACTCAGTGCTTCCGCTGTCATGGCTTTAACCACGTGGCGCGGCTCTGCACAATGCCATTTGTATGTGTGAAGTGTGGCGGCCCTCATGACAGCCTCCAGTGTCCCGTCCCCAAAGAAGTACCTGCAAAATGCGGACTGTGTGGCGGCAAGCACCCAGCCAGCTATCGTTCCTGCCAGAAACACAAAGATGCTCGTCGCCGACAGAGGGGTTTACCACCTCTCAAAGCTAAGAATAGACGTGCTGGAACCCATGTCGTCAGAAGCACACCTGCCAGCAGCAGATACACCGATGCGCCGCTACAGGAGCGAGCTCCACTGATGCAAAGGCGCACAGCTTACGTCCTCCAGTCTCCGACAGCGGCGGATGTCTTGAAGGGCAATGCCTCTACGGCGGCACCCCCACCAGCAGCATTTGAGATTGCCTCGGCGTCGTTTCCACCTCTTCGCGTTCGGCGCACTGAAGACTGCGGACGTCCCCAACCGACCACTGCGGCAGCTGACGTCAACCAACTTCTGGTGCTCATGCAGACCACGATGCAAGCCGTCACCGAGATGAGCCGAGCAATTCAAGCACTCCCGGCAGTTCTTGCCACGACCGTTGAAGCGGCCATTCGTGGTTCGCTTCAAGCCACCAGCGAAGTCCCACCTACTCAACATGCCTAGGCCCAGACGCTATGAAGACCTTTGTATAGCCACCTGTAATGCGGATGGCATTTACCACGACCTACTGGAGGTTCGCCAGTTCCTAGAAGATGAGCGTGTCGACATCTGCATGGTCAGTGAGACGCATCTGAAGCCGGACCTGAGGGCTAATATCGCAAATTATCTCTGCTATCGGAACGATCGCCCCACTCAAGGTGGCGGTACAGCCATCTACATCAAGATGACAATCTCGCACTATGTTGTACCGACGCCTCCTTTGCGGAAGATGGAAGCGACAGCTGTGGCCGTCGAGACTTCGGTCGGCACCGTCACATTTGTGGCCATCTACCGCCCACCTAAGCCGCACATTGACGTCGACGATGCGAAGGCATTGTTGCGCCTTCCTGGGAAGCTGTTCCTCGCCGGTGACTTTAACGCCAAGCATACGGCGTGGAACTCACTCACCACCACTTATGACGGACGGCGACTCCTCCACGTCCTCGAGCAAGCTGATGCGCACGCTTGTGGACCCAATGAACCGACATGCTACCCCTCCAGAGGCAATCCAGATGTCCTGGACATCGCAATAACCAAGGGACTGAATCAGTTCATGACGGCAGAAGTGAGACATGCTCTCAATTCTAACCATCTGCCAGTCATTTTCCAGCTGAACGTCCATCTTCCTCCGCAGACGCCACGGTGGAATCTGCGACGTACACACTGGGATGGCTACCGGGATCGGCTCCCCCATCTGCTGGCATTTATTCCACCGGATGCACCCGTCGATGATGCCACGGCGGAGTTCACCACTGCTGTTACCACAGCTCTCCGGCAGTCCACGCCACAGGCCAGACAGGGGCAGCCACATCGTCCAGGGTTACCCCAAGACATCCTGGACCTTATACGTCTCCGCAATCGTCTCTGCAAAGACTGGCGTCTCACCAGGGATCCAGACCTTAAGAGACGTATTAACCAACTTCGGCGCGACGTCAAGGCCGCCCTCATCGCCCACAGGAACCAGCAGTGGGCCACGAAACTCGAGGCCTTTACACCGGATGCCAATCACTGGGACACGGTTCGATTCTACACTAAACGTCGGACGACTATTCCTCCGTTGGAAGCCTCAGCTGGACTCGTCTACACCCCTAAGGACAAGGCCAACGCCATCGCCGATGTATCTGAAGCTAATTTCGTCCCTGTGAACGACCTGATTGACGTCAATCACGTTCAGCGCGTGGAAGCGGAAGTCCAACAATACCTGGACCAACCTGCTGCTGCAGATGAGGACCAAATTCCGCCCGTCACGATGGAAGAAGTTCGGACATGCATCGCTGGTCTGAACACCACCAAGGCACCGGGGGCGGATGACATACCCAACCGAGCCCTGAAGGAACTTCCTCCGGCAGCCTATATCTGGCTGGCTGCAGTTTTTAACGTCTCCCGGACGCTGACATATCCAGTGGCATGGAAACGGGCTACAGTTATCCCCATTCCAAAACCGGGGAAGAACAGGAAGGAACCGGCCAACTATCGACCTATCAGCCTCCTCCCTCATATCAGTAAGGTGTTCGAACGGCTGCTGCTACGAAGAATCCGCACCATAATGGACCGTCGGAGGATACTCCCACCGGAGCAATTTGGGTTCAGAAGAGGCCACTCCACTGAACAACAGGTGATCCGCGTCGTCGAAGACATCACCCACGCCTTCAACAACCGGGAATACTATGGGGCAGTATTTCTCGACATTTCCAAGGCGTTCGACAACGTCTGGCATCAGGGGCTCCTGTGGAAATTGAAGCAGCACGGATTTCCCCGATCAATGGTACAGCTGCTCGCATCATACCTCCGAGGGCGAACCTTCTCTGTTCGCGTTGCCAACTCCTGCTCGACTCTCCGGCACATCGACGCTGGCGTACCTCAGGGATCCGTCCTTGGGCCGATCCTTTACTGCATCTTTACGTCGGACATCCCCACCTCCCCCAGGGTGGACAAAGCTCTGTATGCTGACGACACCGCCATCTACACGCGCAGCCGATGGCCTCAGGCCATGCACCGCAGGCTTCAGGACGCCTGTTCCGACCTTGAAGGATGGTCCCGCAAATGGCGGATTCGCTTCAACGCTCAGAAGAGCCAAGCAGTCATCATTACCAGAAGACGACCGCCGCAAGTGCCGGAAATTCGGTTATTCGGCGACGACATCGCGTGGCTGCCCTCAGCAACTTATCTCGGAGTCGTGCTGGATCGTCAGCTCATATGGCAACAGCACGTCACGGCCACCCGCAGGAAAGTGGACCAGCGCCTGGGAGCACTATATCCGCTGCTTAATGAAGGCTCCTCACTGTCAGTTGCAAATGGCCTCCTCATCTACAGGCTATTCGTCCAGCCGATCATGGACTACGCCTGCGTCGCCTGGGGCAATGCTGCCACCCGCCACATTCAACGTCTAAAAGCGCTGGAGAATAAGGCCTTACGAAGAGTCCTACACGTGCACCCGCAGTTCCCGTCTCGTTACGTACATGAAGCTCTACAAGAACCTAAGGTCCTTCGCAGATTTCAACAAAAAGCCAGACGCCTGTATCAAAAAGCCGCGGTCTCGGAAAACCCACTCATAAGGGACATCGGAGTCTCGTCAGATGTCCAGGACTCATACCAAAGACCAATCGCACTGCTCAACAGGTAATGCACCTGGCAGTGTCCAACCCACTGAAGTCCAAATAAATTTGATTCCATAATCCGCCAATAAAGATGACAATTTCCTACACCTGAAGTTCCTTCTCACATACCCAGAATTAGTAGTCAATGCCTTCGGGTAAATACAACCTTCCCTCAACCCCAGCCGGTAGTTTAGACGATGCGGACCGGTGCGACCGAACCCAGTTCCCCCTGAGCAGCCATTGTGTACGTATCTCTGTGCCGACACGTTCACAGGAGCTCAGTCCATCAGTTCACCTGATGATGGCGACATGTATGATCGCCGAAATATTGTGCCCGTTGGACACTGTAGACCGGCAGTACACCCGTGGATATTTTGATTATCAAATACGCCGGGAGAAACTGAAGAATCACATCATACACCTTTACGGGGAGGAGATGTACCGCAGCATGAAGAAACTTGAAAAGTTGCGCCACCGTAGATGTCGTTTGCTAAGTACTCTTGCCTTTCTAAAGAGATGTCGTTCCGAGAATGTTGTTCCAAATTTTGCTAAGGTTATGCATCACATCGATTCTGCAGCAGCTAAGAGAATCAAGAAACGAGCCAGTCTCGCATTGGTACGTGAGAGAGTGCAATTCACCCGCCGGAGCCTTGAGTTTATCTCACAGGAATTACTCAAACTACATTTGCAACTGGCTAGTAATTTTACTTCTTCTTCCTGGGACTGGATTGATGGTGTCACCTGGGTTGCAGCTGATTCCGCCCATAAGAAGGCAACGGGACGTCAAACAGCTAAGTTCTCACGTCTCCTTGACAAACCATCTCTGCAGGTTCCGGGCAAGACTGTCATCAATTTGAGTGGCATGGTGTTAAGTGATGATGCGGTCTCGGTTTTGCAGAAAGGTCTCAACTTCGCTCCCACCCACAAGTTCACTCCGGTCGCAGAAATTGTTAGTGCTGTTGAACAGGTTGCAGCTCGACTTCCGCCTGAATCAGCTGAGGAAATACGTCGTGAAACTCGTCGTGCGTTGACGAAATCCAAGCCGATGAAGTCAAATATCACTAGTAAAGAGAGGGCGGCCATTCGTGATCTGAGGGAGCGCTCTGAAATTGTTGTCTTACCGGCTGACAAAGGCAATGCTACAGTTGTTGTCTCCCATAAGTACTACACTGATAAGATGCACAGCCTGCTAAATGACGATTCCTACCGGAAGATCAGCGTTGACCCTACAAAGAAGGTGGACAACAAGACGAGGTCGCTTCTCAAGGACGCAGATTTACCGGAGGGTGACGCTAAGAAATTGTTACCCCAAGGTCCGGTACCGCCTAGACTATATGGACTCCAGAAGGTTCACAAAGAAGGGGTACCATTACGCCCCATTGTCAGCAACATCAGGGCACCTACATATTTGTTGGCCAAATACCTGACGGGAATATTAAGTCCTTATGTGGGTAAATGCCCTCATCACATCCGTAATTCCGTAGATTTTGTTAAACGCGTTGATAGCTTCACGTTGGGTGAGTCAGATATCTTGGTGAGTTTTGACGTCGTTTCCTTGTTCACGTGGGTACCCCTGCGAGAGTCACTAGAATTGATTAATCAGAAGTTTGACGAGAAGACCACTGAAATTTTTAGGCATGTCTTGACTTCCACGTATTTTCTTTTTAATGAAGAATACTACGAACAAACGGAGGGAGTCGCCATGGGTAGCCCACTCTCACCGGTGGTAGCGAATTTGTACCTGGAGAACTTCGAGGAGGAAGCCCTGTCGTCATCCGAATGGAAACCTACTTGCTTTTCCCGTTACGTGGACGACACGTTCGTCATCTGGCCACATGGTATGGATAAACTCCTTGACTTCCTTACACATCTAAACTCCATACACCCCAACATCAAATTCACTATGGAGACTGAAACGGAGAGTAAACTACCTTTCCTTGACGTCTTGGTCAAGAGAAGGCCTGACGGCACCCTAGGCCATGGGGTGTATCGGAAGACAACGCACACTGATCTGTATTTGCACGCAGACAGCTGCCACCACCCTTCACAGAGGAATGGGGTGCTTAAAACTCTAGTACATAGGGCGCGCACTATCTCTGACGCAGAGAGTCTACCCCAGGAATTGGAACATCTGAGAACTGTATTTCGAAAAAATGGGTACTCAGAGTGGCAGATTCAACGTGCTCTCCGCCCACCCACTACAGCACAACCTGTGGAGATGTATGAAATCACGAGGGAGGAGGTAGGCACTGCGTTTATCCCATATACAGGCGCACTCTCGGGGAAAATCGCCCACATTTTGAAGAAACACCGGGTCCGAACTGTGTTTTGACCTCCGAATAAAACTTGTGCACTGGTGGGGAGCGCCAAAGATGACCTCGGTTTGAGGAAGGGCTGCGTGTACCAGATTCCGTGTCAATGTGGCAAGTCGTATATTGGTCAGACGATGCGTACCGTCGAGGATCGATGCCGTGAACACCAGAGGCACACTCGACCGATGTATCCGAGCAAGTCGGCGGTCGCAGAACATTGTTTGTCGGAAAATCACGCTATGGAGTATGAACGCACGAGGATTCTGGTACAGACGTCGAGATACTGGGACAGCGTTGTTAGAGAGGCCATCGAAATTCGCACCAATGACGACCTCATAAACCGTGACTGTGGCTATAATCTTAGCAAGGCATGGGAACCAGCGGTTGGGTTAATCAAGAGTAAATCGAGCAAATGTATAGTTGTGACGACCACGGCGGACAGAGACATCACTCCGATGGCATCTCAGACGCCGTCGCAATCTGTTCCACCGCGCGACCGTGGCGCGGGGCGCGGACGGGGGAGTTCACCTGATGATGGCGACATGTATGCCCGTTGGACACTGTAGACCGGCAGTACACCCGTGGATATTTTGGATACTACTGACTGCAAAACCACGTTCGTAATGAACACTAACCTGTTGATGCTACGTACTGATTTGCTTGATGCTAGTACTGTCGAGCAATGAGTCGCATGTCAACACAAGCACCGAAGTCAACATTACCTTCCATCAATTGGGCCAAATGGAGGTAAATCGAGGAAGTACAGTACATACTGACGAAACTAAAATGAGCTCTAACATGGAATATAAGCGTTTCCGGACACATGTCCACATAACATCTTTTCTTTATTTGTGTGTGAGGAATGTTTCCTGAAACTTTCGCCGTACCTTTTTGTAACACCCTGTATAGAGAGGGTCTATACAAGGGCGAAGTTCTTGAGGACAATATTATGGAAATGGAAGAGGATGTAGATGAAGATGTAATGGGAGATACGATACTGCGTGAAGAGTTTGACAGAGGACTGAATGACCTAAGTTGAAACAAGGCTCCAGGAGTAGATAACATTCCATTAGAACAACTTGTAACAACAACAACTGTACATATAATAATTTTTTTCTTCCTATTTTTCGTTAAATTAGTGTAATCGATGTTCTGATTTCATTTCTTTTTCTTTTCATGCCATGATGGCAAAGGAACTGTAACCAATTTTCGATGTGAATATTAATGTTTATGTCAAATTGCAAGCAATATTATAACAAAATGGAAATGAAAGAAATGTTGAAACTGTTGTAAGATGTTAAAGTTGTATTTATGCGCCTGGTCCATACGTAGGCAATGTATTAGGATATGTAGAATGCAAAACCTTTGGTGAATACCCTGTCTGTAGGGGAGCGGTAAAAGGTGGATGGCAGGCGAGCGCGGGAAAATGCACACGGGCGCGGCACGGCATAACGGGCTCAGCAGTAGTAGTCGGAGTTGGGCATCGGTCTGAGAAACACGCTCTGGATCGAGGAGGCTCTCCTGGAAAACGTGATTTCATTTAGCCTCGGATGTGCCGTTTCCGACGACTATACAGCATGGCTATATTCCATCACTAAATGGAAAAGTATTGCGACGCTAAGAAGAAGCAAAGTGCCGATACATCAAGAGCCATAGCTGTGATTGTGTGTGCTGTGCGCCTCGCCATCTCGCCGCCGCCAACCGCCGCATCGACACGAACAGGTTGAAACTTTTAGTACTGTATTCGTGTGGACCAATGTTACATTTGTTCCTGACTGTTCAATAACAACTTAACTTTTACCAGAACTGTCCTATCATTTAATTATCCTCATCACTAACCTAGACAGGGTCCTTTCCACATGTTGTGCAATCCGAGTGTCCCGAAATGAAGATTTAAAGTTTATGTTAATAATACTTACCTGCAGACCTATCTATGTTACAACGATGTTTAAAGAACTTTGTTGTTAATGAATATATAGGTCTGGCAAAGTTGGAAGATAATGTTGAAATTGGTTTAGTAATGAAGTTTAATTATTTGAGGCAGATAAAATAGTAATTAAATGAGCAGGAAATAGGCTAAAAGGAGTAGTAACTCACCTATTGGAAATCTTGAGTGTTTAATGAATCCTTTAATCAATATTTTCAATACAGTGATCATAACAGTTTCAGGGTGACCCCCGCCCCTTTTTTTCTTTTCTATTCATCTAAATTCTGAAGTGTACTGAACTGATTTGACCAGCAAAGTTAAAGTCAATATAAAACCAAAATGTATTAGTGTTTTACCTTTTTCAAAATTGACATTGTATGTGTGTTTCGAAAGTGCTATTTCTAGGGTAACCTATGCCCGATTTTAATCAGATCAATAGACAGTACGAAGTTTGTAGTAAACATTATAGTGTATTGTTGTGTATTTATGGCTTGTTCACATTAGTACAGAAAGTGAAATCATTAGTTCAGTAGATTTTCGGGTTCTAAAATTTACCATATTATGCAGTATCATTACGTGTTGTTTTGTATGAACGTACATCAACTTATACTGGGAAGAAACTCAGTTAATGCCTAATTAGGCTGGCGACCGTATTATTAATAATTTGGTAGCATCTGCTGTGTTGTTTCTTGTCCGTCATAACGTGTAGTTGCACTTCAGGCTTGTTTGACGTATCATTGTTGTTACTGAGTGGGTGAAAGTCTGATTTTGCCTCCATTCAGGTACACGCGGTCAATATCTACCCCAAAATCCTTTAAGGTGAAGCCCGTCAACTTACCATAGTACAGGCTTTAATAAGTATCGTACGCAGTAGCGTAGTGTTACAAACTGATAGCCTTGAGAGAGCCAGCCCTCACATAACTCTACCATCTGGTGAGCAAGAGTATGAGACAGGCAAAATACCCTTAGACTTCAAGAAGAATATAAGAATTCCGGTCCCAAAGAAAACTGGTGTTGACAGATGTGAAAATTACCGAACTATCATTTTAATAAGCCACAGCTGTAAAATACTAACACGAATTCTGGCAGAAGCCGAACTCGGGGAAGATTAGTTTGGATTCCGTAGAAATGCTGGAACACGTGAGGCAATACTGACCCTACGACTTATCTTAGAAAATAGATTAAGGAAAGGTAAACCTACGTTTCTAGCATTTGTAGACTTAGAGAAAGCTTTTGACAATGTTGACTGGAATACTCTCTTTCAAACTCTGAAGGTGGCAGGGGTAAAATACAGGGAGCGAAAGGCTATTTACAATTTGTACAGAAACCAGATGGCAGTCATATGATTCAAGGGGCATGAAAGGGAAGCAGTGGTTGGGAAGGGAGTGAGACAGGGTTGTAGACTCTCCCCGATGTTATTCAATGTATATATTCAGCAAGCATTACAGGAAACAAAAGAAAAATTCGGAGTAGGTATTAAAATCCATGGAGAAGAAATAAAAATTTCGAGGTTCGCCGATGACATTGTAAATCTGTCAGAGACAGCAAAGGAGCTGGAAGAGCAGCTGAACGGAATGGACAGTGTCTTCAAACGAGGTTAGAAGATGAACATCAACAAAAACAAGACGAGGATAATGGAATGTTGTCGAATTAAATCGGGTGATGCTGAGCGAATTGGATTAGGAAATGAGACGCTTCAAGTAGTAAAAGAGGTTTGCTATTTGGGGAGCAAAATAACTGATGATAGTCGAAGTAGACAGGATATAAAATGTATGGAGTGTAGCCATGTGTGGAGTGTAGCCATGCATGTAAGGGAAACGTGGACGATAAATAGTTTAGACAAGAAGAAAATAGAAGCTTTCAAAATGTGGTGCTACAGAAGAACGCTGAAGATTAGATGGTTATATCACATACCTAATGAGGAGGTACGAATAGAATTGGGGAGAAGAGAAATTTGTGGCACAACTTAACTAGAAGAACGGATCGGTTGGTAGGCATCAAGGGATCACCCATTTAGTATTGGAGTGCAGCGTGGAGCGTAAAAATCGTAGAGATTCAGAAGGATGTAGGTTGCAATAGGTACTGGGAGATGAAGAAGCTTGCACAGGATAGAGTAGCATGGAGAGCTGCATCAAACCAGTCTCTGGAGTGAAGACCACGACAACAACATGAGTAGAATAGGACGCGTGTAGCACACCAAGTCCTGTCTGCGAGGGAATTGACGTTCACGAGGCGGAAACAGTAACACAACCAGTAACAAAAACAGAGACAATAATTAATCAGCGCATGCAAACTGATAACGAGGATAATGAAATAGGAACCGCAGTACTAGTAATGTGCTAAACCAGTCTCACTGTCTAGCTGACAGCGTTTTGGGCACATTAGGAGAATGGGACAAGAGGGTAAAAGAAAAAGCTACAGATAACAGAGAAGAACACATTAACTGGTTTGAATCTGATGTGGAACAAGATCCAAACTTCGTCAGTGTATACACATGTATATTGATGTTAACGTCGTAAATTCTCAAGCTGAACAAATAAACATGCTAGGCAGAATATTGTGTTTTAAGAAAAAATGATAAATATTGTTCAGAATATACCAATGTATGTCGCAGTAAAGTTTGATCAGAGCAATATTTTGGTTAAAATCGGGGTTTTTTTACGAAAAATTGAGGATGCCAATTATTAGACTCACAAAGCTGAATATTCATATGTGGTCTCAGTTTCATGCAAATACATTAAATACGTGACACCCATAAGTTACCTCTATTAGCTTTCAAGTCATTTACTAAAAACCAGATTTGGAACGTCAATGTCCTTATTCGTGGTAGATTAAGTATCATTTGTATTTGTAATGGAAAGCTCTAATAACAGCACTCGATTACATTTAGTCCTACATAATGTAGCTGTACCAATTTTCAGTAGTGTACTGTAAATTACTTTGATCACAAGGAATCTTACAGAGGCAGTTCAGAGGTCAAGTTGTGTTCTAAAAATTGTAGCCTGCCACATTTAAATGCAGTCAATTATAAATTTTTTCAGTAACTAAGGCAAACTCTATTTCTTTAAAAATTAAGAAAATTGTAAAATTTTGAACTACTGAACTATTAATTAATACAGATCAGAGAATGGGGCCATCTAGATACTTCTTCCTGTGCCTAGGGCGGTTGATTGCAAATGTTTCGTTTGGAGGTCCGCTGCATTCTTTTATAGCCAAAGAGGCAGCGGAACGACTCACTTTGAAACGAGATATCAAACTGTCCGCTTCAGTCAAATGCTAGCGTACACTCTGCATCGGATGACTTCAGAGCTGGGCAGACTTGGATATGTTCTCGGTAAGAGTAGGAAATGAACTCATGAGAATTGTACACCATCCTGGATCGTTTAGATTTGCTGGAGGTAACTGTTCGTGTGACTCCCGTAATGTTGACAAAACCGCATGGCAAGTGGCGTGATTATTTTCCACTTTTAAGACTGGCAAATAACTTTTGAGCAATAGAAGTCAGGACGATGGACCATTTTACTTGGAACTTCCAGTAGTGGTCACCTTTGAAATTTTAATAGTGCTGCTTCTGATAGCGATATTAGTTAAAATATTAAGACTTATGTTTCTTGTGTGTGTACTTTTACAGAATGTGTCCATCAGTTAAAACTCAAAACTTTTATTTATTGTCATAGCTCCTGATACCGCTGAGTAAATAAGAAGTGGGAACATTTTCTTTCAGTGAGAATCTGGACTTGCACACTGAAAATTATGGTGAGTATGTTCTCAATCGTTTTCTGGCGGACCTCAAACTTAGTTTCCAGGCTCTTGTAAAAGGCGAAGGTAAGTGTAAGGCAAGGACAGACGATTTAAGTGTCATTTCGAAACGACATAACGAAGTATCGAACAAATGAATATTACCCTCCGCCCTACGATATATTTCCCATATTCTATTCCACATTCTAATAATGACTTGAATTTTAAAATGAATTTAACGGGTGCTGAATTCATATACGACAATTTTTTGTCAGTTAGCTTCTAGATTTTTAGACATTTGGTTGTCCAAGTCACTGAAATATATGAGCAACACAAAATCTTAAACTCTAACATATAGACAGCTCATGTGAAAAACTAAATCAGAGAGCTTCAGGCAGAACCAAATAGACTATATTTTAATTAATAAACGTTTTAAGACTTCAGCTACAAGAGCATCCACTTATCCTGGAGCTGGTGTTCCATCTGACCATATACTACTAGTAGCTTCTCTAAAAACAAAACTTGTAACACACAAAAAACCATCTCAACAAAGGGAGATAGCTTATGTAAAACTCAAACAGTCTGAATTGAGAAGTTAGCACGGATATCCACAATAAAATAGTGACAATGAAACCTCTGTTTGATCAAGAAAACAGTAGCAGAGTGTGGGAAGAGATGAAAAACATTATGCTAACCACTGCTCGAGAAAATATAGGATATAAAAGAAGAGATCGAAAACAGAAATGGATGACTGACGAAATTCTTTCATTGATGGATGAACGGCGAACGTATAAAGCTCAGTTAGGTCAAACTAAGTACAATAATATCCAGAAATTCATAAGATCAAAGTTTAGAGCAGCAAAAAATGAATGGCTGTAACATGAATGTGCAGAAATTGAAAGCTTGCAAGCTTCTCATGACGATTTTAACTTACATAAAAGGTTAAAAGAAACTGCTGGGATATATAGATGAAAAAACATCTCCTTATTAACCAAAAAAATAAAAATAATAAAGTAGTTCTAGATACCATGGAGAGGAAACAGACATTGGAAGAATACATTAAGAACCTCTTTTCAGATGATAGACCAAGTGTTAAGATTTCTAAGAACAACAATTTAACAGGGCCTCCAATCATGAAAGAAGAAATAGAGAAAGCCATCAAAAACTCAAAATCCAATAAAGCCACAGGGTCTGATGAAATCCCAATCGAACTTTTTAAACTCCTTGATGAAGAAGGTAGTCCGCAGCTCGTGGTCGTGCGGTAGCGTTCTCGCTTCCCGCGTCCGGGTTCCCGGGTTCGATTCCCGGCGGGGTCAGGGATTGTCTCTGCCTCGTGATGACTGGGTGTTGTGTGATGTCCTTAGGTTAGTTAGGTTTAACTAGTTCTAAGTTCTAGGGGACTGATGACCATAGATGTTAAGTCGCACAGTGCTCAAGCCATGAAGAAGGTATCAAAGTCTTACACAAACTCTTTAACAAAATTTACGATACAGGTCATTACCCTGCCGAATGGCTATTATCAACTTTCATTCCCTTATCAAATAAGAGGAATGCGAGAAGACGTGAAGTTCACAAACTCATTAGTCTTATGAGCCATTCTCTGAAACTATTTCTGAGAGTCATCCATCAAAGGCTATACGAAAAATGTGAGAAATTCATTAGTAAGACACAGTTTGGATTTAGGAAAGGCTTAGGTACAAGAGAAGCAATAGTCGCACTACAAGTGCTAGTACAAATTTGCTATGATCATGGTGAAAATGTAGGCCTCTCTTTTATTGACTACGAAAAAGCATTCAATGGAGTACGACGTCATAAACTCATGGAAACTCTCAAACGAATTGATATAGATAAGAAAGATATCCTTTGTATAGAAAATTTATATTCGAATGACAGCGCAGGTTAACTTTTGATTTGGTCAGTATATGTAGAGAAGTTCGACGAGGGTGCATACTGTCACACCTGTTATTTAACTTATAGTCTGAGAGTATTTTTCAGGAGGCATTTAATGATGTAGAAAAAGGCGTAAACATTCGCTGTCGTAATGACACGGTATTGATAGCTGATAATTTAGATGACCTTCAACAACTCATGAACATAGTAGGAGATTACAGCAGTACTTTAGGTCTGAATGTTAACATCAAAAATACTAATTTTATGATTGTCACACGAGAGTCCGACTCATTTAAAGATGCAAATCTACGATTTAAATGGTCTGTAAAACAAAGAGTCAACAAGCTTAAATACCTCGGAACCCGGCTTTGTGAAGACTGGCGAACTGACTTGGAAATAAAACTTCGCATAGAGAACGCCTAAAACGCCATCATAAAATTCAGTCGCTATCCCTAAAGTGCTTTCAATTCGCAATGCCGTTATTATCACTGTCGCCTCACAGCGAAATTAGTGTTGCTATGCAAGTCTTTTTTTCTAATTAGGTTCCGTGAATTCTTTTACGTAATTAAGTACTGATCCACTGCCTGCGTTAGTAGTAGTTATGTAAGAAACGTGGAGTAGTGGTTTTATTAGTTTTCATATTTCTTGGTGGCCGTTTAACGATAAAATTATGTTGGCCATATGAACCGAAACAGCTACCAGTGTTAAGGTTTACTAAAAGAATTACTTGCTGTCAGTAACTGATTAAGTGGAACTTTTATTACGCCATACTGATGCCTCTTAAAGCTTGGTGGCTCATCAAAAACTGTCACGATTGGTTGTGAATTTGGTTTTCTTGTTTTGTTTTTTAATATTTTGCTGAGGGGGATTTATTTGGTCTGTGACATTTCGAGCGGTGCCTCGGGCATTGTCGCCCTCCACTGCAGTCAGGCGGGCCACACACTCTGAAGTGTGCCATAGTGGAATGGTACCATTATGAGGTACTGCATGTCCTCAAGGAAGCTCTTTCTCTTTAATCTGGAGTTTGTAAGTCGTGCCATTTCAACTTAAGAGTAAATAATTTTGCTTCCAGTTTGCCTATCCGGCTGGAGGTTTGATAAATTAACTCATTGCCCAAAAGATTTTCTCCCCTGTAATTAAATAAATTTTTGAGTTGTTTTGCTTAGGTTTCTCCTTTTCATGCGGTCGTGGTGAATCTTTGATGCTCATTTCACTTATGATTCATGAAATTACTAGTTTTGGATTTAAATTCTAAATTTAGTGTGAAATATCACTCTACTTGCGATAAGTGTAAGTTTGAATCAAAAATACCTTCAAATGATTGTTAACTTGTTTTAATCTGAGGCGTACGGGTGTATGCCCATGTATTCTGAACTCAGTTTTTTTATAAATCGTATTTCGTTTTTAATATTTATGGGCTAACTACCGGCTGATGTAATCTAGATGTTGAAGTGTTTGCAAAACTGTGTGTTTTAGTAAGGAAAGAACATTGTTACATTGTATCCTCAGTTGGATTAGGACATTAAACTCCAGCAGTCCTGTAACTTGCTACTAAATATCAGCGGTAGCACAGCGTCATTGTGATTTCACGGGGGTAAGGAAACGATGCACATTGCAGATAGCATAGCCATAAGCATATTAATTGTATTTGTGTTATTCTTGTGTTAAAATTCGTGTGAAAACGGTAGTGTTGTGCCCATTGCGTGTGTCAGGATGGATTACCCAGCAGTCAGGAATGACATCAGCCTTAGAAAACTGTGCCTGGAATATAAGGTACGCTTACACAAACAAAACATGGAGGGAAGCGCAGCTGAACTTTGTCAACGCCTGCGTGCTGCCTGGACTGTCCCAGTAAACATTTCGGTCGAGACAGTGGATACGGTGAGTTAAAGTGTTGAATTCTGTAAAAGTTTACTGGATGATCTTCAGGACGATGTCTCAGGTTTTGATGTTGTTTCTCCCTCACGAAGCCAGATTTGCCGAGAACAGGCCTGTTTGGACCGTCTAGCTAATAGAATTCGTGACATAACTCAATGTTAGTAAAGATCCATCAGTGTTGTTTGCAGGACGAGCTTTTGGCCTTGCAAAAACAAATGTTATTGCTAAACTGCTGGGGATAAGGAGCAGATTGTTGAAGCTAATGTTAATGAGGGCAGACTCTAAAAAGTGTTGAAGCCCATTCGGTAAGTTGCCAAATGCACTGATGGCTACTCTTAAAGGAGTATCTCTTTTGTTGGTAAATAATACCGATCACTTAAATGAGGTTTTGTGGCTGTTGGTTAGTTTACCTGAACAGGCTAATGTATTACTGGTTGATCACGGGGTAGTCTCACAACTCATTTATCTGTTGTCCATAGGCCGTTAGGGTAGGATAACAGCAGAAGCATTGGAAGGTGAAAAAAGATACTTCCGTAATGTGCGGCTAAGTAAATGCGTGGATACTCCCGAAAGGATGGAATGGTAGACCAAACTGTATACCGGGTAAGAGACAAGGACGAGCCTTTGGCTCTTTATGTTAATGAAGTGTGTCACGGCTTACTTTCAGTGTTTGTTGAGATCCCCGGAGAACTGAGTGTGGCAAGTATTTTGGAAGATATGAGAGCACAGAATAAGTCCAGGAAATAGTTTAGTAAAAATCCGAAGTGCTTAGTCGATTTCGAAAAGCTTTTGGTTCGAATCGAGAATATTAGTTATGAGGACTGTAAACGAGGGAAGCTAAATCTGTGCAATGACCAGGTTATGAAAAATAACATAGGTGAATTCAAAGCTATTTAACCACGTCCTATTACTGGGGCTGTGTGCTACTGTTGCGGGAAGCCTGGACATTTTATAAAGTAACTAAAGGCAGGAGAATGAACAGTTGACACCAGAAGCCAGGTACGTTCTGCGTTACGCAGATGGCTCGCGCCAGGTTGTTGTAGGGCGTGCACTGTGAAGGGTGGGCACTTTGATTGCAAAATGTTAGGAGCTGAACCTGCATGCGCTCCTCTGGGTTTATGCGAGTAACATACCCCTCCTGGACTACACCTCATATAAATGTTGTAGGCAGTTGGCCAAATTGCCAGAGCTAAGTGAGATTAGCCAAGTGTGTCTTGCTGCCAATGGGCAACCCCTTCATTTTATTGGTCATACTCGAATCACACTGAGCACTTGTTTGCTGGGTTGTTAAAAATCTGGCGGTGAAGATCATTCTGGGATGAGACTGTTTTGCAGTTGACTCAGTACTTGGTTGATTATGGAGGTAGTAGTTTTTATTTTAAATTTAGGCCAGAGGACAGTTTTAAGTTTTGTGCCCATGGCACTGGCACGAAGGCATGTAGAGTGCGTCCATAGTAGGCAAGGGTGGTCAATGTTGGCCACTTACCCAGAGGTCAAGCTGCACAATTAATGGGAGTGTTAACTGACGGGTTCGGGGTAGCTATTAAAATCGGATATCAGACCCAGCTTGCGGATCACGCTCTGCTGCATCAGTTTCCCTAGCGACTATCGCTCCTAAAATGCAACAACTGTACAAAAGCATTGAACGGTTGCTTGCTGATACTGTCACCCATTCTGCAGTCTCACCTTATGCTGCGCTTATATTTGCGGTTTCATGGGGATGGGTATAGGCATGTATTTGATTACTAGGCGTTCAATCGGATGTTTCCGTTTGAGTGTGTCCCACTGCCGGAATCACACAACTGCTTTACATGGTTTGTGGGACCAAGGTTTTTACAGTTCTAGACTTAAATCGGCTCCACAATCTGACCCCTCTAAGAGAAGACTCAAGCCTGTGATGGCGTTCTGTACTGACTACAACATTTTTCAATTAATATGGTACCCACTTGGCCGGCCACAGGAGCGTCTGTCTTGTGACGTCTATTGGATTTACTCTAGAACACATCCGCCAGGTATTTCGGCGCCTTAAGGAAGTGCATTTGACTGTTAAACCCACCAAAGTAACCTTGGCTCGGGACAAAATATCCTTTCTGTGAACCATCGTGTCTCGAAAAGGGAACGCCATCGACCATGCTCAGACACCGGGTATTCATTCATTTCTGATCCCAAAGAACAATAAGGTCATCGTCTATTTTATAGGCGTGGTGAATTTGTTTCGAAAGTTCGTAGCGAATGTCACGCAGATAGTGGCTCCTATTAACCTATTACATCGGAAGGGCGAAAAAATTTTGTGGGTCTTGAAAGCATTAAAACAATATCGTGGTTCTGGCTGTCTTATTACAAGAGTTGAATAGAAAGAGAAGGCCTCTTGCGTATGACTCGTGGGTGTTGTCACCAGCTGAAACCAAATTCACAGTGTACGAATTGGAAGCACTGGTTGTAATGTTAACACTAGAGAAATATACTTTTCGTTTGGAACCTCAGAAACCGAAAACCAGGTCCTGACCTGGGTTTTGGCTCTCCTATGCAAGATGGGGCAAACAGCCAAGTGCGCACTAAGGAGTTAGGCGTCCCATTTCGATAGTTGCATATTGAAGGGATGAAGACCAAACTGCCAATACCTATAGTCGAATGTTTCAATTGTATGATGTGTGTCAGTAGCCCGAGGCTAATGCATAGTTTTTATGCAACATGGGAGTCCTGTCAGAGATTGTGTTTGGTAATCTTAAAGGGGAACAGCAACAGGATTCCGAACTGCCGCCCGTTTACAGTAAGTTGAAAGCTGCAGGATCTATTCGGCAGTTTCTTGTGTTTCTGGTCCCAGAGGAATCACGGATCTAAGTTATGTGTACCTCGGAGCCTAGTCCCCAGTGTGTTCAGATATTTTTTTCTATCAGTCCTTGGGAGGAGGCCACCTCGAGTTTATAAAATGTGGCTGAAGATGAGTGACAAGGAGACCTGGAGAGATCTAGGACAGGATGTTCAGAGGCTGGTCACTGAGTGCGAACAATACAGGGCAGCTAAACCTGATTCACGTCCGAAGAGGAGTTTTATTCAATCAACCCGCGAGTTTCAAGCAACGGATAAACTCTGCACTACCTGGGATCCTTTCCCTGTACCCAAAGTGGAAACTGTTTTGTCTCGGTTGTAGTCGAAACATTCACCTGGTTTGTCTGGTTGATGCATAGCAGTTTTTCCCAGTTTGGGTACCAATAAACCTTCGTCAGTTATAACGCACAAACATTCATGTCCAAAGAGGTCAAGCAGTTCTGTTTTGATCAGAGAAGTGTGTACTAATACGACACCTTACTATCCACAGCCATTTTTTTTGAAAGAATATACCGTGACTTGAAGTCATTCCTCATTGCTTATCATTCAAGATCCGAGAGGCAATGGAATTATGGATTGGCTATGCTTTGCTTTCAGTTACGTTCATCACGAAACCCGCTATGCCAGATTAATGTTCTCCTTTCCAGTACATTTTCCAGTCGCCAATGTATAATCACTCAGTGATCTGGAGACACACCACACGTATCCATAGGAGATCAAGAGAGGTGAGAGGCAGGCAGACATAACCCCAGATGGTATATATAAGAAATGGAGATAGATCGCTTCTGTCAAAATAGCGATGAAGTCTTCCTGAAGTTTTGGGAGCAAAGCCAAGGAAGTCAAGGCATCGCCAGGAAACTGTTGCACAGGTTTGTCATGCCATTATATTGCAACTGAGAGGCTCTGACTTGTGAAATTCCTGCTGACGAATGTTAAAAAGAGGCGAAGAACTGGAGCGCATCTGAGCCAGACAAAGTGGGATGCACGCGCAGCAAACACAAGTCTTCAGTGAAAGAGGATTCTGGTCATCTGCCCCCAGTTCCACCTTAACGGGAAGAGAATGAACCGTAGCGCTTTTTCTTCACCTTTAACTCGCGTAGTGTTATTTGGCTGATCTTTGCTGTGGCGTGATCGGGAACACAAAGCTTTCAAGGAGCGGTCTAGGACTGTCATATGGATGGTCGGTTTGCAGCGAGGTTGGAGGGAGTTACGGGGACCACAGGGAGAGGGCTGTAGGCCCGTGTGCCGAGAGGTGAGGCGATTGTGGTCGGGCCTGGTGGCCGGGGGTGGAGCGGGGCGGGGTCGCTGTTGTCTCGACGCAACGCAAAGGGGCGAGACTGAGCGGCGAGAGGCTTCCATCAAGTAGTGGAAAAGGGGTTGGCACTGTCGACAGTGGAAGCCCTTGCTGTCCGTTCGCAGTTTAAGCCTGGGCGCGGCCGTGTTCTCGTGGAAGCTAAACTACCAGTGATTCAGCCATTATTCCTAAACTGCTTTTAATTTGGCAGTGCTATTATAATCACTGTAAAACTTTAAACCTGTCTGCTTCGCCTTACTGAAAATTGGTGTTGCTAAGGCTAGTCTGTTTTTTTTTTTTTAAGTACCTAGTGCCTCTATGAATTGTCTTATATTATTATGATTCGCTGTCGCTTTGGTTGTAGTTATGTATGAAAGACGGAGTAGTAATTTTATTAATTTTAGGCGGTGTGATGGTTTCATTAAGTTTCTCTTTCGTGGATGTCAGTTTAAAAATGAAATTATTCTGGGCACACGGACCGCAACAGCTAAAAGTGTTGAGATTTACTTAAAAACATGTCCTTTGTTTCTCTGGTTCTTTAAGTGGAACGTTGTCCACCCCCAGTAACTGCGTGGTCAGCGCGACAGACTGTCAATCCGACGGGCCCGGGTTCGATACCCGGCTGGGTCGGACATTTTCTCCGCTCAGGGACTGGGTGTTGTCCAAATCATCATCATTTCATTCCCATCGACGCGCAAGTCGCCGAAGTGGCGTCAGATCGAAAGACTTGCACCAGGCGAACGGTCTACCCGACGGGAGGCCGTCGTCACACGACATTATATTAGTGGAACGTTCGTTATCTCTTTTAACGCTTCTTAAAGCTTGGCGGCCCGGCAAGTAGCGTCAAAGTTGGTTGAGGAATTGTTGTTTTTTTATATACTGTAGAATGGGAATTATTTTGTCTGTGTCATGTCGCCAGCAGCGTCAGGCGTTGTTACTATCCCTGCTCGCTGAAAGGCACCATAGCGCATTTATACCACGTCTGATGTATTGCATCTTCTGAAGAAAGCGCTTTCTTTTTAAATTCTAGTTTGTAAGCTATACTATTTTAAGTTAGGACTGAATAATTCTGATTCTAGTGGGCCTATCCGCCATGTCACTAATTGCACGGCCCCTCCCGCCGGAGTTTGGAGTCCTCCCTCGGGCATGGGTGTGTGTGTTGTTGTTAGCATAAGTTAGTTTAAGTAGTGTGTAAGTCTAGGGACCGATGACCTCAGCTGTTTGGTCCGTTAGGAATTCACACACACACACACACACACACACACACACACAAACACAAACACACACACACACATTGGGCCTATCCAGCTGGAGCACTTTGGTCCCTTAGGAATTCACACACACACACACACACACACACACACACACATTGGGCCTATCCAGCTGGAGGTTTGATAAGTTAACCCGTTGCCTAAATGATTTTCCTCGCAGTAATTATATAAATTTTTGGAATTGTGTTTTGCTTAAGGTTCCCGTTTTCATGAAGGGATGATTGAATCTTTGATACTCATCTTGCTTATGATACATGAAATTATTATTATTGGACTTAAATTCTAAATTTAGTTTGAAATATAATTCTACTTATGATACCCACCAGTTTTAACTGGAAATATCTTGTAATGATTGTTAACTTATTTTGAACTGTGTGGTATGTATGTATACATATATATTCTGAACTCAAGTATTATGCATTGCAAATTTTTAAAATTTTTATGTGCTAAGCATCGGCATCTGTAACGTGGATGTCGATGTTTATATCAGTCTTCAATATTTTATCTTTCGGTAAATAAAAGATATTGTTACATTGTATCATCAGTTGGGTTCGGACATTTCACTCCAGTAGCTGTCTGCCCTGCTACCACCTATCTGGCATATGATCAGTTTAGTCTAATGGCAACACTAAACAAAAACAGAAAATTAACGAAGACCGAACGTTGGTGAAGCGTTAGATATATGAGTACTCTCCGTCGGTTAAGCCATCTAACTGAGATCAAAAATTTGTAGATAGATCGGGATTCACTAGTAAATTGTAATTGTTGGACAGCTGTTGTTCGTTCAGTGCACCATCTTTACATGTAAGTATTTCAGGGAGGATACTTGCCGCATCCCCTTTAATTTGACTGTGTGTCCGTGCGAGAAATCACTGAAGTCCTAGAATCGCTTTCCATTAAAGCGACGTAGAACACGGCTTCTAGAAAGAACGAACACAGTCAGTGCAAATGAGCTCAGTAGCTCTGTTCGTTCCAGCTAGTCCATTGCTGGAATCAGTCGTCAGTAATTCGTTTCGTTTGCTTTAGTTACAAATACGGTACATTCCTCTTTAGGCGTAGTGCAGAAGGTCAAAGTTTCATTGTTCATCGACATAGAATTTGTTAATGCCGTAACAGTTGGAAGATCAACCTGAGTTGAAGTTTCGGCTGCGCACATTTTTGTTTTGAAATTTTTTAGGGAAAACACGTCTTTATTAACTCGATAGTTGTTAAAAGCATGTGAAGTAGTCTTCTCACGTCATGTTCACAGACCCAACAACGGCACTGAAGTAAAGGAACTGTTTTGTCATCTTCGCTACAGCAACCGAGGAATATAATCGCGTGAACTTCTTTCACAACTCATCTAACGACTCAAGGAATCATCATCCTGTTGTAGTCATATGCACGGTATTCGGAAATTCCCGTTCCAAACTTCTAAAATTTGTGAGGGAATGAGTAGATAATATTTTGAATAGGGACGAATTGAATTAGGCGTGACGCAGCACAATTATCAGATAATAATTCTACAGGAAACATAAATAAGGTGTAATTATTATTTATACACATTTGTTTCTATTGACAGTTAAACATTGCTTGTTTATATTATTCCAAAAACAGAAAATATTCCAGCTTAGTGTAGTACAGAAGGTGCTACTAAAGACATATGTGTTTAAGTGGTAGATGAATGTTTCGTTTTCGAACTGTTACCTAACTATTCTATTGCATCACACATAATGAAATCGCTGAAGCGGAAGTGGATGAGTTAAACATCTAAACTGAAACCGCCGTAGGACGGAAATTACACTTTTCTAGACATGGGTTCCTGTTCAAAATATTATGTACTCCCTCCCCTCTATAAGTCCTAGAAGTTTCTAAAGGCAATATGAACACCCTGTATAAATGTGCTTTTTGCTGCAGTTGATCATTGGTGTTTCTAAATGTGGGAAACATGCCGCGTTCATCTCTTGACCAGGACACACATAGTCAATATAATATAACAGATTTAGAAGTGTCGGTCAAGTCTGAGAATATCTGAGAACCAGTTCCAAATCTACACATGCAATGAAAATGTAAATGTCATCACCTATCACCTAATTTGTAGTTCCATTAAATACCACTGTGCAAGATAATAGAATTTAAATTTTGACAAATGGACTTATGCCGACATTTGTAAAAACGGCGATGATACATCAGTCCATCCTAATGTAAAATTGCCACCTTCTGAAGAGACAAATTTAAATTTGTTGAAACCTAGGCAAAGAATTCTTTATCCATTGCAATTGGTCGGCTGTTAATAATTTTTAATTTAAGAATTTAAAAAGTTACTAATTATAACTATATTTTCCTGAACATATTTCCGATCTGCAAGCCATGAACTATTGTGTCAATAAAGTATTGGGTGGACAGAATTTTTTGACATCGCTGTATGTTGAAAATCGAGATTTAACTAAATTTTATAGGGCTATGGTAAACAATGAGCCAGTGTCTCGTTAAATTAACAGCTCCAAGACTCAACTGAAGTGAATATGGGGCAGCACGAAAATCCTAAATACGGATACATGAATGCGACTTTGAAAAACATTCCGATCAAATACACATCTGTAGCATAACTACAATGCCATTTTGAACTCCCATCTCCACATACATCTATGTGGATACTCTGCAAATCACATTTATGTACCCGGCAGAGGGTTCATCGAACCACCTTCACATTTGTCTATTATTTCAATCTCGTATAGCGCGCAGAAAGAACGAGCACCTATATTTTCCCGCACGAGGTGTGATTTCCTTTATTTTATCGTGCTGATCGTTTCTATGTAAGTCGGTGTCAAGAAAATATGTTCTCATTCGGAGGAGAACGTTGGTGACTGGATTCTCGTGCGAAGATTCCGTCGCAACAAAAATGCCTTTCGTTTAATGATGACCAGCCCAAATCCTGTATCATTTCAGTTGTGTCTCCCGTATTTCGTGATAATACAAAACATGTTACCCTTCTTTGTACTTTTTCGCTGTACTCCGTCAATCCTATCTGGTAAGGATTCAACACCACGCAGCAGTATTCTAAAGGAGGACGGACAAGAGTAGTGTAGGCAGTCTACTTAGTAGATCTGTTACATTTTCTAAGTGTCCTGCCAATAAAAATGCAGTCTTTGGTTAGACTTCCCCACAACATTTTCTATGTTTTTCTTCCAATTTTAGTTGTCCGTAATTGTAATTCCTAGGTATTTAGTTGAATTTACAGCCTTTAGATTTGACTGATTTATCGTGTAACCTAAATTTAACGAATTCCTTTCAGCACCCACGTGGATGACCTTACACTTTTCGTTATTTATGGTCAACTGCCAATTTTCGAAATTTATTTTGATCTTTTAATGACCTTATCAGTCGATAAACAACCTTAGACGGCTGCTCAGATTGTTTCCCAAATCGTTCATATAGACAAGGAACAGCAAAGGGCCTATAACACTACATTGGGGAACGCCAGAAATCACTTTCGTTTTACTCGATGACAATCCGTCAATTGCTACGAACTGTGGCCTCTCTGACAGGAAGTCACAAATCCAGTCACATAACTGAGACGATATTCCATAAGCACGCAGTTTCACTATAAGCCGCTAGTGTGGTACAGTGTCAAAAGGTTTCCGGAAATCCAGAAATACGGAAATACGGAAATACGGAATAGATCTGCAATCTTTGGTCAGTAACACTCAGCACTTCATGCGAATAAAGAGCTAGTTGTGTTTCACATGAACGATGTTTTCTAAACCCATGTTCACACTGTGACAAAAGATCGTTTACTTCGAGGTAATTAATATGTTCGAACACAATATGTGTTCCAGAATCCTGCTGCATATCGACGTTAATGATATGGACCAGTAATTAAGAGGATTACTCCGACTACCTTTCTTTAATATTGGTGTCACCTGTGCAATGACCTGTGCAACTTTCCAGTCTTTGGTTACGGATCTTTCGTCGAGCGAACGGTTGTGGATGTGGGGATGTGACTGCATGCGTTATTATACGAGCGCAACAGCATGGTATTTCCTGCTCAGTATCATGCAAAATTTCAATAAATACCGTACATCCGTAGCCCGTACTGAAGTCAGTGCCAGCACTGAAAATGATACGAGGTGTGGCTAGAAAAAAACCGGACTAGTACTCGTGAAACAATAAAACGAATGCAATAAGACTGAAAGTCGCGTGGCCTGTCACGTGATTCTCGCTCCGCCTACTGCTCGAGTTCCATCTGCCTGCTGCACTCAGTCTGCCCGTGGCGTCTGTTTTAAGTAGTTGACGTTTTGTCTGTGCGTCGGAAAATGTTGAGTGTACAGAAAGAACAGCATGTTAACATCAAATTTTGTTTCAAACTAGGAAAATCTGCAAGTGAAACGTTTGTAATGTTACAACAAGTGTACGGCGATGATTGTTTATCGCGAACAGAAGTGTTTGAGTGGTTTAAACGATTTAAAGATGGCCGCGAAGACACCAGTGATGACACTCGCACTGGCAGACCATTGTCAGCAAAAACTGATGCAAACATTGAATAAATCGGTAAACTTGTTCGACAAGATCGCCGTTTAACAATCAGAGCAGTGTCTGAGTTAACAGGAGTTGACAAGGAAAGTGTTAGGCAGATTCTTCATGAAAGTTTCAACATGAACAAAGTGTGTTAAAAAATGGTTCCAAAATGTCTCACAATTGAACAGAAGGAACGCCGAAGAATGATTTGTTCTGACATCCTGGAAAACATTGAAAGTGATCCCACCTTCTTACAAAATGTTATTACTTGCGATGAATCGTGGTTTTTTACTTACGATCCCGAAACTAAACGCCAATCGATGCATTGGAAAACTCCTGGTTCTCCACGACAAAAAAAAAGCACGAATGTCAAAATCGAAATTCAAGGCAATGATGATTGTTTTTTTTTTGACATCAAAGGGATTGTGCACATTGATTGGGTACCAGAGGGACAAACAGTGAATCAGCATTACTACATTAGCGTCCTGGCTACCCTACGTGAGCGAGTACGGAGAAAACGGAACGATTTGTGGAGAAAAAAGTCATGGATCCTTCATCAAGACAATGCCCCAGCTCACAGTGCGTTGTCAGTGAAGACGTTTTTGGCAAAACACAACATTCCCATCTTAGATCATCCACCCTACTCACCTGATTTGGCCCCCTGTGACTTTTTTCTTTTCCCTAAAGTCAAGTCAGCTTTGAAAGGAACTAGATTTGAGACTGTTGAAGCAGTAAAAGAAAAAGCGGCGGAAGTAATGTATGGACTTACCGAAAATGATCTGCAGCGTTGCTATGAACAGTGGAAAATTCGTATGGAGCGGTGTAGAGACCGAGGAGGGGAGTACATTGAAGGAGATAACATGAAATTGTAAGTAATTGTAAATAAATGTTTTTTTCCAGCATCAGTCCGGTTTTTTTCTAGCCGCACCTCGTACATCGTGGAGCTGAGCCAAATTTAATTTAATATTTACTTACACAATAAGGGAATAATATTTATTAACCCTCTACTTTGTACTGCGCCACCGCATACACCTTCAAGTAATTAATCTGTATCAGTATTTAGATGCACAATGAAAACTGTAAATTATTCGTTACGCAAGGATCTCTTATTAAAGCTAAATTATAGCCCTACACACTTCAAATGGGTCGTGGAATAGTGGCAAATTAGATACGTAAGTAATGAATTCCAACGTTACCATGAATGACACTGTTTATTGAAAACACAAAACTAGCGCAGTAGTTGCACTGAAGAATAGCGCGAACATGTTTAACAACATTCTATTCACTGACGTATTTTCACAAGAACATGAAACAGTTACAAGTAGCTATTGTTCGCGGAGGTTCAAGACAAGGAACCGATAGGTATGTCACTAAATTATTAAAAAACTCATCCGATTCCGCGATCTGACGAGAGTGATTGCCAACGTTTGAGTCCGTAAAATTATGCATACCAGAAGGACTGCTTCCTCCTACTTATTGACACTGTAACGTTACTGAGTACATTGCGATCGACCTGAAAATGCGGTAGCCGGTCGCAATTCTTACCACTTTTTTTTAATAGCGTCGTTGTTTGTTAGTGGTGCTGTCGACAGCCACAGTGTTGGACGATGCCTGTGAATTCCGAAAAGCTGCCTAACCAAAAACCTATAACATATTCCACTTAGAGCTGCAAAGTAAAACTACTACAACTGCATTCTACGAGCAGAATTCGAAGTGATTCTCTCACTATAAGCGATTGAAGTTCCCTCTTAGTTTCTCCTGTCTTACTTCGTTACGTTCGTCTCTTCTTCAAGAGCCAGGCCTAGACTCTCGTGAGGAGTCATTCAGTGTCAATTCTCTTGGAGCGTCCTTCCACTTCTCAATAATTTTACAAGAGTACTGTCAGCCCAGGCTGACCAATTAAATTCCTACATTTTTGCACCCACAGACCTGCAGCTTAGAAAACGAATTTGTTTAAGCTCTGTCCTACTGGTGCCTCAAAGGAGCACGTTACTATGTTACAGCATATTGTTTCCTACGACCATTCTATCATTCCTTTACGCTTTATACATGTGAGGGGGCCGGCTACAAGTGTTTGTGGGACAATAAAGTTGCAGCCTCACACTCATAGAATCCTCATATCTCTGCTGTGCTCCTCCGCGAGTATGGATCAATTAATAAGCGTAGCATTCACAGCAGATTCATAATGAATAAATCGTTCTCTGTTTTCCAGCGGCGTCAGTTCGAACAAAATCCTCGAGCTTTCAATGGCCATCTCCGCCATCGTCGTAAGGAGTTCACTGACTGCCGGGTCTGTTACGTTCTCTCGCTTATATAGGCATCATGACATCATCAGCAGCCAATCAGATCCATCCAATGTGGCGCGCGCACGTAAGTCGACCAGGGCAGCTAGCGGAGCTATTGCTCGTGGCAGCACCGGTGACCTCAGGTGGTGCCAGGGGCAGGCGCAACGTTTAAAACTGCCGCTCCCGCGTCACGCATCTGTCTCCGCTTCCTTTCGATGTCCAACGCCGCTCCCCATGCCCTGCTGAGTGTGTATCCCTGGTGTCTGTTGAAATTGTTGTTGTTTAAGCGAATCTCTGACGCTTCCTTTATAACGGAGTCCCAATATGTAGACACATGGGCCAACACTTTTGGATTTTCGAACTATATTTTATGTCAGTTTTCTAGGCAATGCTCCGCTATGGCCAACTTGTCAAGCTCCCTTTGTTTTATGTGGCACTTGTGCTCAGTACAACGCTCCGCAACCGTGCGAATTGTCTGTTCAATGTACACGCTGCCACATTCACGGGGTACACCATACACACCGGACACTCGAAGAGCCATTCGTCTTTAACAGGGCGCAACATATTTCGTATCTTGGGGGCGGGCCGGAACATTGGTCTTAGCCCATGTTTCTGCAGCAGACGTCCAACCTTACTGCTAGTTGCTCCACAGTATGGCAGGAATACAGTCCGTTTGGCCTGTTCTACTGATTCACCAGGTGTCTTTCTTCGGCGGCCCTTGAAATCGTTTGCGATGTCTCTTTTGCTGTATCCATTTTCCCCGAAAACACGTTTTATGTTCTGCAATTCAGACTGTAGGTGGTTGTCGTCAGAGATAATCTTGGCTCTATGAACCAACGTGTTCAAGACAGCTTTCTTGTGTACAGGTATGTGGAAACGGCGTTCAAGTAACGATCAGTGCGTGTTGGTTTCCGGTACACTGAATGACCAAGCTGTCCTCCTGCCTTCCGCTCAGTCAAAACATCCAGGAGTGTATCTTCACCATGAGGCCATACCAGGAAGGTGTAGAAATCTAGGTGGCCATAATGTCGCAGTTTGCAGAGCCTGCTCCTCAAAGTGTTCCATGAAGAAATTTGCGGCTGCTGGAGACAGTGGTGATTCCATGGCTGTGTCGTCAGTCACTTCATAATATTCACCGCAGTACAAAAAGTACGTTGTCATTAGCACGTGACGGAGCAACTTAATGATTCCAGATGGAAAATGTTGGGCCAAAAGACCCAGCGTATCTTGTACTGGCACCCTCGTAAAAAGTGACACGTTTTTGGCCTATCTTCATTCTCTTGAATGTCTCAACAAATTTCTGCGAGTTGACAACATAGTGTTCGCAATGTCCCAATTTTGGTGCTAATAATCCTGCCAGATGCTTAGCTAGTCTGTAGGTGGGCGAACTGATTGCACTAACCGTGGGCCTCAGGGGAACACTTTCCTTTTGTATCTTTGTTAAGCCATAAAGCCTGGGAGGTCTGGCGGCACAAGGCGTTAATTTCTTCACCACTTCATCTGGTAAGCAAGAAGCCTTCAATAACTTCCCTGTCTTTCTGACAATGGCCTGTGTGGGATCACGACTAAGCTTGCGGTACATGGGGTCTTCTAATAAATGTAGCATCCTCAAGTGGTTGTCTGAAGAGTTCAGAACCACCGTGGCATTCCCTTTGTCGGCTGGCAAGACAACCAAGTCTTCATTCTCACGTAATAACCGTAAGCAACGTCTTTCCTCCTGGCTAATATTAGATTTTGGTGGCTTAGCTTTTGCCAGGATATGGCTGGTAGGTAGCCTGACGTCCTCAGCTGCATCGTGCGAAAGATTCCTAATGCACTGCTCTATTCCACTAAATATATCCAATATTGGCAGACGTCGTGGAGCTGGAGAAAAGTTGAGGCCTTTACTCAGCGCTGACATAGAGCTGTCGTCCAGTTCTTGGTTGGAAAGATTAACAACCGTTCTATGGGCCTTATCGGGTTTCACAACAGTTCTTCCGTGATCCAGTCGGTCGAACTTGGCACATTGCTTCGACGTTGCCTTCGATAAACTTGCATGTTGTTGCGCTTCCGTGGCTACAGCCACCAACTCCCAATCGATTGGTGACAGTGTTGATGACAAAGATGACAGGTAGGTTCCTGGCATTATGATCAAGCTCGTACCTTGTCTGTTGTATCCGGTTTTCTCACTATACGACAGACAAGGGATACACACTCAGCAGGGCATGCGGACGGGCGTTGGACATCGAAAGAAAGCAGAGACAGATGTGCGACGCAGGAGCGGCAGTTTCAAACGTGGCGCCTGCCCCTGGCGCCACCTGACGTCACCGGTGTTGCCACGGGCAATAGCTCACCTAGCTGCCCTTGTCGACTTACACGTTCGCGCCACATTGGATGGATCTGATTGGCTGCTGATGATGTCATCATGCCTGTATAAGCGAGAGACCGTAACAACCCCTGTCACCCACCCCGTCACTTCATCATCTGTGTCCCCCGCATGCAACACGTCATGCCGATCCACCATCGCCACCACTGAACCGGCTGCTTCTCCCAGCACCTCCAATACGCCACAGGGATCTGCCACCCTCCACCTCCCTCTCCTCCCCCATCCCTCTCCCCTTCTCCCACCCTCCAGTCTCCTAAAAACCCCAAAAGCGCGTCATTACCGACTCTGCTCCCGCCACTTCCTACAAAAAGTCAACACCAGCTCCCCCTCCTCCTGTCGTCTACATGGACACCACTCCTCCTCCAGCCACCCATACCCCGGCCCCCACCCTCCACACCTTTGTCCTGTAAAATCCCAATCCTAAGTTCCTTGATGCCCTTACCCTCACTATGGAGATACGAAAGTGTTTACCTGGTGCTCCCATCTCCAAACTCATTCCTCGCAGGGACTCAGTCCTTATCAATTCCCCGTCCCCCTCCTTTAACATGGACCTACTCTGTAAACACCCATGAGTTATGTTTGGCCCCCATGCATCTCTGACACCCTTCCTTTCCTCTTCCACTCCTCGTCATCCCCAGCCTCACCTCACCGTCGCCCCCCCCCCCTACACCACTGTGATCACCAAGCTCAGTCTGATCACGGAGAATGAGGTGTTGGCGGAACTAAACTCCCACCCAGACCTGGAAGTCCGCTCTGCCCACTGTATCCACAATGCTTCTGGTCCCACCTACCTCATTCGGGTCTTCTCTGAGTCCACCCCCTCCATTGACCATATCCTCACCTAGGGAGCCCTGATTTACCACCGTCGCCACCTTGTTGAATCCTCCAAGTCCCCTCCCCAATCCTACCGCTGCCAGTGGTGCCTAATGTACAATGACCACCTGTTCCCCAACTGCAAACCCTCCCCCCCACCTGTCCCCATTGCAAGGCCTCCCACTTTTTCAAGAACTGCCCCAACCTCGCTGCTCCTCATTCCTGTAACACCTGCAATGGCCCGCATCCCACATACTCACACAAGTGAAAAGCCAAACTCCCTCCAGCGACCCCTGAGCTTACAGTCCCTGTCCATCCCGTTGATCCCCCTGTCCACCCCAACAATTCCCTCTGTCCACACCCTAAGGCCGAGGACATCATCCAGTTCCTTACTGTTGTACTCAAAAACATTAACCCTTTTCAGCGCCCCCACACCTTCCAACAAATCTCCCTTGCCGCTCGCTCCATTTTCCACCTGAACGCCTTTGCCACTTACTCCCACAACAAAGCCCACATCACCTTCACCCGCCTCGACACCCTAGTTTAACCCTCTTCCTTTCCCTCTCTTCCTCCCCTCTCTTCCTGCCATGGCGCAGCACAAGTATTGCATCCTCTTACAGAACATTCGCTCCTTCCACTACAACAAATACCTACTCATGCACACCATCTCCCAACCCCAGGTTGACACCTTCCTCTTGAATGAAAACTTTCTCCAGCCCCACCATTCTATCCGCACCTCTCCCTATATCCTCCCCCACACTGATGCTCCTGGTCCTCGTGTGCAGGGAGGAGTTGCAATTGGCCACCTTAAGCATACCCCCATCTGGCCTCAACCTCTTCACCCCAATGACCCCACTGAACACCTTATGCTCAGCGTCTTCTTCCTCTCCCTCACCATTAACTGTGCCACCATATATGTCCACTCGACTGCTCCTCTTCCTCATGACTTCATTTCGCATATTGACTGCACCTTCTCCACCTATGTGATTGCCATCAACCTGAACATCCATAGCTGCACTCCTTCATCAGTGGCATCAGTTTCTCTCCACGATCCAAGGTGACCTTGTCCCCCTTCCCCAGCACACCTGACCTGAAAGTGACACCACCGCAGATGTCATTGCCTCCGCCAACCTCGGGTGTATTGCGTCGCCATCCCTGACCCCACCGGTAGCGATCAGCTCCTCGTCCTTCTCACAATAATGTCTGCTCATCGCCCCCCCCTGGCTCCCGACCCTACTCCCCCTCCCTAGGTCGTCCATGAATACCACTGTGCCAACTGGGATGCCTTCTGGGAATCCATCACCACCCAGGTCGGAAGCCACCATCTTACTTATCGCCATCTTGAAGACATCATCGATGCCTTGTCCTTCCTTCAGAAGGTAAATACTGATGCTGTGGATGCCCATGTTCCTACTAAAGCCATCCATCCCCACTGTCCCACTCTCCCTCTGTGGGCTGTTCTCCTCCTCCTTGAATCCAGCCGCCTCTGTCGCTCCTTCCTGTGCACTCATGACAGGGATACACTCCAATGACACCAGAAAATACAGCGACACGTATGGAACCTTATTACAGTAACGAAACGCCGAGACTGGCGCCAGATCTGCCGACGACTCAACGCCACCTGCGCTATCAACTCTTCCAAGTACTGGTCTGCCTTCCATCACCTTACTGGTTCCCTTTCCACTCCCCACTACCCCTTCTCCATAATGATCGGCCCCTTCCTGACAACCTCAGTAAGGCCAACCACTTCCCACTTTTTCGAGGTCTTCTCCATCCCAGATGAGCCCCAATTTGATTATTCTCTTTTCCCCACCATCATGGAATGCGCCGATACCTCGGTCGCTCCACTTGCTCCTAGTCTCCAGTAATTGGGGCAGTTGCCCCCCTCTGACGTAAGCACTCCCATCACAGCACAAGACATTACACTTATCCTCCAGTCCAAACGCAGCATGGCCCCTGGTCCCGACTGTGTTACCTACTGCCACCTTCTAGAAAGCCCCTATTCCTTCCTGACTGTCCTCGCCCATTTCTATAACATCATCCTCTGTACTGGCTTCTACCCTCACCTGTGGAAGACATCCTGCGTCCTCTTAAGCCTTAAACCGAACAAACCCCCTTCTGCCACCTCTTCCTATCGTCCCATCTGCCTCACCTCCGTCTGCAGTAAGGTCTTCGAATCTATCATCTCCAACCGTATCCATCAGCACCTTACTCAACACAACCTCCTCCCATTTACCCACAGTGGCTTCCGACCCTCCTTCTCCACTGAAGACCAGCTCCTTAACCTCGTTCACCTTCCAGCTCACCCTCCAGCTCAGCCCCCGTCGCTCCACCATTTTTGGTTCCCTTGACCTCCAAAATGTCTATGACCATGTATGACATCCCGGTCTCCTCTTTCAATTACAAACCTATGCCCTGCCTATCAATTTTGTCCATCTGATTGCTTCCTTCCTCTCGCACCGTCCTTCCCATGTCACCCTCCACAACACCAACTCCCGTATCTTTTATCCCACTGCTGGCGCCCCCTAGGGCTCTGTTCTCTCCCCTCTCCTTTATCTCTTGTATATGGCTGATATGCCCAAGCCACCCCCACCTGTCCACCTTTTCCAGTATGCTGATGACACTGCCTTCCTGGCTCTCTATCCTACCCTTCAACAGTCCCAGTGTACCCTCCAAACCCACCTTAACCAGTTCACCACTTGGTGTAACCAGTGGTTCTTCCGTCTCAACCCCTCCAAAACCCAGGCAATCATCATAGGCCGCACCACCTGCTCCTTTCGTCTCCATGATTTCTACCTCACCCTTCATGGTCACCCATCCAGCTCACTCCCACTCTGAGATACCTTGGCCTCACCCTTGACCGTCACCTCACCTGGATCCCTCACCTCCAGACCATCCAGCAGAAAGGTCATTTCCGCCTCCACCTTCTGAAACTCCTGTCTGGTCGGGTGGGGGATTGCATCTTTCTACCATCCTCCACACCTACAAATCCCTCATCCGTCCTATACTCTGTTATGCCAGCATTGCCTGGATCTCCACACCCACCCATTTTTACAAGGCCCTCCAAATCCTTGAGCGCCATGCACTCCGCCTTGCCTTCCGTATCCGCCTTCCTTCCCCCACATGGCTCCTCGATGAACTCATCCCCTTCCCCCACCTTCTCCTGTTCCTCCAACATCTCCGCATCCTTTACATTGTCCACAGGCTTCATCCCCCCCACCCTCTGGTTTTCTCCTTCCTCTCCAACCCCTCACCCTTTGCCACGCCTCTATCGCTGTATCCCTCCCTCTCTCCGCCTCCACACTCTCCATCTCCTTCATCAGGGCAATTTTCAGCGCCTCCTCCTCCCAGATGATGAACTTCGCCGTGTCATCTACCCTTCCTTCCAACTATAACCTGGCTTTGTTGCCCCCTCTCCCAGGGCCCTCTTTTTCCTCTCCCCTCCTTCTCCCAGAGCGGATTTTCCTCCTTTCCCCCCCATCCCACCCCCGAGACTCTGTCCCCCATCCTTGCCTCTCAACTTCCCACATCCCTCCCTACCAGGCCCTCTTCGGCGCGCCCCCTGCCCATCTCCCTCCTCTCTTCCCCTCCCTCCCTCCCTTCTTCCAGTCTCCCTCAACTCCTTGAGCCTGGCAGATCCTCCATTTTGTTCACTTTCAGTGTGCTACGTGAGTGTTGTGTTTAGTGCTGTTTCTTCTGTGCGTCGAGAGGTCTGATTTCAATTGTGTGCTTAATTGTGTACTTAGTGTCACTGTCTGTGTTTGTTATGTGCTATGCCATCCATTGATACTTTTATGCTCCAGTTATACCGTGCCTTGTGTTCTTTTAACTATCCCAGTGTGTGGTTTTCTGTGTGTGCTACTTTTTTCCGATTTTATCTCCATTTTACAGTCGCCCCTTTTTTTGTCTATTGTCTTCCATGATGTTCCCCTTTTTTATATCTATGTTCACCATGTTTTCTCCTTTGCATATTTTTAAATATCTTCTATTGGTTGTTCTATGTCTTTTGGCTGAAGAGCAGTGCATAGCCTGGTGCCAGCCCACCCCGATGGGGAATCGAAATACAATAAAGGAAAAAAAAAATGACAGCCCCGGCAGTCGGTGAACTCCTGACGACGATGACGAAGATGGCCATAGAAAGCTTGAGGATTCTATTCGAATTGACGCGGTTGGAAAATGGAGAACGTTTTATTCATGTATGCCGTCACGAAAGACTACAAGGATACCTGCGTAATGTTCACTGGTGTATTGTTTTCAAATTGGCCGACTGGCGCTATCTTCTTGTCATGATCGCCCCCCTCTCCGTTTCCCAAGATTATTGTTACCTGCTTTCCTGGACCTTTGCTGTAATTTACAATGCTCTCACCACAGAGAAAACGTCTTGGGAATCTGAGAGCATCGGTTATCTCATGGAGAATTCCACCGACTCCTTTGCGGCCGTCCATGGCCACGGCTTTACCTGCTGTCCGCATTCTGTCAGCTCGCAGCAGGCAAGACAAGTTAACGGTGCCATTTAGCCGACTTTGACCCATTGTCTCTCTGTCACAAAATGCCAGTCAAGACAAACGTAACTGTCAAGAAATAAAATGCCTACACGTATTATCTGTCGGATAATCTTTAATAAAAATAATGGACTTCGCCTTGTTCAGAAAATGCAATAGCAGCTCTCACCTGGTAGTTTACAAAGTTCGTCTGACTAGTAAAACTACCGTAGGCTACTGCAGACTGCCTTACGTCAGAGTAAACTACAGTTTTCCTAGTACCTTCGGTCAGGTAACAACGTAACCACGTTAACTGTATGTTAAGCCTGTTACATGCCTTTGATCACTTTCTCTATATCTGTAGTCAGCGTCGCCCTAGATTTCCCTAGAAACCAGAAGCGATGAACTGTCCAGAAACTGAGTAGCGGATACTAAAAGGATCACATAGGAATGTATTTGTTCTATGTAGTTATACTCCTGTCTCTTACTTTAACATAATGGTATTTATTGCAAAATACAAAGTGTCAGTATTTAATTAAGGTTCTATTCAAAAGTTGTTGACTTGTAACGTGAACAGAGGGACGTTACAGTGACATAGCGCTAGCAAACGCAAGTTCCTGAAAAAAATTGGAAGTAATCGCAAAAAAAAAAAAAAAAAAAAACATATCAAACATCGCTTCATTACTTCCTAATAATTATATGAATCATGTTTCCGTTATTCGTAAACAACTTTCGCTTAGATCAGAAGTAACAGGAAACTCAACCTTTTGTTCCTGATCAATAATGTTCTGTTGAGTACAAAGAACAGCGATAATAAGTATTTGTGCAGGTAGACTGTACTTCCATCAAAAGTAATGGCTTTGGTTACGTACAAGCGTAGAAGTTACACGATTGACTAATTTTTATTACTTATAAAACGGAATTAATATTTTGTAAAGATATAGAACACGCAGTGGACTAACGCTGAACGAGATGCGGTTGTAATTATATGCAAAGCAACCACACAAAAAACAAAGGGAAGTCGTTGGTTTCCAGTTTCTCTCTAAAACTTCATTTATGTTTCATTCGATACCTATGTTTCCAATAAACATACCACTTTCTACGGAATTTATGTACTGTACCAAAACAATCCAAACTGTAGTTTTGGTGGGGACCAGTTCCTTTCGGAATCCATTCTCTTGGAGTGAACTGCGTTGTGATGATCCTCTCGTTGCAGGAAAGAATTCTTTTTAATGAGATCATCGATGGCTATTTTCAGTTTTTCTTCCATTATGAAGAAAGCTTTAACGATATTTTTCCTAAGCTCTGCACGTTGACACGTTACGGCTATAATAAATATGTCTGAGGCTTTCTTCCTACACCCATAATGGCTGCTTCTTCAAACAACGGCCCTATTTTCCAAAATGGTCAAGTGAGGCCTTAAGTTACCCTCTAGCTTAACGGATCAAATCTTATATGAGGTTTTTCTTTCTTTTGTCTTCAGTTTATTATCTCTATCGATGAAGTATACCACGTTAGTAATTATGCCAATATCATAATCTAGTATCGGAGTGTGTGTTCCCATGAACACAGTACGTGATACATTACCGTCCGTTTTTAGTGTTCTGTACACCACAATTCTTCTGGTGTTCTATTTTTATTACTCGTCTCAATCACTGTGCCACGCGGGGTGGCCGCGTGGTCTAGGGTGTCTTGTCATGGCCCACGCGGCTCCCCTCCCCCCACCCCCACCCCCAACCGCCTGTCGGAGTTTCGAGTCCTCCCTCAGGCTTGGAAGAGTGTTGTCTTTAGCGAAAGTTAGTTTAACTTAGATTAAGTAGTGCGTAAGCTTGGAGACCGATGACCTCAGTTTGGTCCCATAAGCACATACCACAAATTTCCAAAATTTCCAACAATCTCTGTATTGCCATACATTGTTGTTGTTGCTGTGGTCTTCAGTCCTGAGTTTGGTTTGATGCAGCTCTCCATGCTACTCCATCCTGTGCAAGCTTCATCTCCCAGTACCCACCGCAACCTACATCCTTCTGAATCTGCTTGGTGTAATCATCTCTTGGTCTCCCTCTACGATTTTTACCCTCCACGCTACCCTCCAATACTAAATTGGTGATCCCTTGATGCCTCAGAACAAGTCCTGCCAATCGATCCCTTCTTCTAGTCGAGTTGTGCATCAAACTTCTCTTCTCCCCAATCCTATTCAATACCTCATTAGTTATGTGATCTACCCATCTAATCTTCAGCATTCTTCTGTAGCACCACATTTCGAAAGCTTCTATTCTCTTCTTGTCTAAACTTTTTATAGTCCATGTTTTACTTCCATACATGGCTACACTCCATATAAATACTTTCAGAAACGACTTCCTGACACTTAATTCTATACTCGATGTTAACAGACTTGTCTTCTTCAGAAAGGCTTTCTTGCCACTGCCAGTCTACATTTTATATCCTCTCTACTTCGACCATCATCAGTTATTTTGCTCCCCAAATAGCAAAACTCCTTTACTACTTTAAGTGTCTCATTTCCCAATCTAATACCCTCAGCATCACCCGACTTAGTTCGACTACATTCCATTATCCTCGTTTTGCTTTAGTTGGTGTTCATCTTATATCCTCCTTTCAAGACACTATCCATTCCGTTTAACTACTCTTCCAAGTCCTTTGCTGTCTCTGACAGAATTACAATGTCATCGGCGAACCTCAAAGTTTTTATATCTTCTCCACGGATTTTAATACCTACTCGGAATTTTCGTTTGTTTCCTTCACTGCTTGCTCAATATACAGATTGGATAACATTGGCGAGAGGCTACAACCCTGTCTCACTCCCTTCCCAACCACTGCTTCCCTTTCATTCCCCTCAACTCTTATAACGGCCTTTTGGTTTCTATACAAATTGTAAATAGCCTTTCGCTCCCTGTATTTTACCCCTGCGACCTTCAGAATTTGAAAGAGAGTATTCCAGTCAACATTGTCAAAAACTTTCTCTGAGTCTATAAATGTTAGAAACGTAGGTTTGCCTTTCCTTAACCTAGTTTCTAAGAGAAGTCGTAGGGTCAGTATTGCCTCACGTGTTTCAATATTTCTACAGAATCCAAACTGATCTTCCACGAGGTCGGCTTCTACTAGTTTTTTCATTCGTCTATAAAGAATTCGCGTTAGTATTTTGCAGCTGTGACTTATTAAACTGATAGTTCGGAAATTTTCACATCTGTCAACGCTTGCTTTCTTTGGGATTGTAATTATTATATTCTTCTTGAAGTCTGAGGGTATTTCGCCTGTTTCACACATCTTGCTCACCAGATGCTGGAGTTTTGTCAGGATTGGCTCTCCCAAAGCTGTCAGTAGTTCTAATGGAATGTTGTCTACTCCCGGGGCCTTGTATCGACTCAGGTCTTTCAGTGCTCTGTCAAACTCTTCACGCAGTATCACATCTCCCATTTCATATTCATCTACATCCTTTTGCATTTCCATATCGCCCTTGTATAGACACTCTATATACTTCCACCTTTCTGCTTTCCCTTCTTTGCTCAGAACTGGGTTTCCATCTGAGGTCTTCATATTCATACAAGTGGTTCTCTTTTCTCCAAAGGTCTCTTTAATTTTCCTGTAGGCGGTATCTATCTTGCCCCTAGTGAGATAAGCCTCTACATCCTTACATTTGTCCTCTGGCCATCCCTGCTTAGCCATTTTGCACTTCCTGTCGATCTCATTTTTGAGACGTTTGTATTCCTTTTTGCCTGCTTCATTTACTACATTTTTATATTTTCTCCTTTCATCAATTAAATTCAATATTTCTTCTGTTACCCAAGGATTTCGACTAGCCCTCGTCTTTTTACCTACTTGATCTCTGCTGTCTTCACTACTTCATCCCTCAAAGCTACCCATTCTTCTTCTACTGTATTTATTTCCCCCATTCCTGTCAATTGTCCCCTTATGCTCTCCATGAAACTCTGTACAACCTCTGGTTTAGTCAGTTTATCCAGGTCCCATCTCCTTAAATTTCCACCATTTTGGCAGTTTCTTCAGTTTTAATCTAGAATTCATAACCAATACATTGTGGTCCGAGTCCACGTCTGCCCCTGGAAATGTCTTACAATTTAAAACCTATTTCCTAAATCTTTGTCTTATCATTATATAATCTATCTGAAACCTGTCAGGATCTCGAGGCTTCTTCCATGTATACAACCTTCTTTTATGATTCTTGAACCAAGTGTTAGCTATGATTAAGTTGTGTTCTGTGCAAAATTCTACCAGGCGGCTTCCTCTTTTATTTCTAATCCCCAATCCATATTCATCTACTATGTTTCGTTCTCTCCCTTTTCCTACTACCGAATTACAGTCAGCCATGACTATTAAATATACGTCTTTCTTCACTATTTCTATAATTTCTTTTATTTCATCATACATTTCTTCAGCTTCTTCGTCATCTGCAGAGCTAGTTGGCATATAAACTTGTACTACTGTAGTAGGCGTGGGCTTCCTGCCTATATTGGCCACAATAATGCGTTCACTATGCTGTTTGTAGTAGCTTACCCGCATTCCTATTCTTTTTATTCAATATTAAACCTGCTACAGCATTACCCCTATTTGACTTTGTATGTATAACCTTGTATTCGCCTGACCAGAAGTCTTGTTCCTCCTGCCACTGAACTTCACTAATTCCCACTATATCTAACTTTAACCTATCCATTTCGCTTTTTAAATTTTCTAACCTACCTGCCCGATTAAGGGATCTACCATTCCACGCTGTGATCCGTACAGCGCCAGTTTTCTTTCTCCTGTTACCGACGTCCTCTTGAGTCATACATTACGTAAGTAATTAAAAAATCTTTGTACCGACAAACTGCCTTACATCTTACATTCGTATGCTAGCCTTTGACTACACAGAAACTAATCTTAATTTAGCTGTAACTCGTCTGAATACGACTTGTCTTTATATTAGATACGCAACTGAAGTAAAACAATTATGTTGGCCTTATCTAAATTCCACTTACCTCGCGTCTTGTCAACATTGTTGCAGATTTCTAGAAAGCACAATAGGAAACAGCAAGCAAGGAGCGGCTAAGCTAGTTTTCTATTTTGTAAGTAAAATTGGAAAACAATATTCTGACTGTTGCAGAGCATATGGTGCAATGTCTTAAAGCGTAATGATAAACCTTCTTTAAAGAGTGGGATGGGGAAAGTAACTATTCCTAGGAAATGATATTACAAAACAACGATTTTAAAATGAAATACGTATTCAAAAAGCCAGAGTAAAATTTCGCATAATCTCCGTGCAAAAGATTTGTCTGAACAACATTATTAACGGAGAATTTCTATAAAAACCAAACAGGTAATCAGTTGATACCATAATGCATGATTCAGGGAAGTGGGGTGGTCTTTCTCTCAGCTCTGAGGAAGTTAACTAACTGTGTTACTTCAAACTTCTTCTCTTCAAAATATATAACAGTGTTCAAAATTTATGTTTCTTTTGCCTTGCAATATGTACTTTTTATTCATATTTGCTGTCCTTTACAATAACTCTTTCTTCATCTAACATACGATGACAAGTCAACACAGCACTACTGAATACGTCCATCATCTACCACATTTCATCTAAGAATGTATCAGACTGCGCAGGGAAAGGACTATGCCACAACAAGACCAAATATTATTTAACAGTAACGTAGCTTGCTTTCTCTCTAACGTGCATATCGATAACTTACAAAAACCCATAGTGTGCTCCTGCTGTAGGAAATAGATTAGTTTCGTCATACATTCTATCGCGGTATGAGGCATTAACAATGCACATTTTGTATAACTCCTCGTTATCTGACACATTATCCGCCACTTTGTATGGCAAATAGCTATTTCCTGTACCTTGGACTGTTTGCAATGAATCCGTTTTTATATTATCGTAGTACAATAGATTCACGTTCATATAATTGCAAAGAGCCGAGATTTGTAAAGAATCCCTGTATTCCATGACCAGTACACATCATTCATATCTGCCCATATAATTTGTCTACTTGTGTGACTGGGTGAGAGAGACAGGGAGAGTGAGAAAGAGAGAGAGAGAAGGGGGATAGCGGGAGAGGACGGAGGGGGATAGCAAAAATCGCAGGTGACAAACACGCCCAAAATCTCACCAAAATTTCTTAAGGGAAGGTCAAAAATTATTTTCGAAGACAAGTACTATCGTCATTCTTCAGCCTGATACGTATTGATCCCGCAGAGATCTTGACTACCAATTCAGCCCTATGATTGATTGTACAAGAATTATTATAATTACTATTATTATTAAGGGGAATTAGAACGGAATTTTTTTTCACATTTTCGGATTTTTATGCCATAAACTTTGCAATTTTCCAAATTTAATGATCACATAGGAAGTATTTTTTTTTTTAATATAATCTACACCAGTTGAAAATGTTAAAATTTTTGCGTGCAGTACTTCAAGATTTAATGAAATCGGTAACATTTTTTATATAGAAAGCTGTAGAGTGCTGTGCTGTAAAGGTTAAATTACGTCAAATTTCTGTCAAAAACAGTATCGTATCTTTTGATGGTATAAACACGCCTTGTATGTATATCGAAGTGCTAACGTTTTTCTGAGGAAAAGTGATGAATAGATTGAAAAATCTCTCAAAAAGTAAAATATGACGCCAAAACGAAGTGTTTTTAACAAACGTGGGTTTCATGGTAACAGATTTTCGAATAAAGGGAAATTCTGTGTTCAACATGTGGCGTGTGAAGTTGCAATGAAATACAGGAAAACTCGTCAGTATCTAGAGAAACACCCATCAGTGCTTCGAAGATTATAATAAAACGTTGTGATACACAGTTTTCTCCAAACGAAAGTGATGTAAATGGTAGGTTAAGTTGTATTCTGATAGATTTACACATCATAACAAAGGTGTTAGGTGAAGGTGCGCATTGTAAAATATGTGGACAGTCAATTAGTTTACATGAAGACAGTGAGGTATCAAATGGACTAGCCAGGAAACGGAATTCTGATAAGTGTAAAGACAATTATTTTTAAGTAAATGTTAGGTGGTATTATGGACTGAGAGTTATTGGCAAAGGTCACACTGCAGCAGAAACAATGTATAACATGATATATATGCCACGCCCACCTTGTAAAATCGACAAGTGTGCAGTATGTCCTGGAGCTGCTCTGGAATCTGTTGCATGTGAGTCAATGAAGGTTGCTGCATACGAAACTGTTGATATAAATGATGGTATGACTGACATTCGAGTAGCTTTTAATGGCACTTGGCAGAAGCGCGGATACAGTTCTAAGAATTCTGTTGCTACGGTGACCAATGTGGATACTGGAAAGGTTATAGATTTCCAGATTTTAACCAAACATTGTTATAAGCGTAAATCAGGGAATGAAGAAGGGCTTATCTGTGACAGAACTTATGAAGGAACAAGTGGTGGTATGGAGGCCTCTGCTCCAATTGAAATTTTTAGTCGATCTGAGAATGACAGGGGAGTGTGTTACACTAAGTTCTTAGATAATGGAGACTCAAAAACATATAACAGTGTAGTAGCCGCTCACCTTATGATGAGTGAGTTATCACAAAACTGAATGTGTTGTTCATGTCCAGAAGAGGATGGGCACCAGGTTGAGTAAGTTGAAACAAAATTTGAGAGACAAGAAACTTTCTGATGGTAAAATCTTAAGAGGCAGGATGACAGATAAAATGATTGCGAACTACAGCAGTATTATGGGATGGCCATTAGAAATAATAGTGAGGATTCGTTGAAAATGAAGCAGGCAGTATGGGCTACCTTTTTCCACAGACTGTCAACTGATGGAAAACCAGTACACCACCTTTGCCCTCCTGGACCTGATTCATGGTGTAATTACCGCAATGACCAGTACTGAAACAGTGGATACAGCCATAAATATTTCATCGCAGCAGCTGTCATGGATATCATAAAACCTATTTACAGAGACCTAGTAAATCCTGATTTACTAAAGAAGTGTCGGCATGGGCAGACTGAAAATCGCAATGAGTTGTTCAACAATCTTATATAGACTCGCTTATTAAAAATTGTTTTTGTTGCAATGAAGACACTAAAGCGTGGGGTCAGTGATGCTTTTATTGCATTTAATGATGGTATCATTGGTAGGGTGAAAATGCTACAGCATAAGGGAATTAATCCTGGAGCAAACTGCATCAGAGAACATGAAGGTATGGACAAGATTCACACTGATAAAGCAGAGTATGCAGCACAGTTGGCCACTAAGAAGTCCACAAAGAAGAAAATAAAGAAAAAACTTGGAAAAAGATAAATAGGATGATATACAGGATGGTGCAGTGTGCTTCTCAGTCACTAAAAATAAAAATAGAAATTAAGCACATATTAAGTGAGTTACAGTCTTTTGAAACTTCGGAAGCCGCTCCTGAAAATTTACAGTTTCTGTTGCATTTTTCCCTAAATCTCAGAAACCACTTCGAGTACAGTATTCAAATTTTCAGGGAGTAGTAACATATATATCCTGAGTCTACTGAACTGAAAGAACATATTGTTATGTGTAACTAAAATTATTTAGGATAACGTGGAAGAAAAGTACAAAAAAGTTTTAACAGTGTAATTAAAAAATTGTACTTCCGAAAGCAGTGGCTGAAATGCAATTATTGTGGTTCAGTAAACTCAGAACGTAGAGTTTAATGTCGTGTAAAAGTGTCATGTCAATGACCACAGTGATTCCTGAAATAAAGGGAAGCGAAGTCACTAAATTTAGCATTTGTGGGTATAATACGTTGCATCTCTGAAATAACCAAAATAAACCCTAATACATTTACAATGAATTGCTATAAACTTTAATGATAAAAACTTTAACAATAAACAATGAACTGCTACAAAATTTATACTTATGTGGACTATAGACGTACAAGTTTTACAGGTAAATAGAACGACAAAATGCGAGCAAAGTGGGGAGAGGGAACACTTTGCATATTACTCACTCTATCAGTCATAACAAGTATTAGGAAGACACGAAGGTAATGTCGTTTATGCCCATGTCGGTGTTAGTTTTTCCTTTTATCATGTCACTGTGGACTTCATTGTTGCGCCAAAGACTTTTTAGACTTTTACTTTTTATTTTTGCAATTTAAAATAAAGTGGCCTGCCAAATACCAGAAGAGGTACACATCCGCTGTACTGTTTTTGTTTCTTGCAACGGTAGTAATGCAACAGTCGCTACCAAAAACATTTTCGGTGTTTATCCAAGCGCACTAGACTGTGGTTAATATCAAATGTGGTTTCATTTATTCAAATGCGGTAATTTTGACTTGTTCGACTCTTATCTCTCAGGAAGACAAGCAGCTTCATGCAGATCCATGTTACATAATCCATAAACTGTCACATTCTCTGAACCGAACTTGGTCGTCCATCCAGGAACATTTGTAACAGATCAGTAAAGACAAATAAAGCTAACTTATCCAGCAATACATTACTTCAGCGGCACAATAGAGAAATGTTTTTTGATCACTATAGATCAGTATAGATTACAAATGGATCGTCTATTAATCCTAAATGCAAGGGCAGTTGCTCTTCCCGAATGAATCGCCACGAAGTTCAGCTAAGCCTGGTTTACCTCCCAAAAAGGCGCCTTATGGAGCGTTCAGACTGTGCGCTTTGCGGCTAGTCGCCGTGCGGTTATGCTCGCCCTACACGCAAGTAGAGGCCACGAGTGTAGGTGCATGCCTTTTCCTCATCATGTGTGTGCGAGTGATTCGTGACACCTCTGTTCACACGGAACACCTATGCTTCTGTATGCTGCAAGCTACAGCCGCCTGTCGACTAACCGCCAGGCGCAGGTGCAAACGCACCTTTAGCGCGTTTAGTGCAGTACGCGCGAGGCTGTTCGATTTTAAGTGTTGAAACCTGGATAAACTGTGAATGCAGACCTTTATAGTGAAATGTTGGACCCAGATATTTGCTCAGAAACCAACTAATTTTTATCGTTCTGGCACTGACAATTTCCAAGACAGATGGGAGAAGGATGTTGATGATTTAGGTCATTACTTCAGTGATTAGAAACAAAAACTTGTTAACAGTTCATTATGATGGAATTTAATATAAAGGAACGACGTTACTTTCTCATCGCCTTTAATATGTATTAATTACGAGACAGCTGTTGGTTAGGCCGGCATTACACTATCAAATTTCTTTGTCCAATATCTTTGTCAAATATCTTTATTAAAAGAATTTGATGGTTTAATAGGGAACTTCGTCAAATGTCGTCAAATATTTGATCAAATCTAGGGCCTCGCTGTTGATTTGATGAAAGAAGTCGTTTGGCTTCTGTTCACTGTAGTGTGACATGTCACCACGTGGAGCGCTAACATCGCTGCAGCGTTCTGTCATCTGTAGTGTTTTTATAAACATTGCCGGTAAATACAATTGGTGTGTACCGACAACTACAAAATTAATAGAGATGTATAAAGCTGACGAGGCGCTTTACAACATGAAGCACCCTGAATACAAAAATAGATTAAGAAGATTGGAGACGTAACCTAACCTAACCTGACCTAACCCAACCCTCTCCTGTAGCAAGGAATCGGAGTGTTATAGTGATCTGGTCTTCTGCAGATGTAGCAGTTCGTAAGTGAATATTGTGCTTTGTGATATGAGGATACACTTCACTGAGCACATATGTATGCTCATCCATTCTTAAGTAATTGACGTACGACTTGACGTCCTCCACTATAAGCTCACGTAACAAGTTTTGTTGAATGCTTTTATCGTGTCGTCGTAAAACCCGCGGCTTTACCCAGGTACGTTTACTTTCTTCCTCCCCACTTCCCTACCGCGTGTGCACACAGTGCAATTGTGATACATACAACTGCTGCGGTTAATAGCAAGATGTTATTGTCAGCCACCTTGAACTTTGACGAAAAATACGAGGACAGTGTAATACCCCTTCTAGTGCTACGTCAAAGATCTTTGTCTTATGTATTTGACGGAATATTTGATCACATCCTTGATCAAATCTTTGACAAAGAAATTTGATAGTGTAATACCAGCCTTAGGAAGAAAGGAAAGTCGCATGAAGCACTAGACATACTGGAGGCGTCAACTGAATTGAAAATCGCGAATGCCTGATAATATAAGACATAACACAAGTATATTTAATTAATAGTGCACAAGCATATATCTTAATCTGGCAATGGGAACGCTGCCACTGTTTGGAGATAATGAGATTCTGAGAAAATTAGTTTATTTGATGACGACAGAGGTGAAGAAAAATTAATTTTACAGTTAGAGATTCAATAAATTGTGAAACAAAATTCCTAAAGCCTCTTCCGCAAATTCAGCGTCCTTGTTATTGAATGTAGTAAATTACTGGCTGCGTTCAAGCACCCTTGAGTTAGCTATTTTGTCGGATTCGCTGGAATAACTCGCCTCCATTCTGCGTCCACTCGTTACGAGTGATGTTATGTTTCGCTCTAACTAGCTCTCTGGTCCTCGTTTTTAACACGAGCATCGCGGCTGAGTGAAGTGGACCGGATGGTAATTTACGAGTATAAAACAAAGCCCTAGTTCACAGTATTTCAAAAGCTGCGCTGTGGAATGGAACTAACTTCGCCAGAGTAACTGCAATTTTAGTAATACCACTGCGTTTCGTATGTCTCGGAAACTGAAACATTAAAATTCAAAACAAATTCCGTGAAAAGTTTAGATACTCAATAGCTGCTTAAATGTACAAGGTACACTGATTGTCTGTTGTATGTCTTATTATAAGCTCATTTTACTAGCTTCTCTCTCTCTCTCTCTTGCCATTTCGGTTATGAAAATTAATTTCAATGGAGAATAATAATTACGAATTGAATTGCAATTTTATTTGTAACTTATATTTATAATCTTCCTGTTATCGTTGAACTAGAGGTTTCTGACAAATGACGCCGGTACATATACATTCTACAAAGTTTCAGACAGTGAACTTTCCGAAAGTTCCTCCACCAGATACCATATTTCAGTGGGAGGTCTACTGAATGACAGGTACCGTATACACTAACAGAAATCTGGGCATGTGTCGCCTCTTTTATTCATGTTCTCATTTTCCAATTTCTTACTGACCCTGCCATCTTATAACGCCAACGTCTAAGAACAGTTCGTTGTGTCAATACGAATTATTAGTGTGACCTTCCTTTTTTATTCATTCTTCTCTCATATTCATGCAAAAAAGGCTTTGGAGATTGACAGTGGATAAAACTACACTTTAGCTAGAAGTTTTTATAGTTAACGGTGATTTGATTAAAAACTTAGCCTCTTGAGATAATTAATCTTGTGATAAAAACCACACATTAAGACAGTTTGGAAGATGTTTAAAATTTACGAATGAATTATTATTGCAGGCGAAAATACACATACAAATATAAAAATACACATACAAATATACATGCTGCTTTAGTAATATTCCACAGTTGGGTAAGAATTCTAAGGTATTCTCAGTGAACGATGAAATTTTGCTATAATGGACCATACGAAACGTCAAGATGTAACATATATTAAAGGTGAGAATTTGTGTTCGAGAGTCTCAACAAATAAACAGATTCTTGAAAATTTTGGATAGTTTCTCTCGGTAAGTGTTGAACTGCTCTGCCCTCTATTGACCGGGTCTGCAAATCAGCAACTGTTAAAAGGTTTACTGCTCCCTAAGAGTGGAGTTGCCGGTTTCAGCCGTGCACGGGCTTCCTGCGTCCCCAGCAGTAGAGATATTTTGTTGTTAACAACCACCACAATCTGCGAAGAGTTTCTATTTAGATTCATCAGCTCCTACTTTCAAATCTGACGCCATCATCAGGGAGAACTTGTGAAATTATTCGTGATGACTGCGATGATATGGCACTACCGTTCGGCACCACATCGTCAAACACGGTTACTGTGAGCGCAAAAGCAGTTTAGCTTTCGACTGGAAACAGTGGTAGAAGACATGTGCTCCACCGTACAACGTGTGATGATTTACTGTGTATAGATGTAGGTGAAACTAGTTTCACCTTCCAATAACACAGCCGTACTCATCTACTGTCGAAGGTAACGAAGCACTTCATTTAATTTACAAGTCAACGCTTCGTTTACGATCTTTTAATTCACAGTTTACTGTCGTTTATTAGGATTTATATACACTGTGACGGTTTACCGGTTTCGTCCCAGTTACGTACTGGCACAGTTTAGTAGTATTTCCTACTTAGATACTGGATAACACTATTAGCTCTAAAAACTTTCGCCATTTTATGAATTACCCCGTCTTCAGCCACAAGTGGCCCATCGGGACCATCCGACCACTGTGTATCCTCAGCTCAGAATGTGGATAGGAGGGGCGTGTGATCAGCACACCACTCTCCGGGTCGTTATGATGGTTTTCTATGACCGGAGCCGCTACTGTTCGGTCGAGTAGCTCCTCAATTGGCATCACAAGGCTTAGTGCCCCCCTCCCCCCCCCCCCCCCCGAAAAAAAAAATAGTACCAGTGCATGGTGTCCCAAATGGTCACCCATCCAAGTGCCGGCCACGCCCGACAGCGCTTAATGTCGATGATCTGACGTGAACCGGTGTATCCACTGACTCAAGGCCGTTGCCATTCGCCATTTTACAGGCAGTGAAATATGTGTGTCAGCAGAGTATATGCACTTCCTAGATCGTACACTGCTCACCTATACGGAAGTTTATATCTTATCAGAATATCGTAAGTGATATCAGCGCTATATGAATATTGTTTGTAATAACGTTTACACTTTTTGCTGTACTGTTACAACTCTGTGACTTCGTAGCACGCGAATGATTTTAAGATACTACTATTCATATAGGAATAGCGACTTTCATAAGTAATCAAAACATTCTCGGTCCCGGATTCGACCCCCCCCCCCCTCCTTCCCGCTAATTGCATTTTGAATAAAAATCATCAGCAATTGCGGCTGAAGACTTGCTGCATAAGAAGTCACTCTCGTCTTGCCAACGGTCTTGTCGACGAGGTCGAAAAAGGGGACAGAGGTACAAGGCACTATCTTACCCTTGGAGTAGGGGACAGCCCATAAAAGGCGGAAGACTCAGCAATGATCAACGGCATGAGGATGCACAAGGCAACGTTAAAGACACATAATATGGATATACAGGACATACGTCCTGTATCTCAGAAAGTGTCTTTATGATCTCTCCATTGGCAAAAGATTCCGACTAGACCCACATTGGGATGTCTCGCGAGGGGATTGACAAGTGGGAGATAACGACGAGAAACAGGTTTAATAACCAACGGAAGAATAAAGTTCTACGAGTTGGTGCATGGAATGTAAGGAGTTTGAACGTGGTAGGGAGGCTAGGAAATCTAGATTTAGTGGGGGCCAGTGAAGTGAAATGAAATGGATGGAAGACAAGGATTTCAGATTCGATGGGCGTAGCGTAATATCAACAGAAACAGAAAATGCTATAACGTGTGTGAGGAAAGATTTTAGTTAGATAACGCCACAGGCAGAGATACTGAAATCAGATACTGGACTCTAAGGTATACCCAGGAGCAGATACAGCCTCAGATCACAAGTCAGTAATATTGAAGAGTAGAGTTAAGTTTGAGAGACTACTTAGGATCATTGCGCAAAGAAATATGGAAGCACAAATGAATGAACAGATACGCTTGGAGTTCGTAAGGCTGTTGACATTGAGATAATGAGTAGCTCAGCAGCAAGTTACGTTGAAGGGGAATGAACATCTCTAAAAAGGGCAGTCACAGAAGATGAAAACTAAAGCATAGGTACCAGGAAGGTAACTGCGAAGAAACCATGGACAACAGAAGAAATACTTGAGTTAATCGACGAAAGAAGTAAGTGAAAAAAATGTTTTAAAAAATTCTGATATTCGATGCAGGGATGCTAATGCGAAATGGCTGCATGAAAAATGTGAAGAGATCGAAAAAGAAGTGAATGTCGGAAGGCCTGACTCAGCATACAGAAAAGTTAAGAAAACCTCGGGTGAAATTAAAAACAAGGGCGGTAATTTCACCGTTAAATGCAGAGAAGAGAGCAGATAGGTAGAGAACATATATTCAAGGCCTCTGTGATGACGTGATAGAAGACACCGGAAGAGATAGGGCATTCTATGTTACAATCAGAACTTAAAAGAACTTTACAAGACTTCAGAATAAATAAGGAAGAAGGGATGGATAACATTCTGTCGGAATTTCTAATACGATTGGGGAAGTGGCATTAGATTTTTGTAATAACACTACACAGTTCCGAAGACTCCAAGAGCCGGTAAGTTCGAGAATAGTCGCGCAGTGAGCTTGACAGTTCATACATCCAAGTTGCACAAAAGAATAAGATGTAGAAGATTTGAAAAGAAAACCGACGATCTGTTAAAGGATGATTAGTTTAGCTTTGGATAAAAGAGAGGTGCCAATTGCGGTTGATAGTGGAAGCAAAACTGAAAAAAAATTACTACACGTTCATAAGATTTATGGACTTGGAACAAACTTTCGACACTGTAGAATGGGGAAAGATGTTCGAAACACGGAGAAACGTGGGTAAGGTATTGGGAAAGCCGGGTAATAGACAATATTTACAAAAGCCAAGAGGAGTGGAAAACAAAGTACGAAGTGTTCTGATTAAAAAGGCTGTAAGAAAGGGATGAAGTCTTTCGTCTCTACTGCTCAATCTACGCACCAAAGAAGCACTTATGGAAAAAAAAAAAAAAAAGAGTCTAAACTGGGATTAAAATTCAAAGCGAAAGGATGTCAATGATAAGATTTCCTGACAAAGTAACAGTCTAATGAGTATAGAATATGGATTAAGAGTAAATCTGAGAAGAATGGGAAGTATCAGAAATGAGAACAGAGAGGAAATTAACATAAAAACTGATGGTCACCAATTATATGAAGTTAATGAAATCCGCAAGCTAGTTAGTACAATAACATATGACGGACGGGGCAAGGAGGACATAAAAAGCAAAGTAATACAGGCTGAAACAACATTCCTCGCCAAGAGAAATCTATTATCAATCATCGGCCTTAATTTGAGAAAGAAGTTTCTGAAAATGTACGTTTGGTGCAGGGCATTGTATAGTAATGAAACATGGGCTGTGGGAAAACGGATGAGAATCGAAAGATTTGAGATACGTTGTTACAGAAGAACACTGAAATGTTAGGTTGACTGAGAAGGCAAGGAAAGTGGAGGTCCTCTGCAGATTCGGCGAGGAACGGAATCTATGCAGAACACTGACAAAAAAAGAGACAAGTTCATAGGATATGTTTGAGGACACCAGGGTATAACTTCCAAGGCATTAGAGGGAGGTTTAGAGGATAGAACTATGGAGGAAGGTTGGCACAGGAGATGAATTCATGGCGGGCCTCACCAAACCAGCGGGGAGACAAATGGCTCACAACGATCTGGGACGTCGTAGAATATTCCCGCATCAGTACCTACTGTTTCCTGAAGTTCCAACAGGTGGAGGTGCCATATGTCGCCTTCAAAACGGCGCCTGAACGGAGGTACGTTCCAGATAGAGAGCTGTCATTGAGTTTATTTTCTGCGGAAAACCAGAAAATCTCAGATATTCTTAGGGACTTGCCGAATGTGTACGGAGACCTGGCAGTAAACAAAACCACAATGAGTCGTTGAGCGTGACGTATGTCAGCATCGCAACAAGATCGCGCAAACCTGTCTAATGTTCCCTATGACGGCTGGGCTCACACAGCTGTGACTTCTGTATGTTCGAACGTGAGGACACCCACATTCGATGCGACTGGCGGACCACAATCAAACGCAAGACCTCGCACATATCTGCGCATCCGAGAGAAGCTCACAAAAGTTCATTGGACTGTTCTTCCTCAACCAGTCTACAGCTCGGATCTCCCGCCTTTCATCTTCTTGGCTCAATGACGGATGCGCTCCACGGGAAGCAGTACGTGGGTGATGGGGAGGTTATTGACGCAACAAGACGTTGGGTCCGACGTCGTTCAGTAGAATGTGGGCTTACAGGCCCTCCCAGTAAGGTGACGTGAGGTAGCCACATTAAACGGAGATATGTTCAAAAACAGAGTTTTGTAGCCAAAAGAATGAGAAATAACCTGGTGTATTGGAATCCCGAATAAAACCAAATTGCTTTTAGATAAAAGTGTTGCATTAGCTGTTGTATGCCCGTCGTAGTTACACACGATTTACATATATGTCTCAGCTACTGTTAATTAAATGTCAAACATACGAAGGTTGGTCATACCGTGTGTAACAAACATTTAATATTCATTTTTTAGTGTTCAGGCGGCTGGAGAGAGATGACGATAACATATTGATGTACTCGAGTAAAGATGTATTATTTTCAGATTTTTATGAGTAAATAATTAATAGCCTCAGTATGTAAGAATCTGTCGTCATGTGCAGTTATATATCTGCATGGTGAAATTAGTTGTAAAAAAGTTTCACAGCCTGAAAATTTAACGTCCCAAAGTGCTCCTTTGAGAACTTGTTGCGAAAGATCCAGCTGAGTTGTTCGTAAGAACTACTACTTCTTTTCTGGTCAGTGGACTGTTTTTTTTTTTTTTTTTTTTTTTTTTTTTTTTTTTTTTTTTTTTTTAGTTACGTGACGTTTAATGGACTGAGAAGTAACTGGTACCCTCACAGTTTACCCAGATTTCAAAGGTATAACAGGGTCTTCCACTATCAGTATAAACAGTCACTGGACAACGTGGGCAGATGCTTTAGACCGATGAAGACAAAACTTCGTCTGAGTGCTGAAGCCGCAGTACTTAAGGGATGGTTATCCAGAAAATGCGCAATGGTTTCTAGCGTATTTTTACTTACCGAAAAAGCTCTTTGGTTAACTAAACTATGGTAGAACAAATATATGACTGTGATGAAACGGTTAGATCATCCTATCTGCCACTGAGGTAATACCAAATTTTCTATCGCCATTATACACTGACGAAAAACCATCACAACACTAATAAATAGATAATGGAGTGTAATGAAAAAGTGGGAATACATTTTTCTAGAGACCTTATTTAAGCGATTAAGATTGCAAGATCTCAGATTGATACAAACGTGAGATAGCTATTGCAGATGTGAAATGCTTGTTCATTAACACCCCAAAGTGTTGAATGCAAGCATTAAAATGGGCATGCATTCTGTTACGCAGCTGCCAGATGTCAGTTTGTGGGAAGAAGGTCCATGCCTGTGGCTCATGGTCGGTCAATACAGAAACAATAAATGCTATTTGTGGACGGCACTTGAGTTGCGTCCCGTACGTGCCCGATTGAAGACAGATCCGCTGATTGACCAGGCTAAGGCAACATGCAGACACTCTGTAGACCGTGTTGAATTACAAAAGCGCTATGGGCGAGCGTTATCTTTGGAAATCACCTCCTGGAATGCTGTTCATAATTGGCAGCACAGCAGGTCACATCATCATACTGACGTACAAATCTGCGGTCAGGATGCGTGGGATAACGACGGAGTGTTCCTGCTGTCATACAAAATCTCACTGCAGACTATAACTCCAGTTGTAGGTCCAGTACGCAGACAGGTTGGCTCCAGGATCTTAATTGGCCTCCTACTAATCAACACACCGCCATCACATACACCGAGCAGAAGCAGCTTTCATCAGAAAACACGACAGACCTCTACCCTGCCCTCTAATGAACTCTCACTTGACACCATTAAAGTCGCAAATGACGGGGATTAGGGGTCAGTGGAATGCAAGTGACAGGGCGTTGTCTCGGTGCTGTGCTTCATGTAACCGGTTTGCAACAGTTCGCTCTGTCACCGTGGTGCCAAATTCTGCTCAAATTGCTGCTGCGGGTGCAGTAATATGCGTCAGAGCAATACGCAGAATACAATGCTCTTCCTCTCGCGGTAGTGCAACGTGGCAGTCCGGAGCCCAGTCATCTTGCGTCCGTACGTTCTCGTGACCACCGCTGCCAACACTCATGTACAGTGGCTAATTTTCTACCAAGCATGTCTACAGCATCGCATAAGGAATATCCGGCTTCTCGAAGCCCCATTACAAGGTCTCGTTCATACTCAGTGTGGCGCTGATAATGGCGTATTTGTAGCCTTATAGGCATTCTGAACTAATTTCAAGTCACGACGTCCAATCTTAAAGGTATCTAACTCTCATGACCGTTGCTGAATGTATTTCTTCTAATCCATATGTGGCATACAGCAAACCAGTGCTTGGGTAAAAACAGTGTTGGTTGTAATTTTAGTTTTTTATTTTTCAACGACGCGTTTCGCCTTATTTAGGCATCTCAAGGTTATCTTAATCTGATATTTCCTAGAAGAATCCTTTAGTCAGTGTAACGAAAGGGCATCGTCGAATATAACAGGCCAACATCGCCTCCGTTAAACTCCACCTAGAAAAGTTTTTACTGAGTTTAACGAAGGCAATGTTGGCCTGATATATTTGACGATGACCTTTGGCTACACTGGCTAAAGAAGTCTTCTAAGAAATACCAGATTAAGATAACCTGAAGATACCTAAATAAGGCGAAACGCGTCGTTGAAAAATAGAAAACTAAAATTGCAACCAAGACTGTTTGTAACCAATACTGAATGTATTTAAAGAAAACCTGATTTTCAACTCATATCTTGGCGCTACTAGCTCCACTCTTATGCAATTGATGCAAAGTTAGCATAGACAAAACGTTTCAGATGTAGAAATACGCCCACCAACACACAACTCTTTCATGATGTTTCGATTTTTTTTCCGCCAGAGTACTATTTCTTCAAGATATCTCATCTCCCACATGCCAGGTTATCTAAGCTTTGCCCTGACGACAGAATTCTACAATGCAAACGACTTTTTCAGAATGCTTACCATCCAGAAGACACTCGGCTGGGAATATAGCAGACCTGCCAAACCGCCCCTCCCCTTCCCGGCGCCATTCATCACGTCACTTCTTGTTCGCACAATGACTTGATTGGCTGACATCAGCGCTAAATAATTCGGAAACGGCGCATCGTATCGAATTTTTTCCATAAGAATTGTTTTCTAGCACTGCCTCTCCCGTAACACCCTTGTAGACTGTTTCTGACCACGCTTTGCAAGCTATTCACAAGGTTTTCTTCGTATTCGTATATAAATTTCTCTCGTTGGCAACTGCATGTGTACGAGAACAGTGAACAGTTCGTCCGCTGATGCTTAGTACCAGAAAGTAGTGTTATTCGATATCGGTTATTAGCTACAACGGCTCTTCGGTGAGTTTCTATAGAGCGTCCCATGGTAAACCAAGTGCGGTAATATAATGTATAGGATCGAATTCATACGTCTTAAGGGGAAGACAGCGGGATTTTTAAAAAATGTCCGAAAAGAGTAGCACACCAGTTTTGGAATACAAGGCAGACTATTCTTTGAGTGTCTTACAGTTGAATGCATCCCATACAATGCAGGTTTTTTGCACACAGCTTCACTTATTGTTTCACCTGTTAGTAAGCGCTTAACTTTTCAACTGACGGCAACCGACTTTCCAGAAGAATTGATTCATTGCAGACATATTCATTCGGGAAAATTCCCTTCTGGTCAACTAGACTAAAGTCGCGAAATTATGTTATCATTTGGAGGCTTTTGGTTTCAGGTAAGGTGCACACTTTTCCAGGGGAGACACCAGAAAATTTAATGAATCAGTAAATCGGAAATTTATGTTGGATCCCCTCTGCTAATACCCAGTGGAACACTCATTGTGAGATATTAATATATTTCCAGTTTCAGTGCTTTAATAGAAACAGAACCTGGATTGTAGTTTCTCCATCGCCATCTGGAAATGCCCATCGCAGTTGCTCAGATTGTGGAACACCACCGATCTTTATAATTGACATTTCAACTGGGATGTGCTGCATCTCGTTACCTCCCTGTGAAGTTACAACGATCCCGCTGCTTCACATCACCTTGTGCCAAGGTTTTCTCACATATAAGAGACACTTTTGTAGAGTAAAACGTTGATTCTTCTTCGGAGTTTAATATCATCGTTGTATTTTGTAGTAAGAAGTCTTTCACAGGCCCAGCGATTGCATGGAGTTGTCGAGTAAGCCATGCCATACAATCACTGACTGTATAATTTAAACTGGGAATATTCCTGCTTATGGGTGCAGTGTATATATTAGGCCTCACCGAACTGTCAATGGAAATGTACCTGACTGGATCACAAACCAGAGACTGCACTACAAACAGCTGCCAACGACTGGTTCCAGTATGCATTCCATATCAGCATAAAATACGAAAGGCAGTTTCAGTTTATTACTACACTACTGGCCATTTAAATTGCTACACCTCGAAGATGACGTGGTACAGACACGAAATTTAACCGACAGTTGTTTCTTATCTGATTTCATATGCAGTTTGTGGTTATACTTGTTGGATTCTGATAACTGCCTTGTTTTAATAAGAAATTATACTAAGTGACTGCCGCATTGTACTGAAGATTATGGGGAATTATCTGAAGGAACCTTATGTTAATAAATTAAGTAGGTTTAAGTCAAAGTATGACTGCCAGCCATGGTTCGCCATCCCTTTTCCCGTCCTGATAATAGTTGTGGTATGGACTATGCAAGGTCGTATTAAAGGGGCCACGTACCAGTTTGTATAAGCAGATAAATTGTTAATGTTATAAAAACTGGATTGAGCTGGTTATACTAAATTTAATGTCGATCACATCTTATGTTTCTAGAGGCTTGAGGTTTCTGAAGTTGGGAGAGAAGCCCTACTGAAAACTTGTGGGAACAAGTCCCTGTTCGCCTGTTTCCTGTCTCTCAGAGAAAAGCAAGTATCCTCACTCCTGAGTGGTTAGTGGGAGGCTGGCGCTTTCTGAGAAAATGCTTAGGCAAGCCCTGACTCAGCATATGAGATAAGAAATCTCTACCGACGCAGCAGGAAGTTTAGGGTGTAAAAACGGGAAGGCCCACATAGTAGCTTTCAGTCGATGCAGAATCTTTGAGGACAGTCAACATCTTGGGGTATCAGTTGCAACTTGAGAGAACAGAGTTGAAAATTTGATATACAAAGAAGTGTAAGTATTCTTTGGGCTTATCCAGTATGTCACTCAAAATTGTTTTAATCATATCTATCAATACGTTTTGTTTCTCAAACCCATTGTGGGGCGGCATGTTGGAAAATATGTTGCTGTTATATAAATATTTGTAGAATGTAGAAACACTTCCCGGCCGATTAACCATATGTGCGGCGGCGGGTGAAATTATTGTTCTTAAAAATGTTCCTATTATTTTTGCTGTTGTTTGCCGTTCTCAACACTGGCTCTCTAACTACAATATTGGCTACCAGAAAGTGATTAGCAAAACGTGAAGCCTTAATAAGAATTCTTAGTGCCCACTTCATCTGAGAAAACACTTATAGTTACAGCTTATAGCTCTGAGGAATTAGGAGATTGTCTGGGATTTATAATCAAAAACGATTTTCTAAAAATTCTCTGTATTCTGAAAGTCACAGATGAAAAGAAAAAGTATCCACACAACCTAACTAACAGAGCAGTTCAGAGTCTAATGCGCTGATGCAACTATAACTGTCCAAATTGAATATTTAAATGAATGCTCGCCATAATTTGATGATTAGGTTCATCAAACGCCACGCTAAATAATTGGTAGAATGTCTGTCCCGCGGCGGCACATGAAAATACGACAATACGCAAACTGAAGCTAGAGAATGAAAATCATCCCAGAATTAACACTTCACTCGAAATTGATTTCATAGTTACACGTATCTCGAGTAACTTAATACGGCATCCGAGGCTGTTTGTAGCAATGATACCGACGCGACGCGACTCCCGACACAGATGGCGTGTTATTCAGCGTCTGGAGAGAACTGGGGCCTTCCTTCCTTGTGCAGCGTTCTTATATATAAAGCCGTGGTGCGGACGGCTAAGTGAACGCCTGATCAAATCGGCTCTCCCGACTACCCGCTGGGCTAGTAATGCACCATATTAAGTTATTAAATAAATCATAGCTTCTTTTGCTGATGGCCGATGAAGCTCTCAATTTAAATGTGCATTCAACACACAGGTAAGTAATCATAATAAAAGATTGACGTGGCTAAGTTAAATATTTTGGGCGAGAGAATTAATTTAATTACAGTGCATGCAGTAGACGAGCTCTGAACTGGCCCTTTGGAGATACGCTATCGCTATAGTTTTATAGGTATTCAAATGAAACTTCTCACATCCTTATGGTGATAGCGGATCTCCATTCTACTTAAATATAAACATCCTAGCCTTATTTATTAGCCTGCTTAATCTATCTTGCTTCCATAAGTTTTAAGACGAAAACCAGAAAATCATGAATTTCCACGAAAATTTTAATTTGTGATATCCAGAAGACTGTTTCTATTAAATAATTATGAAAAAGGAATCTAAATCTTAATTTTTAATTCTCTAGCTCTCTTCTGTTGCGCCAATGATTTTTACAGAAAATCGTCTAAATTTCGAAAATGGCTAAAGTTATCGAACTGATATTCAACACATATTAATTTAGTATTACTCCTGACATGCTAGAAACATTTTAGGTTATTTGCTTGATTTTCAAAGTATTGCGCAACATTTATGACGTCAGAGCTAGTTACAGCAGACTGGCTGGCACACAATGGAAAGACTGATGTGAATTTACTACGGCGTGAGTAGGCTACTTCCCTACATCACCCTCTACTTAAATTTTTTGTTTTTGAATGTTAATGAACGAAAAAAAATTTAATTACAAAAAGGGAAGCAAGAGTACAGCTTAACTTCCTATGAAAATTAAAATTGAATTGTAAACATATATAAATATTAAAAGAAAACTGATTACCTACATTAATTATTTAAATTGTGGGCATGTTCACTGCCTCTTAATCAACATTATTACTCAAAATTTAAGCAAAGTCAATGAAACTCTTTGGCATACATATTGCTTTAGACAAACAAACACATAAAATTATGTAAAATAATGAAAATCTTAAATCCATTAAATACATTTTTACATACACAAATTCAAAGAAAATAACATGATACATAAACAGATGATTGTATCTTAGCAATCTTTTCTAAACCTGAAAGAAAATTTCACAAATAATTTTTACACACGTGGTTGTAGCCGCTTTGGCTGGCGTCCTACACTTCCATTCACAAGGGTAGAGGAGGGGAAGTTGCTATGGTGTGCGTCCTTCACGTTCACTCTAAATTACATGGGGAAAGGGGAGGGGTCACTGTGAGTTGTGTCCAAGTCACTCCACGCTTTCACGCAGCTACCAGGCTGCCATTATCTGGTTTGTCCTGTAGAACAAACAAAAAGAGTGCCTCAGACTCTGTTCACTTGACATCTACAGGTGGGTCACAATGAAATGGGGATATATGCATTTTATCTTTCAATATTTTTCTGGAACAAAGTTAACAGAACTTTTTCATTTTTACTCTCACGGTTACTTGACTTGTCATAAAATCGGTAAACAAATGGCTCAAAACGCCGTTAGTCACTTACTAGAGAAAATTTATGCTCAAGGCATACAATCATGAATCCTATTTAACCTCAATTTATTATTTCTGGGCCGGAACACTGAACCAATGCTCGGTACATTCCTGATACATTTGTATTTTATTTATTTAGCTGACTCATCTTCGATTACCTTATTCTTAGAGATAGTATGAGTATATTTGATTAGTAGTTTTCTCTGCTTCTTTGTACATGTGAGTAACTTTTGGTAATAGTACAGTTCTGAGTGTTCAAAACACGCTACGTTTAGTTGACTACTAAATCCACTTATTGGTCCTCTGCTGCTGTGTTAGTTCCACATCTGCAATTAGTTACTTACTGACTTTGAAGTGTATTTATGCTGAGCTAAAAATAATGTTTCACGTCTGTCATTATGTTATTCAATTATGTTGCTAGTGTATGTACTTATTTAACACTCACTCTATAACATTTAAAGTATAGGATAGCACATTTATTTCATATATATAGTGTATTGCAGCTGATCAGTTTGCTCACGTGGCAATCCATTTCCACTCGATCGGACGCTGAAACCACAGGTAGTCTCTCTCGACCTACCACTAAAATGCATCAAGTAATTATGGACGAGCGTAATGCTAAATTCCTTAAACCTATAGGACACCATGAGCTGCTCTGTCTCATCTAACATAAGGTTACCTATGGTCGCATTTACGCCTCCAACTCATAACCTCAATACGTGTAGGTATGTCCTGTCACACACTACACCAAATAACGGCCAGCTCCAACCTTATAAATACTTCAGGGACGTGTCCTTCACGTCTCAACCACAAACACTGCTCAATCCTATTACACTGCCATTCCTTGCTACACAAGGTGAGTTTATTCTTACAAATTATCTGCATTTTTTTTCACAACACTAAGCAATCTCTTTTACTATTAATTAGTTAGCTCTACAGCATACAATAGGTTTCACTGCCACTTCAGATCCTGCTTGTAAACGAACTTTTATATCTTTTTTAAATATTGTTGGTGGACCGTTTCCAATAAAACAACACTTTGTACTTACTATATTACCTGGGGTCTATACATAATTGTTACTCAAATACATTTGTATCTTAATTACGTCATACTTCTCTATTGTTTATACCACTGTTAGGTTTGTCACATTAGGTATTTTTCTTTTCTGGATATAATGGTTACAGAACTCATAGCTTGATAACCATGACGGAAAATTTTTGCGTTGGAAAAAAGAGGTCGAAATTTTAGGTGGATAGGAAAGATGAAGAATGAGTGAGACCTGAAAAGGAAAGAAGATCTCACACAGCTGGGACTGCACAGCTGCCACACTGTGTAGAGGTTACAGAACAACCTCCTCCCTACAGCATTCATTGTTTAATGCTGGCTTGATAACCATAACGGAAAATTTAATGCGTTGGAAAGAATAGGTCGAAATTTTTGGGGACAGGAAAGATGAAGAGTGAGTGAGACCTGAAATGGAAAGAAGATCTCACACAGCTGGGACTGCACAGCTGCCACACTGTGTAGAGGTTACAGAACAACCTCCTCCCTACAGCATTCATTCATAACCTTTAACCACGCCACGTCGATCTGAAAATACTTGATGATGCCTTTTTAGAACCTGTCTCAGTTCTTCCTTCTGATTGGCGGAAATTTTATCGATTTCTTGCAATTTAGCTTCTATTTTGCCCAAAATAATTGCTTCTTCTTCTTCTGTGTTCAGCTTATTTTTACTAAGATTAACACCTTTGTCCCTATATCTCCTATTTTTCAGAACCCGTATAGGCAGCTCCCAATTTTCATCATTAGTTACTACATGGTTATCACTAAAAGGTACTGTAATTACTCCGGTTATTGGCAAGACCATCTTTAACTGGCTTCTTTCAAAGTCAACCACACTCTGATATTTTGACAACAAATCTATGCCAATTAAAACCTCAATACTGAGATTGTTTACAATTAAACATGGATGATCAATTAAATTACCATTAATGTTAAAGGGCAGCAAAGCTTCTAGCTTTACCGTTTTTGACACCTTGCCAGTAGCACCAATTATTCTTAGTCCTGATACCCTCATTACTGTAAGCTTGTCTTTACCAGGTAATGCATCAAAGAAGGACTGAGATATCGCACTCACTTCACTTCCACTGTCTAAGAGACAACGTACATTGATACCCGACATATTCACTATTATTATAGGGTGGCTTATTCTAGGTTGTACAGGTGGTTCCTCAAACTCATCCAATAGTTCCTTTTGAATTTGTCTCCAACTAAAGTGATCGACATCTGTCTTCATTACATTTAGGTCACAGTGTGTAGGGGTTTCCTGAATTACATTTTCAGCTGCCTTTTCCAGTCGGTCTATTAATTTCAAATCGAAACGCCGTACGACTTCATTACATTTAGTTTGCTGAACATGACCCAAATTACTGTAGTCTGAGCGATTCTGCGCCTCCAGACCGAGCCTAACACTAGTTACAGCTAAACCACTTTCACCATTATCGTCGGGTTCCTTCTCAAGTGACAACTGGTCACAGCTACTGGGTTCATCGGCCCCCAACAGGCTACCCTCTACATTCTCACTTACCTCCTGTCCTAAATCTATTAGTACATTATCAACATCCTGCACAGGCACTTTAGATAAGAGCACATCATCCTCATCGTAAATATAAGCATGAATTTCTTCTGCTTCTTCACCTGACAATTCAGTATTGAGTAGCTCCTCCCTATCGTTACACTGCTGCGTCTTCTCTTTCTCTTCCCACTTAGAAAGCGTCTCTAACACGGTATCTATCAAATACTGTGAGTGATCTAATATTTCTGCTGTTTTCTTAGATGCTACCGACTCTTCATCCACATGTTCAGTTTGAGTATTCTGATATGTCTTACCAATTACCGTAACTACTAGCTTAGGAAAAGAAACAGCCTGGTGAGCGCCAGTATCCTCATAGACGGGAACTAGTTTTCCTGCCTCTGCCTACTACTGTTTGCTTTATTTCCATTATGATTAACTGGCACAGCATTGGTTTGGGCACTGTTGTTTTCCTGTATAATTTTGTTCAGAACAAAATTACTATCATTTGGATGCCATTGTTGGTTCTGATAATTATTTCTACAATTCCTACCTCTCTTACGATGGCGAACACCTACTGTTCTGATGTTTACATTGCAATTCTGCTCGTTCGTAAAATTACTACTATTGTTATTAGCATTTCTGTTATTACGTGCTTGCTCCTCATTGGCAGCAACACGTTCTACACGTTCCAGATACTCAATGAAACGATCCAGATTGTCTCTAGGGGCAGATATAATTCTAGTTGACCAATACCATGGCAGTTTGGCTTCAAGACCTAGTATAATCATTTCCGGTTTTAGCTTTTCGCCCAAATGTGACAAACGTGAGATCCATGACCTAGCAAACTCTTTAATAGATTCCTTGCCTGCATTGAAGCATTTTCCACTCCAAAATTCTCTCAACACCTCATTTTGCTTATTACTAGACCAATACTCATTAATGAAAGCTGTTTTAAACTCCGCTAATGTTTTACACTTCAACATAACATCAGCTGACCAACGCATGGCGTCACCTGCTAAATGGCTTCTAATAAATGAGATTTTCTCTCGTTCAGACCAAGTTGGTGGAATCACATCTTCAAAATCGTTCCAGAAATCTAGCGGGTGGATATTTTTATCTGGATCGAACCGCAAGAACTGCCGACACCCGATAAAAGCGGCGTTTGCAGCTACAACTTGTTGTATATTACCATTACCAGAAGTTACTGAAGCTACTTTACTCTCAATGTTAGCAATGTTAGTACTAATATTTTCCACTCTCATTTCAACATTATCTACTTTCGCATAATATGAGTAGTATCAGTTTTGATTGCGTCTACTTCTGCTTGACATATGTTTGCTTTTATGTTAACATCTTTAAATCTATCTGAGCACAGTTCAGATTCCTCATCGATCTTTTCTGTTAACTTGTGCTCCAGCTTTGCATCTCCATTTGGAAGTCTTTGCGAACCTCAGCAACTTCCGATTTTACTGTTTTATACATTTCAGAAAATTGTTGAGCAACCTTTTTCTTAATATCCTCATGATTGTAATCAATTTTATAATTCAAACTGTCCAGATCCTCCTTCAACGTATTGCAACCAGCCTTGAAGGTATTGTCCTTTTCCTCCAATCGTTTATTAAAATTAGTTTGGCTGACCACAATCTCATACTTTAATTCAGCATTACTGCTTTTGACCTCAGTTATTTCAGACTTTAATTCAGCTGTCATTCTAGCATTACTAGCTGACAATTTTGCATTACTGGCAGCTATTGCTTGTAATATAAACTTTAAATCAATAGCCCCAGTATCTTTGGGTTGCTCACTAGCTGGCTTTTTATCACACTCAGGTGACGAAAAACTAGCTCCAACACCAGAGTCATCAAAACTAAATGAAACTTCTGATTGATCAGTCACATTTAACTTCTCCTGTTTAAACTCTACCATCTCTGATGACTGTTTCGTTTTTAACTCATCAGATAAACTATCATCCAATAAATTAACAATTTCTGCTTTCTGCTTTACTACAGGGGTCTCTATTATTGAATCATTGCCCCTTCCCACACTACTGTCAGGAGACAATACTTCATATTCCACTTTAACATTACTACTTTCATGCATATTTACACTTGAACCATTGTCTGGATTTACAGTTCCTTCAACAGACATAGGTTCTGATATAACTTTAACCTCAGTTTCTTTTGGCGGTTCCATCGCCGACAGTCTTTTAGTGCAGGTTAGTAAAATTTTTAACAGCTTTTCACTTAACTTAGTTCCTTCTGCACGGCATATGGCGTTGTCTGCGCAGCGTACTGGGATTACTGATGTGCCGCAGCGCGCTGAACTGCTGACGACACGCCGATGGCTGTTGTGTGTTTGCGTGGCCTGCAACTGCAGGCGCGGCTCTGGCTGCTCCAGCGGACGACTGCGGTGAGGCGAAACTGGCTTCTCTCGATGCCGGCAGCGCCGCTAGACTCAGTGCCAGCTCCATCAATCCAGAGGCATTGTTAATTCAATTGTGTCGTCCACATACACACGTAACACATTCACTGTTCTATACTCAGCTGCGTGTCGCATTTCACTCGCGAATCCGAATATTTAAAAATCACTTTCACTTTTACTCAGTTTTTTCCCAGCCGATGCACCACTTGTGGGACGGCGGATAGAATTAATGTTGTTGTATATAAATTTTTTGAATGTAGAAACACTGCATTTCCCGGCCTATGCACCTATGTGGGGCGGCAGGTTGGAATTATTGTTCTTAAAAATGTTCCTATTACTTTTGCTGTTGTTTGCCGTTCTCAACACTGGCTCTCTAACTACAATATTGGCTACCAGAAAGTGATTAGCAAAACGTGAAGCCTGTAATTAGAATTCCTAGTGCCCACTTCATCTGAGAATACACTTATAGTTACAGTTTATAGCTCTGAGGAATTAGGAGATTGTCCGGGATTTATAATCAAAAACGATTTTCTAAAAATTCTCTGTATTCTGAAAGTCACAGATGAAAAGAAAAAGTATCCACACAACCTAACTAACAGAGCAGTTCAGAGTGTAATGCGCTGATGCAACTGTAATTGTCCAAATTGAATATTTAAATGAATTCTCGCCATAATTTGATGATTAGGTTCATCAAACGCCACACTAAATAATTGGTAGAATGTCTGTCCCGCGGCGGCACGTGAAAATACGACAATACGCAAACTGAAGCTAGATAATGAAAATCATCCCAGAATTAACACTTCACTCGAAAATGATTTCATGGTTATGCGTATCTCGAGTAACTTAATACTGCATCCGAGGCTGTTTGTAGCAATGATACTGACGCGACGCGACTCCCGACACAGATGGCGTGTTATTCAGCGTCTGGAGAGAACTGGGGCCTTCCTTCCTCGCGCAGCGTTCTTATATATAAAGCCGCGGTGCGGACGGCTAAGGGAACGCCTGATCAAATCGGCTCTCCCGACTAGCCGCTGGGCTAGTAATGCACCACATTAAGTTATTAAATAAATCATAGCTTCTTTTGCTGATGGCCGATGAAGCTCTCAATTTAAATGTGCATTCAACACACAGGTAAGTAATCATAATAAAAGATTGACGTGGCTAAGTTAAATATTTTGGGCGAGAGAATTAATTTAATTACACTGCACGCAGTAGACGAGCTCTGAACTGGCCCTTTGGAGATACGCTATCGCTATAGTTTTATAGGTATTCAAATGAAACTTCTCACATCCTTATGGTGATAGCGGATCTCCATTCTACTTAAATATAAACATCCTAGCCTTATTTATTAGCCTGCTTAATCTATCTTGCTTCCATAAATTTTAAGACGAAAACCAGAAAATCATGAATTTCCACGAAAATTTTAATTTGTGATATCCAGAAGACTGTTTCTATTAAATAATTATGAAAAAGGAATCTAATTTCAATTATTAATTCTCTAGCTCTTTTCTGTTGCGCCAATGATTTTTACAGAAAAACGTCTAAATTTCGAAAATTGCTAAAGTTATCGAACTGATATTCAACACATATTAATTTAGTATTACTCCTGACATGCTAGAAACATTTTAGGTTATTTGCTTGATTTTTAAAGTATTGCGCAACATTTATGACGTCAGAGCTAGTTACAGCAGACTGGCTGGCACACAATGGAAAGACTGATGTGAATTTACTACGGTGTGAGTAGGCTGCTTCCCTACACCATGAATGCATGTTTTCATTTAATGTTACTGAATCTTCCGTGTTCCTGATTGAGCAGATGAGGAGAAAAATAATATAGAAGAAACAGCGGCAGTAGGGGCCCTGCAGAAGAAGAAGACGAAGACCATCACCTTGGGTAGACCGAACTTTCACTGACTAACCTAATAATACCATTATTGTAACGGCTGAACCAGGACCATAACGTAGATGATTGTGCAGGTGATGATGGTGCGGAGTGGACAGATGACAAGTCTCCATTAACAAGAAGTATAAGTGCTGGTGTTATAGGGAATAGTTTTAGATTTAAGCACCCGAGAGGTTTCTTGGAAGCCTGTATTACCATTTTTGATGGTCGATTTCATTACATTAACTAACCATAGGATTTATTGCTCACTGGTCTGCAACTTTCTCTTACCACGGACAGGTCAGGAAGAGCAGTGTACCTCGTTATGAACAATGTGTCTCTATCAGTTTCTGATGTTGACATCCGTGAATGATACTCAACTAATGTCGCAAGGTGACTTTTCAGAAAACTGGAAACTTTCAGAGCTCATGTTTCTCGATAGGCATGGAAGGAAATAACTCAGTTGCACGTTAACGTAAATTAAAATAGAAGCTTCTATGCAGCACACACAAAGGTTCCTAAGTTAACTGCAAAAAACTATGCAAATTACGCGTCAAGTCAAAGAATTATGCATTTCTAAGTAGTTAGTTCTAGCAGGAAGGCATTCTGTAAGTGAAGGTATATATCGTGAGTTAAAATATTAGCCACATATAAAGACATTAAACTTTGCCGACATACTAGTCCCTACAGGGTTCAGACATGTTCTTGTTTTCGAAAAACAGAATAAAAACATGCCCATAAATGTCTGCAGCATCCAGCACTGATAATATGGAGGGTTAACTGTTGGAGATAAGAGGAAAGATAGAGCAATTAGAGTCGTACCACTGCGTATTACAAAATACGGTCACGACAGATCTGTGAATATATCAATGTTACAGGTGGATAATAATACAGAAATTTACCATTAATGCTGCAAAAAAACTCTTCGATGCTTGCGTGGTGTAGCATTATTGCTTGTCTTCAATATATTGCAATAAGTGGTAAATGTTCTGTTATTTTTATTATAAGGAAACGTTGGACGCAGATTTCGTTGAGTGCACCCAGATGAAACAATCACCAATAAAATGCCTACTGACAGTTTCTGAAATTTACAAAATTTACACAACTGGCCATTAACATTGCTACACCAAGAAGAAATGCAGATGATAAACGGGTATTCATTGGACAAATACAGTATACTAGAACTGACACTGGATTGCATTTTCACATAGTGTGGGTGCATAGATCCTGAGAAATCAGTACCCCGAACAACCACCTCTAGCCGGAATAACGGCCTTGATACGCCTGAGCATTAAGTCAAACAGAGCTTGGATGGCTTGTACAGGTACAGCTCCCCTTGCTGCCTCAACACGATACCACAGTTCATCAAGAGTAGTTTCTGGCGTATTGTGCCGAGCCAGTTGCTCGGCCACCATTGACAAGACGTTTTCAGTTGGTGAGAGATCTGGAGAATGTGCTGGCCAGGGCAGCAGTCGAACACTTTCTGCATCCAGAAAGCTCCGTACAGGACCTGCAACATGCGGTCGTGCATTATCCTGCTGAAATGTAGGGTTTCGCAGGAATCGAATGAAGGGTAGAGCCACGGGTCGTAACACATCTGAAATGTAACGTCCACTGTCCAAAGTGCCGTCAATGCGTGCAAGAGGTGACCCAGACGTGTAACCAGTGGCACCCCATACCATCACGCTGGGTGATACGCAGTATGGCGATGACGAATACACGCTTCCAATGTAGATTCCGTGATGTCGCCAAACACGGATACGACCATCAAGATGCTGTAAACAGAACCTGGATTCATCCGAAAAAATTACGTTTTTCCATTCGTGCACCCAGGTCCGTCGTTGACTACACCATCGCAGGCGCTCCTGGTTGTGATGCAGCGTCAAGGGTAACCGCAGCCAAGATCTCCGAGCTGATAGTCCATGCTGCTGCAAACGTCGTCGAACTGTTCGTGCTGGTTGTTGTTGTCTTGCAAACGTCCCCATCTGTTGACTCAGGGACCGAGACGTGGCTGCACGATTCGTTACAGCCATGTGGATAAGATGCCTGTCATCTCGACTGCTAGTGATACGAGGCCGTTGGGATCCAGCACGGCGTTCCGTATTACCCTCATGAACCCACCGATTCCATATTCTGCTAACAGTCATTGGATCTCGACCAACGCGAACAGCAATATCGCGATACAATAAACCGCAATCGTAATAGGCTAGAATCCGACCTTTATCAAAGTCGGAAACGTGATGATACGCATTTCTTCTCCTTACACGAGGCATCACAGCAACGTTCACCAGGCAACGCTGGTCAACTGCTGTTTGTGTATGAGAATTCGGTTAGAAACTCAACATATTAGCACGTTGTAGGTGTCGCCACCGGCGCCAACCTTGTGAGAATGCTCTGAAAAGCTAATCATTTGGAGTATACTAGAACTGACACGTGATTACATTGCCGTGGCTTCGCTGCACGTAACAAAAGCTTACAACTGACAGTACAGTTCCTATCAGAGTGGGCCAGCCACTTAATTGCATTTGATTAGTACACGGCCCAACCAACACTTAAAACTCATGTGGTTAAGCACAATTCGCTAGAACATGGATATGTAACAGAAGCAAGAAAGATTGCCAAGAAACAAACCGGATTGCATTTTACGTGATTACACACTGTAATTTAAATAGAGATGTGACATCGACTCAACAAGCACTGTGGACTGTCTATTACTACAGAGACAGATCACTACAATTAGCCCATAATTACATGACAATCGATAGAGAGAATTTAATTACTTTACACCTGCTCTATTTGCTTACGTTTACTTAGTTGCTGGGCTACCTTTATGTAACCCAAAAAGTCATTTCTTTAAACATCAGAAAATCACAACCAAATTACAAAACGCGTTTTACCCGCCTTGGCGGAAAGGAAAGATATACTAAACTTTTGGTATGGGGTCTTCGCCCAAAGCAATCCAGCCGTGGCAGGGTTACGTAAACACAGGAGGACCTAGGCTGAGTGTTACCCCTCACTCCCCGCCAAGGCGTTGGCACTTACAGCAGCTTTTGACAAACACAGGACAATTGCCACTCTCTGAAACACACAAAAATATAGGGCAGAATCCTTGCACCAGACATACGTGCATCAGTCTACAAATTTTCTGTCCACAGCAATCACAGACATTTAAATTGAAACCTTTTAAGGACGGTTCACCGATAATAGTAATATCACTTAGGTGCAGTTTTCAACCACTTAATACACTTAATAATCAATTAGAGAACAACCAGTAAAGTTATAATTAAGACTTCACGGTGAAGCCAAAATGTAACCAGCTCACACGGTGCTCATCCACATACTTTTCGATTAACGGCTGTGTAAGAGCCACAATCATCTAGCGAGTGAAACGCCTCTCAAAGCGTCGCTCAGCCACATACACTAACGGTCAACTCACTTGATGTTTGGACACAGCACAACTCAGCGGCTCAAGCAGCTTAACGGCTTTAGTTCAGAAACCTTTCCCTTGATAGAAATAACGACACTTGGATCTCCGAGCTGCCCCACACCACATACTTGTTGACCAATACAACTCCGCGGCACGTCACGCTGATAGGGCACGCCCGATCGCAGTCGACACTCCTTTATCTGGAAACGTCCCAAGTCTCTCCATGTTTTTCTTTCGAAAGCTGACGGCCGACTCTTGAAGCCCGCCAACTTGGAAGAAAGCCACACGATATCCAAAGATCACATATAACCTCCAAAATCGATCGCAACGGTATAACGAGCGTACCCGGTGCTGGCCTGGTCCGCCACGGCTCACAAACCACAATGAAATCCAGTGCCCACTCAATTAATTCCAGAGATTGATGTCTCCATCAAGCGTATGAAATTTCGTATCTCTCGTATTAATAACATTGTTTTAAAGTATGTTATAATGCCTCCACACTGCCGCACATTCTATGGCAAAAATCCAGTATGCCCTTATGTGAAGGTAAGAAAATGCACGCCTATCTTGAGGATAGCTCGAAGTATCGTATACACGTCAGTGTTTCTGATAGAGCTATGTAGTCAATATGTTTTATTGTCTACCGTTTTCGATTGGTTCATGTTGCCGGCCGGTGTGGCCGTGTGGTTCTAGGCGCGTCTGGAACCACGTGACGTCTACGGTCGCAGGTTCGAATCCTGCCTCGGGCACGGATGTGTGTGATGTCCGTAGGTTAGTTAGGTTTAAGTAGTTCTAAGTTCTAGGGGACTGATGACCACAGATGTTAAGTCCCATAGTGCTCAGAGCCATCTGAGCCATCTGGTTCATGTTACAGTAACATTATTAAATTAGAAAGCGTGAAAATTTCTGCTCCACAGTTTAAAACCATAAAATGCAGAGGTTCATCATCTTGCCAAAATTCATTTTTCATTCAGCCTCAGAGCTGTAAAGAAATACCATAAAAGGTCGATTCAGCGTAGCTGCATTAATTGCCAAATTTTGAAAGGGGTGTTATATTTTTAACGAGAGTCTTATTCCCACTGAACTTCACAGACTGAATATACTCTTCAACCAACCAATTGGAGCCGGAATGACGAATTCGTATGATTACAAAATATTTTTCTTTTTTCCACTACACGTTCTAGATCTCTCTACACCTGGAAAATCTGTGAGGTACTGGGTGTTGATGCCACGTTGTTCCACCCCTAAGGTAGTGACACTAAACATTTGCCTACAGGGGCGGTCGATTTGTGTATATATACGCATCAAAAAAAGTTTTCTATCACGCCTGTTCCCAGAACTCCTGAAGATAGAGGTTGACTGTGGATACAGTTCCTTTGACAGTTCACAGATATCACTAAACCCGCCCAAAGACGTAAACAACCATGCATGAGCAACGCCTATTAGACGGAGGGACTCCGACAGCCAATCAGTTCCAGTCATTCCAGCAGGAAGGAGGTACACGGTTCGTGTTATCTGTAGTTCAACAATGTCAAGACTGTCAGTACTGCGGTTCGATAGCGTCCTCATTGTTACTTTCCGCCAGGAAAGGCTCTCAACAAGGGAAGTGTCCAGGCGTCTCGGAGCGAACCAAAGCGATGTTGTTTGGATATGGAGGAGATACAGAGAGAGAGCAACTGTCGATGACGTGCCTCGCTCAGGCCGCCCAAGGGCTACTACTGCAGTGGACGACCGCTAATTACAGATTATGGCTGGGAGGAACACTGACAGCAACTCCACCATGTTGAATGATGCTTTTCGTGTAGCCACAGGACGTCGTGTTACGACTCAAACTGCGCGCAATAGGTTGCATGATGCACAACTTCACTTCCGACGTCCACGGCGAGGTCCATCTTTGCAACCACAACACCATGCAGCGCTGTACAGATGGGCCCAACAAAATGCCGAAAGGACCGCTCAGGATTGGCATCACGTTCTGTTCACCGATGAGTGTCGCATATGCCTTCAACCAGACAATCGTCGGGGACGTGTCTGGACGCAACCCGGCCATACTGAACGCCTTAGACACACTGTCCAGCGAGTGCAGCAAGGTGGAGCTTACCTGTTGTTTTCGGGTGGCATTATGTGGGGCCGACGTAAGCCGCAGGTTGTCATGGAAGGCGCCGTAACGGTTGTGCCATACGTGAATGCCATCCTCCGACCCATAGTGCAACCATACGATAGTTCAACCATATCGGCAGCATATTGGCAAGGCATTCGTCTTCATGGACGACAGTTCGCGTCCCCATCGTGCACATCTTGTGAATAACTTCCTTCAGATAACGACATTGCTCGACTAGAGTGGCCAGCACGTTCTCCAGGCAAGAACCCTATGGAACATGCCTGGGGTAGATTGAAAAGGGCTGTTTAAGGACGACGTGACCCACCAACCACTCTGATGGATCTACGCCGAATCGCCGTTGAGGAGTGGTACAATCTGGATCAACAGTGCCTTGATGAACTTGTGGATAATATGCCATGACGAATACAGGCATGCATCAATGTAAGAGAACGTGCTCCTGGGTATTAGAGATACCGGTGTGTACAGCAGTCTGGAGCATCACCTCTGAAGCTCTCTCTATATGGTGGTACAACAAGCAATGTGTGGTTTTCATGACCAATAAAAAGGGCAGCAGTAATGTTTGTGTTCCAATTTTCAGTCCAGATTCCGGAACTCTGGGAACCGAGATGACGCAAACTTTTCTTGACGTGTGTAAGAACGTAACGAACTCCGTCTCTCTCTCTCTCTCTCTCTCTCTCTCTCTCTCTCTTTCATCAGGCAACAATGTGGATCAGTGACATAGACAATAATTCTCCGTGCACACACACACACACACACACACACACACACACACACACACGCACACACACACACACACACACACATACACACAGACATACTCAAAAAGAACCAGACCCTATTGGCGTGGAGAGAAGCTAACGTGAAAAGAGTAATAGTAATAATAATAATGATAATAATAATAATAATATCTAAATATGAGGGAATGAAGTTAGAACACATAGGCTCTCCAACATATTAATGATAAAAGCATCTGGTGTAGCAGTTCCAGTACACAGATCGCAATTTTCATGTACGATATCTTGCAAAGTATAGGTAGACTCTGCCCTTCTTGATTTTCCTAAGAAATGTCATACTATATTCTTTTAAAAAAAAGGTAGGTTTTTCCTGAGATTACTTCAACCAAGCGTAAAAATAGTTTTTTTACGGAGATTATTGAGTCGTTCTGATATCATCATGATGGGAGATTGTGGCACATAAATGCAGACAGCTCCAGGAAACACCCTTCCATTCATTCTCTCTGGACAGTGCGGTCTGGACATCCAATTACATCATAAGCAGAGAATTAAGCAGCGGTCAGTGGTCCCTCTTGCAACAGAACAGAATGTATTAGTGGGTTTTACATCAAGAATACCTTCCTCACGGAATACAGTGATGTGTATATTCGATCTTGGAGTCATTTTGTTTGCATTACACAGAGTTACGTGTATGCACAGCATTTTGCATACCAGAACTTAGGCATTACGTGTTATGAGTTAGCCATTAACCATCAGGCATTATACAGTGTTCTGACATCAGATGGCTGTCACTCATCGAAAGGGGGGGGGGGGGGGGGACTGTATATTATAATGTTGTTGCCTGGTGATTTTATGTGTTATGTATTACACAGTAGGCATTATTTGAATCTGTAGCATTGCTGTGTGGAGTCGTTTAATTCATGCACATACGCATCTACTGGTCAAGTTGATACAGTTTGAAGAATAATGTGATACAGTTTGGGGCACGTTGATACACATTGTAGGACAACCTGATACACTTTGAAGCGTGGCGTGATACATTTTGGAGCAAGTTGATATACTTTAAATTATTTCTGCAAAACAAACCATACCACAGGCGGGTTGCGTATACTTCACTTGGTTACTGGTTTTGGTCTCTTATCGGATCAGCACCAGACGATATTTTAACTCGATGACAGCAGGACCTTGCCATGGAGCAGGCCACTCTGTAGGCATGTAGAAAATTGATGAGATGATTATCTGGTAAAAGAAGTAAACCAATCACCAAAACGAAATTTATAGAGCTCATATACGATTTGGTGTGTTTTACTGAAATAACTTTAATATAATTTTATCGATCGCTAATTTCATAAGGACAACGTTCCAAACATTTTCTAGTTGATACTGTCTGAGGGGTAATTTGGTACACTTCAGGGAAAAGTTGATATACTTTTGGGGCTAGCTGAGATGTTTTGAGAGGTATTTAATGCACTCACGGGGCAAGATGATACAGTTTCGGGGCAAGTTGACACAATATGAGTAGCAAGTTGATACACTTTTTGGGACAGATGATTGATAGTTAGGGGTAACTGAATACACTCTGGGGGGCAACTTGATCCTATTCAAAGGCACAGATCACTGTTAGTCAGGACCTTATACTATTTACATAGAACGAACATTTGTTGTGTAATTCTACATCTGCCTGATGACTCAAAGTTAGCTACACAACTCATATAAAGATAAGGTTTTCATTAATTAGTGCTTTGCTTCAGTTTAAGCACGACGTAGTGCCTCTTAGTATACTGCAACATTAGCTGCATATGTGACAAATGTGGATGTTGTTGCAGGAGGGGGGAAATATTGGGACTGTGGTTTGGTCGTTTACTGCGGATACTGCAGTGGGGGAGCTAAAAAAAAGTCTCAGATGATGTTCCACCAAATAGTTGTAGATTATATAGTTAAGACAAGAAAATAATGAGCACGAGAGAAATATTTGTGCCCTACAGGCAGAATTAGTAACAGCATATTTTGAACGTGATATGTTGAAGGGGGAAAGAGTCAACAGGAGCCGGGAGAAGGTTACAAGTAGTAAGAAAAAGGAGAAATATTATGTAAACTGAAGGTGGTTGGGGGGAGATAGGAATGCAAAGGGAAGAAACTATTGGTGCCCTTGGTGCCAGCTACATCAGGCCTTCCTGTGGGATAAGCGGTGACAAGTATGAATGTGTACTGGACCGGAATTTGAACCTACGACCCTTGCTTACTAGGCAGTTGCGTTAACCACTGCACCACCTGGACACAGAGTTTATTACAGTTGTGTGGATGGTACGCCTCTGTGCTGACTCACATTTCCACCTAGCACTGCCTATCCACTGTCCCAGTCCATTTCCTCCAGGCTCGCTACTTTGAGATACCTGCAGGACGTTGGACATCATTGTGCATCCGCAATGAAGGTGCTGGAGCTTTCTCCATAGAAACAAATCAATTATATAAATGTGTGGAGTCCATTCCTTTCGACATGTCCGAATGAACAGGCATCACGCGGAACGCTCAGTTGCCCTTTGATGGGCAATGAATGCACCACCTTCACTTCGGATGCACAATGACGTCCGACCTCATGGGGAATCTCAAATTAGCTAACGTAGAGGACACTGACGGAGACTGCAGACAGGTAGTGCTGGATGGAAATGTTGGTCGCCATGGAAGTGTACCGAGATAGTCCGTGCAGTTTCAATGAACACTGTGTTTGGGTGGCATGGTGGCGGTGAAGGTGACCTAGAGGAAATAGGAGCAGCAACAGTACACACACGTGTTGTGTTTGTGGAGGTTTTGCTGCGACATGACCAGTCCTTGATTAACTTGGCTGTTAGTCATGTGATGTGTGTATTGTGAGGTATCCATACCATTATCAATTTCTGAACAAATCCATGAAGAAACAAGTCCCTCTTCTATGGATTTCATTTTTCTTCTATGTTAATCTTATCTAGTATGAGTCAAGAGTTACAAGTAGACCAAGGAAGGAGCAGAAGAGACACACAGTAGGTAGGTGACTGAACCCTCAAAACACTTCCAGTAAACAAACAAGATTTCGGAAGTGATGAAAGAAATATCACTGGTATTCTGAATATCTCTTATAAATATCACTCTTACTATTATTATTATTACTGTACTTTTCATCACTTTTAGAAATATTTTAAATGTTATTCTAATTTACGTTGCTAACTGTAGATATCCTCATAGGAGTATCCCAGAAGTGATGAAAGAAATATCACTGGTATTCTGAATATCTCTTATTAATATTACTCTTACTATTACTATTATTATTATTATTATTATTACTGTACTTTTCATAACTTTCAAAAATATTTTAAATGTTATTCTAATTTACGTTGCTAGCTGTAGCTATTCTCATAGTAGTATCTAAAACATATGCATAAATCAATCACAATTAGACACAGAAATTGAAAGCTTGATAAATAAAGTTTGGTGACTGTTTTTAATATTCATAGTGTGACATATGATGTAAGATAAGTTCGAAAGGCTCTAATAAAATATGAATGGGAAAATAATGATAAAAAAATATACAGCAGCCGCAAAAGCCTTTAAATCGGTTCGAATACCGTGTACATTGGGACACCTCAAACAGTAGTGTCAGCTGAGCTTGTAAATGTATACTAAAATATAGTGGTAGAGAGAAAGTTTGTAGGCATTGAATCATTTACAGACTAGTAGTTCATAATATGATGAACGCAAACTCGAATCTATAAAAAACTGTTTTTATTGATTACCAATGTTCATTTAGGACTGGTATAATTTGAGAATCAGAGTTTGGGCATAAACTAACGTATGTAATCGAAGTGACTTTGCTGTTGTCACTGTTATAGCGTGCTTGGTGTGCATTGATTTGAAAAATGCTGTATAGACCCAAAATCTGGATCTTTCTTCTTGAACACATGCCCCATACAGTGCATTTTCTTCTTTTTGTTACCGACAAACAACAATGTTTCCAGAAAGAGAATAACACTAGTAATGCGTTCTGTGACTAAGCAGAAGTACATAAATTAATAAATATGTTTATATGAGAGTAATAAACACCTACACAGCGACTAGCACATCTGTTTCGATTATATTATGAGCTGAAAGATGAAACGTTCTACGTATTTTTTCATGAAACGCGTTTTCAGTGCTATTGTGTTTTCGCTTCTCTGTTGCATGTAGCTAGAATTTTTGCCAGGATATAACCTGGAGGCAATTTTTCAGACATTTATTACTAGATGGTGCATGGTCTCTGTGTCAAGCTGTGTTTCCCTATGGAGTTCCAAATGACACGTGTCGAGATCTACCCCATTCAGCACTGGATGGTTTGAAGAGATATCATACATAGTTTTGATGAGTGGGCACAACTTTTTGAGTTGCAACTGAGAAACGAAGATAGGTAAGTAAGGCCTTTGTTTCAGAAGATTTACAATAGAATGTCAAGCCAGCTGACGGTATGAACTCGTTACATGTAATCCTAGTGCACACAACTGACTTCCATGATTTTAAAGATACTTCTGAAACATTGTTGTCAATGTAGATGTGTAACATCTCTAAAAGCATTATGACCAAAGTGTCTCATAATTATTCATCTTGAAGAGCTAGAAAATGATTCGTAAGCTGACACAGAAAAATGGAAAATTTTCAGTGTATTCAAAACAGAAAAGACATATGCCATGCCGTAGTTCATCTGAAAGACCAGCCACGTTTATCATTTACAAATACCAGCCATGTCTATCAGCTACAAAACAAAAAGACATGTTGATATGTTTATGATATTTGGTATTTCTTCCACAATAGCAATGGAAGTGTTTCAATATAGTGTGCAACATCTGAGTCCAAGAACTGAGTTTTGTCGTATACAGAAGTCAATACTAAACCATCTGTTGTGTCAAATTTAACTTCTTATTCTCTTGTGAAAATGAAAGGAAGTGAGAAATAGTTTTCGTAGACTAGATATAGTAGGGGTCAGTGCACTGAAGTGGAAGGAAGACAAGGATTTCTGGTCAGATGAGTATCGGGTAATATCAACAGCAGCAGAAAATGGTATAACAGGTGTAGGATTCGTTATGAATAGGAAGGTAGGGCAGAGGGTGTGTTACTGTGAACAGTTCAGCGACCGGGTTGTTCTAATCAGAATCGACAGCAGACCAACACCGACAACGATAGTTCAGGTATACATGCCGACTTCGCAAGCTGAAGATGAACAGATAGAGAAAGTGTATGAGGATATTGAAAGGGTAATGCAGTATGTAAAGGGGGACGAAAATCTAATAGTCATGGGTGACTGGAATGCAGTTGTAGGGGAAGGAGTAGAAGAAAAGGTTACAGTGGAATATGGGCTTGGGACAAGGAATAAAGAGGAGAAAGACTAATTGAGTTCTGTAACAAGTTTCAGCTAGTAATAGCGAATACCCAGTTCAAGAATCACAAGAGGAGGAGGTATACTTGGAAAAGGCCGGGAGATACGGGAAGATTTCAATTAGATTACATCATGGTCAGACAGAGATTCCGAAATCAGATACTGGATTGTAAGGAGTACCCAGGAGCAGATATAGACTCAGATCACAATATAGTAGTGATGAAGAGTAGGCTGAAGTTCAAAACATTAGTCAGGAAGAATCAATACCCAAAAAAGTGGGATACGGAAGTACTAAGGAATGACGAGATACGTTTGAAGTTCTCTAACGCTATAGATGTAGCAATAAGGAATAGCGCAGTAGGCAGTACAGTTGAAGAGGAATGGACATGTCTAGAAAGGGCCATCACAGAAGTTGGGAAGGAAAACATAGATACAAAGAAGGTAGCTGAGAAGAAACCATGGGTAACAGAAGAAATACTTCAGTTGATTGATGAAAGGAGGAAGTACAAACATGTTCCGGGAAAATCAGGAACACAGAAATACAAGTCGCTGAGGAATGAAATAAATAGGAAGTGCAGGGAAGCTAAGACGAAATTGCTGCAGGAAAAATGTGAAGACATCGAAAAAGATATGATTGTCGGAAGGACAGACTCAGCATACAGGAAAGTCAAAACAACCTTTGGTGACAATAAAAGCAACGGTGGTAACATTAAAAGTACAACGGGAATTCCACTGTTAAATGCAGAGGAGAGAGCAGATAGGTGGAAAGAATACATTGAAAGCCTCTATAAGGGTGAACATTTGTCTGATGTGATAGAAGAAGAAACAGGAGCCGATTTAGAAGAGATAGGAGATCCAGTATTAGAATCGGAATTTAAAAGAGTTTTGGAGGACTTACGGTCAAATAAGGCGGAAGGGATAGATAACATTCCATCAGAATTTCTAAAATCATTGGGGGAAGTGGCAACAAAACGACTATTCACGTTGGTGTGTAGAATATATGGCGACATACCATCTGACTTTCGGAAAAGCATCATCCACACAATTCCGAAGACGGAAAGAGCTGACAAGTGCGAGAATTATCGCACAATCAGCTTAACAGCTCATGCATCCAAGCTGCTTACAAGAATAATATACAGAAGAATGGAAAAGAAAATCGAGAATGCGCTAGGTGACGATCATTTTGGCTTTAGGAAAAGTAAAGGGACGAGAGAGGCAATTCTGACGTTACGGCTAATAATGGAAGCAAGGCTAAAGAAAAATCAAGACACTTTCATAGGACTTGTCGACCTGGAAAAAGCGTTCGACAATATAAAATGGTACAAGCTGTTCGAGATACAGAAAAAAGTAGGGGTAAGCTATAGGGAGATGTACAACAACCAAGAGGGAATAATAAGAGTGGACGATCAAGAACGAAGTGCTCGTATTAAGAAGGGTGTAAGACAAGGCTGTAGCCTTTCGCCCCTACTCTTCAATCTGTACATCGAGGAAGCAATGATGGAAATAAAAGAAAGGTTCCGGAGTGGAATTAAAATACAAGGTGAAAGAATATCAATGATACGATTCGCTGATGACATTGCTATCCTGAGTGAAAGTGAAGAAGAATTAAATGATCTGCTGAACGGAATGAAGTCTAATGAGTAGACAGTATGGTTTGAGAGTAAATCGGAGAAAGACGAAGGTAATGAGAAGTAGTAGAAATGAGAACAGCGAGAAACTTAACATCAGGATTGATGGTCACAAAGTCATTGAAGTTAAGGAATTCTGCTACCTAGGCAGAAAAATAACCAATGACGGACGGAGCAAGGAGGACATCAAAAGCAGACTCGCTATGGCAAAAAAGGCATTTCTGGCCAAGAGAAGTCTACTAATATCAAATACCGGCCTTAATTTGAGGAAGAAATTTCTGAGGATGTACGTCTGGAGTACAGCATTGTATGGTAGTGAAACATGGACTGCGGGAAAACCGGAGCTGAAGTGAATCGAAGCATTTGAGATGTGGTGCTATAGACGAATGTTGAAAATTAGGTGGACTGATAAGGTAAGGAATGAGGAGGTTCTATGCGGAATCGGAGAGGAAAGGAATATGTGGAAAACAAGGAGAAGGTACAGGATGATAGGACATCTGCTAAGACATGAGGGAATGACTTCCATGGTACTAGAGGAAGCTGTAGAGGGCAAAAACTGTAGAGGAAGACAGAGATTGGAATACGTCAAGCAAATAATTGAGGACGTAGGTTGCAAGTGCCACTCTGAGATGAATAGGTTAACACAGGAAAGGAATTCGTGGCGGGCCACATCAAACCAGTCAGTAAACTGCTGACCAAAAAAAGACTATCGTTCATCTAGTTAAATTTTACTATGGTACTATAATGTTATTACCACAAACAAGATGTACTACATCTGTGTTAGTGGCTCCTGATACAAAAACTTTCGATTGTCTCTTGAAACCAGTCGATTTCCTGTTATTGTATTTAGAACATTCTTAATAAATCATTTATTTTCTGACTGGTTTCATTATTTACAGGGACGAAATGGGCGCCATGATTCTGTGGTATCAGAATATCTTTTCAATTATCATAATGCAAATAAGATTCACGGAGAAACAAATATAATATTTTTAGAATCTCCTGAGCAATATAAGGTTTGGCTGATACAACCTCTTTCATTTGTTTGAGAAACGCAAGAGACGAAGTTGTATCAATGTATCACAACCGATTTCGGTTACTGTGTAATGGATTAGTGCTTATTCTGAGCCAAAGCAACTGTTGAGCTAAAGGCACACTATGATGATGTAGGTGTAGTTCACATGGATTTTCATGTCAATATGTGTAATAAAATGTGAGTAATGTTTTTTTTTCTTTCATGCTATGATGATGGTATTTTACTGAAACCGGTTATGATCATAAAGAAAGATTAATACAGCTTTGTAGAGTGCCTTTTCTCTAATATATAACGGCTGTTGGAAGTCGCCTGGAGAAAATATACTTTTTCATTTCCACTCTTCATATTACGAAATGAAAACGCAAACACATGCAGAATTAACAGAATAAAGCGCGTTACAGTAAGATCTATAGAAGTGTAATACCACCGGAAGCATAAAAGACTGAGGTAAAACCCAATTTCATTTTAAGAACCCTTGGCTAAGAGGTTCATGAAATAAGTAAATCTGACAAAGTGATACAAAGCAGGGAAAGCACCATAAAGAGGATAGAAAAGAGAGAGATTCTGTAAAATTTAATTCCATTGCCGCTTTTAAGCATTAGAGTACACACAGCGCCTTCTATTAGCTTCGCATTACTGCCAGACGGCTGAGTTGTTGCGAACAGCGGCGCCCGAGTTTGCGCCAAATACAAGCCTGCACATATTAAGTTACAGCAGCAGCAGCAGCAGCAGCAGGAGAAGGTGGGCCAAGTGTTGGCTGCCCTGAGAGGCAGCCGTTGCGTCTAATTCCTGCCGGTGCTAGCGTCGCGATATTACAGCCCAGAGCCTGCCAACCACTTCTCAAAGTCGCCCCCTACAACTTCTTGGCATCTCGTTGTCGGCTTGTTGCAAGGTGACCTACCCTGAGTTTGGCTAACTACGTTCCTGCAGACTCCTAAAGCACAGTCCATAAATTTCATTTGCCAGAGTCTTTCTTACAGTTAAACTCGTTGTTAGTTTTCTGAGCTAACAGTTCTTTGATTTATCAGCGAGTTTCTATTCCTTATTTGTATCTGCACGATTTCCTCTCTGTGCGAGTCTCAAAACAGCGCTTGCACTCAATGTCCTGAGTTGATGTTGGGATGTTTTCCAATCTCCGTCTTTCTCTATAGCTTTCTCTTTGTAATGCTCCACCTAGTATATACGGAAGCTATTCCCTAAAAATACCTTTTGAAGTACCTGCACCAGCAGAATAGAAAAGCGGAAAACACAAGTCCGGAAACAATTTATTGGACTTACCAAAACGAAACAATAATAAAATTTCCGAAAGGACAACAGACTCGATCCCAACTTCGGATCGACACAAATTTAAAATAACAAATAATAATAGAAAAGACCCGACTCTTCACGTGGAATGATCACAATACACAATTCTACAAGGTCAAGATGTTCGTAGACTACATCATCTGCAAAAGAGCGGGCAGCTGGAAGAGACGTCTAGCCGTGGATGCCGGGGTGGCAACACAGACGACGTCGGTTTTCCTGGTGAATATACGTCCTCTGATTCAGGTATCCCGTGTTGCTTGGACGTGAAGTGGGTTGCCGAAGAAGTAGGCGCTACGATGTATTGTATTAAGTGGGCGGCCACAGCCTTTGTGGTGTCCGTTCTTTCGGACATGAGACACCATTTTGATCTTGCAACCACTGTGAATGAAGACACGAAGGAAATAAAGACATTAAATTTTCAACTTTCTCTATTGATGTAAATGAATTCCCATTGGGGGCTAATGTATTATCTTTGTGTCTTGATTCATAGTGGCTGCAAAATTGTGTACGTTCTTTCAGACGTGTCCGAAACAACAGACACCATATACTGTATATAATTACGGTGATGACGGTCAATGATTCCTTCAGTGCAGATGCAGACAAAGCAGGACTGTTACGGGAATCGGCGTGATGCTGCCAGTAATGAGGCTTACGAGTAGGGGGACTACATGAGTAGTGTGTGGTATTAGTTAAGAATTTGGGCCTGACGGAAAGCGTGCAAGGTAGTCCATGCGGCAGTGGAGACCACTTTGTCCGGATGGCCTAGTGGTCAGCGTATCTGCCTAGCGACCAAGAGACCTGGATTCGATCTTGTGTAGCACAAATTATCAACTTGCCCCATCATCGACATAAATCAGTGCCCACTGGCAGTTAATGTCGCTAATTCCTTATTGTCTTTATTCCCTAAATACTTAAAATACGACTTATCATACTGTCTTTTCTTGAGTGGTAGGGAAGACGAGGGGTCTCGGGTCACATCTACCCAACGGCTTTGGAAATCTTGTAGTAGGACACATTGTTTTATATGAAAAGTGTATGTAAAAGTCAACCTGAAGATCATTTACTTTGTATTTTAACTGTGTATACCTGGCATTCTACGGATCGGAGCGTGGAATGTCAGATCCCTTAATCGGGCAGGTAGGTTAGAAAATTTAAAAAGGGAAATGGATAGGTTAAAGTTAGATATAGTGGCGATTAGTGAAGTTCGGTGGCAGGAGGAACAAGACCTTTCGTCAGGTGATTACAGGGTTATAAATACAAAATCAAATAGGGGTAATGCAGGAGTAGGTTTAATAATGAATAAAAAAATAGGAGTGCGGGTTAGCTACTACAAACAGCATAGTGAACGCATTATTCTGACCAAGATAGACACAAAGCCCATGCCTACTGCAGTAGTACAAGTTCATATGCCAACTAGCTCTGCAGATGATGAAGAAATTGATGAAATGTATGACGAGATAAAAGAAATTATTCAGGTAGTGAAGGGAGACGAAAATTTAATAGTCATTGGTGACTGGAATTCGTCAGTAGGAAAAGGGAGAGAAGGAAACATAGTAGGTGAATATGGATTGGGGGGAAGGAATGAAAGAGGAAGCCGCCTTGTAGAATTTTGCACAGAGCATAACTTAATCATAGCTAACACTTGGTTCAAGAATCATAAAAGAAGGTTGTATACCTGGAAGAATTCTGGAGATACTAAAAGGTATCAGATAGATTATATAATGGTAAGACAGAGATTTAGAAACCAGGTTTTAAATTGTAAGACATTTCCAGGGGCAGATGTGGATTCTGACCACAATCTATTGGTTATGAACTGCAGATTGAAACTGAAGAAACTGCAAAAAGGTGGGAATTTAAGGAGATGGGACCTGGATAAACTGAAAGAACTAGAGGTTGTAGAGAGTTTCAGGGAGAGCATAAGGGAACAATTGACAGGAATGGGGGAAAGAAATACAGTAGAAGAAGAATGGTTAGCTCTGAGGGATGAAGTAGTGAAGGCAGCAAAGGATCAAGTAGGTAAAAAGACGAGGGCTAATAGAAATCCTTGGGTAACAGAAGAAATATTGAATTGAATTGATGAAAGGAGAAAATATAAAAATGCAGTAAATGAAGCAGGCAAAAAGGAATACAAACGTCTCAATAATGAGATCGACAGGAAGTGCAAAATGGCTAAGCAGGGATGGCTAGAGGACAAATGTAAGGATGTAGAGGCTTGTCTCACTAGGGGTAAGATAGATACTGCCTACAGGAAAATTAAAGAGACCCACTTGTATGAATATCAAGAGCTCAGATGGCAACCCAGTTCTAAGCAAAGAAGGGAAGGCAGAAAGGTGGAAGGAGTATATAGAGGGTTTACACAAGGGCGATGTACTTGAGGACAATATTATGGAAATGGGAGAAGATGTAGATGAAGATGAAATGGGAGGTAAGATACTGCGTGAAGAGTTTGACAGGGCACTGAAAGACCTGAGTCGAAACAAGGCCCCGGGAGTAGACAACATTCCATTAGAACTACTGATGGCCTTGGGAGAGCCATTCATGACAAAACTCTACCATCTGATGAGCAAGATGTATGAGACAGGCGAAATACCCACAGACTTCAAGAAGAATATAATAATTCCAATCCCAAAGAAAGCAGGTGTTGACAGATGTGAAAATTACCGAAGTATCAGTTTAATAAGTCACAGCTGCAAAATACTAACGCGAATTCTTTACAGACGAATGGAAAAACTGGTAGAAGCGGACCTCGGTGAAGATCAGTTTGGATTCCGTAGAAATGTTGGAACACGTGAGGCAATACTAACCTTACGATTTATCTTAGAAGAAAGATTAAGAAAAGGCAAACCTACGTTTCTAGCATTTGTAGGCTTAGAGAGAGCTTTTGACAACGTTAACTGGAATACTCTCTTTCAAATTCTGAAGGTGGCAGGGGTAAAATACAATGAGCGAAAGGGTATTTACAATTTGTACAGAAACCAGATGCAGTTATAAGAGTCGAGGGGCATGAAAGGGAAGCAGTGGTTGGGAAAGGAGTGAGACAGGGTTGTAGCCTCTCCGCGATGTTATTCAATCTGTATATTGAGTAAGCAGTAGAGGAAACAAAAGAAAAATTCGGAGTAGGTTTAAAAATGCATGGAGAAGAAGTAAAAACTTTGAGGTTCGCCGATGACATTGTAATTCTGTCAGAGACAGCAAAGGACCTGGAAGAGCAGTTGAACGGAATGGACAGTGTCTTGAAAGGAGGATATAAGATGAACATCAACAAAAGCAAAACGAGGATAATGGAATGTAGTCAAATTAAATCGGGTGATGCTGAGGGAATTAGATTAGGAAATGAGACACTTAAAGTAGTAAAGGAGTTTTGCTATTTAGGGAGCAAAATAACTGATGATGGTCAAAGTAGAGAGGATATAAAATGCAGACTGGCAATGGCAAGGAAATCTTTTCTGAATAAGAGAAATTTGCTAACATCGAGTATAGATTTAAGTGTCAGTAAGTCGTTTCTGAAAGTATTTGTATGGAGTGTAGCCATGTATGGAAGTGAAACATGAACGATAACCAGTTTGGACAAGAAGAGAATAGAAGCTTTCGAAATGTGGAGCTACAGAAGAATTCTGAAGATAAGGTGGGTAGATCACGTAACTAATGAGGAGGTATTGAATAGGATTGGGGAGAAGAGAAGTTTGTGGCACAACTTGACTAGAAGAAGGGATCGGTTGGTAGGACATGTTTTGAGGCATCAAGGGATCACAAATTTAGCATTGGAGGGCAGCGTGGAGGGTAAAAATCGTAGCGGGAGACCAAGAGATCAATACACTAAGCAGCCCGCATCTCGTGGTCGTGCGGTAGCGTTCTCGCTTCCCACGCCCGGGTTCCCGGGTTCGATTCCCGGTGGGGTCAGGGATTTTCTCTGCCTCGTGATGGCTGGGTGTTGTGTGCTGTCCTTAGGTTAGTTAGGTTTAAGTAGTTCTAAGTTCTAGGGGACTTGTGACCACAGCAGTTGAGTCCCATAGTGCTCAGAGCCATTTGAACCATTTGAATACACTAAGCAGATTCAGAAGGATGTAAGTTGCAGTAGGTACTGGGAGATGAAGAAGCTTGCACAGGATAGAGTAGCATGGAGAGCTGCATCAATCCAGTCTCAGGACTGAGGACCACAACAACAACAACATACCTGAAATCAAAATGAATAGGCATCGATTTACAATTTAATCATGCCAATCACTACGAAGAATACCAACTTCTGCAAATGTACTTCAAAGTAACAGTACCAGCTGTAAGACCCAAAGAAAATAATGCAAAGCAGCGGTGTTAATAATAGCACTACGCTACTCCTTTAGTGACTTACATTTACTTTATTTAGAATGCACTTGTGAATCGCAACAAAAATTGTTCAAAGGAAAGAGATCTGTAGGACCAGTACCAGGTTAGGAACCATGCACTTTGACGTAGGCACATAGTGCTATCGCTTGCTGGTTCACCTAAATTGTGAAGACGATCCTGTCACAAACTCTGCTGTACGATATTTCGTGCTTGGGCATTACGTGACGGTACTGGGCGGAGCATGTGAGGCCCAACGTGCGAAAAAGCTTACCACTGTACATTCCAAAAGTCAGAATTACGTACTCTCAGAATTACGTTACAAATATTTGCGCAGGATCGATTACTGGGAATAATATTCTGCAAGTGTGTGAAGAATGCTCCTTCAAATACAAGGTCAATTTGCTGACGTGTTCTTGTTGGTACCGTACTCATGACGACACATAAGAGTGTGGCCTACCTGCAGGGGCAGGAGAGCGAGGTGCTTTCTCTGCGGCATCCTGACACAGCTTCATACAGATACGAAACGTGCCTACCAGCTACCTAGTTTCTGCTACTTCTCTAAGTCTCTCAGCTAAATTCTTTTGACTACATTTCACCATCACCATCCAGAAATATATAGATCATTGTAACTACGAGAGGTCTTTAGGATTTTTGGTAGGGTTGCGAATAAGAAAAGAAATAATACTGCACGAAATTTCAAAAATCTATGTATGTTCAGTTACACAAGGAAAACAACCTTTCCTTTATTTTTGTTTGGTGTATTTTTAAATATTTCAGTCTAGGTAGTGTTATATAATTACAAATAAGAGGTGAACGTTCTACAAAGCATGCTGACACTAATAATGATAGTCTCAAATCGGTGGATTCAGCTTTTGAAAAGTAAATATGCTGATGTAACGGCCAATCATGACAAGCTAGCGTGACATAATATACGTTTTAACATCACAACCGAACGTGCACTGAATGTTTAACTCTTTAACAGAAACCTGTTTCACTTCCATTGCTCTTGACATTAAGTATTTTCATGTAATCTAAAGTGCATATATGCTAGTTTATGAACCGACAGTTTCAGTTAGTTGGTTGGTTTAAAGGGGGAAGGGGGGGGGGGGAGGGGAGAAAGCACCAAACTGCGACAGTTTCAGTAATAGCTTCATTATTCAACCTGTCTTTCGCTATTACAGTCTCAGTTTTATTTTCAAGTGGATTGTTACATCTCTTATTAACAGGAAAACTTGAAGTGCCAAACCAACTGACAACCTCGTAACATAGTTTTACATACTTCCTTGAAAAATTGTTTAGCATATATCCAAAATTAGTCTATAACATGGGTCTTTGAGATATCTAGAAGAGTCATTACTAGTGCTATTGGTTTATCGGGAACTACATTACGTCCTTTTAGTTCAGTGCGAAGTAAAATAACGCTTCTTTTAAAATTACGTCTTGCAGTTGATGAATCTGTTGCGTGTGTAGCTTCCCAGGATGCCGTAAGTTTTATGTTGGCATCATGCGTACATTTTGCATAGTTTTACCAATAACACCGTAAAATCCATGGTTCCCCTATCTCTCACTCCTAATATTGTGAACTTTTATCGTATTTTATTACAAGTGGCTGGGCACTCCTGTTAAGCTGTGTGTGATCTTGAGTTGTTGCTGTTACGTCGAACGATGATTTCGCAAAAATTAGTGACAATTACACATTGATAAGTGCTTCGACTTAAATCGCACTTATTATTGAAGGTAAATCACGCATCAATCTATTTGACTGTTGTTAAGACGCTCGTACTTTTCGCGGCGTATTTAATCATATTTCCCGGATATCATTCTCTCTAGAAACAACACTCATCATTGCACTTCATTTTTATCTTAGATATCCTTATGTTAAGTCAAATTTTCTCACTAAAACACAGTGTCTGTTCACACAAGTGGGCCACAAACAGCGAAAACAAATCTTGAATATTTTGCTGCTCATATTGATAAATACTGTTACGAAAAGTCGATCTCGAGTCCTGAAGAGAAAAAATTTGAAAATAATTCTTTTAATTCAACTTTAACTACTTAAAGAGACTATCTCTGAATGAAATCAACTTTAATTATTACTAACAGAACGAGACTGACAAGACATGTAGCGGAAGTAAATTTTAGGAAATTTTTCAATTAAAATGACATTTCCTCTTAATTTCCAACAGGATATACTTTTGGCCAGCGGCCTTGCCGCAGCGGTAAGTCCGGTTCCCGTCACATCACCGAAGTTAAGCATTGTCAGGCTGGGCTAACACTTGGACGGGTGACCATCCGATCTGTCGAGCGCTGTTGGCAAGCGGGGTGCACTCAGCCCTTGTGAGGCAAACTGAGGTGCTGCTTGATTGAGAAGTAGCAGCTGCGGTCTCGTAAACTGACAAACAGCCGGGTGAGCTGTGTGATGACCACATACCCCTCCAAATCCGCATCCAGTGACGCCTGTGGGCTGACGGTGACACGACGGCTGGTCGGTACCGTTGGGCCTTTAGAGACCTCTTCGGACGGACTTGACTTTTTTAGTTTAGTATATACTTTTCGCTTGAGAAACTAAGCAACTTAAATTAATGAAATATTATTCAAATACTACCCATAAAATCTGTAATTCAGCCAATTCTTAGAAAAAATTACCACGCCAATTACTGTGTTGACTGCAATCTGTTACTTACTTAACAATTGGTAATTTGACTGGATCTAAGCAAAAACAGTAAGAACATGGTTTAAATGTTCACAGCATACGGGACTCTGCTGATTTTGTCAACGAACTGGGGGCTCTCCACTTAAGTAGTTCGGATCTTCTAGTGAGTTTTGATGTAGTTTCCCTTTTCACAAAAGTACCTCTAGCGGGTTCCTTGACGCGAATTGGTCAACAGTTAGAATCGGACATCACTGCTTTGTTTCAACATGCTCTTTCCTCGACCTGTTTTATGTTTAATCAGGAATATTTTAAACAGTCTGGCGGTGTCTCCATGGGCAGCCCTCTGTCTCCTCCGGTGGCTAACGTTTTTATGGAGGACATTGAGGAAAGAGCACTTGAATCAGCGGTTTGTAAACCAACTGTTTTTTGGAGATACGTCGATGATACTTTCATAGTGTGGCCCCACGGAGAAGAAAATTCAATGGGAGTTTTGATAAGGTTCACTGATGACATTGTAATTCTGTCAGAGACAGCAAAGGACTTGGAAGAGCAGTTGAACGGAATGGACAGTGTCTTGAAAGGAGGATATAAGGTGAACATCAACAAAAGCAAAACGAGAATAATGTAATGTAGTCGAACTAAGTCGGGTGATGCTGAGGGAATTAGATTAGGAAATGAGACACTTAAAGTAGTAAACGAGTTTTGCTATTTGGGGAGCAAAATAACTCATGATGGTCGAAGTAGAGAGGATATAAAATGTAGACTGGCAATGGCAAGGAAAGCGTTTCTGAAGAAGAGAAACTTGTTAACATCAAGTATAGATTTAAGTGTCAGGAAGTCGTCTCTGAAAGTATTTGTATGGAGTGTAGCCATGTATGGAAGTTAAACATGGACGATAAATAGTTTGGGCAAGAAGAGAATAGGAGCTTTCGAAATGTGGTGCTACAGAAGAATGCTGAAGATTAGATGGATAGATCATATAACTAATGAGGAGGTACTGAACAGAATTAGGGAGAAGAGGAGTTTGTGGCACAACTTGACTAGAAGAAGGGATCGGTTGGTAGGACATGTTCTGAGGCATGAAGGGATCACCAATTTAGTATTGGAGGGCAGCGTGGAGGGTAAAAATCGTAGAGGGAGACCAAGAGATGAATACACTAAGCAGATTCAGAAGGATGTAGGCTGCAGTACGTACTGGGAGATGAAGAAGCTTGCACAGGATAGAGCAGCATGGAGAGCTGCATCAAACCAGTCTCAGGACTGACGAACACAACAACAACTCCATCCATGAGAATATTCGATTTTCTATGGAACTAGAGAAAGATGGTTGCCTTCCATTCATGGATGTTTTGGTTAAACGGAAGAGTGACGGCTCGGTGGGCCATTCTGTGTATCGTAAGGCCACTCTCACTTATTTGTACTTGCATTCTTCAAGTTGCCATCACACATTCCAAATCATGAGTATGCTTAAAACCCTTGTGCACAGGGCATATACGGTGTCGGATGTTTAGAATTTGCCTAAGGAACTTGCACATTTAAGGACGGTGTTCAGTGACAATTGATACTCGACCAAGCAAATTAACAGGGCTTTCTCAACTAAAGCCAGGAACCGGGAAGTGGACAAAGATGAGAATGTGACAACAAAGCCCATTGCTTTTCTTCCCTTCGTTGGAAATATCTGCTTCAAAAAAACCAGCATTCTTAATAATTTTCATGTGAAAGTGGTTTTTCGTCCACCTTCCAAGATTTCGCATCTGCTGGGAACAGTGAAGGATGATTTGTTACTGTGGAAGGCGGGAATTTATAAAATACCGTGTCAATGTGGTATGGCCGATATAGGACAGACAAAGCGTACAGTGGAAGAGCGTTGTACGGAACATCAACATTGCACTCTCCTTCGTCAACCTAGTAAGTCTGCAGTTGCGGAACATTGCATTTTCAACGGACATTCAATGGAGTGTGACAAAACTCCGATTTTAGCCACAGCAGCAACCTTTTGGGATTCCATCATCAAAGAATTCGTTGAAATACCCACTGCTGATAATCCAATGAATCGTGACATTGGTTACCAATTGCATAACGCGTCGAATCTCGTCATCTCCGAAATTTGCTCGAGACGAAGACGCCAGAAGACTACGATAGCTGCAATACCAACGGAAGCTGAGTCTTGCAGTGCTGATTGTCTATTTTAATGGGTGCTAGATCTTTTAATTTACTACCTGAACCATTTTCGCTTCGTAGTTACGTCTCATAAAAATACTATGCTGTGAAGGGTTATTTAATTTTCACGAATGCTGAAGATATGTTTATTTAAATTTTTCCACCCCTGGCGATTTTGCATCTTAAGTGCTATTATCGGCTGTTTCATTTTTAATGGAAGTTAAAAAAATTCCCACCAGCAGCATCTTTCACTTCCTAAATTTACCAACTTCCACCAAAGCGCATGTAAGTTCCATGCCACCGCTATCTTGATGACGTCATGTGTTCAGGTTAACTGATTATGCCACTGCATCTGTAATTTAGGAAAGCCCCTGTAACTGCATTTAGGCTATCCGACAGGCAAATTGAGAGTGGTCCAGAACGCCCAGAAATTTTTGTGTGTGGAGCTCATCTCAGCGTAGAGGAACGCAGACGTAATACGGAATATTTACATCTCTTGTTTCTGGAAACCGCAAGTAAAATAAATGCGTATCGTACTAAGCCTCATTTAGCTTCTGTAGAACTACAGGTCACGACGTAATACTTAACTATGCATTATAAAATAGGTAGGAGCAACTGTCAGACTTTTCCTTGAAAATCCACCTTAAAAGATGAACGTTTTTCACATTCTTAGCTTGATAACTCATTTACCAACATTTCAGTAGGAAACCAATTGCGACTGGGTCATCTACAAAGACTAGCTAAAAGCTCTGAATTGTGAATTAGATGCAGATAAATTTACCAGCTTGGAACAAAATACATATCTTGCTTTCAGTAGTAATAGACAAGCATTTGTGTCACTGCAGATACCACCTGCGTTGTAAGCTCGATGGATTGATCAGGTATCAGTATCAAATAGTTTGAGAGAATGTTTGTGGTTAGTTCCTTGTTTCAACAGTTTTGATATTAACGAGCGTTGCTGTTAGGAGTAGTAGAGAAACCAGTTAGCACTTGATGCACGTACATTTATCTCGAAAAACACCATGGTTGGTTTGTGGGATGAAAGGGACCAGACTGCTACGGTCAGCGGTCAAAAACACCATGTATTTAATAATTATAAACTCTGAAAAATATTCAAATATCTACACCGAAACAGATGTAAACGTGTCAGAGGGCTTCATTTTTAAAACAGCAGCTTAAGGGAATCACTATATGTGAAAATTTATAATGAGGTGCAGAAGGAAAAGGAACCTACAGTGATATGCGTCCAAGATGAAGGAAGTGCAAATTTTGTTTTCGGCAGTCCTTCCACCTTGCATTATATGAATATCATTTTTATGTCCTTTGTAGCAGACGAAGTGTGGAAATTCGGCTCTTTATACAGTAACTGAATACGTTGTGCAAGTGAAATAACGAAATAGGAATGGAATATTCATTCTGAATTCGGTTCTCAGATACGACTGTGAGTCTGTTGCCTCGTTAGCAATATCCAGCGATCGCACTTTTGTATTACCGTCACCTGAGCGTGCAAGAAAGGAGAATCAGATAATTATATATTATTATAACAGTGCTCTATGGAAGAAATCTGTCCAGACATGCAGAAACAATACACAGAATTGAAATTCATCTTGGTCACAAAATAATCGTGTAGTTTGTCTGAACTTCCACATATTTTATAATTTTTTGGTGTGTTAAGTATTTGAGAAGTTCCATCTTTTATTTTCATTGCTTCGCAAAAGACTGAATCCGACGTTTGGCTTAACATTAACAATGCTTCTGATATGTCCAACTAGCTTCTAGAACAAATAGCGATACGAATGATGACCGTTGTTGGTTACAAAAGCATCCTCAGGTATTCACACATTCTAAAACGAGCATCAATCATACGTCAGGTATGACGGAAGGACATTTACGCTGATAACTCGAGGGTTGCCTGGTTTCATCTTCGCGTTTTCATTAAGCGATTTAAAGAAATCAAGGAAAAACCGGAGTATGAATCGCTAGAAGTGCTCTAGAAATGCTTCCTTACGAAAGTGAATGCGGTGACGTGTCGTCTCAATTGGTGAACACAGTTATTATGTTTCATGCAGTGTAGTTCTCTAGAAAGTATCGTCAGCTATAGACAGATTAGTAGCGTTCTTACTAGTCGCTAAGTATCTCGTATTTCGCAGTGCGGTCTAAAACTGCAGTGTTGTATTTCCAAAGCAAATCGTAATATTGATACGATTAGTAGTAATAATAATAGTAATAATAATAATAAAAATAGTAATAATAATTACTTTCACAGGTTCACCCTACGGTGAAAAGCCGATTGCGCAGTGTTTGTATGCTCTGCTCGGACGCATTCTCGCCGTCGACGGACAGGCGTGTTTTGCTTGGTGAAGTGCTGAGATTCAAATCTTCGTCTTACTATAGAAATAGCGTCCAGATTCTGTCTCGTAATTTGCTGTGTACAAATTTATTGCCTGGGATTGACTAAAAACAAATTTACATAAATACTTGTTCTCTCACACAGCTGATGTGTTCAGATGAAACTCCAGTTCCTTGACAATAAATATTCTCAACAACGCCACTTCTCATGAATTATCAAGACTGTGTTGAAGCCCAGGGCAGAGTGTCAGGAAAAAATTATATCTAGTCCATTACATAAAGACAATACAATACTTGAAAGGGGATGAGGAATCAAAGTTCAGGGATATATTGCCATGACAGCTTCCTATCCGCTCACTATACTGGTAAAATATGCAAGTTTCATGGAAACGGTCTTGATATTTATATTTTCAGTCTTAAATTTCTTCCCTATGAAATCCACTATATGTTACAAGAACAGTAAGGGAAATTCGAAATCAGAATACTGCAGGACTATAATGCAGTCAACATAATTTCGCATTAACCTCATTTAGCCTGAATGCTTTATAAGGTAGAAGTAAGATCTGGAAACGTAGATTACACGTCGTTCATATTAATAATGTGACAAGTAACGGTTCATACAGCAAAGCTGTGGCAACAAACCAGTAGTTCACCATCTATCATTGGTGATCAAAATTTAGGAATAATGAATTCGATAAATACACTAAATCGTGTGTATGTATTTGTGTTTGTCGGTTAGGGGCGATCAACGACAGGTTATCAGAGACAGTACAAAATTATTAGAAACGAATGTGGCCAAGTTGTTAGTCAAGCAAGGGTCATGAACCAAATAGTTTTATCTTGTAACTTAGATTTTGCATATCTTATGGAAAAGAATGACCATGAGAGCAGTTGTTTTTTATTTTTTGTGACAATGACCTTATATCAGCCTGTCTGCCTCATGTATCGTTATATGCAAATGGTTTATAAATGTTAATCTACGTTCAGATCCGATGATAGCACCTTTAGTGTGTTGAAACCGGTTATCCAGTAAACAGTATTTAAGCGATCTTAGCATCTGAATTATTTCTACAACAGAGGGATCGCCCAACTACGCACTATGTGTTCACTGCAAAATACGCATGAGCCAGGCACCCGTATAACACATCGAAAACTTCGCCCAGAAGTTTTAGGGAACGGGTCGGACAATTCAAAAAATTTTAGATTGTGTCCCGTTTTCGTTTGACTAACAAAACGGAGGGAAAATCTGTCGGCAAAGGAGCTGTCATTCTCTGGTGAGAAAATAAAACACAGTCTAGTAAAATGTGGCGCACTGTGATGTGCCACGGAGGTGCGGTTTCTACAGAATTATATTCACCCTTTGATTCTTATATCACAGAACTTTTGTTTCATGACAACATTAAGGTCAGGACGACCTCAGATGGTTTAGTTATTTTACTTTTTACAAAAGGTAATGGAACTTTAAGTGTTTTCAAAACCGACCGTGTATGCAACAAGAGATTTTATTCAGCAACTGCCACTGAACGGTTTCATTTTACGAAAAGCACCACGCATTGGATTGTCCTCTAGTCTAAGCAAGGAGCCTTGCGTAATACGGCTGCGGCCTATGCAAAGGCGACTAAGGAGGGTGTCATCTCACGTGCTTAGCTGGAGGGAGATACGCCTCGTCCGCATTGTCAACTGTACTAGATACAGCTTATTAGCCGGCCGCGGTGGCCGTGCGGTTCTAGGCACTTCAGTTCGGAACCGCGTGACTGCTACGGTCGCAGGTTCGAATCCGGCCTCGGGCATGGATGTGTGTGATGTCCTTAGGTTAGTTAGGTTTAAGTAGTTCTAGGTTCTAGGGGACTGATGACCTCAGATGTTGAGTCCCATAGTGCTCAGAGCCATTTGAACCATTTGAACAGCTTATTATGTCACTTCCAGCCACACTTCTGCCAATCGACACTTGATCTTTCACCTCAACTACGAGGCGATAGTGTGTAGTGGGATGGCGCACTGAAGTACCTCAAGTTCATGATATGCCTCCTTGGCTGCTACATCCTTCCTTTCCTTCTCCGTAATACCCATGTGTACTGGTACGCAGCAGAAAGACACATCCTTGTCCAACCTTGGTAGGTGGAGGCGGGTGTCCTAGATATTCTTGACTACTTTATGTGTTGGGTAGAAGCGTTGAAGAGAGTGCCGGGCATTCAGGAATTCGTAATGGACAAGGAATTTAGCATTGGAAAGACGTCTCCTCTGGTCCAGTGCCTGCGAAACCACTGGTAATTCTACGATATGAAATTTATAGGCAGTGGGATCGGAACAGAGCAGCCAAAGGAGTCTCACTGTTTAGGGGCATCCGTAAATACAGCTATAGAATTGTGGTGCTCACTTAAAGCGTCATAAAATAAGGTATTAAGAACATATGCAGGAGTGCTGTTGCTGTTGTAATGCACTAAATCTCAAATTACATTGGGCCTCTGCAGCAATCAGCGTTGCAGGTGGCTAGAACCCTGGATTTGAGGCTCTACTCACTCCATATCGAGTGACACGAACAGTTGCTGCATATGGATCCCAAACTGCCACGTTGCCAGTGGATGATTGGACAAAGAACGATCCAGAGGCGAACGAAAAACAGTATGGTATGCAACTGAGTTAGGGGCAGCAAGGAACTCATATGCTTCACCCATCATGAGCAGCTGCCGCAAGATGATGAGTAGTGGTTCCGCAGCCTCAGCACAGAGGCTGGTTATGAGGCAGGGCCTATAAGACCTGTGACCCGCTTAATTCCCTCTTGGTAGGTAACAATGATGTTCGGATAAGAAGGCCCCGCTGATCCATACACACGGCACCCATAGTCTAGACGATATCGCACGAGTTCCATACAAAACTGGAGCAGACGAGCCCCGTCCGCTCCCTAAGACCTGTGGGTTCTGGCTTTCAGGTCTCTCAGGCGTGGCAACCAAAACAGTCAGAAGTTCAAAATGAAGGCTAGAAACCTCATTGAGTCTTTACAATGTAGAAGGGTGCCCCTGATACGCAAGCCAGGTAAATGAAATAAGGTGTGAACGCTTGAAAAGCAAGCACACACACAAGCTCGCACACACACACACACACACACACACACACACACACACACACATACAGACACACACACATGCACTTAAGCGCACCTTTGTCACCTACCCCTCCAGCATCTGCACTGTTAGATGCAACTGATATGTCACTGTTGCAACACTGCAGGAGGAACAGAAAGCTCCAAAATAGTCCTCAAATGAACAGCAATTTACAAGACTCCTTACCGTTGACGTATTACTGTTTAAGGCAATGACAAACAGAGTAACCCTTAAAACATTGCCCTGAGGATCCGACAGTACGACACGAAATATGGATCTAAATACTGCTTAGATAGGACGGACCGTATTGAGATGGGGAGGTGGCCACCTGAGCCCCACAGGTGAAGCTGTCCTAGAATATTGTGTCTCCAAGTAGTGTTGTGCGCCTTACTGATGTCAGAGAAGATAACAACACAGCGATGGTTACGTATTAGAGCCTACTGACTATCTGCCTCTAGCAGGATTGCGTTGTCTGCAGTAGGTGAATCTACACTGAGAGTTGCCAGGGCTCTAACATCCACACTAGGCGACGGTTAACCATTCGCTCCTGGGTCTTCCCTACACAACTAGTTAAGGCGACTCTCTGGTAACTACTGGACACGTTCGGTCGTTCTTGATTTGAGGAAAGGTATGAAAATTGCCTCCTACAATGTCTGCCACATTGAAACTTCGAGGTGGGTTCTCTTTGCCGCTGCTTACAAATGTCGATGCATGATGTACTGGTCTTGACTGGGTTCAGAATCACAACACGCAGACAGTGCCAAATCCAGCCTCGACATGGAGAAAGGGATTGTGGGATCCAAAATTCTGCTGGTCCCTCTCTAAAGTCGCCCTGTAGCTTGGAATGCCGGATCATGGCTGGCATTGGCAGTTGCCATTACAAACCGCTCTGTCATAGTATGGGCGCTGTCACTGCACGTTGTTTGCAGACCCCCAAGTTTCAGCACTTTTGCTATTGGTAAATGACTGCAAATTTATGTAGAAGAAGTGGAACGGTAGATAGTGTCCAGAAATCCTTGCCGTTAAATTTCCTTGCTCTCCTTAATGATGCGTTGAGCTTAGGCTCTCGCAGCTCGGAGGCTATTGGGCAGAACTTAAACCACTGTAGGGCCACACGAATTCGAAGCGCTCGTGGTTTAAGTGTAGCGTCTTTGATAAATAATAAAAAAAAAAACCATGCTTCTTTCCGGGTTCAAACATCACGACGCTTAAACTTTAACCAACATCATCAGGTGTGGCAACCTAAGACTTTTGGCCGAGGAAATCACTCTCTTTCAGCCAACAGCCTTATCAAAGAGGCCGTAGGAGCGGATAGAGGTTCAGGGCGTTCTCCTGCCCTGGGGTGGAAAGTTGTTTCTAAAGGCGGAAAAATCGTAAATGATCTACGGCAAGAGGATGCAGAAGGCAATGGAAACCAGTTCGTTAACGACAAATAATGTGTATCAAAAAATGGCTCTGAGCACTATGGGACTCAACATCTTTGGTCATCAGTCCCCTACAACTTAGAGCTACTTAAACCTAACTAACCTAAGAACATCACACACATCCATGCCCGAGGCAGGATTCGAATCTTCGACCGTAGCAGCAGCGCAGTTCCAGCCTGAAGCGCCTATATCCGTTCGGCCACTCAGGCCGGCAATGTGTATCGATAGGATATCTGGCCTGTAATTGAAAAAGTAGCGTTGTGGTATCTCCATTGGCAAAACATTCCGGACTAGTCCCTCATTCTGATCTCCGAGAGCGTACTGCCTATGAAAATGTGAACGTGAGACAAAGACTGAATAACCAACGAATGGATAACGTTTTACGAGACGTGACGTGGAATATCAGAAGTTTTAACATGGGAGAAAAGCTATAAAATTTGAAACTAGAAATTCTAAGGCTCTGCCTAGATATAGTGGGCGTCAGTGCAGTGAAATGGAAAGAAGGCAAGGATTTCTTATCAAATGATTGTAGGATAATATCAACAGCAGCAGAAATTATTACAACGGGAGTAGATACCGTTATAAACGTCAGAGAGTGATTTTCTGTGAACAGTTTAGTGATAGGGTGGTTCCCATCAGAACCGACAGCAAACCAACAAACACAACGATAGTTCAGGTATACATCCTATTTCGGAAGCAGAAGATGAAGATACAGAGAAAGTAATTAAGTACATAAAGCGAGATGAAAATCTAGTAGTCGTGGGGGACTGGCTTGTTGAAGAGAAAAGAGTAGAAAATAGGTTTACGAGAGAATATGGGCTTCGTCCCCCCATGAACCATGGACCTTGTCGTTGGTGGGGAGGCTTGCGTGCCTCAGCGATGCAGATAGCCGTACCGTAGGTACAACCACAACGGAGGGGTATCTGTTGAGAGGCCAGACAAACGTGTGGTTCCTGAACAGGGGCAGCAGCCTTTTCAGTAGTTGCAAGGGCAACAGTCTGGATGATTGACTGATCTGGCCTTGTAACAATAACCAAAACGGCCTTGCTGTGCTGGTACTGCGAACGGCTGAAAGCAAGGGGAAACTACAGCCGTAATTCTTCCCGAGGGCATGCAGCTTTACTGTATGATTAAATGATGATGGCGTCCTCTTGGGTAAAATATTCCGGAGGTAAAATAGTCCCCCATTCGGATCTCCGGGCGGGGACTACTCAAGAGGATGTCGTTATCAGGAGGAAGAAAACTGGCGTTCTACGGATCGGAGCGTGGAATGTCAGGTCCCTTAATCGGGCAGGTAGGTTGGAAAATTTGAAAAGGGAAATGGATAGGTTAAAGTTAGATATAGTGGGAATTAGTGAAGTTCGGTGGCAGGAGGAACAAGACTTCTGGTCAGGTGACTACAGGGTTATAAACACAAAGTCAAATAGGGGTAATGCAGGAGTAGGTTTAATAATGAATAGGAAAATAGGAACGCGGGTAAGCTACTACAAACAGCTTAGTGAACGCATTATTGTGGCCAAGATAGATACGAAGCCCACACCTACTACAGTAGTACAAGTTTATATGCCAACTAGCTCTGCAGATGACGAAGAAATTGAAGAAATGTATGATGAAACAAAAGAAATTATTCAGATAGTGAAGGGAGACGAAAATTTAATAGTCATGGGTGACTGGAATTCGAGTGTAGGAAAAGGGAGAGAAGGAAACGTAGTAGGTGAATATGGATTGGGGCTAAGTAATGAAAGAGGAAGCCACCTGGTAGAATTTTGCACAGAGCACAACTTAATCATAGCTAACACTTGGTTTAAGAATCGTGATAGAAGGTTGTATACATGGAAGAACCCTGGAGATACTAAAAGGTATCAGATAGATTATATGATGGTAAGACAGAGATTTAGGAACCAGGTTTTAAATTGTAAGACATTTCCAGGGGCAGATGTGGACTCTGACCACAATCTATTGGTTATGACCTGTAGATTAAAACTGAAGAAACTGCAAAAAGGTGGGAATTTAAGGAGATGGGACCTGGATAAACTGAAAGAACCAGAGGTTGTACAGAGTTTCAGGGAGAGCATAAGGGAACAATTGACAGGAATGGGGGAAAGAAATACAGTAGAAGAAGAATGGGTAGCTTTGAGGGATGATGTAGTGAAGGCAGCTGAGGATCAAGTAGGTAAAAAGACGAGGGCTAGTAGAAATCCTTGGGTAACAGAAGAAATATTGAATTGAATTGATGAAAGGAGAAAATATAAAAATGCAGTAAATGAAGCAGGCAAAAAGGAATTCAAACGTCTCAAAAATGATATAGACAGGAAGTGCAAAATGGCTAAGCAGGGATGGCTAGAGGACAAATGTAAGGATGTAGAGGCTTATCTGTCTAGGGGTAAGATAGATACTGCCTACAGGAAAATTAAAGAGACCTTTGGACATAAGAGAACCACTTGTATGAACATCAAGAGCTCAGATGGAAACCCAGTTCTAAGCAAAGAAGGGAAAGCAGAAAGGTGGAAGGAGTATATAGAGGGTCTATACAAGGGCGATGTACTTGAGGACAATATTAAGGAAATGGAAGAGGATGTAGATGAAGATGAAATGGGAGATACGATACTGCGTGAAGAGTTTGACAGAGCACTGAAAGACCTGAGTCGAAACAAGGCCCCCGGAGTAGACAACATTCCATTGGAACTACTGACGGCCTTGGGAGAGCCAGTCCTGAAAGAGCACTTGAATCAGCGGTTTGTAAACCAACTGTTTTTTGGAGATACGTCGATGATACTTTCATAGTGTGGCCCCACGGAGAAGAAAATTTAATGGGAGTTTTGATAAGGTTCACTGATGACATTGTAATTCTGTCAGAGACAGCAAAGGACTTGGAAGAGCAGTTGAACGGAATGGACAGTGTCTTGAAAGGAGGATATAAGGTGAACATCAACAAAAGCAAAACGAGAATAATGTAATGTAGTCGAACTAAGTCGGGTGATGCTGAGGGAATTAGATTAGGAAATGAGACACTTAAAGTAGTAAACGAGTTTTGCTATTTGGGGAGCAAAATAACTCATGATGGTCGAAGTACAGAGGATATAAAATGTAGACTGGCAATGGCAAGGAAAGCGTTTCTGAAGAAATTTTTTAACATCGAGTATAGATTTTAGTGTCAGGAAGTCTTTTCTGAAAGCATTTGTATGGAGTGTAGTATGGAGTATGGAAGTGAAACATGGACGATAAATAGTTTGGACAAGAAGAGAATAGAATCTTTCGAAATGTGGTGCTACAGAAGAATGCTGAAGATAAGGTGGGTAGATCACATAACTAATGAGGAGGTACTGAATAGGATTGGGGAGAAGAGGAGTTTATGGCACAACTTGACCAGAAGAAGGGATCGGTTGGTAGGACATGTTCTGAGGCATCAAGGGATCACCAATTTAGAATTGGAGGGCAGCGTGGAGGGTAAAAATCGTAGGGGGAGACCAAGAGATGCATACACTAAGCAGATTCAGAAGGATGTAGGTTGCAGTAGGTACTGGGAGATGAAGAAGCTTGCACAGGATAGAGTAGCATGGAGAGCTGCATCAAACCAGTCTCAGGACTGAAGACCACAACAACAACAACAATGGGCTTCGTATAATGAAAGAGAGAGAAGAAAGACGGGTTATGTAATAAATACGAGCTAGTAATTGGGAATCTTCCGTTCAAGAATCACAAGAGAAGGAGGTCAACTAGGCGAAGGCCGGAAAATGTTGGAAGATTCCACTTAAATTACATCATTATCAGGCCAAAATTCCAAAATCAGACTCTGGATTGAAAGCCATACCCAGGATCAGAGATATACATAGATGACAATTTAGTAGTGATGAAGAGTGGCAGAAGTTTAAGAGATTAGCCAGGAAAAATCAGTGCACCAAGAAGGAGATAGCGAAGTATTAACAAATGGAGAGTCGCGCTTGAAGTTTTTTGAGGCTGTAGATACTACGATAAGGAATAGCTCAGTACGCAGTTTAGTTGAAGGAGAATGGACATATCCAAAAAGAACAAATTCAGAAACTGAAATGAAAAACATAGGTAAAAAGAAGGTAACCGCTAATAAACCATGGGTAGTAGAAGAAATATTTCAGTTGATCGATGAAAGAAGAAAGCACGCAAATGTTCAGAAATTTCAGGAATACAGAAATGCAGGTCACTTGGGAATGAAATAAATATGAAGGTAAGGAACGGTAAGGCAAAATGGCTGCATGGAAAATGAGAAGAAATCGAAGAAGATCTAATGGTTAGAAGGACTGACTCAGCATACAAAAAAGTCAAAACAATCTTCTGAAAATAAAAACAAGGGTGTTTACAGTGCAGTGGGAATTCCACTGTTAAATGCAGTGGAGAGAACGGATAGGTTGGAAGAGCACGTTGAAGTTCTCTACGAGAGGGAAAGCTTATGTGATAAAGTGATAGAAGAAGAAGCAGGTGTCGACAAGGAAGAAAATGGAAAACTAGTACTAGAACCAGGATTTGAAAAATCATTGCAATACTTGGAATAAGGCAGAATTGATGGGATGAATAAAATTCTACTAGAATTTCTGAAGTCACTGTGGGAAGTGGCAGCAAACCGACTATTGACGATGGTGTGTAGAATATATGAGTCTGTCGATATACCACAATTTAGAAAAACGTCATCCACACAATTACGAAGACTGCAAGAACCAAGAAGTCGGAGAAGTATCGCACCATGAGATTAACAGCTCATGTACCCTCGCTGCTGACAAGAAGACTACACAGATGAATAGAAAGAAAATTTATGATGTGTTCGGTGAGGACCAGTTTGGCTTTAGGAAAGGTAAAGGCACCAGAGAGGCGGTTCAGGCGGTGCAGTTTATAATGGCAGCAAGACTAAAGAAAAATCAAGTCACGTTCACAGGATTTGTCAACCTGGAAAAATCTGTCAGCAATGTCAAATGGTTCAAGATGTTCGAAATTGTGAGACTAATGGAGATAATATATAGAGAATGACGGGTAATATTCAATACGGGGAAGAGCTAATAGGGAATAATAAGAATGGAGGGCCAAGAACGAGGTGCTCTGATTAAGAAGGATGTAAGACAGGAATGTATTCTTCCACCGCAACTGCTCAACCTATACACCGATATAGCAATGACGTAAAGAAAGGAAAATTCAAGATTGGAGTTAAAATAGAAGACAAAAGGGTATCAAAGATAAGATCTGCTGACGTTGCTATCATTATTGAAAGTTAAGACTAATTACAGGCTCTGCTGAATGGAATAATCTCGGTAATGAGTACAGATTGTGGAGTGAGAGTAAATCGAAGAAAGACGAAAGCAATGCTTTGTAGCAGAAATGGGAACAGCGGGAAACTTAGCATCAAGATTGATGATCATGAAGAAGATGAAGTTAAGGAATCCTGGTGTATGGGCAGCAAAATAACTCAAAACGAATGGAGCAAGGAGGACATAAGAAGCAGACTAGCATTGGTAAAAAAGGCATTCCTGGACATGCCAGAGTCCTTGATTTGAGGAAGAAATGTCTGAAGATGCACCCTTCGAATTTGGTAAATTTGTGGTGAGGTCTTATGGGACCAAACTGCTTAGGTCATCGGTCCCTAAGCTTACACACTACTTAATATAACTGAAACTAACTTAAGCTATGGACAACACTCACACCCGTGCCAGAGGGAGGACTCGAACCTGCGACGGGGGGAGCCACGCTGACCGTAACAAGATGCTTTAGACCGCGCGACTACCCCGCGCGGCCGCACAGTTGGAGTACAGCATAATATGGTAGTGAAACATGGACTTTGGGAAAGCCGGAACAGAAGAGAATCGAATGATTTGAGATGTGGTGCTACAGACGAATGTTTAAAATTAAGAGGACGGGTACAGTAACGAATGAGGAAGTTCTCCGCAGAATCAGCGAGGAAAGATTCACGCGGAAAACATGTATGGGATTGGTGGCGGGTCGCATCAAACCAGTCGAAAGACTGATGCCTGTATACATAAAGACCACTCGCCTGACCCGAATTGGTGAGCGCCGCTCACCGGTGGTCTTGGAATGGATAACTCAGCAGCATGTTGATCAAGCGTGTGGTGTGGTCCACACATTCCTGGACGTGGTCTCGGTGTTCGAACGAGGCCAGCTGGCTTAACACATTTCAGTTAACTCTACTGAAAATAAATTTCGGCGACTTCCTTTCTATAATGCTTCATCTGTTAGGTGGATCGATAGTAGGGGTCGCTGGAATGAAGGTCATTACTCACTTCCCACTGAGTCAAATCTACGAGGGTTAGAGAGTAGGAGATGAGATGTTGTCGTCTGAGGACGACTTGTTAGCACCCTAGACATTAGTGGGATTGCCTGTGTGAAGGGTGTCGGCTTCTGATACACCGTGAGTCTATAAAACTTGACCCCCAGGGCAAGGAGATTTCGAGCACCATAGCTTATTATGGACATTGGATCTACTAGTAGGGAAAATGGGCGGGGAGCCGTTCTATAATGCTTGTGACAACTTGAACCCCTATCGTATCACGTGAAGGTGAATACTGGAGTTTCTGGCTCATGTGTACCTCAACTTCTACTGCCTGCAGATCAGTGACCAAGGGCAGAGCAGAGGAGTGGAGAGCATAGCTGACAAACAAGCATGGCTCATTCCCTAGTCGGAACTTCTACAAATAAATCGATACTCCGCAATCCATCGTACGGCGCGTGGTGGAGGGTACCGTGTGCCACTACAGTCATTTCCTTCCCTCTTCCACTCGCAGATAAAACTAGGGAATAATGACCGTCTATATGCCTACGTATGAGGCCTAATTTCTCGCATCTTATCTTTGTTGTCCTTACGCGCAATATATGTTGTGTTGGAGGCACGAGAACCGTTCTGCAGTCAGCTTCAAGTGTATATTCTCTAAATTTTCTCGGCAGTGTTCCTCGAAACGAATGTCGCCGTCCCTCCAGGGATTCCTGTTTGAGTTCCCGGAGAATCTCCATAACACTTGCGTGTTGTTCGAACCTACCAGTAACAAATCTTGCAACCTGTCTCTGAATTGCTTCGATGTCTTCCTTGAATCCTGGTAAGGATCCCAAACACAGAAGTAATATTTGAGAACAGGGGGCACATACGTATTAACTTATATTTTTCTACATTTAAAGATAGCTGCCATTCATTACAGTAACTAGAAATTGTGTCAAAATTCGTCTTGAATCCTTCTAGAGTCACTCAACTTCCATACTTAACCGTAGACCACAGCACCATCAACAAATAACCGATGATGGCTGCCCACCCTGTCCGCCGAATCATTGAAGTATATAAAACGTTCCTATCGCACTTCCCAGATGACACTCTCGTTGCTGATGAATAATCGCCATCGAGGATAACATACTGGGTCTTATTACTTGAGAACTCACCGAACCCCTCACATATCTGTGAACCTATTCCATACGCTTGTATCCTCTTTAACACCCTGCAATGGGGGACTATCAAACGCCTTCCGGAAACGTAGAATGGAATCCTGCCTGTTGCCCTTCATCCATATTTCGCCGTATATCATGTGAGATGATGGCAAGCTGATATTCGCAGGACCGATGCTTTCTGAAACTATGATGATTCGTGGATATAAGATTCTAGGTCTCACGAAAATTCAAAATGATAGTCTGCAGTAAACCGTTGATGAGGATGTTGGTGTGTAGTTTTCAGAGTCCGGTCCTTTTCCCTTCACATACACAGGAGGCACCTATGATTTTTTTCTATTCACTTGGGACTTGGAACTGCGCGAGAGATTTGCGATAAATCTCCATAACACTTGCGTGTTGTTCGAACCTACCAGTAACAAATCTTGCAACCTGTCTCTGAATTGCTTCGATGTCTTCCTTGAATCCTGGTAAGGATCCCAAACACAGAAGTAATATTTGAGAACAGGGGGCACATACGTATTAACTTATATTTTTCTACATTTAAAGATAGCTGCCATTCATTACAGTAACTAGAAATTGTGTCAAAATTCGTCTTGAATCCTTCTAGAGTCAGTGCGTGGAGCACTCTGAAAAACCGAAGTGGGATTCCATCCTGACCCGTTGACTTATTTGTTTCCAAATCCTACAGTAGTTTCTCTAGACCAGGAATATTTATTACTATGTCTTCAGATACGGAAGTCCGTTCGTTGGTCAAACGACAATATGTTTGTACAATACTCCTGTGTCAACGTTTTCTTGAATGTGAAATTTAAAACTTCGGCTTTTGTTATGTTATCTTCAACTGTCACACCAGACTGGTCAACTACATGTAATCCTTAGAACCCACTGACGATTTTACATAGGATCAGAAATTCCTCGGTTTCTCTGTCAGATCTTTTGCTAATGTACGACGGTGATACTAGTAGTATGCTTACCTCATAGATCTTTTCACAGACGCACGAATCTCTGTTAAGCTTTGCTTGTCATCATTTGCACACTATCTTTTGAACCGATAGTTCGACAGACTCAGCTTCCTCATATTCCGAACCTAGTTATTAAACCATGGTGGTCTTTTACCTCCTTAATCCACTCACTAGGCACATATTTCTCCAGACCACGATTTACAATCTGCTTAAACTTTGCATATGATTGCTCTACGTCCATCTTACTGAAACTAAGCGATGTCAGTTCACTGTCTAAATGAGTTTCTAAGAACGGCTTATCTGCTCTTTCTAGCAGAAGCACTCTCCTAACCTTCTTAACTGATTTATTAACTTTCGTAATCATGATTGCAATAGTGACTTCATGATCGCTAATCCCTGTTTCTATACTGACGTTGTCGACAATTTCCGGCTTATTTGTAGCTACAAGGCCCATTTCGTGTGGGCTGCCGAAGCAGCTGCTAATGACAATTTTCAGAAAACGTGTTCAAAAGAACTTCGCACGACTGTCTGTTGTATTCCCTGTAGTGAGAAAATAGACGTCCCAGTCTATACTCGATAGAGTCGCTTCCAACTAGGAAAGCATGATCTGGGTATTTACGAGCTACAGACCATGGAAATTCTTTGAATGATTCTAGAACTGTCACAGTAGAACCGGGTGGCCAGAAAAACATCCCACAATCAACTTGGTTTCGCCAGGTAACTTCTTGTGACACTCAACTTCGACCTCAGTAGAGACAATATTTTTATCAACTGTAATGAAGACTCCCCTCCTATGACTTCTAATGTACACTACTGGCCATTAAAATTGCTACGCCACGAAGATGACGTGCTATAGACGCGAAATTTAACCGACAGGAAGAGTATGCTGTGATATGCAAATAATTAGCTTTTCAGAGCATTCACACAAGGTTGGTGCCGGTGGCGACACCTACAACGTGCTGACATGAAAGGCATCTTATCCGCATGGCTGTAACGGATCGTGCAGCCACGTCTCGATCCCTGAGTCACAGCTGGGGACGTTTACAAGACAACAACCATCTGCACGCACAGTTCGACGACGTTGGCAGCAGCATGGACTATCAGCTCGGAGACCGTTGCTGCGGGTACACTTGACGCTGCATCACAGACAGGAGCGTTTGCGATGGTGTACTCAACGACTAACCTGGGTGCACGAATGGCAAAACGATATTTTTTCTGATGAATCCAGGTTCTGCTTACAGAACCATGATGGTCGCATCCGTGTTTGGCCGCATTGAGGTGAACGCACATTGGAAGCAAATATTGGTCATCGCCATACTGGGGTATCACCCGGCGTGATGGTATCGGGTGCCATTCGTTACACGTCTCGGTCACCTCTTGTTCGCATTGATGCCACTTCGAACAGTGGACGTTACAGTGGACGTTACATTGCAGCAGGATAATGCACGACCACATGTTGCAGGTCCTGTACGGGCCTTTCTGTGAAACGTCCCCTTTGAACCATTTTACAAGACTGTGCTATTTTTAGCGCAACGCAATCTGACTTTTAATAATCTCTACAAGAGAATGGCCCTGACTAACATTAACCTGTACTTTTCACAAATCACTTACCTCACAAAAATCTTGGTTACTCCCACTACTGCAATACAGCGAGCGCCACTACTGACAGCTAAATAAAAGATTCAAACTATGGAAGGCACTAACTACTGATAGGGATAGTTAGCAAATGAAAGATATTAATAGAGAACAAACAATGTATTTACCTTGATATCATCATATATAAATATAGCAGTTCATGACTAATTTCAAAACTCCGCCATCTCTCTCCCCACATCCACCACTGCTGGCGGCTCACCTCCAACTGCCCAACGCTACGCGCTGTTCACAGCCAGCTGCCTAACACTACAATGGCGAGTATTACAACAATGAAAAGCAGCCACAGACTGCACACAGCACAGCCAGTGATTTTCATACAGAGGTGGCGTTACCAATAAAAAAAACTAAACAGCCTACTTACATAGCCCCCATGCTCCCCACAAAAAATTTTACAAATTTTTTTGGGCACTGGCCAATACCTATTTGTTAAAATTTTTCATAATCGTAATTACAATAACAAAGAAATCAAATGCACACACTTATTGATACAATGTTGGTCAAAAGCTAAAATGTTCTCACAGTCCATAAAGACAGTCCTGATCATTCATCACATTGCAGTGTTTTTCCCAAAGTCTGAGCAGTAAAAGAAAATGCACACGGAAGTAGTGGATTTCCATGCAGTCTTGAAGAAGTAGTGTTGTCCTTCCAACGGAAAGACAGTGCTGACTCTTGACATGCTGACAGGTAATGGGCCACAACAGAGCAAACCCACAGCGGAGTCAATCGAAGTTTTGAAGAATATCGTTTGGTAGGTCATCACAGAGCAGACCCACTGCAGTCCTGGTAGAGATTACGGTATTGGTGGGCCACCAGAGGTGCAGACCCACTGCAGTCCTTGTAGAAATAATGGTACTGATGGATCATCAAAGATGTAGACCCACTGTAGTCCTTGCAGAAATAATGGTATTGGTGGGTCATCAAAGATGCAGACCCACTGTAGTCCTTGTAGAGATGGCCAGCAGCCATCTGTTGTGACTATGCAGGTGCACAATCACCATTGAAGAGTCTTGCGGATAATATAGCAAGTCCATAACCACCACTTGTGCACTCACAAAGTTTTTGGAATTGTCCTTAGAACCAGCAATGCTGTTATCTAGTCCCTTGCTGAATTATTAACACATGTGCAAACACTATCAGTCCCTACTTCTCACATATTGTCCATATACTATGACCAACAGAAACGTGTGCAGTGAAATGATACTTAATTTGAAGAACTGGTGTCAATTACAGTATTATAACATGAGAATACAATTACAAAGGTACAAAATACATTATTAAAGAACATAACAATACAGATAACATTTGTAGTACAGGTTTTACAACACAACAGAAATAAACATATACATCAATGTTACAGGAATTATCACATAAGTAAATACATAAAATATCAGAATAACTTTTGGAACATCAACTTCACACATAAGCATTAAAACAAAACAGAATAAATAATGTCTAAGCATCTTTACAAGGTAAATAACATATTATCAGGAAAAATTCTACAACTCTCATCAGATAAACACATAAAGACAGGAAGAACACAAATGTACAAGAGTACACAAACACATAGCGGAATAACAGAAAGGGAAAGGACAGGGTTTGTTTTACTGCAGTATCTTGCGAACAAAACTTTTTTTGTTCTTGGAGATCTCCCTTCGTTCATCATTATTCCCAAAAAGTCCTATCTATACCTCCTTTCTGTATTCTAACCATATTTCTTTCAAAATAATTACGGATCATTGTACAATACTCATTTTGGCCCAAAACGTTTCCATATACCTCCAATGCATTTCTTTCCATTCATCACAACTAGTTTCTTATATAGTCTACCCCCTCTTAAGCTAACTTAAATCTACTGAGCTCAGATGCTAAACTAAGGGACGAGGCAATGCAGCAGCACATAAAACAATTAACGCAAACAGCAATGACAAAAAAGTGCAGATTTGCAAAGGAAGCAGCATTTTAGAAATTAGCGAAGCAATTGCAATATTACAACTAATGTAAGGCAATGTGCAGCAAACAAGAAAAATAAATCTGGATTAGCAGAGTAACACAAATTAAAATTCAGTAGCACTATGCCTGGCAAACAGCATAACTTATACCTAAACATGACAAAGTTCAAGCAGAAAAAGTATTACACTAAAAATGGCCATGTCTAGTACCTATGTCACATCTTAACACTAGAGTGATGCATCACGAGAACTTACACTAGCAGATAAGTTACCAAATCGTAAAGAAATTATTTATGCAATTCCTGTGAAGGGAAATGTCTATTTATGTGCCCTCGTTTTCTTGGAAGTAGAACATAAATTTCTTATTGACTCGATCTGTAGGCATAAAATAACTATATTAGTACATATATTAAATTTTATTTTAACCAATGCTGCAGTGCAGCTAGAAACTAGATATTAAACAAAATGAGTAAATATGTACAAAGGAAGGCATGAAATATCATTCATTAGCCATAGGGCATTTCATAAGGTAGTACAGAAAATCTCTCAACTCTCGTAGAAAGACGCTTGTCATAATCAGGTGTGCAGATGTAAAAATGTTTCCAAGTTATTATTAGCGTGTCGTATTTACGATGCTTTCTACAAAGGAATGTCAATAGCGAGGATAATGGCCTCCCCCCTTTTTTTTCCTACCACCTAATGGCTTTTTCTCAAGGCGGCTGGCACACCTGGCCACTCACAACGAATTACGTCACGGTCACTTACCTTTCATACCGAAATATTGACGACAGCAGTTTTCGCTACAGTGACAGTCTCATATAAAAAAAATTCACAGGTTGAGAATTTGGTTACAAATGTGTAGAAACAATATCTTATGAATATAACAGTGTCCAAAAAATTTTCGCCGGCATTGTGATACATTCACGCATTTACACACATTTCCTACCTCTAAAAGTACGATTCTTGGTTTCCAACATCCTTTTTTACAAGTCAGAGTCCCTAATTCATTACTCCTTACCTTATTACACATATACAAATTCGTCGACGCTTCTTCAATATTTCCTGATAATAAATACGTAGCATAATCAAATAACTCATATAGCATCAGCTTACTGATCATAAACATACCGCAACAGCATAATACACATAGTCATCGTAATAATAACGTCATAACACCTCAGTCAATTCTCAAAATCGTCATAGCTTCCTCCAATAATTTCAAAACCTAAAAAAAATTCTCTGCTCATGTCAGTAGTGCCATTTACCTCAAACGTACTTTAAAAATCATGCTCCCTTACCAAATACATCATTCAAAGCTCTCATAGTATCACAATGGTTCCAGAAAAATACACTCCTGGAAATTGAAATAAGAACACCGTGAATTCATTGTCCCAGGAAGGGGAAACTTTATTGACACATTCCTGGGGTCAGATACATCACATGATCACACTGACAGAACCACAGGCACATAGACACAGGCAACAGAGCATGCACAATGTCGGCACTAGTACGGTGTATATCCAACTTTCGCAGCAATGCAGGCTGCTATTCTCCCATAGAGACGATCGTAGAGATGCTGGATGTAGTCCTGTGGAACGGCTTGCCATGCCATTTCCACCTGGCGCCTCAGTTGGACCAGCGTTCGTGCCGGACGTGCAGACCGCGTGAGACGACGCTTCATCCAGTCCCAAACATGCTCAATGGGGGACAGATCCGGAGATCTTGCTGGCCAGGGTAGTTGACTTACACCTTCTAGAGCACGTTGGGTGGCACGGGATACATGCGGACGTGCATTGTCCTGTTGGAACAGCAAGTTCCCTTGCCGGTCTAGGAATGGTAGAACGATGGGTTCGATGACGGTTTGGATGTACCGTGCACGATTCAGTGTCCCCTCGACGATCACCAGTGGTGTACGGCCAGTGTAGCAGATCGCTCCCCACACCATGATGCCGGGTGTTGGCCCTGGGTGCCTCGGTCGTATGCAGTCCTGATTGTGGCGCTCACCTGCACGGCGCCAAACACGCATACGACCATCATTGGCACCAAGGCAGAAGCGACTCTCATCGCTGAAGACGACACGTCTCCATTCGTCCCTCCATTCACGCCTGTCGCGACACCACTGGAGGCGGGCTGCACGATGTTGGGGCGTGAGCGGAAGACGGCCTAACGTTGTGCGGGACCATAGCCCAGCTTCATGGAGACGGTTGCGAATGGTCCTTGCCGATACCCCAGGAGCAACAGTGTCCCTAATTTGCTGGGAAGTGGCGGTGCGGTCCCCTATGGCACTGCGTAGGATCCTACGGTCTTGGCGTGCATCCGTGCGTCGCTGTGGTCCGGTCCCAGGTCGACGGGCACGTGCACCTTCCGCCGACCACTGGCGACAACATCGATGTACTGTGGAGACCTCACGCCCCACGTGTTGAGCAATTCGGCAGTACGTCCACCCGGCCTCCCGCATGCCCACTATACGCCCTCGCTCAAAGTCCGTCAACTGCACATACGGTTCACGTCCACGCTGTCGCGGCATGCTACCAGTGTTAAAGACTGCGATGGAGCTCCGTATGCCACGGCAAACTGGCTGACACTGACGGCGGCGGTGCACAAATGCTGCGCAGCTAGCGCCATTCGACGGCCAACACCGCGGTTCCTGGTGTGTCCGCTGTGCCGTGCGTGTGATCATTGCTTGTACAGCCCTCTCGCAGTGTCCGGAGCAAGTATGGTGGGTCTGACACACCGGTGTCAATGTGTTCTTTTTTCCATTTCCAGGAGTGTATGAGCATTTCACAAAGTACAGACAAAATACAATTTCGTAAGTGTGAAGTTATCCAACGGTATAATTACGTAAACATCTGTCACTGAGGTAGTAAAGAAATGTTTGTTTCTTTGTTAAATAATCAGATAGCTGTGTAATTTATGTGTTAGAGAAATATGGTACCGATGTGTAAAGTTGTATAAGCAAATACCATATTAGCTAGGGCCCCTTGTGCTTGCCAAACACATGGTACACAAAGTAGGCGTGTACCCCTCTGAGGATTAATGTAATTATACCTTCAGGTGTTACAGATTACAGCAATGGGGTGCTGTAGCGCTAAACTGTGCGTCATGTTGTAAGATAATCTCTGTGGAACTGTCATAGTTATCGTCCTCTGTAAGCAAAGTTCTGCAGAAGTCAATGTACTTACCTCATGATAAACAAAAGTGAAATGCTTTGCGTATAGATATCTTAGTTATTACGCTTATTGTTGTGATGAAGAAAGTACTGTGCTGTGACGTATTGTTGTGCCACGGACAAGGCTGTCTCATTGTAGCTATATCACAAAAGTTAAATACTAAAACATGTTTTACTTTCCAGAAGAATTCAGAAAAATTGTGCAGATATAAAACAGATACACCGCAAAAGCAACAATGTAAATTGTGTCACACATTAGTAGCGTCGTGATATAGCCGTGTAGCTGTCACACAAACTCCAGAATGTATATTCAAGTAAACCAAAATGTTGCATTAAAATCTCATTAGCAGTACCAGTATGTGTCCTAAGTATGTAAGCCTGATAGTCGTTATGTAATCGTGCAACTAACAAGCAAGAATGTACAAATACAACACTGTGTCGTCTGTTCACTATAACAATGCATTCGTAATTTCTGTTTAAAAATGTTCCTTAGGTTCTAGACTGGATATTTGACTTCAAACATTGTTGCATGTTAACAGTTTCTTAAGTCTGACAAAGCATACTAGAAATGTGAAGTGAAAAGTTTTATGGCAAAGACTAAGTTAAAAAGCAGATCATCTCTCAATAAACGGTTTTACATGTGAAATGTGGTGTAAACCTTTACTCTTGATAGTACTCAGAGTTTGACTTGAATGCAATTATCATGCGGTATACGTCGGTAAAGAATACTGCAATTTTTCTCAAGGTTAGCGTCTATGTTATTTTTCTCTGAGCCAGCTGGCGCACGCAGCTGCCTGCTGTGGGAGTCATTGTCTGTCTCTTTGTTGGCGCGCGTCGTTATTGGGGTTTGGGGACCTAACTTCTACAAATTCACCGTGACGAGAGGGTCCTGCCCTGTTTAAATCCCGCCATTTCTGATGCAATTCAGGTCTGTCGTTACGAATATATCGTCTGTCGTCATGTCGGTAGGTTCCGTAGTTTCTTCCTTGTCCGTCACGTGGTGGAGAATTTCTCCCTGAATCGTAACTGTGCGCCAAACTGTTGCGTCTGAAGTTATTCTGTCTCCCTTGATAATAATAGTTCTGGTTACCATATTGTCTGTTTCTATGATTGTCTCTGTGATATTCATTACTACGGAAATGCGAACTTTCTCTGTAACTATTACTCTGCCAGCGGTTGTCATAAGGGTGGTGTCTGTTTTGGTCACGATTTGTGTTGTGAGAATAGCCTTGTCGCGTCCAGTTATTATTTCTTTCATCGCGGAATTGCGACGGATGTGACCTGTAATTATTGTGCTCCTGTTCTCGCGTTCCGCGATTGTCAGTGTCAATTTCCAGTTCTTGTAACAGTCCCTGAAAAGCTTCAATGTCGTCTTTGCAACGTCCTGCTAAAATAATATGCCGTAAATGTTCAGGTAATTTGATTAAGCAAATGCGGATGAGTTCTGAGGGGCTGTATGGGTTTGAAAGATACTGATTCTTGTGCAACATGTCTTCAAAATATTTCACAAGACTGGAGAATTCAGATTGTTCGAAATGTTTCATCATTATGATGCCATGTTTTACTCGGTCTTGTGTGGCTTGAGACCAATATGCTGAGAGGAAGGCATGGTAAAATTCTCCTTCACTGTGACAATCGTGATTGACCGATCGCATTCTTACAGCTGGTTCATTCTCTAAGTAGCCACACATAAATTCTAATCTGTGTTCTAATGACCAGTTGGGAGGAAAACAATGAGAGAATTGATGGAGCCATGCTTGTGGATGAATGTCGTTGCCAGAATTCTTAAATGTTTTGAATTTACGTGTAGTAATGAACAGCTTATAGTCAAAATCATCATGTCGGCGAGTCGCATATCGATCATTGTTAGGTCGTGTCGGCCGTTCCATCTCAAAATTCGGTGCACATTGCCAATTTCTTTCATAACTTCCGAAATGCCCAGTGTTATTATTTTGCGGCTTTTCCGTATTTCTAAGTCCCTTATCCCGTATTGGGGCGCGAGTGTCCTCTGAAATACGTAATTCTTGTATTACCTGTGACAGCTGATCTTGTACTTCCCGGATTTCTCTTTGGTGTTGATTCAGATTTTGTTTCAGTTTCCTAATTTGTTCGCTCTCTTCTGTGTCATTAAAGACTACCGGTTTTGTGTCATTCAGATTATCATCTACCTTCGTAGATAAATTAGTGAACTGATCCGAAAGTTCGGCTACTTTCTCCGATAGTGTACTTATTTCCTCAGTGTGTTTTTCTGAACCAAGTTTCAGAGTATCTACTGTGTCCTTTAAGTTTTCCTGAGATTTTGCAAGTTGCGTAACCGAATCGGTAGATGCAACTGAGTCAAATTTAGCTTGCAAGGTCTCATGATTTTCATGAACAATAGTTTGCAGTTCTTTTATGGCTGCTTCGTGATTCTGTAATGCATTTTCATGCCGCGAAAAAATAGGTTGAAAATGCTCACAAATTTGTGTTTTTACGTCGTTACAGACTTTTTGACATTTCGATTCGATTTTATGTAACTCAGTAGTTAAATCTTCACGTGTTTGTTCAAGTGTGGTGTGAAGATTTTGTTCCATTGCGTCTAACTGTTGCTGTGTTTGTCTCTGATGTTGTTCCATTGTGTCTTACTTTTGAAGATTTTGTTCCACTGTGTCTAACTTTTTAAGATTTTGTTCCATTGTGTCTAACTTTTGAAGCTTTCGCTGTGTTTGTCCCATTTGTTGTATTAATTGTAATAACAATGCACTGGTGTCTGGAACGTGTTCCTCAGTGCTTTTCGGCAGTGAATTTGCACCGGCAACATTCACATTTTGACAGGTGGAAAATGTGTCTTGACTCATTTGAGAAAATGGTGAGGACCCAAAACCTGAATCTACAATATTTGCAAAATTGTGTCCTGTCATTACCGATTCCTGAGGCGAGCTGTCGCCGACCAATCGATCGATAATGCTTCCCTCTTCACTAATTGTTTCACTGTCCACGCCATTGTTTGCCGCCCGCTCCATTTCCCTATGCACAATTACCAAATTACTACTTTGAACATCAGTTAATTCATTACTCGGTGGCGCTAACACACTGCTTTCGTTTTCACTGTCACTTCTCAGTTTACTTTGGAGCCTAGTATTACGTTTTTCACGCGCCATTATTGTCACAGTATTTCACACGACAACACAGAAAAACACAATTTGAAGAGCAAAAATAAGAGAACACATTAACATAACACTGAAAATAATATCTAGTTAATTGCAGCTGCGAAATACTTGGTGCAAATCTACATGCATGCCATAACTGTTTTACTGTACAACAATGAAAGACTGCAACTACAAAGGAGATTTTCTCTACAATTACGCGCTAGCAATAAACAAAAGCTACACTAATTACACAAACTACAAGAAAAAAATCAGAAGATTCCAGTGAGGTATCCTCAGCTAATGGTCGACATATGAAACGTCCCCTTTGTACCATTTATACACGACTGTGCTTAACCTGATACACAATATTTTTAGCGCAACGCAATCTGACTTTCAATAATCTCTACAAGAGAATGGCCCTGACTAACATTAACCTGTACTTTTCACAAATCACTTACCTCACAAAAATCTTGGTTACTCCCACTACTGCAATACAGCGAGCGCCACTACTGACAGCTAAATAAAAGATTCAAACTATGGAATTCACTAACTACTGATAGGGATAGTTAGCAAATGAAAGATATTAATAGAGAACAAACAATGTATTTACCTTGATATCATCATATATAAATATAGCAGTTCATGACAAATTTCAAAACTCCGCCATCTCTCTCCCCACATCCACCACTGCTGGCGGCTCACCTCCAACTGCCCAACGCTACGCGCTGTTCACAGCCAGCTGCCTAACACTACAATGGCGAGTATTACAACAATGAAAAAGAGCCACAGACTGCACACAGCACAGCCAGTGATTTTCATACAGAGGTGGCGTTACCAATAAAAAAACCTAAACAGCCTACTTACATCTGGATACAGAAAATGTTCGACTGCTGCCCTGGCTAGCACATTCTCCAGATCTCTCACCAATTGGAAACGTCTGGTCAATGGTGGCCGAACAACTGGCTCGTCACAATACGCCAGTCACTACTCTTGATGAACTGTGGTATCGTGTTGAAGCTGCATGGGCAGCTGTACCTGTACACGCCATCCAAGGACTGTTTGACTCAATGCCCAGGTGTATCAAGGCCGTTATTTCGGCCAGAGGTGGTTGTTCTGGGTACTGATTTCTCACAATCTATGCACCTAAATTGCGTGAAAATGTAATAACATGTCAGTTCTAGTATAATATCTTTGTCCAATGAATACCCGTTTATCATCTGCATTTCTTCTTGGTGTAGCAATTTTAATGGTTAGTAGTGTATATTTCCCATAGACGTTCTATGTATCACAAAATATCTTAGAGCTTTCCACTTAGAGTTTCAGCTAGCCCTCAGTTCGCAAGATAATTTCAGCGCGAGAATATTCTCGGAACTTTGTTACGAATCCTTCGACAACTGACTGATAAAATTCTGACAATCGAAGCCCTTATTGCTGCACATCGACTGATGAGTGTTCGTCACAGTACCTCAAACTACCGGTTGGCCTAAAAATCCTCATGTGCACTCCACAACTACTCTGCTACACGTGTAGCTGCTTCGTTTGTGTAGTGCATTCTTGCAGTTGAGGGTATAGTCCCACAGCACATGGGTGTTAGCATCTCGTGTCTCTCCACTGGGATTGGTAGAGGGAAGTATCTCGAAGTTCAGTCTTGGGGCGATATGGTGATCATGGACAGACTTCGCATTCCTTTATCTGTGAGGCAGAAGCAGGAGAACCATCAGACTGAATGACGTCGATGTGATCCGGCGGTTTACTATTTGTTTTCGCCTGCTTGGGAATCTTCCTGTTTGCTTTCCTTGCCCTTGTAGAAACCACCATAACAGGACAACTCCGTAATGGTGGCCATTGTGTCTTTTTCTGACATTCCCGAGTGCAAGGTGGATTATTGGCTCTGAACTAACGGCAGCTTTACATGTGCTCTGACAAAAGCAGGTAGTAGTGCTAACACTAGCAACATCCGTTTTTGTAGGGGAATCGGCTGTCGGAAGAGGCTTTCTAACAGCAAACGTTAAAGAAGTAGCGAAAGTGGGAGGCTGCAGGCACTTATAGATTTCTTTCGCCTCGACATGGATGATGCGTTTTGTTGCTTTAATCGCCTGAATCTTTCTTTCCTCAAGGAAGACGCCGCAGTGTCTATTCCAGACAGGGTGGTGCCCCAGAGAAATTTACACACTTTAAAGGAGATGAACAAATAACACTTCCACGCGTGGCCTTACCATATTTGCCACAAGTTGCTTCTCTACTACATCCTAAAGTGGTATCAAGGCGCTGGCCTGGCATTTAAAGTAGCGCATTGGGTTGGCAATACAGGGCCGTACACGTGAATGAAAGAAACCTGCTCTGTATGATATGGTAGCTTCTTGCTCGGAAGATAAGGATAAAGGAGTCGGATTTCACCGGAACCCCATTCACCTTTCCATGATATTTTGCACGTCAAAGATACCTTCTGGAGACGACTTATCTTTCAACTCTTCTTTGGTAATATCTAAAGGATATCACAGGGCGTAACAAATTTGCCGTAGTTAAGGGTGTTGTGTAGCTCTATCTCAGTGGCATATTTCCCAGGACAGTGAACGTTATGGACGTTCGTCATTTATTGTGAACCACAGCTTTCAACCAACAGTTTTCCATTATACAATTTATTGACCGATTTTAAGGAGCCAGCAGTGCCTTCTGAACCCTTTTGAATATTGAAAAGCGAATCTGTCTCAATGTCACCCTCTTTCCTTTTAATTATTAAGAACATATTATGACTAGCAACTTGCTATCTCTTACTAGAAACAAAAGTCTTTGAATTAATTTTAGAGTCAGGAGGACTGGCTACACGAGCCCTCCTGTCAGTTTGGGTATTCATAACCGCCAGCAATACAACCACTGCTCTGGGAACTATGGAACGTATGGCCGACAGCTCCATCGGGTGCCCACAAGTAGCTGGGGAAATAAGGCTCCATACAGACACAGCCCCGGTTGCCTGGGTAAGCCTTAAGAACTGAGCTGTGGCATGCTCCCCAGATGTTGCCCGCTAACGACCGTTCCACCTCAACAGCCTTGCGTCTCATCGTTCCGCACAAAACCTTGATATTGGTGTTTCTTATTTGTTTCATATATGAAAATCTGTCCCCAGGAAATGGCTGCTGATCTCTCTGAGGTGCTGCCCATTCACAAGGGGACCCTATGTAGTTGCCTTCACCGATTTTATTCATTTTGACAGGGTATGCAGATCATGGCTTGGAATTAAACACGTGTAAAAAGGAACGCGCAACTCTCAATAGCTTCGACAGAATCGGGTTTGACAGGTTTCAGTCGTGCATATACAGTAATGCGTGGGAGCTAGCAATCTGAGAGTCCGTAGCTGATCTAGTAAGCATTTGGCTTCACAAGATGGAAGGCTCTGGATCTACATCTATATCTACATGGTTACTCCGCAATTCACACTTAAGTGCCTGGCATACTACTTCTCTACCAGTCCACTCTCGAACGGCGCGTGGGAAGAAGGAACACCTACATGTTTCCGTTCGAGCTCTGATTTCTCTTATTTTATTATGATGATCATTGCTCTCTACGTAGGTGGGTGTCAACAAAATATTTTCGCATTCGGAAGAGAAAAATGGTGATTGAGATTTCGTAAATATATCCTGCCGCAAAGAAAACCGCCTGTTTTTCAGTGACTGCCACCTCAACTCGCGTATCATATCAGTGACACTATAATCTCTATTGCGCACTTACACGAAACGAGCTGCCCTTCTTTGCACTTTTTCGAGGTCCTTCGTCAATATTACCTGGTAAGGTTCCCACACTTTGCAGCAGTATTCCAGCAGAGGACGGACAAGTGTAATGTAGGCTGTCTCTTTAGAGGGATTGTCGCATCTTCTAAGTTTTCTGCCAACAAAGCGCAGTCTTTGTTTCGCCTTCCACACAATATTATCTATGTAGTCTTTCCAATATAAGTTGCTCGTAAATTGTAATTCCAAGCTATTGAGTCGAATTGACAGACCTTAGATTGGTGCGATTCATCGTATACCCAAAATGTATCGGATTTCTGTTAGTACTCATGTTGACGACCTCGCACGTTTCTTTGTTTGGTGCCAATTGCCACTTTTCGCACCATACAGAAATTCTCTGTAGATCATTTTGTAACTGGAATTGATAGTCTGATGATTTTACTAGACGGTAAATCACAGCGTCATCTGCAAACAAGGTAAAGGGGCTGCTCAGATTATCACCTAGATCATTTAAGTTAATCAGGAACAGCAGAGGGCCTATCACACTACCCTGCAGAACGCCAGATATCTCTTCTGTTCTACTCGTTGATTTCCGTCTGTCACTACGAACCAATCTAATCATTCTCCCGTCACTTCATTTTTCTCCTTCGTAATTCTAATAACAGGTTTGATATCGGTTTTACCTCAGTGTATCATAAAACGCCCAAAGGACTAAGTGGGACAGGAACTTAGGGCAGGTGATCATTCACCTTTTATTGTTCACAATATTTATTGAAAGCCAATGAACATAAATAACAATTATCATAAACTTCAAGTGAGAGAACATTTGTACTTGCAGTCCATCAGTTGCCCATAAATACCAAAGAAAGAAAACAACTTTTCAAATGAGAAAGATAATACCTTTTATTACAAACAGAATACACTGAACACCTAAAGGGCTACGGTAAGTTCACTTAAAGACAGTTTTGAAACTTTGCCAGAAATATTCGTTTAAAAGAAACAGTAACCTTACATACAGCCACCCAACTGGACAGGCAATAATATACATCATATACTTCTCTTAAAAATAGTTCGCAGCTCACTGCATTGGCCAAGTGCGGACATGAACGTCCTGCGGAGCAGCCAAGACTAGATTAGCCAAGATTAGATTAGATTAGATTAGATTAGATTAATACTAGTTCCATGGATCATGAATACGGTATTTCGTAATGATGTGGAACGAGTCAAATTTTCCAATACATGACATAATTAAGTTAATTTAACAACATACTTAAGTTAATGTAACAACTTTTTTATTTTTTGTGCTTTTTATTTTTTATTTTTATTTTTTAAATATTTTTTTTCTTAATTTATATCTAAAAATTCCTCTATGGAGTAGAAGGAGTTGTCATTCAGAAATTCTTTTAATTTCTTCTTAAATACACCTGGTTGTGCCGCTTGGGCCAGATTTATCGGACCGACCGAAGTCACAAAGTACAGTAGGTGCGTCGGACTTCACTTCCCGGGTGCCACTCCCCCCAAACAGTAAACTCCGAAGGCTGTCATTGGGTGCACCTGGGCCTTAACGGAAATTTCAATTCCGTCAGATGCAATAACAAGTGGGCACCCGAAGGTGTAGCCCAGGCCGGCCTCCTAGGCACAGATGTAGAACAAATCGGCAATAATTATGGTCCAACAAATTGCGTTTGCTGACGCAGCAACAAGACGCTACAATCAAATGTCTCAAACAGTGCTACGTTGATAAAATCAAAATCAATCAATTTAAACAACTTTAAATAAAAAGGCATAGTAGCAGTATAGCAAGAGTTAAGACAAATTGCAACTGCTAAATTTGGTTTACAAGTATCAGTTAAAAAAGACTGAGGGTTTAGTTATTTTAAGTAATCGATGGAACTCACTTCCACAACTGATGATCCCCAAAAACCACCAAATGATATTTTATCCTTACGATAATCGAGCCCTTGGTGGATGCCGACATTCAAACCTCCGCACAAGTGTCTCACAGAGTTAGAATACTTTGGTACATCATACAGTTCAAGATCCACAATATTGGCTGGAACAAAGCAAACATTCACTTTTAAAATATTATACCCAACAAGACCCATGGTTTGGAGGGTAAGGCAGAATGCCGACGCTACTAGACACCAAGCAACAACGTGATCAGAATGGTGCAACAAATTGCATAGAGTCCGACCACAACATGGATTACTAACAGATTTTCATAACTGAGCACTCGCTAATACACTGCTGGCCATTAAAATTGCTACACCAAGAAGAAATGCAGATGATAAACGGGTATTCATTGGACAAATATATTATACTAGAATTGACATGTGATAACATTTTCAAGCAATTTGGATGCATAGATCCTGAGAAATAAGTACCCAGAACAACCACCTCTGGCCGTAATAACGGCCTTGATACGCCTGGGCATTGAATCAAATAAAGCTTGGATGGCGTGTACAGGTACAGCTGCCCATGCAGCTTCAACACGATACCACAGTTCATCAAGAGTAGTGACTGGCGTATTGTGACGAGCAAGTTGCTCGCCCACCATTGACCAGACGTTTTCAATTGGTGAGAGATCTGGAGAATGGGCTGGTCAGGGCAGCAGTCGATCATTTTCTGTATCCAGAGAGGCCCGTACAGGACCTGCAACATGCGGTCGTCCATTATCCTGCTGAAATGTAGGGTTTCGGAGGGATCGAATGAAGGGTATAGGCACGGGTCCTAACCCATCTGAAATGTAACGTCCACTGCTCAAAGTGCCGTCAGTGCGAACAAGAGGTGACCGAGACGAGTAACCAGTGGCACCCCATACCATCACGCCGGGTGATGCGCCATTATGGCGATGACGAATACACGCTTTCAATGTGCGTTCACCGCGATGTCGCCAAACACGGATGCGACCATCATGATGCTGTAAACAGAATCTGGATTCATCCGACAAAAATGACGTTTTGCCATTCGTGCACCCAGGTTCGTCGTTGAGTACACCATCGCAGGCGCTCCTGTCTGTGATTCAGCGTCAAGTGTAACCGCAGCCGTGGTCTCCGAGCTGATAGTACATGCTGCTGCAAACGTCGTCGAACTGTTCGTGCAGATTGTTGTTGTCTTGCAGACGTCCCCATCTGTTGACTCAGGGATCGAGACGTGGCTGCACGATCCGTTACAGCCATGCGGATAAGATGCCTGCCATCACGACTGCTAGTGATACGACGCCGTTGGGATCCAGCACGGCGTTCCGTATTACCCTCCTGAACCCTCTGATTCCATATTCTGCCAACAGTCATTAGATCTCGACCAACGCGAGCAGCAATGTCGCGATACGATAAAGTGCAATCGCGATGGGCTACAATTCGACCTTTATCAATGTTGGAAACGTGATGTTATGCATTTCTCTTCCTTACACGAGGCATCACAACAACGACAACTGCTGTTTGTGTATGAGAAATCGCTTGGAAACGTTCCTCCTGTCAGCACGTTGTAGGTGTCGCCACCGGCGCCAACGTTGTGTGAATGCTTTGAAAAGCTAATCATTTGCATATCACAGCATCTTCTTCCTGTCGGTTAAATTTCGCGTGTGTAGCATGTCATCTTCGTGGTGTAACAATTTTAATGGCCAGTAATGTATTTTGTCTCAGGTGAGATACACTTGCAATACGGAAGGCAGAAAGTGCTTGGCCAGTAAAAGACATAAATAGAATGATGTCACCTGTTCACGTCAGCAAAACAACCGTTCCGATAGCATTAGAGTAGGAGGTCACCAGTACAATCTCCCAGTGAAGTGTAATCGGTTAACAGCCACCAGCTGCTTGCCTGCACAGACCATCTCAAGACACAGCCGTCACAACTGTCGCCTGTAAAATGCCTTTTCGTAACGTCTCTTCGCCGACCGAGTTACCTCCCCTTCTCGGGCAATTCCACCGACTCCTTCTTACCTCCAAAAAATCTCTCGCGTTCGCCCGTCGATCTGATCACCGCCTCGCCACTTCGCGACCGACTCACAAGCGCCGAAGTGTTAGCATATCTGAACTAATATCGATAGCCTAAAAAGCCGGAATGGCTCAAAGTTTATCATGACTGTGCAGTATCTAAGGAATCACGTATTGTTAACTTAATACTCACACTGAATCTTCGGGTCTTTCTCTCACATTTTGTATGTGGTTTACCATTGTAACCGTATTCCCGCATGTACGTTTCAACCCAGTATGAGCCCATTTTCTCGGCACATGTACAGGTGCGGTACGACTCACCCTGTGAACCCATTTACCCGGTCATCTTGCAGTTAGTTTTGACCCACCAGAAACAGGTGCATGAGCACAAACAACTTTCGGTTGGTGGAGCGAGAAAGGGACCGGTGTTTACAAGCACGTATAATATGTCATTTGTATGTAGTTCCTCGAGGTAATTACTTATCAACGCTTATTATACGAGTTAATCTATTGATGTGCCTGGTACTTCGACAGAAAGAGAACGTGAACCTGATTGGGAAGCAGAATCGCTGTACACTGAAGTTTCAGATGTACGATGAGAAACATCAGTTGTGTACAGTGAAAAGCTCCTTCTCCAAAACAATCTCATGGCTTCGAAACCTACAATAATAACATAAGAACGCATGGAAATTTGACAAAAATATTTCGCAGAATTTTCTAAATGCCAGACCAGAAACAACTTGTGGTACGAAACCAACTGATTGCCCACAAAGACGTCGATTAAGGGGGTTTGTTTAAAGAAACTGAAGAAGTCGCTACGTTTACATTAGACGATTACGAGGCTTAAGAGAAACAGTCGAAATTGTGAACGAATAGGTCCAGTGTCTATGATTAACAATTAAGCGTAATTAACTTCTCATCAACAATGAGTTCTAAAACTCCTTCATTTGTAGAAAGATGAAACAATGTCTTTCTTAGCGTCGATATTTTTAGTAATATCTTTAAAAAACAAACACGAAACATGATGCATGTAGACTGTCGGTTCTAAGCTCCAGCTAGTACAGAACTGCCTCCTGTTTTACGTTCTTCTGCGAGGTGTAAAGCATATTTCAGGCAAATCCCACGAAAAAATCTATTTTATCTTCTCTACATTTCGTCCTGAGGCGTAATGTGACTACAATAATATTCAGAAGAAAACTGCACAATGGTAGCTTTTCTAATTGATGCACACTGTTAGCTCTGAATATTTCCTATTTCTGCAGGATATTGACGTCAGTTAATCAAAATTTTCAAGATAAATACGGCATAGAAACGTGTGAGTGTGCATGGCGTAAGGAATTCACTCTGAATGCAAATTTTCTGCTATAATGTTTATTTTCCATCAAGGGAAGCAAAATTTAAACAGGAATTAATTTTGTCATCACGCAAAGGAAAATGTCAACCAAACCTCTGTCTTCTCATGAATTTGAATACGACTCAATTATCAAGGGACGGAATGAAGTATTCCGAAACACATACAATGCCTGCCGCTAAAAAGATAAATACGAAATAAAAACAAAAGAATAATAAAATTACTATTTTTCGTGTCACGCCACAACAGTTCACAAAACGTTCACATGTTAATTTCACTATCTAATTAAAAGTATCTAGACACATCCCTAAAGCGCAGAGTTGGCCACTAGATGTGATTCGAGTTGAACTCACCCGTCTAAAAAGAGAGTGAGACTATTGAGTTGTCGGTAGAGGAGCCATAACAGCAGACTGGACTGCTCAGGAGAACGCAGTGACTTGGAAAGTTGTCTTTTGACGTCACCTGAGTACTTAATCCAGCAGGGACATTTCAGCCCTTCTAAAGCTGCCCAAGTCGGCTGTCAGTGATGTAACCGAGAAGTGTAAACGCGAAGGAACGACTACAACCGAACCAAGAGCGGAGTCATCCCATGTACTGATGGACTGGGATCATCGAACACTGAGGAGGGTGGTTGTAAAACATCGAGCTACATCAGCGAAATCAATCGCTAGTGAGTACACCAAGAATCAGTTAGCACAATATTTCTGGCGAGACGAGAAGAGTGTGGCGCTTTAGTTGAGTTGCTGCTCGTAAAGAATACATTTCAGGAGTCAACGATGAGCGACGCTTGAGGTGCTACAAAGAGCGTCGTCAGTGGACAGTGGATCATTGAAAAGGAGTGATCAGAGGTGCAAACTGTTAAGTACGGTGGAGGTGGTGTTGCGGTATGGGGTGCTTTTCGTGTTTAAGGTCTGGTCTCCTTATTGCTCTTCAGAAGAGACTAAATGCGGAAGGAAATGAATACATGTTACAGCAGTGTATACTGCATACAGTAGAACAGCATTTCGGAGACGATGATAGTTTGTTTCAGAAAGACAAGGCTAAAAAGCAATTCTGAGGGAAGCGATTGTAGACAGTAACATAACCGATATGGAATGGCCAGCTCAGAGTCCCAGGCTGAACCCAATGGAATACCTATGAGATGCTTTAGAAAAGCCACATAGCCCCAGATCCCAGCGTCCTAAACAGCTTCTTTCTCTGATTTCGGCTCTTGGGAAGAATTGGTTGGCTTTCTTCCACCGACATTGAGAAACCTCACTGAAAGTGTCCCCAGCAGAGTTGTATTTTTATATGGGGGGAAGGGTGAACTCAGCCTGTATTATTATCCACTAATAGGTGTCCAAATCTTTGATCAGAGAGTGTACTGCAGGATGTTATATTTTGAGCTGATAGCGGCAATAATATCTTTAGACGTTACCATAACTTAACGATCCTGTCGAGTAATCAACACTATCGTTAGTCTGTGAATAAAAGCAATGTAATGCTCTCAGTAGTATTGTCGAACCTTCAGACTGATTTACAGTATCACGATATATATAAAAAAGGATGGTACGACCGGTAGAAGCCGATCTGGGGTAAGAGCGGTATGGTTTCCCGAGAAATGTAGGAACACGCGACGCAGTACTGAGCCTACAACATACCACTGAAGGAAATAAGAATATGATTTGCATATTAATGGCGTCTGTTAATTTAGGAACGGAATACAAACATTGATATTCTAATGTTTTTAGGGACATACTAAAGGGTGCGAAAGTTACCTACAAATCGTACAATGTCGAAGGGCAAGAAAGAGACGCAGTAGCTTAGAGAGAGATGTGCAGGTTATTCCACAGGTATTTCAGTTCGTATATTAGGCAAGGGACCTACTGACAAATCTGGAATATCGAGCACAGGCAGAACAAATTACAATCTTAAATTTTTCTGAAGACGTTGTAATACTGCCAGGGACGCTAAAGGGTACGTAAGATAGTGTATTCAAAAGAGGCTATAAGATGAATATAGAGAAAAGCAAAACGAAATAACGGATTTATTTGTTTTTCCTTAATTCTGGATCACAATTTTTGCTAGGTAATTTACTTGCTCTATAATAACCATATTCTGACCTACTAAACAAAACAAAACAATAAAATAGAGGCATCTTGCCTTAAGAAACTAACAAGACATACAAAGTGAGGCATTCAGAAATCAGATTAAGCGTATACGACACACTTACATATCTGACTACAAACAATTTTGCAGACGTAGGGTATCAACATATGTAAATATAGTACGTCAAATTAAGAAGCCAAACCACATTCGTTGTTTGTATATAGAAATAAGTACCATGCGCACCATTCTAACAACCTTACTGTCTGTATACATCATCTTACGGCAGACATTCAGTGACCACTGACGTGCGTACAGTACGGCATGCTAGGTATCCCTGCTGCATATTCAGGTGATACATTATGTGGTCAAAAGTATCCGGACACCTGGCTGAAAATAACTTACAAGTTCGTAGCGCCCTCCATCGATAATGCTGGAATTCAATATGGTGTTGGCGCACCCTTAGCCTTGATGACACCTGCCACTCTCGCAGGCACATGTTCAGTCAGGTGCTGGAAGGTTTCTTGGGGAATGGCAGCCCATTCTTCACGGAGTGCTGTACTGACGAGAGGTAGAGATGTCGCTCGGTGAGGCCTAGCACGAAGACGGCGTTCCAAAACATCCCAGAGGTGTTCTATAGGATTCAGGTTAGGATTCTGTGCAGGCCAGTCCATAAGAGGGATTTTATTGTCGTGTAACCACTCCGCCGCAGGCCGTGCATTATGAATAGCAAGTGCTCGATCGTGTTGAAAGATACCATCGCTATCCCCTAATTGCTCTTCAGCGGTGGGAAGCAAGAAGGTGCTTAAAACATCAATTCAGGCCTGTGATGTGATAGCGCCACGCAAAAGAACAAGGGGTGCAAGCCCTATCCATAAAAAACGCAACCACACCATAACACCACCGCGTCCATCTTTTACTGCTGGCACTATACAAGCTGGCAGATGATGTTCACCGGACATTCGCCACACCCACACCATGCCATCGGATCGCCACATTGTGTACCGTGATTCGTCACTCCACGCAACGTCTTTCCAATGTTTACGCTCCTTACACCGAGCGAGGCGTCGTTTGTCATTTACCGGCGAGATGTGTGCCACATGAGCAGCCGCTCGACCATGAAATCCGTTTTCTCAAGTCCCGCCTGACTATCATTGTACTTGCAGTGGATCCTGAAGCAGTTTGGAATTACTGTGTGATGATTTGGATAGATGTGTACCTATTACAGATTACGACCGTTTTCAATTGTCGGCGGTCTCAGTCAGTCAACAGACGAAGTCGGTCTGTACGCTTTTGTGCTATACGTGTCCCTTCACGTTTCCACCTAACTATCACATTGGAAACAGTTGACCTAGGGATGTTACGGAGTATGGAAATCTCGCGTACATGTGACACCCAATCACCTGACCACGTTCGAAGTCCGTGAGTTCCTCGGTGCGCCCCATTCTGCTATGTCCAATGAATACTCAGATCGCTGATATGGAGTACTTGGCAGTGGGTAGCAGCACAGGGTACCTAATATGAAATACGTATGTTTTTGTGGGTGTCCGCATACTTTTGAGCACATAATGTGTGTGGTGCGCGGGGCATGATCAAGGGCGTTGACCGGAACGGCGGTCGCGTAAGGGTAGGCGTCGTTGACGGTTGTGCTTATATTGCGAACTTCCCGGAGTAAATTAGTTAAGACTTAGAGTCTACGATTTAATGCCTTTATTTTCATACTTACTTACACTGCTTAGGGAGCTTACTTGAACTTAAATTTAATACTTTTATCACTTTTAGTTGTATTCTGTTTTTATTTGCTTATTTATTTTTTTACTTAGCGTACCCCAGACTCGACGACGCTTGGATCGGAATATTATTTCTTACACTAAACTTAAAGAGACAATACATATCTTTTTTATTTTTTACAATTTTTTGTATTGCGGTTATTTTAAATCTTAAATTAAAGTTTTATTTTAAGCTTTTTAAAATTTGTATTTTACTAGTAGACTCAGTATGATAAATACGCTATCCCCTCACTTACTGTATGCTTTCCCGGACGAAACAAGAAATTTCACCCTAGATCTTTTTCATTAATGCGATTTACGTGTTTCTTTTTTTAAATTCACACATATATTCATTAACAGTGTTTTCGTACATATTTAGCTAATGTGGGTAACATTAGTAATAACCAAGTGAGTTTCCTTTGCGCTCTCTTGCAATAGGCTACCAAAACCATTAAAGCAAAATCATTTGATTTAGCAATTAGCTGTGGACCTCAAAAGAGCTACAAGAAAGCCTGCGAGATCATATATTCATCTGTTTCAATTGAGTCACGGTCATACTTTTTCCGCTTTGTAGGTGCTGAAACGAGCGACTTCAAAAGACATAACTCATCATTGTTGGTCAACTGTAAAAGATAAACATGTGTTCTCCAGGACTTTTATTTAGATCTTCTACAGCTCTACAATCCAGTACTACATAACTTGCTGTGGCTCTTACGTGTTACGTAGCATATATCGAGAGAGCACATTGACGGAAACCATGTTTACTTCATTTAGCTGATGAAATTTAAGCAGCTGAAAAGACTTTCATGAAATACAGCAAGGAACCATCCCATTTAAACCACCTTTAAAATATACACTCCTGGAAATGGAAAAAAGAACACATTGACACCAGTGTGTCAGACCCACCATACTTGCTCCGGACGCTGCGAGAGGGCTGTACAAGCAATGATCACACGCACGGCACAGCGGACACACCAGGAACCGCGGTGCTGGCCGTCGAATGGCGCTAGCTGCGCAGCATTTCTGCACCGCCGCCGTCAGTGTCAGCCAGTTTGCCGTGGCATACGGACCTCCATCGCAGTCTTTAACACTGGTAGCATGCCGCGACATCGTGGACGTGAACCGTATGTGCAGTTGACGGACTTTGAGCGAGGGCGTATAGTGGGCATGCGGGAGGCCGGGTGGACGTACTGCCGAATTGCTCAACACGTGGGGCGTGAGGTCTCCACAGTACATCGATGTTGTCGCCAGTGGTCGGCGGAAGGTGCACGTGCCCGTCGACCTGGGACCGGACCGCAGCGACGCACGGATGCACGCCAAGACCGTAGGATCCTACGCAGTGCCGTAGGGGACCGCACCGCCACTTCCCAGCAAATTAGGGACACTGTTGCTCCTGGGGTATCGGCGAGGACCATTCGCAACCGTCTCCATGAAGCTGGGCTACGGTCCCTCACACCGTTACGCCGTCTTCCGCTCACGCCCCAACATCGTGCAGCCCGCCTCCAGTGGTGTCGCGACAGGCGTGAATGGAGGGACGAATGGAGACGTGTCGTCTTCAGCGATGAGAGTCGTTTCTGCCTTGGTGCCAATGATGGTCGTATGCGTGTTTGGCGCCGTGCAGGTGAGCGCCACAATCAGGACTGCATACGACCGAGGCACACAGGCCCAACACCCGGCATCATGGTGTGGGGAGCGATCTCCTACACTGGCCGTACACCACTGGTGATCGTCGAGGGGACACTGAATATTGCACGGTACATCCAAACCGTCATCGAACCCATCGTTCTACCATTCCTAGACCGGCAAGGGAACTTGCTGTTCCAACAGGACAATGCACGTCCGCATGTATCCCGTGCCACCCAACGTGCTCTAGAAGGTGTAAGTCAACTACCCTGGCCAGCAAGATCTCCGGATCTGTCCCCCATTGAGCATGTTTCGGACTGAATGAAGCGTCGTCTCACGCGGTCTGCACGTCCAGCACGAACGCTGGTCCAGCTGAGGTGCCAGGTGGAAATGGCATGGCAAGCCGTTCCACAGGACTACATCCAGCATCTGTACGATCGTCTCCATGGGAGAATAGCAGCCTGCATTGCTGCGAAAGGTGGATATACACTGTACTAGTGCCGACATTGTGCATGCTCTGTTGCCTGTGTCTATGTGCCTGTGGTTCTGTCAGTGTGATCATGTGATGTATCTGACCCCAGGAATGTGTCAATAAAGTTTCCCCTTCCTGGGACAATGAATTCACGGTGTTCTTATTTCAATTTCCAGGAGTGTATGTGTATAAAAAAACTGCATTAAAATCAGGTCTTCCATTTGGGAGCTACGATGCTACACTTAGGTACACTGATTCCACGTTAAACTTATAACACCCCCCTGTTTGTGTCGTTAAAACTTAGTGAAGTGTTAATTATGGTGCCTTCGTCGCATTCCTGCCTAAAATTGACACACAACTTCCAATCTCAAAGGTAACTAACACTCTCGACTGTTACAGCGTGTAATTAAAGCAAACCTGATGTGCATCCTCATACTGGCGCTACTAGTTGCACCCTTGTGAGTCTGGCACGAATTCTGATTCACCTTTCAGATGTAGAGACATGCGTAACAACTTTCGTTCATGTCGCACAATTGATTCTTGGTACTGCGATTTTTTTCCGGTTAGTGTAGTTCGCACCGTATGGGGCGCAATTGTCGCATCTCCAAACTGACCACTTCCAACTAATTTAAAATGTAGAAAAATGTACACAATTTTTCATTTTATCTGAATGACAGGGTAATGCACTCCCCTATCCAAATGAAGCCGTAAATGACTTAAAAGATGTCATTATTTCACAAGAATGACACACACTACTAGCAGTGAGGTTCGAAGAAGAAGAATGAAGACTGAAAATTAGTTCTATTACATTTTTACAAAAAAATGGAAAACGTCATGGAAAATTAAGACACCGACATAAAGTTTCTAGTCGGAGGCATATTCTTATCACTAATATCGTTGAAAGACAGTGATTTGTTACAAGAAACATCTGTGCCTAGAAGGAGCAGCCACAGAGAACCAAGGTGTACGCTATCATTTCAAATCCTGCTCTGTCTCAGCATCACTGTTTTAAGTTTATAGAAGTCACATCGCGCTGGCGTTGCTTGATCGCGTATTTCGTGAAATTAAACAACACAGACGAGCATGAGTATTTTTCTCTCAATATTTGACTTTAAAGTCTGAATAAAGAGGTTTCTAAAAACTTGCGCTATGCGATAACGTATCGACAAATAGTTCATACCACAAATGACCACTCAGACAGTAACCACCGTTATATAGACACTGGCATTACAGAACAAACTATACGTAGGATCAGAGACATAATCAACATTTCTTTGACTGTTTTTTTTTTTTTTTTGGTCATCAGTCTACTGACTGGTTTGATGCGGCCCGCCACTAATTCTTTTCCTGTGCTAACCTCTTCATCTCAGAGTAGCACTTGCGACCTACGTCCTCAATTAGTTGCTTGACGTATTCCAATCTCTGTCTTTCTCTACAGTTTTTGCCCTCTACAGCTCCCTCTAGTACCATGGAAGTCATTCCCTCATGTCTTAGCAGATGTCCTATCATCCTGTACCTTCTCCTTATCAGTGTTTTCCACATATTCCTTTCCTCTCCGATTTTGCGCAGAACCTCCTCATTCCTTACCTTATCAGTCCACCCAATTTTCAACATTCGTCTATAAGACCACATCTCAAATGCTTCGATTCTCCTCTGTTCCGGTTTTCCCACAGTCCATGTTTCACTACCATACAATGCTGTACTCCAGACGTCCATCCTCAGAAATTTCTTCCTCAAATTGAGGCCGGTATTTGATATTAGTAGACTTCTCTTGGCCAGAAATGCCTTTTTTGCCATAGCGAGTCTACTTTTGATGTCCTCCTTGCTCCGTCCGTCATTGGTTATTTTACTGCCTAGGTATCAGAATTCCTTAACTTCATTGACTTCGTGACCATCAATCGTGATGTTAAGTTTCTCGCTGTTCTCATTTCTACTACTTCTCATTACCTTCGTCTTTCTCCGATTTACTCTCAAACCATACTGTGTTCTCATTAGACTCTTCATTCCGTTCAGCAGATCATTTAATTCTTCTTCACTTTCACTCAGGATAGCAATATCATCAGCGATTCGTATCATTGATATCCTTTCACCTTGTATTTTAATTCCAGTCCTGAACCTTTCTTTTATTTCCATCATAGCTTCCTCGATGTACAGATTGAAGAGTAGGGGCGAAAGGCTACAGCCTTGTCTTACACTCTTCTTAATACGAGTACTTCGTTCTTGATCGTCCACTCTTATTATTCCCTCTTGGTTGTTGTACATATTGTATATGACCCGTCTCTCCCTATAGCATACCCCTACTTTTTTCAGAATCTCGAACAGCTGGCACCATTTTATATTGTCGAACGCCTTTTCCAGGTCGACAAATCCTATGAAAGTGTCTTGATTTTTCTTTAGCCTTGCTTCATTTATTAGCCGTAACGTCAGCATTGCCTCTCTCGTCCCTTTACTTTTCCTAAAGCCAAACTGATCGTCACCTAGCGCATTCTCGATTTTCTTTTCCATTCTTCTGTAAATTATTCTTGTAAGCAGCTTGGATGCATGAGCTGTTAACCTGATTGTGCGAAAATTCTCGCACTTGTCAGCTCTTGCCGTCTTCGGAATTGTGTGGATGATGCTTTTCCGAAAGTCAGATGGTATATCGCCAGACTCATATATTCTACACACCAACGTGAATACTCTTTTTGTTGCCACTTCCCCCAATGATTTTAGAAAAAAATGGTTCAAATGGCTCTGAGCACTATGGGACTCAACTGCTGTGGTCATCAGTCCCCTAGAACTTAGAACTACTTAAACCTAACTAACCTAAGGACATCACACACATCCATGCCCGAGGCAGGATTCGAACCTGCGACCGTAGCAGTCTCACGGTTCCGGACTGCCCGCCTAGAACCGCGAGACCACCGCGGCCGGCAATGATTTTAGAAATTCTGATGGAATGTTATCTATCCCTTGTGCCTTATTTGACCGTAAGTCCTCCAAAGCTCTTTTAAATTCCGATTCTAATACTGGATCCACTATTTCTTCTAAATCGACTCCTGTTTCTTCTTCTATCACATCAGACAAATGTTCACCCTTATAGAGGCTTTCAATGTATTCTTTCCACCTATCTGCTCTATCCTCTTCATTTAACAGTGGAATTCCCGTTGTACTCTTAATGGTAACACCGTTGCTTTTAATGTCACCAAAGGTTGTTTTGACTTTCCTGTATGCTGAGTCTGTCCTTCCGATAATCATATCTTTTTCGATGTCTTCACATTTTTCCTGCAGCCATTCCGTCTTAGCTTCCCAGCACTTCCTATTTATTTCATTCCTCCGCGACTTGTGTTTCTGTATTCCTGATTTTCCCGGAACATGTTTGTACTTCCTCCTTTCATCAATCAACTGAAGCATTTCTTCTGTTACCCATGATTTCTTCGCAGCTACCTTCTTTGTACCTATGTTTTCCTTCCCAACTTCTGTGATGGCCCGTTTTAGAGATGTCCATTCCTTTTCAACTGTACTGCCTACTGCGCTATTCCTTATTGCTGTATCTATAGCGTTAGAGAACTTCAAACGTATCTCGTCATTCCTTAGTACTTCCGTATCCCACTTCATTGCGTATTGATTCTTCCTGACTAATGTCTTGAACTTCAGCCTACTCTTCATCACTACTATATTGTGATATGAATCTATATCTTCTCCTGGCTACGCCTTACAATTCAGTACCTGATTTCGGAATCTCTGTCTGACCATGATGTAATCTAATTGAAATTTTCCCGTATCTCCCGGCCTTTTCCAAGTATCCCTCCTCCTCTTGTGATTCTTGAACAGGTTATTCGCTATTACTAGCTGAAACTTGTAACAGAACAGTACAACAGCTTATTTATTCACAATGATTTCCACTTCCTGAAAAGTAGAAGTTGGTAGATATAAAAAACTGTATGGGAGCAGGGTATTTTCGCCCCCATGTCTATGTGTGGTCCTGCAGCTGAGGTCAGACTGGTGAGAGGTGCCGCTACAGTGGTGGCGTCAGAAGCCACGGCCCAGAAGCGGTGCCCCGCGCCCGCTCCGGCGGCCAGGCCCGCGCAGCCAGACCGCACATCCGTCAGCGCCGGCCCGGCTGCCTTTGGCTCTGACAGTAGTCGGCCGGTGCACTGCGGGGGCGGCCGCTCTTCCCGCCTCGAAATTAACGCCGCGCCTGCGGTGCGTCTGGTGGATGCCAACAGTTCGCAAGGCGATCTAGAGCCAGCCAACGAAGGCCACCACGTGACAGACGGCCAATAGCTCCTTCATCCTAAAAATATACCGATAAAGAGCTTACGTTGCTGTCAGAAGCAAGACAGAGCGCAGTTCAGGTCGAAAACCGTTCAAGTGACGGTGGCACGGTAGCTCGGCGTGTTCGGTCAGAGAGCCGGTTGGCCTCTGTAATAAAAAAACTGAGTCGAAGGATCAGCCACCGAACTTGAACAGGATGTCTTGCACGTCCGCAACGACCAAACACAACGAAAAAAAAAAAGTGAAGGGCAGAATTGCATCTTAGCAGAGTGCCGTGTTCGGGACTACACTCCTGGAAATTGAAATAAGAACACCGTGAATTCATTGTCCCAGGAAGGGGAAACTTTATTGACACATTCCTGGGGTCAGATACATCACATGATCACACTGACAGAATCACAGGCACATAGACACAGGCAACAGAGCATGCACAATGTCGGCACTAGTACAGTGTATATCCACCTTTCGCAGCAATGCAGGCTGCTATTCTCCCATGGAGACGGTCGTAGAGATGCTGGATGTAGTCCTGTGGAACGGCTTGCCATGCCATTTCCACCTGGCGCCTCAGTTGGACCAGCGTTCGTGCTGGACGTGCAGACCGCGTGAGACGACGCTTCATCCAGTCCCAAACATGCTCAATGGGGGACAGATCCGGAGATCTTGCTGGCCAGGGTAGTTGACTTACACCTTCTAGAGCACGTTGGGTGGCACGGGATACATGCGGACGTGCATTGTCCTGTTGGAACAGCAAGGTCCCTTGCCGGTCTAGGAATGGTAGAACTATGGGTTCGATGACGGTTTGGATGTACCGTGCACTATTCAGTGTCCCCTCGACGATCACCAGTGGTGTACGGCCAGTGTAGGAGATCGCTCCCCACACCATGATGCCGGGTGTTGGCCCTGTGTGCCTCGGTCGTATGCAGTCCTGATTGTGGCGCTCACCTGCACGGCGCCAAACACGCATACGACCATCATTGGCACCAAGGCAGAAGCGACTCTCATCGCTGAAGACGACACGTCTCCATTCGTCCCTCCATTCACGCCTGTCGCGACACCACTGGAGGCGGGCTGCACGATGTTGGGGCGTGAGCGGAAGACGGCCTAACGGTGTGCGGGACCGTAGCCCAGCTTCATGGAGACGGTTGCGAATGGTCCTCGCCGATACCCCAGGAGCAACAGTGTCCCTAATTTGCTGGGAAGTGGCGGTGCGGTCCCCTACGGCACTGCTTAGGATCCTACGGTCTTGGCGTGCATCCGTGCGTCGCTGCGGTCCGGTCCCAGGTCGACGGGCACGTGCACCTTCCGCCGACCACTGGCGACAACATCGATGTACTGTGGAGACCTCACGCCCCACGTGTTGAGCAATTCGGCGGTACGTCCACCCGGCCTCCCGCATGCCCACTATACGCCCTCGCTCAAAGTCCGTCAACTGCACATACGGTTCACGTCCACGCTGTCGCGGCATGCTACCAGTGTTAAAGACTGCGATGGAGGTCCGTATGCCACGGCAAACTGGCTGACACTGACGGCGGCGGTGCACAAATGCCGCGCAGCTAGCGCCATTCGACGGCCAACACCGCGGTTCCTGGTGTGTCCGCTGTGCCGTGCGTGTGATCATTGCTTGTACAGCCCTCTCGCAGTGTCCGGAGCAAGTATGGTGGGTCTGACACACCGGTGTCAATGTGTTCTTTTTTCCATTTCCAGGACTGTATATTATGTTGGCTACACTCTCTATCGATGCAGCGATAACATCTCTGACTGAAATGATGCTTTATGTGTGCCAGCGTAGCGGCAAAAAGAGGGGAGTGACTCGGTTCAGTGATGGCGGGTATGCAACAAGTGCGTGTCTCGATGTACGCACGGTCGGCGCAGACAACTGGTTTATTTGGCTCTAGACGCAAGACGCCGTGCACTGTCATTGTGTATACTGTTTTCGAGCGTACAGAGCCTGTGTAGAGCAAAGGCAGTGTGCTGTTTCATCAGTGAATAATTTAACAGGTCATTTAATATCTTTTGGTGGTTAGTTAGTTAGTTAGTTAGTTACGTGTTCCATTGATGAATAGCACGGAAAAATCGTTATGATGTGGAACATGTCAAATGCACAAGAAATGCTCACAGGAAACAATGTTTATTGTTTTTACATTATAATGTTATATCTAAATATTTCTGTTATCCGTTCCATTCCCTTAAATGGCACAAAATGCATATATTATATCTCCAGATTTATTTACTCATATTCAAGAATTCATCTATGGTATAGAAGGAGTTGTGAAGAAGGTATGATTTCAATTTGTGTTTGAAACTATTACTGCTGTCTGTCAGATATTTTATTTCATCTGGTAATTTAGCAGAACGTTGTATAGCAGCATATTTTACCCCTTTCTGTGCCAAAGGTAGATTAAGTAAAGGATAGTGTATGGCCTTTTTTCTGGTATTGTAATCATGAATGCCGCAGTTGATTTTAAACTGGCCCATGTCATTGAGAACAAATTTCATTACTGAGTAAATGTATTGTGAAACAGTTGTAAGAATTTCTAACCTTTTAAACAGATGCCTACAAGATCGGCGACTATGAACCCCACACATTATTCTAACTACTTTCTTTTGAGCAGTGTTGCCTAAGTGTTGAGTTGCTCCAGAATATTATTCTGTATATCAGAGAGTGGAAGCATGCAATGTATGTTACCATACTAGTTTCTACATCTTCAAAATTGGCAATTATTCTGATAGCAAAAGCTGCTGAACCTAATCGCCTCAGGAGATCCAAAATATGACTTTTCCAATTAAGATTCTGATCTATATGTACACCCAAAAACTGAGTATGCTCTACCCTGGCTACTGACTTCTTTTGATATGTTATGTTTATTGAAGGAATTATACTTTTTGCAGCTGAAATTGGATGTACTGCGTTTTTTCAAAGTTCAGAGCAAGCCCATTCGCAGAAAACCAATTAATAACTTTTCCAAAGACCTTATTTGCATCATTTTCTATCGGACTTTCTTTTACTGCATTAATAATTATGCTTGTATCATCAGCAAACAGTGTCAGTTCACCATCTTGTTTCACACAAGAAGGGAGGTCATTCACATATCTTGCACTATCATTCACATATATTGCACTGTCCCTGCGGACATGTTATATGCACTTGTTAAATGTTACAACTGGCTGGCTGGTGTTTTGGGGTAAGCGCTACGTTTCCACCTATGGGTACCCGGGGCTGTGAAATCCTGCGTAGCGGGAGGTGACTCCAGGTCGAAGTTCGAGAAGTGGGTCTTGTACGAACTGCTGGCTTCCGCTTTCCGCGTTGGCTTCTTCAAGTTAAGTTTTCGTTCTGCCTTCGAGCGACCTGGCGTCACTTCTCGGTAATTAATTCCGGTGCTAATTATATTTATTAACTTTGTCTGAAGAAAAATTTACAATTGTGAATTAATTTAAGCCGTCAGGTGTATAATTGTTAGTGGTTTTATAATTTTTTTATATATGAGATAGACTTTGTTTCATAAAAGACATTGGTAGCAGATTAAGATATTGTTGTTTTAAAGGAATTTGTTTATATGATTGGCAAATAAAACGAGTGATAATATAAGGGGTCCAGTCCTTCCTACTTGTTTCCCTATTCCCTATTAGAAAAAGGTTCCAGTGGTAGCAGAGCGTGGTTTCGTTCTGTTGGCAGGCGGTATGGAATTTTCTTCCCTTTCCTTCTTTTTATTACTCGTTTATTTTTAGATTTGTGATTGAAGTACTGTTATTGTAAGTTATCACTTAACATTTTGTTTTTTTATAACGTGCTTGTCATCCGATATGATTTTAAGGGCGTGTCCAGGTACCGGTTGTTTGAAGAAAGAATAGTTACGGTACAAGTTTCGAATCAGAGAGCAACCGGCAACCGGAAGTGTTCCGGAACTGGCCGCTAGGTTGCACGCTGCGTTAGACCTTCCTGTTTCTGTCTGCCCCGGCGTCGTTGGCAAGGTAGATGACATATTACATCTTCTTGACCGTGCCACAGAGGAGATGGATAGAAACATTTCCTTTTTGAGTGATAGTCAACCCACGCATAGACAACTATGTCGGGTTCAAGTACAGTTAATTTATTTTATGAATAGTTTAAAAGACTTGGATGGTATAGAGCTTAAAGACATGGAAAGACAGGATGTTAAGCAGGTTATGGATCGTGTGCGTGGTTACAAATTAGAGCCGTATAGTTAAATTTAGAAGCCGAGGGAACGAATTCAGAACAAGGGGTCAGCCGAGATCAGCAGTCCAGAAATATTCCAGTTTCACAAATGGTTCAAATGGCCCTGAGCACTATGGTACTTAACATCTGTGGTCATCAGTCCCCTAGAACGTAGAACTACTTAAACCTAACTAACCTAAGGACAACACACACATCTATGCCCAAGGCAGGATTCGAACCTGCGACCGTAGCGGTCACGCGGTTCCAGGCTGTAGCGCCTAGAACCGCACGGCCACACCGGTCGGCTCCAGTTTCACAAGTAGGCCAATCTAAAGAGGCGACTGTGGATTGTTTCGCTGAATTACCTAACCCTATTATGAACCTGTTCTCCGCATTATCAGGAGTATCAACGGATGACTTAATTAAGATTCAGAAATTAATATGGTTGTCACTTAAATTTGAGATTCAGGCTGACACGTTAGGTGTTCCCCACAGAGCTGTTCTCTCATTACTTTACCCATTAACCAAGGGGGCGTTGAACCCATTAGTGTCACATATTTTGAGGTGTGTTGGCTCAATCAAAGATTTGAGAGTGCAAGTTATTTCTCGGATGTTATCGCCATGTATGAAAAATGACCTGGAATGTTCGTTTTATTGGCGAGTGCAAGAGTCGGTAGAAACCTTGGACCAATATGCAGATAGAATCCGAACTGCTGTGTTGTCTTTGAACTTGTCGGCTCCTGAAGTAGATACAGTAACGAATATTTAGGAGGGCATACGCCCCGATGATCGTTCTCGGCTCATATTTTCTAATCAGCCAACTAGTTTTGCGGAGTTAGGCACCTTGCTTCAGTCTGTTCAAGCTCTTGTGTTCGCCGATTCCCGGCGTGGGATTGATCGGAATTCAGTTACGGCGCCTGTAGTTGCGCAGAATAGTAAGGAACGTGTTGAATCTACATTTGCATCCGGAAGGCATTGCTTTAGGTGTGGTGACGCAGGACATGTAGTGCGTGACTGTCCTCTTCCGAAACCATCTAAATCAGGTAGCTGACGCCAAGCTAGTAGCAGAAGCAGGAAGTGGCTTCGGTGTTCTCATACATGAGCTGTCACCAGGCCCCCGCTATCCTATATTTGCAGCCGTATAAGTAGGGAACCTTTGTGCGGCCTGATTGATTCAGGAAGTTCGGTGTCATTAATTGATATTCACTGGTACCTCGAGTTCCGGCGTTTGAATAAGTTGTCTGTTGTCAAACCGACAGCTCAGAGTTGTTATGCCGTTAATTGGCATGTTTTATCAGTGTTGGGTCAGGTTCATGGAGGTATTTCTGGTTCTAGTTTCCCTTGCACTATTACTCTCTTGGTCGTTAAGGATTTGACGATGTTTCTGTTACTGGGCTGTCACTTTATTCATCGTACTGGACTGATACCTGACTATGCCAGCAAAACTTTGAGATCTAGCTTTAGACCTCAGCAAAAGATTGCTCTTGTGCGTGTCGTCAGTTTGCATCGGTGAATGTGATTGAAAAGGGGGATAGCAAATTTGAGATTAGCCACATCGCACGTGAACAGGGTACTCAGCTTCTTGGGTTGTTAGATTTTCCCGACGTTCTTTCTGATAAACTTGGAGTCACCAGACTCATTGAGTATCAAATTCGGTTATCCGATAATATCCCGGTTCGGCAGTCTCCGTATCGTCATTCATCTCCCAAGATGAAAATATTAAGGCATAAGTAAGAGAGCACATTATAAAACGGCGATTGTCAACCTCTGCTTACGCTTCCCCCATGTTCCTTGTCACAGAGGGTAATGGCAAGGATTTTCGACCAGTGGTAGACTACTGTGCGTTAAATATCTGGAATCTGTGCCTCTACCAGATATTCACAGTTGTTTTACCTACTTCTCGGGCACCATGTGGATTACTGTTCTAGATCTGAACCAGGGTTATTTTCAAATTCCTCCGAGTGCAGAGTCTAAGCGCGTTACTGCGTTCTGCAGTGATTGGAATCTCTATGAGTTGAATAGAGTTCCTTTTGGTGTGGGCACTGGTGCCGCGGTGTTGTTGCGCTTGTTAGACCACGTTTTCGGAGGCCTGAAGTTTAACTTCGTATACAATTAGCGGACGACGTGGTCGTCTATAGCCGAACCTTTGAGGACCAGTTCCTCCATCTTAGGCAGGTGCTCGATAGGTTTCGTGCTGCTGGATGAACTTTCAAACCAACTAAGATTACTCTGGCTAAGCAGCAAGTCTCATTCTTGGAGCATCGTATTACTGGGGACGGAGTCAGAATCGACCAAGAGCGCACAAGTGACCTCAAGAAGTACCCTCCGCCGAGAACCAAACAGGAGAAAGCACGTTATATCGTTATGGCCAATTATTTCCGAAGATTCGTGCCAAATTTCGCGCAGTTAGCCTGTACGTAAGAAGGGGCGGGACTTTAATTGGGGAGACATTCAGCAGGCTGCATTTGAAGCGATTAAAACTGCTATCTCGAATCCCCCGATGTTGGGAGTTCCGGATTTCGAGAAGCGATTAATTGTCTATTCGAACGTGTCTAATGCAGTAATTGAAGCTGTACTACTTCTTAGGGCCTTAAACTGCCGTTGGCGTATGCTTCAAGGAAGCTCAGTAGAACAGAGCTAAATTATTCCGTCCATGAACGTGAAGCACTTGCCGTACTCTTTGCGTTAGATAAATTTAGTTTCTACTTAGAGAATAGAGAGTTTGACCTGGAAGCCGATAATCAGGCCTTAAGTTGGGTTCTGGCTCGTCCTCTCAAAACAAGAAGGATAGCTAGGTGGGCAGTCTGCATTTTTGCCTTTCCATTCAAGGTGCGTCACATCAAAGGAACGGAGAATCAGGTGGCGGACTCACGTAGTCGCATTTTTGGTGAGGATTGCGACTCTCAATCGAGTGAACAACCTGAGTCGCAGTGTCCTTTGGTTAACAGTGTTCTTACTGATACTCCTGAGCTCTTCGCCCACCTTCGCACTAAGCAAGATCGCCGGCCGGAGTGGCCGTTCGGTTCTAGGCGTTACAGCCTGGAGCCGAGCGACCGCTACGGTCGCAGGTTCGAATCCTGCCTCGGGCATGGATGTGTCTGATGTCTTTAGGTTAGTTAGGTTTAATTAGTTCTAAGTTCTAGGCGACTGATGACCTCAGAAGTGAAGTCCCATAGTGCTCTGAGCCATTTGAACCATTTTTGAACGAAGCAAGATCACGATCCGCATTGGGGTCCCCTTAATGAAAGACTTAAGACCGGAGAAGAGTTGTCGGGTTATTCTTTGAGAAAAGATGTTTTGCGTAAGGAGGTTGGGAAGCTCGGCAAGTTTAGGATTTGCTTTCCCCTAGATTTTATTGGTCTGGTTTCAGATATTTCCCTCATTCAGTGTTAGGAGAGCACCTCGTACTTTACAAGACCTTGGCCAAGGTGTGGTTACATGTTGCCTGGTCATCGCTATACCGCGATGTGCGTCCTCTCATTCGTGAATGTGAAGAATGCAAGAGGGGTAAGGGTGGTTTGAACATCTTCTTGGGATTATTGCAGTCTCGTCGGGAGCACCGAACGATGGACAAGATGTTTGTAGATTTTGAGGGTCCCTTGCCACGAACAAAAGGAGGGCGCCGTTACGTGTCTGTGGCGGTCGATGACTTTACACCTTTCGTCTGGTTTCTTCCGAGTAGCGGAATTTCGGCGGGGATAGCCATCCGCCACCTCACGGGTATATTGTCATTGTTTGGTCTGTCTAAACAGTTGGTTAGTGACAATGCTCCTGCCTTTGTGTCTCGGAATTTGAACGTTTTGCTTTCGTAATCACATTCACCATTTGACCACCACGCCTTATTATTAGCAAGCTTCACTTGCGGAAACGGTTAATCGTAATCTGAAGGCGGCCCTAATTATTTATCATGCTAATTCACCTTGTCGCTGGGATACGACCCTCCCTTGGTTGAACTCCTCCTTTAATATGGCGCAGCACGAAGCTTCACAAGCAGTTCCCACCCAGTTAATGTTAGCCTACCTGATTAATTCGCCCTTTCCAACCTTCGGGGGATTGATGACCTATTACCCGTCTTTATTACACCTGATACTCTTCGTGAGAACTGGCGGCGGGCCTAGGTAAGGTAGGCTAAGGTAGGCGACAGGCTGTTTGCTAAAAACTTTGGAGGTCTGAACCCTGGTAAGGTTGCCTCCGATAAATTGGTATACCGCTATCTGGGACCATATGTTGTCACCAAGGTGTTGGGCCCGGTAAATCTGTTAGTTAAGGAGGTGGCTACCGGGAAGGTTTCTCGAGACCATGTAAGTCAGGTGAAGCCGGCCAAGTGACCTTCTCCCTTCGGCTCTTCCCTATCCCGTTGGTCAGGCTTTAGCGGGGGAGGTTGAGCCGTGGCGTTTTGCTGGCGCACCATCGCATTTGCAAGTACCTCGCCTTCGCGCTCTTATCTTTGCTTGTGACGCGCACTGAGTCTTGGCTGACTTATCCTTGCCGGAGGAGTTAACTGGAGGCTCTCGCGAAGAACGAACACAGTTGGCGTTCGATGTTACCTGAGGCCGGAGTGCGCTTGTAGTGGAGCGGGAGCCGACCACATGTATGGGACAGCTTAGTGAAAAGCCTTTCCTGTCGCCTGTGAGGTGGCTTGTTGCTGCCTTGGGTTGCGTGCTGCTAGTTCCGGACACGGCTATCTACGGTATTCCGCTGCCTTATTGCTGTTAATGTATGTTTGTGAAGGTGTTGAGGACTGCTACCTCACTTCTGGTAACTATAAGCGCATGAGTGTTACCGTGGAATTGAAGCAGTGCCTATAAAGAGTTCATGGTGTTTAAGGCAAGTGTTAAATATTAATATAACGCACGAGCGTGCTTTTTCCAGCTCGTGGGTAATTTTTTTTGGATTACGATCAGCTGCAAGGCCGTAACTGTAATCTGTTTATGAAATATACTGCATTCGAGTGTTTGGTAACCTTAGCGTACTGAGCTCCAGTAAAACTTATAGTGAAATTATCAGAATGGTGCTCGTTACGGTTTTCACTGAACGGTGGGACACAAGAGTTCACGAAGTTTATTTGTGACTAAGACTGGAGTGCCCGCTGGCCTTTCTAGTAATTGTTTCTTTTTTTTAATATCTTAATAGCAGGCAATTTTCCTTAAGGTTATTGATAAGATTAGCGCTGTTGGTTGTACCTTGCCTGTGTAATTCAATCGTAGAAGGTCAAAGGCAGTGAATAATTTAACCTGTTATTTAATATCTTTTGGTGGTTGATTGCACTGTCCCTGCGGACCTGTTCTGTGCGCTTGTTAAATGTTACAGCTTGCTGGGTGGTGTTTTGGAGTAAGAGCTACCTTTCCACCTATGGGTACCGGGGCTGTGAAATCCTGGGTAGCGGGAGGTGACTCCGGGTCGAAGCTCGAGAAGTGGGTCTTGTACGAACTGCCGCCTTCTGCCTTCTGCCTTGGCTTCTCCAAGTTATCTTTTCGTTCTGCCTTGAAGCGACCTGGCGTCACTCCTTGCTAACTAATTCTAATGCTAATTATGTGTCCTCGGAATATTTCGCGACGGCATACATGAATAAAATGTTCTCGGTTTTCAAGCCGCGTCAATTCGAATAAAATGCTCGAGCTTTCGATGGCCATCACCGCCATCGTCATCAGGAGTTCACTGACTGCCGGGGCTACTTTTTTTTTCTTTATTGTTATTTTTAATCCTGTTTACAGGCAGGCCAGCAGCAGCATACTACGCCGCTCTTTGGCAATAGAGAAACACAAAAGAGACAAATGAATACAATTAGAAAAAAACATGTTGGACATATAAACGGAGACAAACACTTTGTAAAATACATGGAGCCGTTCACGGGCGTAGAGTCCAAGATAAAATTTGTTCAGACACTTGGACACATACATAGACGAAAATTGTCACACGCGAACGTAGGTGCACAAAACGAATAACACTGAACCACTGAAGCACAAAAGACGGAACACACAGAAACACGAGGCGTTGATCTCCGGCGCGCGCATGTTCACTAAACGTGTACGAGTCTGGGGACCTGCCAAGAGAGGAGGAGGGGGGGGGGGGGGAGAGGGAGCAGGGAGAGCAGAGATGCCATGGGCAGGGGAGATAGGGGGAGGGAGGAAGGGGGATGGAAAGCCCAGGGGAAGAGTGGTGGAGGAAAGGGGATGGGGGAGAAAAGGAGAGAGAAGAGAGGGAGGGTGCCTAAAGGAAAAGCCAAAGGATGTGGGAGGGGAGGATCAAAGTTGGTAGGAGGGGTAGATGGAGGGGTGTAGGACATCATCAGGGAGGGGGGTGCTGGCGGAAGTCAAATTGGGAGAGGGTAAGGAGGGTGGAGAGATGGAGACCGGGTGGGACGTGGGAATACAGGTGCGGCAGCAGGCGGGGGTGGGAGAGGATGGGCGAGACAAGTTGGTGAGTTTACAGGAGGTGTGCAGGATTCGTATCCTTTCAAGGAAAAGGAGGAGGTGGGGGAATGGAATGAGATCGTACAGGATCCGCGTGGGGGAGGGGAGACAGATGCGATAGGTGAGGCAGAGAGCATGGTGTTCAAGGATTTGAAAGGATTTATAAAAGGTAGAGGGGTCAGAGATCCAGGCTGGATGGGCGTAACAAAGGATAGGGCAGATGAGGGATTTATAGGTGTGGAGTATGGTGGAGGGGTCCAGACCCCACGTACGGCCAGAAAGGAGCTTGAGGAGATGGAGTCGGGAGCGTGCCTTGGCTTGGATTGTCCGGAGATGGGAGATCCAGGAGAGGCAACGGTCGAGGGTGACGCCAAAGTACTTAACGATGGGCGTGAGGGCGATAGGACGGCCACAGATGGTGAGATAGAAATCAAGGAGGCGGAAGGAAGGGGTGGTATCGCCTACAATGATCGCCTGGATTTTGGAGGGATTGACCTTGAGCAACGACTGGTTGCACCAAGCGGTGAACCGGACAAGATGGGATTGGAGAAGGTGTTGGTAGTGCTGCAGGGTGGGGAGAAGGGCAAGGAAGGCGGTATCATCGGCAAACTGGAGAAGGTGGACGGGGGGTAATGGTGGCGGCATGTCTGCCGTATATAAAGGTACAGAAGGGGGGAGAGGACGGAGCCTTGGGGCACATCGGCGGAGAGAAAAAAGGTGTAGGAATCCGTGTTAAGGATGGTGACGTAGGAAGGACGGTGGGAGAGAAAGGAGCCGTTCAGAAGGAGGTAGTTAATGGGAAGGGTGAAGGTTTGGAGCTTGAAAAGGAGACCGGAATGCCATACGCGGTCGTAAGCACGTTCGTGGTCCAGGGAGAGGAATATTGCAGAGCGACGGGAATTAAGCTGTTCAGAAAGGAGATGAGTGAGGTGAAGGAGAAGGTCGTCAGAAGAGAAGGACGGCCGAAAGCCACACTGGGTAACGGGAAGGAGGCGGTGCTGGCGGAGATGCTGGTGGATGCGGCGAGTGAGGATAGATTCCAGGACCTTGCTGAAGACCGAGGTAAGGCTAATGGGACGGTAGGAGGAGACGGCGGACAGCAGTTTACCAGGTTTAAGGAACATCAGGATACGGGAGGTTTTCCACAGGTTGGGGTAGTAACCGGTGGACAGGACTACATTGTAGAGCCCGGCCAGGGTGGAGAGGAAAGAGACAGGACTTTCACGAAGGTGACGGTAGGTGACGCGATCGTGACCAGGAGTGTTGTTGCGTTTTTTGCGGAGTGTAACAATGAGATCCTGTGTAGTGATAGGGGCATAGAGTTCCGTGGGTGCAATGTTGTCCAAGTATTGGAAACCAGGAGCGAGGGGAGGGACAGAGGTGTCAGTTCGATTGCGGACATCCGGGAAGAGGGAGTAATCAAACTGGGGATCATCAGGGATGGAAAAGACATCGGAGAGGTAAGAGGCAAAGTGATTGACCCTACTAAGGGTGGCAGGGAAGGGGTGATCATCATGGAGAAGAGGATAGTAGGGGGAGGGTTTAGTTCCGGTAAGGCGAGGGAAGGCTGACCAGAACTTGGACGAGTTTATAGATAGCGTAGCATTTAAATGGGTGCATGTCTGTCTCCAGTCCCGGCGTTTCTTAGCCGCGAGAAAATTTCGAATGTGTCGCTGGAGTTGCCGGTGGCGTCAGAGTGTGTCCGGGTCACGCGTGTGGAGGAAGGCACGGTAGATACGGCGGGATTCATGGAGGAGGAGGACGGCCTGTGGGGATAAGGTAGGACGGTGGGGGTGGATGGCGACAGTAGGGACGTGGGCCTCCACGGCCTCAGACAAGGTCTGCTGGACAAAGGAGGCGGCATGGGTTACATCGTCAGGGTGGTGGTAGGTGAAGGGGTGGCTATCGACCTGGGTGGAGAGGGTATCCCGGTAGGCATTCCAGTTGGTACGGGAATAGTCATGGACGTACTTTGGGGGAGGGTAATTATGAGGGTCGGGGCGGGGGCGAAGACCGTCTGAAACGGTGAGGAGGACAGGGAGATGGTCGCTACCAATAGGCTCCAGGACATCCACCTTTATGCGGCCAAGGAGGTTAGGGAAGGAAAGGATAACATCGGGAGTGGAGTTGGATTCGGGACTGGTGTGCTGGGGGATGGGGATGAGGTCGCCTTGAAGGGAGGAGAGGAACCGATGCCACCACCGTAACGGGGCGGCCAGGAGTTGCTACGGTTTCTCGCTTATATAGACATGATGACATCATCAGCAGCCAATCAGATCGATCCAATGTGGCACGCGCGCTTAAGTCGACCCGGGCAGCTAGGAGAGCTATTGCCCGTAGCAGCACCGGTGACCTCAGGTGGCGCCATGGGCAGGCGCCACGTTTGAAACTGCCGCTTCCGTGTCGCGCATCTGTCTCTGCTTTCTTTCGCTGTCCAACGCCCGTCCCCATGCCCTCCTGAGTGTATCCCTGGTCTCTGTTGAAATTGTTGTTGTTTAAACGAATCTTGGACGCTTCCTTTATAACGTAGTCCCAATATGTAGACGCATGAGACAACACTTTTACGAGGGTGCCAATACAAAATACGCTGGATCTTTTGGCCCAACGTTTTACATCTGGAATCATGAAGTCGTTCCGTCACGTCCTAACGACAATGTACTTTTTGTACTGCGATGAATATTGTGCTATGCACAGCCATGGGATCACGACTGTCTCCAGCAGTCGCAAATTTCTTCATGGAGCACTTTGAGGAGCAGGCTCTGCAAACTGCGACGTTACGGCCGTCTTGCTTTCTACGATACTTTGATGACACCTTCCTGATACGGCCCCATGGTGAAGATACACTACAGCACTTCGTCGATCATTTGAATGGTGTCCATCCCAACATTAAATTTACTGTCCAAATTGAGAAGCACGGCCAGTTACCATTCTTGGATATTTTGGTTGACCGGAAGGCAGGAGGCCAGCTTGGTCATTCAGTGTACCGGAAACCAACACACACTGATCGGTACTTGAACGCCAATAGTTTCCACCACCCTGTACACAAGAAAGCTGTCCTGAACACGTTGGTTGATAGAGCCAAGATTATCTCTGACGACGACCACCTCCAGTCTGAATTGCAGAACTTAAAACGAGTTTTCGGTGAAAGTGGATACAGCAAAAGAGACATCGCAAACGCTTTCCAGGGCCGCCGACGAAAGACACCTGGTGAATCAGCAGAAGAGGCCAAACGGACTGTATTCATACCATACTGTGGAGCAACTAGCAATAAGTTAGGACGTCTGCTGTAGAAACATGGGCTAAGACCAATGTTCCGTCCCACCCCCAAGATGAGATATGTTGCGCCCTGTTAAAGACGACATTACTCTTCGAGTGTACCATGTGAATGTGGCAGCATGTATATTGTACAAACAATTCGCGCGGGTTGCGCAGCGTTGCACTGAGCACAAGCGCCATATAAAACAAAGGTAGCTTGATAAGTCGGCCACAGCGGAGCATTTCCTAGAAAACGGACATAAAATACAGTTCGAAAATACAAGTGTTGACTCATGCGTCCACATATTGGGACTCCGTTATAAAGGAAGCGGCCGAGATTCGCTTAAACAACAACAATTTCAACAGAGACCAGGGATACACACTCAACAGGGCATGGGGATGGGCATTGAACATGGAAAGAAAGCAGAGACAGATGTTCGACGCGGGAGAAGCAGTTTCAAACGTGGCGCCTGCCCCTGGCACCATCTGACGTCACCGGTGCTGCCACGGGCAATAGCTCCGGTAGCTGCCCGGGTCGACTTACGCGCGCGCCACATTGGATCAATCTGATTGGCTGCTGCTGATGTTATCATGCCTTCATAAGCAAGAAACCGTAGCAGCTCCGGCAGTCAGTGAACTCCTGACGACGATGGCGGTGATGGCCATCGAAAGCTCGAGGTTTTTATTCGAATTGACGCGGCTGAAAAACCTAGAACATTTTGTTCATGGTGCTAATTATGTTTACTCGGGTATTTATTACATTTATTAATTATTGTCTGAATAACAACATACAATTTTGAATTAATTTAAGCCGTCAGGCGCATAATTGCTAGTGGTTTTACAATTTTCTTATATATGAGATAGACTTTATTTCATAAAAAACATTGGTAGCAGATTAAGATTTTGTTGTTTTAAAGGAATTTGTTTATTGATTGTTAAATAAAACGAGTGATAACAAAAGGGATCCAGTCCTTCCTATTTGTTTCCCTATACTCTAGCAGAAAAAGCTTCCACAGTCCTTCCCATAAGCACGCAGATGAAATGTAGCATTTTCGTACCTCGCCATCTCTTGTAGAATCTTCGGATACGACGCACCAGCTCTCTTGATCTGGCCTTCTTCTAGGAAATGGCTGAATACTATAGCACACTGTCAGTGCTTCGAAAATTTAAGGATTGTATTTTACCCGTTTTTCGCATTAAAGATCACGATTGGTTTTGAAAAACCCTTTAGTTGGTTGGAGGTAACGGCTTTCGGTGAGGCGTGTGTGGCGGTTGTGTTTATACGGTTGCGAATATGGTCAATCTTCAGATGTGTAATGGAGTGACTATAATGAGAATTTGTTCCGAACAGGGACTCGATCCCGGGTTTTCCGCTTTTCGTGAGCGTTTGCTTTATCATCGGCGGCTATATGTGCACGCCACAGCTAGACCCAAACTCCATATGTCGTCAAACATATGTCTACAACCTGCAATCGTACATTCATTACGTATTTCCACGTACAAGGGAAACATTTTAACCGAAAGTCGTTTATCGGGTGTCGACGAATAAATAGAATACGTGTGTTCCTGTGTTTTTTCGAAGTATGATGCAGTATTCCTTTAAACATGCCTGCGCACATGTGGTTGACGACATATGGAAGTTTCGCTCTGGCCTTGAGACGTGTTCTCACAGTTTAATGGTAAGACGACCGTTATCAATAAGCGAGAAGTTAGAGTGCGAAGCTTTTTTCAGCACAAATTTTCATGTTTGTCCGAAGGAACATTGCATCGCATTTCTGAACAACAGAGGCACAGAAAAACAACAGATATTACACAAGCAAAGAACCAAGCTGACTCTTGAAGTGGGTTTAACTCATTGCACAAGATATTATAGATTTTACTTTACGAAAGTGTAGCTAACAGATTATGAACTGACCACATTAATAAGTAAACAGTCGTTACAACTATAAATACTTCTAAAGAATGGATGTCACTGTCCCAGTAATATAATTTTATACCTCGAGAAACGAACATTCACGTCGCGATGTACATTTGTTTACTGTCCGCACTGATGCACTGGTTTTTAATTCTTCTCTATCTGGGAACGAACTGTAACTGTAAACCGACTATTCCAAATATTTTGGTCACACTGTAGTTTTCTTCCAAAAACGTACAAAAATTGTTACTTAAACGTAACTTTTTTTTCTACGGTGTACTGGCTATAGTCTTGGTTCCATGGGAATACCGTTGACAGTTGCATATATCAAAGAAATATCGTCACGAAGCGCGTCCGTGTGTTGGCAGAGACGCTGCTCCAGTCGTCGTAACTGTCGTAGCTCACCCAACTTCTTGAGACACACTAAATTTTCAATTCAACTCACAGCAGAGCGATTCTCCTAACTATCTACAAAAGTTAAATTAACTGAGATGGTTATCGTCCTGCAGATGGGAACGCAGTACCGCTCGGCTGCATAAAGTACGAGTCTGGTAGTAGTTTAGCGTGACAGACTCACTGAGCATCCAGCACAAATTTACAACTCGAGAAAGCGAGTGGGTTACGATAGAAGAAAATGTTACATGGAGCACGATAATTTGATGCAAAATTAATAATCTAGAAACATGTGAATATCTATATGAAAGAGAGAGTTTTCATTTGATGGTTCCACACTATGGCTCTTTGTATGATATTTACTGTATCTTTCGTAATTTTCGAAACCTACATTTCGATCTCTTACTGTAGAGCGAGTCATAGACTTTATAATCTATTCGTCAATACGAAATTCGGAAAGTTGTTAAAACGAGGCTAGTTGTGCTTTCCATTATAACCAGTTATGTAAATGATACAGTATGAATATAGGATTAATAAAAAGTTGTTGAACGTGGGTTTGTTGTTTTGGTATTCAGCCCGAAGACTGCTTTGATGCAACCCAGCACGCTAATGTATCGTGTGCAGATCTCTCCTTAACTATTGCAGCCCGTTTACTCTTTACTGTGCCCGCATCTCGTGGTCATGCGGTAGCGTTCTCGCTTCCAACGCCCGGGTTCCCGGGTTCGATTCCCGGCGTGGTCAGGGATTTTCTCTGCCTCGTGATGGCTGGGTGTTGTGTGATGTCCTTAGGTTAGTTAGGTTTAAGTAGTTTCAAGATCTGGGGGACTGATGACCATAGATGTTAAGTCCCATAGTGCTCAGAGCTATTTGAACCATTTTGAACTCTTTACTGGGGCTTCTGCGGTTTTCAACTCCCATACCTCTCTTCATTACAAAATTGGCGGTTAGTTGATATCTCAGGAGGTTCTATTAATCATCCATTCATATAGTCAGGTAATACCCCAAATTCCTTTTTTCCATATTCGACTCGCTCTACTCGCCTAGATCTCAGCTTCATCCATAACTTTTCGTAACTGTCTGTTCAGTTCTTACTGAACTGTATGTTGTTCACAGGTTACCCTCTACAAAAACACCTTTAACTTATATTCGATTTTTAAAAAAATCCTCTTTTCCAGAAACCCTGTGCTTCCTCCTGGAAATTGCATTTTGTATCCACCTCATCCGTCGTCACTTACTTTTCTGCCCAGACCAACTATTTTTAGCGTCTCATTTCCTAATCTCACTTCGTCAGCACCACCTAAATAGTGGGGAAATGCCACTAAGACAAGTACCCAAAGTTTCTTATAGGTCCGCCAATTGTCCTGCATATAATGAGATAATCGATGATGACATAGGGAGAGGGGGACATGGAGGGAGTACGCCATTTAACCTACGTACAAAATGGAGGGTTGCATGCTCACTTGTGCTGTTAGCACAACCACTTGTATAGTATAAGAATGTTCATGTCTTTATTTAAACGAAATGTGGGGAAGAGAGCTCCGTCCCATCCACTCCCATATTATGCTAAATCTACCTGCCTCACTCGGAACGCGTCCATCGGTGTATTGTGTTGGAGAGTGCTGATCTCTTAGGCACCTCCATGTTGAGCATTAGTCTTGACTACCTAACTCATATAGGTAAGAGACAGGGCATGAAGTGCCTTCACTTCGCTAGCCTCTTGACAGTTCTATCGTAGAAAGAATCACCCCAACACAACAGTAAAGTGATTGGAAGGTTCTTGATAGTGCTAACTGTTATATGAAATGGTGAGAATCTATCTCTTACAAGGGGAGGCCGCCAATTGTGAAATTCAGATTCCATTCATACTGCGCATAATAAAAGCTCATGGCCAGAGGTGTAATGTGGCAAAGCACCAAGATGCACTTCTCAGCCGTTGTCGAGAAAATCGACAGTTAGAAGAAACCGTTGCGGTGAAATACTCTTTACGATTAATAATGTTGTACAGCGTCGTGGCGCTGCGGTAAAACACACACACACACACACACACACACACACACACACACACACACACACACATATATATATATATATATATATATATATATATATATATATATATATATATATATATATATATATATATATATATAATTCCCGGCAATCAGTTGCAACAGTTATGCATATAATAAGTTGTTGAAAGTCGTTTGTTGTGGAAAAACTGGCGACTTCGAACATCATTATGTTTTCCGCAAACAAAGTTGTATTTCACAAATGTTATTAATTGTCTTCATAATGTTAACCGCGTATACTTAACGCAAGACGTAGAAACGATATTCCGAAACGAATACGTATAGCGTAAGTCAAACGTTCGAATTAGAATAGAAACCCCACGAACACAAATTTGCTGTGGCAGGTATGAAATACACTCCTGGAAATTGAAATAAGAACACCGTGAATTCATTGTCCCAGGAAGGGGAAACTTTATTGACACATTCCTGGGGTCAGATACATCACATGATCACACTGACAGAACCACAGGCACATAGACACAGGCAACAGAGCATGCACAATGTCGGCACTAGTACAGTATATATCCACCTTTCGCAGCAATGCAGGCTGCTATTCTCCCATGGAGACGATCGTAGAGATGCTGGATGTAGTCCTGTGGAACGGCTTGCCATGCCATTTCCACCTGGCGCCTCGGTTGGACCAGCGTTCGTGCTGGACGTGCAGACCGCGTGAGACGACGTCTCATCCAGTCCCACACATGCTCAATGGGGGACAGATCCGGAGATCTTGCTGGCCAGGGTAGTTGACTTACACCTTCTAGAGCACGTTGGATGGCACGGGATACTTGCGGACGTGCATTGTCCTGTTGGAACAGCAAGTTCCCTTGCCGGTCTAGGAATGGTAGAACGATGGGTTCGATGACGGTTTGGATGTACCGTGCACTATTCAGTGTCCCCTCGACGATCACCAGCGGTGTACGGCCAGTGTAGGAGATCGCTCCCCACACCATGATGCCGGGTGTTGGCCCTGTGTGCCTCGGTCGTATGCAGTCCTGATTGTGGCGCTCACCTGCACGGCGCCAAACACGCATACGACCATCATTGGCACCAAAGCAGAAGCGACTCTCATCGCTGAAGACGACACGTCTCCATTCGTCCCTCCATTCACGCCTGTCGCAACACCACTGGAGGCGGGCTGCACGATGTTGGGGCGTGAGCGGAAGACGGCCTAACGGTGTGCGGGACCGTAGCCCAGCTTCATGGAGACGGTTGCGAATGGTCCTCGCCGATACCCCAGGAGCAACAGTGTCCCTAATTTGCTGGGAAGTGGCGGTGCGGTCCCCTACGGCACTGCGTAGGATCCTACGGTCTTGGCGTGCATCCGTGCGTCGCTGCGGTCCGGTCCCAGGTCGACGGGCACGTGCACCTTCCGCCGACCACTGGCGACAACATCGATGTACTGTGGAGACCTCACGCCCCACGTGTTGAGCAATTCGGCGGTACGTCCACCCGGCCTCCCGCATGCCCACTATACGCCCTCGCTCAAAGTCTGTCAACTGCACATTCGGTTCACGTCCACGCTGTCGCGGCATGCTACCAGTGTTAAAGACTGCGATGGAGCTCCATATGCCACGGCAAACTGGCTGACACTGACGGCGGCGGTGCACAAATGCTGCGCAGCTAGCGCCATTCGACGGCCAACACCGCGGTTCCTGGTGTGTCCGCTGTGCCGTGCGTGTGATCATTGCTTGTACAGCCCTCTCGCAGTGTCCGGAGCAAGTATGGTGGGTCTGACACACCGGTGTCAATGTGTTCTTTTTTCCAATTCCAGGAGTGTATAAACTCCGTTACTCGCTCGTTACACTTGAAGGACATGTTGAATGGGCCGAAATGAGCCGCCGCATAACAGCGTAGTTGCCTGGTAACTTCGAAAGAAGGTAGATGCGGTCCCTAGCGCAACTTATAACATCGTCGAAAATCAGTGCGGACGTGAGAGCTTTGGTACACCCTGTTAAAAAAACGGAAAAATGGAGGCGGTACAATTGGAGAGCGATCCGCCTTCACCAACATGCATAACCAATTCATTAATAGTCTATATATATATATATATATATATATATATATATATATATATATATATATATATATATATATATATATATATATATATATATACGAGGGCGGTTCAGAAAGTAACCTCCGATTGGTCACAGTGCGGGTTGTGGGGGGAGTAGCGACGCCATCTGTGCGTTCACGCACTCAACAGGTCAGTCGGCATCAAGCCGTGGTCGAGTGAACGTTGTACCTGCGCTAGTTTAGTTTTTGTGGCAGTTTGAAATGTGTGCTGCAATAGAAAACCCCGCCAAATGTGAAGTGCGTGCTGTCATAAGGTTTTTTACAGCCAAAGGATATTCTGCAGCAGCTATTCATCGTGAGCTTTGTGCCGTGTACGGACCAAGAGTTATGTGTGAAAGAGTTGTCCGTGAATGGGTACGTTTATTTAAAAGCGGACGAGAAAACGTTCATGATGAAAAGAGGAGTGGTAGACCATCATTGGTGACTGACGAACTCGTTCAGACAGTTGATGCAAAAGTTCGTGAAAATCGACGTTTCTCAATGTCGGAGTTGTCTACTGGTTTTCCACAGATTTCTAAGACTCTCTTGTACGAGATAGTGACAGCAAGATTGGGTTACCGTAAGTTCTGTGTACGATGGGTGCCCAAAATTCTTACCGACCACCACAAAACTCAAAGAATGGCCTCTGCATTAGACTTTCTGTCACGTTATGAGGACGAAGGAGAACCATTGTTAAACAGAATCGTGACCGGTGACGAAACCTGGATTAAGTACGTGAACCCTGAGACAAAAGAACAATCAAAGATGTGGGCACATTCAAATTCGCCTACCAAACCAAGAAAAGCCTCGCAAGATTTTTCTGCCAGAAAACTGATGGCAACGGTGTTTTGGGATGCCAAAGGGGTGTTGTTGGTTGAATTCATGGAACGTGGTACGACCATTAATCAAGACGTGTACTGTGAAACAATAAAAAAGTTACGACGGGCTATACAGAACAAACGACGTGGTATGCTGACTTCCGGTATAGTTTTTTTGCACGATAACGCCCGTCCTCACTCTGCTCGCAGAACAACGGCCCTTCTTGAGTCCTTCAAGTGGGACGTTATCAACCATCCACCTTACAGCCCAGACCTGGCGCCAAGTGATTATCACCTCTTCATGCATTTGAAGAAATGGCTCGGGTCACAGCGGTTTGATGACGACGAAGAGCTCAAAGATGCGGTCACAGGCTGGCTCCAGGCACAAGCGGGTGATTTTTATGCAGAAGGAATTTCAAAGCTTGTGAAGAGATACGATAAGTGCCTCAATCGCTATGGAGACTATGTAGAAAAATAGTGCAAAGATGTAGTTGTAAGATGTATATATTAAAACATTTTTATTTAACTTGGTGTATTTTTTTAAATCAACCGGAGGTTACTTTCTGAACGGCCCTCGTATATTTGAATTACAAAAACATAATAATAAAAAAATGTTGCATGGCGCGAGATTCGATCCGGCGACCTTCGGATTACGAACCCGAACGCTTACCGCTGCGCCACGACGCTGTAGAACATTATTAATCGTAGAGAGTATTTCACCGCAACGGTTTCTTCTAACTGTCGATTTTCTCGACAACGGCTGAGAAGTGCATCTTGGTGCTTTGCCACATTACACCTCTGGCCATGAGCTTTTATTATGCACAGTATGAATCGAATCCGAATTTCACAATTGGCGGCCTCCCCTTGTTAGACCTTTGTTTTGATGACCGTACATATACTATGGTGGTAATGGGTTTTAGCAATATACCCAAATATTTGTTTTCTAAGTTTACACTTGCAGATTAATTACTTTTAGTTGGCTGCTGGCACGGCATTCTGTGCAGCGATTGTGCGAGCTGCGGTGGACCCCTTTTTAACACACCCTGACAACAAAGTGGGATAACATCTGCCTCATTCCACCTTCCTCAGCACCTTTATCGTTTTCGCAAAAATTGAGGCACGTCAACGTTGAGCCGTGGTGGAGTTGTCGCAATGTATCGATATCTCTATTCTTATGATTTTTGACTAACATGTTGCCGTTGGAGCACAGCGCCCTCTGGTGTAGCGGCTCCGTGCGAGGTGGGCGATTTGGTGGGCAGTATGAGCTGCCAAAAGAAGTCTTGATCAGTGGAAGGTGTGATGTGACAAATGTGGTGAAAGAATGCCAAAAATCGGCCAGCTTAACAGCGCTGGAAGTTGTCACTGAAGATGCCTCACAAGTAAAAGAAGCGAAACGCGTATGGCAATAAACAAACTGCCTTCAATTAGTTTTGTAGATGGAACATAGCTCCACGAAAGTCGGCTAGTCACAAACATAGGCCTTGATATGGGAAAGAAAATTCTGAGAATGTGCGTTTGGAGCACAGCATTGTATGGATGTGAGAGATGGACTGTTGGAAAACCAGAACAGAAACGAATCGAAGCATGTGAGATGTGGTGCTGCAGATGGATGTCGGAAATTAGTTGGACTAATAAGGTGAGGAGTGAGAAGGGTCTGCGCAGAATCGGAGAGGAATATGTGGAAAACAGTGACAAAGAGAATAGACAGGATGACAGGACATCTGTTTATTCCTCAGGGAATAATTTCCACGGTACGAGTGTGAGCTGTAGAGGGCGAAAACTGTAGGGGAAGACAGAGAATGGAATAGATCCAGCATGTAGTTGAGGACATAGGTTGCAAGTGCTACTCTGACGTGAAGAGGTTGGAAAAATGTCACGTTAATTTTAACCAAAGAATTCTTTAATGGGAGACATGCCCTTTATAAGACTGAGAATGAAACAAAGGTGAAGTCGTAATAAAGGAAAACTTGAATCTAAACAACTCTGCCAGCAGAGATCAGAAGGGCCTTAATTGCCAAATGGTGAGAATGAAACATGATTTACACTTGAATGATAAGGAAAAACTAAATCCGCACTTAAACAGTATCTAGGCAACATACACTACTGGAAATGGAAAAAAGAACACATTGACACCGGTGTGTCAGACCCACCATACTTGCTCCGGACACTGCGAGAGGGCTGTACAAGCAATGATCACACGCACGGCACAGCGAACACACCAGGAACCGCGGTGTTGGCCGTCGAATGGCGCTAGCTGCGCAGCATTTGTGCACCGCCGCCGTCAGTGTCAGCCAGTTTGCCGTGGCATATGGAGCTCCATCGCAGTCTTTAACACTGGTAGCATGCCGCGACAGCGTGGACGTGAACCGTATGTGCAGTTGACAGACTTTGAGCGAGGGCGTATAGTGGGCATGCGGGAGGCCGGGTGGACGTACCGCTGAATTGCTCAACACGTGGGGCGTGAGGTCTCCACAGTACATCGATGTTGTCGCCAGTGGTCGGCGGAAGGTGCACGTGCCCGTCGACCTGGGACCGGACCGCAGCGACGCACGGATGCACGCCAAGACCGTAGGATCCTACGCAGTGCCGTAGGGGACCGCACCGCCACTTCCCAGCAAATTAGGGACACTGTTGCTCCTGGGGTATCGGCGAGGACCATTCGCAACCGTCTCCATGAAGCTGGGCTACGGTCCCGCACACCGTTAGGCCGTCTTCCGCTCACGCCCCAACATCGTGCAGCCCGCCTCCAGTGGTGTCGCGACAGGCGTGAATGGAGGGACGAATGGAGACGTGTCGTCTTCAGCGATGAGAGTCGCTTCTGCCTTGGTGCCAATGATGGTCGTATGCGTGTTTGGCGCCGTGCAGGTGAGCGCCACAATCAGGACTGCATACGACCGAGGCACACAGGGCCAACACCCGGCATCATGGTGTGGGGAGCGATCTCCTACACTGGCCGTACACCACTGGTGATCGTCGAGGGGACACTGAATAGTGCACGGTACATCCAAACCGTCATCGAACCCATCGTTCTACCATTCCTAGACCGGCAATGGAACTTGCTGTTCCAACAGGACAATGCACGTCCGCATGTATCCCGTGCCATCCAACGTGCTCTAGAAGGTGTAAGTCAACTACCCTGGCCAGCAAGATCTCCGGATCTGTCCCCCATTGAGCATGTGTGGGACTGGATGAAGCGTCGTCTCACGCGGTCTGCACGTCCAGCACGAACGCTGGTCCAACTGAGGCGCCAGGTGGAAATGGCATGGCAAGCCGTTCCACAGGACTACATCCAGCATCTCTACGGTCGTCTCCATGGGAGAATAGCAGCCTGCATTGCTGCGAAAGGTGGATATACACTGTACTAGTACCGACATTGTGCATGCTCTGTTGCCTGTGTCTATATGCCTGTGGTTCTGTCAGTGTGATCATGTGATGTATCTGACCCCAGGAATGTGTCAATAAAGTTTCCCCTTCCTGGGACAATGAATTCACGGTGTTCTTATTTCAATTTCCAGGAGTGTAGTTTGACACCCAGAAACAGACACCAATTGAAGATTTAACAAATTTTCCAATGACAAAAGATTAATTAATTTGCAACAGATTAAGTTATTTATTGGGATCCCAACGCACATGAAAATTTACCCAAGGTGAGGGCCACAAGCTAACGGATACAAATTCTGAATTATTCCAAGTACAGACTTAGCTTGAACGCGAACATTAAGTAGTGCGGCTGTGGTAGGACGAAACACGGCAAAAGACAGACAGCGGCCACAGCTGCCGAGTGTATGCTCTCCAAATGATGCAAACACACAGCTAAGCAGGCCGATTGGCTGTGTGTAAGTGGGGCCCGATCTTGGGTAACACGTACCAACGATGGAGTGCAAAATATTATTGGCCACAGTTTCCTGCAGCACAAATAATTTTAATTGGTATTCCAACACACAGCCGTTCATCACATAAATAACTTTATACAAATAATATACTGTAGATAACATAACAGAAAGAATTAATTAATCCGAGCTCGTAACTGAAACCATGACAACCAAAAGATTCAGGAAACGAGCTACAATTATTTTACATAAAATAATTTCAGCTGTAAAATAGTAATATCAAAAATTCACTTCCTTTCCTTCAAACTATTAAAGCACCCTCAAGGACACTAGCATGACACTCAAAACACGTCTGTACACAAGTTAGTCCATAGCCGTTCCGAGAAAACAAATGCGTCTTGGAGCAGACTATAATTCATCTGAGACAATTAAATAGAAGAGATATATTACATCATTTCTTAGAGAGCATTAGCTTCAAGGAAACCAACACACACAAAATCAAATTATAAATAGGCCAGTAAAATAGCAAAACAGACACACTCTTGAAACCTACAATTATCCATAAAGGGACCTAAGTCGAAAGGTTAGGGCCTATGTACCACCATGTATTTCCTCTTACTACCTTATTGACAAACATACCTATGAAACAGTTTAGCCTTTGGCAACCGCAACTGCCTTTAATTATAAAACAGATTTAGTAAGATAGCAGATGTCAATAATAGGGCAATAAAACCAGGAAAGACTTGATTAACAAGAGTCTCAGCTTCCCCAAATTATGTAAGAACTCTTAATTTGATTAAAAAGGATCACACCGGCTTTCAATAATAACAGCATCCGTTACAAATTGAGATTGAGATACTCTCCTCTAAACCAGTAAACAATAACATTTAAATGACTGAAAATTTCGAATAAACTTCCATTACACAACTGAGACAAGGAATTCCCATGTAAATCCGGAGTTAATTAAATTTAAAAGACTGAAAATTTTAAATCTACTTCATCTTCAAAACACTTAGACAAGTAACTCTCACGTAAACCAGTAATAAATAAAATATAGAGGCTCCAAAGTTGAATAACTTCAATACAATGAATCAGAAACCAATTGCAAGAGAATTAACCTTGGGGAGCTACAACACATTACGACCAAACGGCGATAATAATAAGATCCTAGACGCTCCCTTTAAACAGTAATAATTAATCGTAGAATATGTTGGGGATTCATCCAACTCTAATTTAAAAGTGATTGAAATAAGCAAGCGATGTGACGGGAATCGCTCCCAAGGCGCGGCCAAACACTTTGACAGTACGGCGACTCCCCGTTACTGCGCCACAGTTAGAAAAGCCAGAGAGATGCAGAGCACCCCTACAACACACTAAGGTTCCATATTAACGATCAATAATGGCCAGCATACCATAGCAAGCTACACCGATAAAATTTCAGGTAAGACCGGTTATCAAATGAGGTGTTTTGAGATACAGAACAAATTATCAAGCCATGGAATGAATCGCACACAAGCTTCAGTAGCTTGTGTGCGTGACACGGAAACGTAGCACAGCTAGTTCTAATGGCTCTAAGCACTAAGGTTCAAAATGGTCTGAGCACTAAGGGACTTAACTGCTGAGGTCATCAGTCCCCAAGAACTTAGAACTACGTAAACCTAACTAACCTATGGACGTCACATACATCCATGCCCGAGGCAGGATTCCGACCTGCGACCGCAGCAGCAGCGCGGTTCCGGACTGAAGCGCCTAGAACCGCTCGGCCACTGCGGCTGGCACAGCACAGCTAACCCAGCCCTTACGTCGATCACGTCAACGCACGAGAAGCCAGAAAAAACCACGACAGACCGTTTTTCGTTAACCACAAACCAAGTGGCCGACCAAACTGTACAACGGCCAGCCAAATAATGGTTGTGTGTAATAATTCCTGATCGAAATAAACTTGACACCAAGTACGAACAGCTCATTCAGATGATATTAAATAACAGAAATAATATTACACTTCCTTTGAGACATTACGTAAGTTAATGTATTTGCCCTTGCATTACATGATTGAATTAATAACGGATAAATGCTCCAAATCGATCCAAGCCAGCTAGATATTTACTACAAATTAATGTCAAAGGACTTTTTATAGAATCAACGGACGTTCAGTCTTCATTCTTGTGGCACCACGTAATCAGAAGTTACGTACAAGGCACTGCCACAAAACCAATATTCGATTTAAGCTAAACAGAAACTGCCAACAAAATAGCCAACATTCCTGCTAATGGTCCTGTAGTCCATCGCCAAAGCACTTCTGCAAACGCACAAAATTCACTGCGTTACACTAACGAAAACTAGGTCGGTTGCAGCTCCTCTCACCCTCACACAGTTGACAGAACCAGTGTCTAGCAGTACTGGGAGAGCACTTAATATCTCCTTCCAGGAGGTCGTTCTAACAGCTCCGTTGAAAACACAGGGGCGCGCCACGCCTGCTCCCCACGCGACTTGGTCCACTGAGGAAATGCGGAAGAGCAGCTGGCGCAACAGTCTTTCCGTCGCAGAGTAGAGGGAAAGGTAAACTACCAGGATGCAGTCGGAAGAAAGCGAGCTCCCCTCTCGTGGGATGTCCGTTGTCAACTCCCCTACTCACCACGCCCGCCAGCAACAACTCACTTAAATGAAGTTGTTATTAAAGAAGGCCTGGCTGTTTTCTATTTGGTAATTTTACTTAACTGAGGTAGTTATTAAGAGGACATGCCTGTTTTCTGTTTGGTGATTTTATTTGACTGAAGCCGTTATTAAAAAAGACCTACCTGTTTCTTATTTGGTAATTTTACTTAACTGAAGCTCGTACTATGGGAGGATGGCTGTTCCCTTTTAATTAAACTAAGAACTATTTCATAATTTGGGTTAGCTGAAACTCTTATCTATCAAGGCCTTCCTATTGTTATTGCCCTCTTATTGAGGGCTCATATCTTACTCAATATGTGTTAAAATTAAAGGCAATTGCGGTTGCCAAAGGCCTAACTGTTACATAGGTATGTTTGTGAATAAGGTAGTAACGGGAAATGACACATGGTGATGAATCGCGTGACTGCTACGGTCGCAGGTTCGAATCCTGCCTCTGGCATGGATGTGTGTGATGTCCTTACGTTAGTTCGGTTTAAGTAGTTCTAAGTTCTAGGGGACTGATGACGTTAGAGGTTAAGTCTCATAGTGCTCAGAGCCATTTGAACCACACATGGTGATACATAGGCCCTAACATTTCGATTAACGTCCCTTCATCCATAATTGTAGGTTTCAGTGGTGTGTCTGTTTTGTTATTTTACTGACCTATTTATAATTTGCTTTTGTGTGTGTTGGTTTCAAATGGCTCTGAGCACTATGGGCCTTAACTTCTGAGGTCATCAATTGCCTAGAACCTAGGACTACTTAAACTTAACTAACCCAAGGACATCACACACATCCATGCCCGAGGCAGGATTCGAACCTGCGAACGTAGCAGTCACGCGATTCCAGACTGTAGCACCTAGAACCTCTCGGCCACACCGGCCGGCTAATTAAGGCCATTCTAATCTCTGCTGGTAGAGTTGCTTGGATTCAAGTTTTCCTTTATTACGACTTTACCACTGTTTCATTCTCTGTGTTATATAGGGCTTGTCTCTCATTAAAGAACTCTTGGGTTAAAGTTAAATTGAAATTATCTGTAAATTATTTAAGTTGGCTCTGAATTTTAAATGAGTCGCATTGAATGAGCTTTTAATTAATTAAAAAGGGCTTAATTGGCTACTATGTGAACGAAACGGTGTAAATTAAACTCTTGTTCTCAGAAACAGCAGAGAACGTCGGGTTCAAGTGCTACTCTGAGATAAAGAGGTGAGCGCAGGAGACAAATTCGTGGTGGGCCATGACAAGACTGATACTCAGAAAAAAATGCCCACATACACCTTTTAGTTCGAAATTCTCTTTCAGCCATGGCTTTGCAATACGTATCCGATTGTCCATAAAGCTGGTCTAGATTTAATTCTTTTGCAGGTACTTGGTATAGGTACTCCACGAATGTCTAAGATTCTCCCGTATGCTCTTGTAACTATGAACATCTAATTCCTGGGGTTCTGTGTTTGGAAGAACGGGGAGAATGTGTTTCAGAGATCATACACATTGTCTCCTTCAGCAGGACATCCGATTTAGCCGTATGTGCACTTCTGTTCCAGACTGGCTACAACCAGTCAGTAAGGCTGTAGATAAATAGTAGTGCTGAAGTCCTCAATGTCGTCACTCCATAAACAACTGTAGTTCCTGTTAGTTTCGACAGGAGAGCATTATGGGACTTCATTTTCTGTTTATTATCTGCTATATGTGAACTGTAGATTAGATGGCGATCTAATTACACTCCAAAGTATATAAGCTTAGTCAGGTCCAACACGTTCGCGTATGCTTCCATTCCAACTTGACGCTTCAGTTCCGTACTTCCAACTCCTGTTGTCCTCTACATATGCTGCTGCCACGACGCCAGCGCCTTCTACAAATAGTTTCTGTATTCTTCTTGCCTTCCGCTCTGTGGCACCGGCACAGTTAACCGGAGCGTGGCGTAGGCTCCAAGGTATCTGAAGTTTTCTGTTTCTACAAAATTTTTAAGGCTTTCGTGGCCACTTGTTGACAAACTGCCTATTGGCTTCTGTCTCGGGTTCTTCGGCCGACGTTCATCTAATGATTTTTCTGACGTTTCGCTAGCACCAGTGGCTGGCATTGTCAAAGCTTCACCCTCCATTGGCGGTGGTGAACTGGAGGCGAGCTCGCGGCCGCAGACTATATGTACCTGGCACGCCAACGTCCGAGGGCTTCTCCGCGGTCATTTCCGGTGCGTTCTCCTCTTGCTACCTGCGACGGTCGTTCGCTGCGGTACGGGCAGCCAGGATCCGTTTACCTCAAGGCTTTCCTCTTTCTTGTTGAAACTGTTCGCGTGTTTTTGCATTTCTACAGCTTCTCTGAACAAGCGCGTGTGATAGTGTTTGTCTACAGCCAGAACTTCCGTGTCGGCGAATTTTATTACGTGGTCGGTCTCATGCACATGCACATGCGGAAAAGTTTATGTCGGAATGACTGGACGATCAATTAACACCAGGATCAAAGAGCATAAGTGACATTGCAGGTTGGGGCAGGTGGAGAAATCGGCCGTGGCAGAGCACACACTGAATGAGACCGACCACGTAATAAAATTCGCCGACACGGAAGTTCTGGCTGTAGAGAAGCACTATCACACGCGCTTGTTCAGAGAAGCTGTAGAAATCCAAAAACACGCGAACAGTTTCAACAAGAAAGAGGAAAGCCTTAAGGCAAACGGATCCTGGCTGCCCGTACTGCAGCGAACGACCGTCGCAGGTAGCAAGACGAGAACCGCACCAGAAATGACCGCGGAGAAGCCCTCGGGCGTTGGCGCGCCAGGTACATATAGTCTGCGGCCGCGAGCTCGCCTCCAGTTCACCACCGGCAATGGAGGGTGAAGCTTTGACAATGCCAGCCACTCGTGCTGGCGAAACGTCAGAAAAATCGTTAGATGAACGTCGGCCGAAGAACCCGAGACAGAAGCCAATAGGCAGTTTTCTGTTTCTATTAGTGTTTCTGTTGTTGAAGTGCATTATGGAGCTGGTCGTTTTCTTAAGGTTGGGATGTGGGAACCATTTATAGTATTCGATATTCAGAACTTCCAGGTCTGCATTCAGTGCTTTGTCGGAGTCGTTAAAATTTTTACTTTGTTACGTGATCGTCGGGTCGAGGCGTACGGGAATTTACGTGGATTGGTACTTGACGTATCAACACTAACTAGATTGAAAAAAGGGTGGTATTTCAGAGTCCTATGACAGGCCATTTTTCCTAGCCATGCTGTTACATGTTTGCATGTCACGGAATGTGTAGCGCAGTGACCACCTCTGGGTAACCCACGTCTCACAGAAATGATCGGGAGGCTGGATGCAGGCTTCTCTCTCGCGTCAAAACCCTTCCTTACTGATAGCATGTCTTCGTACGGGTGTAAAAAAACAGTCGTTTTTCTAACAGTAACTGGAAAACGTTTAGTCCTGACTGAGATAAGGACATTTTTATGACAATATTGTCGAATAGAAAAAACAAATATAACAACAGACATTTTAAACAAAACTGCTGAAATAATTAATTTTTTTGTCTGCGCAAAACATGACTTGACAGTTGAATCGTTACAAGTGATTTGGTTGTTCCAGATATAGGCCAACAATAATAATTATTAGCAGTGTTCAGTATTGCTTGCACAAAAAATCCCCTATCTTACTTTTTATTACATGTTTGAGCGGAATGAAAACAATACACCATAGAAATTACAGAATGGGTTTTTGTCCGAAATTTCATAGGCGAACGAAGTGTTGGAAATGGGAAAATGGAGTATAAAACTGACGTGTGAGGTCTGGTTTTTCTTAAAATGGTTTACTCGTTTGGAAGTTATCAATAATTACGGTGATTTAGAATGCCGTAATTAGTGATTCGAGGGAAAATTGTTCATATAATTTTCATAGCCACAGTAGGAAAAGGACAAATGGGTTGGCAATTGGGCAGCGTGTCAAGTTTTTCAAGGTAGGTAATTGCCTGAAAGTATTCATGGTAGCAAATAAAAATTTAATTTACGTATATTATAACTCATGCTTCCTGAACAATAAAAAAAACAATAAAAGAAATTGGAAGCAATTTCAAATATATAGGACAAATTGGGGAAAAATTTGACACACTTTTAAGTGATGCCTGAAATCAAATACAGAAAATGAGATACGGTCTACATAACGTACCGGACAAAATTATTACTCTTTAAAATCCTGAGATCCAAAATTAAGCGTTGGACATTAAATTCACAATCGACACTTTAGTGCCTGTACATGATTTCGATCCTCACACGAGGCAAATATTCTCCCAGCTTATCTTATTTCTTATTTTTCGACAAATCATTTCACAAAACGCTTGACCGTTTTCTTCAAAATTTTAGAAATGTTTATACATCACTGACGTGAAAATATTAATTGGAGTTTCATACGTAGGGGATCCCCATCGTTTCAGTTGTCGGATGTTACCCATTAACACAGAAATTTTGGCCATTATGAACAGCTTTCACTCACTAAATTGTCCCTGCATCTCCACTGTTGCTAATGGTAGCCGAGCAGATCTCCAGTAAAGTGGTGTAGTGCCATACTACTTCCATTGCTCCAAAACGAAATTGTGTAAGCGATGCAATATGAGAAATGAAGAATTTAATAGCAGCTGATGTGAATAGAAAATTAAAACATTCATATAGGAGTAAATTGATTTTAATCGGTTCACAGCAGGAATTAGGACAAAATGTATGATGAAGAAATCTTATTTTCAAATGATCGCGACTGATGAATACATTGTTTCTAAATCACCTACTGAAACGCTGGTTGAATATATTAGGCCCTTTTCTTTCAAAAACTTCAAGTTATGAGTGTTAACATTCCCCCTGTGTTAAACTAAGCTGCTCAGAACACAAACAGGTACACTGCAGCTAATTCATTTCATTTCATTATTTTATTTCAGAGCTACAGCTTTGTACGTGTACTGAAGGCAAGGTATTAGCCCTCTCTAGAACCATGGTAATGTACACAGTAAGACCCTAGCTAGAGCACTGCGAGCTATACGGACAGCCCCTTCTGTATCGCAGTTGCTTGATGCTGGCTCCGAGAGATACCATTCAGGGGTGCAGAAGGCTGGCCTGAAAGAGGTGAATGGACCATTGTACCGCCAAATAGAGCGCGAGAGGGTTCGGGATCCGATACACGAGGGGATTTTCTCCTCCACTTTCTAAGTGAGGACGGAGCTGGTGGTGCTGCAGTGGACCACACACAGGAACTGATGCTTGGGTGTACGGAAAGGACAAACAGTTATTTGTGGGTATACAATCTTAATTATCTGAATTATGTACTATCAAGAATGTTTAATTTGTGTTTTATGTCGATAAGTATGACTTATTTCACATTAATTATCTCCTTACATCTTCTCGCTTCTGTTGTTGGCTTGAAACTTTTCTTTCCCACAACCCAGAACCGTAGGGATTGCAGTACTGTAGACGAAATGTGTCATCGGCACTTCTGTCTCAATTCCTGTCTTTGTTAAATGCTGTACGGTGAAAAAAATGTTCTCGTAAGTTTTCCCTCTGGATGTAACTGTAGTATGGCTATGGGGACCTAGACCACTTTGCACTTAAAAGCGGTACTGAACCAATCGATACACCTGACGTCACAAGTAACGTCAACTTCTGTGAGAGACGTCATCACCCTTTATCGGTGTCATCACTCTTCGTCAATGAAGCGTCATCCTTTATCAGTTACGTCATAATTACGACGCCATAGGCCACGCCATCTTTTCAATGATGTCACGTAGGCAGGAAATTTAAAAAAGAAGTTACCGACCAAACAGTCGGTATGTAACCGCCATGCCCTTTCCGAACAGCTGGTTTTATTACAGCTTCTCCTGAATTATTATGTAACGATGGCGCCATTCCAGCAAAGAATTGTAAAAACCACAATACTTCCATATCGAACAATACGCACATAGGCGCCCACACACATACACACACACACACACACACTCGCAGAGCATCAAAAATTACCTGACCGATTTATCTTACTGTGTTTCCACATCTATATTATTTATCAAAAATACAAAAATACGTAAGCACTTTAAGGTAAGCCTCATCAGTGTACTGTATCATCAGTAATAACAAAAAAATTACACTGCCCTGTAACTTACAGTTTTTCGAACGTCGAAAATATGCATGCAACTCCAATATGCATGGCTCTCCAATATTTTACACCTCTCTCTGGTTTATCCGTCGCAAAAAATGATTATTTAAAATAGTTACTTTACTTAATTAACACTAAATTTCATCTCTCTCTCTCTCTTTGCTAGCAGGTGGCGCAATGGTTAGCACACTGGACCCGCGTTCGGGAAGAAGACGGTTCAAATCAGCGTCCGGCCATCCCGATTAAGGTTTTCTAAGATACCCCTAAATCACTCGAGGCGAATTGCGGAACGGGTTCTTCGTAAGGGCTCGGCCCATTTTCTTCCCTATACTTGAAACACCCCGAGCTTGTGCCCTGGCTCTATTGATCATGGTGTCGACGGGACGCTAAACCCTGAACATGTTTCCCTCCTTCTCTCTCTCTCTCCCTCTCTCCCTGTGTATAATGATTACCTCAGTGAGGCATCAACCATACATTGTATCACAAAGTGGAATGAGAGAAAAAGGCAAACACGGATATTTTGTTGAAAGGCCCCGCACACCAGTTAGCGATGACAGCAGTCGGTTGACAGTTTGCACAGAACGCACATTTATGGAAAAATCGCAGATCGCAATGACCGATAGGTGACCATCTGTCATTTCTATGCAACCTAATGAATCACATACGATGAATCGATCATGTTTTGCAATAATGCTGCCTGTTTAGTTAGTTGTATTATATTGTCTTCCAAAGAATCATCAGCATCATCGTGTTCTCCTGTAACAGCAATAAGTGTTAAGGAAAGAATACCACCATGAGGTAATGCATTTTCCAGTCACAATTTTATTTCGAATGTGATTATAACATACTGTGAACTCTTATATACTGAGTTGATAAAAGTCATTGAATATCTCCTAATATCGTGTTGGTCCTCCTTTTGCCACTGCTCGAGGTGTCATGTGTGGTGTCACCGCCAGACACCACACTTGCAAGGTGGTAGCCTTTAAATCGGCCGCGGTCCGTTAGAATACGTCGGACCCGTGTGTCGCCACTATCAGTGATTGCAGACCGAGCGCCGCCACACGGCAGGTCTAGAGAGACTTCCTAGCACTCGCCGCAGTTGTACAACCGACTTTGCTAGCGATGGTTCACTCACAAAATACGCAATTGCCGAGACGATAGTTAGCATAGCCTTCAGCTACGTCATTTGCTACGACCTAGCAAGGCGCCATGTTCAGTTACTATTGATATTGTGAATAATGTACAGTCAAGAGCGACGTTCACCATTTATGGATTAAAGTTAAGTATTCTACCAGCTACGCCCGTTTTTCCTAAAGTCTAGTTTCCTTGTCCTGTTCCAGACCTCAGGCCAGCCTGCGTGAGCTAAAACGTGTGCCTTTAGGCTTCCTCTAGTAACCCGGTGTTGGCTTTCCCGCCAACCCACAACATTGGCGACGAGACAATACCGCGTTCGTAACTATACTGCCCTGATTTACTTGTGATTTTGCTTCGCCATCATCTCCAGCTGTACTATCCGAATTTTATCGCTTACAGAATCAGCAGACGCAGGCCTTACTGGATGCCCTTGGACAGCTCGTCCAGGGTCAATGTGCGATACAAAACGATGCGGCAGCAGCCGCTCCACCGCTAACGCAGCCACAACACGCAGTTGCACCAACTTTTCGTCCTTTTGATGCTGCACTGCAAAGCTGGACGATGTGGTCAGGCCAATTTGGATTCCATCTCGCCGCATACAGAATTCAAGGTAACGAGCGGCAGCCTTTTTTGTTGTCCTCCGTAGGGGTGACCACGTACTGTGTGATAGTCAAATTATTTCCCCGACGCGACGTAGCAACTCTGTCCTACGAAGAAATTTTCTCTGCATTAGATGCATATTTCAAAGAATCAGTGAATGTAGTTGCAAAAAGGTATACCTTCTTTCGTACAAAACGTACAGCAGGTCAGAGTAATAGGGAGTGGGTTGCAACCTTGCAAGGCCTTACTAGGGATTGTGCTTTTGAATGTCAATGTGGACTCCCTTATGCAGATACTATGGTACGTGATGCAATTGCACAGGACGTTTCTGATGTTCGTATACGGGAACAGATTTTGAAACTAGTCAATACCGCCTTCAACAAGTGATGGACATATTGGATTGGCAGGACACACTTGACTTTGCTCAGGAATCATTTGAAACTTCGCCACCCATGTGTCATGTTAACCGGCCCGCCGGGCGAGCTGCACGGAACAGTAAACAGTCCTCGCGCCCGGCCGCATTGCTGCCGCCACGCTCTCAGCCATGTGTACCCCGCCGGCAAGCAAATGCAGTGCTAAAATCATGCCCGCGGTGTGCTACTAGACTTTCGCGTGAGAATTGCCCGTCACGCCAAGCTATTTGCTTTTACTGTAATATAAAAGGACATGTTGAAAGTGTTTGCCAGAAAAAGCTCAGATCGGAAGCTCAAAACCATTCCAGGCCCTTTGCTTCGTGCCGTAATCGGAATCGAACCAAGGATACTCAGGCTCGCGACACTTCGCCCATGGAAATTGATATGGTTCATTCCACTCCGCCCAGTGCCACTCTCTCTAACAGTGACTGTGTTCGTCCCACAAATCGTGTGCGTCGACATTGTCGGAACTCCCGTCAAGTCGCAAGTGATTCTGTACCAGTGTCAGTTCACATTGCACGAGACAGTCGCTCTTGTCCTCAGCAGGACAATAAACTTTTTGTGGACTTGGACATTAAAGGCAACAGTGAATTCACAATTAGTGACTGCAACTTTTCCATTACCCCGCCTGGAAGATCTTTTTGACAAACTGTGCCCGGATACATATTTTTCGAAGTTGGACCTAGCGGATGCGTACTTGCAAATACCGGTGGACGAAGAATCCCAGCGCGTTTTGGGGGTTAACATGCATCTTGGTTTGTATCGATTCAAACAACTGCCATTCGGGTGTGCATTCGCCCCTGCATTGTTTCAGCAATATCTACAAACTGTTTGTGCGTCGGTCCCTACTGCAGCAAACTATCTGGACGATATTGTGATCTCCAGAAAGACGGAAGAAGAACATTTAGCCAATCTCAGAACATTATTTCAGGTTTTGCGACAAAATGGTCTTCACTTGCGGAAGGACAAATGTGTGTTTTTGCTCGTGACTTACCCTACCTGGGACATGTACTCAATGCCCAAGGCATACATCCAAGTCCAGAGCACCTCCGTGCCATACAAGAATTGCCTTCGCCGCGGAATTGAAGCAGCTACAGAGTGTGCAGGGAAAAATTAACTATTATCATCGCTATGTTCCACAGACCTCTTCCATTTCAGCTCTGCTTCATCGCTTACGCCGTAAAGGTGTTCCGTTCGTCTGGACGACGGAATGCGAACGCGCCTTTCGCCAGTTGAAATCGGCGTTGCTTTGTAACCCTTGCCTTACACCATTCGATCCCCAGAAGCCCCTTTTGTTGATGGTGGATGCATCGGATTTCGGGATCGGTGCTGTGCTTGCGCACAAAGATGGTTCGCACGATCGCCCTATTGCCTTTGCGTCCAAATTGCTCTCATCTGCGCAAATAAATTATTCACAGATCGAGAAAGAAGCATTGGCTCTCGTATTTGGTGTTACAAAGTTTCATGATTTCTTGTATGGTCGTCACTTTACCATCATCACAGACCACAAACCTTTGACATCGCTTTTTCATCCGACCAAGCCTGTACCTCCACGTACAGCGCAGAAATTCATTCGCTGGTCTATTTTCCTCTCGCAGTACCGCTACGATATCTTGTATCGGTCCACTGCTAAGCACGGAAACGCTGATGCATTGTCCCGTTTGTCCGTTGCTGAAGATAGAGCATTCGATTCCTCCGAACTTGCTTGCATGTTCATTGATTCGAAAACAGATGACGTGGTCGAATCATTTCCGATTGATTTTCGTCGTGTAGCTACAGCCACAACTGCCGACCCTATCCTTGCTACCGTTCTGTGTTTTGTTGCTATGAAATGGCCCTTGTCAAAGTCTCGTATCGGGGATCCGTTGGTTCGCCGATTTTTTGCTCACCAGGAGAGACTTTTTGTGGTGTTTTGCTTTTGCGTTCTGATAATGATCAGTCTAGGGTCGTGGTCCCACGTTCGTTACAGTCCTCTGTCTTACAGCTTCTCCACCAAGGACATTCGGGTATAGTGAGAACGAAACAATTTGCTCGTCAGCTCTGTACTTGGTTCGGAATCGATGCCGTGACTACGAAAATGTGCTCTTCTTGCATGGTGTGTGCCGAACAACAATCAGCACCACCGCAGAAATTCTTTGCATTGCCAAAAGCCACTTCCCCTTGGCAACGCTTACACATCGATTTTGCTGGTCCACTCTGGAATGCTCGATGGTTGGTTGTGGTAGACTCCTTCAGTAATTTTCCTTTTGTTGTCCGGATGTCTTCCAAGACGTCATCTGCCACCGTCCAAGCGTTACCTGCTATCTTTTGCAATGAAGGTCTTCCACAGACTATTGTTTCCGACAATGGTCCACAATTCATGTCCGCAGAATTTCAGTCATTCTGCGAGGCCAATGGTATTCAACATCTGACGTCCGCGCCGTTTTCGCCACAGTCAAACGGTGTCGCTGAACGATTGGTCAGGACTTTCAAGTCACAGATGTTGAAGTTGAAAGAGCCGCATTCTCATGAGGGCGCGTTATTGCTCTTTTTGTCCTCGTATCGCTCTCAGCCCCGAGATGGTCGCTCGCCGGCTGAGTTGCTTCACGGTCGCCGTCATCGAACCTTGATGTCTTTGCTACATCCGCCGCATCAGGTTCCTGTGCAGCGGCGGACACCTGCTTTTGCCCCAGGCGTTGTTGTGTACTACCCTCACTATCGATGTTTACGGCGTTGGCTCGAAGGTCGAATTCTTCGCTGCCTCGGCCGCGCTATGTATCTGGTTTTGGGGGCCTCTGGTGAGGTGTGTCGGCATCTGAATCAGCTGCGCCTCTGTCGTGGCATGGGATCTGCCGCTCCCTGTCTGCTTTCAGCGACGGTGCCGTCGGTCAGCGCCCTGGGGACCCATCTACTGGCTCGCCTCAGCCCCAGGTGTTACCGACGCTGCCTTCCATTTTGCCCAATGGCGACGCGCCGCCGCCGCCGCCGCCGCCGCCGCCGCCGCCTGTTCTCCCGCCGGCGACGCCCAGAGCATACGCGTTGCTGCAACCGCCGGGCGCCCCCCTGGGTCACGCGCCGCCGATCGCTTCCCGTGACCAGTGGTCCTCCAACATGGAACTCTTGCCCGCTCCGGACCGTATGTCGTCATCGCCCGTCGGGTGCCCTGGCCCGATGGAGGTCGACCCTTCGGCCCCTCCTGTCTCTCTGCGGGCGCATACACTGCATGTTGGCGTGCACCCTGGAGCAGTTTTCAGGCGTTTCCTAGCTCCCCGCAGTCCGAATGGCAGGGTGCGGGTGGCACAGCCTCGCCTGTTGTTAGGCTCCCCACCTCGTCGCATATGTCAACATTGGGTCCTCCCCACGGCGGGCGGAAGCCTTATGCCACAACCGTTCGCCGATTTGCGGGGGTGGAATGTGGTGTCACCGCCAGACACCACACTTGCTAGGTGGTAGCCTTTAAATCGGCCGCGGTCCGTTAGTATACGTTGGACCCGCGTGTCGCCACTATCAGTGATTGCAGACCGAGCGCCGCCACACGGCAGGTCTAGAGAGACTTCTTAGCACTCACCCCAGTTGTACTACCGACTTTGCTAGCGATGGTTCACTGACAAAATACGCTCTCATTTGCCGAGACGATAGTTAGCATAGCCTTCAGCTACGTTATTTGCTACGACCTAGCAAGGCGCCATGTTCAGTTACTATTGATATTGTGAATAATGTACAGTCAAGAGCGACGTTCACCATTTATGGATTAAAGTTAAGTATTCCACCAGCTACGTCCGTTTTTTCTAAAGTCTAATTTCCCTGTCCTGTTCCAGACCTTACGCCAGCCTGCGTGAGCTAAAACGCGTGCCTTTCGGCTTCCTCTAGTAATCCGGTGTTGGCTCTCCTGCCAACCCACAACATCATGCACTCAACAAGTCGCTGGAAGTCCCCTGTAGTAATACTGGGCCATGCTGCCTGTATAGCCGTTCATAACTGTGAAACTGTTGCTGGAGCAGGATTATGTGCACTAACCGACCCACAAATGTTCCATGGAATTCATGTCGGCCGATCTGGGTAGCAAAATTATTCGCTCAAATTGTTCAGAATGTTCCTCAAACCAATAAGTGAACAACTGTGGCCTGGTGACAGGCGCATTGTCATTCATCAAATTCCATCGTTGGTTGGGAACATGAAATTCACGAAGGCTTCAAATGGTTTCCAAATAGCCGAACATAATCCTTTCTAGTCAGTGATCGGTTCAGATGGACCAGAGGACAGCACACATCATTATAGAGCTACCTCCAGCTTATACAGTGGCTTGTTGACATGGGTCCATGGATTCCTGGGGTCTGCACCAGCTGGAAAACTCGAACCCTACTATCAGCTCTTACATTTGAAATCGAGACTCATCTGACAGCCACGGCTTTTAGTCGTGTAGGGTCCAACCTGTCTGGTCACCAGCCCATGAGAGACGCTGTGGGCGATGTCTTGCTACTAGCAAATGCACTCCACGTCGGCCATCTGCTGCCATAGCCCATTGCCGCCAAATTTCGCCGCAATGTCCTATCGAATATGTTCGTCGTATGTCCCATACACGTTTCTGCGCGTATTTGACGCAGTGTTGCTTGTCTGTTAGCACTGACCACTTTACACAAACGTCGCTGCTCTCGGTCGTTAAATGAAGGCCGTCGGCCACTACGCTGTCCGTGGTGAGAGGTTAAGCCTGAAATCTGGTATTCTCCGCACATTCTTGACACTGAATCTCTGAATACTGAATTCCCTAATGGTTTCGAAATTGCATGTCTCGTGCACCCAGCTCCAACTTCCATTCCGCGTTCGAAGTCTGTTAATTGCCGTCGTGCGGCCATAATCTCGTCAGAATCCTTTTCACATGAATCATAGGTGCACTAGCTCCGCCAGTGAACTGCCTTTTGATACCTTTTGTACGTGCTAGTACCGGGATGAGCGTATGGCTATCCCATGACTTGTCACCATAGCGTAAATTTAAATAAAGGTAATCCACTCTGAATGTTTGTTATCTTATTATTCTCATAACATGGGCATTTACCATATTCTTCTATTTGAGTTGAATAACTAGCAAAAGAAAGATCACACCATGAGATATAATAAAGATAATTTTAAGTCGAATATAATGAGGAGTGTAGCCTTGTATAGAATGAAACGCGGATGGTAAGCGGTTCAGAAAACAAGTTTTTTATATGTGGTGCTACAGAATATTGCTGAAAATGTGATGAGTTACTGAATAGAATTGGAGGCTGAGGGAAAGAAATGTTCGACAAAACTTTATTGACATGAAGGGATCAGTGATTTAGTATTGTGGAGGGAGACCTAGAACGAATGCAGTAAGCAGATTGAAGTTGGTGTATGATGAAGGGTTTAATTTGAGATGAAGAGACTAGCACAGGATAGAGAAATGTGGGCACCTGCATCAGGCCAGTCTTCTGACTGAAGAGCACATCAAGTGCCGTAACAACAAAAAAAAAAAAAAACATCAACAATGGTAACAAACTGTTCATATTTGTAAATTTCAATAAAGAACAACTTAAGAACAACGTCCATCCTGCTGTACTTTCTCAGCCTCCCAGTGGATATACACTAGCAGTCAGAATATGAGCACAGTAATTACGGATACCACAGCATTCATCCCATCTAAGACAGCATCAGGTAAATATGCCAGGAGAGCACACGTGTAAAGTAAAGAGAATGTGAGCTGATGACAGAGATACTAAAAAACCTGTCTCATAGAGATGTAATGCCATCTTGAACAGCTGTGTTACCTAAACAAATGCGTTCGAAGAAAGATGTTATGTTAACATCCCTAGACTTCAGTGCATCTGGGACGCTGGAATGAAAGGCTATCTGCGGAAGTTCATGAGCTACAGCCTTATTAGATAACGCTTTTCTTTGGTGAGGACGCTGATAACGCTTCAGAAAAAGTCTAGGGTTGTTTTAGTTTTTAAGACCCACAGCTGAGAGTGACACAGGATAAGGCCTCGCTCTCACTACAGACTGCTGCGCACCTGCACAGAACTCATCTCACTTTTGGTGTTAAAATATTGCATTCTGTCTTAACCAGTCTTTTTCAATTACGGATTCGTGTTCCCCCCCCCCCCCCCCCTCAAGTCGAAGCAATAGTTTTAGAGTTCTTGGCAGTTCGTCAGTATTTAAAAAGAAATTGAGATATGATGTACGATTGCAGTATGAGGGTCTGTTTATACCCCATATTCAAGTACTTGGTGTCGTATCGTGTAGTTTTGAGTGTAGTTTTGAGTTTGTTGTGCTAGTAAACTTTCCCTTTGAATTACATCAAGCAATGCTCATTTCGAGGAATACGTTAAAATCATATCAGGGTTAACATTGTCATTGGAAACATGCCTCAAATTATGTTGATCTTGGTTGATAATAAAAATAAAGGTACGTATGAAATCCGCCTACAACATAATGGCGACACATGTCATCACTGCAGAAACAGCTGAAAATAGCTCGTGATGCCACTCTTCCTCTGGATCCAGTGGACCCATGCACGAGAAGCGTGTTGACCAACGCCTCATTAGCAAACTTATGTTGCTGTATACCAACAAGCAACGGTGCAATGGAAACAATCCCGAGCAGTACTTAATGCACAGTTGCAGACTAAGAGTAAGGTACGCATTACTGTTGCCGACAGAAAGTACCATGAATGAATGGAACAACTTTTACGGCACACAGCACATACCCTGGTCATCTGCAGATGGTTACACAGTAGTAATAACACAATCGAAGTGCAACGAGCTTCTGGAAGTCGGAAATATAAAATATTCCTGACATTGGAACGTCGATGTCTCATTATATTCCACAATGCATTTCACATAGACAGCCAAAACAGAATGGAACGCAGAGAACCGAACACGAAGAAAATTCCATAATGCATTTCAAATGGTAGCATTCACACTGACCAACGGAACGTCGAAGTTTTCTCAAGAAGATTGTCTAAGTTGACATATTGTGATCTAACTAGCAAATTTTTTCCTATGATTATTCGTCACGAAAAAGGCCAAATATCAGAAATGGAAAAATGATATATAGTTGTTTGCTCGTGGTTTGGTGATTATAATGAAAATAAAGGAACGCTCAAGTTACTGCCCCCCTAGATATTGTTTGTATGTAATATATTTTCTCGAGCAAATAAAGGTTGATTTCTGAAATGCTTGGCCAACACATTTCCTATTGTTTCACTTCTCAGCAGTTTACCATACAAACTCTGTTAATACACTGAATCACTGCTGGTTGCTTGATTATGATATTACACTGCAACTTCTTCCATCATGTATCGTACATCACGTTTTATTCTTCCTCAAAATATTTGCCGTCAAATGTTATACACTTCTTCGTTCGGTAGTTCTGAAGCTCTCTAAATGGCTCAGATTCATGTATTAACCTTGCAGGCGTATGTTAACGTTTTAGTTTGAAGCTACATATGTTTTCACAGGTTTCTGTATAAGATAACTGCTTGACAACACTCCTCAGAGTCAATATACATTTCACAATACCTTTTTATATTTTAGAGACGCACACTCATTGTGTATATAACATAAAAGAAAGCCGTGTAACTCAAGAATAGACACAACATACACATCAGATTGCCTGGAAAAGTTGTGAAAATTACGTTGAATTACTTCGATGAATGGTTAACATCATTACAACCAGTGCATGAAATTTACTAGAATTTGTGCCGACCCGAGAACCGAACTCGGATTTCCCGCTTTTCGTAAGCGGTCGTCTTACCATTAGGCTATCCAAGCACGACTCACTGCCAGACCCGAACTTCCATGTGTCGTCAACCATGTGTCCACAACCCCTCTCGTAAATCTATTTGTATGTTCCAGTACAGGAGGAACATGTATGTATGTGCGAGCGAATTTTGTCTCGTACTTCTGAGCAAGACAGGCTCTGCAGCATCGTATCTACAATCAATATTAAATCTTATACAAAGCATAAACTCCTTATGCCACGTCACTTGAAATGCATGATGTCTGGAACATGTCGACGGTGAAAGCAGAGAACTGTTAAGTCGTTTCCATAGCTATTTCTTACCTTGTACATGGTCCGAAGGAGAACCTGTTAATAGATCACAAATGTAATTGTGATCGACGTTTGTAATATTTAAAAAAATCTCTGTAATAACGTAGCTAATACGCCGTGAGAGTTTACAATTCACTCCCACTACATTCTGACAATTAAAAGCGTGAAAACCTTTCTACATAGACCCATAACTTTCCATCACTAGGATCATGGACACTGTGATTTTCTAATACTTCGTCTAACCTACAATGGCCCCCAATGAGACAAAACTGCTAGAGTTTTGAAAATGGCTAATATCAATGTCTCCTTCTAAACGAAAGAAAATTTACACATGCGATTAAAGCATGACGTAGTACAGAAACAAAAAAGTATCTTTAGTAAAGCAGGTGTATATAAGGTACAATGTGGAAATTGCTCTAGTTTCTACATTTGTAAGACGGGGAGAGATTGTAGTACTCAATACGGAGGGCACTCATACCCTAGCAATTCGAGTGCTCTGATATAATATTTAAAAGCATGTCTTGTTGCCGATAGCTGAAGGACTCGATGGTTTGTACGTCGGCCTCGTAGTCATATGTTAGAGATTTTTGAAGAATTTTAAATATATACACATCGCATCTGTCAGCATCATGGAATACTTAATGAGCAGGGGTTTTTCTGTAGGGATTGGCTCTTAGATTTATGTGAAGACACAGTGCGAAACATATGTAGGATTTGGCCGAATTGCTCTAAGGTTGCATAATACACGTAATCATCTCAATTCGTGTGACATATACGATGCAACCTGAATATACATTAGTATCTTCCTCCCTGTTAGATAGTACCACAGTCTTCACGGCCAATCTGATGAAGTAGTGTTGCCAGTTTGTTGTTGTTGTTTTTTTTTAGATTCACTCGACCCCAAGAGATGGGGCCAAAGTTATCGCAGGCCACCGTCACGTAGTACCTGCATAGCTGTGTTGTCCATAGAGCTACAGACGATGCGTTGTGTATCGGTACTTTGCATTTCGCCAATGTTAGTACTTTATGCTATTCATATGACTTACTTTACGATTCCACTGCAATGTGCGCTTGCTTCCACATCATACATTTCACATTATGGGAGCAGAAAATTTAACTTGTGGTTAACTTCACTGAAAGAAGTCCGTCCACTACTACCGCCACGCCGACTGGGATGGCTACCGGGAATTCATTGCTTCACAGGTCGAAAGCCACCCCCTCACGTCCCGCTGACATCACCCATGCCTCTTCCTTCCTTCTGAAGACCATCACTGACGCTGTGAAGGCCCATGTTTCTAACAAACTCATGCAGCCTCACCGTCCTACGCTTCCTCCGCGCGCCGTACTTCCTCTTCGTGAACCCCGCAGGCTCTACCGCTCCTACCTCCGCACATGCGACCGGGATACACTCATCCGCCACCGGCAATTATAGCGACACATCCGGAACCACCTTACAGCGAATAAACTCCGGGACTGGCACCAGACATCCACAAGCCTCAACTCCACCATCCCTGTCAACTCCTCCAAGTATTGGTCAGCCTTCCACCTCCTTACAGGTAGCTATCCCACCCCGCATTACCCTATACTCCACTACGATCGCCCCTTCCCTGACAACCTCAGTAAGGCTAACCATTTAGCTTCCCACCTCTCCGAGGTCTTCTCCATTCCTGACGATCCCCATTTTAATTACTCCCTCTTCCCCACCACCCTTGACTGCACTGATACCTCTGCCCCACCGCTCGCTCCTAGCTTCCAGTACTTGGATCAGTTACCCCCTCAGTCAACAATCCCATCACTGCACATGACATCACACTCGTCCTCCACTCCAAACGCTGCACCGCCCCTGTTGATGATGGCGTCACCAATTGCCACCTCAAGGAATCGCCCCTGTCCTTCCTGGCTGTGCTTGCTACCCTGTACAACGTCCTCCTCTCCACTGGCTTTTACCCAGACCTGTGGAAGACTTCCCGTGTCCTGCTGTTCACTAAACCCAACAATCCCCCCTCTGATACCTCTTCCTATCGTCTCATCTGCCTCGACTCCGTGTTCAGTAAGGTCTTCGAGACCATCCTCTCCCGCCGTATTCACCGCCACCTTAACCAGCACCACCACCTTAGCCTTACCCAGTGTGGCTTCCGGCCTTCCCTCTCAACCGACAACCAGCTCCTTAACCTTACGTGTCTTCGTTTCCTCTTTATTATATTTCAATTAATTTTGTTTATTTACCTAAGAAATTTTGTTTAAGAAAATTCTCTGCTTCTTATTTATTTTTGGTATTTTTAGTTATGATTTCCAGTGATTTTATTTAGGTTTTAACTTCAGGCTTTTAAAAGCTAAGGAATATAAGTCTTTGGTTTTAAATACCACAACGTTTTAAATACCGCAACGTCGATCTCGCTGATACCCCTCGTCCGAACTGCTCCACCAGAAATCTCCAAAATATTTATCTCGCTACGAAGATCCTTCAGCACAACTAGGTGCTACGTTGTAAGATCCATATGGATTGATGTGTCTAACTATTTTATCAACGGAAAGTTTATTGCTTCTGAGATAATCTCTCGAAGAACATTGACCGAGAAAAGATGCAGACTCGCACTGTCACTCCACACTACACCTCCGATGGGTCTACGTCACGTGATTTCTGAAAATTTTTTGTCAAATCTTTTATAAATTGATAAGTACATACCTTGAATGCGTATTATTTTCTTCAATTTGTTTATTGTACCATCGACTAACTAAACATTCACAATGGAGCTTAATATCGTCGCACAAAAGTAGGAAAATCTCTCCAACATAAAACACGTCCGATCTCTGTAATCGCTTCACGCAAATTCCTCAAATAGACATCTTTGCTTACTTTTTCCGGAGAGATGCGTCCGTAGCACGGAACGCCCAATTCTCGCAGTCAGTTTATACTACTTTCGGTATTAATTATTCACCGGACGCGAGTCGAAGTGTTTCAATATATACGATCTTTTAAAATGCCCAATTTTTGTGCAGATTTTGTTTGTACGATATTTGGAGTCAAAATTGTAGCAAAGTTGATCGTTCTGTACGTTTCAAATATATTGAGCGGAATATACTGGCGATTGATGACAACTTTTGCCGCTAATGAACTTTGCGTGGCTTTTAAAATCACCCTCTACTTCTCATAAGGTTAAACATTTTGACATTAGCCGTTTAAGTAATGTGGCCACGGAATTTCAACCCCAAGAGCCTTCCTATTCGGGCAAGGGTTCCTGAGGGAAACCATGGAAAAAGTGCAACAAAGGCTAATTTAATCTTATGTTCTACCCAGTAATTTATAAAAATTAATTAAGAGTTTAAATAACCGATCTGACGTCTTTCTGTACGGTGTTCTTGCACTGGTGGAGTCGGGTAAATGTGAAGATGTCTTGGTAGCGACGTCAGTACGACGTTTGAAGGTAGTTGCAGGACAGGTGTATGTGGAGACGGAGAATGACCGTCCTGCTAGTGTTCGTGTGATGGTAGGGATGGTCAGGAACGGGGTTGATCCTCAGGTAGAAGAAAGGCTGGATCATACTCTAATGGGGCTATTCAGAAGACAGTGATGTGTGAACATGTAACGTACTACGGAACAAGTTTCAATGCTAATCATTACTGATGGGAAAGCGCTGTGAGAGAACGGGTTAATACATATACTTTTCGTTCTCACGTTACTGGTCTGAATTTAGTGATTCGATAGAAGTTATATTGTCACAGAAGAAGCTGAGTAGCACCGCGGTGTTGATACTAAACTGTTGCATGGAGGTTCGTGAGTGCAAAACTCACATGGACTGTAGAATTTTAATTTCTATATTCGGTTCGAGTACATTCCAGAAGTATCCATAAATGTCAAGAATCATTGTACTGGAATGTAGCTGTATATGTACTGTACGTGTACTGGCCGGAGGCAGTTCGCTCCGTACTCTTGTAGGAGCAAGTTCTGAATAAACCTTCGGTAACTGAAGTTAGTGTTCGTCATTCATCTACTTCCACCTTATTCTACGTGACATTATTGTTGTGGAGGCGCCGGGTATTAGACCTTGTGAAGACACCCGTTATCGACGACACAGTGGCTTCCATCAGGCCACGGCAGAGCTGCCGTTTACGTAGCGAGAAACCCGAGCTCGAGCCATATTCAACAGATGGCACTCTATACAAAACAGAAGAAAAAGAGGACGTTACGATGACAGCAACTGTGTGCCACCACAAGAGACATCCTTCCGGGTTATCTGGTGATGATGGAGAAAGATCCAAACTAGAGGCTGGGGGTATATGAGCGTATAGCCAAGTTTAACAAACTGGATGACACCATGTGTGTGTGTGGCTAACGAATTCTTCTACTTGGCGGGCACTGCCAAGCAGAAGTATGGTAAGAGAACAACGAGAAGTTCATAAGCTGGGAAGTGTTCTAGGAGGATCTGCGTAAGTATTTTGGCGACACGCAAAGATGGCAGTGCAAGGCTGAAGCTAAATTAAAGTGCAGGGCACAGCGTCCAGGAGAAACTACAGCATTCTACATTCAAGACATCTTGAAACTGTGTAAAATAGTGGATTCTAGAATGAAGGAGGAAGATAAGGTTACACATTTCATGAAGGGTGTTGCTGAGAGTATTGAAACAACCTGCGTACCACACCAAAGCACCGTCTTCCAAGATGGCGGCGATGACGTCATCCAAGATGGCGGCGATGCGTCAGCCAAGATGGCGATTATGGCGTCATCCAAGATGGCGGCGATGGCGTCATCCAAGATGGTGGCGATGGCGTCATCCAAGATGGTGGATTTTGGTGGCAAGTTTGAATTCTGGTGGGAAAGTACCCAGAAAAAAATGTCAGGAAGTCCAAATTCTAACAGGATAATGCGACATCCCAAGAAAAATGGCAGCAAAAGGCACTTGTCTTTATTATTTAACCAGTTCCAAGCATGTGTGTTCCCACGAGCTCTAGAGCCAGATTCATTGGAAGAATTCCTAAGGAAATGCAATCCGAAAACTAAGGAAGTAAGTTACAGTACGCTTGTTTGCCCACTGCTTGAATACTGCTCACCGGTGTGTGATCCGTACCAGATAGGGTTGATATAAGAGAGAGAGAAGATCCAACGGAGAGCAGCGCGCTTCGTTACAGGATCATTTAGTAATCGCGAAAGTGTTACGGAGATGATAGGTAAACTCCAGTGGAAGACTCAGCAAGAGAGACGCTCAGTAGCTCGGTACGGGCTTTTGTTGAAGCTTCGAGAACATACCTTCACCGAGTAGTCAAGTAGTATATTGCTCCCTCCTACGTATATCTCGCGAAGAGACCATGAGGATAAAATCAGAGAGATCTGAGCCCACACAGAGGCATGCCGACAATCCTTCTTTCCACGAACAATACGAGACTGGAATACAAGGGATAACTGATAGAGGTACTCAAGGTACCGTCCGCCACACACCGTCAGGTGGCTTGCGGCGTATGGATGTAGATGTGGGTGTAGATGTAGATCAAAGTGGGCCGAAGAACACCATTAACTTCATGCATGCTGTAGAAACTGATGCCGACGCCACGTAGGACAACGTTCGCCGGAGTCTGTCATGTGTACTGAACTGTATCAAGGGACACCCATTGTGATTCGACACAATGTGGATAGCAGGTAAGACGGTGGCCCTCTGGATAGCTCCAGAGACAAAATCCTGCACGAAACGATCGCTCCCACTTTCGTAAAGCGTTTTTCCGTGGTGAAAACGTTTTAAAGTACTGTTAAGGTCCTGGGAGGTGATCAACAATAAGTGTTGAATGGAGAATGCAGAGAAGACGGGTTGAGTCTGCTGATAAGGGAGTAATACACTGTTGGACTTGCGAAAGCTACAGGTACTGTGACTTTCTCGTCCCAACAGCTCCTGTAGCTGGGCCCTCATATAGCTACATCAGAAAAGATGTTTTGCCTGACCCGGTTCCCAGACCTCCTGAAGATAGACGTTGACTGTGGATATTGCATCACAGACACGTCCTTTTGACTGTTCAGAGATGTCACTAAGCGAACCCAAAGATGTAAACAACCATTAATGAGCCGCGCCTATTAGACGGAGGGGGTCCGACAGCCGGTGAGTTCCAGTCATTCCACCAGGAAGATGGTACACGGCTCGTATTGTCTGTAGTTCAACCTTGCCTAGACGGTCAATACCACGGTTCGATCGCCTCCGCAGGAAGGACTCATAACAAGGGAATTATCCAGGCGTCTTGGAGTGAACCAAAGCGATGTTGTTCGGACATGGAGGAGATACAGAGAGAGACAGGAACTGTCGATGATGCCTCGCTCAGACCGCCAAATAGCTACTACTGCAGTAGATTACCGCTACCTACGGATTATGGCTGGGTGGAACACTGACAGCAACGCCACCATCTTGAATAATGCTTTTCGTGCAGCCACAGGACGTCGTGTTACGACTCAAACTATGCGCAATAAGCTGCATAATGCGCAAATGCTGTCTCTACGTCCATTTTTGCAAGACAACAGCATGCAGCGCGTTACAGATGGGCCCAACAACATGCCGAATGGAGATTGGAATAAAGCTCTCATCACCAGTGAGCTTCGGATATGCCTTCAACCAGACAATCGTTGGAGACGTGTTTGGAGGCAACAAGGTCAGGCTGAACGCCTTAGACACAGTGTCCAGCGAGTGCAGCAAGGTGGCATTATGTGGGGCCGATGTAAGCTGATGGTGGTCATGGAAGGCGCCGTAACGGCTGTACGATACGTGAATGATATTCTGCGGCCGATTGTGCAACCATATCGGCAGCATATTGGCGAGCCATTCGTCTTCATGGACGAAAATTCGCGCCCACATCGTGCACATCTCGTGAATGACTTCTTTCAAGACAACGAAATCGCTCGACTAAAGTGGCCAGCATGTTCTCCAGGCATTTTTTTGTTTGTTTTGGTTTTAGGGCGCAAAACTGCTATGGTCATTAGCTCCCGATCTGTGACTTATGAAAAGGTAAAAAACGAAAGTGGAAACCAGCAGCAATGGGAACGAAACTCAAAAAATTGGAGAAACTAAAATCAGATGGAAAGCTTAAAAAACCACTACAGAAAGGGGTTGGTTGTCCCCAAAAAGAGCTTCAAATGACTGACGTCATCTCACTGGCACTAATAAACTCGAGAACGCGATCGGCTGAGCGCGTGTCATCTGCTAAAATGGACGATATTTCAGGCGACAGCTGTAGACGGGCGCGTAACTGGGTAAAGGATGTCTTACCGTCCACAGCTGAGAGCAGTGGGGACAGAGTGGGGGAGGATCGCCGCTTAAAAGATGGCGATGGCTAAAAAGACAGTGCCCTATCCGGAGTCTAGTTAAAATTACCTCATCCAGACGACGCGTTCGGCAGGAAGAGGTCCAAGCACAGGGAAGAGCTTTCACGTCCAGCAATTTATTATGGGGAAGTGTCGACGAATGTGCATGCGATAAAAGAACAACAAGACGACATAAAACACTCCGTAGATCGGCGAAGGGAATCGTGAGAATAGCTGGATGAAGAAGAGAGACTGCAACCTTGGCCGCTATATCGGCCGCCTCATTTCCACAGATACCAACGTGTCCTGGGATCCAGAGGAACGCCACCGAGACGCCCCCCAAGTGGAGCCAGTCCTGAATCCGATGGACCAGAGGGCGGACAGGGTAGAGAGCTTGGAGACAGAGGAGAGAGCTGAGAGAATCTGAACAGATAACATACTGTATCCGCTGATGGCGACGGATGTATTGGACAGCTTGGAGAACAGCGTAAAGCTCCGCAGTATAAACCGAACACTGGTCGGGAAGCCGAAATCTATATGGGGTGTCGCCAACAATATAGGCACTCCCTACGCCAAACGATGTTTTTGAGCCGTCAGTGTAAATAAATGTGGCTTCCTTCATTTGTGCACATAGAGCAGAAAATGCCTGACGATAAACAAGTGAAGGGGTACCATCCTTGGGAAACTAACAAAGGTCACGGAGCAGGCAGGTCCGGGGACGGAGCCAAGGCCATGCTGTACCCCAAGTCATCAAGAACGTTTTAGGAAAGCGGAAGGAAAGAGAATGGAGCAGTTGACGGAAGCGGACTCCCGGTGGTAGTAGGGAGGAAGGGCGGCCTGCATACCCTAAATCCAAGGAGGTGTCGAAAAAAATGTCATGGGCCGGATTAGCAGGCATGGAAGACAAATGGCTAGCATAACGACTCAGAAGGACAGCTCGCCCGATTGGATAGCGGAGCGGAGGTTCAGCAGTCTCAGCATAAAGGCTTTCAACAGGGCTGGTGAAAAAAGCTCCAGACACTAAACGTAATCAACGGTGGTGGACAGAGACGACGAAGAATAGACGGTCGAGCAGAGGAGTAAACTATGCTTCCATAGTCCAATTTCGAGCGCACTAAGGCGCGATAGAGGCGGAGAAGGACCTCTCGGTCTGCTCCCCAGGAGGTACCATTCAGGACACGGAGGGTGTTGAGGGATCGCAGACAGCGAGCCGAAAGATAGGAAACGTGGGAGGACCAGCACAGTTTTCTGTCAAACATAAAACCCAAGAACGTAGCGAGTCCGAAAACGGAAGGTTGACAGGTCCTAGATGGAAGGAAGGTGGAAGAAACTCCGTACGACGCCAAAAATTAACACAAACGGTCTTACTGGGAGAAAAGCGGAAGCCTGTTTCGATGCTCCAAGAGTGGAGGCGATCGAGACAGCCTTGAAGACGTCGTTCAAGAAGGCTGGTCCGTTGAGAAATGTAGTAGATCGCAGAATCGTCCACAAAGAGGGAGCCCGAGACATCAGGAAGGAGACAATCCATAGTTGGATTTATGGCAATGGCAAGCAGTACAACACTTAGCACGGAGCCCTGGGGTAACCCGTTTTCTTGGGAGAAGGTACGGGTGAGAGTAGAGTTCACCCGCACTTTAAATGTGCACTCTGCCATAAATTCGCGAAGAAAAAGGGGCAACTGACCGCGAAAGCCCCAAGAGAACAGTGTACGAGGATGCCTGTCCTCCAACAGGTATCGTATGCTCTCTCCAGATCAAAAAATATTGCTACTCTTTGGCGTATCCGGAGAAAATTTTTCATGGTCAACTGTAGAACGATGCTTTCGGAAACCGCATTGGGTAGCTGTTAAGAGACTGCGGGACTCCAGCCACCAAGCTAAATGGCAATTCACCATACGCTCCAAAACGTTACATACACTACTCGTGAGAGAAATTGGGCAATAGCTAGAGGGGAGAAGTATTTCCTTTCCAGGTTTCGGAACAGGAACGACGATAGCTTCCCGCCATCGTCTGGGAAAAGTACTGTCGGTCCAAATTCGATTATAAAGGCGAAGGAGGTAACGCAGGCTATGGTATGATAAATGCAGCAACATTTGGATGTGGATACCATCCGGTCTTGGGGCGGAGGAGCGAGAAGAAGAGAGTGCATGTTGGAGTTGCCGCATGGAGAAAACAGTATTGTAGCTTTCGCGAGTTTGAGAGGAGAAAGCGAGAGGTCGCACTTCCGCTGCACGTTTCTTCGGGAGAAATGCTGGCGGGTAATTGGAAGAGCTCTAAATCTCAGCAATGTGTTGACCCAATGCGTTACAAATTGCGACGGGGTCCACTAATGTATCATGCGCGACAGTGAGCCCAGAGACCGGGGAGAAACTACGCGCGCCTGATAACCGTCGAATCCGACTCCAAACTTTCGAGGAGGGAGTGAAGGTGTTAAATGAGCTAGTGAAGAAGTCCCAGCTTGCCGTCTTGCTATCGCGGATGACGCGACGACACCGCGCACGGAACTGCTTATAACGGATACAGTTGGTGTCTGAAAACGCGAAGAGCACGTCGCCGCTCACGTATTGCGTCACGGCATGCCTTGTTCCACCAAGGAACTGGGGGGCGCCGGGGCAATTCGGAGGTGCGAGGTATTGAAGGTTCCGCAGCTGTAAGAATAACGTCTGTAATATGAGTGACCTCATCGTCGACGATAGGAAAGTGACGGTCATCGAATGTCGCTAGAGACGAAAAAAGTGTCCAATCGGCTTGGGCAAACTTCCAGCGTCTCGGGCGCATATGTGGCAGTTGTGGCTGCAATCGAAGGACACATGGAAAGTGGTCACTCGAGTGTGTATCAGCAAGGGCGAACCATTCGAAGCGCCGAGCTAGCGGAACAGTACCGACCGAAAGGTCCAAATGAGAGAAATTTGTCGTGGAAGCAGACAAAAATGTAGAGTCCCTAGTGTTGAGGCAAACTAGATCCGCTTGGTGGAAGACGTCTAGCAATAGTGAGCCACGCGGACAAGGATGTGGAGATCCCCAAAGCGGGTGGTGGGCATTGAAGTCCCCAACCAGCAAATAGGGGGGGTGGAAGCTGACCAAGAAGATGAAGGAGATCAGCTCATGCCATTGACGTGGGCGATGGAATGTATACAGTAGAAAGAGATAAGGTGTATCCAGAAAGGGAAAGACAGACAGCGACTGCTTGGAAGGAAGCGTTTAAGGGGATTGGGTGATAATGGAGAGTATTATGGAGAAGAATCATGAGTCCTCCATGTGCTGGAGTGCCTTCAACAGAGGGGAGATCAAATCGGACTGACTGAAAATGGGGGAAGACATAGCGGTCGTGGGGACGCAGCTTCGTTTCCTGAAGAAAGAAGATGACCGGCGAGTAGGATCGTAAGAGGATCGTCAATTCATCCCGATTGGCTCGAATGCCGCGTATATTCCAATGGATAATGGACATAGGGTGGACAGAAAATGGAAGAATGTGACCAAGGTTGCCGTCAACTCAACGTCTGCTCAGAGCTTGCGACCGATAGCGTGGAACGGCACTGAGCCGAAGGCAGAAGATCCTGATCCATAGGTTGTTCAGGAGCAGCTCCTGCCACCAGCGATCGGCCGGTTGATCGGCCGCCAGCAGTGCGCCTCGGCGACACAGAAGACGGCCGAGGGCGGTTGCCGCCAGGTGATGCTGTAGATGAGACACGCCTTGGCGGAGAAGGAGAGGAGCTGGGTTTCTTATTAGCCTTCTTGGAAACATGATGTTTAGCTGAAGGAGCAACCGATGGTTGTGAAGTTGGGGTACGTAAAAAATCTTCAGGAGTATGCTCTTTTTTGGAAGTCTGGGTGTGTGACTTTTGGGATCGAGATTTAGCAGAACCCGATGAAGGGTGAGCCATAGATAGAGCAGGCGAAAGTGGGGAGGTTGAACGGGCGATCTTTGCCCTCGACCGTGTCACTAAAGGTGATCAGAAGTCTGCGTGGCCGCCTCCTTTGTTGGCCGAGGAGAGGCAAGGACATTGCTCTATTTTCCTGTCTGAGGCACAGTGGGCTTTCGACTGGCGAATAATTTTCGAGCAGCCAAGGTCGACACCTTTTCCTTCACTCTGATTTCCTGAATGAAATTTTCGTCTTCAAAAATGGGGCAATCTCGAGAGGAAGCAGCGTGGTCACCCATACAGTTGATGCAATGAGGGGATGGTGGTGGACAAGCACCCTCATGGGCATCCTTGCTACACGTAACACATTTGGCCAGATTGGAACAGGACTGGCTGGTATGATTGAACCGCTGGCACCGATAGCAACGCGTAGGGTTTGGGACGTAGGGGCGAACGGAAATTATCTCATAGCCTGCTTTTATTTTCGATGGGAGTTGAACTCTGTCAAATGTCAAGAAGACAGTAAGGGTTGGAATGATGTTCGTGTCAACCATTTTCATAACTCTATGAACAGCCGTTACGCCCTGGTCAGACCGGTAGTGTTGAATTTCCTCGTCAGACAATCCGTCGAGGGAGCGTGTATAAACGACTCCACGTGAGGAATTTAAAGTGCGGTGCGCTTCCACCCGGACAGGAAAGGTGTGGAGCAGTGAAGTACGCAGCAATTTTTGTGCTTGGAGGGCACTGACTGTTTCTAACAACAAGGTGCCATTCCATAATCTGGAATAAGACTTTACAGGACCTGCATTTGCGTCGACAACTTTCTGAATAATGAAAGGGTTGACCGTGGAGAAGTCGTGAGCTTCGTCAAACCGAGAAACAACAAGGAACTGTGGCAACGATGGAAGAACTGTCTGTGGCTGAGACTCAGTGAACTTACGCTTGTGAGCAGACATAGTGGAAGATGAGGAAACCATTGCGGAAGAATCCCCCATGATTACCGGCGTCTCCGATGGCGCGCTCCTCCCTTGTGCGGGCCCTCTCTGAGGGCACTCCTGCCTTAGGTGATTGTTCACACCTCCCGAGAAACGGACGGAGGGACCAATCGGCACTTTCGGCAGGTATCAGCTCGGGTAATCACCCCTCCCTGGGCCTGGCCATTGCCAGGGGGTACGTACATGTCCTACCTGTCTACCCGGGACGGGGAATTACGCGTTACCCTGTCACCGGCTACACATGAAAATGCCTGGGTCGGCCTTCAGACGCACAGGGAGGAAGAAAGAGAAAGGGAAAAACAAAGAAAGGGAAAGGAAAGAAGGGAGGTCTCAAACGCTGCAGCAGAGAAAAGGGTAAAGAGAAGAGGTAAGGAAAAGAGAAGGACAAAGGAAGGATGAAGACATGCAAGCAGAGAAGGCGAAGAATATGTCACATTTACAAGCGTCCGTCTCCGGACGTAGGCACAAACCATTCTCCCAGAGGGGGAGAAAGGGAAGGAAAGAGCCAGAGGTGAGGGGGGGGGGCGAAGATTGGGGATAGGTGAGGATGCGGAAAAGGAAGGTATGCAGCCCGGAAAGGAAGGAGGGCCACATTAGCTCGGGGTCCCATGCTCGCTACGCATGTATCCACAAAAGAGTTGTGGACCCCTTGCGGGGATTCTCCAGGCATGAACCCTATCGAACATTCCTGGGATAGATTGGAAAGGGCTGTTTATGGACGGAGTGACCCACCAACTACTCTGAGGGATCCGCTCTGAGGGATCTACGCCGAATCGCCTTTGAGGAGTGGGACAATCAGGACCAGCAGTGCCTTGATAAACTTGTGGATAGTATGCCACGACGAATAAGACGAATACAGGCATGCATCAACGCAAGGTGACGTGCTACTGGGTATTACAGGTACCAGTGTGTACAGCAATCTTGACCACCACCTCTGAAAGCCTGTCTGTATGGTGGTACAACATGCAATGTGTGGTTTTGATGAGCAATAAAAAGGGCGGAAATGACGTTTACGTTGATCTGTATTACAATTTTCTGTTCAGGTTCCGGAAACGGGGTGATGCCAAACATTTTTTGATGTGTGTATGCACGCTTCTTTGAGACACCAACAGGACAGAGCCAAAAGTCGTTCCTTTCTTTAGCTGTAGGCCTCTGGACACAAACATGTGGGATTCGTTGGGAGGACCCAAGGCGAATCTTCGTCTTGCTAGTAAAGGAATGCCTTTGAATTCTGCTCGCAGAATTCGGTGTGAAACGTAGTCATTTCACTTTGCAGCTCTAATTCGGACTCGATGTATAGATTGCGTTAGTTAGCTTATCGGGGATTCGCATGCATCATCCGACGCAGTGGCTGCTGACAGCATCACTGGCGGGCAACAGAACAACTTTTTAAAAATGCGGTTGGCTTCGGAGTGTGTAGGTCACAATGTACTCAGTAAATCTCAGTAAATGTTAGAGTGATGAGTAGCAGAAAGACGCTCCTCTGGCATGCACAATTTTACGAATTCAAATTTTGGCAATCGCAGCCATCAGATCGTTCAAAAAAAAAAATAATGGTTCAAATGGCTCTGAGCACTATGGGACTTAACTTCTGAGGTGATCAGTCCCCTAGAACCTAGAACTACTTAAACCTAACTAACCGAAGGACATCTCACACATCCATGCCCGAGGCAGGATTCGAACCTGCGACCGTAGCGGTCGCGCGGTTCCAGACTGTAGCGCCTAGAACCGCTCGGCCACACCGGCCGGCCATCAGATCGTGCAATCGGATCAGTGTGCTAATAGTATAGCGACCGACCAATAGATTCCTTGTCTTGAAGACTCCGCCAGCCCTAGTTATTTTTAACTGTTTGATATTCTTGTGTTTGTCAGTGAATAGGATGATATTCAACATGTTAGTGTTCTACTTGAGTGCAACTACTGCACTCGTTTTGTGTGAGGATTTATAATAAACAATGGAACATACAGTAACTTTGGCTGTCTCTTCTGGTCACGAATTTAAATTGAAGTCTGAACGGCCTTGATTTAGCCTTAAAAAATTCATGCTTAACAATAATTTACAGTCTTTATTGTAGATATACATACTAATATTGGCCAATTACCTAAAGGAATAGGTGTTGGGGCAACACAATCTCTCAATATGCAAGAAGATGTATACTCCAGCCTCGTTTTCACTCATGGAGCTAAGCAGGATGATTCCATCGGCTTTTCTGTTATTTTCAGACTGCGTCATCAAGATTCGCTTTCCCCGTACACCCACAGTGTATGACGCCGAAGTATATGCAGTCTTGAGGGCATTGGTGACTGCGGTGCCTTTCTGCTACCAAATCCCTCATATGCCTCGAATCACTAAGTGTGCTTCAGGCTGTCGATGCATCCAGCCGAAAAGATTCTTCAGCTGATTGATGACACCATTTCCCATTTCCAGAGGCATGGAAAAAATGTACCATTTTGCTGGATATCAGGGCACCTAGTCATTCAGTGTAATGAAGCAGCAGATGCAGCAGCTAAGGATACCAGCTTGGAAGTTACAATTTAAAAATGTGCCGCCCTTGTTCATGCAGTTACCTTGCCATTGAGACAGAACGTTTTGTGTCTGTCGGAGGAGAAGTGTATAGGGTTGCAGAACAACAAGCTGAGGTCCGTGAAACCAACAACACGACAATGGCGTTCCTCCTTGCGACGACTGCGGCTGGAGCGAGTACGTCTAAAGCGCCTGCCAACAGGACCTGTCATCTGGCGCATGGATTTATCCTTCGGCAGGGACACTGATCGAATGCTGTGTTTGTGGTGTGCAGGTTTCTATACGACACATTTAACTTAATGCGTTTTATACCAAGCCATGAGGGCTGAACACACTTACCAGTTGACCAGCCCTCTAGTTTACGTGATGATGAATCGAATGTGTTTCGTCTTTTAGTGCTCTGTGTGATACCTGCTCTTCTCAATATAGTCTGAGGTAGAACATTTAAATGTGTCGCTATTGTAGATGGTTAATCTTTTATTTTCCAATTGATCGTATAGGCTGATTTCCTTGCTCCACTCTTTTTGATGTTGTGTGGCTATAGTAAACAAATATTACCCACATACGACCTTGAGGCATACGTTTGCTGTTTTGTGGAACGGTGTGAGTGAGTGAGCCCCAGGATGGCTGCGGATTGCATTTTCTACTTTACATTTTGTTGAATGCATCTAACAACTCATAACCCCACTTATCTTCTGTTAGGTGAGTACGGGCGCTGACAACCATTCTGTTGAGCGCCCTGTACATACCACCACGACAACGGTGTTGATGCAGAAACACATCAGGTAACTTCACCTGTAATATGGTTAACGGCACATCCCGACGCGATTGACCATTTCCACCATTTTGTAACATTCGATGATGACCTGCTTGTTTTGTAAAGGACTGGCTGTCTTCAGTACGTAAAATCACGAGAACCGTGGTTCAGCTGGGAGGGACTTTGAATTGGGAGTGTCATCCCGTTTATGTTCGGTAGATGGATTGCAAAGATGATGACTGGGTCATTGCAAAGAAATCCCCATGGTTGCCAGCATCTCTTATGTGCGCTCCTTCCAACTGGGGGCCTCCTCCAAAAGGGGGCGCATCCACCTTAGGTGACTTTTCACCTCTCCCAAGCACCTGACAAAGGGACCAATCGGCAATTTGAAGGGTAGCAGTCACCCAGCCCTGAGCCTAGCCAGTACCATAGGGTACATGCAAATCCTGCCTGTCGGCCTGGAGCCGAGCCAGCTGGGCCAGCCTTCAGGAGCGCACAGGGAGGAAGAGGAGAAAAAGGAGCCTCAAGCGCTGAAGCAGAGGAAGGATAGGAGAAGGTGAACGAAGTAAGGAAAATGGAAAGAAAAACAGTGGTGAGACTGTACGTATGTCAGCTACGTACGGTGTGGAACATTCCCTAAAACACACCAGACATGTTCCCCAAGGGAGAGGGAAAAGGATAGCAAGAGGATAGATGTGCAGCACGGAAGGGAAAAGTTCAAAGGCTGGGGCCTTGTGGTAGCCAAGTACAAACCCGCCAAGGAGCGGCGAGTTTCCTTGGCTGGGAGGGAAGGGGAACGTCGGCCTATCTTACAGTGATTGCTTACAACCGTCTGGAAGACACGCACGACGTCACTGCCATGTCTTACTTGTGTGTTGGAGAAGCACATGGCCATCTGGTACCAGTTCAACGCAGTTAAAAGGGTAATTAATGATTTCTTCTGTGAGATTACGTCTGAAATTACTTCAAACTGACGTACGATACGGAATATGTCTCCCAGTCGGAAGGATAGCTTTCAAAATTTATCCATAAATACTCTAAAACATTTAACACATATATGGGGATGTTGCCTTTGAAACAGACAGCTGATTTCCATCCCTTTCTTCCCCAATCCGAGGTGCCACCTCGTCTCAAATAACCTTCGTGTCAACAGGACGTTAAATGCTAATCTAGATTATAGAACGTTGTAGAGGAAGAAGAGCTAGCTTGAACACAGTCACTCAATTTTCCTGAATCGAAGGCGACTACTAGGCGGTCCCAAATCGGAATAGCTTCCTCATAGAGTCTGTTCCGTAACGCTTTGCCGACGCCAATGTGTGTACATGAACATGCCACTGTTGCGTAATATGGCAGCAGCAATAAGATTCATGACGATCAAATTGACTGCCTGCGCGCAATAACGCTAATGCATAATTGAAATATGTAATTGTATGTTCATTATTGTATGAGCAGGTAAGTAATGAAGGCTTTCACGAAAGGATGTTTTAGATGCTGTTGAATCTGCAGGGTTGTACGGCCGTGGTTCATACAACATTTCTGTTTCGTTCAGAGCTCTTTTGGGCATCTTCAGAGGTACTCCAGGTTCCGTTGAGTCTTGCCTCCTGATAAGTCGGACGTCGGAGACCGACGTAAAATACTGTGGAAAAAGGGTGCTGTGAAATTTACACGTGATCTATATACACTCCTGGAAATTGAAATAAGAACACCGTGAATTCATTGTCCCAGGAAGGGGAAACTCTATTGACACATTCCTGGGGTCAGATACATCACATGATCACACTGACAGAACCACAGGCACATAGACACAGGCAATAGAGCATGCACAATGTCGGCACTAGTACAGTGTACATCCACCTTTCGCAGCAATGCAGGCTGCTATTCTCCCATGGAGACGATCGTAGAGATGCTGGATGTAGTCCTGTGGAACGGCTTGCCATGCCATTTCCACCTGGCGCCTCAGTTGGACCAGCGTTCGTGCTGGACGTGCAGACCGCGTGAGACGACGCCTCATTCAGTCCCTAACATGCTCAATGGGGGACAGATCCGGAGATCTTGCTGGCCAGGGTAGTTGACTTACACCTTCTAGAGCACGTTGGGTGGCACGGGATACATGCGGACGTGCATTGTCCTGTTGGAACAGCAAGTTCCCTTGCCGGTCTAGGAATGGTTGAACGATGGGTTCGATGACGGTTTGGATGTACTGTGCACTATTCAGTGTCCCCTCGACGATCACCAGTGGTGTACGGCCAGTGTAGGAGATCGCTCCCCACACCATGATGCCGGGTGTTGGCCCTGTGTGCCTCGGTCGTATGCAGTCCTGATTGTGGCGCTCACCTGCACGGCGCCAAACACGCATACGACCATCATTGGCACCAAGGCAGAAGCGACTCTCATCGCTGAAGACGATACGTCTCCATTCGTCCCTCCATTCACGCCTGTCGCGACACCACTGGAGGCGGGCTGCACGATATTGGGGCGTGAGCGGAAGACGGCCTAACGGTGTGCGGGACCGTAGCCCAGCTTCATGGAGACGGTTGCGAATGGTCCTCGCCGATACCCCAGGAGCAACAGTGGCCTTAATTTGCTGGGAAGTGGCGGTGCGGTCCCCTACGGCACTGCGTAGGATCCTACGGTCTTGGCGTGCATCCGTGCGTCGCTGCGGTCCGGTCCCAGGTCGACGGGCATGTGCACCTTCCGCCGACCACTGGCGACAACATCGATGTACTGTGGAGACCTCACGCCCCACGTGTTGAGCAATTCGGCGGTACGTCCACCCGGCCTCCCGCATGCCCACTATACGCCCTCGCTCAAAGTCCGTCAACTGCACATACGGTTCACGTCCACGCTGTCGCGGCATGCTACCAGTGTTAAAGACTGCGATGGAACTCCGTATGCCACGGCAAACTGGCTGACACTGACGGCGGCGGTGCACAAATGCTGCGCAGCTAGCCAACACCGGCCAACACCGCGGTTCCTGGTGTGTCCGCTGTGCCGTGCGTGTGATCATTGCTTGTACAGCCCTCTCGCAGTGTCCGGAGCAAGTATGGTGGGTCTGACACACCGGTGTCAATGTGTTCTTTTTTCCATTTCCAGGAGTGTAGATAATGCCGATGAGAGATATAATATAAATAAGGACTTTTGTGTGTCAAAGATATAACTTAAGTAGCGATCCTGTAGAGTCGCTGTTCATTTATCACTGAGCTTCATAGATTCATGGTTAAATGGTCCCAATATTTATAAATGTCAACGGCGACCGAAAGGGCATCCTTAAATAAACAACTCCAGATCTGTTGATACGCATACTAATGCTACGTCGATGAAGGGCAAAGGCACGAGAAAAGAAGTTTGTGGTTCAGAATTTTACAAACCTAATGGATGTAGTAATAGCAAATATGCATGCTGCTGTAATGTGAGCTGTCGCGACGTCACAGCTCGAAGGAAACCCCTGTATTGTTACGTACAGTAGTCTCAAAAGTGCCCGTTTATACTGACTTCTACATCTTTGGCAGAACAGTGAGCAATGTTGGTCATATCAGTTTTAAATCTAGGCGACTTTTACGTTCTTAAGCATTTGACGTCAATTCTTCACTACATAATCTAGTATTTTTCTGTAGTTATACTGTACATATGTAAACCTCGTTTACCGTGTCGTATTGTGTAAAATACACTGCGGGAAAAAAATAGTACGCCCTTTCAGAGGTTTCCAAAAACCTCAAGGTATATTCTTGTAACAGTACATGTGAAGTACATGAAATGACTACATTTTCAGATCTATAGCACCAGCAGTTTTGGCGTACCACGTATCGGCTCATGCTAAAACACCCTTGTCAGTAAGTGGTATACTCACCACAAGTAACATTTCAGGTGCTGCCTCTGGCAGCCGGGCGATCGTACAGATGGCAAAAACTAGCCTGGTGGACGTTACACCAAGCCTGCTCGACTTCTTCTGGTAGTTCTGTAAGACATTGGTTGACGAGTAGTAAGAGTCACTTCGCGTCCAATGAGATTGGAGACAAGTCGGGAGATCGTGCTGGCCACGGAAGTTGCTGCACGTCAGGCAGAGGACCTTGAGTTTCAAGCGCAGTGTATGTGCGAGCATTATCCTGTTGGAATAATCCATTACCTTCTTGCTGTTGCAATGGCAAGCCGGTCTAACAACATTCTGCACGCACCACGCCGTTTAATATCGCCTCCAGAGACGCCAAAGGTAAACGGGAGTTGTAGAACATCAGATCATAACGACAGGGGTGGGGCCAGTATGTCTAGCACGAATGCGCTGTACAAGACAGCGCTCATGAGGACTACGCTGTGCGTTCAAACAACTATCACTTGCGTCCAGGCAGAAAGTGTTTCCATCGCTGAAGACCACGGCACGCCAGTCCATCTTCCAAAAGATGCTCTGACGGCACCAGTCGAGCCGTGCACGTCGATGCTGTGGCGTGAGAGGAAGACGGACTAGAGGTGTGTGTGCCTTAAGTCCCACAGCTAGTAACCGGTTCCCTACAGTTTATGTTGACACGTCTCGGCTGACAATGCGTCTTACCTTTGCTGTGACAGCTGTACTATCTGCTACTGCTGTCCTTGCAAATACGACGATCCTGGTGGGCGTCTGTGATGCGTGGACGTCCGGAACCTCGTGTTACGGGTGCAAGAATGTTCACATGACCACTGATACCAGTATCGTTGCACAGCTGACGGAGCGCGCCCAACTTCTGCGTCAAATCTTTGAAAGGACCACCTCGCCAGTCAGAAGGCCCCAATTTGATCCTATTCAAACTCGCTCATTTGGCTCTAGGAAGCATGAGTGTGTGTGTCGCATGAATTCCTGCTTGCTTCATACGCTTGCACTACACAGAGAGTTCTGCCTATGACCATTATATGCTAAAGAATGAACACTGTTGACGTTCTGGTAGCTAGTCACCATGCTGTCTAGAGGTAGACGACGTTCAAACCACTATCAATACATCGACTATACGCTGAGTGGCGCATACTGTCGTCTGTTCAGATCCGGCGTCGTCTTTCCACGTGTAATATTTGTTTTTACCGGGTGTTTATTTACGGAACGATTATATTACAATTGAAAATGACAGTTTCAAGTCCACTTGAAAATGGCCAGGATTTGAAAGCCAAAATCGGTAGTGGAGTGATGTAAAGAATATATCAACAGCTGGAGCTGGTTTTCAGTAAGTGTGTATGCAGTTACGTTACAGCTACGCTCTCTATACAGGGTGAAACTAATACATCTACGTCTACATAACGACTCTGAAATTCTCACTTAAGTGACTGGGAGAAGATTTATCGAACCCCATTCCCACTATTTTTTTACCGTTCCGCTCTCCAGCATCGCGTAGGAAGAAAGAACATACAAATCTTCCGTGCAACCTCCGATTTCTCTTACTTATTACAAGGATCATTTATCTCTATGAGGTGGGTGTCAACAAAATATTTTTGCATTCGGAGGAGAACGTAGCAAATTGAAATTTCGTGAAAAGGTCTCGCCGCAACAAGAAACGTCTTTGTTTCAATGATTACTACCCCAATTAGCTTATCATAGCCGTGACACTTTCTCCTCTATTTCGCGATAATACAAAACGAGCTACCTTTCTTTGAACTTTGTCCATGTCCTCCATCAATCCCATCTTGCAAGAAACCCGTTCCGCACAGTGGTTCTTTATCAGAGAACGGACAAGTGCAGCGTTGGCAGTCTCTTTCGTAGACCTGTTGCATCTTCTAAGAGTTCTGCGAACAAAACACTGACTTTGGTTTGCTTCCCTACAACATTATCCATCTGATCGTTCCTACCTAAGTTGTTTCTAATCGTAATACGTAGACATTTAGTTGGATGGTATCCTTTAGATCGTGTGACCGAAATTTGACGAATTCTTTTTTGGATGCCCTCACACTCTTTTTGTAAATAAGCAGTTGCCACTTATCTCACCATACAGAAATATTGTGTAAATCATTTTTCATTTGGTTTTGGTCCTCTGACGACTTTGTTAAACGGTAAATGATAGCATCATCTCCTAAATCATCTATACGGATAAAGAGCAGCTGAGAGCCTACGACACATTCTAGGTGAACGACAGATATCACTTGTGTTTTACTCGATGACTTTCCGTCAGTTGTAAAGGTCATTACTGTCATTGCAGCAATGTTATGCCAGTTAAATTAATCAGACAGTTGATCAGGTTGCAGTGGCTAGTAGTTGACTGTGTACCTACATCTACAACAGTGCACTGAGAACCGGTAAAATTATATATCAGGGGCAGTGGCGTATTTATGTATTTTGTGCAACAATGTTGTAAGCGCACGCCGTGAGATATTGCGTTAAGACAGTGAAAGAGCAGTGGAGAGACGACATGTTTCGACACAAGGGACTAAAGAATATTATAATTTTTTATCTCACTGTAACATAAACACAGAAAGCTAATAGGTGCCTACCCAGCCACAACCTCATAATTCGAAAAAAAACGTAAGATACTTATTACAAAAGCATTAATTTCGGCGCTAGAAGTTCCTTGCCTCTTTTCTCGGCGCTCTTTGGCTAAGTGCAAGTATCATCTCACTGGCTACGCAAAACTGGCGCGTTAGCAAACTACGAGCCGAAGACTTAACACAGCCCTGACTGGCGCTGGTCCCCATCTAGACTAAGGCCTTGCAAAGTACTATAAAACGCAAGGCGGAGGATACTCCTCTTTGTATAGACAGTAGTTTTGCCTTCGCTCTGTTTGCGAATGGAAAATGAAAGGAAACGACTAGTTGTAGTGAAGGGTACCCTCCGCAAAGCATCGTACGGTGTCTGGCGAAGTATGTGTGCAGATGTAGCTACATACTAGAGTTTCTCACTTAATGCTAGTTCTTGGAAAGACGTATTTAGGGTTTTCCGAGGTAGCAGTCATCTATCTTCATGTGTGTGCCACGTCTCTTTTCTCTTTTCCACTGACGCTCTCGCATCACTTAGAAGAAGTGGTGATCATTCGTGCTGCACCATAGGTCCAGTATTTCCCATTAATCTTATTTGATATGGGTCGCACATACTTGAGCAATATTCTAAGATGAGCGTTTTGCTACACTCTTTCCCTCTGATGTGAAGGCCAGTGGTAGTTTCAATCGAATCATATAATTTATTTTCATTAAAATGACATTCATAAAGTTGGTAGTGTATTGTATGTGACAGTCTTTGTTCAGAATAAACACTTTATCAGTGGTAAGACCAACATTGTTTTTATATCGTGTTAATCAATAGCATTGTTCACAGGCTCACCAGAATTACATTAGAGGAAAATATCACTAATTTCAAAAGCACAATTGACATTTACAATTAATCGATCCTTCTGCGCAGTTGATGGAGTAACTGCAAGTGTAACAGACTATCAAAGGTTTGAAGAACCGAGGATGCTCAGTAGACTGGTACAAATCCTTACAAGGCGCCCAGTGGCAACGCCTGTGGTCTCTTCTGGTTTTTTGCCACAATTCCATAACGGCGCATTTAACGCGCCAGATACTCTGGCGGATATTCGCAATATGATCGCCGCTGCAGGCAACGTAATACCAGGGGTTCCAATATCTGTGCCTCTCTCTTTATGGAATGTGTCATTAGGAGATTCCTCGTAAGACAAGGCTCTCTGCTGCTTTACAGTCGTTCCGCTCGTGGGCTGAGCGCTCTTATTTAAAGCCTTCTGTTTGTTATTCTTCCGACACTGCAATGATTTCTGTGTCGATCGTAATAACAAATAAAATTAAATAAATAAAGTGAGGCATTCGGAAAGCAATTTAGTCGAACACAAATAACGCTCAAATGCGAAAAGGCACCAGCTTGCTGCTTAAAGCAAGAAGCGCTCATAAATAGTTCTGCTTCAGTTGTAAATCTCGTGGAGCGTTAGGTAAAGCTGTTCGAAAATGTGTGTGACCTCAGCAGATTGTCCATCCACTTACAGTCTAGTATCACTGTAACACTGAGTCATTTCATAGAGCTGTAGCAGAAAGCTTTCCAAAACATTTAGGACACTGTAAAGGAGTAATACAGAGAAAGAATACGTTTATGGATTATTTTCTTCATACCCAACTGGTCAACAATTGGGAGTATTTAGGTTCAGCATTCGTTGTAGAATATAAATTTCAAACGTGAACTCAGTATAACTTCTCAGGCACAAGGAAAATGTTAAATATAGCCAAAAACAATTAATATAACATCCACAAAATACAAAAATTCAACCGTGAAATAAAAAAAATGAATAAAAATGTAAAGAAACTAAGAACACAAGCACCACAAGGTTCCACAAACTCTACAGTACACATAAACACACAGAACAGGAACATCTATGACATGACTAGCAAAAGAAATGCCACACTTTAACATATAAACAGAATCTCCACACAGAACAGAACAGAGGTATTCTGAAACTGAAACAATCTGCCGGCACGTTTACAAACACCGGCAGACAAATACCAAGAAACTTATGTATTGTAGTTATATTGTTCTGCTAGTAAGGCATGGACATGAACAACATAACATATAACGGGAAATAAAAATTATTATGATGAAAGTAGAGTCCCAGTGTTACAGGAAAGTTTTCACATACGAAGAGCCCTTCAGAAGAACAAGAATGCAATAAATGACCAAATCAGTTTAAATAACAACTAGCTGATGACATTAGCTACCAAATCAATAACAAACAGATGTAGAATATAACCAGACTAAATAATAGTTTTCTTCCCGCAGAAAAGCTGTACACAAGTACACACACACACACACACACACACACACACACACACAGACAGACAGACATAAAGCTAGAAGAATATTAAACTACTAACAAGCACAACAAAACATACAAAAGGCGAACGAAAAATACAAACTGACAGTAGCCAACACTACATAAAATGAACACGCCAAGCCAAAACACTGAACAGTGGACTTTGGGTATTAAGTTGAAGTATGTTCTTAAAACGTCGCAAGTCAGGCATCCTGAGAACGCAGACCCACTACTCATAATTGTAGGTTCAACTGCAGGACGGCACTTACGCATCAACATGATCACAAATCGCTTGTAGAGACAAACAGTAATTTAACTTGACGAAACTTGGCCGGCCATGGTGGCCGAGTGGTTCTAGGCGTTCCAGTCCGGAACCGCGCTGCTGCTACGGTCGCAAGCTCCAATCCTGCCTCGGGCATGGATGTGTGTGATATCCTTACGTTAGTTAGATTTAACTAGTTCAGTCTAGGGGACTGATGACCTCAGATGTTGAGTCCCATAGTGCTCAGAGCCATTCGAACAATTTCACGAAACTTGCGCTACAAAAAGTTGTTTTTCACTTAACAACAAAACAAAAACTGTAATTGAGCAACGAATATGTAAATATTATGTAACCAAATTAACGAACAAGAAATAAAACACGTGTTATTGGTCACTGAAGATTCGTTACAAACAAAAAGAAGCGAAACGCGTATGGCGCGATACCATTAGCATTCCGGTTAATCGAATGAAACGAACCTGATCTCCATGAAAATGTTACAGTGAACAGTTCATTCTTCAGGTATTATTGTTTCCTTACAGAGTGACTCAGCAATTGCTATGGGGAAAACTCAGTTTAATGAACATACTTTAGAGATCTATACTTTTACTGCTATATTAATGCAATACTAAATCATGTTCAGGAGGACTGCCAATGCGGCATCACGCTTCCATGTGTTGAAGTGGTTCAGTCGTGACTCCACCTACAGCGACCGTATCTAAATACTCCTCACTCGGCTAAGACACTTCACACTATGTCCACCATCTAAAGCCGGCCCCAAGGGCTTCAGGGACGATGTAGGGCAAAACTGCAAAACAAAAATTGATTTCTTTTAATATCGTAATTATGAGCTTGGTTCCTTAAGAATAACATCACAAAGCTTCATAATCGAATTATGGCTAGAAATATGTTTTAAAAAGTTTGTTTGGGTGTCTGCGCCTGCCACAACCCTCTTTCTATGCTGTGATTCACACATTCTCTAGGCCAGAAATTTTTTGTGCGTATATTTTTCGTTCACAGAATCGAAACGAACTGCAGATGACTCTAGAAGTCTATGAGAAAGATTATTTTTGCTTGTTCCTTTGTTTACAAAGTGCCTTTTTGTAATATTACGTGTTGCAAACGTATTTCTGTTTTTAGTTTTGCGTATGTCAAACTGTTTTGCTCGAAATAGGTCGCAACAGTGAACGCCTATCCAAAAAAATGAGGAATTGTCAAATTTCATGTGTAAAAGGTACAGGTAATTTGAGTACCAGTGTTACAGATGCTGCTCCTAAGTGTGAAGAACAATTTTCGACAAAGTCATTAAGTTCATCGAAGAAGAAAAGCAGTGAAGGAATTGATCTTGTGTACAGTGGCAAAGACGAGTTTTCAATTGGATTTGGGTTAACTGTCTTAGTAATTCTTGTCCATATGATTAATGTTCCATGTGCATGTGGTGATTGTATGGTAACACTCACAGTATTTGTGTCCTTAATTGTTATGGTGATAGCTGCACGTGATGCCTGTCTAGTGTTCAATAGTGGAAATGTAGGTAGGATTAAGTGCCTGCAGAGACTGGGCTTCCATCTAGGTGCATTAACACTGAAGTTACGCAGAAGCATCGACGAAGTACGAGTGGGCAAAGCCCAGTCAGCACAAGAGAACACGCAAAAGTTGGCTTGGCAAAAGAGGCAGGAGAAGAGGTTACTACACGAAGACGAGGAAGAGAATAACGATCATGAAAGTGGACAGCATTAGTGACCAGAGGTATCTCAGTACTGTCAAAAATAAACTGCGTTAATTCATGGGAAGTTCCCGAGGAAACCCTCCACAACAGTATTCTTACCAGTTTTTTCCAGTCAGCAGCGGACCTAACCCCAGTCACAGAGTCTAAGACAGCTATGCACAGCAAATGGCTGTAATTTTTACGTTTTATTCTTAAGATCCCGGTCTCGAGGAATCTTCAAAATTTTCTAGATATCTTTATCTGTTTCCGAGAAACGGAGTACCAAACTTTGTCAGGTTTCGGTTGTATCCTAAGTGCAAGCCGGCTGGGGTGGCACAGTGGTTCTAGGCTCTACAGTCTGGAACCGCGCGGCCGCTACGGTCGCAGTTTCGAATCCTGCCTTGGGCATGGATGTTTGTATTGTCATTAGGTTAGTTAGGTTTAAGTAGTTCTAAGTTCTAGGGGACTGACGACCTGAGCAGCCAAGTCCCATAGTGCTCAGAGCCATTTGAACGAACCTAAGTGCAACGCCGTGCCATGTCGGCGAACACATGATTCTTGTGGCAGCTGAAACCTTCTACCCTAGGGCTTGGACGAATACGCAGGTAAAAGGAGGGGCGAGACGTAAAGGTAGTTTATAAAGTGACACATCACGGGGACAAATGATATCAAGTGTCTTCGTTATCATTACAAGGGTTCTGGAAACTACTCGTTGTAGTACTGAAGCACACGCATAACTTTTGTGCGTATCAAAGGTCGCATAACCTGAAAATTAGTTTTCCGTTGTATAAACTTCAAATAAGTGAACAATCAAAATTTCACTAGTCTATCAAGTTCTTTTCATATAAGCGACATGCCCTGCTGTGACAGGCAAAAGAAGGGAACCAGCACAGTTAAAAACTATCGCAAAAAGAGAGAAGGAGACAATAGCAACTGGAAAAAGACGCAGAAGTAGTAAATACTGGAAGATAGTAGACAGTGGCTGTGTTAGAGAAAGAGCGAAGAAGACAGTGGCATGGTCAGAGAAAATGAGGGACACAGTGGCTGTGGAACACGAAGACAGTGACAGAACAGTGCTACGAAACAATGCTATTGCGAGAGGAACAGAGAAAAGGATGGTGGAACTGGGAGAGAGCACGTGCTATAGAGATAGCGTGTCTATAACAATGACAATTGAGAAGCCAGGGCTAGTAACAGCGAGAAAAGGCAACAACAGTGAGGAGGAATTAAATGAGATAGTAGCAGTAAGAGACAGCAATATTGAGGCATGGATTATGAGAAGAGATTGTAGTAGCAGGACAGAACGAAGGCGACTGTGGCTGTGAGACAGGATACAGTTGGTTTGGTTTGTTTCGTTTTAGGTCGCAAAAACAACTGGATGCATACTTCCCCAAGTCAAAACTACAGAACACAAGGACATAGACGAGTTGAAGAACGATTTTACGTTAGTGCCAATTGGCATAAGAGAAGACAGCTAACAACAGGGACGTGGAGAAAGGACTAGAAAAGACAGCATACAGAAACGGAGGTCCAAAACTAAAAATTAAATGGCCTTCGCCATATTGACTACACGCATAAAAAGTAAAACTTGGTCGACAGTCCGCGCGTCATTTGCTAAAACGGCAAACCGAAGCGGGAACGTAAACGGTTAAAAAGTGCGCATTGTTCCAGGAAGTGGCGGGCAGTTAAAACCTGGGTGCATGTGTACAAAGTGGCGGTCTAGCGCCACTTATCAAATCAAGATAGCTAGATAGGCAGTGCCCAATATGCAACCTAGTTAAAATGACCTCCTCCTGGCGGGAGCTGATACCCATGAAGGGATGACCAATGGTGGTGCCAAAGGGACATCACCTCCTGGCAGGCGGCAACACGAAGATCATCGGAGCGAATATAGGAACTAGTGGACCTGAGGTACAAGGACTGCAGCCTTGAAAGGAGCGTCAGCAGCCTGGTTTCCTGGCAGACCGACACGACCAGGAACTCACAAAAACATCACAGGGGCTCCTCCAATAGTGAGCAACTGTCAGTTTTCCTGGACCCGTTGCAGTAAGGGATGTGTGGTGTACAGCACACAGAGACTTTCCGCAGCAATGAGTGAGTCTAAGCAAAGGACAAAACTGAAAAGTCTGTGTCGCCAGTGTACTACATGACCTGATAAAGGCCAATGTGCCAGAAGGTGATAACGAAAGACATGGACACTAATCATGAAGGCATACAGTCCAAGAGCTATCAGTGTACATGTTAAGGTCGTGTAACTCAAGGCGCAGGAGCGAGGCTGGAGTACTAGCCTTAGGAAGCGAATGAAAGCCAAGGTTAACACGGACGCAAGAGAAGGTGGTGAAGGGCTCACACCCACCAGGAAAGTTGGAGGTAGTGTGAAGCAGCTGTAGCAAGTGCCGAAGACGGACTGCAGGAGGCAACAGAGAAAAGGGACGCACCCCATACTGGCGATGAAAGGAATCATTAAAGAAGGAGGCATAAGATGAGTGGGCATCCATGGCAGACAAGCGGCATAGATACCCGCTGAGGAGAAAGTCACAGCAGTAGGACAGTGGTATTTTGGCAGCTTCAACATTCAGACTCTCAACCAGGCTAGAGTAAAAGGCGCTGGTGGCCACGCAGATGCAATGATGGTGGATAGTGTTGTGATGGTGTATGAGGGACGGACATGCAGACACATAAACATAGCACCCATAGTCGAGTTTCTCACGGACAAGGGCCCAGGGTGGCTTGATCTGCACCCCACCGAAGTACCACTGAGGACATGTAGGACACTGAGAGACCACGTACTTTGGACTTCCAGGTAAGGCACTTGGGAGGAAGAAGAGTGTTTCCTACCGAACATGAGCCCCAGAAATTTCGTAGATTCAATGAACGGAGGAGCGACAGACCCAAGATGTAAACATGGTGGGAAAAATCATTTCCGCATCCAGAAATTCATACAGACGGTTTGTTCAGTGGAGAAACGAAAGCCATTGTCGATGCTCTAGGGGTAAAGACGGCCAAGACGGCGCTGAAGACTCCTCTCAGTGAGACAGGTCCGCGGCAAACCGCAATACATGGCAAAATCGGCAACAAAAAGGGAGCCGGAGATACCCAGTAGGAGACAGGCCATTATAAGGTTAATGGCGATAGCAAAGAGGACGGAGCCATGAGGCACACCGGTTTCCAACAAGGCAGAAACCACACACACCTTGAAAACTCTCTTTTTTAAAAATTCCTCAACCAAACAGGGTAGGTTACCACGGAAGCCCCACATGTAAGGAATATGGAGGATACCAGTTCTCCAGCAGGTGTCACAGGCCTTCTCCAAATGGAAAAACTCGGCCACAGTCTGGGATATCCGCAGAAAACCATCACGACATGGGTGGACAAAGAAACGAGATAGTCAACTGGAGAATGCTGCTCTCGAAATCCACACTGTGCAGTCGTTAGTAAATTGCGTGACTCGAGATGCCATACCAGCTGGACATGAAACATACATTCCATCTGAGCCGTACTACGGCTCTCTTTGGTTCTGTTGGTAGGTTTCCGCCCTCTGTTGGAGGCCAGACCGTATCCTTTAGTTGACATGATGGCAGTTGTTTGTCTTCTTCTCGTCTTGACTGGCGTCACTCGTTTCGCAAGCGTTGCATGTCTGCTAGTGGCAGCAGCGGCTGTTATCGATATGTGGTAACTGTTGCCCTATGTTTGGGGCGATATCGTTGTTTTTCCGTGTCGTGTGAGTGCGGCTGTTCGGTTTGGGAGTCAGCAGGTGCCAGGTCCGCGCAGTGCGAGAACACAGCAGGACCACTGGCGGCACGCATCACTGCCAGATGGAAGGGCTGTGTTCACGAGGGTGCACGACCACCTCGTAAACCAGATCCTGCAGCCTTTAAGATGAATGCATTTCAATTCAAGTAGAGAAACCTCCACCATTGTGACACCTCACGATTCTGCACTGACTTGGGTTCGTGTTGCTGCTGTTAGTGTCGCCGGGGCGAAGAGCAACGGGTGGAGTGCTTTGGGAAAGCGGATCTGACTAGCTTTCCTCAACTTCTTATTACTATTTACTGCGTTCTGCTTGTTACAATTTGTTAAGTTTCACAAGCGGTATTTTTCCTGCCTGGTGGCCACTAAAGCCCTACTTACCTGCCCTGAGGGGGGTGGGGGTGGGGGTTAGTGTATGTAACGGCAGTGTAAGTTTCCTCGCCTTGCCGCTGCTGTCCGGTAAGGCGTGTAGTTTTGACAGCTTTCTGGATTGTAGACCGTCTGCGCTTCTTCTACTCTAGTGATTCTTTCCTTGTTCCGGGTACTCAAAGCACGGTATTCTGGAGGCGCAGTGCAGTCTGCCGGTTCTGGCTTTGGCGTGTTGTTCCATTCTTGCATTTGGTTTATTGGACGTCCGGTAGCTTCAGCAAGATTATCATTAGTCATTCGTTAGACTGCCACTAGTCTGAGTTACCATCTTGTGATGTGAATGCAACTCTTAGCTGCCTATCTCATCGCTCGCTATAGTGTTTGTTGCCGGACCTTCTCAGAGGTCAATTCCTGGATCACAGTCTGTGACTGGTCCTTGTGTTTTATAATTGTATTATTTATTACCACACCTTGTAATGCCTACATTAAAGGCTACGTATGTCTAGTTAATAGTTCCGGTCGCCTTCTGGAATAAATTTAGCAGTGTAAGGGTTGTGTTACAAGGTTACCATCGTCTTATTTCACCGGTTTGAGGGTCAGCCGCTTGTTTTTTTTTTTTTAATTAACCTTTGCTTCTATTTGCTGTTTTACAGCAGGTTTCTAAATTTTTTATATAACTGCCATTCCTGGCGTGTAGGGCCTTCAGCCGTGGTCACAGTGGCTTTTTTTAACATTTCTGTATCTGTATTTTATGGTGATTAGCTAATCTGTAAGGCACTGAAAACACTATTATTTACACAGTTGTTTATTCCTTCATTAAATACGTATGGTATTTTTTTATTTATTATTGAGTCTGGAATTACTGTTTTAAAATTAAATGTGTGTAACTGTAAAAGCAACCAATAGTAACTGATTACGGCCCCGTCCACAATCGTAAACGAGTCCTGCTTTCCCTTGACTATCAGGTTTCACCATCACCTTGCAAACACAGCTGGTAAGAGAGACGGATCGGTAGATATAAGGAAGGTTTTTCTCTTTACTGGGCTTAGGTAAGGGGATGACGCTGGCTTCACGCCAATATCTGGGAAATGTGCCCTATGCCCAGATGCGGTTTTACGTATTAAGCAGAAAGTCCTTGCACACAAGAGAAAGGTGCTGCAATATCTGAATGTCGACAGCGTCTGGCCCTGGGCCAGAGAATCGGGATGAACTGAGAGCATGATCTAGCTCCCACATAGTAAAGGCGGCACTGTAGCACTCACGATTCTGAGAAGAGAAGGTAGCCCGAGCCGCCTCCTCTCGTTTCCGATGGAGGAAAGCAGGGTGATAGTGGAAAGAGCTCGAAATTTCCACAGAATGGCGGCCCAAGGTATTGGAGATAACAATAGGGCCCACGGTGGCATCATCTGCTACTGTCAGGCCGGAAACTGGCGAATGGTCCTATAGGTCGGAAGTTGGTCCATACGACAGAGGAAGGGGTGGACCTGTTGAAAGAACCAGTGAATGAAATCCAGCTAGCTTTTTTGCTATCCCGAACAGTGCGACGACACTTTGCACGCATCTGTTTATAATGAATGCAGTTTTGCATCGTAGGATGACAGAAAACGCGGAGAGCACGTCTTCGCAGGCGAAATGCTTCGCGACATGCCTTAGTCCACCAAGGGACTGGGACACGACATGGTAAAGAGGAAGTTCAAGGAATGAAACGTTCTGCAGCAGTAAGGATAACGTTTGTGACATATTCAACCTGTTCATCACAAATGGGGAAATTTTTTTCTTCAAAGGTCGCCAGAGAGGAATAGACCCGCCAGTCAGCCTTAGTAAGATGCCAATTGGATGTAGCGCACGCCCGGTAGGGGCAGCAAACGGATAGCACGTGAGAAGTGGTCGCTCGAGTAGGTGTTAGAAGGAACGGAACTTCCAAGATGATGGGGAAGCTGGTCAGTGCAGGAGGAACGTCTGAATGGTAATAGGTGTGCTTGGAGTCGGAAAGGAATTTGGATGTTCCTGTGTTAAGGCCGAAGAGGTTGATTTTATTGAGAATATCAGCTAAGAGGGCACCTCTCTGACAGGTTCTGGGAGAATCCCGAAGGAGATGATGTGCATTAAAGTAACCGAGTAGCAGAAATGGGGGAGGTAGCTACCCAATAAGCTGAAGGAATTCTACTCTGGTCATCACATCGAATGATGGAGGGATATAAATGGTACAAATGGAAAATATCAGGTGAGGAAGGAAAAGGCGAACTGCAACAGCCTGAAGATGCTTAGTCAGGGAGATGGGCTGCCTATGAACATCATCCTGTCTGAGAAGCACGACGCCCCCATGAGATGGAATGCTGATCTCTGGGGGAAGGTCTAAAAGAACTGGGAAGAAATGTGAAAGCTCAACGCGATCGTGAGGTCGCAATTTTGTTTTCTGAAGGCAGAGTACAAGGTGACACTGAGATGATGAAAGCAGCCATAAATCCTCTATGTGGGACCGTATGCCATAAACATTCCATTGGAGGAGGGTCATGATGAGCAAGAAAGAAGGGGTGTCACCTTGGCGGCTGCTACAGGGCACAGAAGCAGGAGGATCCTGCTCCATGAGGTCCATAGTAGCTTCGGCTTGCTTGTGTTGTCAGTCTGTGGGACCCAACGCAGAAGAAACGGTTGGTGATGCGCACTGGCGACACGGAGGGCGGCGGGCTAAAGTATCACGTGGCAACACTGTCAAAGAGGATCTTCAAGTCGGCGAATGAGAAGACCTTTTGCCTTTGTTGATCTTCTTCAGCCTGAGATGCCCTGCTAAACTCGCAGGACAGGACAGGTAGTTGGAATTGTGGAAAGGGGCCAAAATCAGCGGCTGTCAGTTACACTCTAACACACATAACTTTATTTATTTGACCAAAGATTACAGTACAAATTCTTGAATTTAGTTACCGGCTGAATACGCCACGCTAAGGGCACAATCACTTTAATTTAAAAAACAAAACGGCTAACAGCTATTAACTGAAAACTCAGACGCCAAAGAGAATATTTAGAGGGCAGAAGGCCTCATGTTAAGTATGCCCAGCAGCATAAGCCAAATAATCGCATCCGCATGGGGTAGCCGCGTGTTCTGAGGCACCTTCTACGGTTAGCGTGGCTCCCCCCGTCAGAGGCTAGAGTCCTCCCTCGGGCATGGATGTGTGCGTTTTCTTTACCGTACGTTAGTTTAAGTTAGATTAAGTATTGTGTAAGCCTAGGGGCCGATGACCTCCTCAGTTTGGTCCCATAGTAACTTAACACCACCACCACCACCAAATACGACACAGAGAAAATTTCCGGAAACAACTAAAATGTCCAGCGTACTGTGCTAATAATCTTCTACGTTATTTGATACAAAGACAGCTGAGTAAAAGTGAACGTACTCAGATAGTTCTCTCATTACTTATTCTGATCATCACTAAACTGACAGACAATATTTTTTAGCGCAACGCAATCTGACTTTCAAAAATCCCTACAAAAGAATGGCCCTGACTAACAATAACCTATACCTTTCATGAATCACTTACCTGACAAAAATCTTCTTTACTCGAACTACTGCAATACAGCGAGCGCCAATAATGCCAGCTAGATAAAAGATTCAAACTACTGAATACACTAACCACTGATAGGCATAGTTAGCAAATGAAAGATTTTGATAGAGAACAAACAATGTATTTACCTTAGTAATGTTCAAAAGTCATCATATATATATCTACCAATTCATGACATCCATCCTTACAAAATTCCATTTTCTGGCGGTCACTTACAGTAAGCTCTCAAAACTCTGGCATCTCTCTCTCCACATCTACCACTGCTGGCGGCTCACCAACTGCACAACGCTACGCGCTGTTCACATCCAACTACCCAACATTACAATAGCGCATATTCATACAGTGCCTACCAGCCTCAGACTGCACACAGCACAGTCAATGATTTTCATACAGACCGCTACGTGGCGTTACCAACATAAAAACCTAAACAGCCTACTTACACATTCACCGTTATAGCAGTATAAGGAAAAATACTGTGCCGTGTCCAACCGTAGTGAAATAGAGCCAACATTTTGACCAAGGACGAACAGACATGATTAAACTGAACGCAAAGTCAAGATCTTACACCGTGAGAGTTTCACGTCTTCGCCTATTTCAAACATCATCCTCCGGGGCGGGGGGAGGGGGGAGGGGAAAGCGAAGGTGGGTTCGGAGTTCGGGGCAAGGGCAGAGCTCCAGCGTTAAGGACATTCGCACATTGGTGAGCAAGGAGAGCTTTCCTGTCGTCTAGGAACTGAACGATTTGTAGAACGTTCCAGCCATTTTCGGAGAGGTTGAAAAATATTATAATAAATCTGTGTCACTTTGAAATATAGTGCAGCATTCAATAAAGCTTAGTTGGTATGTAATAACAATATCAACGTACCTCTTTAAAGCTACTGAAATCAAGCGTGAAACATTATCGTAGTGGTTTTTTCCTATCATGTAGCTGTAGTACCTAACTACAATGTTCTAATAAAGCCAAACTTAAATGTGTCTTTCGGCTTTTTTAGAAATCGAATCTACAGCAGTAATCTGATTCAAGGACATCTACAATGTTTTACGTCTTAGCTCCATACACTTTTCTGAACTGACCACTTTTGTTCCTGATTGCCAAATACTTTAGCAGGTTTCACCGACTCCGTCTTGCGAACGGAGTAGCAAAGGAACATCGTTGAAAAATAACGCCTTTGATCTAGTACAGTGCACATGTCAGCATGACTCCATTGTCATCGTTTGATGATAGGATAAAACACCCTGAAAATAAATTGATGGATGTAATAACCTTTTATTTAAATGGACGAAGAATTTATGAAGGATCGATGTTTCAGAGCAATGACATACTGAAAATACAAATGTTTAAGACAATTATTTATTATTTTTCCTTCAGCTGTGATGAAAAAATGGTGCTACATCGCCTACCTCTAACCTTCATATATATAAAGTGATGGAAAATAAAATATGCACGAGACGCAGACCGCGTCCATTCCTATAGTTTCCAAAGCAGACTGTATGCTGCAATATGGGAAGCCCTCGTTAATACGAAACGCAGATTCGTATCGTTACATTGATGTATGACGACAGGAGCAGCTGCCGCACAACGCTTTAGCATTTTGATTGGCTCACCTGCAAACAAACGTAGCCGAAAAATTAGCATCCAGATTGAGTCAACCACATATAATTCCAGCGGCAGATACATGAATGATGCGTAGCGTGTGGCTGAAAAATGTATGAGCCTAGGAAAATTGTGAGTACAGCTGACACTATTCCAAGAAAATGGTTGTATGTCCCCAATGGAAATATTGAGTGGCACTTACAATGTATTCTTTATGCATTCGTGAAGTTTGTTGAGTACTTATACATTCTGGCGTTCACATACACGAAAATTACGTTATGATGTAATGTCCTTGCACATCTGGATTCACGCTTAGTCACGGTCTATTTATGACTGTCCTTGCGCAACACATTTTCAGTCGGGACCTGAAGTATGACATGAAACAGTCTTTGAGGGACAAAAGGCTTTCATTGAATCAGTACAACATCTATCCTATGCACTTAATTTCACTGGCTGGATGTTCAGGGATTCCAACAAAATTTAGCTGCGTATTTCATTATTTAAGGAGAAACATCATTTGTATTGTGGGTGTCATTTGGAGGTTCTAGGCTGCACTTGCTTGATTTTATGCCTTAGCGTAACAAAATCAAAAAACCGAAAGAGATGTAACGTTAACCACGACATTATTAAATTCCTTGTGATGGATTTTTGTCCACTTGCGATTAACCGTTCTCAGCAAGACTATTCATATTTTTCTCCTTATTTCTGTTAATACTAATGTAACGTAGTTGTAAACGTATTTCATTATGTAAAGTGCTGTCTGTAAAAATGATTCACAATGAAAATTGTACAAATTAATAATACACAGTATATGCATGTATTAAGTGCTATGACCAGTCACGAAAATGCGATCTATGCAGTATAACGGAAGGCAGACAGATGAGCGTTGAAACAGAAGGGGATGTAAGCTGTAGTGAGATTTCGTGAATGTTCGCTGTTTTAGGAAAGCCAGTGAATCGTAAATGTGGAGAAACATTAACGAGCGTGTCGACGTGGTGTTATGACAAGTTGACTGAGAATCTTGCACGATTTTATTTGCCATCACCCATCGCCATATAATGGCAGTGTTGTCAATTAGCGCGACAACTTACGATGCAGCAAGTGAAAGAGGAGTTAGAGACGAATCAGCTGAAAGGTTGATACAATTTACACGAATTTGGAATCAAAAGACATTCAGTGAAGAAATCTGCAATATGTGCAATTTATTGAATAATTTATAATTTTTGAACCAATGCAGGTATAGAGTAGAGCGAGTTATCATTTTAAAGATCTCGTCGAAATAACAACTGATGCCCTTCTGTAATTTGCAGCATTAATATTTCGCTGGTTGAACACCAGTTGTATTAATTTTTTACTTATAATGAATTAAAACAACTAACACAAGATAGACCATTTCTTCCCAGAATGAGGTTTTCACTCTGCAGCGGAGTGTGCGCTGATACGAAACTTCCTGGCAGATTAAAACTGTGTTCAAAGGTCCCGAGTTCGAGTCTCGGTCCGGCACACAGTTTTCATCTGCCAGGAAGTTTCAGACAATTTGTTTATTAGTAATTTTTCACAGTTTTGCCCGTATTTGTTTAACCTTTCAAAATAAGTAAATTCTGATCAGCGCATCAGAAAGAGCACTTCGAATCTGTAAGGAAAGTGGCGCCTTACAAAGAACTCTAATGTTATTTAATGGCACAAATGGACAATGTTTTCACGCTCTGGAAAGATAATGGCAAAACATTAAAACATTAAATCTGGACAAGCTAGTGCACCTACAAATTTGTGTAATGTACGTTTTTTTGAGCATTTTGGCGCGCATACAACGGCGATAAACATAATTAAGACTGTTCTCTGTCAAAAGTAATGCAGAGAGGTGGTGATCAATAGAAAGCAGTCATGTGACTTAGCTAGGGGAATTTCAGATGGAGAATATTTAAGCGGAGCTGACACAAAGACACATGAGAGTTCTGCTCTCCTTTGCCGACCCCAACCCTGTGTTGCTCAGTGCGACATTTCAGGCGTAGTTTTTTTGGTTACAGAAGTGTTGAACTTAGCCGAATTTCACGTGTGCGCGCAAACGGAATTTTTCACGAAGAATCCACACATAGGATATTTTCGGTGTCAAACACAATATGTACTTCTGTTTTTTATGAGTTGTGTCTTTTGGTAATTGCTGCAAAATCGTAGCTTTGGAACTGCGTTTGCTTTTATTTTTAGCATTCCGAACTGTGTTTTGGGATACCAACGGGACTTAGTTTCCGGTATGGTCTAGTTGGACTAATTCTTTTTCCCACGGTTAGGTGACTGATTCTGAAACAGTACCAGTCGATTTTAACTGTGTTCAAACCAGCTCTGACTTTGAATATTATTTAGCATACGACATCTAGGTATTTGCGCTCTTATCGAGTGAACTTCAGATCATCGGGGAAAGGTTGTGTTTTAGCGAACTGGTCTATTTACTATCAACCGCCGTTTTTCAGCATTCAAATACTTTTAGTAAAATTTATAGCGTGTTCGGTATCGTTGTTGAGGGCCCGAGCAATAAGTAAAACGGGGCGTAACTGTTTGAAAGATACCACCAGTGAACTGTATTTAGTTATGATTAAAAACATCAGTTGTGATGAACTTAATACACGCATTAGATTAGTCATCTGACATCAGCCTCCGGTCTCGTATTGTTCGTGTAAAGAAAGATTGCCGGTATGCCTCTGTGCTGACCTCCTGCCCCTTCATGCCGCATCCTATGATGAGGGGCTGATGGTGGCACGGTGTTCGGTCGACTACCGTGTGGTAGTAAGGGGCTGATTGCACGGTTCCGTTTATGTAACTTTCTGTTTACTTTGACACACTTAAACATCGTGATCTGTGCTAGGGGAAAAGAACGTCCGCAATGTATATGTCATAGGTGTAAAACGATGCCATTGTGGCAATGCGTTCTTCTTTGCTACAACCAATCAAATCATTAAATAAAGTGACATCAGATGTAAAAACATTTTATATTTAGTCAAGATGATGTTCAGCATTCTCCTTATCAGTTATGAAGTCCACTATGCTGTAATGAATATAGAAAATCCTTTCCTCGAGAAAGTAAAGCGTAAAGAGCTTGTATATACCGTAGAATATTTGTAAACCAGGAAGTAGTGGCAACAATTTAGAGACCCCAATGACAGACGGGACTTAAATAGATTGCAGTGTGAACTACAGGAGTGACTATTGAAATGGGAAACTGAGAAATGGGAAGACAAGATGTCGAACTACGTGCTTCAGATGAGAGGTGAGTGGCAACTTGTTAGAAGACTGAGAAACTCGAAACACCCGCTGGAGACTGGGAACGGACTTACGTACGACCCGTTCGAAAAACCACAAGCCTTTGCCAAGGCTCTCACAACACAAAATCGACTCATATAGGGAGACCTGCGCATACTGGAAAGAGAGTACGAAATAACAACTAACCAAACAGCACTACAGATAGCCATACAAGATACCAGGATTGCACCTCGACCAGCTAAGTCAGGACCAAATTAACGAATCTTGCATACAACAAAACACCTGGTGCAGATGTAGTAACATATGAACAGCTCAAGAGACTACCAAGGAAGCCACTCATTCTGTAGATTAGACTTTACAACAGCTGCTTGCTGAACTGCTATTTCTCGAAAAAAATGGTGGCTAGCACACGTCATTCCTATTCCATAACCGGGGAAAGATTTAACTCAACTAGCAAAAATCAATGACCGATCGGCTTACTGAGCAGCCCTGGAAAAACTTTAGAAAGGATCATTCAGGACAGACTTCAAGACATTTTAACTGAAAATAAGGAGGTCCGACCAGAGCACGTATATTCTGTTACGTCATAGGACCAAACTAATGTGAAATTTGTACGAGGAGTCCCCGCTGGCTGCTGACGACAGGCCCAGGACGGAACGTAGTTCACGTGGACATAAAGCATTTGCTAAAAAAATTTGGCTGATTGCAGTTTCTTCTTGAGTGGTATTTACGAAAACAGCCGTGGTGTTCTCAAACCATCGAGGATGTGATAGTGAGATCTTGAATTACATGATGTTTTATAAGTATACGTGATCTGGGTTAAAAGTTTAATAAAGTGTGTACGTTATTGATTTTGGAAAAGAAAGGTTTGTTCATATAATAGAAGCTAATCCCAGTAAAAGCACAAGAAATACCAAAGAGTAGCTATTAATGCGAGAATTATCTCGAATATTTTTAACATGTTCAGTCCTGCATCATTGCTGGGTGTCTACAAAGGTAGTCTAGCATTACCAACGATAAAACATTGGGAGAAGGGGACTTTCTATTATTTGATTGGGAACAGATGAAGTGATAGTTTCTTCCAAGTACACGTATCTCACACAGCACGGTCTTCATTGATTTTATTATTACCCTCATGAACTGAATTTCTTAATACCTTTTACCCCTGTACTTTATTTTCTCCTGAAGTTCATCATGTCACGAACAATAAATGAGAAAGGAGGACATCATAAGAAGCTGTTATTATGAAACAAAAATTTTTTTCTGATACGCTTAATGTTCGTAGAAACAATATCCGTATCAAATATAAATTAAGGGGGCCACTCCTGAATCAAAGCAGTTGTTATTTTGAAGGGTGGGTTAGAAAACGTGCAGAGGCAATACTTGAGGAGAAAGAAGTATTGCGTTGGCGAAAAAGCACGCGCCTACTGTTTACCGAATCTTTCTTCAGTGCTGAAGGAAAGTGATTTCCACAAAAGAGAGTGGTCCTCGAAGCAAGGGTGGCGCGTGGCCACTCTGGCCGCGGGGTTGGGAAAACACCGGCAGAAAAAAAAATCCGTTCTTTCTTTTTCACTTTCAACCCGGATCTGAACCACAACCGTTATTACCGTAGTACCGATACCGGCATACTTGCGCTACCGAATCATTCAGATGATTTAGGTTTGCACTGATTTAATTTAAATATCTTGTAATTTGTGGTAGGATATCTTACAACATGTGTCGTCAGTCGGATGCCCACTGACACAAACTTATTTTCTGTTGACAATAGTTACTTTCTTCTTGATATGTAGGAACAGAGGAATGACTGGAAACCTAACATTTCAGTAGGTGATTGATACGTTCCCAAATAATTATTGTCCAGGGCTAGCGCTGTAAAAAAATCCGATTATCAAACATAAAATAGATGCCTCCAGGCAGTATTTAAAGAAGTGGCCACGAAAATCTCAATGACTGGAAAGTTCAGTTGAATAATAGACCAATGCATTCTTTTTGTAGCTTCACCCTACTGGTGACCTTACATTCTAACACTCAGTCTCTTTACACAGTTACAATTTTTCTCTTAGACATGCATGCCGTCGACTTCAGGCATATTGTGATAATCAGTCACAAGCTTATTCTTCATAACGACAGATAAGCGTTGACGAAAACGAAACACACCCAACAGTTATTTTGGTAAATGAGTTTCTCGTTGGGATGGTTTTTCATAGTAATAATTAAGGCGACATTCAAAATATTGTCGAATGAAGCAAATCAGTTTCGAAAACATTTCATAGTTTGCTGATAGTACGAATAATGGCTTATAATTTCTGAATGTAGTCGTGCAACCGTTACCTGTTGCGTAAAATTTTAATTCAGTGAACATTGGGAAATTTCTGATCATTGTGCTATAATGACGGTACGTTCCAAATATTGATAGTTCGTTCAGTTGCGTTATAAATCTTTAGTAAAATCATTTGTCACCAACAATGATACGGGAATTACAGGACGAGGTTCCGGTCAATTCCACAATACGGTACGTCATAGCACTTCTCAAAGTTTCAGATACATTTTATATATATTCAATAAGATAATTATACTGAAAGGCAGTAATATACTGTAAGTTATTTTCACGTATTGTTGTAATTCTCCAACTGTAATGGCAGGGAGGATCGCAGCGGGTAAGGTACCTTAGGCGTCGTATCACGGGCCGGGCGGCTCCTCCCCCCCCCCCCCCCCGCCCTGTCACGGAGGTTCGAGTCCTCCCTCAGGCAAGGGTGTGTGCGTCATTCTTAGTGTAAGATAGTTTAAGTTACATTAAGTAGTGCGTAAGCTTAGGGACCCATAAGACCTTAGCAGAAATTTCTATTTTTTCCAAATTGAAATGTGTGGGTCAGGATAACATTTTAGACATTCATCGTAAGATCAAGGGAAACCTTCTGATAAAGATTGATCAGAACGAGGAGTTAGAACTATTTTTAATTTAATACTGGAAAAATATTCCCAGTGCCAAAACATGAAAGTGTAATACCCGAGGGAAGTTCACGAAAGTAGGTTATTCATTATTATGGCAAACCAAGCAACTTTTATTGATTGGTGCACTACACTTCAAAGTGACACAGATACATGAGACTATTTTTCAACATAGTTATCAAGTCTCTTAAGCAACGGCTGGAATGGTCTACCAACTGTTCAGTTCCTCGACGTTGGAGATCCGCTCCTTGGTCAACGAATCATTCGAACCCGCTGTGTGAAATTCCTCATCGTAGAAAGATCTCGCTCCCCACAGATGTCCTTTCAGGTAATAGAGATGATAAAAATCGCATAGTCTAAGATCTGCACATCCCGATCAGCAATACCCACCTTGTTGCAGTCTTACTAAAATTATTGGCACCGCTTCAGTACGGCCGGATGAGACGTCGCAATTGAGCCACATACCGATAGAATCTCACGGTGCATCTGTGTGCAGCGTAGACGTTTTACTGATAGCAGTCGTACTGTCCTGCATACTTCAACTTCGGAGAACCGTACCAATCGCTGCGCCATTTTATTTCCACATTGTGATGTACTGCAGAAGAGTTCTGTCTACAAGAAACCAAGGAACGTTCACTTTGTTATGACAACGCACTAGTCCTGTTGCACAATAGTCTAAGCTTGGAGCGACATGTGTAACTTACTTTCAAAAGCCCTTACGTAAGTCTGAATGTACAGTCGTGGACAAAACGAGCGAGACCCCTCGCCTTTTCGTTATGCTGATCCGCACGGCTTTAAAGTCTGCTACACAGCATAACAGGCAAGGCGACGAAGTGCTACCAACATACTATGCGCAGGCGTGAAATTGACAAACTATCTGAACTTTTTTAGACTGTATTCCATAATTTGTAAGACTATATTAATGCTGATTAGTGTGTTAAATACAACACGTAAATATAAGACAGAACTGAAAAAAACAAACGCTAATTGGTATGAACTGGACAAATAAAAATGAATTTCAACTTATCGAGATGACTTAACTGTTTCAGTAAGACAAAGAACCCCAGATCGTTACGAAGTAGCAAAATATTATCCGCATTCGGCCGCGAAACGGTCTGTGTCAACGTTCAGACCAGTCATACTGGATTACCGTTGCTGACCTACCATGAAAGTGTGCAAATTTAGCAATGCGTGAAGATTCATAACGAAATTCAGTTAAAAATCATTCAGTGCCACACTTAAGTCAATTGCATTATTGACAGAAGCGGAAAAAGTAGGCAGTAACATGTATGAAATTCTACAAGAGTGTCATATTGACATGCACAGGGCGCCAGTACAGAATAAAGGTAGCGATAAAACGTATTGGGTGCGCGAGAATTTCTTAAAATTGCTTTACTGATATTCTACCTGCCTCCATAGAGATTAGAACCGAAAACAAACCAGACCTTCCTTTCACTATGCTAGCAGACAACCTAGGCAAACAGCCCTCTATTATTACCCCAGACATGAACAAGCAGGCAATTTCGAAATGAAAATCTGCAGTTTCTGTTGCATAGAGCTTTCTGGACTCAAAAACATGAATTTTCTTCCTTTATGTCACCGCTTATGTGACAATCATTCGGGATGTTTATCGAAATAACAAATTACTGTTATTAGAGAGTAAATTTTGTAGGATAATTCTGCACCACCCCAGGAAATAAACGGCTACATAGCTGCCAAACGTATTCTGCATTGTTTCGAATTCTCCACTAGACTCGCCACAGCCAGAAAACGTTCATTAGCAGAAGTGTTTCTTAAGCTAGCTAGCAATGAGAATGTTCGTACTTCTAAAACGCGGTGGCATTAATACTGGGATGTGAATTACCACGTGTATAGGCAAATACATTCTATTTGCATTCCTGTAAACGTGATTTGGATCGAAAACGTAGCTACGACTAATATGCTTATGCATCGACAGCAACTAGAACATTTCGAATAAAGAGTAGCGGGTGTTATTTATGCGGCCCTCATCTTCAGTGTTTTCGTTGTTAGGATTTCGTCACCTAAACCGGTAAAAACGTAACCCTACTAGTCTCACTTTCTTGACCGTCTATCGGTCTACCCAACCCTTAAAACCCGTTTACCTCCAGAACGGGTGGACATAATAAGCGGAAATGTATCGCACTTCTTGCTGTAACCGGTCCCTTGCTGGTGTAAAAAAGTGAGCTTCTATGTCAACGCAATCAAAAGATACGACGGTTTATGTAAAGAAAATTTACGCGAAAGGTCAAAAAATTGCTTCAAGAACTATGCGACCTAACTGCTTAGGTCATCAGCCCCTAGACCTAGAACTACTTAAACCTAGCTAGCCTAAGGGCATCACAGACATCTATGCCCGAGGTAGAATTCCAACCTGCGACTGAAGCAGCCGTGCGGTTCGTCACTGAAGCGCCTGGAACCGCTCGGCCACCGCAACGCGGCGAAACCCTACTCACCTCATGTATAATGATAATATATACTGTCTAGTGAGGATAAACTGTATTCGCCAGCAACTCAGATCGTTTGCTCACGGAACTTTTACGAAGCTACATTCAAACTTTGTCGAAGTCGTCTGCAATATCCATTACAAACACCCTAGGAACTTCGTATGCGATATCCACTTCTGAAGACGCTGGCAGATACTGCAGTACTATAACAAGTAGGTGGGAATTTATTGTTATTGGTCCACGCATGACACTTTATTTCAATATCAATTTAACGCGCCTAGGTGTTTGTATATGCCTGAAACTATTGAACAAAAAGTAAATAAACAACAAACGAGCCGGCCGCGGTGGTCTCGCGGTTCTAGGCGCGCAGTCCGGAACCGTGCGACTGCTACGGTCGCTGGTTCGAATCCTGCCTGGGGCATGGATGTGTGTGATGTCCTTAGGTTAGTTAGGTTTAAGTAGTTCTAAGTTCTAGGGGACTTATGACCACAGCAGTTGAGTCCCATAGTGCTCAGAGGCATTTGAACCATTTTGAAACAGCAAACAACTTCGATGTTTAAATCAAATGAAAGTCACATGTCGTAATTAAAACATAATTTCGTCGTTACATCTACATGACTACATCAACAGGATTTCTTGGCAATCCGGACTTACGTGCCTGGCAGAAGGTTAGGGTTATTTCTCTACCGTCCCACTCATTAACAGTGTGCGGGAAAAAGGACCACTTAAATCTTTTCTTGCGAGCCTTGAATTACATTATTACTATGGTTTCTTCCTGTGTTCCCGAGGAAATACCCCGATCTTGCTGAAACTTCGCTCAGTGAAAGCGGGAACAAAATAAGCGAACACGTGTCTCGGCTTATCTGCTTACACTCTACCGCTTCTGAGAAAACGACGGTCAAAGTTTTCAATGCGCTGTTACTATAGTGTAGACACCTCTTAGCGGGTAAGCATTCAACTGGAGCGGTGGCTCTGCGGCTACCATAGCGATTTCTGAACTTTGCGCTGCGAGTTCGAAACCCGGTTTTTCCTTTTTTTTCCCCTCACTCTCTGAATTATCTACGAATGTTTATTCCAATTTATGTTGAAACACTGTTGTCGTTATTCGTCAGTTAATTTACTGTGTAAAGAAATAAGTTAAAAAGGGAACACACAGTGCGTAGTGGGGCGATCACTCTGTTGTAGAAATAATTCAGAAGCCAATATCGCTTAAATATTGTTTACTGGATAACCGGTTTCAACACACTAAAGGTGCCATCATCGGATCTGAATGTAGATTAACATTTATAAAATATTTGGTTATAACGATACATGAGGCAGCCCAGATGATGTTAGATCAGCTTGTCTCATTCGTTTATTACTTTTTAATTCATTAATTACACATAAAGTTAATTGGCGAATAATGACAACATTATTTCAACATAACTTAGAAAAAAACATTCGTAGATAATTCTGATAGAGAGGCAGGAAAATAAAATAATTAAAAAACTCAATATGGTATCGAACACGGGAATCAGTGTTAAGAAGGAACGACGGTAGCCACCGCTTCAGTTGCGTTCTCGGCTGCAGAAGGTATCTACACTAGAGCAACAGCGCGTTGATAACTTTGACCGTCGTTTTCTCGGAAACGGTCGAGTGTCTGCAGATAAGCCGAAACACATGTTCGCTTATTTTGTCCTCTCCTTCACTGAGCAAAGTTTCGGGACAATCAGCCTATGACATTTGGCGAGTTCCCCTCGCTCGTCGAGTCGCTTCTTACGCCCGGCGAGAATTATGTATGCCTCCGAGTAAACTGCGCCACCTGGAAACACGGCGAGCGGGGATAAACACGTTTTCCTTCTTATAAGGCAACCTTCTACAGATAATATTCACGAAGTGTTCTTCAGGTTGCCTCAGATATTTCAGAAATGTTTCTTGCCTCAGGCCTGCCGCATATGCAAAACGTAAACATTTCATTTCATGTAATATTTATCAGGATAAGACATGACAAGAGTGGACCAGTCACTTCTGAGAAAAATTAGAGATTCTAAGTTGCTCCACTATGTAATGACACGGGCACGGGCTTGCGATCTGTCTTTTATGCCATCGATTTCCGTGTTACACATACTTGGCCACTGCGTTGCGGCTGCCATCTTGGAGGAGGCAGTCTGTTTCCTGCCAGCGCTGTTTCCGCAGCCAATATTAACCGCGACGAATCATTCAGTCAACGCTAAATGGCCCATCTGGCTGAGGCAGACAAGGGCGCTATAATACTCCATACAGAGGGATCTTCAAATGCCGACATAGCGAGAACTATGGGTCTTCACAAGTCGACGGTAGCCAGGTGGATCAGACGAAAGGAAGAGAGTGGTAACTTGAATGGGAGGCCTCATGGCCGTCGCCGCAAAACAACGCAAGCTCAGGATCAGCAGATACGCCGTTTCAGTGAGAACCACCCATTTGTCAACGCACGACAAATCAGCAAATTCATGAAGCTTGGAATGAGTTACTTGAATGTCCTAGTTCTGTGGCTCGAGTTGTGGGCTCAATGCCCAACAGACTTCCAGCTGTTGTGGAAGCCAAAGGAGGCTATACGCGATTTTTTTTTACAGACTTATGTTTTATATAATTTCAAGGAAACGCAATAAGTGGAATGGGGACAAACAAATTAATTCACAGCAAGATATGTAATATTTAATTTGATAAGAGAAGAAATACTCACCTTATATATTCATTCAGTCTCTATAAAATACGTGACACACGTGTGTATGCAAGAAGGGTACAAAACAGTTCAGCACAAAATAAAAATGTTGAGGAGAAGCTCCCCGATGAAGACGTAATTGCAGAACAAAGGATGGGCTAGAAAGAAAGGTAAGGAGGCCCGAAAAAGCAGAACAAAATCAAATACCCAATAGACTTTGAGTAGTTGTCGCAGCAAAGGGCGGTTGGTATATGCGATTCGGAGCAACTGTACAAGAATAGTTTTATTTACTGATTTTTGAGGCTTTATTTTGTGACGGCTAAACAGTGCTGCATCATGAGACCCGCTATTTTTCCACATGTGGCTAAACATCAGAGCTGAAAAAATTTTGAGAGGTACCGAAGTTCTCTGGAAGAGTAAAGTGTTTTAGACAAGAAGATGATTTTTAGTTCATTTCATTTTAACCATTCACACTATGCTTCGACATTCTAATCTTTGATTTCATTTTAATATTACGTATCTTTCCTTCAGTGAAAGTCAACGGTAGTAAGTTTCAAGATATGAAGAATAACTGGAAGTTTTTAATTTGTGGAATAGCGTATTTAACAGTTCATATTTTCAACAAATCTGTAGTTATAGGACATATTAAGAAGCAAGTAAAAATGGCACTGTGGAAAGATCAGGTTGGCCTCTAAAGGGTAACGACGGTAAAATAGCAAATACTAAACAATGGGTAACAACTATTGTTGATGGTGAGTAGCCGTAATCGATATGTCACTTTTCCGTAATTGTATTTCTGAAGTTTATCGTCAATCCTAGGACTGACATCGATACTCTGTTTTACGTAAAGAATACAACCTTCAAAATTTATTTAGCAGCGCAGAATATTAAATCACAGTTTATAGATCAGGAACCTAATCCAACTGCCTTTAATTTTATTCTCACGGATGACTTTGGGACAGTAAATAACAAGAGAAATAACAAAACTCTCAGAATCAATATATAGAATTCAAGTGTCCAGTGGATTCAAAAGTTTGCTATAATAGCGATTAATTGCTTTTACAGACTCCTTCATGCCTACATTTTCTATCAGACAATGTTTGAAACTAGGACTAAGAAGGTAAACAATTTTTCCACAAATTGTCAAATTGGAAGTCGGAGAGACAGTTACACAAATTACGATGACAACAAACGTTTTTCAAGTAAACTGATCACAGGAGGAATCCAACGCATTTATTGTGAGTTACATGCACAGTATGTAAACTGGCAACGCCACCAACACACAATACCACTAACAAGGGAACATCCCCATCGCACCGCCCTCAGATTTAGTTATAAGTTGATACAGGGGATAGGCCTTGAAAAACTGAACACAGATCAATTGAGAAAACAGGAAGAAGTTGTGTGGAAGTATGAAAAAAATAAGCAAAATATACAAACTGAGTAGTCCATGCGCAAGATAGGCAACATCAAGGATAGGGTGAGCTCAGGAGCGCCGTGATCCCGTGGTTAGCGCACGCAGCTGCGGAACGAGAGGTCCTTCCGTCAAATTTTCCCAGGAGTGAAAAGTTTAATTTTTATTTTCAGACAATTATTATCTGTCCGTCCGTCCGTCCGATGCGAGGTAACCGCGCCGTAGTATGATGACGCTACACCTAAAAAACATCGAAAGACATGACGTCAGTCGACTATAGCGCACGGAAGAGAGAGTATTCCTGCTAATGAGGCTCCCTGGCTGGCAGTAAACTGTTCGCTACTTTGGACGAGAGTGCATTAAATACGTGCGATGCATTGCGTGGGCAATATGAATCCAGCAAATATAGCTCGTGACTCCAATAACAATGTCAATGAATATTTTCCGAACTGTAAGGCATCGGAAAGTTCCTTAAGGGATCGAACGATTGTCGAACATTTGTATGATTATTTCCTACATTTGTTGAATAACAGTACGTGTGGTGATGATTGTCTGAAAATAAAAAAAATCAAACAACTAACCCGAGGGAAGCCTTAAACCAACGACCTCTCGTTCTGCAGCTCCTCACGCTAACCACGCGACCACTGCGCTCCCGTGCTCAAGCTATCCTTGATGTTGCTTATCATGCACACGGACTACTCAGTTTGTTTGGTTTGAATATTTTTTTCATAGGTCCACACAACTTCTTCCTGTTTTTCGAATGATCTGTGTTCAGTTTTCAAGGCCTATCCACTGTGTCAACTTATAACTAAATCTGAGGAGGGTGCGATGGGAAGGTTCCCTTGTTAGCTATGAAACAACTGTAGCAAAACGGAGCATCCTCGTTATCCATGTGATTGATAAGACGACTAATTCGCAACATAAATGTCAATGTAAGCATCAGTTTCTGTTGGAACGTGCTTCCCGGACCAAATAACATACATTTCCTACGTCTTCAATGCGAAGCATGTAGCAAATGTAATTTAAAGGACATAAAAATATCGAGTGAATTTACTAAAATAATTATGAACCACTTGAATTTGCATTCAACAGGCAATGTTCAGAAGTCTGGTGTAGGAGTACTGCATGCTCTAATTCGAAACAACAAAAATCAACAGAGTAACTATTATTGAACGTCATCAGGTCACTCATCGAGCATTCCTATGCAGTACTGTTACTGGTGACGTGTTATGATGCCTTTATCGTTAACTTCCTAAGAAGAAATGAAAGGCTGAGCCCCACCAAAAGACGTAAACTCGAGGAGAGAGTTGCGTGAACATATTATTTTACATCTGATAAATCCAAAAGTGTGTTTTGGGCTACGAATTCTGCCCCCAGGGTGTGTGCAACACAGCTGGAATTTGTTGCCAACAACTGAGTCACCTTTCGGTCACAGTGTAAGAAAATCGAGCAACAAAACTACATCACCTGTGCTACTGCATGATAACGCACTATGTTGATTTGAGAAACAAAACTATCCAGGAGATTGATAGGAAAGTCGTCTCTCAGGCACATTTGTATTGATAGGGAAGTCCTCTCTCAAGCACTTGTCCCTCTCGTCATATATTTGTAAAATTTTACCTTTCCCACTCTAGATCGATCAACCGTCAAGGCAATTCATTTCTAGACGAAAATACTTTTAAAACTACTCTGGTTTATTGACATCGTTAGAACAAGTAGGTTTCTACAGGCGTAGAATTTGTAAACAACTTTAGCATTGTCATATCGTTTTAGATATCGTGAAAGAAAATTCTGCTGCTAATTAATTTCTCTTTGATAATTACTGTTGCGTTTAGTAAACTAATGGAAAATGCAATTAAAATATTCACTGTACTAATACAAACTAAAGTCAGCTTAATACAGAAACATCACGACGGCAGTCTATCTTAATAAAGCATTAAGTTTCTGTGAGACAATTGGGCTTATTTTAACACGAATTAGTAGGATATTACAGACTTTACACTTAGAAAAGATCTGTATTTATTTCATTTCCTGTACCATTCGTAAGTGTTATGAAAATGGGGCTTTTCATAGATAAAATTATGTATTCACAACAACAAAAAAATGTCGGCAGAAAACAAAAGTGGCATTATGAATCTGGCAGTACCGTAGGGTTTTCACTCTGACACTAAGAGTTACTGAAAGTAGCAAGAAGAATTTTGCTCGAGCGTTGTCTTACGATTCCCTTATTAAGTTTTTATCTGCCTGCTTGTAGCTGTGCTACAAAAGAATTAAAAATCTGGCTTTCAGCAAGTCTCGAAAGGCGAACAAAAGCAGCTTGCACCTGGTTACTAAGCATGTTACCTGGGGACTGGTTTTTTCTTAAAGCGGGAAGACATCCTTTTGTGGTTCAATTGGCAAATGTCAGTCAGACGTGTGACGTTAGTCTAAGCGTTTCGGTGTGTTGAATTTGTACCAATGATTTTTCTACACGTTTTTTCTGTCCCAAATAGAGTTGAAGTCTCCCATTAGTATTTTCACGTCATCTTGGTGAATTTTGCTCATGGTATTTTCGAGTGTGTTCCAGAATTTTTCAACATTGTCGGTGTTTTTCTTATTTTCGATGTTGGTGGGTTCAAATGGTTCAAATGGCTCTGAGCACTATGGGACTTAACTGCTGTGGTCATCAGTCCCCTAGAACTTAGAACTAGTTAAACCTAACTAACCTAAGGACATCGCACACATCCATGCCCGAGGCAGGATGCGAACCTGCGACCGTAGCGGTCGCGCGGTTCCAGACTGTAGCGCCTAGAACCTCTCGAACACTCCGGCCGTCGATGTTGGTGGGGACACGTGCATTGATGAGTGTATATGTTTTACTGGGGCTCTGAATGACCATAGTCATAAGTCGCTTGTTGACGGGCCAGCCGCGGTGGCCGAGCGGTTCTTGGCTCTTCAGTCCGGAACCGCGCGACTGCTACGGTCGTAGGTTCGAATCCAGCCTTGGGCATGAATTTGTGTGATGTCCTTAGATTAGCTAGGTATAAGTAGTTCTAAGTTCTAGGAGACTGATGACCTCCACTGTTAAGTTCCATAGTGCTCAGAGCCATTGGAACCTTTTGATTGTCGATCGGTGTGAATTCTTTGGCAGAGTTGATAGATCGGTGTTCGAGAAATGCAATGCCGAAGATTGGTTCGCCTTTCGTTACCTTTTGTTGTATTCTGCTCTTGAAGATGCAATGGTTTCCCTAATACACGGTTTCATTGTCAGTTAGTCGTGGTTCTTGAAGTGCAAGGATGAGAATTTTTTGTCGGTCCATTTCTTTTGTGAAATTATTTAGTTTTCGTGTTTGGATCAAGGTATCGATGTTTACTTTTAAATGCATGTTTTTTGCTTGTAGGGAAATTTACCAGAGATCTTCGATATTCTCTGTCGTGCTAACCTGGACTCCCCAGAATCCGAAAATCCAACTGCCGCCTGTCGACAGCCGGGTTGTGTACCACCTGGGATAAAGTTGACTTTGCTTGCATAGTTTACGTTTGCTTGTGTTTCATTGGTTGTGCTTGGGTGATACCAGGACCGGACAGGACCAGAGGGTGTTGAAGCCTTTGAAAGCAAATATTTTCAGCCAAGCTCATTGAGCTAACACGGTGACCAGAGTAACGGTGATTTTCACTCAGACGTGTCTGGATTTTGCGTTCAACGGATTGAGTAGCCGTTCAGGATTGTGTTAGTATTTGGTTCACCCCTAGTATTTGATTTCCTCGGTACCACCCATATGGGGGAGGGTTTCCACTATCCGCCACACGCGATTATTATTATTATTATTATTATTATTATTATTATTGTCATTATGTCTCAGCAAATCCCATATGGTGTATCTTCCCACCACTGAAATAGATGTGTATTGTTCGATTCAGTATTTCCATCACATAAATGTGGTTTATAATTACGTTACATTGCTACTAGTAGACATATTTCTCACTTTTTCTTAGACAGTTGCTACCTGTTACTCCATCATAGGAATTTATGTGCGAAGCATTGTTGAAATACAGACGTTCAAATTATCCGATTTCTGTAATTTCATTTCGATACCAGATCGTTCTAATCGGATTCAGCCAGGTAGTCTTAATGTGGATATCCGACCACGACTGTCATCATATGATAGACTGTGTAAACCACATTCTTTATCGGACTGTTGAATATAGATCACTTATCTATGACAGGACCTGAATTCTTAAACACTGTGGAAAATAATAATCCGATGTGCTTATTACAAATACGTTATTCCAATATAAATATGTGAACTAACGAGATAACAGTTTATTTACAGGAGCAGAACTAATGTTCAAATGTTCAAATGTGTGTGAAATCGTATGGGACTTAACTGCTAAGGTCATCAGTACCTAAGCTTACACACTACTTAACCTAAATCATCCTAAGGACAAACACACACACCCATGCCCGAGGGAGGATTCGAACCTCCGCCGGGATCAGCCACGCAGCTCATGACTGCAGCGCCCCTGACCGCTCGGCTAATCCCGCGCAGCTACTAAAAGTATACTCGTCCACAAAACCCATGTGGACAATTATCTGATAATCGGTCAAGCTTTGCTTTGTCGCAGCTCTTTAGGATACAAGTCCATTTACTTTCAGGCTCTTACATACAATTCTTGCAATGCAAGGTAATTGAAAAAACTCATCCACTCGACGCCAACTGAGGAACTGACTGGTGCATGTGTTGTTCAACACACAGTAGTTGTCACCCTCACTGGAATCAATGAGTGTGTGCGTGTGTGTGTGTGTGTGTGTGTGTGTGTGTGTGAGTTTTCGTGTTAATGCACAATCTGAATCAATACTATTAACATCAGACAGACAACCGGGCATCAAATATGACTGTAAAGTATGTTAATGCGATGGGAAGTTACAAACTGAATTTTCACCTAACCCACGTCCTGCATATTACGTTAAGTAAGATGTATTAACTCCATAGTATCGTTAGCAGAGAGTGCGCTCTTGTTGTCGAGGCCTGCGACAAGCGCAGCGATCAGCACTGCCCAATGCCGCCGCGATTTGTTTATGTTGGCTGAGCGTGGACACTGCAGCAGACGCTTCGCCATAAACAGAAAGAAATCACCTTGGCTCTGACTGCAGTGAGCGGATATCACTGCCTGCGTGTTCTTATAGTAACCAACGTGAGACTCTACTCACAGGTGCCATGGAGCAATTGCAACGGGTATCATGTCATTAGTCATGAGAATATTAACCAGTGATGAAATGTCCACTCTATTTGAATCCTAAGAAAATAGGAACCTTCTCACAAAGGAATGTGAGGTGATATCAAAATTTATCCAACATACAAAAATTAACTGCAGGGCTTTCATGTATGCAGTAGTAGCACACAAGGAAATAATATGTCTTTGAAGCGTATATTTCATTTCCTCTTCTCATATTAACGTCCTTGTTTTAGAATGAAGTGAGAAAATTAACGCGAAACCTTAAGTTCCTGAGAAGCATATAAGTCATTTCCTCGTCTCATATCATAGCTTTTGTTTTAGTATGAGGTGAAAAAATAAACAGTTTACGGCTCTGAAACATAATATGACACCAGATTCTTATCGTAGGCGCTATCGGAAACGCAAAAAGCAGGGAGCTGTCCATTCTTTTGTCCTAAAGAGCTGCGACAAAGCTTGACCGATTATCAGATAATTGTCCACATGGGTTTTGTGGACGAGTATACTTTTAGTAGCCGCGCGGGATTAGCCGAGCGGTCAGGGGCGCTGCAGTCATGAGCTGCGTGGCTGATCCCGGGGGAGGTTCGAGTCCTCCCTCGGGCATGGGTGTGTGTGTTTGTCCTTAGGATGATTTAGGTTAAGTAGTGTGTAAGCTTAGGTACTGATGACCTTAGCAGTTAAGTCCCATACGATTTCACACACATTTGAACATTTGAACATTAGTTCTGCTCCTGTAAATAAACTGTTATCTCGTTAGTTCACATATTTATATTGGAGTAACGTATTTGTAATAAGCACATCGGATTATTATTTTCCACAGTGTTTAAGAATTCAGGTCCTGTCATAGATAAGTGATCTATATTCAACAGTCCGATAAAGAATGTGGTTTACACAGTCTATCATATGATGACAGTCGTGGTCGGATATCCACATTAAGACTACCTGGCTGAATCCGATTAGAACGATCTGGTATCGAAATGAAATTACAGAAATCGGATAATTTGAACGTCTGTATTTCAACAATGCTTCGCACATAAATTCCTATGATGGAGTAACAGGTAGCAACTGTCTAAGAAAAAGTGAGAAATATGTCTACTAGTAGCAATGTAACGTAATTATAAACCACATTTATGTGATGGAAATACTGAATCGAACAATACACATCTATTTCAGTGGTGGGAAGATACACCATATGGGATTTGCTGAGACATAATGACAATAATAATAATAATAATAATAATAATAATAATAATCGCGTGTGGCGGATAGTGGAAACCCTCCCCCATATGGGTGGTACCGAGGAAATCAAATACTAGGGGTGAACCAAATACTAACACAATCCTGAACGGCTACTCAATCCGTTGAACGCAAAATCCAGACACGTCTGAGTGAAAATCACCGTTACTCTGGTCACCGTGTTAGCTCAATGAGCTTGGCTGAAAATATTTGCTTTCAAAGGCTTCAACACCCTCTGGTCCTGTCCGGTCCTGGTATCACCCAAGCACAACCAATGAAACACAAGCAAACGTAAACTATGCAAGCAAAGTCAACTTTATCCCAGGTGGTACACAACCCGGCTGTCGACAGGCGGCAGTTGGATTTTCGGATTCTGGGGAGTCCAGGTTAGCACGACAGAGAATATCGAAGATCTCTGGTAAATTTCCCTACAAGCAAAAAACATGCATTTAAAAGTAAACATCGATACCTTGATCCAAACACGAAAACTAAATAATCTCACAAAAGAAATGGACCGACAAAAAATTCTCATCCTTGCACTTCAAGAACCACGACTAACTGACAATGAAACCGTGCATTAGGGAAACCATTGCATCTTCAAGAGCAGAATACAACAAAAGGTAACGAAAGGCGTACCAATCTTCGGCATTGCATTTCTCGAACACCGATCTATCAACTCTGTCAATGAAATCACACCGATCGACAATCAAAAGGTTCCAATGGCTCTGAGCACTATGGAACTTAACAGTGGAGGTCATCAGTCTCCTAGAACTTAGAACTACTTATACCTAGCTAATCTAAGGACATCACACAAATTCATGCCCAAGGCTGGATTCGAACCTGCGACCGTAGCAGTCGCGCGGTTCCGGACTGAAGAGCCAAGAACCGCTCGGCCACCGCGGCTGGCCCGTCAACAAGCGACTTATGACTATGGTCATTCAGAGCCCCAGTAAAACATATACACTCATCAATGCACGTGTCCCCACCAACATCGACGGCCGGAGTGTTCGAGAGGTTCTAGGCGCTACAGTCTGGAACCGCGCGACCGCTACGGTCGCAGGTTCGCATCCTGCCTCGGGCATGGATGTGTGCGATGTCCTTAGGTTAGTTAGGTTTAACTAGTTCTAAGTTCTAGGGGACTGATGACCACAGCAGTTAAGTCCCATAGTGCTCAGAGCCATTTGAACCATTTGAACCCACCAACATCGAAAATAAGAAAAACACCGACAATGTTGAAAAATTCTGGAACACACTCGAAAATACCATGAGCAAAATTCACCAAGATGACGTGAAAATACTAATGGGAGACTTCAACTCTATTTGGGACAGAAAAAACGTGTAGAAAAATCATTGGTACAAATTCAACACACCGAAACGCTTAGACTAACGTCACACGTCTGACTGACATTTGCCAATTGAACCACAAAAGGATGTCTTCCCGCTTTAAGAAAAAACCAGTCCCCAGGTAACATGCTTAGTAACCAGGTGCAAGCTGCTTTTGTTCGCCTTTCGAGACTTGCTGAAAGCCAGATTTTTAATTCTTTTGTAGCACAGCTACAAGCAGGCAGATAAAAACTTAATAAGGGAATCGTAAGACAACGCTCGAGCAAAATTCTTCTTGCTACTTTCAGTAACTCTTAGTGTCAGAGTGAAAACCCTACGGTACTGCCAGATTCATAATGCCACTTTTGTTTTCTGCCGACATTTTTTTGTTGTTGTGAATACATAATTTTATCTATGAAAAGCCCCATTTTCATAACACTTACGAATGGTACAGGAAATGAAATAAATACAGATCTTTTCTAAGTGTAAAGTCTGTAATATCCTACTAATTCGTGTTAAAATAAGCCCAATTGTCTCACAGAAACTTAATGCTTTATTGAGATAGACTGCCGTCGTGATGTTTCTGTATTAAGCTGACTTTAGTTTGTATTAGTACAGTGAATATTTTAATTGCATTTTCCATTAGTTTACTAAACGCAACAGTAATTATCAAAGAGAAATTAATTAGCAGCAGAATTTTCTTTCACGATATCTAAAACGATATGACAATGCTAAAGTTGTTTACAAATTCTACGCCTGTAGAAACCTACTTGTTCTAACGATGTCAATAAACCAGAGTAGTTTTAAAAGTATTTTCGTCTAGAAATGAATTGCCTTGACGGTTGATCGATCTAGAGTGGGAAAGGTAAAATTTTACAAATATATGACGAGAGGGACAAGTGCTTGAGAGAGGACTTCCCTATCAATACAAATGTGCCTGAGAGACGACTTTCCTATCAATCTCCTGGATAGTTTTGTTTCTCAAATCAACATAGTCCGTTATCATGCAGTAGCACAGGTGATGTAGTTTTGTTGCTCGATTTTCTTACACTGTGACCGAAAGGTGTCTCAGTTGTTGGCAACAAATTCCAGCTGTGTTGCACACACCCTGGGGGCAGAATTCGTAGCCCAAAACACACTTTTGGATTTATCAGATGTAAAATAATATGTTCACGCAACTCTTTCCTCGAGTTTACGTCTTTTGGTGGGGCTCAGCCTTTCATTTCTTCTTAGGAAGTTAACGATAAAGGCATCATAACACGTCACCAGTAACAGTACTGCATAGGAATGCTCGATGAGTGACCTGATGACGTTCAATAATAGTTACTCTGTTGATTTTTGTTGTTTCGAATTAGAGCATGCAGTACTCCTACACCAGACTTCTGAACATTGCCTGTTGAATGCAAATTCAAGTGGTTCATAATTATTTTAGTAAATTCACTCGATATTTTTATGTCCTTTAAATTACATTTGCTACATGCTTCGCATTGAAGACGTAGGAAATGTATGTTATTTGGTCCGGGAAGCACGTTCCAACAGAAACTGATGCTTACATTGACATTTATGTTGCGAATTAGTCGTCTTATCCATCACATGGATAACGAGGATGCTCCGTTTTGCTACAGTTGTTTCATAGCTAACAAGGGAACCTTCCCATCGCACCCTCCTCAGATTTAGTTATAAGTTGACACAGTGGATAGGCCTTGAAAACTGAACACAGATCATTCGAAAAACAGGAAGAAGTTTTGTGGACCTATGAAAAAAATATTCAAACCAAACAAACTGAGTAGTCCGTGTGCATGATAAGCAACATCAAGGATAGCTTGAGCACGGGAGCGCAGTGGTCGCGTGGTTAGCGTGAGGAGCTGCAGAACGAGAGGTCGTTGGTTTAAGGCTTCCCTCGGGTTAGTTGTTTGATTTTTTTTATTTTCAGACAATCATCACCACACGTACTGTTATTCAACAAATGTAGGAAATAATCATACAAATGTTCGACAATCGTTCGATCCCTTAAGGAACTTTCCGATGCCTTACAGTTCGGAAAATATTCATTGACATTGTTATTGGAGTCACGAGCTATATTTGCTGGATTCATATTGCCCACGCAATGCATCGCACGTATTTAATGCACTCTCGTCCAAAGTAGCGAACAGTTTACTGCCAGCCAGGAAGCCTCATTAGCAGGAATACTCTCTCTTCCGTGCGCTATAGTCGACTGACGTCATGTCTTTCGATGTTTTTTAGGTGTAGCGTCATCATACTACGGCGCGGTTACCTCGCATCGGACGGACGGACGGACAGATAATAATTGTCTGAAAATAAAAATTAAACTTTTCACTCCTGGGAAAATTTGACGGAAGGACCTCTCGTTCCGCAGCTGCGTGCGCTAACCACGGGATCACGGCGCTCCTGAGCTCACCCTATCCTTGATGTTGCCTATCTTGCGCATGGACTACTCAGTTTGTATATTTTGCTTATTTTTTTCATACTTCCACACAACTTCTTCCTGTTTTCTCAATTGATCTGTGTTCAGTTTTTCAAGGCCTATCCCCTGTATCAACTTATAACTAAATCTGAGGGCGGTGCGATGGGGATGTTCCCTTGTTAGTGGTATTGTGTGTTGGTGGCGTTGCCAGTTTACATACTGTGCATGTAACTCACAATAAATGCGTTGGATGCCTCCTGTGATCAGTTTACTTGAAAAACGTTTGTTGTCATCGTAATTTATGTAACTGGCTCTCCGACTTCCAATTTGACAATTTGTGGAAAAATTGTTTACCTCGTTAGTCCTAGTTTCAAACATTGTCTGTCTGACGGAAAACGTAGGCATGAAGGGGTCTGTAAAAAGCAATTAATCGCTATTATAGCAAACTTTTGAATTCACATGATACTTGAATTCTCTATATTGATTCTGAGAGTTTTCTTATTTCTCTTGTTATTTACTGTCTCAATGTCATCCGTGAAAATAAAATTAAAGGCAGTTGGATTAGGTTCCTGATCTATAAACTGTGATTTAATATTCTGCGCTGCTAAATAAATTTTGAAGGTTGTATTCTTTACGTAAAACAGAGTATCGGTGTCAGTCCTAGGATTGACGATAAACTTCAGAAATACAATTACGGAAAAGTGACATATCGATTACGGCTCCTCACCATCAACAATAGTTTTTACCCATAGTTTCGTATTTGATATTTTATCGTCGTTACCCTTTAGAGACCAACCTGATCATTCCACAATGCCATTTTTGACTCGCTTCTTAATATGTCCTATAACTACAGATTTGTCGAAAATATTAACTGTTAAATACGCTTTCCACAAATTAGAAACTTCCAGTTATTCTTCATATCTTGAAACTTACTACCGTTGACTTTCACTATAGAAAAGATACATAATAATAAAATGAAATCAAAGATTAGAATGTCAAATCATAGTGTGAATGGTTAAAATGAAATGAACTAAAAATCATCTCCTTGTCTAAAAGACGTTATTCTTCCAGAGAACTTCGGCACCTCAAAATTTTTTACACCTCTGATGTTCAGCCACATGTGGACAAATAGCGGGTCCCATGATGCAGCACTGTTTAGCCGTCACAAAATGAAGCCTCAAAAATCAGTCCACATTCCATTTACTGCGTTTCCTTGAAATTATATAAAATATACGTCTGTAAGTAAAAAAAAAAAAAAAGACGAAGAAGAAAGAAACAAAGCTTGAAACAGCTGATTGGTGAAGCCTCCTTTGGCTTCCACAACAGCTCGAAGTCTGTTGGGCATTGAGCCCACAACTCGAGCCACATAACTAGGAGATTCAAGTAACTCATTCCAAGCGTCATGAATCACATCAGAAAGCTGTCGGCGAGTCGACGGTGACTGCCCTTTTCTCGTATTACTCTGACCATTTCTGCCCAGATATTCTCAATGGGATTCGTGTCAGCTCCTTTAGGTGGCCATTCCGTTACAGTAATATTACTATGGTCGTCGACCCGCCTCTTAACCACACGTGCCATATGAATAGACGAGCGATCTTGTTGGAACATGATCTGATCATCGCCAAATCTTGCTGCCACAGCAGGCAACATCACGTTCTCCAGAATTGATATGTAATTGCGCGCATCGAATCTTCCTTCCACTTCCCACAGGAGCCCACACCCTTCGGCCGATATCCACGCCCATACCGTTACCGACTACAAATGGCTCTGAGCACTGTGGGACTTAACATCTGTGGTCATCAGTCCCCTAGAACGTAGAACTACTTAAACCTAACTAACCTAAGGACATCACACACATCCATGCGCGAGGCAGGATTCGAACCTGCGACCGTAGCGGTCACGCGGTTCCAGACTGAAGCGCCTCGAACCGCACGGCCACACCGGCCGGCACCGACAACCTGCCACTCCTTCGGCAACTGTAAAGATATTTTCGATTATACCTAGCACATTTAGGCCGGTAAACTAGTACTTTTCCGGATGATGCCGTAGAGAAAACTTTTTGGTGCATGAAAATCACTCGCCTCCAAAACTGGAGAGGTTTGTCGCCATTTTCAGTAGCAAAAGCAAGGCAAGCTTCTCTTTGGGAAACAGTCAATGTCTCTTTCACAGCAGCGCTTCTTGCTCTCAGTCCACCTTCCCTTACACGAGGAGTGACGGTCTTACTGCTAACATTGAGACCCAAAGTTTGCTGAATTTGTCGTGCGTTGACAAATGGGTGGTTCTCACTGAAACGGCGTATCTGCTGATCCTGAGCTGCTGTTGTTTTGCGGCGACGGCCATGAGGCCTCCCATTCAAGTTACCACTCTCTTCCTTTCGTCTGATCCACCTGGCTACCGTCGACTTGTGAAGACCCATAGTTCTTGCTATGTCGGCATTTGAAGATCCCTCTGCATGGAGTTCTATTATAGCGCCCTTGTCTGCCTCAGCCAGATGGGCCATTTAGCGTTGACTGAATGATTCGTCGCGGTTAATATTGGCTGCGGAAACAGCGCTGGCAGGAAACAGACTGCCTCCTCCACGATGGCAGCCACAACGCAGTGGCCAAGTATGTGTAACACGGAAATCGATGGCATAAAAGAGAGATCGCAAGCCCATACCCGTGTCATTACATAGTGGAGCAACTTAAAATCTCTAATTTTTCTCAGAAGGGACTGGTCCACTCTTGTCATGTCTTATCCTGATAAATATTACATGAAATGAAATGTTTACGTTTTGCATATGCGGCAGGCCTGACGCAAGAAACATTTCTGAAATATCTGAGGCAACCTGAAGAACACTTCATGAATTTTATCTGTAGAGGGTTGCCTTATAAGAAGGAAAACGTGTTTATCCCCGCTCGCCGTGTTTCCAGGTGGCGCAGTTTACTCGGAGGCATACATAATTCTCGCCGGGCGTAAGAAGCGACTCGACGAGCGAGGGGAACTCGCCAAGTGTCATAGGCTGATTGTCCCGAAACTTTGCTCACAAGGGGAGGCCGCCAAATGTGAAATTCAGATTCGATTCACACTGCGCATAATAAAAGCTCATGGCCAGAGGTGTAATGTGCTATATATATATATATATATATATATATATATATATATATATATATATATATATATATATATATATATAAACTATTAATGAATTGCTTATGCATGTTGGTGAAGGCGGATCGCTCTCCAATTGTACCGCCTCCATTTTACCGTTTGTTTAACAGGGTGTACCAAAGCTCTCACGTCCGCACTGATTTTCGACGGTGTTATAAGTTGTGCTAGGGACCGCATCTACCTTCTTTCGAAGTTAGCAGGCAACTACGCTGTTATGCGGCGGCTCGTTTCGGCCCATTCAACATCTGTCCTTCAAGTGTAACGAGCGATTAACGGAGTTTATATTTCATACCTGCCACAGCAAATTTGTGTTCGTGGGGTTTCTATTCTAATTCGAACGTTTGACTTACGCTATACGTATTCGTTTCGGAATATCGTTTCTACGTCTTCCGCTATCTATACGTGGTTAACATTATGAAGACAATTAATAACATTTGTGAAATACAAATTTGTTTGCGGAAAACATAATGATGCTCGAAGTCGCCAGTTTTTCCACGACAAACGACTTTCAACAACTTATTATATGCATAATTGTTGCAACCTGTTGCCGGGAATTATATATATATATATATATATATATATATATATATATATATATATATATATGTGTGTGTGTGTGTGTGTGTGTGTGTGTGTGTGTGTGTGTGTGTGTTTATACACACATTTGAATTACAAAAAACAAATACTAAAAAAAAAAAGTTGCATGGAGCGAGATTCGATCCGCCGACCTTCGGATTACGAACTCGAGCGCTTACCGCTGCGCCACGACGCTGTAGAAAATTATGAATCGTAGAGAGTATTTCACCGCAGCGGTTTCTTCTAACTGTCGATTTTCTCGACAACGGCTGAGAAGTGCATCTTGGTGCTTTGCCACATTACACCTCTGGCCATGAGCTTTTATTATGCGCAGTATGAATCGAATCTGAATTTCACAATTGGCGGCCTCCCCTTGTCAGTGAAGGAGAGGACAAAATAAGCGAACTTGTGTTTCGGCTTATCTGCAGACACTCGACCGTTTTCGAGAAAACGACGGCCAAAGTTATCAACGCGCTGTTGCTCTAGTGTAGATACATTCTGCAGCCGAGAACGCAATTGAAGCGGTGGCTCAGTGGCTACCGTCGTTCCTTCTTAGCATTGATTCCCGTGTTCGAGACCATATTGGGTTTTTTAATTATTTTATTTTCCTGCCTCTCTATCAGAATTATCTTCGAATGTTTTTTTTCTAATTTATGTTGAAATAATGTTGTCATTACTCGACAATTAACTTTATGTGTAATTAATGAATTAAAAAAATAATAAACGAATGAGACAAGCTGATATAAAATCATCTCGTCTGCCTCATGTATCGTTATATCCAAATGGTTTATCAATGTTAATCTACATTTAGATCCGATAATGGCACCTTTAGTGTGTTGAAACCGGTTATCCAGTAGACAGTATTTAAGCGATCTTGGCTTCTGAATTATTTCTACAACAGAGTGATCGCCCCACTACGCACTGTGTGTTCCCTTTTTAACTTATTTCCTTACACAGTAAATTAACTGACGAATAACGACAACAGTGTTTCATCATAAATTGGAATAAACATTCGTAGATAATTCAGAGAGTGAGGGGGGAAAAAAGGAAAAACCGGGTTTCGAACTCGCAGCGCAAAGTTCCGAAGTCGCTATGGTAGCCGCAGAGCCACCGCTTCAGTTGAATCCTTAACCGCTAAGCGGTATCTACACTATAGCAACAACGCATTGAACACTTTGACCGTCGTTTTCTCAGAAGCGGTAGAGTTTAAGCTTATTTTGTCCCCTCTTTCAATGAGCGTAGTTAAAAGCAAGATCGGGGTCTGACACTTGGCGTGCCCCCTCGTAAATTGCGTGCGTTGGGATTCAGTAGACAGAATGCGTCCACTTTCCTCGACTACTCATTGACATGTTAGGAAACTTTCTTTGTTGTAGTTGCACTTTGCATTATGAGGGCTGGTTTTCCTGATGAGGATCTACTTATGGACTTTGCTCCTAATTTACGTTACTGTGTAGTAGACCTACTGCAACTACTTAAACCGGAAACGTTTGTTTGTTTGGATACTCCGCTTCTTAGTTGCTACATTTCGCTAAAATATTTTCCTTTTTTTCAAAACGGCAAGTTAAGATGACCACTGCAACATGGTAAGATCAGTAACAATTTAATACTTTGAAACAGTTATGTGTGGTGTACGAGGAGTCTACTGTTGTTGACTGAGGAATACATTAAACACGAAAGCTGCGTCCAATAACAATAATTAACTTTCGGTTACATGACCGAAGCACTGTCAGTTCATCTCAGTACCCAGTAAAACTTAAACTGGAAAGATCGAAAACATACTTTTGTGGGGAAGGCAAACGAATGACTGCGTTTTATTGGCCGCACACTAAGAATACGCAACAGGCCAACTGAAAACACTGCCTACACTACGTTTGTCCGTCCACTGCTATAATATCCTTGACAGACGTGATTGACTGTGCACGCAAAAACGTCCAAGGAACGGTAGCACGCTTTGTAATGTCACGAAATAGGGGAGAGAGGATCCCAGATTTGATAATCGAGTTGGGGTAACATTCATGAAAACATATGCGTTTTTCGTTGCCACGAGATCTTTTCACGAAATTTCAATCACCACCATATGTTCTGAATGCCAAAACATTATTTCCTAGGGTACTTACACAAGAAGAAACCATAGTAATAATGTAATTCAAGGCTCGCAAGAAAAGATTTAAGTAGTCCCTTTTCCCGCACACTGTTAATGAGTGGGACGGTAGAGAAATAATCCGAACCTTCTGCCAGGCACGTAAGTCCGGATTGCAAAGAAATCCTGTTGATGTAGTCATGTAGATGTAACAACGAAATTATGTTGTAATTACGACATGTGACTTTCACTTGATCTGAACATCGAAGTTGTTTACTGTTTATTTACTTTTTGTTCATTAATTTCAGCCATATACGAACACCTAGGCGCGTTAAAGAGATATTGAAATAAAGTGTCATGCATGGACCAATAACAATAAGTTCCCACCTACTTGTTATAGTACTGCATTATCTGCCAGCGTATTCAGAAGTGGATATCGCATACGAAGTTCCTAGGGTGTTAGTAATGGATATTGCAGACGACTTCGACAAAGTTTGAATGTAGCTTCGTAAAAGTTCCGTGATCAAACGATCTGAGTTGCTGGAGAATACAGTTTATCCTCACTAGACAGTATATATTATCATTATACATGAGGTGAGTAGGGTTTCGCCGCGTTGCGGTGGCCGAGCGGTTCCAGGCGCTTCAGTGACGAACCGCACGGCTGCTTCAGTCGCAGGTTGGAATTCTACCTCGGGCATAGATGTCTGTGATGCCCTTAGGCTAGCTAGGTTTAAGTAGTTCTAGGTCTAGGGGCTGATGACCTAAGCAGTTAGGTCGCATAGTTCTTGAAGCAATTTTTTGACCTTTCGCGTAAATTTTCTTTACATAAACCGTCGTATCTTTTGATTGCGTTGACATAGAAGCTCACTTTTTTACACCAGCAAGGGACCGGTTACAGCAAGAAGTGCGATACATTTCCGCTTATTATGTCCACCCGTTCTGGAGGTAAACGGGTTTTAAGGGTTGGGTAGACCGATAGACGGTCAAGAAAGTGAGACTAGTAGGGTTCCGTTTTTACCGGTTTAGGTGACGAAATCCTAACAACGAAAACACTGAAGATGAGGGCCGCATAAATAACACCCGCTACTCTTTATTCGAAATGTTCTAGTTGCTGTCGATACATAAGCATATTAGTCGTAGCTACGTTTTCGATCCAAATCACGTTTACAGGAATGCAAATAGAATGTATTTGCCTATACACGTGGTAATTCACATCCCAGTATTAATGCCACCGCGTTTTAGAAGTACGAACATTCTCATTGCTAGCTAGCTTAAGAAACACTTCTGCTAATGAACGTTTTCTGGCTGTGGCGAGTCTAGTGGAGAATTCGAAACAATGCAGAATACGTTTGGCAGCTATGTAGCCGTTTATTTCCTGGGGTGGTGCAGAATTATCCTACAAAATTTACTCTCTAATAACAGTAATTTGTTATTTCGATAATCATCCCGAATGATTGTCGCATAAGTGGTGACATAAAGGAAGAAAATTCATGTTTTTGAGTCCAGAAAGCTCTATGCAACAGAAACTGCAGATTTTTATTGCGAAATTGCCGGCTTGTTCATGTCTGGGGTAATAATAGAGGGCTGTTTGCCTAGGTTGTCTGCTAGCATAGTGAAAGGAAGGTCTGGTTTGTTTTCGGTTCTAATCTCTATGGAGGCAGGTAGAATATCAGTAAAGCAATTTTAAGAAATTCTCGCGCACCCAATACGATTTATCGCTACCTTTATTCTGTACTGGCGCTCTGTGGATGTCAATATGACACTCTTGTAGAATTTCATACATGATACTGCCTCCTTTTTCCGCTTCTGTCAATAATGGAATTGACTTAAGTGTGGCACTGAATGATGTTTAAGTGAATTTCGTTATGAATCTTCACGCATTGCTAAATTTGCACACTTTCATGGTAGGTCTGCAATGGTAATCCAGTATGACTGGTCTGAACGTTGACACAGACCGTTTCGCGGGCGAATGCGGATAATATTTTGCTAATTCGTAACGGTCTGGGGTTCTTTGTCTGTTATCTGGATAAGCTGAAATTCATTTTTATTCGTCCGTTTCATACAAATTAGCGTTTCTTCTTTCAGTTCTGTCTTATGTTTACGTGTTGTATTTAACACACTAATCAGCATTAATATAGTCTTAGAAATTATGGAATACAGTCTAAAAAAGTTCAGATAGTTTGTCAATTTCACGCCTGCGCATAGTATGTTGGTAGCACTTCGTCGCCTTGCCTGTTATGCTGTGTAGCAGACTTTAAAGCCGTGCGGATCAGCATAACGAAAAGGCGAGGGGTCTCGCTCGTTTTGTCCACGACTGTACATGTTTGTGTCTTTGCATAGTACGATCGATGTTTTTTGACTTATGGACTGTATCTGCGATGCATCCGATTGCAACCGATGATGAGGACGACGACAGTTCTTAGTCATAATGTAGGGGTGAGTTAAATACCATTATATGTCATGATATCTAGCAGTAAGCGTGTGTGGTTTTTTGAGAGAGCTGATAGTGAGGTTATGCAGTTTCGATGAGTCTAACGACTCTACTTTATGGAATGGCGGCCTAAAGAACAGACAGCTGGTTGCCCCCTGGTGCAAGCCTGGCCATCGACCAATACGTTAATTTTACAAAAGCAAACGAGTGGCTACAGTGATGCAGCTCATTTGATGCCGCGACCAATCAGTTTATTTAAAAATGTGACTTCCGTCAGATTCTGCGCACATTATCTCAAGATGTAGGGTAAGAAACGTGCCAAAAGCTTTCTTAAACACGTCGCTTGCCCTCTATAAGAATAAATTAATGAAAATATTTCATAAAATTATATTTTGGGAAGCTCCTATCGCCAGGAGTGCCTTAGGAAGGTGTGATGGGACTATGTGAGCGTACATGCAGTGAGGTGAGATCAGAGCGGCGGTTTCTCACCGCAGAGCAGATAGCTGGGGGTTGCTACGGGGCAGTGGCGAGCGGTTAGCGTCTCGAGGCCTTGGAAAATCCCGAACGGACGCTAGGCAGGGCCACATATGGCAGTGTCTGTGCGCTTGGAGAAATTTATATGCCACAGCCAAGTTGATAAAAACAAAACTAAGAGTGACACGGAGGTGCGAGTTGGCACTCAAGGACAGAAGAGTATGTAAAGCTAAATTACCTAGACGCGCCACAAAAATCTATAATAGTTTAAAAGTTACTGTTACAAAAATTGTAAATTTATGCAAGTTCAAAAGCTACTATTTCGGCAATGCTTTGGCCGATTCATATAAACAAAGTGTCTACAAATGCAGCTAGTAGAGGTGCATCCAGCAGTCATAGCCGATTTAGAATAATCTGTACCATTTTTGAATGAGAGGTCGGAATATGGGATTCGACTGAGAGAAACTGTGTTTTTGGTAATAAATAAAGAGACGAAACTAGCGGCAGCATTCTAAAGTTTAAAAAGGTAGATGAGTAATTAAGTATGAATTTTTATTTTTTTTATTTATGTTTAGTCTAAAAAATCTGGGAAAATCTAAATAACACCACAAGAATATTATTTGTGAGAAAACGGTGTCCGATACCAAAAATGTGACTGTAAATCGTTATTGCCGGAAAATTTCCATATTTTTCAATATATTAAGTCTGTTTTTGTGTTTTAGAATATTCGTAATTTTTTTTTTGTCAAACGCTGTTTTGAGTTAGCCAGGGTGCATAGGGTGGCTATCTTTGAGGAGTTGAGTTCGCTCGACGCTAAGAGCCGGACGTGCCGCCCATCTGGGATAGTAGTGCGTTGGTAGCCACGTTCGGAGACAAGTACGTATGTAGCGACGTTCGAAAACAATCTAGTTGAGCGCAGTATACTGGTTTAGGGCAGCAGACAAGAGTGTGTTTTGTGAACTATGAACAGACGTCGAGTGCCACGATCGCGACATTTGAATTTTACAGTGAGGTATTGTCACATCAGTTACTGACGATCGCCCTTACGTAAAAGCCCCTGTGACAGCATTTTAAGTGTTTACTCTATATATCGAAGACTATTCGTGTCAAAGTAGAAATAAACTACTAGTTCAAATCGTAAATCAACGTGAGTGATTCAAAATATTAATTTCGCCGCAATAGTTGCCTTCATTACTTTTCTATATTTTATTTCAGCTTGAAAATTGAGTTTACGGCAGGTGTGAGTTGGCACCGTATGACGAAAAACGTAGCCACACACTGAGACCAGCCACATTTCTGGGTCTCTCAGTTAAGCTGAGTGTTGAGTGTAAAATTATATACCCGGGCCACAGCACGTGGGGGCTCGAGCCAAATTACTCAAACTTCAAAGCGTAGTGGCGAGTACCGTCGTAACTACTATTATTTTCTATATTTTTCCTGAGTGACAGTCGGATTTCTATTTGGCTTCATGGACGGTAGCTAGTTGCAAATATGCAAAAATGTAAGTTAATGCGGATCAGTAAGAGAAAGACACCTTTGATGATAAGATACAACATTAGTACTCACCTGATTGACTCAGTTACGTCTATTAAATATTTTGGTATAACGTTGGAAAGCGGTATTAAATGGTACGATGCGAGCTAACATCCCAAAGATGATCGAGCTCACATGCAGTTCTTCTTCAACGGAACGTCTAGGCTCAAACTCGTCTAGGGGTTGAACCGCACGTGTTGCATTACATGCCCTAAATTAGACACTTGTGACCCTTTGGTTAAATTGTCTGCCTGATGGCAAGTTTGCGAAATACAAAGTTAATATAATATATAATAACAGTAGTAATAATATCGGGAACTAAATTAACGATCCATAAATGATGTAGTCCACACCCTTGCAATTTGGTTAGAATAATGTTTATTCAGAAAGAAAACAAATAGCGAAACTGATCGTATTCAAAATTACTATTACACTCGAGTGCATATCCATTCGACACAGTTCGATCATTTACAATCTCTCGAGAAATACAAGTTGTCTACGCGAAAAGTTGTTCATACTAGGCGGGCGGCTGCTAACTGCTCAGAGACTAAGTTCCGCGATGCCACACAACGCGACATTTTCTAAGTCGTTACCCTTCCTAGCTGCCTAAAGACGGACTGTTCGCTTTCGCGTCTCAGTCTGAACTGTTCCCTTTGGTGTATCGACCAGAACTGCCCGCCTTCGCGTCTGCACCAGCACTGCCCTCTGCCCGTCACCGATCGCGTTTTCCGCGCGCCGAACATCTTAGCTCTACTGACTAGCGCAGTTCCCTTTAATGAAGCCGTCCATCTGGCTACAGCTGGTTCTACAATACATTTTAACATATTTAAATAATCAAAGCCTGACCACTTTCACGTTCTAAATAAAGTAACAATAATATCCATTACATTCTATTGTATTGTATTGTATGATAACCGGGGCCTAGAAACGACGGAGAGGCTCCGACCCCGCCGCAGCCGCAGTGGTCCGCAACACCACGACTATTACCGCAGTCCACTTCACCCCTCCCCCGCCCCACACCCAACCACTCTTTCAGCGTTACTGTGCGGCTTGGTCCCCGGAGAACCACCCCAGGGAACGTCTCACACCAAACGATTGTAATGGTGGTGTACGCGCACTTGGAGAACTTGTTTGCGCAGCAACCGCCGACATAGTGTAGCTGAGGCGGAAGGAGGGAAACCAGCCCGCATTCACGGAGGTAGATGGAAAACCGCCTAAAAACCATCCGCAGACTGGCCGGCTCACCGGACCTTGACACAAGTCCGCCGGGCGGATTCGTGCCGGGGACCAGGCTCTCCTTCCCATCCGGAAAGCCGTGCATTAGACCGTACGGCTAAATGGGCGGGCAATCCATTACATAATAAACGTTAAATTCTTTTACATAAAACCAATTTAATTTCCTTCTTAACTTTGAATGTCACGGCCAGTAGCCTTGCACCATTGTGCTTTCTGATAAATAAATAAAGAACAAAAGTAAATATTACGTACTAAGCTTTACAATAAATATTCTGTTACCTAATGATTCAATAATGACGACCGGGAGAGCGGTGTGCTGACCCCACGCCCCTCCTATCCGCATCCTCCTCTGAGGATGACACGGCGGTCGGATGGTCCCGGTAGGCCACTCGTGGCCTGAAGACGTAGTGCCTTAATGATTCAATAAGGTATCATGCTGTCATCGTTCAATGTGTTTTGTGCGGAGGAAATGATGATCTGATGCTTAACTGATAATGCTGATAACTTAAATATACTATATCTTTTAAGCAAATAAAGTTACAGAGTTGATATTTAAAACGCTAGTAATTTTAGTGATGCGATTCTATATGAAATGTCGATCGTTAAGATCGACCAAAGCGTTCAGATTTTAGCATTGAGGTCTTTGTTACCAAACTTGTGAATTTCACTTGAACAGTAAATACTAAATTATTATAGATATGATCAATATTCAAGTTTTATTAGGATCACATGAAAATTTATGGAGGATTGCAGATTAAAATTACTGTGGCTTGATTCCCTGCACTACTACAGAATAAATAATTTTCATAGATGTGTCCCTTTGTAGCCGACCTTAGGTTCGCCATATTTAACACTGCTACGTCTCTTTGGCCACAAAAGCCTTCTACTGTGTTTCCCTGTGATGTAGGTTCTTGTCTGTCTCAGTCACACACTACAGCACTTACGCTTCAAGAGATAATAGACGCCTGTGAGTTTCCCCAACTCGTGGTGAATCGGCGCCCTTTGTGGGTTCCGATCCTGGACCTCAGGGTTCGTTTCACAATTCCTCTAGGCTGACTCTTTGGGCCACACATTTAAATGAGATCGCAATTCTCCTTAACTCACAACGAGCGTATGAGGATTGTAGTAGTGAAGGGGAATGAGTGTCGACTTCGGTTTATTGGAAGAATTTTGGGAAAATGTATTTCAACTGCAAAGAACTGCATATAGGACGCTAATGTGACCAATTTTTGAGTAATGCTCGAGTGTCTGGCATCCGCATCTAGTCGGACTAAAGGAAGACATCGGAGCAATTCAGAGGCCGGCTGTTTGATTTAACACCTGTAGGTTCCAACAAAGCGCAGTTATTAAGGAGATACTTTGTGAGCTCAAATTGGATTCTCGGGAGAGACGGCGGCGTTTCTTTCTAGGAACACTCTTGAGAAAATTTAGAGAAAAGCCATTTGAGGCTAACTGCAAAACGATACTACTGCCGCCAACAGACATCTCACGCTCGGACCACGAAGGTAAGGTCCGAAGAACTAGGACTCCCATGGAGGCATATAGACAGTCGTTTTTTCCTCACTCCATTTGCGAATGGAACAGGAAAGGAAATGAGTAATAGTGGTACAGGGTACCACGCTCCGGGTACCTTTAATGGCTTGCGGTGTACGCAAGTAGACGCTGAAGATTTTTAATGTTAAAAGATATGTAATGCATGACTCCTACTGAGGTCACTGTACCAATTTCAAACCTTTTTACATTACTTTCTCATCGCACACAGTTTGTGACTAATAATATTAATGACATTACAGGTAATTATACATTTAAGTACATGGAAAACCTTAGCTGGAATACATCTCACCTAGCTAAAATGTATGTGAAGTATTCGTCCGTACCTTACGTAAGGAACTTCTCTCTTTGGTGTCCAACAGTAGCCTGTCAACATATTTGTAGTCCATTTTCATTTCAGCGATGTCGTGGTGGGAATGCTCGCCATGTTCGACAATGAGAGCGCCGAGATTCTGACGGAAGAGTCCAACACGTGTATTTTCAATGACATATTACACCCCATGACCTTGTAGTTCTCGTCAACTTGCTGACTAGTTGTCTGTAACGTTGAGATCCGTACTTTACTAGAAAGTATATGACAACATTAATGAAAGCGAACCATGCAACCGATTGAATCTTTCTTAAGTTCTCTAATTTAGGGGGCAACAATTATTCCCTCCTCCAGTTTCGCTTACTGCACTTTGCGGAGTTTGGTTTTGGAAAGAGAAATGCACTCCCATCACTACCCATCGTTTTCTCAAATTTTTTAATGGAACCGAGTTTGTTATGCAATGGAGACAATCAGATTTTCTCAGCACTTACAAGTTGTTAATGAGCAAAATTTTCCTGCCTTAGAGAAAGGAATCTTTCTTTGGCCAGATTTTCTTGCTAAAATGATTGCTTCTATCTTTGATACACCACATGCACAAGAAACAGTGGAATTCTATATAACCAAGCTTTAATACAAATGGAAAGCTGACACTTAATAATCTGCTCATATCTGCCATGAATAGTTATCATATCGAATATTGGATGCAAAGAGATGCGTGTTTATGTATCATTCCTCTGTACCAACTGCGAGAGCTATAGGAATGGATGCCAAATTATCTGAAACATGTCACAAGACCACTTTCAAGCTAGTTTTCGAGGAGTCGGTGAACAAATGCCAATCTCCAGGTTTCTGTTCGGCATCCTGTCAACATTTTATAGGAAACTATGTCATCTTGTTTAGCATGTATTTGCTTAAAATCCTTTTGACGTTGACGGAAGATCTTACTTTGATGTCAGCCTGCACGAGGTGTTTACCTTTCACTCTTGAAACAAATCACTCTGCTTTACTTTTAAGTAACTGGAGATCACGAACTATGTCATTTATATCCTCCTGTGTCATAGAGTGGTGTTCATAAGTAGTACTTCCACAAAATCTGGGTCACTTTGTTGTAGTAGTTTTCTGATGTCATGACGACTTTAAAATGTTTGTTACATTTTTGTCGTCTGGTTGAGTTGGTATGGAAAGACCTGGACTCTAAGGCACTCGTTGGATTGCTTGTTGTAAAAAGGGATGTTTAACAGTATGTTTGGAATTGGGACTAGTTCCAGTTGTATTTGTCAAGCAGAAGCAGCAGTCTGTAGGATGTTCCTTAGATTCACGCCATATAATATGAACGGTAATACGCATATGACGGCATCCCTTTAACCAGGCAGTTGATAATGTTACAAATTTGGCACAACGGTTTCCTGGAGACCAGTACTTATTCTGGTCTATTTCAATGTCAAAATAACACTCGTAAGCTCTGTTATTTCGAGGAGAATATTTCGCATCTGCGCTTTTAAAGTGAATTAGCCACGAACGTGACATGTAACTCCTTACATAGCACAACGCTAAATAAAAATACTCTATTAGCTGACACTAAACTTGTCAGTTCACAGTTGTAGAACACACAGGATTAGCTCCTCTAGCAACCCCGAAAGACACTGTCAGTAACAGATCTTCTACCTCATCCGTTATTGAAGCTAACCTTGACCTGGACGATAACCCTATTACCGTCAAGAAAAGTTCGTTGTTGAACATTGTTGTCATTCCTGAAGTCACAGACAACAATCGCCTAAAGCCAATATATCATTTGCTCATCCTATTAAATAAAATTATATTCGTTAGTCGCTACTTTTAGCATCTTATACTGATAAACGTGACAACCGTTTTTCTTAATATTACAAAAAACTGATGAGAACATATCTGACCTTATTTTTGTATTTGGCAGATGCAAAACATATGACAGTCATACGAAATTACACATACAACATTTTCATTGTTTACCAGTCTTAGTTATGTGCAGATCTGTGTTTCTGTAGGTTATCCATTAAAAACGTCTGATAAAATCGGATTTCTTAGAGTATAAAATTTTCTTGTGAGGCTCCCCCTCCGCTCCCGTTAAAAGAACTTATTTAGAAGTGGGGCTGTTTCCATTAAACTCTTCACACACAGAGTGTCTGTTATCTCACAAACGCGCTACAGCAAATTGAGCACTGTGAGAGTATTGTATGTGCCGCTCTTTGTCTTAATGACGTCTGTCCTGCTGTAAACCTTTGCTGGTCCTCTCCCACCACTTGACACATCTGACTGCTCTACTGAGAGTAATTCCTTTGCCGGCAGCACTCACTTGCTAATGTCTTCTCCATGAAGTCCTGGAAATTAATTACAGAGGAATCTTTAATTTCGTTTTAATTGCAGACGTGATTACGATTTCGAGTGAAGACTGTTTGCTACAGTAGACGGAAGGCTTTTCTTGTATATTTGGTCTTCAATAGCTCCGAATAGAGATGTGAAAATCAAACAAATGTGCGTGACAATATAATTTCAATAATTTTAACAGACATTTCGAAAATATTATTCCTTGTCATCAGCTACACAAAATTTTGTAGATCATGTGACCCCCTTACACATTAGGTATTTAAAGATGCCGATGAGAAAAGCCCATAATGGCTACTTGTATACGTACAATATGTGAGCATCACAGGAGATGTTAAAACTCCGTATCTGATTGTGAACCGAACATGGGTAGTTATATAACAACTACCGAAATAGACCAGTGCTTGTATTTTCAAAAAGTAGGTATTCGAATTCGAGTCTGTGAGCAACAGTTAGTAACTCCTCACATGTAATCAGTTACGTGTATGCTTTGGAGAAACTGGAACAATTCAACTTATGTTACGACGCCATTTTTGTCATAACGAGAGAAACGTTCGAGGGAAATGGAAAAGATTAAACACATCGAGTAAACACATCCAAATATGTGCAGCATAATACTAGTAAGTTGTCTTTCGTAGTGACATAAGTGGCAGTTTATGCATTTTGTTTGTTGGTATGTATTTCCTGCAGACAATTGCTGTCACTAATCAGTCAGATGCCTTTCTTTAGCTGATGTTATTGGAATATTATAACAATATTTACATTATGTTCTAGAATTCACAATTAAATAGAAACTCCAGGAAGTGATAACTGACAAGTTGTTAATACATTTTATGAAATGCACTAGCCACAATTTACACTCAACGTCAATGTAACAAGTGGGATTAAAAAGAAAAAAAAGTAGTATACACGCTCCAGCGGAAGTCAAACCAGTTTTCTTATTTAACTCTGAATAATAGTACAGCGACCACATTGGAATAATCTGACAGTAAGGGTAACGTGAACAACTGAATCTTTCGATATCACTTGTGATGTTCATAATGCCATCCCAATCTAAAATAACCTGCATACAATTTTTATAAAAGTACGCAATGCTATGGAGAATTTTTGGGGTTACATGTTCTTCATTTGCTTATAAATTACGAAAACGATATTTCCGAGTTACGATGTAGAAACATAGATCCTAGTAATTCTTTTGATCTCAAAACAATATTTGTTGCTTATGTTCTACAACTGTAATAACTTGTATCATGTGAAGGTGTTGCGAAATTAATTTTTATTTGTACATACGGTTTCCAAATCCCAGATTTTGTTAATAGCAGGTGTTACATGAAAATCTTATTACAAATAGCAAAATATTATATTCAAATGTTATATTTCGACATTTGTTTCTTGATATATATGTAACACCTGTTATTAACATAACATAGTATGACCGAAACCAGTTGTACAGTCAAAAGTAAATTGTACTGCGGGTTCATGTGTCATTATACAGGGTGATTCAAAAAGAATACCACAACTTTAGGAATTTAAAACTCTGCAACGACAAAAGGCAAAGCTAAGCACTATCTGTCGGCGAATTAAGGGAGCTATAAAGTTTCATTTAGTTGTACATTTGTTCGCCATTTCAGCCAATAAAATTTTTGGTCCCTTTTTCTTCGAAGGTGCTACTGTAACTGGACTACAGAATCGGGAGATGTTAGAGAATTGGCTGTTCCCTCAGCTCGAACAAGAAGCACAACAATTCATATTTCAGCAGGATGGAGCGCCACCACATTGGCACTTATCTGTCCGTAACTACCTGAACGTCAACTACCCGAGGCGATGGATCGGCCGCCAGGCAGCCCGTTACAGAGAACTTCATCACTGGCCTCCAAGAAGCCCTGATCTTACCCCCTGCGATTTTTTCTTATGGGGGTATGTTAAGGATATGGTGTTTCGGCCACCTCTCCCAGCCACCATTGATGATTTGAAACGAGAAATAACAGCAGCTATCCAAACTGTTACGCCTGATATGCTACAGAGAGTGTGGAACGAGTTGGAGTATCGGGTTGATATTGCTCGTGTGTCTGGAGGGGGCCATATTGAACATCTCTGAACTTGTTTTTGAGTGAAAAAAAAACCTTTTTAAATACTCTTTGTAATGATGTATAACAGAAGGTTATATTATGTTTCTTTCATTAAATACACATTTTTGAAGTTGTGGTATTCTTTTTGAATCACCCTGTATATTATTTCTGCTATTGATCATGGTTGAAACGTAAACAGAAACTAAATATTTAGGAGAATTTAGATTCTAAAAGAAATAATTTTCCTTCATTTCAGTATACACTTCCGAAAAAATAGATTAGTGTACATGGAAAGACGACATCGATTTTGATCCGATGACGGCATATGCTACCTGGAGGTTAGTAGATGCACTGATAACGGTTTCAGTGTCGCCCACCATCAGGTCGTGTAGCGGCGCAGTTACCAGAGCGCCACCTGTGTCTACCCTTTAATAAAGAATGCTCACCACCTGTAGGCTCAGTGTGATGTGAACGTGTGAAGCAAGCAGGCTACCATGCCGCGGAGACTTACTTGTGCTTCCTGCAGCCAACTGAGTGAGTATGAAATAGGTCAAATTGTGGTCCTCCGAATTGCGGGATGGCCTTTTCGGAGCATTATCAAACAAGTTGGACGTGATGAGCTGATTGTGAAACGATGATGGTTATCTGTGGTCACGTGATAACTGTCGCACCCGCAGACGAGACTTCTCACGTCCACGCAGCACAGACGCGCACCAGGATCGTCTCACTGTAAAGGGCAGCAGTAGCATATCGTGCAGCTACCACAGTACAGATAGGAGGGCTTGCGAGTCCACACGTGTCAACACGAACTTTTGAGAACCTGTTATCAGCAGTGGGACCACGGCTACACACTCCTCTGTCCCGTCTTCCACTCAAGCCACAGCATCGACGTGCACGGCTCGACTGCAACCGTCAGAGGAGTACTTGGAATGGCGCACCGTGGTCTTCAGCGAAGAAAGCTGATTCTGCCTGCACGCAAGTGATGGTCCTTTGCGCATGCGACGTGGACTTGGTGAGCGCTGTCTCGTATGCTAGTACCAGTGCCTAGGTAAAACCGATCTCCCATACTCCAGGTGAAGGTTCTTAATCTTACGGTGATGGGAGAAAGGGTAATTTCAACATGTACCAATTAACACACACTGCATTCGAAAACTAACCCTCATTCCTTGAAGATATGAAAAGAAATGTTATTCGAAAGGAGTAAAATTCATTCGTTGTGTTATTTCAGCGTACATGGAAGTTAATGAGCAGTACGAACGTAATAATTTGGGAACTGAGATACTAGTACCGCCAGCCACTGTTGCCAATTTTTTCTATGAGAACTTAACAATAACCCACCGCCCTTTAACAATACATTAGTTACTAAAAGGGGTGAACTCCGACCCTATTTCTCAAACAACTCATACTGAGGTACAGTGGATTACCTTACTAATCATTATATAGGGTGAGTCACCTAACATTACCGCTGGATATATTTCGTAAACCACATCAAATACTGACGAATCGATTCCACAGACCGAACGTGAGGAGAGGGGCTAGTGTAATTGGTTAATACAAACCATAAAAAAATGCACGGAAGTATGTTTTTTAACACAAACCTACATTTTTTAAATGGAACCACGTTAGTTTCGTTAGCACAGCTGAACATATAAAGAAATACGTAATCAGTGCCGTTTGTTGCATTGTAAAATGTTAATTACATCCGGAGATATTGTAACCTAAAGTTGACGCTTGAGTACCACTCCTCCGCTGTTCGATCGTGTGTATCGGAGAGCACCGAATTACGTAGGGATCCAAAGGTCACCGCTTTCACCCGTTTCATGTGTCGCTACATCAGCAATTACATGGTGATGACTTTAATCATCGACTGAAAATTTGTTCGAGAATGAAATATCTATGGAGAGAGGGGTTGTGCGACACTTTTTGTGCACATAAATTGCTGGTAATTGCATTTTGTTGCCTTCTTAATCTACGTCTGTAAGAGGCTTATTTATAGTGTGCTATTCTTTTTGCATCGAATCGTTATGAGCAGTCAGTTTCTCAGGCACTTTGGCCGCCTCTAAGCTCACAAAAGATAGCTAACCTGTATAACTACTTAACCACTTTCAAGTGCCGGCCCCGGTGGTCTCGCGGTTCTAGGCACGCAGTCCGGAACCGTGCGACTGCTACGGTCGCAGGTTCGAATCCTGCCTCGGGCATGGATGTGTGTGATGTCCTTAGGTTAGTTAGGTTTAAGTAGTTCTGAGTTCTAGGGGACTGATGACCACAGCAGTTGAGTCCCATAGTGCTCAGAACAATTTGAACCATTTGAGCCACTTTCAAGTTTTCCACATGGGCGACGGAAACATTACCTCGATTATTCGTAGATAGTTTTTGAAGTTCGATTCGTCATATGAATAAAATACAACATATTGCACTCATTTGCTACTACAGCATATGAGAATCTAGAACCAACTGCAGATGCTTTCATACCCCTTGTTCTCTTTGCAGACCGAAATTTAACGTATAGTTAACGTGTAGCCATCCTTGTCACAAAAACTGTTACACCTCTGCTCCAGTAGGCCGAAATTTAAGAACATGAGGCTTTAACTCCAATAGTCTCTAACAATCTACACAAACTGACGTAGTACATCCGTTCGCCTTCACAGTTATCTGAGCTCGACCAACCGCTAACTAAGAAAAACTAAAGTGCGTTTATTATATTGTTGTACACCACTGTAGTAACTTTAAATGACTTCAAATATTGAATAGTGGTAACATGTACAAATACTTTTAGTAGATGAAACATGTAAAACATGATGGTGTGTATCCCCACATGATGCTCACATATCACCTTCGCTACGTGAAAATATAACCATATAAATTGATGATCAGTTAAAAACTGTACTGAAAACTTGACCTGCCACAAAATGAAGTCACGATATTCTAGTTATAATATGGGGAACTAAAACGACGTTATTACATGAAACGATTAATCAATTTTTAATTTTCTCTATAACCTGGTATTCATTACCAAGTAAATATGTAGCTACAATGCAGCACTTGCTTTACTGAGTGTAAAATCAGGTTTTCAATATAAAAACATTACTTTCGTAACGTATACCACTGATTACAGTCTAGACTATGATAAACATCCCAGAAAAAGATATATAACTACAAATACCTCTAAGAAAAAGGAACGAAGTTTTTACGAAAGTTTCAGTAACGAACCTGAATTCATAGACGACAGTCAGTAGCATACGAACTAATGATACACTTGAATCAAAATGAGAAAGATACAGCCAAAATAACAGTAGTCACTTTAGAACGATGGGAGCAGCAGTGGAGAAATAGTACGAAAACTGCCATATAAAAAGAAGCATGGACGCATCGAATCGAATGAATCACTTGTAGCAGTGCAAATATTGATGAATAGAAAAGCAACAGGGACAGACGGAACAAATGCCGAATTGTTTAAATACGGAATGTCTGAGCATGAAACATGATTTCTTCAAAGTGGGAACTTCAAATCAATTCAATTTTAAACAGTCGAGGAATTGAACCTGCACTATGGCTACCAAATAAAATGGAATTTCGGAAATTTTCATTAAGGTTATAAAGTGAAGCAAATATTGTAGTCACCTCGAAAGAGGACTAGTCGGTTATGACGTTGTGTTTCGTAATTAAAACAAGACTAAAGAAAACTCCAGAGACATTCACAGAATTTGTCGACCTAGAAAAGCGATCGACAACTTAAAATGGTGAAAGATGTTCGATACTTTACCCGGGTAAAGTAGAGTAATATGCAGTATGTATGAAGAAGGACAGAGAACAACAAAAACGAAGACCAAAGACAACGTGCTCGGATTTAAATGTGTATAATATAGGTATGCAGACTTTACTCTCACTGTTCACCAGGTAAGCAGTAACTGAAATAAAAGAAACTTCAAAGAGTGCAAATAAAATTCAGGATGAAAGGACATCAACGACTGGATTCGATGTTGACATTGGTATTCTCAATAAAGGTGAAGAATTACAGAATGGAATGAATCATGAGATCAGAATATGGACCGAGAGAGGAAACGTAATAAGTAGTATCAGAAATGACAGCAGCTAGAACCTTATCACCCAAGATTGAGAACCACGAAGTACACTAAGACAAGGGTCTCTTCTCCCTAGTAAGCAAAAGCACTAAGGACGAATCGAGGAGTAAATAAACAAGGACAGGCAAAGGCGGTACATCTGACCAAAAGAATTATACCAGTCCCAAACGTATGTCTTAATATGAGGAAGATGAAAAGTTCTTGCAATATACGTGTGGAGCGGTTCATTGCACGGTAATGACTAATGGACTTCGGGAAATCTGGAAAAGGAGACAATCTAAACGTGGTGCTATACGTTGATGCTGGAAATTAAGCAGTGTAAAACACAGTTATAAGATGAGAAATGAAGATGTTCCCCATATAATCGGCGTGGGGGGAAAACATTCGAAAAACATTGGTAGGATGAAGGAACATGATTATGAGAAATGTATTAAGAGGTCATGGAATGATTTCTGTGCTACTAGAGGGAACTGTTGAGGGTAAAAACAGTAGGGCGAGACAGAGATGGAAATAGATCCACTACACAATTGATGTCGTCGGGTTCAAGTGCTACTCACATACGAAGAAACTGACACTGGATATTGAATTCCTGGAGGACGAAAAACGATCCACTAGAAATAGTAACATGGGGCATTTGAAAGACTTAAAAATCCTCCATCAAAACATGCAATCAATAAAAAATAAAATTCACATATTAGAAGTTGAGCTCCAAACTTTTAACTGCACAGTAGTTTGTTTCACAGAGCACTGGTGCAGACACAGAAATCCAACATGTAGTATTATCATTATATGAAAGGGCAAACTCTTACTGCCCATCTACGTCAAGGGGTGGAGGATCATGCAGTTATATCAGAAAGGGCACACAGTTCAAATTAAGACATTACCTCAGTACAGTAAGTTACGACAAAAATTTTGAAATATCAGCTACTGAATTAACATGGCTTGATGTCACCAATAAATTAATGATTTTGTGTGTTTATAAATCTCCCAGGACACTTTTTCCAATAAATTAAGAGACGTTCTACATAATTTCTCAAGTACAAAGGTAAACATAATTCTGTATGAGGACATTAACATCAACACTAATATCATAAATGATTCCAGCAGCACCTTCATTAACATCCCACAGAGGTTTGGCATGTCCTTATTGGTCAACAGTGCAAGAAGGTTTACTACAATGACTGCATCAGTAACTGACCATGTGGCCGCAAATATGGACAGCTAAATATGTGATGTAGCTGTAAAAGATCAGACCATCTCTGTCAAATAACAACAGTAAAATCAGGCACGGAATCATTCCCTAAACTATAAACCTACAAATGACATACATCAGAAAACAAAATAAAAGATTTTTCAAAAGAACTAGAAAAACAAAGATGGGATGAAGTGTATAAGTAAACCATTGTAATTATGAAATTCTCTAAATTCTCAACATTGTTTAAATTGAACTCTGATAAAGCATTTCCAAAAGAATGCATGTCTGTATCAACATCTCACAAAAACAGATGGATAACTGCCTAAACACCTCAGTTCCATGACAGAGATTCGCAATGATCCAGAATACTCAAATTTTTATTATAGATACAAAAAGATATATAGGAAGGTGCTGATTGCTGCAAAGAAGTAATTTAATGACAAAATAATATATAATGCAGACAATAAAAGCAAAGCTGTCTGTGATGTTATAAGAAAGAGAAAGGGGAGAGGGAAACAAATCCAGAATAACATACTGCTAAGGCAGGGGAATAAGGTAATAACTGATACTCAACACTTAGCAAACTATGTAAACAAGCATTTCTCAAGTATTGCAGAGACAGCAAAAATCCTCCAAAACAAATACAACATCTGTAAATATTGTTGCACTAAATACAATGATGTTACTTCCAACCACAGAGAATTAACACAATAAAACTGTTCCAGAACTAAAAAATAAAAACTGAGTAGGCTTAGTTGAAGTACTGATGTGAGTACTGAAACAATTCATAGCTATTATACAAGACCCATTAACAAATATAATAAATGAATCCTTCACAACAAAGACATTTCCAAAGCAGTTGCAACAGGCAAGAGTTGAACATTTGCTTAAGAAAGGTAATGCAGAAGACTGAAAATTACTGGCCCATTTGCCTGCTGTTGGCATTCTCAAAAATAATACAAGCAATTATGAAAGACAAATTAATGAATTACCAGAATAAATACAATCTTTTAACTGAACCACAGTCTGGTTTCCGAAGTGGCAAAAATACAGAGTCAGCTATAGTAAAATTCAAAAAAGTTTAACTTAATGCTCTTGATCTAGACGAGTGTGCCAAAGGCATATTTTTGCATATGAGGCGTTTGATACAGTCGACCACGAATTCTACTACATAAATTAGAAGTATTAGGAATAAGAGGGGTAGCTGGTTTCGATCATACCTAGAAGATAGGGTGCAAGGAGCAGAGTTTACACCTACTTCAAATAGATCTAAACATTTAGTAAAACATGTATCAGAACCAAAATATATTAATATAGGGGTTCCACAAGGTAGCATGTTAGGACCAACACTATTTCTGATAAATAACTATGCTTCTTCCAGTAGTGTTAATCATGGTGAAAAAATTCTCTTTGCTGATGATTTAAGAGGGTGACATAACTTTGGTCTTTATGCAAGTGGATAACGTATCTTATGGGCCAATGGATAATGTATCTTAACTGTCATCTTAAGCCCAGGGTGGTCAACAGGCATTCTACATAGCTATAAATTTTGACTCTGCCTCAAAATTAATTACAATGTCACTGTGACGTTGCAAGAAAACTCAAATTAATATAAATTACAAGTTTGGGATTTATCCTAAAATGATAACACAACCTCTCCCTTTCTCATTCCACATTTTAATTTATCAAAGCTTTCAAGGTTCAAGTTATAAACAACAAGAGTACTTAATTACTTTCAACTCTCAACACAATAATTAACATTTAGACATTGAATATGTGTTTATTAAAACTTTATCTCTGTATATGAAAGACTTATGACAAATGAAACAATCAAACCTTTATCAATGATATTAACGTCTATGTTGTCATAGCTGAGCAATGGGCCAAGTTGGTGGAGAATGAACTTTATTTTTTGAACTCATCAAAACTCTCATGTACTCAATGGAGGGTATGTTAGTAATTAACACTTGAATTACTAGATTCAAAGTGTACATTGGTTGGAATAAAAAAAATCTTGACTCAACATTTAATCTCGCCTAACATACATTGGTACATTACCAATCGGGAACTGTGGTGGCATTGTCTCCATGCTGGATCTGAAACGCTAAATCCCTACTGTGGCCTTGACTGAATTCAGTCAGTCTTAACTTCCATAGAACTTTAAATTTTCTGTAGTCAGAAATTAATGGCAACTGATCACTTGCTATGGGGTGGAGCGACATGCACAAATGTCAGTCCACAATAATTCCCAGAGGAATATGAACTACTGCTTTAAGTTTATCAGCACAATACATGAAGCATACCACCCTCACTTCGCAAATGTAAAGTTTGATTCACTATGTCTTTGCTAATTTTACCACACACATGTGTGTGGCCTGCCAATAGATGAGAGCTCTGTGTATTAATTTAATTCTCAAAATGCTTTTATATGACGTTGCTCTCCCCACCGCAATTCTACTACCTCACACAGTACAGCTTTGGCCAACTGCTTCCTCGTTATAGGTGAATTCGTATTATTCTTGCCCGGGTCGCACTCTAGCCTCATTAATGTAGTATCACCATTTACCCAGTCTCGGCTGTGTTTATTGTAAAAGACATTATATTGTAGTCGCCTTATTTCATTCTGTACTGCAGGTGGGCCTCCATTTCTTAATATTAATTGGGGTTTCCCAATGCCATTAGCCATGTATGCTTGTCTCCAAGTTGCATTCACTTTATCTCATTTATGCATGCCCCTGTTGTTATAAGTGTAGATATTGTTTTGTTATTTGGTTCAAGAGATTCCCATAATTATTTCCTGTTGACAATATACAGTTATTTTCTTTGGATTTTATTCTATATCGTATGTATGAAGCTGAGGTAACGTCCTAAAATGCAGACACCTTCCACATGCCATTCCTTCCAACTTGATTTTGTGCTGCTGCAAGCAATGATTGAGGCATTGGTCATTGTAGTGTAAAATTATAAGCTCAATGTTTCATTGTCCAGCTACTGGAATACCTTATTCTAGATGATCTCGTCTTAATATCCTGAAATTTTAATTTAAAATCTGGCTTTAAGCAGCATTTTATCTAGATAATTACTGTTTGGCCTGACAATCTTTTATAAAAGTTCTGTTGAATTAAGTCCTACAATATTTCCTTCCTCTTACAGTTAAATTATTTCAAAATAGTTCGCCTACACTTTATATTGTCCTTTGTTAATAATAATTCCAGGCATTCCACAGTTAACAAACACTCATTATGTTGTTTATGGAAGATGAGTTGAAGTTAGGGAAGAGTTTTGTTTCTGTTATCTATAGTCTCAGCACATATACCTGTTACTTTAATTAAATTGTTTATCATATTTAAATAATTTATAATTTTCCATAGTGCCAACTTAACATTTTTTCATCTTATTTATCTTTGCAAACACATATTTCCTATCTTTACTATACACAAATATTTTTTGCTATGTTTAGATTGAATGAACAGACTTTACGTATTAAATACAAAATTATAAAATAATGATGATATAGATTAAATAAAGGAACTCTATGTATGGAATACATAATATAAACAAATCATACATTCTTCACTTACATTTACAATTTACAAGTGGAATCACAAAAATACAATGAATTAGAAAATACAAATGTTCAGTGGCACAGGTGTAATTTATTTATTGGTATTGTAATTCTTTTGTTCAATTGAGTGTCTTTTTCACTCCTTTTCGAATATTAACCATGACTTGGCCACATGAATCACGTTTTCTGTTACACTTTCACTTAATTTTGGTCTGGGTTACTTCTTGACATTACTGTTGATTAGTGGTCGCTGATATAGATAGTTGGTTGTAGACTCTGCTGTTGCTGAAGATCATTGACATGTAAAGTTCTTAGTGGTTGATTATGACTGCTGTTACATGGTCAATTCGTCCAGGGCACTGTCGTGAGGTAATGAGTTAGATGTCCTTGTCCCTTTTTCGCTTTGTTCTCATCGAGAATTTTGAGTGTGACTCCTGAACAATAGTTGCAGGTTGATATATGAAGTCCCCAATATGCTCTCTTCAAGAAGGTTTGACCACCTTTATTTGCTGAATAAATTAATTGTGAAGGTTTGTTGAATGTTACTTGCAGTTGATTTGCGACATCTCATGCTGGCTTTAAGGTAAGGGATTGGAAAAAGGAATCTTCGGTTTTCTGCCCTCATCTTGGGACACTCTCTTCTCTTCGTTCCTTGGTGTATCTTCATGTCATCTTTCTTGGAAATTTTGCTTCTTGGGCATAGGGATAGGATTCGTTGTTCAGTAAATTATTTCAAATTATTACCAGTTATGTTTGTTATGAGATAGGAAGTTTGTAGAGATCATGGAAGTGATAAATCTGCCTTCAGATATACACTTGTCGATTAGGTAATTAAAATAAATATTCCATGTCTCTTTTTCGCAGGCGTTCTTGATGATAATGTGAGCTTAACTTGCTTACTGTTGCTATTGTTGTCGCTAATGGGGTTTGCTTGTCTTCCATGCATATGTGCGTCCCAGGTATCCTAATTGCTGTCTTTCCCCAATCCTTTCAGGAAATGGCTTTAGGCACATTTTTTAACATAAACCTGGCTCATTGTCCAGCTTCATATAACACTTGAGTCAATGAATTCTTTTCTTCAGTCGCTGGTTTGTTGCTAACGCCATGTTGCACAATTGTATACTCTGAGATCCGTAGCTTCCCTTCGACTTTGCGTTTTTAACATCAGTTTGGCTGTCCCTTCCTTACCCAGACACTGGTAATGATGTGGCTCTGCGTCTTCTTTACCTCTTGACTACTACTTACAATTTTCTTCACATGAATTTTACAATAAAATTCACTTCAATTAATTTCATAGTTAATGCAATAATATGAACTATACATCGAATAATTATAATATAGACTTTTACATAAATATTTGCATAAATGAACATGCATATGAATAACACAATAAATATTTCAATGCTGGATATTTAATTACGAGTTTCTTAGTTACTTTACATAAATTTATCATTTATATACCTTTGCATTACTTTATTTTTGTTTTACAGTTCCTTCACTTCATGTATGAGTATGAATTGATGATATATGGATTAGTTCGTTAGTACATCATACTATTAGTTTCCTTTTATTAATCTTTTCTGATCTACTTTACCAATTTAATTGATTAGTATTATGTGACCTAAATTTTGAATGATTACTTGTTTTTGTAATTCTTCTTGTCGGCATGTGGATTTCTGCTGCAACCTGTAACATATCTGTGTTTGTTCTGTATTATCCATGATCTATTTGTTTGCATTCTCATGGCTAATTGTCATATGATTAGTGTAAAATTATTTTCCAATGTGCGTGATTAGCACGCCATTCTTCAGCAAATAGTGCTGTGGGATGTCAACCAATTTGTTTTCTCTCCATTTATGTTTGACTTTTACCACTTCAGGATCTTAGTTCTTTTCATATATGTCATAGTCATACTCGTCACTATTAATTAAGTGATTTCCTATTGTCGTTAACTCACTTCCACTATCTATAATTGGGTTAACCCCAAAACCCACTACTGTTACACGCAGTATCGGACTTATCTCCAAAATACTCTCCTCTTTGACTTCCTCCATTAACATGTCCTCAATTACTTTGTAGTTTAATCAATGTAGTTCTGTTTATTCGAAAGTTTGGGTAGAAGTATTTCCTTTTTGCAAATTGTGTAGCTGTATTCTTGCTGCTTTTAGATCAGCTTCTACCTTAACCAATCTAGATCTTAAATCATCATTTTGACACATTGTTCTCTCTTTTAACTTTTTCTCCTCGTCACACATCCGCGTGATCGTATTTAATTTGGACTTTAAAACATGACAGCTATTTTTTAAATGTGTTTAGATTCTGGGGAATCGTTATATTCTTCATTAGGTGTGTGTGTACTCGCACCCTGATTCAAGAATTCGTTTTCATCTATGTTAATTGACACTGAAGGTTGCAGATCCACATTTTCAGCTAAGTCGATATTTATTGCGACGCTGTTTTCTATATCTGTGTTGGTGATTACATAGTCTCGGTAATATTGCCGTGAGCCAAAATTATATACCCCTGACTATGATTAATTGGACTGTTGAGATACTTTATTATTGGGTTCCTTTTTTCGGCCTAGGTGAAATATTTGCCCTATCAATGGCTTCTCTATGATCTAACTGTTCTTCTCTATTCTCTTCGATGCCATGTATCCATAACGCTTTCGACTCTTTCCGTTTTTCTTCCTAGGTTTGCTGAAAGGATGTTAACACATCTTGCAGCGTATCGAACTTTTGATTAGGTGTACTCGTTTGTACTTTCCTTTTATCCTTCTGACCTACACTAGCTGTATTTTATGGGTTACTCTTATCCTCTGGATCAATTGTATCATGACTAATTACATTAGGATATGTATTATGCTGTTGAGAATCGTCTTTCGTCTTTGCAGAATAAAACATCTGCGCCAGATACATCAACGCTTCCTCGTTATTACTTGGTTCATAATTAGGTAAAGCAAGGAGTTCTTCCTCAACGTCCGTATCAGTCCAATCTATCTCGTCGCAACACTTTAGTTGTGACTTCCTTCCTATCTGAAGTATTTCTCCTGATACATTTGGCGATTCTTGCACCACCTCCCCATCTACTTTCTCTCCATTGACCTGGCGATCGCTGATTAAAATCAGTCTCTCAGTTTTCCGAAGTTTCCAATTGCCATTCCTATTCTCATCCCTATTCATCCTGTTCCAATTATTATTATTATTGAATCCATACCCGTTGTGGTCTCATATTTCCACTATTCCTACTTATGTAACTATTTCCATTTCGTCCAGCATTCAATCCCATTACCGATATACCCTTGCTACCATTACTAGTCTCTTCATTATTTGTCTTTTCAAAGTTATTCTGTCCTGACTCACGACGTCTTTCAGGGTAATTGTCATACATGAACTCAGCTTCTAACAAAATAGATTTGAAAGTTTCAACGTTATCGCCTCACGTCCTATCAGAGCTTGTTGATATTTCATTGGTAGTATTGTATCGCATATCTGTATCAATTCTCCATCACTATATGGACCGTCAAAACTTTGATTTCTTTTCGCCATATTCTCAAAGAATTTGACTGCGGTTTTCTTTCGCGAATTTTCAAATGAGACATTTTGCAATAGGCTGTACTTTATTCTCATTTGCGACTCAGGTGACCAACATCTAGCTCGAAACGAATCATGCGAATCGCAAGTTTCCGCGAATTTCTGCATGGTTTCGGCTGTACTTCTTTCCACGTGTGCAGAAATGAAATCTAGTTTGTTTTACAGGCCAGTGTGCTGGTATTCCTACTTTGAACTGATCAATAAATGTGTGAGGATGTAGACTGTTTGTGCCTCCCTTATAGTGCTGGTGTTTTCTCACTGTAAAGAAGTGGTTACCATCAAAACATCTTGCTTTGCTATCTGACATCATACCTTCTTTGATTTCAAAACTCGAATTCTGTCCTACGTTTGCATCAAATCTACGCAAACGTGTGTAATTGGGCTCATCCTCTGACACTTGTGTCGCAGAATCACTTGCAGGTTTCATTACGCAATATGAGTGCATAACACCCGCTGCCGGCTCTGTATCTTGTCTTATGAACGATTCTGGCTCGTGAGATGCTGTACTGTAACCATTCGATATTCGTCCCGCATGTTGTGGTGTTGCGTAATGTGTCGCTATCGCTTAGTCTGCGTATGTCGCGCTTTGTGCTTAACGTACGTAACCTTGCTGCAACCCACCTTCTCGTATTCCCGACTGACCTGCTATTCTCTCGTGAGCAAGTGGTCGCAAACCACATTGTTTCCTACTGTTACCGTATTGTTCTGGGATATACTGTTTTGAGCTAATTTCCCGATCTCTGTCTGCGGTTTCGGACTGACATTCACATGTGCCTTTCCATCTCACTTCACCCGTAATTTCGCGTTCTCGTTCTGTCGTATTATCGGTGGCTGTTGAATTTGCCGTCTTCACAGCATTATCTAACAACATTAAAGTGGATTCTGTCGTCGTTTGCGACGCCCCACTAACGCTTTCCGCGACTCCTTGATTTTATATTGACCACAAAACTTCCTTTCAGAACCGTTGAAATTTTTGATGTTCGTTTTTCTCTTGTATCTTTAAGATACGAGCATCGAATTTCTTTAATGCAACAGTCGTTGTTCTTTTGTGAGACATCGTTTAAGCAATGACATGTCTCGCTTTTGTCGACGCTCTGATGGCTAGCGCTTCCACCTGTTGTTTGAATTTTTTGACACTATGTTGCTTATTTTCACGTACCGTATTCATGTCTGCTTGAACACTATCAACGTCTGTTCTCATTTGTGTGTGCCCAAGCGTTTGAAGCGTAATTTGTGCTTCTTAAGCTTCAGTTCGGATTCGATCTAATTGATCTTGAATATTATCACGCGTTTTTTTGTATTTCTTTGTTAGTTTCTCTCAGCCCCAGTGCTATGCAACCTTCTAAATCTTTTTGCCCTTGAGTTATGCGCCCTCCTAAACACCGTGCTAATTATTTTTGTCCTTGGGATATGCGCCCTTCTAAACGCTTTTTTGATACTTGAGATTGTTGTAATAACTGCTGCAACATACCAAATATGTTGGCGTTTTCTACGCCTACATAATTTTCGCTTGTTGCCATTTGATGTAACCGTTCACTCTCGCGTTTTTCGTGAACTGTTTCCTTCTCTTCTCAATAGAGTGTAGGTGCACTAATATTCGTTCTTTCATGTGATTGCAAACCTTTCTGATTTAATATGATAACGTTCGGTTCTACATACTGTAAATTACTGTCAATGGATTCTACATCTGAATCACGTGTGTGGCCCACCACAAGGCGAGAGCTCTGTATGTTAATTTAATTCTCAAAATGCTTTTATATGACGTTACTCTCGCAACCGCGATTCTACTACATCACACAGTACGGCTTAGACCAACTGCTTCCTCGTTATAGGTGAATACTTATTTTTCTTGCCTGGGTCGCCGTTAGCCTCGTTAATGTAGTATCGCCATTTACCCACAGTCTCGGCTGTGTTTATTGTAAAAGATATTATATTGTACTCGCCTTATTTCTTTCTGTGCTGCAGTTGGGCTTTCTCTTGTAAATATTAATTGGGGTTTCCCAATGCCACTAGCCACGTGTGCTGGTCTCCCAAGTTGCATTCACTTTATCTCATTTACGCATGCCCCTGTTATAAGTGTAGATATTTTTTTGTTATTTGGTACGTGAGGGTTCATAATTACTTCCTTTTGACAATATACAATTATTTTGTGGGAATTTTATTCTGTATCGTACGTATGAAGCTTATGTAAGGTCCGAAAATGCGGACACGTTACAATGACAGCAATAACATTGTCACTGAGAAAACAAGAGAACTCCTTGTCGAGAAAACAAATTAAACTCTCAAGCATGTTTATGATTGGTCATTAAGCAATAAAGTGAAATTTAAAATAAAGAAAACTAATGCCAAGAATTTTAGTTTGAAGAGGAAAAATGACAATGTTAAATAAAATGTAGACAGTTTAACAAATGCAAAATTTCTAGGAATGAATATCGATTATCTGTTGAAGTGGTGTGAACTTGCAAACAGAATGTCATCAGCATGTTATGCCCTTAGAGTCCTATCATCAGTGTGTAACATGCAGTGTCTTTTAGTGACATATTATTCATATCTACACTCTACTCTTACTTATGGCATTCTTTTTTGGACAACAATCGCACAAAATATGAACACAATCTTCAAACTCCAGAAAAGAGCCAGAAGAATAATAACCAAAAATACTAGTCGAGCTCACTGAAAACATCTGTTCAAGATACTGGGGATTTTAACTGCGCCATGTGAATACATTTACCAGTCAGTTGTACACATCAAAAATAACATTGGTAATTACTGCACAAAAGGCTCTGTTCATGACCATGCGACAAGATACAGACTCAACTTAGATTTACCAGGAAAAAATAAACATAATACTCTAGACAGCATTTTCTACCAAGGAAAAAAACCGCACAATAAATTACAAAAGAGATTAAAGAAATTGCAAAAATATACTTATTTAAAAAGGCAGCTTAAAAGTACCTTTTATGCAATACATTTTACACGTTGAAGGATTTCTTGGATAAAACAGAGTAGGGGTTTGATGAAAAATGTTATACAAATAAATAATAGTAATAATGATTATAAAATATCCAACATTCCACATAAAACCTTTACATAGGTTTTTTTCCTTCTTTTTTTCCTTTCCAGAGATACTTACCCCACAAGATATGCATAGCAAAATACTAAAATCTCTTCCTCTTTCTGAGCTCAACATGTCACTCATTATGGAGGGATGCTGATTCAGTTTTTCAGGATATCAAATGAGAAGTTGAGTTACAGAAAATGGCTTAGAGATCACCAGAGTGTGTGTTTGTTTGTGTGTGTGTGTGTGTGTGTTTGTGTGTGTGTGTGTGTAGTGAGTGAAGTGTTATGAAACAATGTGACTGATAGTAATACATGGGTAAACAGTGTGGCATTACATTATCTAACAAATTATTTGTAAAAAAATATTGGTTACCAGGAGTAAACCTAATGATTGTCTCTATCTAGAGGTCTGTAAATATATGTGTATACGAATTAGCTTATTTTAAATTGGTCGTAACTTGTAAATACTTTGACATGTCCTATATTGTTGTACAAAGAGATCTACTGATGAATAAAGCTATTACTACTACTGCTACTACTACTACTACTACTACTACTGAGGTACAACATCCAGAGATTCAGATTCTTTTTACATACAGGCACTTCACTCTCCCTCATATTACGTTTACAATAATGTTAAGTTAGCTCTTGTCTCTAGGTGAATCAGTTCAATATCTGGACAGTGTTTTGAAGCTGACATATCGTCAAAAAATGGTCGTTATGGAGCGTTCAAGTTTTATAGGTACCGAAGACTTTTGTCTTCCACAACCTCCCTAGGTGTAGGAAAATAAATACAATCAATTATTTGTGGAGACGGCAGCAACGAATCTGTGTATTCAATAACGAGCTACATCTTTCATCCATTACGATATTAGGAACTATCTATTAACTGTGAATCATATGCATTGTACGTGAGAAAAAACAATGACGGCAACATTAAATTTAGTATCTGTATACAAATTTTATTTCAGCGACATATTTATAAATAACTATATACTGTTCATTCATTTTGGCTGTATTCGTTCACCAGTGTACAAGACGGATGCGTTGCGTATTAATACATGGCATATGGCAGATGTTCCTCTTTTTACCAGTTAAAATATTTAACGTTAATCGTCAGAAATACAACTCAACATCATCAGTTAAAATAAGTAACAGAAATTCAAGAATATGAGTCCTACAAATAAAATCTTGGAATTTGTGTGCTCAGGCAAAATATGGAACATAGATATATTCGCATCTTTATCTTGGTAAATCTAAAGTAACTGTGGACGTCTGTAGCTTCAATTGTGGCAAAGAACAGGTATTTGATTGCATCAGATACGTTTATTTTATTATTTCTGTCCCCACTCTTCCTCTGAGACCTCTATCCGACTAAATTTTATTAAAATGCGAGGAAATCGAATACCGCTTCGATCCTCGCGGCTCCGTGGCTTCGCTGGCGTGCAGATAATTTCTGCAGGGAAGGCTGGCCGCAACGCGCGACCGCGTACCAATAGAATTTAACAGTTTGCAAACTATGTTCCAAAAGTACCGAAAGATATTGTAGGCGACCACAAGGATTTTCGAAGTATGTACCATAAAACGAATGCTCAAATGAAAGTTTTTAGAAGAGTTAGACACCGAATAAAGCGAGTCTCTCAGGGGCCACAAATACTTTTCTCGGTGTGTAAACGCTCTGCTACACTTCACATTCAGGCGAAATATTTCATTTTGTTCTGCTGTGATGAAAGCAGCAGCATGTTATTGGTTTCTGTTCACCTCATGTCTGGGTACTCCCGGTGCACCGTGGGTTATGATCCCAGGTGTAATTTGAGATGTATTTGCCAAATGAAATGTCATAAGCATTAGAGTTTCTCTTTTTCGGTGTATCATCCGGTTTCAAACTGTTTCCACTGGAGACGAACAAAGGAAATTTTGAATTGTGAAGATGTATTTTGGATGCATATTGGTTCATTCGTTAAGTGTCAGATTATAGATTCAGATGATCCAGAGCTCGACATTCGGTCAGGCCTGGGATTTTCATCGGTCACTCGTCATTACTGTCACATCTTGAAATGTCTGTAAACGTGAAAAACGACTAACTGTCCAATACTTCAGAGGCCATTTTAAACTATAGATCCTTCTATTACTGTCCTGGTAAGGCAATTCGAAGGCCAGAGGGAAACAACAGCATACCACTTTCAGTATGAAAATGACTAGTAAAGGGATGTTTCCGAAGCAACCTTCGGGTTAATGGCATCATTATTAACTACGAAGCGCTATAACACTGATCACAATGATGTCCTAGGGAAAAGGCATCTTGTAGCGTAGAGCATCATTATAATCAGTGTTACACCTCAAATAGTAAGTATACCTATGGTAGACAACAGTAGACCTCAGAAACATAAACACCAAAATAGTTTCTTAGCGTCTGTCTAAGGGTTAGAATATAACCCGTTTCAGATAGTGGAATGCAATGTGGTATTTAATTTTCTCGCAGTTACAATGAAAACGAGCTATGTGGCACAATGATGACATGGGGTCAGTATCCGCGAGGACGGAGGGTCAATCTCCCGTCCGCCAACGCAGACTTTCATTTTTCACAAGCTCCATAAATCGCTTAAGACGAATGCCGGGATGGTTCCTTCGAAAGCCGATTCTACCCGCAGCCTCCCTATCCTAGATTTTGTTCGGTCTCTGATGACATAGCTGTTGTCGAGACGTTAAAAACAAGCGTCCTATTTATAAGTACAATATACTTAAGTTACTGTGAGAAGACGTGATAACCATTAAGAATATTTACTCCGCCTTTCAGTCACAACTAGACACCTATGAGAAAAGCTAATGACAGATTTCGAGCAAAATAGCAAAATTCTACTTGAAAGCGTGTCTGTGTTCTACTGAGTGTGGTCACTTGCTTTGTGAGCGTACACTGTCCAGACACATTGACCACCTGTCAAAAGCCTGCACAACCATATGTTGCAGCGCACACCACTGCTAGAAGTGCAGGAAGAGACTCAATGAAGTTCTGCAGGCTACCGACAGGGATGTACAACCATGCCGACTCTAGTACCGTGGCCGGTTCCCTAGATTTCACGGCTGAGGATCATTGATGCGAATGGCCCGATCGATGTGGCCCCACTGGATCTCTACTGGGTTGAAATCCGAAGAGTCTGATGGCCAGGGGAGTATTATGATCTCATCCTGGCGCTCTTCAAACCACGCTAGCTTTATGACACGTTGCACTGTTCTGCTGGTAGAGCCGTCGTGCCGAGGGAAGCCCATCTAGGGGTGAACATGGTTGTGTTGATCCTTTGCGCCTTCCAGAATGACGAGATCGCCCAGAAAACGCCAAGAAAGTATCCCCCAGACCATAGCGCTCCCTCCTCCGGCGTGGACTCTACCGATGCTTATTGTGGGGCGTTTGATGTAAGTTCGATGGTGCAAAAAACGTGATTCGTTGGGCGCTTGATTTAAGTTCGATGGCGCAAAAAATGTGATTCGTTTGAAAAGGCTACCTCTTGTTTATCAGTGGATGTACAGTTGCGTTATTGCAGTGGAAATTCCAGCCTTGGTTCCCGATAAACGGAAGTCAGCATGGATGTGTGAACCAGGCGCCCGCTGGTCAAGTCAATACGCAGCAACATTCGCTAAACGATCGTCGAGGAAACGCTGTTTGTAGCCGCTTGGTTCATCTGGGCGGATGTGTTGCTTAAGAATTGCTCGTCTATTCGCCCGCACACATCTTCAAAGCCATTGTTCACTTTTGTTAACTACAGGTCGTGGGAGCTTCGGCGTCGGTTTTGGATAACGCCATTTTACCATGCACGATATACATTAACCACAGTGGCAAGAGAACGGTTTACAAATTTAGCCGTTTCGGAAATGCTTCCACCCTTGGCCCGAAAGCGAACTATCATGCCTTTTGGGACGCCAGAGAAATCACTCAGTTTCCGCAAAACGATATCGGTAGCACTGTTCATCGTGTACCTCCGTCACTCTTTATATACCATCCACTGGTAAAGCTGGTTTTGTAAACCCTCGTCGCCAGTTTCGTAAAGGCCTCGTTGCTACCGCTGGGGAGACCGAGTTGTCACTGTTGTTACGGTAGGCCAAGTTTGTGAATTCGTGAAACGGCTTCTGTTGCAGTACACCGCTAAGAAATTTCTCCTTGCCACTATTATGGGAAAAAAATTGGTTCAAATGGCTCTGAGGAGTATGGGACTTGAACATCTGAGGTCATCAGTCCCCTAGAACTTAGAACTACTTAAACCTAACCAATCTAAGGACAGCACACACATCCATGCCCGAGGCAGGATTCGAACCAGCGACCGTAGCAGCAGGGCGGTTCCGGACTATTACGCAGCTATGTCCGAAGATCAGGTAACAGAACAGGAGAAGGGAGGTTCTACAACACTCCAACAAATTAGCAACAAAGTCACATAAATGAATTTAAAACGTTTACTTATCTTTGTGACTTGTTGAATAATGAAGTCTGCAACATAACACAAAAATCCGCTCAATGGCTGAGTGCAAATAATCGTAGGCGATCTTAACAGTACGTAGCAAATACAATTTACAGCAACTGCCTGTTGTCTTCTAATAGCTCACTAAACGACATTCCCTGTCTAAGTCAGCCCTGAACGATGACCTATAAGCAACGAAAGGTAGTGTGAGGAGGGCTATGCGAGAGGCGTTCAATGAATTCGAAAGTAAAGTTCTATGTACTGACTTGGGAGAAAATCCTAAGAAATTTTGGTCTTATGTCAGAGCGGTAGGTGGATCAAAACAAAATGTCCAGACACTCTGTGACCAAAATGGTACTGAAACAGAGGATGACAGACTAAAGGCCGAAATACTAAATGTCTTTTTCCTAAGTTCTTTCACAGAGGAAGACTGCACAGTAGTTCCTTCTCTATATTGTCGCACAGATGACAAAATGGTAGATATCGAAACAGACGACAGAGGGACAGAGAAACAATTAAAATCGCTCAAAAGAGGAAAGGCCTCTGGACCTGATGGGATACCAGTTCGATTTTACCCAGAGTACGCGAAGGAACTTGCCCCCCTTCTTGCAGCGGTGTACCGTAGGTCTCTAGAAGAGCGTAGCGTTCCAAAGGATTGGAAAATGGCACAGGTCATCCCCGTTTTCAAGAAGGGACGTCGAACAGATGTGCAGAACTATAGACCTATATCTCTAACGTCGATCAGTTGCAGAATTTTGGTACACGTATTGTGTTCGAGTATAATGACTTTTCTGGAGACGAAATCTACTGTGTAGGAATCAGCATGGGTTTCGAAAAAGACGGTCATTTGAAACTCAGCCCGCGCTATTCGTCCACGAGACTCAGAGGACCATAGACACGGGTTCACAGGTAGATGCCGTGTTTCTTGACTTCCGCAAGGCGTTCGATACAGTTTCCAACAGTCATTTAATGAACAAAGTAAGAGCATATGGACTATCAGACCAATTGTGTGATTGGATTGAAGAGTTCCTAGATAACAGAATGCAGCATGTCGTTCTCAATGGAGAGAAGTCTTCCGAAGTAAGAGTGATTTCAGGTGTGCCGCAGGGGAGTGTCATAGGACCGTTGCTACTCACAATATACATAAATGACATGGTGGATGACATCGGAAGTTCACTGAGGCTTTTTGCAGATGATGCTGTGGTGTATCGAGAGGTTGTAACAATGGAAAATTGTAATGAAGTGCATGGTGCAGGGAATGGCAATTGAATCTCAATGTAGACAAGTGTAATGTGCTGCGAATACACAGAAAGATAGATCCTTTATCATTTAGCTTCAAAATAGCAGGTCAGCAACTGGAAGCAGTTAATACCATAAATTATCTGGGAGTACGCATTAGGAGTGATTTAAAATGGAATGATCATATAATGTTGATTGTCGGTAAAGCAAATGCCAGACTGAGATTCATTGGAAGAATCCGAAGAAAATGCAATCCGAAAACAAAGGAAGTAAGTTACAGTACGCTTGTTAACCCACTGCTTGAATACTGCTCAGCAGTGTGGGATCCGTACCAGATAGGGTTGATAGAGGATACAGAGAAGATCCAACGGAGAGCAGCGCGCTTCGTTACAGGATCATTTAGTAATCGCGAAAGCGTTACGGAGATGATAGATCAACTCCAGTGGAAGACTCTGCAGGAGAGATGCTAAGTAGCTCGGTACGGGCTTTTGTTAAAGTTTCGAGAACACACCTTCACCGAAGAGTCAATCAGTATATTGCTCCCTCTACGTATATCTCGCGAAGAGACAATGAGGATAAAATCAGAGAGATTAGAGCCCACAGAGAGGCATACCGACAATCCTTCTTTCCACGAACAATACGAGACTGGAATAGAAGGGAGAACCGATAGAGGTACTCAAGGTACCCTCCGCCACACACCGTCAGGTGGCTTGCGGAGTATGGATGTGGATGTAGATGAAGTGGGTGAGAGCTGCTCTTCTGTCTTCTGAGCAGGCTTCTGTCCATTGTCGTCCAGTTATTGCCGGATTGTACTCGTCCAGCAATTTTTCCGAGGCGATGTCGATATGTTCATCCTTAGCGCCGCCGGTGGGGCTGGTGGAACTCGTGAGTCTCTATGGTACTGGCACCAGCTCGCATCGTTGCGCCTGTGGTGCTTTTGTCCTGGCTGTGTCTTGTGCGGACGACACAGCAGCTTCATCTGCCGTCTGTGAGTGATTGTTGCACACTGACGTGAACACAGGTAGTGGATCGTATAATACGGATAAGAGGAACTATTAATGGTGGTAAACTAGATTCCCACTGAGTAAATTTAATCTCCAGTGTTAAAGCATTCAACGACACAACATCGAGCGGGGTGGCAAAGTCGTTAGCAGATGCAGCTTGTATCAAAGAGAAATATTATTGAAGTTTCCGTCTCGCCATTCAATTTCTGTGGTTTTCCTCATTTGAGTAAAGGGATGATCGATTTCCTAATACACGCTTGTCTATTTCCGTTGATAGAACATTAAACTACAATCTCTCGTCCTTCTTCATTTCCTCTTCGTTTTGTCTTTCTTCCTTCTACCATCGTTTTTCATTGATTCTCTCTTTCTTCTTCCCGTCCTCCTTTCTTCGATATTAGTACGGTATTTTTCATTTTATACACGTTCATACACTTTTTTATCCGGTCGTAGTAAGAAAATTTAAGTGTTTCTAACTTCGAAATTAACCGATAATCATGAAACGTAAGCAATTATCTAGAAGCAAATTTATTGCGACGGTTTACTAATTTTTCGTGTGTTTTTTACTGATACTCCAGCGACTGGTATGCAGAAATGTACGTACGTGCAGATCAACTTGACAAATTAAAAGTCATGTCTACTATTTCTATATCCCACAAAATACCTCCCCTACACCCATCTGAATAAGTGCACGTGGGAGAGGGTGTGTGGTAGAGAATAGCGTACCCAGTGACTGAGTTTTACTTCGGAATAAATTCTTCTTTTCTGCTGCTGTCTGTGCACTATTCATAAACGGCATGAGGGATTACTAGCGTGTACAGACTGTGGCTCGCATTCCGACCCTTGCTTTCTTCAAATATTGCTGTTACAGATGGAGACCACCAAGCACGAATTTCAAGCACGGACTGCAGTGATCCACGTACCCTATGGTCAAGAAGTGGTTGCCGTAGAAAACATACGTCCGAGCCTCTCATTTCCCCATTTCTAGTTTACTGACACCGCGGTAGTTAGTACAGAAGAATTAAAACCTATTTTATTATTTTTCTGGGTCCACAAAACAGGAAATGAAAATTTCTAGTCCACGTGCTGTTTCATGTGCTCAGTGATATGGGCGTAGCACTCCTTAGTAGAATGCGTTTATATAAGGGTAATACACGTTAAACAACCGCTGCTTAAATAGGCCGGAGTACGATTGCAACAGTATTCCCAATGAGATCGAAGAGCGTTTAGCATTTGATGCTTCATATTTGCTTTTATCCAGTAGGAAATACACGTGATGGCGATCGCAATCTGCATTGGTAACGAAATCATGTTCCATTCAACTGCACTGAACGACAGCTGTGCATACATAACTAAGTTTCGCCGTACAGCGCTAACAAATTCTGATGCTTTATGAATGCCGCGTGACAGTCATACGCTCTGAAAGCAAATAATATTTATCATCTGGACGTGGCTTCGGTCCTTTACTTTTGTTCGTGCTGCAGGGCTGTTTAAATACGTAGTAGGTTAAGTATCTCGAGACTTACTAATAGCTTGAAAGACGGAACCTTGGGCACCAAAGCCAATGCTCCTACTGACTGAGACAATTTTTGCGAGCATTACTGCAGCACTGCTTCGTAAGTTCTGTTAATGTTACCCTTTTAAAAGGATTGTGATTGATCTTCACGGTGCATCTAATGGGGTGGGGTATTGGATTGTGCAATTCTTTTACTGGCATACCTTTGTATCAAACAGACAATCGAAACCAATAAAGGGAGAAGAAACAGCTTTCCTCAGATTATAGTAAACGTATGTCACAAAATAAACTATTGCCGCCCATGCAAACAGAAAAAATTATTTGAGAACGAATCGTATTGGAATTTAAACGCCAGTAGATACAAAATTGATTTCCTCTATAACAGAACGCTTAATAAAAATGGAAACATACGAGAACATACTAGTTATATCAGCCGTTTACTACCTCCTTGAATTCGTCTGTTAGTGAGATAAAATCAAGCAATAAACTTTGTCACACAATGTGGGCACTTTTGACCAAATCTGTATTATACGCAGACACTCGGATCGTAACGTATTATTATGAGAATGTTAACTGAATGTTGAACCGCAGAGTAACAGACAAGTGGCGGCCTTCAATCTGTTGTCATTGAAAATATGTAACACAATCTAGAAAACAAGTGATTAACTGTTTAAATGACAACTTCCTCTTTGAGCATCATTCGGAAGTATTTGTGAATTGGCCCTATCGAAGGAACTCCTTACCGACCTTGTGACCTGCAAGGGATCACGTTGCATAGCATCCACTGCCGTTCGTGGTGGTCGCACGCCCTGTCAAGAACCACGTCACACTTTTGTACTATTCTGTGGACCGTCATAAATCACGTTGACTTTAGTGTATTTATTGTCTTCCTGTTCGTCTCGTTGCTATTTCATTCCCTTACCTTCTGTGCCATACTGTTTCAGTTGTCTCTTTGAATGGTTCCAGTTGCTACTTGTCACTGACAATCGTGCGAAAGTGGCTGTCGTCCTTAATTTTTGTACAGCACTGCAAATGAATTGATAAGGTGAAAAATGGGGCTCTCTGTAGAACCACCGAGGAGAGAAATATGTGCCAAACACTGACTAGAGCAAGGGAAAATACGACATGACAAGTGTTAAGACATTGTTCCGTTCTTTTTTCAATAGAATACACAATGAGGGCCTGTCTGCTGTAACGTGAGATCTGCACGTTATCGAGACCTCCTGGTAAAGCTTTGAAAACCACTGTTTTCATTCAAGATGGGACAACATGTCATGTCACTCGCTCAGTGAAAGATCTGATTGATGGAACCTTTCACGAACATCTCCAGAGGTTTCGCAGATAAGCGCCTGAAACACTTTTGGCTCTGGATATATCTAGAAGAACGCGTTTACCAGGGACACGTTCGGGCTCTGCCTAATTTGACGGGCACCGTAAAGGAATATATTCCTCATATTCCACCAGAAATGCTGCGAGCAACTGCTCATCACGTCATTTTACGACCATCTTGCCCATATTGAACAAATTGTGTTGATCACGTTGTTTTACGAATGCATCACCTCACCGACGACTCCCGTGCTCATACTCAACAAAGTGTGGAAGCAGTGGTTTATAATAAAATCAGTATTATGCCTTCCTGGTGTGTGTGACCTTCTGTGCCCAACTACTGCTCGTAAACCATAATGTATACAAACATATCTATACGTCTTTCTTGCATTCATAGTGCCAAACGTGTACCTTTTAGCAAAACCTAGAACTGATTTTTCGCAGCGTCAGTCGATCCTGCATTAACGCTTGAATATCTATCAACTTTCGCTGGCATAAATACATTAAACAAATAGCTTCAGACGATTGGTGCAATTGCGACCATGAAGTGAAGAGGTTGTGTAGGGCCGCTTAAAGCTCCTCCCCCCCTCCCCTTATTCATCCCCCGCTCCAGAAATCCCCAGAAAAAAGGTCGGATGGTAAATGTACTAAACACTGAAATGCGACATGATGCTTGTTAAGGGAAGGAAGGAGGTCCCAGGAGAAGCGCTTGTCAGTACAAAATGGTCTAACGTGTTTGAAATTCTGAGAAATCTTCAGCTTATACAGGCAGTTAAGAGCAGTGAGAATAATAAATTTTTGTTAATAGGATAGTATGAAATAACTGTCATTCCTTAATGTATCAATAATTCTACAAATGGACAAAAATAATGAAGACTTAGATCACATATTGAATGGAAGGCAGATCACACGTAAAATGGTTTCAGAAAGACAAAGATGATGATGAGAAGTAGAAACAAAAACAATGACACTATCAACGTCAAATTTTCATTTGTCTTGGGTGAACCAAAAGGCATACATTCCATTTATCTTAGAAGAAACTCTAAGTACGAGTAGTACAGTGTAACGAAGAAACATAGAAGAATAAGACTGGCTGATAAGAAGAAAGACCCTTTTTTCACATAAAAGTATTGTGGAACTAAATATTTTCTATTAACTGAGTGGCATATTCTCGAAATTGTGATTTTTGGACACGTCATTGCACAAAGTTGAAGTTGCCCCTGTAGAAATTAAGAAAAAACTGGAAGCACAGGAAATTTGGCGCTACTGAAGAATGTTAAAACTTAAGGACATAAATGAAATACCAACTGAGAGAGCATAATGCAGAGTGGGCGACAGTAAAACTAACCACTCCAACTGACACAAGTTAACAGACTATTCTAACACTTGTAACTCAATGGTCCTTTTGTAGAGAAAATTCTGGGTCAGAAATACACTCCTGGAAATGGAAGAAAGAACACATTGACACCGGTGTGTCAGACCCACCATACTTGCTCCGGACACTGCGAGAGGGCTGTACAAGCAATGATCACACGCACGGCACAGCGGACACACTAGGAACCGCGGTGTTGGCCGTCGAATGGCGCTAGCTGCGCAGCATTTGTGCACCGCCGCCGTCAGTGTCAGCCAGTTTGCCGTGGCATACGGAGCTCCATCGCAGTCTTTAACACTGGTAGCACGCCGCGACAGCGTGGACGTGAACCGTATGTGCAGTTGACGGACTTTGAGCGAGGGCGTATAGTGGGCATGCGGGAGGCCGGGTGGACGTACCGCCGAATTGCTCAACACGTGGGGCGTGAGGTCTCCACAGTACATCGATGTTGTCGCCAGTGGTCGGCGGAAGGTGCACGTGCCCGTCGACCTGGGACCGGACCACAGCGACGCACGGATGCACGCCAAGACCGTAGAATCCTACGCAGTGCCGTAGGGGACCGCACCGCCACTTCCCAGCAAATTAGGGACGCTGTTGCTCCTGGGGTATCGGCGAGACCCTTCGCAACCGTCTCCATGAAGCTGGGCTATGGTCCCGCACACCGTTAGGCCGTCTTCCGCTCACGCCCCAACATCGTGCAGCCCGCCTCCAGTGGTGTCGCGACAGGCGTCAATGGAGGGACGAATGGAAACGTGTCGTCTTCAGTGATGAGAGTCGCTTCTGCCTTGATGCCAATGATGGTCGTATGCGTGTTTGGCGCCGTGCAGGTGAGCGCCACAATCAGGACTGCATACGACCGAGGCACACAGGGCCAACACCCGGCATCATGGTGTGGGGAGCGATCTCCTACACTGGCCGTACACCACTGGTGATCGTCGAGGGGACACTGAATAGTGCACGGTACATCCAAACCGTCATCGAACCCATCGTTCTACCATTCCTAGACCGGCAAGGGAACTTGCTGTTCCAACAGGACAATGCACGTCCGCATGTATCCCGTGCCACCCAACGTGCTCTAGAAGGTGTAAGTCAACTACCCTGGCCAGCAAGATCTCCGGATCTGTCCCCCATTGAGCATGTTTGGGACTGGATGAAGCGTCGTCTCACGCGGTCTGCACGTCCAGCACGAACGCTGGTCCAACTGAGGCGCCAGGTGGAAATGGCATGGCAAGCCGTTCCACAGGACTACATCCAGCATCTCTACGATCGTCTCCATGGGAGAATAGCAGCCTGCATTGCTGCGAAAGGTGGATATACACTGTACTAGTGCCGACATTGTGCATGCTCTGTTGCCTGTGTCTATGTGCCTGTGGTTCTGTCAGTGTGATCATGTGATGTATCTGACCCCAGGAATGTGTCAATAAAGTTTCCCCTTCCTGGGACAATGAATTCACGGTGTTCTTATTTCAATTTCCAGGAGTGTATATTACAGTATGTTACAGAGGGAGGAGTATATTGAGGTAATTGTAAGTAATATCCATGTAAAGACGACAAGAAAATAGAAAGATGTGGATGATGAGCTGAAACAAGTAATGACTTTGAAAAAAGAATGGATGAGCAGAAGGCATTAGTACGGCTGTGAAAAGGTGACGTATCACCAACCGTTAGGAGTGGCAACAGTAATGTTACATTCAGCCCCCCTCGTTATAATCGACCATCACTAGTCTGTGTAATTAGTCTGAACATATGGCACTACCCGTGATAAGACATAGGCACTGAGCTAGGAAAACTAATTTCCTTATACTGCCAGACATTATGAAGAGAGAACGAATAACACATGTGAATCAGCTTGTTGATTCTCGACACGATACTTACAAAGGACATATGCACCATACCAGCAATAACTCTTAAACAACTACCTCACTTTTGAACTGGTGTAAGTCACCCAATGGTTGTTTCACAAAATACACTCTCACTGAAGTGAAGTTTGGTTGTATCACATTTCACCATGGTAGCTACAGTTTCATACAATTCCGAAGTTCCAATAGCGCGTACCACCGGTTTGGCCTGCAGAGTTACACAGTATTCCATGTCGCTCCTAAGCATTTCAATCCATAAGCTGTGCCTAATTCTCCCTTGTGAGTGTGTGAATTTCTCAAAGAATAATTTTGAGCCCCGCACGTACTTTTTCAGATGTTTACGTATCTGTGTCGTCTGGATAATTTGAGTGTTTGCTTCATGTGCAGTCGTGTAGTGTGCTACTACGCCTGATGTCCGAAGCGAATGGGAGGACGTAGAATCTAGTGAGCGCATTTATCCATCAACTGAAGTTGGTAGCCACGGCGATTAAAGATGATATCTGTTATTCGTCTCACTGTCAACTATGAAACATGTCATCGCCCCTTGAGGCATGGCGTGAGATCGGCGGTTCAACAAATGTTGGTGACCCATAGTGCAGTGATTCGTAACACGCATGAACGACTCACCTTTCCTTCACATACTCATTCGTCAGTAAAACCTTGTCCCACTTTCTTTTGTGTAACACTGCCACGAACATATTGACGACAGTGCAATAGTACTCTTATCCACATCCCTCTCTGCAACAGGCCAATATTACGTGTTGCTTCAGTAGCAAATTACGGTGCAGGCGGTCAAGTGTTTCATTCAGCGCAATAAATGACGAATCACAAGTTGGCTTCTGGTCAGACGAGTACAGAGTGATGTCAACAGCAGCAGTAAATGGTAGAACTTGGGTAGGATTCGTTATGAATAGGAAGGAACAGTTCAGAGACGAGGTTATTCTCGACAGCAATCCAGCACCGACAACGACAGTTCAGGTATACATGCCGACGTCGCAAGCGGTAGATGAAGAGACAGAGTAAGTGTATGAGGATACTGAACGTTTAATTCAGACATACAGGTAGATGACAATCTAATAGTCATGACGACGACTGGAATGAGGTTGTAGGGCAAGAAGCGTAAGAAAGCGTTACGGGAGAATATGGGCTTGGTAACAGGAATGAGTGAGTAGAAACCATACTTGGAGTCTGCAATAAATTTCAGCTAGTAATAGCGAATACTCTGTTCAAGAGTCACAAAACGAGGAAGTATACTTTGGAAAAGCAGGGAGATAGTAGAAAATTTTATTTAAATTACATCATGGTAAGACAGAGGCTTCCAAAGAGCAGGCTGAAGTTTAACAGACTAATCAGGAAGGATTAATGAGCAAAGCAGTTTGATACGGAACTAGTAACAAATGAAGAGATGTGCTTGAAGTTCTCAGAGACTGTAGATACTGCTATGAGGAAAGGTTCAGTAAGCAGTTCAGTTAGAGAGGAATTGACAACTCTAAAAAGGGCAGTCACAGAAGACTGAAATAATAATATAACTACAAAGAAGATAATTCCGACGGAACCAAGGGGGAAAAAAAAGAAATACGTCAGTCGATCGATGAAATAAGGAAGTACAATGGTAGGGACGTTCAGTCACTTACGAAAAAATGTGAAGAAATCGAAAAAGAAACTATTGTCGGAAGGACAGCCAGCATGTATAAAATTCAATTAAGCCTTCGGTGAAAATAAAAGCAAGGGTGGCAACATTAAGAATACACTGTGTAATGCAGAGGAGAGCGCGGACAAGTGGAAAGAGTAAATTGAAATCTTCTGTGAGAGGGAAGTATCTCTGATGATATGACAGCAGTCTATTTGGAAGAGATAGGTGATCCAGTGCTAGTAACAGAATTTACAACAGCTTCGGAATAAGGCAGAATGGATAGATAATATATCATCTGAATTTTTAAAACCACTGGCAATAAAAATATTACTCACGTTGTTGGGTAGAGTGTATGAGTCTGGAGATAAACCATCTGACTTTCGGAAATACATCATCCACGCAATTCCGAAGACTGCAGGAGGTGACGAGTGCAAGATCATCGTACAGTCAACTTAACAACTGAAGAATCCAAATTTCTGTCAAGAATAATATACAGGGCGTTACAAAAAGGTACGGCCAAACTTTCAGGAAACATTCCTCACACACAAATAAAGAAAAGATGTTATGTGGACATGTGTCCGGAAACGCTTAATTTCCATGTTAGAGCTCATTTTAGTTTTGTCAGTATGTACTGTACTTCCTCGATTCACCGCCACGCGTGTGGGCTGACGAGAATCCACACGCAATTGTGCAATCACGTCATCAACACAGATTTTCTGTGAACGTTTGGGCAGGCATTGTTGGTGATGTCTTGATTGGGCCCCATGTTCTTCCACCTAAGCTCAATAGAGCACGTTATCATGATTTCATACGGGATAGTCTACCAGTGCTGCTAGAACATGTACCTTTACAAGTACGACACAACATGTGGTTCATGCACGATGGAGCTCCTGCACATTTCAGTCGAAGTGTTTGTACTCTTCTCAACAGATTCGGTGACCGATGAATTGGTAGAGGCGGACCAATTCTATGGCCTCCACGTTCTCCTGACCTCAACCCTCTTGACTTTTATGGGGGCATTTGAAAGCTCTTGTCTACGCAACCCCGGTACCAAATGCAGCGACTCTCCGTGCTCGTATTGTGGACGGCTGTGATACAATACGCCATTCTCCAGGGCTGCATCAGCGCATCAGGGATTCCATGCGACGGAGGGTGGATGCATGTATCCTCACTAACGGAGGACATTTTGAACATTTCCTGTAACAAAGTGTTTGAAGTCACGCTGGTACGTTGTGTTGCTGTGTGTTTCCATTCCATGATTAATATGATTTGAAGAGAAGTAATAAAATGAGCTCTAACATGGAAAGTAAACGTTTCCGGACACATGTCCACATAACATATTTTCTTTCTTTAAGTGTGAGGAATGTTTGTTGAGAGTTTGGTCTTACCTTTTTGTAACACCCTGTATAAGAGAATGGAACAGAATGTTGAGAACGGGTTAGAAGAGGATCAGTTTGGCTTTAGGAAAGGTAAAGGCTGACAGTGGCGGCTGATAATGGAAGCATGACTAAAGACAAATCAAGACACTTTCAAAGGATTTATTCAAGTGCAAAAAGCGTTTGACAGTGTCTAGTGGTTCGATATCCTGAGGAAAATACGGGTAAGTTCTAAGTAAAGAAGGGTAATACACAAAATGTACAAGAGCCAAGAAGGAACAATAACTATGGAAGGCCAACAACGTAGGGCTCGGATCAAAGAATGGAAGACCGGGATGTAATCTTTCGCTCCTTTTACTTAATCTGTTCATCGAAGAAGTAATGACAGAAATAAAATGAAGGTTCAAGAACGTAATTAAAATTCAAGATTCTCTGATGACATTCCTTTTCTCAGTGAAGGTGAAGAGGAATTACAGGATCTGCTGAGTGGAATGAACATTTGAGGACAGAATACGGATTTTCATTGAGAAAAATGACTAAAGTAATTAAACGTAGCATAAATGAGAACAGCTAAAAACTTATCAGGATTGGTGATCACGAAGCAGATGAATTCTTATTCCTAGACAGCAAAATAGCCCTGACAGACGGATCAAGGAGGACACAAAAAACGGACTAGTACTGGCATAAAGGGCAGTTCTGGCCAAGAGAATTCTACTAGTATCAAACATGGGCCTTACTTTGAGGAAGAAATTTCTGAGAATGTACATTTGGAGCACAGCATTCTGTGGCAGTGAAACATGGACCGTGGGAAAACCGGAACAGAATAGACTCGAAACATTTGAGATGTGGTGCCACAGAAATGTGTTGAAAATTAGGCGGACTGATAAGGTAAAGGACGGGGAGGTTCTCCAGAAAATAAATGAGGAAACGCTCTGACGCGAAGAAGGGACAGGATGGTAGGACATCTGTTAAGACATCATCAACTAGCTTCCATGGTACAGATTCAGTTATCGATGGTATAAACTGTACAGGAGAACAGGGATCGGAATACATCCAGCAAATAACTGAGGACTTGCGAGTGGTACAGGAGAGGAATTCTTGGCGCACCGCAAATAAATAAATAAATAAAATAAATTAGAAGACGGCTGAAAAAACACCTAAGCGCTGCTGACCAACTAAGCTGATTCAAATATGACAACAAAGAAGAAGTCGCAAATCATTGTCAACAGAAAGGATTATTTTTGCTGCTGGATCGGCATACCAAGGTGTTGCTGTGTATCAATGCTCAATTATCATTCAAACTGAAGCATGAATAGGAAATAATGCGGCGAGTGAAGAATTAAGATCATCACATCTGGGTGTAGCAGTCTCGCAGTAACAGATACAGCCGAATTTGGGTACAAATACTTTACATGTGACACTTCCATTTCCTTCTGTCGAGTGCACTGTTTCTCCGTCTTGTTTTGCTATTCGTCGTAGCTACGTCGACCCTGATGTTTTGCGGCACTTAATTCTGGGGCTTCATCATACTCTTGTTCCCTCTAATCTTCTGCGGACTGCTACTCTCGGTATTCTGTCCTCCGTCATTCCTGTTTTATTGGCTGTCAAGCTCAACCTTCTCTTCATTATCTCTCTGACGATGTTACTATGTTCGTACAGCTCTCTTGTATCTTCTTTTATTCACATCCTCCTTTGCTTGCTATTTTCATCAGATGCAGGTCCAAAAATTTTCCTTCGTACTTTTTATTTAAATATGAAGAGTTTTTCTCCATCCTCCTTTCTAAACATCAGTGCTTAACATCCTCATAATGTTACCGGTATGATAGTCAACTGTTACATACGGATTTTGACGTTAATGCCAAGTGACTTTTTATTTAAGATATCGATAGTAATAAAAACTGTTTTGTTGGATGCTGCTTGATAGACACCTATTTCTATACCGTTTCTATTGTTCGTACTAAAAAAATTCCGTAAGTGTATGAAATGGTTAACTATCTTGAAAGTGAATCCATCTGCAGCCATAGCTTCATCACTTCGGATTTTCTTACTCTCGACTAGATATTCTCTCATTTCTTCACTAACACGCACTTCAACTGCAGAGGGATACGTTCTCCATCAAGCAAGATCGTAATTGCTGCTGCGCGACTCATTACTAGTTTGCTAAGTTGTAGTACGTATGTAAAATAGCTGTTCAGTTCTGAGTCATTAACCAGTTTCCGTGTTGTCATGGTCCAAGCAAGCATTCTTTCAACAGATACTGTGTTACAATTTTTTGATATGCAATGGCTGGTGGCCGACACTGATTTAGAGCAGAAATCAAACCACCATTGTATTTTGAGACTCACGTAATGTAAGCGTCTTTTTTATTAATACGAGATTTATATCACATGTCCTTATGCTAATACTGAAAAATAATCTTGAAACATGTAAGGTGTGTAAGCGTAGTTAAATCCAGCGATGATAACGAAGCAGCTCATTAGCGGTTAGTACAAGGCGACATTTCTGTCTGTACGGGAAATGCAACAACGTACATGTAATACTGAGACGAATCAAAAAGTTTAGTATCACATTTAAGTCTCATCGCGACTTTTCTTTAACTCCAAAACAACAAATCGATAGAATGTAAAACTAATGCATGCGCTATATGATCACATTTGAAGTATTTATTGAATTTGTTTCATGAAAACGAAACACATTGGTCACATAATGACAGGTATTTCTCAATAGTGAACAAGGCGAAAGGGATTCGTAAATTTTGGAAACAATGTACTTCCTCTGGACACAGTCATCAGTGTTGCTTGGTGAGTGCCGTCGACCGAACTTGTCTACTGTCCGCCAGTATAAACCAAAGAACCCCCCCCCCCCCCCTGGCTCCTTGTTTCGACATTCACGCTCGGTTGTTCATACATGGCTCGAAAGGCTGTTCCAGCACACAAATAAATTTATCGTAAAAAAAAGAAAATGGAGAGGAATTCTAGAGTGCTGCATTTCCGTACCCTACACATGAAAAAGTCACCCTGCATAATATACAGTACTTTGTACTGCCAAACACAGATGTTACAAATACCAGCTCGGAAACCTCGAGATGTACTAATTAATGTTTTTGTCGCACGCCAGCCAGAATGGGTACAGTTTATGGTGGTTCCTCGTGCATACAAGTTTGTTGGCTCCCCATCTCCTCAGCAGGAATGGCATATAACCTTACACTTAAAGCATGACAAAGTGATGAACAAATTGCAAATGGTTGTCATTCATTACTTTCTCTTCTGATAAGGGTAAATAGCGATTTGACCATTCGACTGCAGTATTTCCTAATACTTTGGCTATCGGATGTTCATCGTAGATGGTCACCAAATTCGACAATAGTTCCGGGAAAGAGAAAGATAAATAATCTAAGCGTATCATTTGCTGTGAACGAAAAACATATTAGCCCGACCAATCTACATCTGCTTCTTTACAACATAGTAGAATATATGCCGTACTGTTCCACGTTGCTTACCAAACGTAATATCATTGCAAGATTACGTTTTTCCAGGAACACTGCCAGAAATGAAAAAACTGTAACAAACACAGACTATCGGTTCTTAGTGGTAGCTCCAATACACTTATGTAGCGACTTGGGAGTACTATTTAACATAAAGCATGTGTGTTAGCATTTTCAGTCGTGATTTTAGCTTCTGAAACATTATAGTTCCATCGCTGCGGTCGTGTGCCTCAGAAGACAGGATAATGCAGAGCCGGACGAGAAACTCAGTAGCATCCCTTGGAGGCGAAAGGCCGTCTTCAGTGGCAAAGGACCGCGAAATACGCCGGGGAGCTTGCGTCGCCTCCATAACATGCTATCGGCAAAGAGATCTCCCTCCTGTGATCAACGTTGCAAACCTCTACACAGAGGATCTCGTTAAAGGGAATGGAACTCGTGGCGTCATAAGGAAATTAAATTCTACCAGAGAAGTACCCTTAGAGCCACGAAAACCGGAGATCACCAGAAGCTGATGTCCTTGCTCATTTGGACGCTGCAGTTCACCGTCTTTGTGGATTAGACTGTAAACGCTTCAGCTCCTGATTTGTATCAGTTTATTTTGTCTCGCATTCATTTCATCTTAGTTGTGATTATTATACTTCGTTACGCCAATTTCATAACTTTTTCTGCTTTCTCTCAATCCATATTCATCAGTTTTAGCTGTCTGTATCTCAGCTTCACAAATATATACTTCAATGTTTACGTTGTCTATTCTTCCTCTTCAAGAGTTTATCATAGCTCTACTATGGCTATGATAGGGAAATTTATACGTCTCCGTCACCTCGTTATAATGGAATAAGCCCTTGATATCACTAATACAGTTCTACAAAAGACAGTTAATAGGACGTCAGGCGCAACTATTGAGGCGCATGTGTAACATTGCTTCAGAGAGGTTTTATCGAGTTTTTGTGTTTTTAAACTCGTACTAAACGTAAACCAGAGGAGGTTTTTATTCATTTTACACGTTCATGTATTGTTTCTTTTCAGGAAACCATTCCAAATATTATGAGGAAAATTAGAAAATAAGTTCGCACCTGCGTGTTTCGATTCGGGTCCGCAATCCATTTACGAAACTGACATAAGAAGTATCGGAAGATTAGACACGCTGTAGTCACAACGTCTATTACTTGCGTAGCTAATAATACGTTTTTATTTTAACCTCAACTTCAAACACTGATGCGCTTGATATGGTAAAAGATTGAATAGTTTTATTGTAGGGCAGAGCGTTGTTCTTCGGAACACTTTCCAGACTTTCGTTTCTAATCGGCCCTACAAACAGAACTATGAAATATTTGCTTACTCCATTTTTAAACTATGGCTTTCACTTTATGTGTGCGGCAGTCTTCTTCTGAAATTACAGAAGGTTACTCCGGAAAGTGAAGGCTCTTCCAAAAGTGAAAACCTGTTTCATGGTACGATGCGATTATTTCCCTAGAAAGAAATATTCTATTTCAATTTAAAAGCGTTGCAATCGAGAAACTCTGGTCAATATTGCACTTAACCGTCTATCTAATACATTATCGCTCTACTGCACACCAACAAGTCAAATTACGTCAAGCAGAATGTTATCAAAGTACCAATTTCAAGATACATATGCACTGAAATAGAGGCTATTGAAACTAACACAAATTTCCATATTCAAGACAGGTAAAATTGTCAACACATGAAAAAAATTCAGTTGAGTTGCAAGTATCATTTGTTCCATTGTAAAAGAGCAAGGTACAACCAACAAACTGACCACATATTATATAAACATTTATAAATATATTTAGAATATGGCTATTATCACATCAAACAAGTTTAAGCTTTCCCAGAATGAGATTTTCACTCTGTAGTGGAGTGTGTGCTGATATGAAACTTGCTTGCGGATTAAAACTGTTTGCCGGACCGGAACTCGAACTCTGGACCCTTGCCTTTCGCAGAGAAGTGCTCTACCACCTGAGCTACCCAACCACGACACACGACGTGTCCTCACAGCTTCAATTATGCCAGTACTTCGTCTCCTACCTTCCACACTTCATAGAAGCTCATCTGCAAACCTTGCAGAACAGTTCTGCTGTGAGGACGCGTCGAGAGCTGTGCTTGGGTAGCTCAGCTGCTAGAGCACTTGCCCGCGAAAGGCGAAGGTCACGAGTTCGAGTCTCGGCCCGGCACACAGTTGTAATCTACCAGTAAGTTTAAAGAAGAAACTTTGTTTTCCTTAACAGTACGTCTGCACACACGTAACACGGCGAAAAATATTAAATTAATTAAATTTTCCGTATTTACAAAGCAGAGAAAGTCATAGACAGATATCCAAATGCCGAATTTATTCAGCTGACTTCTTTGTTGCAATCATAAAGTCCTCCCGATCGCCAGGAAATGACAGCTTTACCCACACACGTATGACATGCTAAACAGTTTTTCGTTCTTCACGGCAGTCACAGCTTGGCGGTTTGTTAATCATCATTTGTTCACTGAGTCAGCACAACTTCCACTATTTATCATTATTCTGTCGAACGCTGACTAGACCGTGCGGCAGTCTTCAGAATCTTATGGATGGATGAGATGCCGGACATCTTAAGCTTCTGTGGTAGCACTGTTCTGTCACATTTCTGTTCATCGGTCTGTTATTGTTTCTTCGTTGTCCAGCAAAACTTTTACTTTTTGCATTTTGTGGAGGTGCAAAAAAGGATGTCAGGTTTTACTAAGTACAAAAGTGTCCTCATGTAAAGGGAAATAAAGATTAACAGCTATTATTATCATCTCTCGCTTGAGAGCAGATTCTCGACTCTGAAATGGGGGAGTTATATGCCTGAAAACTGGCCTCTAGAAAGTTGGAAGTATTTCTGATTGATCCTACTGTTATGCACATAGTCTGGTGGAGCTGCATGTCGGCGCGTCTGGTGTATGGGCTGTTGATGCGGATTGCAGAGCAGTGTTCTGCCACAAGGTACGCGAGTCCACCAGGAGATGTTCTTATTGTAGGAGCTGATGTTCCCCATGCCGTACAACAAAGTTTGTGCAAGAAGTTATTTCTTGACTTCTTCTGGGAGGTAGTGTCCAGCAAGTGCTCTTTAAAGTCGAACGTTCTGTGAAAACTGCCCCCAAGATAACCTGGGTTTCTGATATCCCTCAACTCTTTCTCTTCAAATCTACATTTATTTCCTTGTTGTCGAGGTTGTTGTTCAGGTGGAACTACTGATCTCTATTTGGGTAGCACTTTTCTGTAGCCTCCAGTTCCGAAAGTATTTGTCAAACAATTTGTAGATTTTCGGTCAAGACAGAATCAATAATAATCAGGTTTTCGTGGCTCGTAGCAAAATCCCAATCGCTTGCATATCTAAAATTCCAAGGTGTTGCCTTAGGCATTTCGTTGTATATAGATGAAACAGGAGATGGGGCTAGCACTCACCACTGTGGAAGGCCATTTTTAAACTCCATTACGGGAATCATCATTTCTCCAATGAGAAGTCGGAAGTTCCTATGGCATAACAGAGGATTCATGAATTTTCCAGTTTTAACAGATATTTGTGAAAATTTGAATACTACCCCTGACTCCACACAGTATCTTAAGCAGATGTTAGATCTATAAAGAGAGTTGAGATCTTTTGTTTGTTTTTGAAAAATATCTTCATTAAAGGATTTCAGTGAGAGAACCTGGTAGGAGCAACTGCGGTCTGGGCGGAATCCCCCCTGTTCAGTGATCTTTTGTGATATAGCATTTTACTCCCATAAGAACCTGTAACTGAAGAATTAACAATATATTCCCAATGGTTTAAAACGTTATAAAGCACTTAAATATGCATAAAGCGAAATAGTTGTAAATGCTGCACAAAAGACCAACTCATGTCCAACAACGAGAAACAGTATTACATCTCGGAAACTACTTATGTGGCTCTCTAGTAACTCTTACCACCATTACGAAGGTAAATTCTGAGAAATATTGTTTAAAGATTGATGCTAGTTTATGTATCTTACTCCTCTGAAGGACTTAAATTGAAAATGATAGAGAGGTTAGACCAGGAACTGTGAGGGTAAAACTGTTGTAGGCTTCAAACCTCCTACTGTAAGCTGCGCTGGTGCTTTTCCTACGGAGTCCACCTTCTTCGAGTGTGCAGATGTGCGCCAAATATGAACATCGTACAAGAAAGTTCTGCTCATAAGGGACGTGGACAGAAATGAAAACAAACAACTTTGTTCGGCAAGAACGCAAGAGTGTCCGCAAACAATGTCAGGAAAACGACTGAGTACTTGTAGGGAACAGCGGAGGAATGTGCTACCTCTCAGTTTAGTAATGGGTAGTCTTGTCACAGTATCTGTAGTGTTTTCAAGTGTAAATAAGTAGCTTCACAGCTACTGATAGAAAGTGCTGTGTACGATATAAATTGTTCTGCCATACCACATTTGTGATCTTGTTTTTCATTGTACCTATGCACATTACATTTAACGGCGTAAGATAAACTTCTGATAGAACTGCAACAAATCCCTTCAATTATGGCAGATTAAACAATACTGTTTGGAAGTATCGTCGAGGTGATGGAAAAACATACAATGAAAACGATAATAGCATCATGGTGATAAAACAGTAACTTAGACTTATGAGACAAAATACCGTATTTTGACAACAGCCCACAGCGAAATTTAATGCCACAGGTGACGTTGTGGGCACTTGAGGCAGTAAGGAATACACATAAGCGGAGCCTAATGGGGACTCATCTGAGCGACAATAAGTGTCGCAAGGGATGAAACACGTTAAAATAAGTAATTTAGTAAGGGGCATACTGTTAGTTCTGGTCCATGAGAACCAGCACCTGCGAAGCTGGTCAGCTGTTCGCATTTAGTCCACCAAACTAACAGTACAACGGTGTAGGCGGCCTACACGCGAGAACGCAGGGGCTCCGACAGCGAGAATGTACACAACGTCCGTCTGTAGAAACGACAACCACAACAACACCAGCAGTAAATTGAAAGTGGAACGGCGAGAAATCGGAGGAAAGGGAATGGAGTAATGGCATCAACTACATCTGGACTTTATGCGGAATAAGCGGCGACAAGTGAAATTTGTGACGGACCGGGACTCAAACCCAAAACTCCCCCTTACCAGGTAGTTGCGTTTAACACAGCTGCGGATTCTGCGTGGTGTCTGTCCTTTCGGACATGTCCGAAAGAGCGTATACCACGTTTTCATGCCTAAATGGGCAATGAACCCACAACCTTAGGTGCGAATGGACATTTACGTTCGACCTCCTGTGGGAATCTAAAAATAGCGAGCATGGAGAACACGGAAGGGGACTGCCGAAAGATGGCGCTTGGTGGTAGTGCGGGTCAACTTGCGAGCGTGCCCAAATAGTCTGCGATAAACACTGTCCGAGTGGCGCAGTGGTTAACGGAACTGCTCAGTAAACAAGAGATCCCAGTAAGATCCTGGCTGGTTCAAATGGCTCTGAGCACTATGGGACTTAACATCTATGGTCATCAGTCCCCTAGAACTTAGAACTACTTAAACCTAACTAACCTAAGGACATCACACAACACCCAGTCATCACGAGGCAGAGAAAATCCCTGACCCCGCCGGGAATCGAACCCGGGAACCCGGGAGTGGGAAGCGAGAACGCTACCGCACGACCACGAGCTGCGGACGGTAAGATCCTGGCTCGGTACACATTTTCATTCGTCGCCGCTAATTCCGCATGAAGTCCCAATGAAGCTGATATCATTAGTTTCTTCCCTTTCCTTTCTCCCATCTTGACCATCGATTTACGTAATATGTATTCACATCTACGGATTCCGCATGGTGTCCGTCCGAAAAAACAGACACCACGCATTCATTTAAGATCAGAAGTGTTGCTGTGGAAAATTCAGAATACCACTACTGCGACTCAGGGCACTCACTTGCGGGCAGTAGCGATGTACTCCTAGGACGTGCTACAGTGCATACCTATTTGCTTCCGCTACATCATGTGGCCACAAATAGTCAGTGACCAGTTGATCCGACTGCCAGTACTTAAACCATCACACGGCCCGTATCTGATAGTAGAAGCCAACTCGCCAACCGGTAAAGGCCGCTACCGGGACTTTGAATATATGAGACTAGATTTCTCTTGCGGTCCGTAAGATATAGTAGTCAGTGAACTTGGCATTCCTAATTAACTGTCCAATCTGTGCTTGCCTTACCGCAAGTATTAAACCGAGACAGTTGCCTTGACACCTGAAATGTTTGTGTTCTTATTCATTGATGCTCAAACTTACGTTGTTATTATTAAACCTATTGTTTGTTACCTACCTGGGTGTACGTTCTTCTACACCGAGCCTTGTGTGGGCCGCTTCAGCCAGAATCTGCCAAAAGTGGATGGACGGCGAAACGCCGAGTACATAAGAAGGTGTTGAACATTCAAACCTTATGACAGAATGTGAGGATGAGACACTTGTCCGCTCTGTAGAGCAGGGTCGGCGGTGATTTTTAGCAGGACAACAGGGTTCAGTGCTGGTGCAGGTACAATTGTTTCGGCGTCCATCGTTCAAGGAAAGTTGCTGACCTTAGTGCTTCATAGCAGGAGACACCAAGGTGTTCCCACGTTCACCAGTTGCCAGCGTCAGTTACGATTTCAGTGTACCGTGAATCGATGGAAACGTGTCGCCTGCTCGGATAAATTACCTTTCTGAATACAGCTGTTCGTTAATTGTGTTCAGGTACGTTGTTACCCAGGCGAACGCTTCCTTACAACATACTCTTCCCTAAAGACACAGGATGGTGGGAGCTAGGTTGTGTTACCTATGCTAATAACAGATGGAATCATGGCAGCTGTGCGCGGCGTGTAAGTTTTTACAGCCACTTACACCACTTCAGGCTTGATTTCTTCTTCCACATTAACGCCATCTTCCAGTGGAATAATATGTGTAAGGGCAACATCGTACAACAGCTTTTTGATAAGCACGGCTGTAAACTCGTGTTATTGTGTTTGCTACCAAATTCCCCAGCTCTGAAGCCGATAGAGTTCATATGGGATGGTACCGGGCGCCACCACCTCGTCGGCAACCGACCGACTCGTAATTTACGGGAAATGATTGGCGACTCTATGGAGTGCTGTGTGCACGACGACCATATATGTTAAATTAAAAGAAAGGTCAGCGTTGGCCGTAATATTGATGTTTTATTGATAGGAGAATCGATTTTCGATCACATAGTGATCATCTTCAGTGTTGTACAAATTAAACTCAGACACTTAAAGTAGTAAAGGAGTTTTGCTATTTGGGGAGCAAAATGATGATGGTCGTAGCAGAGACAATATAAAATCTAGACTGGCAATGGCAAGGAAAGCGTTTCTGAAGAAGAAAATTTGTTAACATCGAGCATAGATTTAAATGTCATGAAGTCGTTTCTGAAAGTATTTGTATGGAGTGTAGCCATTTATGGAAGTGAAGCATGGGCGATATATAGTTTGGACAAGAAGAGAATAGAAGCTTTCGAAATGTGGTGCTATATAAGAATGCTTAAGATTAGATGGATAGATCACGTAACTAATGAGGAGGTTCAAATGATTCAAATGACTCTGAGCACTATGCGACTTAACTTCTGAGGTCATCAGTCGCCTAGAACTTAGAAATAATTAAACATAACCAACCTAAGGACATCACACACATCCATGCCCGAGGTAGGATTCGAACCTGCGACCGTAGCGGTCGCTCGGCTCCAGACTGTAGCGCCTAGAACCTCACGGCCACTCCGGCCGGCTAATAAGGAGGTATTGAATAGAATTGGGGAGTAGTTTGTGGCACAACTTGACTACAAGAATGGATCGGTTGGTAGGACATGTTCTGAGGCACCAAGGGATCACCAATTTAGTATTGGAGAGCAGCGCAGAGGGTAAAAATCGTAGAGGGAGACCAAGAGATGAATACACGAAGCAGATTCAGAAGGATGTAGGCTGCAGCAGGTACAGGGAGATAAGAAGCTTGCACAGCATAGCATGGAAAGCTGCATCAAACCAGTCTCAGGACTGAAGACCATAACAACAACAACTGGTATCACGTTATCAATAACCAAAACTGAGAAGCTTCTCAGTTTTATGTTATTGATAACTTGATACCAGTGTCTGAGATTAATTTGTACAGCACTGAATATTATCACTATGTGATCGAAAATCGATTCTGCTATCAATAAAACATCAATATTACGGCCAACGCTGACCTTCCTTTCAATGTACGGGAAATGCCTGTCCTGTGCGTCTGCATCTGTTGCCAATACGTCAGAAAACCTACCAATAACATATCTAATGCACGCCACGTAAAATCGCTGCTGTACTGTGTTTCCAAAGTGGACAGACACGCTATTAAGCAGGCAGTGAGAATGTTTCGGCTTACCAGCTTACGTTGGGTAAACACATACCATCAGCTACTCTGATAGACGACTCGGTTACAAAGAACGAGAAGAGAATTCTGTGAGTGTTCCACTACTACTCGTTTTACTTTTAAGGAGAACCGTGACGATACTTGCATTCCGGAATCCATGTCACATGAGTTGTACAAAGCTATTCGAACTAAAACAAAAGGAATGGTGTTAAGAGAAGAAGAAGCTTCAACAAATGTGAGCAAAGCTATAAGAAAAGTAATACAAACGAATTTAAAAACCGGGGATTGTAGACGGAGGATGTAACAGCCACAGTTACTTGGCGTTGGCGTCGTTTTGGTGAAATGACTGGGCTTGGACCATTACCACTAACAGCCAAAAATAGGCCATGTTAGAAAAATCAAGATTCTTAAAAACACTTTATTCTGAGTGCTATTTCCACCAACAACCGTTGGCTGAACAACAGCCACGGGAAGCAGCATTATACTGCATGATTAAAATAACAGTAAAATATCGAAAATATTTTGGATGTTTCTATAAGAAGACGCTATTCCAAATCTGTAACTATGTTGTAACCATTTTACTTCAGATGAAAGTAGTACAGGAAATACTTATACACTACGTATTAACTTTGTTCCAATAATATACATCTACATCAATACTCGGCAAGCCACTTGAAGGTGTGTGGCGGAGGGTATTCTAACACCAGTAACTGAACCCCCTTCGTTGCTCCACTCATGAATAGCAGCTGGGAAGAATAGTTCTCAATAAAAATCCCTATTAGGTCTAATTTCTGTAATTTTCTCGTCGTGGTCATTTCGCGAGATGTATTTGGGAGGAAGCAAGATGCTGCTCGACACTACTCTGCAAGTTCTCTCTCGAAATTTCAGTAATAAACCTCTTCGTGATGCACAACTTGCGGCGGCGAGGTTACTTTCGTCCATTACCTGCACATACCTGTGAACTCGTTGCAGCGGATGGCGGGCAGGAAAGCCGAGCAGAAACCTACCGTACTGCAACTCGCGCCAGGCTGCATGCAACGTAACTATTCTAAGAATAGGGAAAAGTTCTTAATTTTGAATGAAAGCTGGAAATACTGGAAAAGCTTCGGTACGTTCTGAACCTTAAGATGTACACGTTCACTGACAAGCCCGTGCTAATCTTAACACAGTCATGCAGAATCCCTTTCATTCAAGTTAGCAAGTTTATGGTAACGTATTTCCCGAAATCTGAACAGCTACTAAGCACGGATTGCTCTTAAACGAAAATGCTCGCCATACTATTAAGTATATCGGTGTCTAATGCACTCAAATTTATAGTCACCGATCTATTCAATATGCTAGGCTGATTTATTGTCTTTTCTCATACACAAAATTACTTAAAAGAAGTCTGTACCTTCTAAAAATCACCCCGGAATAAATACGCCTTCACTTTAAAATACTTTTGAAACATGTAGCACAACTAAAACCGACAAATTATAACTTTCTTCTGAACTCATACTACAAACGAGTATCTCCAAGAGCAAAGACGCGCGAAGTGTACTCCGTTCTGATTGGTGTCTTTAAGGTCGATAGAAAAACATTATTATCCCGCGTTAGTACGCGCTGTTCATGAATAATCAACAAGTAACACACTTTCGAACTGTACTTTTACCCGAAATAAATATTTAACATTCTGATATTTTGTTTATACTTTAAGTTATTAACTATTTTCAATTTCACTCTAATTAGCTTTCTCTTTACCATAAACGTACTTAACATATTATTATACCAAATTACCCGTCGTCTGCATGAACACTGACTTGAAACTTTGTCACACTAGGTCGCATATATTCATCTGTACACTTTTTCGTTTCTGCAGTATTCTTTTCTTACTTTTGTTGTATTTTCTCTTGTACCAGCTTCATTTTCTCAGGGCCCATCCCCACATCATCCCTACACTCATTGTAGCCCTCTAAATCTTCCATCCTTCTACAATACCTAATTGGCATACTTGCTGCTTCTTCTTTGGTCAAATTATTTTTTCGATAAAATGGTCCAAGCATATGTTTCCCATTTATTTCAAAAATTACTACATTTTCGTTTAAATTTAATCTCCCTATGTACTTGTTGAAGGAATCTACATCAATTAGTATTTTTATACATGGATCAGGGATCATAAGGAAGTTATGAAGTACTTACACCCCATTTATTTTTACTGGCAACTGTACTTCGAGTTTAACAGGTTTTTTAACTTTTCCTGTGGCTACAATTATGTGCACCCCAATTGCTGGCATTATTACAAGTACACTTCTATTTGTCATCAGTTCTAATCAACTTTCACTCACAGCACACAAATCACTGCCACTATCTGCTAAATACTGCACTTCTTCGTTACTCAGTTGCAGAATAATTACTGGCTGACTCAACACCTTCCTTCATTGGTAGTGTCAGAACCCTCCTCCAACGAATCGTTTACAACTTCCCTTCTATCAAAACCTTCCATATTTCCAGAAACTACATACTAACTATTCTGTCCGCTAATGACAGCTCAATTTTTTTTTCTGACATTTCACCAGTCTTCATTTCCTCTCCCTCTTCCTTTTATCCACAATTAATTGACTGACTCCCATTTTGGTCACCATTTTTCTGCCTCTCCCTTACAGCCTCGCAAATATCGTCATTCATAGACGTTAGTATTTCTTCTACACTGACATCATTAATCTCCCATAATTCTGGACCTTCGGTACATTCTCCTTCCCAAGAACGTGACTCGACCTCAACTTGTTTGCTAAAGACTTTCTGGTAGTCGGGTTCTGTCACATTTTCCGCTAATACATCACCCACTTCTCCTGCAATACAGTCTTATTTTATTTACGTCTGCCAAAAAAGCCCCCTTAAACCTTCGTTAAATGTACAAATTTTATGGAGCTCGTTTCGTCTGTTGATACTATCTTCTGCTCCTCAATTATAATCCCTGTCTGTTTAGTGCTAACACGTACAAAGGGTTTTGCTAGTGGGTCCAAATTACTGCTCCCTGTCTTGTAAACGCTAGCCCTTTCTCAGACGGCATTTAGTTCGATGGGTTCGTGGCTTCTGAATCATTTCTTATGTTTACCCCCATTTTCTGTCTCCTTGGCGCTACATCATCGGCCCGCACCAGAGAATACGACCAATAATTGGGCACCTGCTCCCCATTATTTCAACTATCATTTGCTGAATAGCGCCACCTCCCGGCACATATGCTTACATTGTTTCCACAGTACATGCCAATTCTGTTAACGGTTACATTCTGCCATGGTTCTACATTATTTGATGGTCTGACATTACGATTTGCATGCTCCTCCTCATGCAAGAACTTCTCAACTTTCTTCCAATAATTAATGAATTTATGAACGTCATACCTCGGAGCTGCGATAATTTGGTTTCACTAGTATAATGGCAGTTTATCTTCCAGGCCCATAACAATTTTTTCTGGCTCGACTTTATTGTTTAAATATGGCAAATTTATCATCCACTTTAACGTGAACTTTCTTACGCTTTCCTTTCAAAATGGTTCAAATGGCTCTGAGCACTATGGGACTCAACTGATGCATTAGTCCCCTAGAACTTAGAACTAGTTAAAACTATCCTAAGAACATCACAAACATCCATGCCCGAGGCAGGATTCGAACCTGCGACCGTAGCGGTCTTGCGGTTCCAGACTGCAGCGCCTTTAACCGCACGGCCACTTCGGCCGGCTACGCTTTCCTTTCTTGGATGAAATTGTTCCCCAGCCCATAGGCTCTTTAGCGACGCTATTTGTTTTTGCTTGCCCCAATATTCTTACAAAACCGCATGTTTAAATTTATCTAGAGTATCGCACTGCTCAGTAGCAATAAACCCGCAAGTTGTAGCCTCTTCCAAGAATTTAGGTGTAATAAAACACATTTTTGTCTGTCTGACCACAAACTAGGTAGAACCCCTTCAAACTCATTCCAAAATTCTTGTGAATATACATTTCCTGTTGGATCAAAACGTAAAAACTACCTGTTGGTGACACATTATATTTCAGTCAATTCCACTACAAAACTACAGCCTCAGACACTACACGTCTGAGGTTAGTTTCAACTTGGCATAATCTACTGTTACGCTCATCCAACTTATTTCCAACCTCTTCTACCTGGTTAGTTAGCTGAAGAAAATTTTCTTCAGACAAATCCACTTCGTCAGACCCACTTTTTACTTCATTCATACATTTGACATATTCAGAACTGATTTTATCGTCTAACAGTTTGCGATCATTTACACATGTAGACTCTACCGCCGCCATTTTGACATCTACTTTCTGCACAATTTCTTTTATCAAATCAACCTGTTTTTGTTTCCAATAGCAAATTTTTTCAAGGCATCTGTTAATCCACTTTCTTCAGTTTTAATGGGTTGTTGGCAGTTATTCTCAACTTGAGAAATTTTGTCTTACACTTTACTTTCTAACGACTTCAAATAATTTTTCCACGTTTCATTTAAAAAAGCAGTCTAGTTTTTCATTAAGTTTACTAATTTTCTGATCAATTGTTTCAGCCAAAGTAGAATGTCCATTTTTTATAGAACCCATTAATGCAGCAAACATTTCTTGCATACTTCCAGGTTCTATTGTCTGAGACTGGTTTGATGCAGCTCTCCATGCTACTCTATCCTGTGCAAGCTTCTTCATCTCCCAGTACCTACTGCAACCTACATCCTTCTGAATCTGCTTAGTGTATTCATCTCTTGGTCTCCCTCTATGATTTTTACCCTCCACGCTGCCCTCCAATACTAAATTGGTGATCCCTTGATGACTCAGAACATGCCCTACCAACCGATCCCTTCTTCTAGTCAAGTTGTGCCACGAGCTCCTCTTCTCCCCAATTCTATTCAATACCTCCTCATTAGTTATGTGATCTACCCATCTAATCTTCAGCATTCTTTTGTAGCATTTCGAAAGCTTCTATTCTCTTCTTGTCTAAACTACTTATCGTCCATGTTTCACTTCCATACATGGCTACACTCCACACAAATACTTTCAGAAACGACTTCCTCACACTTAAATCTATACTCGATGTTAACAAATTTTTGTTCTTCTGAAACGCTTTTTCTTGCCATTGCCAGACTACATTTTATATCCTCTCTACTTCGACCATCATCAGTTAGTTTGCTCCGCAAATAGCAAAACTCCTTTACTACTTTAAGTGTCTCATTTCCTAATCTAATTCCCTCAGCAACACTCGATTTAATTCGACTACATTCCATTATCCTCGTTTTGCTTTTCTTAATGTTCATCTTATACCCTCCTTTCAAGACACTGCCCATTCCGTTCAACTGCTCTTCCAAGTCCTCTGCTGTCTCTGACAGAATTACAATGTCATCGGCAAACCTCGAAGTTTTTATTTCTTCTCCATGGACTTTAATACCTACTCTGAACTTTTCTTTTGTTTCCTTTATTGCTTGCTCAATATACAGATTGAATAACAACGGGGATAGGCTACAACCATGTCTCACTCCCTTCCCTACCACTGCTTCCCTTTCATGCCCCTCGACTCTTATAACTGCCATCTGCTTTCTGTACAAATTGTAAATAGCCTTTCGCTCTCTGTATTTTACCCCTGCCACCTTTAAAGTTTGAAGGAGAGTATTCCAATCAACATTGTCAAAAGCTTTCTCTAAGTCTACAAATGCTAGAAACGTAGGTTTGCCTTTCCTTAATCTTTCTTCTAAGATAAGTCGTAGGGTCAGTATTGCCTCACGTGTTCCAACATTTCTACGGAATCCAAACTGATCTTCCCCGAGTTCGGCTTCTATCAGTTTTTCCATTCGTCTGTAAAGAATTCGCGTTAGTATTTTGCAGCTGTAACTTATTAAACTGATAGTTCGGTAATTTTCACATCTGTCAACACCTGCTTTCTTTGGGATTGGGAGTATTATATTCTTCTTGAAGTCTGAGGGTGTTTCGCCTGTCTCATACATCTTGCTCACCAGATGGTAGAGTTTTTTCAGGACTGGCTCTCCCAAGGTTGTCAGTAGTTCTAATGGAATGTTGTCTACTCCGGGGGCCTTGTTTCGACTCAGGTCTTTCGGTGCTCTGTCAAACTCTTCACGCAATATCGTATCCCCCATTTCATCTTCATCTACATCCTCTTCCATTTCCATAATATTGTCCTCAAGTACATCGCCCTTGTATAGGCCCTCTGTATACTGCTTCCACCTTTCTGCTTTCCCTTCTTTGCTTAGAACTGGGTTTCCATCAAAGCTCTTGATATTCATGCAAGTGGTTCTCCTTTCTCCAAAGGTCTCTTTAATTTTCCTGTAGGCCGTATCTATCTTACCCCTAGTGAGATAAGCCTTTACATCCTTACATTTGTCCTCTAGCCATTCCTGCTTAGCCATTTAGCACTTCCTGTCGATATCATTTTTGAGAAATTTGTATTCCTCTTTGCCTGCTTCATTTACTGCACTTTCATATTTTCTACTTTCATCAATTAAATTCAATATTTCTTCTGTTACCCAAGAGTTTCTACTAGCCCTTGTCTTTTTACCTATTTGATCATCTGCTACCTTCACTATTTTATCCCTCAAAGCTACCCATTCTTCTTCTACTGTATTTCTTTCCCCAATCCCTGTCAATTGTTCCCTAATGCTCTCCCGGAAACTCTGTACAATCTCTGGTTCTTTCAGTTTATCCAGGTCCCATCTCCTTAAATTCCCAACTTTTTGCAGTTTCTTCAGTTTTAATCTACAGTTCATAACCAATCTAAATCACTTATAGACACTGAAACACTGACGGTCCTATCGCACTTCTGGTACTCCGTAATTTACCTTTAAATCTGTCGACTTTGTTCCGTTAAGAGCTACATGTTGAGTTCTAGTTGCAAAAAAGTCTTGAATCCAGTTACCAAAATAGTCCAACACGGTAAGCTTTTTCACTGCGGGATGGGATTCAAACGTCTTCCTGACGTCAATGAACACAGCACTAATGTGAACACCGTTCTTTACAGCGATATAGATCTCAGAGCGAACTGAGTTTCGCGAGATCTGCGTCTACAGAATCATTGTTAATTTTTGTATAAGAGACTTTCGTACTCCAAAGGCGTCATAATTCTTGAGCGTAAAATGCATTCCATAATCCTACAATAGACTGACGTCAACGTTATACACCTATTATTAAATGCATCTCTCCTACGGCCCTTCTTGAATACGGGGATTATCTGTGCTTTTTCCAGTCACTAGGTACCCTTCGTTGCTCCAGAGGACTACGATTAACTGCTGTTAGAAGGGAAAAACGTTCTTTCGCGTAATCTTTACACAGTCCTACCGGTATCTCAGGTGGTACTGATGCCTTACCACTACTAAGCGCTTGGTGTTTGTGTTTTGTGATCGGTTATCTCGATATCTGCCATTTCGACGTTAGTACGGTGTTTGAAAGGAGCGATCATACTACGAGCTTCAGAGGTGAAAAATTTCGCATGTCTGAATTCAGTATTTCGACCTCCTCACTGCTATCTTCTGTCTCGGTGCCAGTATGGTCACTGAGGGAATGGGTAGAGGATTTCGTACCGCTTATTAATTTTACGCATGACCAAAACCATTTAGAATGTTTAGTCTGATAGGTAGACGAAATTTTAAGTTACAGTCATCAATCGCTTAACTCATTCACTCCTTATGCTCATTTTCTCTGCCTTCAGGTTTTGTTTGTCAGTTTTTTAATTTTTTTGAATTTGAGATGAAGTTCTCTTTGTTCACGTAGCAGTTTTCTAACATGGCTGTTAAACCATGGTGGGTCTTTCCCATCCTATAAGATCTTCCTTAGAACGTTCTTCTCAAAGGCACAGTGAAAGGTGCTTTTGAATGTTTTCCATTTGAGTTCCACATCATCGTCCTCAGCACTGAATATTCGGTGTTGACTCCTCAGCTACTCTGCAGTTTTTGAACTACAACTGTTGCTAAGCAAAAATATTGTCCTGCCTTTCTTTCCGTTATTTGTAATACCTGTGGTCATAGTTGCTATCATAGCCTTGTCACACTGATTCTTTTCTCTATCTTGATGATCTGGTTCTTAAATGTCTTCCCGAAGTAATTTTCGGATAAGGCATTCAGGATAATGTGACATGAATGCCTGCCCCCGGTACCAGTTTTGATTTAAATAGTCTCCTAATCTTACCTGGCTTGTTAGAGTTACAACGGCTAGTTGAGGAATGTTATAACTGATATTCTGCAAGTTTTCTCTGAAACGCCCCATCTTGACAACTAACCCAGGCGATCTATAAAAGCATTCGATTACCATTTTTGACCGACCTTTGGTGCTTAACATCATCCGTATTAATTCACATTCTAGATATTAACGAGTTCTTTGCTACAAAGTCTGACCGCCACTATTTGCGACTAGCCTATACTTGGTTAATATTCTAATCTGACTCACGATTTCGTTGCTATTCACTTCAGATTTCATCAGATATCTGTTCCTGCTGCTATTTAGCCATTATAACCTTCCATAAGTGATACTAATTCTGGGCCTTTCCTTGGACGCGCTGCAGTTTCCTAATATTACAATAACCTTTCCTATATCCACTTTGCAAGGACGAGCATTCTCAGAGAACATAGTGACTGACTTATCTTCGATTTTGGCCGGCAATTCGTCTCTGATTCTGGAGGTACGGGGGGGGGAAGGATTTCTCTAACCCAAAAACCACAATGTGCATGTTAGTGCTATACGTACTCCGCTACCTTAGTAACGGCTTCCGACGTGTTGTCAAGAAATGGCTCTAAGAACTATGGGACTTAACATCTGAGGTTATCAGTACCCTAGACTTAGAACCACATAAACCTAACATCACACACATCCATGCCCGAGGGTGGATTCGAACCTGCGACGGTAGCAGCAGAGCGGTTTCGGACTGAAGCGCCTAGAACCGCTCGGCCAGACGTATTGTGCACGCCTCTCCTATTAAGGCAAATCCCACAAGTCTGCACCCAGTAGAGAAGTTCGAGAAATTTGCGTGCTGTACCGATGCAGAATCGTCTGAGCCTCAGGTTTAGAGTTTTCACTGTGCTCCAAACCATAGTACCACGATCGACTCTGGGTGTGATGCTATAAATAGTGTGCTTAGCCTGCACTCTGCATGTGATGTTCGTCCAAAGGAACAGAGAATGGCCTCAGAACCCAAGCGGAAGGCGTTATTCGTGGCGACAAGTGCCACGTTTTCTAGCCGCTTGCACCAAGTGCGCTCAATAACTTCTGGAAGATATCTCGTGCGAGACGCTGCACCGGCAACATACCGAGTTTACACTGGCATTCTTACCTGCCCTGGTTGCTATTTACCTGTGGGGTTCCATAACTCATTAACGTTGGAGCTCCAAGTGACTATAATGCCCACCCTCTGTAATTATCTGGACTGGGTATCCTGTGCTGCCCCAGAATTATTATCAACACTGGGTAGCACCTCAAACATGGCCTAAGGACCCAGCCGTGCAGCCAATTCCCGCTTTTGCCTTCCTCCCATTGACAGGCAAACCCGGCACTGCCCACCGCTATCTCTCGAGTGCAGACGGACTGGTGAGATGTTGGTACCAAAAGACACAGAGAGAACCAGATCAGCAGGGAGTTCCAGTGGCACCAAAGGAGTCGCAAGTCGGGCACTCCAACTTAGCTTTAGTTTTAAGCAGTACCCTGTCGACTGTGGCCACTTGCCGCTTCCAGCTGATTATGGACAACATCCAGTTCTCCTTGTGTCCGCTCACAATAAGCAAAGTCCCTTCCCCTATCGTGCTGTGTAAACTGAATAAGACCTCAGAAAATACAAAAAAACCGTCAGGAGTTACTGAGAAAATACAGCCACCTCTCCATCCTCCCACAAAAGAAAAAAATACCAGACTGTAGCATTACTGAGGTTGGAATGCACAAAAAAAACAAACGAAAAGAATAAAAGAATACTAAAATCTACTCTGGGATCCAAGCTCACTGGAAACAACTGGACAGCAAACAGGCAGACAACGAACTGTGAGCGGGAATTGGCTGCACGGCTGGGTCCTTAGGCCATGTTTGAGGTGCTACACAGTGTTGATAATAATTCTGGGGCAGCACAGGATTCAAACGGCGCTGAGCACTATGGGACTTAACTTCTTAGGTAATTAGTCCACTAGAACTTAGAACTACTTAAACCTAACCAACCTAAGGACTTCACACACATCCATGCCCGAGGCAGGATTCTAACCTGCGACCGAACCGGTTGCTCGGTTCCAGACTGTAGCGCATAGAATCGCTCGGCCACTCCGGCCGGCTGTGAGTATCAATTGGCTACTATAGAACATAGACAATATCCGACTGTGGCCCTACAGACGGCATAAAACTATACTACATAAACTATGGCACACACAAAAATACACTCCTGGAAATTGAAATAAGAACACCGTGAATTCATTGTCCCAGGAAGGGGAAACTTTATTGACACATTCCTGGGGTCAGATACATCACATGATCACACTAACAGAAGCACAGGCACATAGACACAGGCAACAGAGCATGCACAATGTCGGCACTAGTACAGTGTATATCCACCTTTCGCAGCAATGCAGGCTGCTATTCTCCCATGGAGACGATCGTAGAGATGCTGGATGTAGTCCTGTGGAACGGCTTGCCATGCCATTTCCACCTGGCGCCTCAGTTGGACCAGCGTTCGTGCTGGACGTGCAGACCGCGTGAGACGACGCTTCATCCAGTCCCAAACATGCTCAATGGGGGACAGATCCGGAGATCTTGCTGGCCAGGGTAGTTGACTTACACCTTCTAGAGCACGTTGGGTGGCACGGGATACATGCGGACGTGCATTGTCCTGTTGCAACAGCAAGTTCCCTTGCCGGTCTAGGAATGGTAGAACGATGGGTTCGATGACGGTTTGGATGTACCGTGCACTATTCAGTGTCCCCTCGACGATCACCAGTGGTGTACGGCCAGTGTAGGAGATCGCTCCCCACACCATGATGCCGGGTGTTGGCCCTGTGTGCCTCGGTCGTATGCAGTCCTGATTGTGGCGCTCACCTGCACGGCGCCAAACACGCATACGACCATCATTGGCACCAAGGCAGAAGCGACTCTCATCGCTGAAGACGACACGTCTCCATTCGTCCCTCCATTCACGCCTGTCGCGACACCACTGGAGGCGGGCTGCACGATGTTGGGGCGTGAGCGGAAGACGGTCTAACGGTGTGCGGGACCGTAGCCCAGCTTCATGGAGACGGTTGCGAATGGTCCTCGCCGATACCCCAGGAGCAACAAATTTGCTGGGAAGTGGCGGTGCGGTCCCCTACGGCACTGCGTAGGATCCTACGGTCTTGGCGTGCATCCGTGCGTCGCTGCGGTCCGGTCCCAGGTCGACGGGCACGTGCACCTTCCGCCGACCACTGGCGACAACATCGATGTACTGTGGAGACCTCACGCCCCCACGTGTTGAGCAATTCGGCGGTACGTCCACCCGGCCTCCCGCATGCCCACTATACGCCCTCGCTCAAAGTCCGTCAACTGCACATACGGTTCACGTCCACGCTGTCGCGGCATGCTACCAGTGTTAAAGACTGCGATGGAGCTCCGTATGCCACGGCAAACTGGCTGACACTGACGGCGGCGGTGCACAAATGCTGCGCAGCTAGCGCCATTCGACGGCCAACACCGCGGTTCCTGGTGTGTCCGCTGTGCCGTGCGTGTGATCATTGCTTGTACAGCCCTCTCGCAGTGTCCGGAGCAAGTATGATGGGTCTGACACACCAGTGTCAATGTGTTCTTTTTTCCATTTCGAGGAGTGTATAAACAACAAAAGCAAACTAGCTTTGGTCTCTTACAACAAGACTGTGCCAACAGTCCTACAGATACAAAACACTGACTGAACCTGCATTTCTTATACTGAAGCATATACACTGAAGCGTCAAAGGCATGCATATTGAAATATAGATATACGTAAACAGGCAGAATACGGCCTGCGGTCGGTGACGCCTGTATAAGACAACAAGTGTCTGGCGCAATTGTTAGTTTGGTAACTGCTGCTATAATGGCCGGTTATCAAGATATAAGTTAGTTTGAACGTGATGTTATAGTTGGTGCACGAGTGATGCTACACACCATGTCCGTGGTAGCAACGAAGTTCGGATTTTCCTGTACGACCAGTTCACAACTGTACCGTGAATATCAGGAATCCAGTAAAACATCAAGTGTCCGACGAGACAGAAGAACAACCGTTCTGCAAATTCCTGCAGATTTCAGTGCTGACCTATCAATAAGTGTCAGCGTGCGAACCATTCAACGAAGCATAATCGAAATGGGCTTTCGAAGACGAAGGCCCACTCGTGTACCCTTGGTGACTACACAACATAACAACATAATGTTTTACGCCTCGCCTGGGCCCGTCAACACTGAGACTGGACTGTTGATGACTGAAAACATGTTGCCTGGTCGGACGAGTCTCGCTTCAAATTTATCGAGCGGATGGACGTGTTCAGGTATGGACACAACCTCATGAATCCATGAACCCTGCTTGTCAATGGGGGACTGTTCAAGCTGGTGAAGGCTCTGTAATGGTGCAGGGCGAGATTAGAATAACATAACTTCAAGAAAGATTCAAGGAAATGTGTTATTAAACTAAGAATACCATGTCTGCTCATCGTAGAAAGGCTCGGTTATGTTGGTACTAGCTTCAGAACAAAAACGTGTGACACAATGGAATGTATATTTGGAGGACACCATTAGGCACCTCCATCATTTTGTGAAAATTGTCATATGTGATTTATTTAAGCTTTGACCCTTGGTTTCAGCCTAAAGCACATCAGACTAAATTGAGAGTAAGGAGATTAACATATTTACCATATTTACAGCAATAAATAAACGCAATTTAGTTTGATCCTGTTGTACTATTGTGTAATATTGTTGAGCTCTAATAAAACTGACCGGACTAACGTACTAAAACAAACTTAGTTTATATTAGTTTCAATTTTATTTAGAACACAAATACGATAATCCATCTACTAAAAACCTCCACACATGGCACTTTGATATTGTTTACACTTAGTCATGAATGATCAATACGAGAGAATAAGTCGCTATGCACAAAACTATTACATATTGATAGCTGGAACGGTGAATTTAAAACTTGTATCATTTGCATTTACTTTTTGACACTACAATGCGTGATTGGAAAACCCGCATGTATTTTTGCTATTGCTGGTTAAAGTTACATAAGTTGCATTTAATTCATGCGCTTGAAATAACATGTCTGGTAGTGGAAAGAATATGCTAGACAAAAATTGCCCTTTCAACGCCACAGACGCCACAATTCTGAAAGCAAGAGAATGGTCATTGACTGTCGTTAACCACTCCCTCTGAGTCCACCAAGCATGTGCGCTAGCCACCTTCGTCCAGTACTTACGGATTGCTTCTCCTTCCCGAGGCCTCTTACTCGAAGGTTTTAAATATCCTCAGGTCAAAGAAATTATATATTTTAATTGTTTATCACTACGAAAGATATGATACTGTCAGACGCTCCCATCGAGTGACTGCGTCTGCATCCTTTACAAAAAATGGTTCAAATAGCTCTCAGCACTACAGGACTTAACTGCTGAGGTCATCAGTCCCCTAGAATTTAGAACTACTTAAACCTAACTAACCTAAGGACATCACACACATCCATGCCCGAGGCAGGATTCGAAACTGCGACCGTAGCGGTCACACGGTTCGAGAATGAGGCGCCTAGAACCGCGTGGCCACACCGGCCGGCCATCCTTTAAAAACCGACTCTAAATTTCAATGAGGCACCTCCTCCGTCCTTAGAGCAAAGAGAACGAAAAGTTCTTTTGGACGGGAGCTTGAACATGCAAATCTTGTAATTTTGTTTGAAATTCAGATATCTCTACTGGAGTTCCAAAATAATATGAAGATGTCAGGAAGACCAGCATAAAGCCTGAATTTAAAGCAAATCTTTCGCCCAGCAAAAAGTTCAAGCCCTAGTGGAAAATGAGCGCAGGTAACTCCTGCATATAAGACAGGTAAAAGAACTGACTCGCATAATTACATACCAATATCATTAACATCGGTTTACTGTAAAATTCTTTAACACATTCTGAGTTCGAATGTAATAAATTTCCTCGTGACAGGAGAGCTTCAATCTGTAAATCAGCATGGATTCAGAAACAATCGCTCGTGCGATACTCAGCTTTCCCTGTTCTCGCAGATGATATCCTGTAAACCATTGGATGGAGGGCAACTGGCAGATTCCATATTCTTAGATTTCCGTAAAGCATTTGACACGGTGCCCCACTGCAGACTGTTGATGAAGGTCCGAGCGTACGGTTTAGGTTACCAGATATGACGATTAGCTCGTAGTTTTTTTTTTTTTTTAAGTAATAGAAACCAGTATCTGGTCCTCTACGGTGATTATTCATCAGGGACAAGGATATCTTCAGTGTGCGTAAGGTAAATGTGTCAGGACTGCTTTTATTCCCTTGGTACAAAAATGAGGTAACGGACAGGCTGAGCAGTAATTTATTGCTTTTTGCTGATGATGCTGCGTGTCGTCGTTGAGTGACTGTAGGAATATACGAGATCACTTACATAAAATTTCCAGTTGGTGTGATGAATGGCAGCTTGACGTATTTGTATAAAAATGTAAGTTAACGTGGATGTGTAGGAAAAACCACCCTGTAACGTTCGAATACAGTATCAGTAGGTTGCAACTTGACACAGTAGTTTCGATTAAATATCTAAGTGTAACGCTCCATGTCAGTGTGAGGGGGAATGAGCAGATCAGGTTGGTAGTAGGCCAGGTGAATGATCTATTTCGTTTTACTGGTAGAATTTAGGTCAAGTGTAGCTCTTCCACTAAGGAGATGGCGCATAGAACGCTAGTGCATCCCGTTCCTGATTATTGTTCGAGTGTGGGATCCCCCCCCCCCCCCCGAGGATTTTCCAAACATGAATTACCAGGAGGGAGGGGAGGGGATGGAGGATTTCGGCCTGCACTAAAAATAAAAGGTAATATTTGATGTCGACTTGTATCAACAACATACTTCTTAAAGACATACTGATATGTAAATAGTGTTCAGATCCAGAAAATAATTTAGCACACTGTTAACAGTATGGAAACACTTCCAGTAACGTGTACTTTCAGGGGGTGGGGGGCTACTTTATGCCCACAGAAAAACAAGTTAGAAATCCAAATTGCAGTAATTGTTGTTGACTTTTACCTACAACACCCTATTCAAAAAGATATTGATGTGTAAGTGAAGTCCTGAACCTGAAAATATCGATTACGATATTCATCGAGGAAGTGATGTCTACTCATAGGACTTAAATTTTTGGGTTGAATTCATCTGAAAATTTTATAAGTAATTATGGAATCTGATAGAAGAATTCATTAAAAACAACCAATATTTAATTCAGAATTGTAAAATATATACTTATGTATTGAAACGTCCCCTTTTTAACAATTATACACGAGACTGTGCTTAAACTGACACACAGTATTTTTTTAGCGCAACGCAATCTGACTTTCAATAATCTCTACAAGAGAATGGCCCTGACTAACATTAACCTGTACTTTTCACAAATCACTTACCTCACAAAAATCTTGGTTACTCCCACTACTGCAATACAGCTAGCGCCACTACTGCCAGCTAAATAAAAGATTCAAACTATGGAAGGCACTAACTACTGATAGGGATAGTTAGCAAATGAAAGATATTAATAGAGAACGAACAATGTATTTACCTTGATAGTCATAATATATATAGCAGTTCATAACAAATTACAAGACTCCGCCATCTCTCTCCCCACATCCACCACTGCTGGCGGCTCACCTCCAACTGCGCAACGCTACGCGCTGTTCACAGCCAGCTGCCTAACACTACAATGGCGAGTATTACAACAATGCAAAGCAGCCACAGACTGCACACAGCACAGCCAGTGATTTTCATACAGAGGTGGCGTTACCAATAAAAAACCTAAACAGCCTACTTACATAGCCCCCATGCTACCCACAAAAAATTTTACAAATTTTTTTGGGCACTGGCCAATACATATTTGTTAAAATTTTTCATAATCGTAATTACAATAACAAAGAAATCAAATGCACACACTTATTGATACAATGTTGGTCAAAAGCTAAAATTTTCTCACAGTCCATAAAGACAGTCCTGATCATTCATCACAATAACATTTCAGTGTTTCTCTCAAAGTCTGAGCAGTAGAAGAAAATGCACACGAAAGTAGTGGATTTCCATGCAGTCTTGAAGAAGTAGTGTTGTCCTTCCAACGGAAATACAGTGCTGACTCTTGACATGCTGACAGGTAATGGGCCACAACAGAGCAAACCCACAGCGGAGTCAGTCGAAGTTTTGAAGAGTATTGGTGGGTAGGTCATCACAGAGCAGACCCACTGTAGTCCTGGTAGAGATTACGGTATTGGTGGGCCACCAGAGGTGCAGACCCACTGCAGTCCTTGTAGAAATAATGGTATTGATGGATCATCAGTAGACCCACTGTAGTCCTTGTAGAGATAATGGTACTGGTGGGCCACCAGAGGTGCAGACCCACTGCAGTCCTTGTAGAAATTGATGGGCCATCAAAGATGCAGACCCACTGTAGTCCTGGTAGAGATGGCCAGCAGCCATCTGTTGTGACTGTGCAGGTGCACAATCACCATTGATGAGTCTTGTAAATAATATAGCAAGTCCATAACCACCACTTGTGCACTCACAAAGTTTTTGGAATTGTCCTTAGAACCAGCAATGCTGTTATCCAGTCCCTTGCTGAAGTATTAACACACGTGCAAACACTAACAGTCCCTACTTCTCACATATTGTCCATATACTATGACCAACAGAAACGTGTGCAGTGAAATGATACTTAATTTGAAGAACTGATGTCAATTATAATATTATAACATGAGAATACAATAACAAAGGTACAAAATACATCATTAAAGAACATAACAATACAGATAACATTTGTAGTACAGGCTTTACAAAAGAATCGAAATAACATATACATCAGTGTTACAGGAATTATGACATGAATACATACATAAAAGATCAGAATAACTTTCTAAACATCAACTTCACACATGTGCATTAAAACAGAACAGAATAAATAATGTCTAAGCATATTTTCAAGGTAAATAACATATTATTAATGCCAATTATATTTGAGGATAACAGTATTCCTCATCATAGTGAATGTAGTTTAGTATTAGAAAAATTCTACAACATAAGTCTTATCAGATAAACATATAAATACAGGAAAAACATAAATACCCAAGGGTACACAAACATATAGCGGAATAATACAAGGAAAGGACAGGGTTTGTTTTACTGCAGTATTTTGCAAACAAAACCTTTTTTGTTCTTGGAGATCTCCCTTCGTTCATCATTATTCCCAAAAAAATCCTATCTGTACCTCTTTTCTGTATTCTAACCATATTTCTTTGAAAATAAATATGGCTCATTGTACAATACTCATTTAGGCCCAAATCGTTTTCATATAACTTTCAAAGCATTCTTTCCCTATTCTCCATAGTTAGGTTCTTATATAGTCTACCCCCCTCTTAAGCTAACTTAAATCTACTGAGCTCAGATGCTAAACTAAGGGACGAGGCAATGCAGCAGTACAAAACAATTAACACAAACAGCAATGACAAAATATTCAAATTGGCCAAGCAAGCAGCAATATTACAGCTAATATTACGCAATGAGCAGCAAACAAGAAAAATAAATCAGTAGTAAAACTGGCTTAACAGAGTAACACAAATTAAAATTCAGTAGCACTATGCCTGGCAAACAGCATAACTTATACCTAAACATGACAAAGTTCAAGCAGAAAAAGTATTACACTAAAAATGGCCATGTCTAATACCTATGTCATATCTTAAGACTAAAGTGATGCATCACAATTTATTCTACAAAAGAAATTAACAAGTACTTGAAAAGAAAACTATGATTGCAGTTCCTGTGAAGGTAAATGTCTTTTTGTGCTCCCTCATTTTTTTTTGAAAAAAATATTATTTACTCGATCTGTAGACAGAAAATATTTATATTAGTACATCTATAAAATTTTATTTTAACCAATGCTGCAGTGCAGCTAGAAACTAGATATCAAATGAAATAAGCAATTACGCAAACCAAAGCATAAAAATATCATTCAATAGTCATGTGACATTTCATAAGTTAGTAGACATTCTCTCAACTCTCGTAGAAAAACGATTGTCATAATCAGGTGTGCAGATGTAAAAATATTTCTCGTCATTTCATTAGGCATTTCTGTAAATATCATAAATTAAGAGCTCCACAGTGTCAACATATGTTTTCAAGTTCGACCGTGTCGTTTTTGCGATGCTCTCTACAAAGGAACGTCAATAGCGAGGATAATGGCCTCCCTTTTTTTTTCCTACCTGTGCCGCTGAAAAGGGCTCGCAATAATGGCTTTTTCTCCAGGCGTCTGACACACCTGGCCGCTCACAACGAAATACTTCACGGTCACTTACCTTTCTTAACGAAATATTTACGACAGCAGTTTTCGCTACAGCGACAGTCTCATATAAAAATTTCATAGGTCAAGAATTTGCGTTACAAATCTGTAGAAACAAAATCGTATGAATATAACAGTGTCCAAAAAATTTTCGCTGGCATTGTGATACATTCACGCATATACACACATTTCATAACTCTTAAAGTACGATTCTTGGTTTTCAACAACCTTCTTCACAAACCATAGTCCCTAACTTCTATTCATTATTCATATACATATAAACACATAATCACATTCCTTATATAGCATCAGCTTATTGATCATAAACATACCTCAACAGCATAATACACATCATCGTCGTAAAAATAACATCATAACACCTCAGTCAAATCTCAAAAACGTCGTAGCTTTCTGCAATAATTTCAAACCCTAAAAAATATTCTCTGCTCATTTCAATAGTGTCATCTAGCTCAAACGTACTTTAAAAATCGTGATCCCATACCAAATACATCATTCAAAGCTCTCATAGTATCACAATGGTTCTGAAAAAATATGAACAGTTCACAAAGTACAAACAACATACAATTTCGTAAGTGTGAAGTTATCCAACTGTGTAATTACGTAAACATCTGTCACTGATGTAGTAAAGAAATGTTTGTTTCTCTGTTAAATAATCAGATAGCTGTGTAATTCAGTGTTATAGAAATATGGTACCGATGTGTAAAGTTGTATAAGCAAATACCATATTAGCTAGGGCTCCTTGTGCTTGCCAAACACATGGTACACAAAGTAGGCGTGTACCCCCCTGAGGATTAATGTAATTATACCCGCAGGTGTTACAGATTATTGCAATGGAATGAAATGTATCAGGGAAAACTTTCTTTGTAATTCAAAAATCTTGAAAAATAAATGGTTTAAGTACAAAATTAATCACTCAAATGCGTGTCCTGTAGTGCTAAATGTGCGTCTTGCTGTAAGATAATTCTGTGGAACTGTCGTAGTTATCGTCCTCTGTAAGCAAAGTTCTGCTGAAGTCAATGTACTTACCTCATCATAAACGAAAGTGAAATGCTTTGCTTATAGATATCGTAGTTATTACGTACCTTACCATGATCAAGAAAGTACTATAATGTAACGTATTGTTGTGCTACGAAAAATGCTGTCTCATTGTTGCTATACCACAAAAGTTACTACTAAAACATGTTTTTCTTTCGAGAAGAATTCAGAAAACTGTGCAGATATAAAACAGAAACACCGCAATAGCAACATTGTAAATTGTCACTCATTAGTAGCGTCGTGATAAAATCGTGTAGCTGTCACATAAACTAACCACTGTGTCATCTGGTATCACACTGAAAGTACTTTACATCCAGAATGTATTTTCAAGTAAACCAAAATGTTGCATTAAAATCTCATTAGCAGTACTGGTAAATGTTCTAAGTATGTGAGCCTTATAGTCGTTACGTAATCGTACAACTAACAAGCAAGAATGTACACACACAATAACACTGTGTCGTCTGTTCACTATAACAATGCATTCGTAATTTCTGTTTAAAAATTTTCCCTAGGTTCTAGACTGGATATTTGACTTCAAACATTGTTGCATGTTAATAATTTGTTAAGTCTGACAAAGCATACTAGAAATGTGAAGTGAAAAGTTTTATGGCAAAGACAAAGTTAAAAAGCAGATTATCTTTCAATAAACGGTTTTACATGTGAAGTGTGGAGCAATCCTTTACTCTTCATAGTACTCAGAGTTTGAACTTAAATGCAATTATCATGCGATATACGTCGGTAAAGAATGCTAAAATTATTCTCAAAGCTAGCGTCTTATGTTATTTTTCTTGGAGCCAGCGGGCGCACGCGGCTGCCTGCTGTGCGAGTCATTGTCTGTCTCGTTGTTGGCGCGCGCCGTTATAGGGGTTTGGAGACCTAACTTCTGCAAATTCACTTTGACGAGAAGGCCCTGCCCTGTTTAAATCCCGCCAGTTCTGATGCAATTCAGGTGTGTCGTACGAATATATCGTCTGTCGTCATGTCGGTAGTTTACATAGTTTCTTGTTTGTCGGTCATGTGGTGGAGAATTTCTCCCTGAATCGTAACTGCGCGCTGAACTGTTGCGTCTGAAAGTATTCTGTCTCCCTTGATAATAATAGTTCTGGTTACCATATTGTCTGTTTCTCTGATTGTCTCTGTGATAGTCATTACCGCAGAGAGGTGATCTTTCCCTGTAATTATTACTACTCTTCCAACGGTTGTTATACGGGTGGTGTCTGTTTTGTTCACGATTTGCGTTGTAAGAATAGCTTTGTCGTGTCCAGTTATTATTTCTTTCATCGTGGAATTGCGACGGATGTGACCTATAATTGTTGTGTTCCTGTTTTCGCGTTCCGCGATTGTTAGTGTCAATTTCTAATTCTTGTAACAGTCCGTGAAAAGCCTCAATGTCTTCTTTGCAACGTCCTGCTAAAATAATATGTCTTAAATGTTCAGGTAATTTGATTAAGCAAATGCGGATCAGTTCTGAGGGGCTGTATGGGTTTGACAGGTACTGATTCTTGTGCAACATGTCTTCAAAATATTTCACAAGACTGGAGAATTCAGATTGTTCGAAATGTTTCATCATTATGATGCCATGTTTTACTCGGTCTTGTGTGGCTTGAGACCAATATGCTGAGAGGAAGGCATGGTAAAATTCTCCTTCACTGTGGCAATCGTGAATGACCGATCGCATTCTTACATCTGGTTGATTCTCTAAATAGCCACACATAAATTATAATCTGTGCTCTAATGACCAGTTGGGAGGAAAACAATGAGAGAATTGATGAAGCCACGCTTGTGGATGAATGTCGTTGGCAGAATTCTTAAACGTTTTGAATTTACGTGTAGTAATGAACAGCTTATAGTCAAAATCATCGTGTCGGCGAGTCGCATATCGGTCATTGTTACGTCGTGTCGGCGGTTCCATCTCAAAATCCAATGCGCCTTGCCAATTTCTTTCATAATTTCCGAAGTGTCCTGTGTTATTATTTTGTGGTTGTTCCGTATTTCTATGTCCCTCTTCCCGTGTTGGAGCGCGAGTGTCCCCTGAAATACGTAATTCTTGTATTACCTGTGTCAGCTGATCGTGTACTTCCCGGATTTCTACTTGGTGTTGCGTATTAATTTGATTCAGATTTTGTCTCAGTTTCCTAATTTGTTCGCTCTCTTCTGTGTCATTAAAGACTACCGGTTTTGTGTCATTCAGATTATCATCTACCTTCGTTGATAAATTATTTAGCTGATCCGAAAGTTCAACTACTTTCTCTGATAATGTACTAATTTCCTCCATGTGTCTTTCTACTGTGTCCTTTAAGTTTTCCTGGGTTTTTGCAAGTTGCGTAACCGAATCGGTAGATGCAACTGAGTCAATTTTAGCTTGCAAGGTCTCATGATTTTCATGAACAATAATTTGCAGTTCTTTTATGGCTGCTTCGTGATTCTGTAATGCATTTTCATGCCGCGAAAAAATAGGTTGAAAATGCTCACAAATTTGTGTTTTTACATCATTACAGACTTTTTGACATTTCGATTCAATGTTATGTAACTCGGTAGTTAAATCTTCACGTGTTTGTTCAAGCTTATTTTCCACTGAGTCTAACTTTTGAAGCTTTTGTTCCATTGCGTCTAACTGTTGCTGTGTTTGTCTCTGGTGTTGTTCCATTGTGTCTAACTTTTGAAGATTTTCTTCCATTGTGTCTAATTTTTGAAGCTTTTGCTGTGTTTGTCTCTGATTTTGTTCCACTGTGTCTGTCTTTCGAAGATTTTGTCCCATTTGTTGCATTAATTGCAATAATAATGTATTAGTGTCTGGAATCTGTTTCTCTATGCTTTTTTGCAGTGCATTTTCACCGTCAACATTCACATTTTGACAAGCAGAAAATGTGTCTTGACTCATTTGAGAAAACGGTGAGGACCCAAAACCTGAGTCTACAATATTTGAAAAATTGTGTCCTGTCATTCCCGATTCCTGAGGCGAGCTGTTGCCGACCGATCGATCGATAATGCTTCCCTCTTCACTAATTGTTTCACTGTGCACGCCATTGATTACCGCCCGCTCCATTTCCCTATGCACAATTACCAAATTACTACTTTGAACATCAGTTAATTCATTACTCGGTGGCGCTAACACACTGCTTTCGTTTTCACTGTCATTTCTCAGTTTACTTTGGAGCCTAGTATTACGTTTTTCACACGCCATTATTGTCACAGTATTTCACACGACAACACAGAAAAACACAATTTGAAGAGCAAAAATAGGGGAACACATTAACATAGCACTGAAAATAATATCTAGTTAATTGCAGCTGCGAAATACTTGGTGCAAATCCACATACATGCCACAACTGTTTTACTGTACAACAATGAAAAACTACAACTACAAAGGAAATTCTCTCTATGATTACGCGCTAGCAATAAACAAAATCTACACTAATTACACAAACTACAAGAAAAAATCAGAAGATTCCAGTGAGGTATCCTAGGCTAAGGGTCGCCATATGAAACGTCCCCTTTTTAACAATTATACACGAGACTGTGCTTAAACTGACACACAGTATTTTTTTAGCGCAACGCAATCTGACTTTCAATAATCTCTACAAGAGAATGGCCCTGACTAACATTAACCTGTACTTTTCACAAATCACTTACCTCACAAAAATCTTGGTTACTCCCACTACTGCAATACAGCTAGCGCCACTACTGCCAGCTAAATAAAAGATTCAAACTATGGAAGGCACTAACTACTGATAGGGATAGTTAGCAAATGAAATATATTAATAGAGAACAAACAATGTATTTACCTTGATAGTCATAATATATATAGCAGTTCATAACAAATTACAAGACTCCGCCATCTCTCTCCCCACATCCACCACTGCTGGCGGCTCACCTCCAACTGCGCAACGCTACGCGCTGTTCACAGCCAGCTGCCTAACACTACAATGGCGAGTATTACAACAATGCAAAGCAGCCACAGACTGCACACAGCACAGCCAGTGATTTTCATACAGAGGTGGCGTTACCAATAAAAAACCTAAACAGCCTACTTACCGTATGTTGGTGGTTCGACGAACCCTCTGCCAGGCACTTAAATGTGATTTGCAGAGTATCCATGTAGAGGAACCAATTATATTACAATATTTTCAAAAGGTGGGCATAAAGTACACCGCCCGTCTCAGTATTGCGACGGTAAGGAAAGACATCGAAGCAGTTCAGAGGAGTGCTGCGAGATTTATGACTGGTAGATTGTGTGAAGTGGAAGGAAGACAAGGATTTCTGGTCAGATGAGTATCGGGTAATATCAACAGCAGCAGAAAGTGGTATAACAGGTGTAGGATTCGTTATGAATAGGAAGGTAGGGCAGAGGGTGTGTTACTGTGAACAGTTCAGTGACCGGGTGGTTCTAATCAGAATCGACAGCAGACCAACACCGACAACGATAGATCAGGTATACATGCCGACGTCGCAAGCTGAAGATGAACAGATAGAGAAAGTGTATGAGGATATTGAAAGGGTAAGGCAGTATGTAAAGAGGGACGAAAATCTAACAGTCATGGGCGACTAGAATGCAGTTGTAGGGGAAGAAGTGGAAGAAAAGGTTACAGGAGAATATGGGCTTCGGACAAGGAATGAAAGAGGAGAAAGACTAATGGAGTTCTGTAACAAGTTTCAGCTAGTAATAGCGAATACCCTGTTCAAGAATCACAGGAGGAGGAGGTACACTTGGAAAAGGCCGGGAGATACGGCAAGATTTCAATTAGATTACATCATGGTCAGACAGAGATTCCGAAATCAGATACTGGATTGTAAGGCGTACCCAGGAGCAGATATAGACTCAGATCACAATATAGTAGTGATGAAGAGTAGGCTGAAGTTAAAGACTTTAGGCAGGAAGAATCAATACGCAAAGAAGTGGGATACAGAAGTACTAAGGAATGACGAGTTACATTTGAAGTTCTCTAACGCTATAGATACAGCAATAGGGAATAGCGCAGTAGGCAGTACAGTTGAAGAGGAATGGACATCTCTAAAAAGGGCCATCACAGAAGTTGGGAAGGAAAACATAGGTACAAAGAAGGTAGCTGCGAAGAAACCATGGGTAACAGAAGAAATACTTAATTTGATTGTTCCGGGAAAATCAGGAACACAGAAATACAAGTCGCTGAGGAATGAAATAAATAGGAAGTGCAGGGAAGCTAAGACGAAATTGCGGCAGGAAAAATGTGAAGACATCGAAAAAGATATGATTGTCGGAAGGACAGACTCAGCATACAAGAAAGTCAAAACAACCTTTGGTGACATTAAAAGCAACAGTCGTAACATTAAGAGTGCAACGGGAATTCCACTGTCAAATGCAGAGGAGAGAGCAGATTGGTGGAAAGAATACATTGAAAGCCTCTATGAGGGTGAAGATTTGTCTGATGTGATAGAAGAATAAACAGGAGTCGATTTAGAAGAGATAGGGTATCCAGTATTAGAATCGGAATTTAAAAGAGCTTTGGAGGACTTACGGTTAAATAAGGCAAAAGGGATAGATAACATTCCATCAGAATTTCTAAAATCATTGGGGGAAGTGGCAACAAAACGACTATTCACGTTGGTGTGTAGAATATATGAGTCTGGCGATATACCATCTGACTTTCGGAAAAGCATCATCCACACAATTCCGAAGACGGCAAGAGCTGACAAGTGCGAGAGTTATCGCACAATCGGCTTAACAGCTCATGCATCGAAGCTGCTTACAAGAATAATATACAGAAGAATGGAAAAGAAAATTGAGAATGCGCTAGGTGACGATCAGTTTGGCTTTAGGAAAAGTAAAGGGACGAGAGAGGCAATTCTGACGTTACGGCTAATAATGGAAGCAAGGCTAAAGAAAAAGCAAGACACTTTCATAGGATTTGTCGACCTGGAAAAAGCGTTCGACAATATAAAATGGTGCCAGCTGTTCGAGATTCTGAAAAAAGTAGGGGTAAGCTATAGGGAGAGACGGGTCATGTACAACAACCAAGAGGGAATAATAGAAGTGGACGATCAAGAACGAAGTGCTCGTATTAAGAAGGTTGTAAGACAAGGCTGTAGCCTTTCGCCCCTACTCTTCAATCTGTACATCGAGGAAGCAATGATGGAAATAAAAGAAAGGTTCAGGAGTGGAATTAAAATACAAGGTGCAAGGATATCAATGATACGATTCGCTGATGACATTGCTATCCTGAGTGTAAGTGAAGAAGAATTAAATGATCTGCTGAACGGAATGAACAGTCTAATGAGTACACAGTATGGTTTAAGAGTAAATCGGAGAAAGACGAAGGTAATGAGAAGTAGTAGAAATGAGAACAGCAAGAAACTTAACATCAGATTTGATGGTCACGAAGTCAATGAAGTTAAGGAATTCTGCTACCTAGGCAGTAAAATAACCAATGACGGACGGAGCGAGGAGGACATCGAAAGCAGACTCGCTATGGCAAAAAAGGCATTTCTGGCCAAGAGAAGTCTACTAATATCAAATACCGGCCTTAATTTGAGGAAGAAATTTCTGAGGATGTACGTCTTGAGTACAGCATTGTATGGTAGTGGAACATGGACTGTGGGAAAACCGGAACAGAAGAGAATCGAAGCATTTGAGATGTGGTGCTATAGACGAATGTTGAAAATTAGGTGGACTGATAAGGTAAGGAATGAGGAGGTTCTACGCAGAATCGGAGAGGAAAGGAATATGTGGAAAACACTGATAAGGAGAAGGGACAGGATGATAGGACATCTGCTAGGACGTGAGGGAATGACTTCCATGGTACTAGAGGGAGCTGTAGAGGGCAAAAACTGTAGAGGAAGACAGAGATTGGAATACGTCAAGAAATAATTGAGGACGTAGGTTGCAAGTGCTACTCTGAGATGAAGAGGTTAGCACAGGAAAGGAATTCGTGGCTGGCCGCATCAAACCAGTCAGTAGACTGATGACCAAAAAAAAAAAAAAGATTCGATCAGCACGCAAGTATTATGAGACGCTTCGTGAACTGAAACGGGAATCCCTGGAGGGATGACGATACTCATTCCGCGAGGAACTATTGCGAAAATGTAGACATCCGGTATTTGAAACCGACTGCAGAACTATTCTACTGCCACCAAGGTAGATTTCGCATAAGGACCACGAATATAAGATGTCAGAGATTAGAGCTCGACGTTTTTCCTACGCTCTATTTACGACGGGTACAGGAAAAGAATAATCAGTACAGTACGATGGTCTTCTTAGTATGTAGGTGGAGGTAGATGCTGAATGGTTGTCAACCGAAGAATCGTGGCGAGATTTTGACATCACTCAGCTCCATTCCAGAGAAATAATTGAATGCTCAGTACGCGTGGGTATCCTCCAGTAACCAAACAAAATGGCAATGACCATAAAACGTTTGGTCCTTAGACTACCGGTTTCAGTCAGCAATGACCATCTTCAGATCCGTTTTATAACTTGTGCTAAGATAAGAAAACCATATTGGCATCGTCACGGAATTTACCCAAAACCAGCATAACACCGTCGCACATACACTCCTGGAAATGGAAAAAAGAACACATTGACACCGGTGTGTCAGACCCACCATACTTGCTCCGGACACTGCGAGAGGGCTGTACAAGCAATGATCACACGCACGGCACAGCGGACACACCAGGAACCGCGGTGTTGGCCGTCGAATGGCGCTAGCTGCGCAGCATTTGTGCACCGCCGCCGTCAGTGTCAGCCAGTTTGCCGTGGCATACGGAGCTCCATCGCAGTCTTTAACACTGGTAGCATGCCGCGACAGCGTGGACGTGAACCGTATGTGCAGTTGACGGACTTTGAGCGAGGGCGTATAGTGGGCATGCGGGAGGCCGGGTGGACGTACCGCCGAATTGCTCAACACGTGGGGCGTGAGGTCTCCACAGTACATCGATGTTGTCGCCAGTGGTCGGCGGAAGGTGCACGTGCCCGTCGACCTGGGACCGGACCGCAGCGACGCACGGATGCACGCCAAGACCGTAGGATCCTACGCAGTGCCGTAGGGGACCGCACCGCCACTTCCCAGCAAATTAGGGACACTGTTGCTCCTGGGGTATCGGCGAGGACCATTCGCAACCGTCTCCGTGAAGCTGGGCTACGGTCCCGCACACCGTTAGGCCGTCTTCCGCTCACGCCCCAACATCGTGCAGCCCGCCTCCAGTGGTGTCGCGACAGGCGTGAATGGAGGGACGAATGGAGACGTGTCGTCTTCAGCGATGAGAGTCGCTTCTGCCTTGGTGCCAATGATGGTCGTATGCGTGTTTGGCGCCGTGCAGGTGAGCGCCACAATCAGGAATGCATACGACCGAGGCACACAGGGCCAACACCCGGCATCATGGTGTGGGGAGCGATCTCCTACACTGGCCGTACACCACTGGTGATCGTCGAGGGGACACTGAATAGTGCACGGTACATCCAAACCGTCATCGAACCCATCGTTCTACCATTCCTAGACCGGCAAGGGAACTTGCTGTTCCAACAGGACAATGCACGTCCGCATGTATCCCGTGCCACCCAACGTGCTCTAGAAGGTGTAAGTCAACTACCCTGGCCAGCAAGATCTCCGGATCTGTCCCCCATTGAGCATGTTTGGGACTGGATGAAGCGTCGTCTCACGCGGTCTGCACGTCCGGCACGAACGCTGGTCCAACTGAGGCGCCAGGTGGAAATGGCATGGCAAGCCGTTCCACAGGACTACATCCAGCATCTCTACGATCGTCTCCATGGGAGAATAGCAGCCTGCATTGCTGCGAAAGGTGGATATACACTGTACTAGTGCCGACATTGTGCATGCTCTGTTGCCTGTGTCTATGTGTCTGTGGTTCTGTCAGTGTGATCATGTGATATATCTGACCCCAGGAATGTGTCAATGAAGTTTCCCCTTCCTGGGACAATGAATTCACGGTGTTCTTATTTCAATTTCCAGGAGTGTATTTAAAATTTGATGTAAAGTAGATCGAAGTTGTGGTAGAGTCATACTGCCTCTAGCTCTCCCTCTCTCTATCAGAACTGTGGCCTAATTTACATCAAATTTTAGTTACGTGCTATGATGTTATGCTGCTTCTGTGTATATTCTGTGACATGTCACGGTGTCTTTATTATCTGAGGACGAGTTATAAATCAAATCTGCAGGCGATCATTGCTGACAGAAACCGGCAGTCCGAGGACGGAAAGTCTTGTAATCTTTGGCGATAATGAAAGAAATTCATGCTACTCTTCCTGAATCACTGCTTGGATACGCGACCATGTCGCAAGTTGTGAAGATCAGTTTCGTTTGTTAACTGGACAAATGTATAGCCTGGAAAGTTGGATCCGTTCCTTACCCGCGTGGCTGTGTATTAATTTCTGGCGGCCGCTTTGCCCAGATTGCTGTGCTCCACTGTCGCTGGAGTCGTGATGTGGGCACAACGGCTCGGGCAGGTGCGGCGCCGCGGTGTCGCGGGCGAGGCGAGGGATTTGGCGGGGCTCCGGCGCCGCGTGGCTCATCTCGCAGTGTGGAGGCGTCTGCTGGATTAGGCCGCGTCTCCGCAATCTGCGCAAACCACCAGCTGCGGCCACAGAGAGCGGTGGCGCAGCCGAAGCGCGCGTGTCCTACATCCGTCTTAGAGGAGAGGTAGTGGAATATAAGCGACGGCATTTGTGGTAACGCCCTCTGCGAGCTCAAATCCAGCCACCAAATCTAGTGTCAGAAGGCCGGGAGACTGATTACGCCGGATGAGTCCTTCAGTTGTGGGGCAGCGACCCTGGCGCGTCGGCTCCGTTTCCTCCTCATACTATTGCACATCCTGTCATGACAGAAAACAAAATAATTCACTATTCTCATATCTTTGAGACACAGCTCAGCTTGAGTTTCCAACGACTAACAGAAATTACAGTCAAAAATTTTACCCACTCACTCAATTCGCACAACTTATAGATTTTTATGTCATCCACAATCATGATCGGTTCTATGTAGAAATGACATTCACAAATAAAGCAACGCACACGTATCCTCTTTTTCCTCTTATTAAATAATGCAGATACGAAAGATACTTCTTGGCAATTATTCCTGATAGTTCGTGACATTTTCTTATTACGCCCGTAAACAAAGCATTAGTTCATTTTTTCTTCTGAGAAATCTGGAGGGGGTCAATTTGTGTGCCAGTCGGACATCTTCATCTTTACGATAGTAAAAATCGCGGCTCTCCATCTCTCCGAGTGACTGAGACTGCTTCGCAAACGCTGGACATCTGCTGCGACCTTTACCGATACCTTCTGAAGTGGGATCTTGACCGTTTTTGTGTCGGTCATTTTACAAAAATGTCGCGCAGTGAATCCTTCAACGGAAACTTACGGCTAAGATAAAATGCACAGTCTATTAGCCGACAAATTATGGCAGAAACTCAACAGCTGTTAGTCAATTTTATACACATTACGAAATTTAGAAACGTGGCATTTACGGAGAATGTTCCTTCTACCATCATACATAAATACCAGTTGAGACTCCGGCCACTGTGGCCGTGCGGTTCTAGGCGCTTCAGTCTGGAACCCCGTGACCGCTACGGTCGCAGGTTCGAATCCTGCCTCGGGCATGGATGTGTGTGATGTCCTTAGGTTAATTAGGTTTAACTAGTTCTAAGTTCTAGGGGACTGATGACCACAGATGTTAAGTCCCATAGTGCTTACAACCATTTTTGAACTAGTTGAGACAGAAAAATATTCGAGACGGTAAACCACTTCCTCTTTCGGTGAACTCCTCTACTCACGGGTGCAGTGCTTAAGAGATTACGGTATAGACCCTGGTTGCATAAGGTTGATGACAATGTTTTGAACACTCGTTTGTTAATCTTCTGACTGGAGTGAAGGCACCCTGCACCTTCTCCTACCTTCTGGTAATAATTTCAACCCTTTCTGTTATAACATTTTCTGTAATGTGTTTTGTATTTTCTAATCATTACCTCTGCAGATTTTTTTTCCCTCTGATGCTCCTTCAGCTGAGAGCGTATGTATTTCTGTATGCAGTACATGTCCCCTCCTTCTGATCAGTATCTTCCCCACAGCTCGGTACACACATATTAATTCTTGTTCTTCTTCATTTCGTACTTAATCTGTCCACTCGTTTTTTAACAGTCTTCGATAGGAGAAATGCTTCCAGTTTCTTCATTTTGGGTCTCAGGATAGTTCATATTTCACTGAAAAGTAAGTAGATCTCTGTTACTGAAGGCTGGTCTCTTCACTTGTGGCAATCTACTTCTCATGTCTCCCTTTTCTCGCCCATCCTTCGTAATACTACTACCTAGTCCGATAAATTCATGCACTATTTCCACTACTGTGTCGCTCTCAACTTTGATCTTCTGTTTTCATCTCTTTTCTGTTACATTTTAGCCTCTCTGTTTATCCTGAATCCATTTTCTGTTCTCAATATGCTGTCCATTTCTTTCAACATACTTTTCACTGTTCCATGTCTATACCTAGAAACAGAAGTCGTATTAACACGAATTTGACTTTCCTCAAATTCCATGTTTATTATTCCTACTCGGGATTTGTGGATACTTTAGATTATTCGCCGGTCTATACACCATCCTCAACCTTCAGAAGTCTGTGTACATCTTATTCTATGTTATAAGATTGTAGGCTTCGATCAACTTTCCATTCCCTAGCGTAATGAATGACTGGCTACCTTGGTCGCTTTTCCCCTTCGGAAAGTGAACTAATGTCTTGTTTGTATTATGTGCCATATTTTTTAGTGTATTCTTTTGTACATTAGTTACAAGCATTACTAGTCATTCACTAGTTTTCATACATTTCCGTATGTGCCTTATTTAGCAATATGATGACAGAGATTTTTATCAAATTTGACGCTATGTCATGTTTCATAGATTTTTGATACTAATAGAAATACCTTTCTATTTCCTATACTCCCGACAGATTTTAGTAACTTCGAATGCTTATCATCGACTCCTACTTGTATCATTCTGTACTCATTCAACTTCACTGTATTACCTATTTGTTCCACATCATCTTCTTCCTCCTCTTCTGTCTCATATTGCAAGCCGTCGCTCGCTTTAATCATAAAAATATCTCAACGTAAGTACAGGCACAAGAAGTGCTCTCAATCACTGAACGCTGCGTACTCAACGACGACTTACAACCCGGAGGCGAAGTCCAGAATCGTATAAGTTCGCAACAGTACAGTGCCTAACCGTTTTATATATAACTCTTCTGAGAGCAAAGACAGCAAGTCCGTCTGTACCAACAAAGCTGATACTGAGCGTCTGTCACACACAGGCGCTCAAAACGGAAGACCTCTTCCTCTCCACCACTGGCTTCCCACCAAGACTCGGATCCCCTTCCTCATAACTGGCTGGCTCTGATCACTATGCGACTTAACTTCTGCGGTCATTAGTCGCCTAGAAGTTAGAACTAATTAAACCTAACCAACCTAAAGACATCACACACATCCATGCCCGAGGCAGGATTCGAACCTGCGACCGTAGCGGCCGCGCGGTTTCAGACTGTAGCGCCTTTAACTGCTTAGCCACCACGGCCGGCCCTCATAACTGCAAAAGGCGTATAATCTTCACGAATCCACGGAATATCCTCTCTCTCTACAGATTCTTCCGAACGCCGACCAACATATTTTAGTATTTTGTCGTCCAGCGCGGAAAGTTTTCGAGGAAATACCTATACTCATACAATGTTGCCTATGTCTGCGGCCACTTTCAGAACTCAATTTAATACTCGAACTAACTAATTTAATAAGACTGAACCTTGAATATCTGGTGTATCCATGAATTACAGCAAAAAATAATAACAGTGAGTAGTTGACTGAATATAAATGCGAACAGTGTGGTATTTAAGTTTACAAACATAACGACAAGTTTTTATTCATTCTTTTATAACTACAACGAGCTGATACATATTACAAAAAAAAAAAGACAAACACATATCAGAAAAGGGATGGTGCTTAATTGGCAATGCATGCATTGGGGTGGAAACTATACAGATTTCCCCGTGAAGTAATCCATTTTACAACGCAATCTGACTTTTGTTACATGAATCCACTGTGAGGCCCAATTCTATTCAAATGTAATCGACTACGACCAAGTAAATCACAAACTATGCTTCACTGGAGAACAAGGAGCTGTGAATATCATTTTACAACCCTACGCCAATGCGGCAATACTTTACCCTTTATCTTTGATTCAGGTGGTAGCAGAAAACGACATGCTTTGGGCGTGGAGCGGCGCGCTGCGAGAGCTGTTCTGACGCGTCCACGAAAATTTGCGTTTACGGGGAATGGCGTTCTGATTATCAGAACGTGGGAAACTTCAGTATCAGAGCCCTGAAATTCCGGCAGTGTGAGGTGCACCTGTTCGCTGATCTGGCCACACCTATTTGACTCAGAGGCATGACGGTGCCTGCTAGAATTGTCAAACGCCAGACGGCCGACTCAGGACGAATAAGTTCTCCCTCGTGACACACATTATATCCGAGGTGATATGCAGTTCCACTGTCGATACAGTTGGAAACTGCCACTGGCTAATAGTCCACCGCAAGTTGCACACCACAAGTCTCATCCACGAGGGGATGACTAGAAGACGAAGACAGCAAATAATCACAACCATTTTCTACCAAGCCTTGGTACAGGAGCCGAATTAGTAAAATGAACCACCTCCACATTGTACAAACCAATCGAACTATCCTTTACTCATTGAATATTCCCTCCTGATTGTTCTATCGGCCTGGTAACTAATCCAGACACAGTACTAGAGTTCGCACACTGGGGGAGCGAGCCTCTGCTTTGCATATCCTGAGAGGAGCCAATCAGCGACTCAAAATCTCTCTTGTCTGAGAAAAGAATATTTAGACTAGGGGGGCGTCGTTCTCACGGTAATCAATGCCATGTTTCTGCTAGAAAATTCTACCTATATGGGACCACAGTCCCTCATTTACGGAAAGATCTAATGTTTCCAGGGTTACCCATTCCAATTTCTGGAAGACGGTTGTTAAACTTCCCAGACTTGTGGCCATGAAACCCATATTTTTGCCGCTCGATAAATCAACCTGGCAACTTACGGGCGTCATGGGAGTCTTGCCCCCACTAAACAATCCACCAGCCGCTCTGTCCGTATCTTCCCAGATTCTAACATGAAAATGCTTGGAGTTTTATGACTGTCCTACAGTTTGCACAAAATCTCAGATTACAGCAGTCTCTCTTAAATGGCTTCCGCCTCCCATTTTCTGCCTCCTGGTCATCTTCCCGACAGTCTGTCGCTTAGTCCAGGTAAAATGATTTGTGAACAGGCCTCGTCCTTCTCTGACTCTAAGTGGGAAGAAGGAAGTGCGATGGACCATGTATAATCCAAGTAGCGCTGCTTCCCAGAATCAGTCGTACAGCCACGTCACTGGACACATCATTTATGCCCCACAATCGGTCTTTCTTCCTGTTCTCTGTTGCCTTCACTACAGCCCCTCGGTTGCAAACTCCCTAGAGGCTACACAGTTATATGAACATTCTGTCCACAATTCCCTCTTGTAAAAAGTCGTAAAGCACACGTACCAAATATAATACTGGGGAACAGGAATATCATGACCTAAAATATGAATATTAATCAGAGTGACAGTGTTGTTAAACACTATCTCTAGCATTAGATGTACTGGAAGTATTTTTTCCATCGATCTACCGCGTGTTCTAAGTTTATGAGAATATTTCTACCTTTTATATCTCCATCTCTGCATTTAACCTCTTGTAGTTTCATTTGATTTGCCTATATGCTACATTAATTTACCCTGCAACCATATGTATCTCAGTAATTACACATTTTTTCCTCATATTTTAAGATTTAACTTGTTTGTACACCTTGCACTTTCATGCTCACGGCCTGATTAATCATGTACTGGGTAATCAATGGCTTCTTTGGTTTCCCTGTACTCATGGTGAACTGTTTTGTGGTAATAATTAATTACTTTACTCTATCCCATTATTTTTCTACTGGAGTATTTCCAGCGCCTTCACTTTTGTTATCAGTCGCTGCTGCAGAGAATATCCAGTTATTCCTATTCCTCTGTAAATCTCCTACGTTTCATTAAACCCTTTTTTCTTTAGCCTCTCAGCGATCATGCCCTTAGATTAGCAACCACGAAAATTATATCCATTACAAACGAAGCTTCCTAAAAGCTCTCACCCGGGTAACAGTCGCAAGAAACAGGAAGGTCTGGTCTCTTGCAAGCCATCTGCATCACATTTAGAATTTAAAGAAATTATTTATTCATCCAGTACTTCCATGAAAGAAAACTATGAAATATTACAATTAATACTTGTGTATATCCGGAATGCCATTCACATTTTGAACATTAATTGCACCCCTTTTCTGTGAAACGATAAGTCCTACGCATCTGAAATGTGTTCTGCCGAGCACTGCTTCTACATCTACAAGACTACTTGCAATTCGTACGTAAGTGTTTAGGAGAGACACCACAGAATCATTTTCTGACCATTTCTATATCGGTCCACTCCCGAACAGAGGTTGGGAAAGACTAATATCTAAATCTTTCGTGCGGCCTTAGATTTATCGTATTTTGCTACGATGGTAATTTCTATCTGCACAGGTGGGAGACAATAAAATATTCTGGTATTTGGAGAAGGAAGCTGGTGACTGAAATTTGGTGAAAAGATCCCGTCGCAACGAAAAAAGCCTTTAATGACTGACACTGAAACTCGCTTATCATATCCGTGACACTCCCTCCCGCCGGCCGCGGTGGTCTCGCGGTTCTAGGCGCGCAGTCCGGAACCGTGCGACTGCTACGGTCGCAGGTTCGAATCCTGCCTCTGGCACGGATGTGTGTGATGTCCTTAGGTTAGTTAGGTTTAAGTAGTTCTAAGTTCTAGGGGACTGATGACCACAGCAGTTGAGTCCCATAGTGCTCAGAGCCACACTCCCTCCCCTCTTTGGCGATAATACAAAATGAGCTGCCCTTCTTTGAACTTTTTCGATATCCTCCAAGTCAGATAAGGCTTTCATATCGCGCAGAATACTCCAGAAGAGGACGGACAAGCGAAACGCAGCAGTCCCTTGAGCATAGTTGTTACACCTTCTAAGTGTTCGGCCAATAAAACGCAGTCTTCGGTTTGCCTCTCCCATAACATTTCTATGTGATCGCACCAACTTAAGTTTTTTGTAAGACCTCGGCATTTTGTTGAATCTACAATCAGGCAGTAACTACGAATTATGACCTCTGTGACGGGAAATCACGAATCTAATGACAGCTGAGACGATACATCACAGTCACGCAATTTGATTTGAATACTTTTGTAAGAGACGTCGTGCTTATTATGTGCTAGCAGATTCTTTTCTTTGGCGTACTTCATAGTTTTGGAGCACAGAATGCTACTACAAATCGATGTCAACCACTTGGATCTAACACTCAGTGGGGTACTTCTTTTTCCTTTCTTGTCTGTTGGTTTTACCTATGCAATATCCCAGTGTTAAGATGTATATGTTTCGCCGAGCGAGCGATTATATACGAAAGCTAAAACTGGAGCTATATACCCAAACAAACCCATTTAGGGCATATTAAGAAGTGGGAGGCGTATCTTTATTAAATGACCTAGTTTGCGACTTCCAAGTTACTAATGTTGGCAGTTGTTCTTGGTTCTAGTTCTGGAACACTTACTGTGTCTTTTCTGGTGAAGGAGGTTTAGTAACTCTGCTTCAGTTTGACTTTCGTCGGTGACGTTACCACTGTCCGTGCAATGTGAGTATTGTTTGAGTCTTGCCGTTAGCATACTTTACGTACACCCAGAACCCCTTTGGAAGTTCTTCCACATTTCCAGACTGATTTTCGTTGCATAAACTTTTAAAAGTATTTAGCGTTGAAGTCCGAGCTAAGTTTTGAGGATCCGAAAACCGTTCCCAATCTTAGAGATGTAATGTCATTTTAAATCCAACATTCTCTTTTAGTTGCTTCTGCAAAATTCCCTTGATCTTTTTTGTGTAACTTTGGGAATATTTTCCGTCTCCTATTAGTTTATTTGGTACAATACTCTAAATTGCTATTATCACTTGTTAACAATTATTGTCTGAATATAAGTCACATGTCGTTAAAGCTTACATAGTAAATGAGCAAAGAATGAAGATTGTCTATTAGGAAGGCTTTCAAGAGAACTTTTGTCCGCTTTTTTAAATATGTATCTTTTGCCCTTATTTATGGTGGATTTGGATGGTACGGCATTCAGACCCGCTACAACTACTTTGTGGTCACCAAGTCCTGTACCAATGCACATTCTGCTCAGGTTTGTTTTTTGCTAATAGGTCTAACATGTTGCCGCCACCATAAAGACTTCGTGTGGGCTCTTGAAATAAACTCGTAACGGAAATGTCGAAAGTCTTGCGTGCCAGCCTTAATACGTGTGTGAACAATGATACCATAATTTCCAGTAGTAAAGGGGCATATCTGTGTCATCACTGTCTGGCTTATCTGTCGTTAGGTACTATAACTCTTCAGAGTGAGAGAAAGAATTATATGGGTAAAAGAACAAATATTGATAGCCTTTGTGATTTTGAGTAGAATCATTGTCCGCTGCCGTAATTAGAGGTTCGCAATGCCTAATTCGGGACACCGTTAAATAATTATTATTAAAGGCGCGCTAAGGCGTCCGACTTAATAGAGAATTAGTAACTACAGGCTCTGAAAAAGTTTGCTACTGTTAATGGCGAACTACATGAGATGTAAAAAAATGGTTGCTAGTTGTTTGTCGGCAAGCCTTTACTTAGGAAAGCGTTACAAGTACTTAAAAAAAATTCGACACCTAGTCAGTCAGCTGTGAAAATGATTATGACTCCTTGAAATACCCGTGCTTGCAAAATTTCATGTAACATACCTATTATGAACGTAAATTACAAATACAAACCAGGCAATGGCCAAGAGAGGAGAGACAGAGTTATATGTCTCTAAAGAAGAAGCAAGAGAGTGTCTCTTAAGAACAAGTGATGAGCAACTTACAAATATACAAATATCGATCTCTCCCCATGAAAAGTGATTGGATTACATATTTTAAATAGCACCTATGAAACGAAATACAAATCACTTGATGTAACTTTTCAGTTCACTCTCACCTCGTCTTCAAAACACATACTGACTTTCTCAAGTGTGCTCTTCTTACAAGAAGGGATCTTATTCTCTGTCATAGTTTCACTTTGTATGTCTACGAAAAGAACATCTCTGTCAAATTATATTATAAGATTTGAAACATCAAAGTCTGAGATTTTATTCTAACCAGACGCTAAAAATTAATCCATAAGATTTTATTCAAAAGTCTCCCCCTCGTGATCTATTTCTTCCAAGTACTTTTTCTGCTCCTCGCACATTAACACATTAAGACAGATTCAGTACCTCACCTTTATTTCATATTAGATGGAAATATTTTCACATTTTTTGTAGAGATAACAACAGCCCACTCTAGATTACATCCAAATCAACCCAGACCAATATAAGCAATGACAATTAGAAGAACGCAATGTATGTCGATTTTCTTATTTCAATGATACTACATACGTAACTGTAACGGGAATTATCCCAGCGTTTATGGACCAGATTCCTGATCTGACAAAGATAACAGCTTTAGGAAATGCTGTTTTCTCTGTGCCTCAGAGCATACCTTATCCACCAACCTCCTCAACTGAACGTTGGAGGACACTGCTACCATGCTGGACCAACCAGCAGCTTCATCTCACACTTTCCAGCTGTTCTTTCTGTTGTTTCCGCCAACCAAACTTGCAGCATCTCCACACAAGACAACTTGTGTTTACGACAATTATCAGATTATTATTAAAACACCTAATTCCGATAACCTTCGAAATTATATTTAAAACAGACCAGAGCATATTTTTTCCTAATCTTAACAGTTTTCGAATCAACCCCTTCCTTCTTCTTGTCAGTATGTTTCATATACTCCTTTCCTTGCCGATTCTGCGTTGAAAATCCTCGCTCCTTACCTTATCAGTTCACCTAATTTCAAACATTCTTTAGTTGCACCACATGTCAAATCCTCCGATTCTCTTCTGTTCTGGTTTTCCCACTGTATATTTTCACTGCCATACAACGCTGTATTCCAAAGGAAATTCTTACAAGTTTCTTCCTAATGTGAAGGCCGATGTTTGATACTAGCAAACTTTTCTTGGCTAGAAATGGCCTTTTTCCAAATGCTAGTGTGCTTTTTATGCCCTTCTTGTTCCGTTCGTCACAGGTTTTTTTCATACCTAGGTAGAAGAATACCTTAATTTCATCTACTATGTGATTACCAACCGTGACCTTAAGTTTCTTGTTGGTCTCTTTTCTGCTACTAGTCACTACTTTCATCTTTCTTCGATTCATTCGCAGTTCATATTCTGTACTCATTAGACTGTTCATCCCATTGTACATCTACATCGACCTGATTACTCTGCTATTCGCAATTAAGTGCCTGGCAGAGTGTTCAATGAACCACCAAGCTGTCTCACTACCATTCCACTCTCGAACGGCATGCGGGAAAAACGAGCAGTTAAATTTTTCTGTCCGAGCCCTGATTTCTCTTATTTTATCGTGATGATCATTTCTCCCTATGTAGGTCGGTGCCAACAGAATGTTTTCGCTATCGGAGGGGAAAACTGACAATTGAAATTTCATGAGAAGATCCCATCGCAACGAAAAACGCTTTTGTTTTAATGATTGCCACTCGAATACACGTATCATGCCTGTGGCACTATCTCCACTATGTAGCGATGATACAAAACGACTCGCCCTTTTAGGAACTTTTTCAATACCATCTGTCAGTCCCACCTGATACGGATCCCACACCAAGCAGCAGTACTCCAGAATAGGACGGACAAGTGTGGTGTAAGTAGTCTCTTTAGTAGATCTGTTGCACCGTCTAAGTGTTCTGCCAATGAATCGCAGTCTTTGGTTTGCCCTAACCACAACATTATCTATGTGATCGTTCCAGTTTAGGTCATTTGTAATTGTAATCCCTAAGTATTTAGTTGAATTTACAGCCTTCAGATTTGTGTGACTTACCGCGTAATCGAAATTTAGAGGATTTCTTTTAGTATTCAGGGTTAGTTGCCACTTTTCGCACCACACAGATATCTTATGTAAATCATTTTGCTATTCGTTTTGGTCATCTGATGACTTTACAAGACGGTAAGTGACAGCATCATCGGCAAATAATTTAGAGGGCTACTCAGATTGTCTCCTTTGTCGTTGACATAGATCAGGAACAATAGAGGGCCTATAACACTTCCTTGGAGAATGCCGGATGTTACTTCTGTTTTACTCGATGCCTTTCCGTCTATTACTCCGAACTGTCACCTCTCTGACAGGAAATCACGAATCCTATCGCACAACTGAGGCGATATTCCATTTTGGGTATTGGTGTGACTTGAACAAGTTTCCAGTCCTTAGGTACGGAACTTTCTGTGAACGAGCGGTTGTATATAACTGCTAAATATGGAGCTATTGCATCTGCATACTCTGAAAGGAACCTGACTGGTATACCATGTGGACCGGAAACCTTGCCTTTATTAAGTGATTTAAGATGCATTGCTACACCAACGCTATCTACTTCTATGTTTATAATCTTCGCAGTTGTTCTTGATTGGAATTCGGGAATATTTACTTCCTCTTCTTTTGTGAAGGAGTTTCGGAAAACCGTGTTTAATAACTCTGCTTTGGTGGCACTGTCATCATTTAATTCACCGTTGTTATCACGGTATTGATTGCGACTTCACTGGTGTGCTTTATATATGCCTAGTATCTCTTTGGGTTTTCCGCCAGATTCCAGGACAGTGTTTCGTTATGGAAATTATTAAAAGCATCTCGCATTGAAGTACGCGCTATGTTTCGAACTTCTGCAAAACTTTGCCAGTCTTGGGAATTTTGCGTTCCCTTAAATTTGGCATGTTCTTTTCGTTGCTTCTACAACAGGAATCTGTACCATAGGGGTTCAGTACCATCACGTAATAATTTATGTGGTATATATCTCTCAACTGCTGTCAATACTATCTCTGAAAACTTTCTACAACGTTTCTACACTTACATGATCAGATCGGAAGGAGTGAAGACTGTCTCTAAAAACGGCCTTAAGAGCATTTTTATCAGCTTATTTAAATAGATGTGCTTTGCGTTTGTTTTTGGTCGCTCTGGGTGTTCCGGTATTCAGCTTAGCAGCAACTGCCTTGTGGTTGCTAATCCCTGTACTCGTCATGATACTTTCAATTTGTCCAGGATTATTTGTTGCTAAGAGGTCAAGTATGCTTTCGCAACCATTTGCGCTTGGAGTAGGCTCATGAACTAATTGTTCAAAATAATTTTTTTTTTCTGAGAAAGCATTCAGTACAATTTCGGATGACGTTTTATGCCTGCCGCCGGCTCTAAACGTATAATTTTTCCAGCATATCGAGGGTAGATTAAAGTCGCCACCTACTAGAATTGTGTGAATGGGGTACCTATTTGAAGTGAGACTCAAGTTTTCTTTGAACTGTTCAGCAAATATATCTTCTGAGTCGGGGGTCGGTAAAACGATCAAATTAATAGTTTAGTCCAATTGTCAAGTATAACCTCTACCCATACTATTTCGCAGGAACTATCCACTTCAGTTTCACTACAAGACAAACTACTTCTGACAGCAAAAAATACTCCACAACCAACTGTATTTAATCTATCCTTTCTAAACACTGTTAGATCGTTTGAAAAAATTTTGGGCTGAACGTATTTCCGGATTTAGCCAGATTTCGGTACCTATAACTATTTAAGATTCAGTGCTTTCTATTTGGGCTTGAAGCTCTGGTTCTTTCCCAACACAGCTACGACAATTTACAACTACAATACCGATCATTTAGACAAATACCTTACCGTGTTTTACTTGCTCCCTTTTAGACGGACGCTCTTTCTGTGGTTTTCTGAGACCCTTTAACCTTAAAATCCGTCCAGTAACTTCCACACAGCTCCCGGTTCCCCCTGTAGCCGCTTCCTGTATGTAGTGGACTCCTGACGTATTAAGCAGAATCCGGAAACCCACCACCCGATGGCGCAAATGAAGGAATCTGCAGCCTTTACGGTCACAGAACCGCCTGAGCTTCTGATTCAGACCCTCCACTTGGCTGTGCACCAAAGGACCACACTAGATTCTGTCGACGATGCTGTAGATGGTTAGCTCCGCCTTAATCTCGGAAGCAAGAGTGGCAGTCTTTACCATTTACACTAGCCGTCCGAAACGAGAGAGAGTATCCTCTGATCGAAAGCGACACACGTCACTGGTACCGACATGGGCCACCACCTGCAGTTGGCTGCAGCCTGTACTCTTCATGGAATCGGGAAGTACTCCTTCATCACCCGGAATGACTCCCTCCGGTATGCACATGGAGTGCACACTGACTTCCTTCCCTCCTTGGCAGCCATGTTCCTAAGGGGCCCCATTATGCGCCTAACGTAGGAGCACCCAACTACCAGCAAACCCACCCTCTGTGAATGCCCAGACCTTGCGGGCTGAGAAGCATCCTTTGGAACAGGGTGGACGACTGCATCCGGCTCAGAGACTTCATCAGCCAAAGATAACGCCCGAAACCCGTTCGCCAAACAAACTGGGTAGGCACTACAATCGGCCCCACAGAAAGTTTTTCACTGCCTGCCCGACTCTGGAATGATTTCCAACTCGACCACACGTGAGGGGTCAATCATAGTGCAGGCAGTACCCGGAGTGGCCACAACAGTGAATCGATCGGGGGACACGTGGGTCGCGCTCGACGTCCCTTGCATCCCCTCGTCCGACCCCCCACAACGATGTCCCTTGGCAACACCCTCAAGCTGTGTGACCGGAAGCCAACACTGCCTGGAGCTGTGAGCGAAGTGTCACCAACTCAGCTCGCATCTGTAAACAGCAATCACAGTGCCTATCCATTTCTGAATTCACTCCTGTTTGAAACTCATAAAGATATATAATAAATAAACTTTGTACTCGCCTTATTAGTAGCAGGAACTCGCGGTTCTCTCTCACTGACTGTCTAACCGACACTGAGCTATTGTCAGCAAAACAAATGAAAGTCTGTACTACACGAGGGTCGATACAATAGTCGATAGCAATGGCGGTACTGTACGCTACACTGTTTTTACAATGAAAGATTGCTCCTAGTAAGCACTCACACACGCAAGAAATTACCAAAATGTACTAGTAACTGCACAGGCAAGCGAAAAGAAGTCGCTCCTGTTTGAAGTTCGTAAAAATATGTAATAAACAAACAAAGGGTGTACTAGCCGTATTAGCAGGAGGAACTCACGGTGCTCTCTCACTGATGGTGAAACCTGTAATTCCTGTACGCTTTCACTCAGAGTAGCAATGTCATCAACGCATCTTATTATTTATATCCTTTCACGTTGAATTTTAATCACACTCTTGAATCTTTCTTTATTTTCGTCATTGCTTCTTCGATGTATATACTGAATAGTAGGGACGAAAGACTACATCACGGTTGTATACCCTTTATAATCGCTCTTGGTTCTTGTACACTGTGTATATCACACGTCTTCCTTGTAGCTTACCCCTGTTTTTGTCAGGATTTCTAACATCTTGCACCGTCGAGCACTTTCTCCAGGTCTCCTTTACTTACAGACGACAAATAAAATGAAACATTTGCTGGTTTGCCACAAAATCTTTTTCACAAGGAACTACAAAATATGGGTGATAACGGATACTTGTAACAGAGCACTTAACTTTCGAAGATCAATGATCTATACTTCTTCTTAACTTCGACCAAGTACGGAGATAAATTACATGTATTTCTTCGTTATTTTGACTAAGTAAGCGACACCTTGCATCAGCATACACATGAGGGATCGCACCATCTCGAGAAGACGAGTGGCTCTGGCTCTCTAAGTGACCGAGTCGAAGGTGAGTTCAGCTAGCGCCACGATATGAGTCGTTGACAGCACCGTAGCGCAGCGGGCCATGCTGGTAAGGCATAGCTTGGCGGGCCAATCCAGGTATCTTGCGACCGAGGCCACTCACGCGACATGAGCCCTTCACTGCTCTGGTTGAACCATGTTAAGAAAACGTGGCATGACACCATTTGTGGGAAATGTGTAGCAAAATTTTGTCTTGTGGGTGGCTTCTTAAAAATCGATGAAACTTTTCCGGAACTGATAACCTTGCCATGGAAAGAAAAGCTATAAAAACTGAACTCTAACAAGTGGCAGTACATCCTCTTATTTTCAGCCTCAAGTAGTGTGCTACGGAACAAGTTGATACATTATTATTGTGATGTATTCTAATATGTTATTGACGGTTCTGTTTGTGACGTCTGAAACAAAGAAACTGAAGTTTCCATTTATTATCCTGGGGAATTTAATATTTATTTTCAAGTTACTCAACACATTCGAACTGAAATTTAAGCATTCACATAGCATTCAAAGGAAAGAGACTGTAAAGCAAGATGAGGTGGGCAGAAAGAGAGTAGAACGAGGAGGTGAAGAAAAAGAGATTGGGAGAAGGGAATGGACAGATAGAGGGGGGTGGTTAGAGTGGACACAGACATGGAAAGATGGAGTGGTGGACAGAAAGATGAAAGATGTGTGTGTGTGTGTGACGGGGGGGGGGGGGGGGCTATGATGATTTTATCACAAAGCTGATAACTATCAAATGAAATAGAGTCTTCACATGATCAATACTAGGGTCTGTACATAGAAATAAGAACGTGACACAACTATATCTCAGTTACCAAAACTGCCATGGTACTGCATGATTCTTATAGCCAAGTACTTACGTTTCGACATCTAGAAATTACCCTGAGTGCGAACTTTCCAACTTATGGTGGGATTAGTGATAAATTCATTTGGATTTATATTTTAGTGATACTTTCAATACAATTTCAGCCAAATAACACATTGCTGCATGAAAAAGAGCAGGATCAGGTCCGCATCTGCAATCAATCTCGTTGGTAAACTGTAAATCTTTGGCTGCTTTGTACTGAACGATCCCTTTCTTGCAAAGCCCTAGCCACATCAGTTGTCTAGATTCTGCAATATGAAGTTCCCTACAGCTGGCTCAGTGTAGTAAGACTTAGATTTTCGTTTTTAATTCAAATGTTTCAAATAATTTTGTAAGTCGGAAAAATGTTTTAACAGTTGTATAAAATAAATGGTATAAGTGTTTAAATCTGTGTATGTACCAAGAGTTCCGATATTCTGCAATAGAAGTTGTTAATTGTGATAGTCACAAAATTTCTATTTGACAGAAAATCCTAGGAAGTTCTCGTTACGTTAAATCAGTAAGTGGATCGAAACAGCATATCCAGACACTCTGGGATGATGATGGCATTGAAACAGAGGATGACACGCGTAAAGCTGAAATACTAAACACCTTTTTCCAATGCCTTTTTTACAGAGAAAGAACGCACTGCAGTTCCTTCTCTAAATCCTCGCACAAACGAAAAAATGGCTGACATCGAAATAAGTGTCCAAGGAATAGAAAAGCAACTGGAATCGCTCAACAGAGGAAAGTCCACTGGACCTGACGGGACACCAATTCGATTCTACACAAAGTACGCGAAAGAACTTGCCCCCCTTCTAACAGCCGTGTACTGCAAGTCTCTAGAGGAACGGAAGGTGCCAAATGATTGGAAAAGAGCACAGGTAGTCCCAGTCTTCAAGAACGGTCGTCGAGCAGATGCGCAAAACTATAGACCTGTATCTCTGACGTCGATCTGTTGTAGAATTTTAGAACATGTTTTTTCCTCGAGCATCATGTCGTTTTTGGAAAGCCAAAATCTACTCTGTAGGAATCAACATGGATTCCGGAAACAGCGACCGTGTGAGACCCAACTCGCTTAATTTGTTCATGAGACCCAGAAAATATTAGATACAGGCTCCCAGGTAGATGCTATTTTTCTTGACTTCCGGAAGGCGTTCGATACAGTTCCGCACTGTCGCCTGATAAACAAAGTAAGAGCCTACGGAATATCAGACCAGCTGTGTGGCTGGATTGTAGAGTTTTTAGCAAACAGAACACAGCATGTTGTTATCAATGGAGAGACGTCTACAGACATTAAAGTAACCTCTGGCGTGCCACAGGGGAGTGTTATTGGACCATTGCTTTTCACAATATATATAAATGACCTAGTAGATAGTGTCGGAAGTCCCATGCGGCTTTTCGCGGATGATGTTGTAGTATACAGAGAAGTTGCAGCATTAGCTAATTGTAGCGAAATGCAGGAAGATCTGCAGCGGATATGCACTTGGTGCAGGGAGTGGCAACTGACCCTTAACATAGACAAATGTAATGTATTGCGAATACATAGAAAGAAGGATCCTTTATTGTATGATTATATGATAGCGGAACAAACATTGGTAGCAGTTACTTCTGTAAAAGATCTGGGAGTATGCGTGTAGAACGATTTGAAGTGGAATGATCATATAAAATTAATTGTTGGTAAGGCGGGTACCAGGTTGAGATTCATTGGGAGAGTCCTTAGAAAATATAGTCCATCAACAAAGGAGGTGGCTTAGAAAACACTCGTTCGACCTATACTTGAGTATTGCTCATCAGTGTGGGATCCGTACCAGATCGGGTTGACGGAGGAGATAGAGAAGGTCCAAAGAAGGGTGGCGCGTTTCGTCACAGGGTTATTTGATAACTGTGATAGCGTTACGGAGATGTTTAGTAAACTCAAGTGGCAGACTCTGCAAGAGAGGCGCTCTGCATCGCGGTGTAGCTTGCTCGCCAGGTTTCGAGAGGGTGCGTTTCTGGATGAGGTATCGAATATATTGCTTCCCCCTTCTTATACCTCCCGAGGAGATCACCAATGTAAAATTAGAGAGATTCGAGCGCGGACGGAGGCTTTCAGACAGTCGTTCTTCCCGCGAACCACACGCGACTGGAACAGAAAAGGGAGGTAATGACAGTGGCATGTAAAGTGCCCTCCGCCACACACCGTTGGGTGGCTTGCGGAGTATAAATGTAGATGTAGATGTAGAATGGTGTACCTGTGACTGATGTGGCTACTGGATGGAATAGTCTGGTCGTAGACGAGAGTGATCAGCGAATTCACTCACGACGGTAGAGAGTTATGCTATGTAACTTGCATAAGTATATCCTCAGGTTACTGAAAAAAAAATTCATCAGAAAAGGATTTCCGCTATGCACAATTGTCGGTGAAAAAATTTGTACTGTTTCACAATTGTACCACCATGCTGACTGTTGGAACTTCGGAACACTGAGGGAAATTTAACTCTGGTTGGTCCGACAGGGGGAAGTATCTTCTTGTTTTAGAACGGACAAGCGAGAGGCCTCAAGAACATCATAGTACATGATCGTTTTCCTAGTAGCTATTATGCGATCATTTGAAAGTAATATTCTCGTAGCTGTGACTTAAAAATGTGTCTTATGAAAAATTTCTAATATTGCACTCGAATTCATGTCGAAAATGCTGTTTATCTAAACACGGCAGAAGTAATCACACTTTTCCACTGTTTTGTATTACCTGTGTTTCCTCTGTCCATTCACCAATACATATTGGTGTTCTTGGAAGATGCTGAAGTGGGAACTTCTTTAGTCATCAGAAAAGCCGGGGAGGTGTGTCTCTACCATATGAATGGTTGGCGTGGGCTATTGAACATGGTACAGTAGTTTGTGTTGTGTTTATAATGAAGATGAATATAGAAAGCTGGAAGAAATAGAGTTAACAATAAATCGAAGTACAGAAGATGACATTACCAAATGCTACAACAAAAATAAAATTATGTTTGAAGGTGGAAAAGAATTAAGTGTGTGGTATCTCAGATTCTGTTTCTTTATCCATCTCGCAGATGGCACGCAGAAAAGAGATTCATGCTTTGTTACATACAAATTCACATCACGCAACTGCGTACAAATAAAAACGTAGCTGCCAGACTAACAGTCTTACGCTAAATGACCCAGTGTCTGTGAAAATTCTAGACATCCAGATCGATGTGAAATCAAATTATCACCTCAATGTTATTAAGAAGAGCTAATTCTGCCTACTTTGTAATTAGAATCCACTTTCATTGTGCCTGCCATCAGAAGGGATTTATAGGACACTTAGCACTTTTTGATTAAATACTGTCCAATCCACATAATCTTCTAGAACAATGCATGTACGGCAAAAATGTGGGTAGTCTACTGGGGCGCACTGTAAGAACGTAATGTAAAGTTGATAACCGAACATCTTAGTTCGTTAGGTAAATTGAGATTTTTCAATTACACTAATTCCCGACGGTATTTGCGGTTAATAGTCGAGAGTAGATTTGCAATAACATTAAGAGCACCGGTAATTTTCTTGTAGATTTTAAGTTGCTGTTTTTGGTTGCGAAAGGAGTTTATTTTCAGTGGTGTAAAATTTCTTAAGAGGTTGCCGACGGACCACATGCAGTAAATTGGAGACCCTAAATATTCAAATACGAATTAAAAGAGTACCTAATTAGTCACCGCTCCCATAATTTATCAGAGTATTTTTACTCTAGAATGTAAATTCGGTTTAATAATCATGTTCATATTGAACGGGTTTTAACAATTCTAGCATACAGACACTTGAATGTGTTTTTTGAAGTCAGTAACGTTGTATAGCTTAGTGTGAAGTTGCTATAAACAACAGATGAACAGTATAAGAGTAAGCCCAGTGCCCTATTCCAATGTAGATGCCTTTACTCGTATAAAATGTAAGAATAATTACTCTAAGCACCAATGCTAGTCGGTTGTAATTGCTTGTTAGCACGTTCTACAAAGGCTTATTATTGTGGTGCATCTGACTGTTGATTTATAGGTTGATTCGTTCCCCGTACGAGATGGCTCCCTTTAATGAAGGAATGTACTAAAGACTAATTGAAATCCTCATTAACATATCTGCTTTGACAGTCTTTAGCGTCAGTAGATTCCACACAAGTGGTATTCTGATAGCTCCAGAGTCACTACCCAAACAAGAGGTTCCCCCGCAGCAGAGCAGCAGGTGACATACGGCGAACCCCATAAACTCTGTGAAATCTGAATGGAGGCATCACAACACAGCTACAATTGTGGGCATATATAGTGACCTGAATGTAAAACATGAAAAGCTGAAAATTTCTGGTTCATTTATATAAATAAAATAAAAATACTCTCAGGGATGCTCTACACAATGAATAAAATTGTTTAAATAATAGAAGCAACAACTGGAGTGTTTTTGGTTACAAGTTCACTGAATAAGCTATTAACTTCACACGCTTTACAGAGGGAGGAACGAAGAGGTAATGAGAAATCTGTCCCCCTTTATTATTTTAAGGGCTGTAACAACTTAACAGACGTTATCCTCTATAGCGGCTTCTCATACAAAATGTTAGAGACCTTTCTGGCCCTCAAAATTCATACACTTTACCATTCGTTAGACACTGATGTTTTTCCCTTGGCGGTAATGCCTTTGGAGCAAATTGCCACCTGATCCACAACTCGAGAGGAATGAGTCTGGCCGGTACAACGGGCGGGGGGAGGGGGGAATCTCACAGTAACAACAACACCCTCCCCCGATCCGCACACCACTGCTGATCTCTACGAGTGGAATATGTCAGGCGTGTTAAAGGAGTTGGCGATGTGTCAATTGTGTATATGGTTTTCGGCGACGTCGTGCCTTTTTGAGAACAGACTATATTTTATCAATTTAAACAAATAAGGTCAAATGAAGAGAGAAAATACAAACAAAACAACACTGCCGGTGAAATAAGTAGTGCCAGAGTCGAGTTTTGAAAGAAAGACGCTCAGAACTGACTACATAATTCGTTTACAAAAGAAGTGTACGGTGTGAAAACTATGTATCTCCGACGCTGAGAGTGATGTGAAAAGCGGTAAATCATTCACTGTAAAATTCACTCCATAGGTATTAGAATGGTATCCGTTTTTAGAACAGGAACATCTAAATAGTAGACCAGAAGCTAACTAAAGACTGCAAGTCATACGAATGAGTGGCGCTACCAATCTTCTTCAATTCATAGTTAAATATGACTGGAAACAAAATTTTCAGAAACATGAAAGCCTCTGAAAGTTGTCTGCACCACACCCACGACTACCGCTGAGACACGTTTGACAACTATGAACAGAATGAAAACAATCATTTTTAGGAGCACAATAACCGCGGCTACATTAAGGCTGTTACTGATAATCTCCGTAGATAGTTTCTAGGAATAGATTAAAAAGAAAGTGCTAAAGAATTGAGTTGCTTCAAAGGACGTGCACCAAGGTAAATTACGGTTCTCTGTTAGGTACAGTGGTTTCTCGTGTCATTTTGATGCATTTAGTTTCTTTGTGGTTGTATATTTCAGCATGATTATGATTTGTTTCCAAGTATCTGTCTCATTTTCCAGGCACAGTACTGTAGGTCACCGCACGCCGTTAGAGGACCAAGAACGAACTGACGGGAAAGGCGACGTAGTTGTTAGTTCACTTGAGTCGCATTATGGAAGCAGACGGTTCAAACCTTCGTCCCGGCTACGCAGATTTAGGTTTTCCGTGATTTCCTTAAATCACCCCAGGCAAATGCCGGGATCGTTCCTTTGAAAAGGGTACAGCCGATCTCCTTTCCGAACCATGACACAATCCGAGCTTTTGCTCCGTCTCTAATGATCTGGACGTCGACGAAAAGTTAAACACAATCTTCCTTCCTTCTATTTCAGAGTAAACTGGTGCAGAAATACCAAACGCTCGGTGCTACCAAATGGCACATGTTTCAGTGACCCATCGTTCAGGTAAACTTGTCAGGTTGCTGCAGGGCCGTTTTCGACGTCTTTAGTCTTTCTGGTTTAATGTGACCACCGCCTGTGTCCAACGTCAACGTGCAGTAATTATTCACAGGCGACAGGTGGCAGCACTAGCTGTGTATGGGGGGGGGGGATTTAAAGGGTGTCGGAGGAACGCGGACAACAGATCAGGGGGTGCCGTAACGTGGAAACGAAGCGATTTTTTCTGACGCCCAAAAGGGCCTGACCATCGATTTTCGCTCCAAGGGCATTTCGGAAAACGCTAATTTCCTAAACTGATCGAGTGACCCCATGATTAATGTTTACCGTGAATGGTAAAATGGCGGTATCCGAAACCGCTGCCAGGCAATGAGGAGCAACACGGGCAGGAGAAGACAGGGGTGAACAACAGATGCGGAGATGTGTAGACGTGCAACTGGTAATTGCCTGCTCAAGTGAACCAAGCGACTGTCATCATGATACGACCTCCAAAGCAGGCGACTGGGTCATGAATCCATGCTACCTGCTGTTCGTCAGCGACGAAGGCCGGAATCTGCACGTCAGTGTCGAAACTGGTCGTCCAATGAGTGGCGACAGGTGGCCTTTTTAGATGAAACTTTGTATGCTGGAACACATAGGTGGCCGCTGGCGTGTCCGGTGCGAACGCTGTCAAGCAAGCACCCTGCAACAACCGTCGGAAAGGTTTAGGCCGAGAGAGGAAGCGTTGTGGTCTGTGAAATGTTTTCAAGACATCCCGTGGGTGAATCCGTCGTTCTGGAAGACACAATCGATCCACAAAAGTATACAACTGTCAATGGGGATCTTGTCTACCCATGCGTACAGTTCGCTTTTTCTCGGCACAAAGGCTTCTACCAGTATGATATTGCAAAATGTCACACTGCTCGCAGTGTACGACACGTGCGTGATCCGTAGAGCACCATGATGAATTTACCGTACTCCCCTGACCATCAAATTCCCAGAATTTTAACCAAGTCGAGAATCTGTTGAACCACCTCGATTGGATTGTACGCGCTATGGATCTTCAAACGGGAAAACTAGCGGAGCTCAGCACGGCCGTGTGGTCGGAATAGCTCCACATACTTGTCGGTACCGTTCAAAACTCCACCGACTCTCTTCCTGCACGTCACACAGCGGTCCACGCAGCAGAAAATTGTTATTCATGCTTTTTCATGCTTTTGACAGCTGGTCACGTTAATGCGATGTACTGTTCCAGTTTCTCCTGGGTGGACTTGGGTAAAAAAAAAGGTAAATGTAAACTAAATACTACGATAGATTTTATAAATAATCGACAAGTACGCCAAAGAAGAAGAGATAGAACTACAATGGACATGTTATTGCATAGACTCTTGCGCTTCTATGCATGAGCTATCTTTCCTTTGTCCTTCGCTTATCTTATCTGCTTGGATTCGGATCTAAGAGGACGTTCTTGTGTAAAGCTCGTCTTGCTATACCAGCTGATAATGTAAGTTTTACTTAAAACCTGAAATATATAATGGTTATTTTGTCAAAAGATTTTGTGTATGTGGTCCATCTATTGTAAATCTGATACCTGTATTGTCTTAAGTAGATATGGGCCTTAACAAAGAATTTTCATTGTTAGGCGCCATCTTAGAAAAATCTAACATTTCTCTTCTAGCTCATCTACGAGACGTGCCGTCGGTTAGGACAATTAACTTTATTCCAGATCCCACGAGGCCGGAGGCAGCTACTAATAATTTAACAATTTTACTTATAGATTTTCTTTATATAACGAGATAACATCCCAGGCAGAAAAGATCTGGTCACAGGATTCCAGTTCCATTATAGGATTTCATTTGTAGATGCCACTCTTGTATACGTTCTGACGTAGGGAAATCCACTCCACCACCAATCAAAAACAAAGAAGAGCAAACGCACATTTTCGGAAGAATATCTACATTTTAATTATATTTTATTTTTCTCTATAAAAAAATTTTAAATTAATGTAAAAATTTTTCGTTTCATGGTCCACTCAGAATGATTATTCATATGTTATTACCTTAAAAATTGTTTCATTAAAAAGAATATTCGCCATTAATATATACGGCGAAATAATGACAGATGCACAATTGTTATAGGTAGAGGGCACTTTTTACTGTCACCAATCAGGTTACTCTTAAATACTGCGATATAATGTTTTAACAGATTGAAATTTACTTTACTTATGACAGTGAACTGTGTGTTCTGTACGGACAAGTTACTCTGTAACTACAACATATGGTATGTTGGCATTTAATACGTTCCATAATTTCTTTTTGTAAACTAAGATATTTTTATCGCTAACTGTATCTCTCTTATTAATTACATTTTTAACATTGTCTAACAGATCTGAAGATGGGCAGCTAGCCCGAAACCGGTTATTGAGAATAAAGAATAGCGATCGAAGACTGAAACGCCATATTTTACTCTTGTTATATTGGGGAATCGAGACGAAACCACGATGTATCGACGATTTCGTAACAACCCTGAGAACGGAGCTAGTTTACTGAGTGCTAATACACGACGGGCTAAATTAAACAACGTATTACACTGTTAATAATATTCCTACATTAGTTATTTCTCTTTTATGCTGAGCCATTGCATTAATGTGTGTTTCTTTTTTGTATAAGTCACGGCTCGTATTTTATTTTATTACATTACACTAATAGTCACAAAACAAATAAAAACCTATATTTTATTACATTAAAGCGACTAGATATCGGACAGGACATTTTGAACATGACCAAGTCATCACCCACAGGGTCCCGCGACTACTCACTCACGTTCGAAAAGCGCTCAGAAACGAGGCAGCAGCGAAAATGTTGACACAATGTTAACTCTTTAGCCACTTAATCACCACAGATGAGCGCCAGGTGTATCAGTAATACCCCGAGATAAAGGAGCACAGCATACAGTGGAGTCATGTCGTTTCATCACCGCCAAACAAGGCGGAGACAAAATCGTCGTCGGCCAGGGTGGTGATGAGTGCTCTCGGGGACTGCCACTGTTGTGACGCTAACCAATTGTACTCGTAAGAAATAGACAGTCACAGCAGGTACTGCCAAAATCTTCCGGCCAGCTTACAGGAGACAGACAAGACGAAGCGTCGTGTGAAATGGTACCAGGGACCTTTCTGCTTGCGACAATGTACCACCTCATATTGTACGGGACACAGTCACTCATTCAGCTTTCATGGGCGAACTGATTGCTCCGCACCGCACCATATTACTTTGACACTGCGCCAGTGACGTCATCCTTTTTGCATAGCGTCGCTTCCAGAATGACTAGAATACCTTCTCAACAGCCAGAATGCAGTCTTTTACTGCAAAAGTCTCCGCCAAGTCATATATCGTAGGGAAAAATATTTCGCACTGAAAGGGAAATACGTTGAGTATGAGAACTAACACCACTACTAGGTCCCACACTAGTAGCTTAGTCCTTTCGTGGTGATTATTAATGCCATATTACAATGTGCTCCACACGGACTTCATACTTTCATACCTGAAGACGGTTCTGAGTATGTATGTGAACCCTTAGTCACGAACAGCCGCCGGTTATAGGTAACAGAGAACAGCTAGTGTGGGACTGAGTCATGACTGCCGCCGTCAGCCCGCGCCGCCTTCGTTGCTTCAGCCGAGGTTTGCCCCGGGCGCGTCTCGCCCTTATCGTTGGGCGAGGGCGAATGGGCCCCGAGCTCCGCCTCCCTTCATGACTCCCTGGCTGCGCCTTAGGCCGCCTTATCTCTTTCACGACGCGCTTCAGACGCTAACTTTATTGGATGGTTTTCTTACGACATTTACACCCCATAAACTTGATTCCACTGTAATTTTAACGTGGAATTATTTGTGGGGAGACTCCAGGAGCGTTCGCATGTAACGTTGTAACGTTACCCGAGGGGGGGGGGGGGGCGAAAACCTGCAACTAATGAAATCGTGTCAGTTACAGCTAGGAGCAGGGCACATACATATTCGATTCATTTCCCTTAGTTTCTTCCACTTCCACTTTTCATTGGTGCACGTAATTGATCATTCGTATCAGCTGTACGTCGAAATGCGAAATACTTACATTCCCCATAATTACAAAAAATAGATCGCTTAATATTACAGAAACATTGTAATAAAAAGAGTGACCACGTCTGTTTCTTGATAACAGAGACACCTTCGTATCCTTCACACGATAAGCAGAAACGTTACTTTCCTCTCTTGTCGGAGAGGTCGTGGCATCGCTCAAATTTTCACTTTCAGTTACTGGAAAAATGCACGCACTTTGATCGATGTTGCACACTCGACAGTAACCGATGGTACATGCCCTGTAGCTCCTTAACTGCTTTCAAGGAGATTACGAGGTCCGACCACTGCACTGGGGAATGTACACTGCAGCCCATACACAGCCCCTGATTTGCTTCGACGATTCCGACAAAAAAAGAATAGCAATTCGGGGTCAACATGTCAAAAGTGACACAGAAACAGCATCACTTAAAGATTCCACGAAAACCAATGTAATGGTTTTGTCATCAAAAGTCACTATTTAGCGCTAATGGCACTAAACTCTTACACGAGGGCTCTTACCACTGAGCAGAAACGGGCCAGACAAACTGCAGTTTCGCTTAGAAAATTGAAAATTTACTAACCAAAACTCCATACCCAATTTTCGTAATTCTAGTGGTCTTTCAGTATTGCAAAAGTAACACCACCCCCGTCGCAGAGAAAACCAATTCTCCCTAACAGCCATGACTACTTCGGCAGACTCCTCATTACTGCGAGCTCCATGACACTTCCCTCAATTATTCAATCACTCAGACAACGAAAGGATTTCCATTGGCCATTCTCTGATCTCATTAACAGCACCCCAGTGCAAAATACTGCTTCCTCAAACCTACTAATCACAATTTTTATCTACTTTCGTAGGGGACTTTGCCATTATGTTGGAGATGGGATAGGTCACCTGTTAAAAGTCAATGTGGTATTTTAATTCTGAATAAACGGTATTTTTCGGTATTTATCTGCTCTCGGTTACAACAGGATGTTTTTAAATTTTTACTAATAACTCTGTAAAAAAAGATTCATCAATTCGTCATAGCAGCGGCGCTAGAATATTTGGTTTTTGCATACCACATTTTTAAATTGAGTAATGTTGATTTGTAAAACTTCCATTGCCCTGAATTGTTAGGTTACTGTTGAAAACGAGAATAAGCGATGAGTGCTATTTTGTTAACGACGTCTACAGTTACAAACGAGCAACATATAAATGACATAAGAATTAGTACAGCACTGCTGAGACAAAAATGTAACTATTCTCCTTTACTTCCCAGAAGGACTGATTCTTTCGTTTCTATGAGAGCAGAGTAAACGGTGTATACCAAGCTTGCCATTTCTAGCTCAAAATTGTTTACTGTTGTTAGGAAGTCCTGAGACTCCTGAAATATTGTTACCGTTGTGAGTGATATTGTATCTAGTAAAAAGCGTCGGCTTACAGATCAACACAATACATAATGAGTATTTAGCGAATATGAACAGGTTTAACAATAAATATTGGACACAGGATTAATTCATTATTGAAATTCTAGCTCCTTTCACGTAAGTGTTCCAGAAGGGAGTTCTACATAACGTGTTACCTAAATTATTAACCAGAATCATTTGGAAGAGCATATCTAGTTTTGCAGTAAACAGTCAACTGAATTCAAATTTCTGTTAAAAAGTAAATAAATATATTCCACTACAGAACGGGTATTTATTTCGAGATAATTAAAGAAAAATAACAATAAAAATTTTAAGCAAAAACTTATTATTTGTCTGCTATTTCTGTGAAATAATAGAAGAGAAAAGACAGAGGCAACAGCATTAAATGAAAACTTAAAAACTGATTCATAGTAAAAACAGAAGGTAACCGATCTTCTGCCTGTGTCTGCGTAAGATGCGTTCATCTGCTCTTAGCCCATGTACTATAAAAACACGAAACATAGAGTCCTCCAACATCAGTTTTCGTCCTTTGACTCTGAGTATTCGTAATTTCAAACTAATTGTTGACCTAGTTTACAACGTGATTTTTGAACAGAGAAACTAGAACCAGTAGCAGTATACTGGTGGATTTTTCGTTGGCTTATGGAATGTCTGACGCAGTATCTCCAGGCTGGTAAAAATCCCCATTTCATCAGATACCGCAAACCAGCTCAGATTCCACGATAACCGAGAGCACCAGTCAGCAGGCATGGTACGAGTGATATATTACAACGATTTGGATCGGCATCACGTGAAAGATGTGTAGTTATGTATACATAATGTATTTGTATGTGTGAATATAAGGTGCATATTATTGGCTGCTAAATAGGTTTCTGGTTTAAACTGAGTAAGAATGAACGTATTTGTCTGTAATACTACCCATCTAATCAACAATTCGTTTTGGAACACTTGTCACGAGTCCCACCAATAAATATATGATGAAGAAATGGAAAGGAGGTCTGTTGCTACTGTTCTTCAGTACCTACTGTTACAGAAAAGTACTCACATATTTGCAAAGCAATTCAGTATCGAAAAGCTAATAGCAACTTTATGAAATTATAGATATCTGACCGCTATTTATATGCACAGAGATTTACATGAAGTTTACATAGGTTCATTTCACACGACTGTTTCCCCAGCATTCCAGTCTAAATGCTTTTGTCTATTACCCATTTAACACTAAAATCTCACATGGATATGATTTTTGGAAACAATTAAAAGAAAGCAATGCCGTTACTAAGAACATATCACGTAATGCAGCATCTAACATTATTAATTACATAAAAGGCAATTAACATGCACATAAAATTCAGTTCTAGCTGAAAAGCAAACTGGTAGAAATTTATAACTTGTTTTCTTCGGTTAATGTTGTTTACAATAATAACACATAGATGTGTTACATCATAACCCCAATGTCACCAAATTTTCTTGACACTACTTGTCTGATGAACATACACTGGCGTGCATTTGCGGTATGTCATCTCCATAGGTAGATGTAGGAGGTCATGTTACACAATGATTTGTGTTGCTGTGCATCACACAACGCCACATATCTGTGAGTCCAAACGTCTTACACTATTTTCTTTCAAATCCAGCCCAACCTACTTAGCGACACATAGTAGTTTGATTTCACATTTTGTGCCAGCCGTTGTGCCCGAGCGGTTCCAGACGCTTCAGTCTGGAACTGCGCGACCGCTACGGTCGCAGGTTCGTATCCGGTCTCGGGCATGGATGTGTGTAATGTCCTTAGGTTAATTAGGTATAAAGAGTTCTAAGTCCTAGGGGACTGATGACTTCTGATGTTAAGTCCCTTAGTGCTCAGAGCCATTTGAACAATTTGATTTCATATTTTACTCTCTGGTGAATTCAGTTAAAAACTAATTCTTGCATCAAGCGTCACTAATGTGAAGCGTAAGGCAAAATGGCCATCACCCAGTGTTAAGAACTCACATATCCAGGAATTACAGTGGTTGGACGAAAATATGGAAACGCCGTGATAAATTCATACTTGAACAGGACCGTAGGTGCTAACCAAGCAGGCAGGTCGCGCTGTTGTATTTGACCATGAACAGCAGCTTGCAGTGCCCTCAACAAGTTGCATGTGTCAGTCGTTTTCTGTAGGTTTGACTGCTTTATGCCGGAAATAAGTGAATTAGAACTTTGGCAGACTTTGGGTGCTTACGTATTAGATAGGTACTTCTGTAACCAAGGGAGCCAAAGTGTTTCGTGTTTCAAGATGCACTGCATCGAATATTTACACCACATACAGGAAAAACGTTACAGCGTGGTCAACGTGGATGGAAGTGATCGTGACAGACGCTCACTGAAGATGATTGAAATAAAAAATAAGAGAACGACAGCTGCAAGAGTCACTACAGAGCTGTATGTCACACTTGCAAACCCTGGTTGCCTGCTTGGGACCAGTATATCGCTAGGATTAGATCTCTAGATCTCCCATTATCTCCTGCATTCACGTTGTTTACATCGGATGTTTCCATGTTGTTCGACAGGTGCTGCCCCCATGCATTACTCGTACTCTTCTGCCAGTACTATTTATCGTTAGTGTGTAGCTGATTATTATACGTGGGTTTAAATCTGTGACAATTCTTCATCCTCTTGTTGTAATATGGAGTATTATCTAGGTACGGTGGTCTGTTTATATTTGCAGGTCCGTCATGCTGCTGTGCGCCGTTGGTGAGCTAGCTGACGTTCCTTCCGTGATTGTGATGGGCGTTGCTGGCTACCAGTTGCTGACAAGCCCCATTGCCAGAACTAAATTTTAAATCCTCATGTATGAGATCCGGCGAATCGAGAACCGAGATGAAACTTCCAGAGCTGCCTCCTACGTATAGATTAATACACACTATGTGATCAAAAGTATCCTGACACCCCCAAAAACATACCTTTTAAATATGAGGTGCATTGTGCTGCCACCTACGGCCAGGTACTCCATATCAACAACCTCAGTAGTAATCAGACTTCAGGAGAGGGCAGAATGGGGCGCTCCGCGGAACTCACGGACTTCGAACGTTGTCATGTGATTGAGGGTCACTTGTGTCATACGTCTGCAAGCGAGATTTCCACAGTCCTAAACATCCTTAATTCCACTGTTTCCGAAGTGATAGTGAAGTGGAAACGTGAAGGGACAAGTATAGCACAAAAGCGTACAGACCGACCTCGTCTGTTGACTGACAGAGACCGCCGACAGTTGAAGAGGGTCGTAATGTGTAATAGGCAGACATGTAATCAAATCATCACACAGGAATTACAAACTGCATCAGGATACACTGTAAGTACTATGACAGTTATGCGGGAGGGGAGGAAAATTGGATTTCATGGTCGACCGGCTGCTCATAAGCCGCACATCACGCCGGTAAATGTCGAACGACACCTCGCTTGGTGTAAGGAGCGTAAACATTGGACAATCAAACAGTGGAGAAACGTTGTGTGGAGAAACAATGTGGTGATACAATGGCAGGGTGTGGGTATGGCGAATGCCCGGTGAACGTCATCTGCCAGTGTGTGTAGTGCAACAGAAAAATTCGGAGGCGATGGTGTTATGGTGAGGTCGTCTTTTCCATGGAGGGATCTTGCACCCCTTGTTGTTTTACGCGGCACTATTACAGCACAGGCCTACATTGATGTTTTAACATGTTCTTGCTTTTTACGGTTGAAGAGCAATTCGCGGATGGCGATTGCATCTTTCAAAATTAATGGTTCAAATGGCTCTAAGAACTATGGGACTTAACATCTGAAGTCATCAGTCCCCTAGACTTTGGACTACTTAAACCTAACTAACCTAAGAACATCACACACATCCATTCCCGAGGCAGGATTCGAACCTGCGACCGTAGTGGCAGTGCGGTTCCGGACTGAAACTCCTAGAACAGCTCGGCAACAGCGACCGGCCTTACAACACGATCGAGCACCTTTTCTAATACACTGCCTGTGGCAGAGCGGTTACACGACAATAACATACATGTAATGGACTGGCCTGCACAGAGTCCTGACCTGAATCCTATAGAACACCTTTGAGATGTTTTGGAACGCCGACTTCGTGCCAGGCCTTACCGACCGATATCGATACCTCTCCTCAGTGCAGCACTTCGTGAAGAATGGGCTGCCATTCTCCAAGAAACCTTCCAGCACCTGACTGAACGTATGGCTACGTGAGTGGAAGCTGTCATCAGGGCTAAGGGTGGGCAACACCATATTGAATTCCACCATTACCGATGGAGGGCCCCACGAACTTGTAACTCATTTTCAGCCAGGTGTCCGAATACTTTTGATCACATTGTATGTATATGCCCAGGCAACTTTATTTTAATGCCTGAGGAACACCTTTACTGAACGTAGGTTCTACCCAGTATCTTGCCTCGTTTAACAATCGCTCAAAATGCCCAGCTTCACATTGTAAGGCTCAGGATCGTATACTTCTTTACAAAGTCGTTCTTGTGCAGACGTAGACGAGGTTTGGTTAAAAATGGCTCTTTCGAACTCTTCGTACGTAGGCTGCCCAGAAAGTAATGCACAGTATTTTTTTCTTCAACAACTGTTGTTAAGAATAATGTGAATTATGCACAAGAAACAATGGATTTCTTATCCACACACCCTATTTTTCCATGTAATCTCCATCCAGCCCTATGACCTTACTCCAGCGTGAAAGAAGGGCGTGTATGCCCCGTCGGTACGAATCCTTGTCCTGGTGGGGGAGCCAGTGATGCACTGTGTGAACCACCTTCACATCGTCCTCAAAATGAATGACATCCTTTAACAATTGGAAGTCCAAGGGGGCTATTTCTGGGCTGTAGCGTGGATGGGGTAACACTGCCTAATCCTGTTTTGCGATGTTTTCAGCGGTCTTGAAACTTGTGTGAGGCCAAGGATTATCGTTTTTCAGTAAAACATCTCTTGGATTGCTGTGGCGCCGATGTCGCCGGAAGCTCGTCTTGGGTTTTGTTAACGTGTTGACATATGCTTCTGAATTAACGGTAATGCCTCTTGGTACCACATCAATGAGAACCACACCTTCACAGTCGCAGAACACGATGATCATCATCTTACCGGCGGAAGTACTTGGTTCGAATTTTTTCTTCTGTGGGGAGTGGGAATGTCCATCGACTGTCGTTTTGATTCGGGCTCAGAATGGTGGTCCCAGGTCTCCTCACCTGTGCCAATGCGGGACAACAAAGCCCTCCACTCAGCTTCAGAACGTTGCAACAAATCAAGTCAATTTTTTTTTTAAGTGATCCATCGCTAGACACCGCGGGACCCATCTTGCACTCACTTCTGAATATCCAAGAGTACGGATAATTGCATCTACACTTCCTTTGCTGATTCACAAACGCAGTGTCTTTCCTCTCCAATGATAACATCAGCTCGCTGCAACATGTTAGGTGTGACAGCCGAGGATGGTCTCCGCGACCGCTGCAAATTGTCTAGCTCCACCGAACCACCTTCTGATGACCTCACCCTCCGTGACCAGTGACTAACTGTACTTCTGTCGACCGCAGACGCTCCATAGACTTTGCACAAGCGTTTGTCAATATTCCCTACAGTTTCTTTCTCTGCAGTGAGAATTTAATGGCGGCACGTTGCTTGTAACGTACATCAGCTCCATACGGCATTTGGAAACTGTCCTGCAGCTACCCTATCTTTCTGAAGTGACGGAAACTTGGCGCGTTCACTCAGGACACTTCAAATACTACATTCGAAATATCTCGCATTCGTAGTATTGTTTTAAGCTGAGGGGAAAAAATGCGGTGTATTACTTTCTGGGCAACCCTCGTAGTTTTGTCATTTCTCACTCTTTCTGTAGCCCAAAGGGCCGTATTTGCTTATATAAATGTTAGGATTAGTTCAATCTTTTGCCGATGATTCCATGATTGAGGTAATACACCTACAAATCCGCTTATGGATACAACTGGATGTGGGAACTTCTCCGGATAAACACCTGAAATTATTGGTGTCTCATTAGGCTCTCTTCTAAAAGAATAAACGACAACGTCTGTACTGCATCTATTTCATGAAATGAACCATTTGTACTATAACTGACCAGTTCCGTCTCTTCCTTACATTGTCTTTCGTGGGAATGTGCATTCCCGAACTCGTCTTCTGTGCGTGTGCTCATCAGTGACTGTTCATGCATGGCACCTATTAGAGGAACTAATTCCAGACACAGGCTACTGATCTGAGAATTTACTTCGTCATTTCAATGTGGTATATAACGTCGCGATTCAGTTTTAATGTGCATTAATTCGCTGTATTTATGCACCACCTCTAGGCTTACATTCTGTGCAGCCACACCTGACTCGGTATTAAGCGATTCATTAATATAAGGTTCATGTGTTCGCAACCAGGACGAAACGTCGTCTGCAAATTCTAGAGGCTGTCCGTCAAAACCCTCTTTGATCTTTGCTTTTGCTCCAAAACTATTTTCTGAAAATGAGATGTGATCTGTTGCACTACGTCTCCACTGTAATTTGCGCCGTCTTTCGCGAGGCAAAGTCATTTTCTAATTGATGTATTGCATGCAGTATACCTTGATAACGTCTTTGGATGCTGTAATTTCGGAATGTTTCCCCACGAAATTCATATTGATTTGATCTGATTGTTCTTTGGCAAGAGGATCAATTGTTATTTTGATGTGACTGTAATTCGATACTTGATGTAATGTTGTTCTAATTTGTTCCGACTGTTCTTTGGTAACGTGATTAAAATTTACTTTAGTGTGTGCGACTAAAGCCTGACGCTAAGTGGTAGAAATTATTTTTTATTTGATCTGATTATTCTCTAGAAACGTGATATATTTTTGTTTTCATTCGGTCCCATTGTTCGGTAGATACCTGATGTAGTGTTGTTTCAGTTTGGTCTGACTGTTCTTTACGTACCTGACATAATGTTGCTTTCATTTTACCTGTCTCTTCTGTTGGAATATTGTTTAATGTGGCAGTTATCATAGCTTTTAATTTTTGATACAACACTGCAAAAGGATCTCTTACTGCAGACTTTTGTTGAACTGCTTTGGTTAGGCTGGGATGCGTCAGTACCTCAGTCTAAATGGCGGCTGCATCTGTAATTTCGAAGTTAGGTTCCTCCACGTTGGCGTTTTTGACAGTTTCTTGGCTTTCTATTTCCTCTAAGTGCTCCATATGATCTACTTTGCCCGTTTCAATCAAAACGCAACTAGTAATTTTAAAATGTAATGTTATTGACTTCAGCTTGGTTCAAATGACTCTGAGCACTATGGGGACTTAACATCTGAGGTCATCAGTCCTCTAGAACTTAGAACTACTTAAACCTAACTAACCTAAGGATATCACACACATCCATGCCAGAGGAAGGAATCGAACCTGCGACCATAGCGGTCGCGCGGTTCCAGACTGAATCTTCTAGAACCGCTCGGCCGCTCTGGCCGGCGACTTCAGCTTGGACTTGCGTCCATATATGTAACGCTCTTAGCAATAATGCGACTCTGACTGAAGTTTCAAGCAGAAGCACGCAACATTTCGAAACGCAACAAGTTCATGCCGTTATTGTATCTACGTGTAATGCGAAAGCGGCTATTTTAATGCAACGGTCCTTAAACGCACAACAATTATTATCATCAAAAAACTCTTTAGTTCCAAATTGAATAATTTATGATGGGATATGAAACATCGAACTTCCTAACATCAAACATCATTGTGTTATTCGACAATGCCCTTACTTGATTTCTAGCTGTTTATTGCTATGGTAGCAATACATTTTTGTACTAGTGGATAATATCTCTTTTGGTTTGTAATAAATACAAATTTATACTTCTTTTTAAGTTTCTTTTTTCCGTCGATTCATATAGATGCTTTTCTTCTTGTTAGGCGTCGTATCGGTATATTACATGTAACAAAGAAATTATTTGTAATACTTGTACATACAATTAGTCCAGTCACGGGTCGTCTATTTTGACATATTCTTCCTTACGGAAGAATAAAAAGAAAAAGAAAAAAGCTTAAAACTTGCTTCGGGGACGACACGTTACAAATGCGATATAATACACATCAAGTGATAATTACTTATGGTATTATATTCTTTCACGTTTTTTGACTTTCGTAGGCCATCGCTTTTGAAGTTTCATTTTGATGTATCAGGCCCTGTGGCTACACATCGTCACTGTTGGAAAGCATTTTGACGACGAAAAAACTATACTGATTTCCACGTAAAATGGTAATAAATATTGATTCTAACTTTGTAGAATCTTATACGGGTTTGACTTTGTATGAACGCAGTACTTAAATGACACGATGCGGTAAGCTATCGGTCGTCCTGCTCTCAGATACTGTTTGTACATTTCTGACACACCGATATACAATATAAAACTCACATAATAAAATTAATATGCTCCTGTTCTCGCAAAAAGAATCTTTCAATGAATGCAGACACATTTATCAGAAAAGTGACAAAATATTGTTACCAGCAAGTGAGGTATTACAGAGACCCTAATTATATTCATCTCTTACCGACTCATACATAGCAACTGAAGTAAAGTACATGAAGAGGAAGTCTTTGCTTCCCAAACTTATAATTGAAGAAAAAAGTGAAAGATATCCTGAGATTAAGTTTCTCGCGTACACTGTCTGTGAATTACAACCAATATAAGCTCTCCTACCCATGATCTTATATTAATTTTTGTATGACACGGTTCTCATACTGGATAATTATTTCATCTTAACAGTTTAAAACGAAACGAAAATTAATTCGTCTTTTACAAGGTACGTTTCTGTTATTTGCGCAATTATATGAAGTAAATGGCGAGAACTTCGATCGGTTACTCCTTCACACTGTAGTACTTTGGATGTTTAAATGCTTCTGTTTGACAAGATTTTTCTCACGTTTTGGTATTGTTTTAGAGATTTTTTATCCACTTTGAAAAGGAAATTTAGTCAAATGGGAACACATTTGCTTAAAAAGTTTAACGTGCTTTAATTGCAGATACAAGGTGACGGTCTGAAAGTGACAAGAGCGAAGTCCATTTCAGGAACTCTTGACAGAACTACACCCATGAAGCAAAAAACCGGTTCGCGCAAATTTTGCCAGCTTCCCAATTGGTCGCAGATAAACTAGTAGGGGCAAGACGTTTCATTATCCAGACAGTGATATAGAAGAAATGGATATAATATTACAAGAAGAGCTTCTCGGAATAACCTGTACCGATGAACTTACGGTTCAGTTTAGAAAGGGATACGGCCAGTTCTGTCTTCAGAGAGCCATGCCCACTACTTATTCTGTATTTTCACAAGAAATTTTTTCTTAGCTTTTCTACATACCGCGTGGGAAAGTATTTTTGCACGGTTTGCAATTCCTTACAAAGAAAAGAAACCTACTGCAAATCACTGGCTGAGGAGATTAAAGGTTAAATGTAACTAAATTGAAGCCACATGTTGAAAATCCATGCATATATTAAAACATGACGTATGTATGTATATTTGTTTACTTGTTTGTTTATGTACGTTTTCCACATCTCTTCATGATCCACTGGAACGATCTCAACCAAGCTTAGTACACATATCGTTTACGGTCAGAAGAAAATCGCTGTGGGGATGAGTCTCACCTACCTATCGTAGTCCAGGAGATGTGACGTCATCATCAAAGAGATGCGTGAAAAATTGCTACATCATGCATGACGTTTAAAAGTACTGCTTCCTTGCTACTACCTGCATTCATAATAAATTTCGAGGATTGTATCACTGTACGCCGCTAATGCATCTAAAAACATATACAAGGTACCACACATACCGTATGTGACCAAAAGTATCCGGACACCTGGCTGAAAATTACTTACAAGTTCGTGGCGCCCTCCATCGGTAATGCTGGAATTCAGTATGGTGTTGGCCCACCCTTAGCCTTGATGTCAGCTTCAACTCTCTCAGGCATAGATTCAGTCAGGTGATGGAAGATTTCTTAGGGAATGACAGTCCATTCTTCACAGACTGCTGCACTAAGGAGAGGTATCGATGTCAGTCGGTGAGGTCTGGCACGAAGTCGGAGTACCGAAATACACCAAAGGTGTTTTATAGGATTCAGGTCAGGACTCTGTGCAGGCCAGTCCATTACTGGGTTGTTGTCCGCGGCTCGTGGTCTTGCGGCTGCGTTCTCGCTTCTCGCGTACGGGGTCCCGGCTTCGATTCCCGGCAGCGTCAGGGATTTTCTCTGCCTCGAGATGACTGGGTGATGTGTGGTATTTCATCCTCATTCACTCGCAAGTCGCCGTAGTGGCGTTAAAGAACTTGTGGAGCGGCGGCCGAATCGCCCCGCGAGGGGTCTCCCGGCCACCGATGCCATACGCTCATTATTATTTCTGGGATGTTCTTGCCATGTAATCACTCCGCCACAGGCCGCGCATTAGAACCAGTGCTCGATCATGCCGAAAGATGCTATCGCCATCTCTAAGTTACTCTTCATTAGTGGGAAGCAAGAAGGGGCTTAAAACATCAATGTAGGCCTGTGCTGTAATAGTGCCGCGTAAAACAACAACGGGTGCAAGATCCGTCCCTGAGAGACACGACCACACCATGACACCTCTGCCTCCGAATTTTACTGTTGCACTACACATGTTGGCACATGACGTTCTTACGGCATTCGTCATACCCACACCCTGCCATTGGATCGCCACATTCTCTCCACACAACGTTTTTCCACTTTTCAGTTGTCCAATATATACGCTCCTCAGACTAAGCGAGACTTCGTTTGGCATGTACCGGCGTGATGTGTGGCTTATGAGCAGCCGATCGACCATGAAATCCAATTTTCTTCTTCTCCCACCTAACTTTCATAGTACTTAAAGTGGATCCTGATGCAGTTTGGAATTCCTGTGTGATGATCTCGTATCTTGTTACATGTCTGCCTACAACAAATTTCGACCCTCTTCAACTGTCGGTTGTCTCTGTCAGTTAACAGACGACGTCGGCCTCTACTCTTTTGTGTTGTATGTGTCCCTTCACATTTCCACTTCACTATTACATCGCAAACAGTGGACCTAGGGATGTTTAGGAGTGTGAAAATATCGCTTGCAGACGTATGTCACAAGTGACACCTAGTTACCTGACCACTTTCGTAGTCCGTGGGTTCCGCGGATCTCTCCATTTTGCTCTCTCACGATGTCTAACGACTACTGAGTTTGCTTATATGGCAGTAGGTGGCAGCACAAGGCACCCATTATGAGAAACGTATGTTTTTGGTGGTGTCCGGCTACTTTTGATCACATAGTGCAGTTCAGGAGATATGATGTTATAACCACTGAGATGCGCGAGAAACTGCGCCTTGTGAATGGTGTTTAAATTTATTGCTTCTTTTTAACCAACTCTCTTCTCATCATATTTTCCGAACAGTATTCATATATGCGACTGAATATATATACAAATGACGCCATAAGAACTAAAATGCCTGATTATCTGCACATTATGCTTGACGTTTAAGTTTATTACTTCTTTGCTACTACCTTATTCGCAACATATTTCGCAGACAGTATCCATATATGCTGATGAATGTAGCTACACAAATACATCATTGTGCTACATAAAACTCAAGAGATGTGACGTCATAAACACTGAGATGGATGTGACGAATTGTCGCAACGTTCTTAAGTTTTTAATATGATGTTCATTTACTACTAAAACATTAGTACAGTTTAGACAAATTAAGGAAATCTCTGACACGTGACAGCGATTTAGGCAGCTTTTAACTGCGAAGCGCAAACGGCTGGAATAGAAAAGAGCAGCCTTCTATAAAGCTACGAAGACGAGTTGCCATAGAGATGTTTCCTATACCAAGTTGTAAACACACGAAACAGCTGTGCCCAGCGTACAAGCTTCCGCAGGGATCATGTTTCTAAATTGGTTAATGTACTTATACATTTGTACATTAAGTATATATCTTTGTACAACTTTTCATAATTTCAATGGGGTTTTTGACAAATACATGGAAATGAAACATTCTCGATACTTCAAGCACAGTTAATTTTTTTTCGTTTGTAATAGAAAATTGTCAAAATAAAGACCTTGACAATGCCAAGTTAGTGAGTTATTTTGCTAACTCTTAACCATACCTCCCATTTAAAGTATTAATGTATTAATTTCACTACATTTGAATTTTGTGTAGCTTAAAAAAATAAATGTGGAAAACTTAACACGTTCATTTTTAAAATTTGTCACTTTTCATCTCTCTGGTTAAACCTGTCAAAGTGAGTACCTCTGTCTCAGTTGTCAAAAATATATTTGAAGTTGATGCATTTGTAAGATCTTAATATATGAAATGCAGGGCGCCCATCGAAAACAGAAAAAAAAATTGCACGTGTTCTATGAGACAAAAAATTTGAAGACCTATCCCTTAAATGCACCCCTTGATGCTTCAGCGATTCAAGGAAAAAGCTGCTACAAGCGCAGGTCCAGAGAAGGCTTTAATTACATGCTAATGACTTGCTGTGGAATGATTTACGATGGAAAAAATTAGTTCCTATGTTGTTCACCAGGTACAAACCTGGCGTTGTGTAGCAGCTCATCGACGTCTTCGGTGCTTGTACTGAATAAATAGTGTAATTGGCTGCTAATAATAAAATCAAAATTATGCTTCTCTCACTTGTTGGAACTTTTCTGTCCATGTCCCTTTCCTAATTCATTACACATGGAAACACTTCTATACGTCTTTCCTGCACTTGCAGCGCCAGACTGGCACCTGGTGGCCAAAATTGAAACTAATTTTCTCCAGTGTAAATCGGTTCCGCATTATCACATTAGAATTTCTATTCCGTTTTGCTTTATATGATAATTGCAGCCGACACTGGACTTCTTTGAGTAGCTGAACTTTAATTATAACCACCTGGTACCTATCGCTACAACCGCTCCACTGCAATGGAAGAAAGACCCTCACTCCGGCATAACAGTCTCAACTTGCAAAAACGGCCGCCAGTCAGCGTCGCTTCTAGATAACGCTGTGCGCAGTAGATGTCGGAGTTTCAAAATTGTCTAAGGCCAGGACCACTTGGCTCACGTTCCAGATAGTTTTAATATATTGCACTTAAATGTATAGAACTCCAAATATTTACAAATGCTGCATAAACCACGCTATCATTTCACACAACAGCAAAAACAGTAGAAAAGGTCGGAGACTGAAACTCAACCAAAAAACATTGTGTTTTCATAGGTACAACACCCTCTCCTTCAATACATTATTGCCACCACTGGGTTCACGATCTCGTGCTATTACCGAAATTCCATGTGACTACATGGGTGAAGTATTACGTACAACAATCAGTACGACAGTAAATAAAAGCCAGATTGAATCTACACTGTTACTCGAAATATCAACAACAACAAACCTTTGTTTACTTAAAATCAAATGTGAACGTTACAGCCTCAGTGCTGCTAAGACAAACTGACGTAAACGATTTCGTCCACTCCTATTTTCTCTTTTCATTGTAAAGTTTGCCTTCTGCCTGACGGCCCGTTGTGAAAATCCTCTTTCATACAGTATAGCTGGCAGCAGTTTTCAGAAACGCCCTGGTGAAAGTGACACGGCGCCGTCAAGCACGAATGCGAAATTTTTTCCGGTACGTCCCACGTAAATAAATACAGCTCACGGTGCATTGTTTGCGCCGTCCGACCATCCGCACCTCTTCGTTGACGGTACACAGAATTTTCCGGGCTGTTCCCGTTATATATATTCATACCCGTACGCATGAGCTGCAGAGATAGATACCCTCAGATAAGGCAAACTGTATTTTTTGTATCTGAGGCTTTATGCGTTCACAGAACAGCAAAAAGGATTACATTAACACGTTGCAAATGAAGCAGATATATTTATTACAGTGTTTTAGGTTTCCTGAATAAAGTTCCTCATACTTCCGACATAGTATTTTTAGAAGATCATCATATGAGGCCTAATTTCTGTGATATAATGCTGCTAATGATGAAAAGTATTATATGCTTATACTTTTATCACATCTCGTTGGGTAACTAGCAGTCAGCAGTCATGCTTCACTTTATAATAATGGTGTACCTGCAGGATGAAACAACGTCCACTGTTCAGGAGTAATATTAAGATGACAAAAAAACTACATTTTCGACAGGGTTTTTCCGCAGTAATGTGAGTCTTTCATCTGTGATGAAGCAGGCAGAATGTGTCAGTCTGAAACTAGGGAACTTGGTTTAGAAAAGATTCCGTCGAAAGTCACGAAGTGAAAGTTGTTGTGCCAGAGGAATGCCACAAAATTTGAATGTTTGTTTGTATGGTACGATATGCAAAGTTGTAAAAATTGTAGGACAGAGAAACCTGAACCGTGTGTAGATCAACATCGTCAGGAATCAGGACAGGAAACTTCACTAATATTTCGTATATGGCGTGATATGTGGTCAGACCTGACTTTAGGGTATGTAAGAATGTAGCACGAGACTGAAAGTAGAAGTGTACAGCCGATGAGCACGGTACAGTACTTGAAACTTCACGTACAGGTAAGAAAATGACAACAGTAATGTGACTACGTAGGCTTTCCCGGCGTAATAAGTCTTGAAAGTCTCTTCGGGTTTGCTGCCGGATCCTAAAATCAACTTGACTCGATATTTCGGCGATCCAACTGTTCGCCAGCTTCAGGAAATGCTGCTTCTGCTGATGAGTCCTGCTGAGAACTGACGCAAGATTGCAATTCGATGTCCTATATAGGCCACCGTTCAGTAAACGGCGCATGCGCCGCCCATCACGGTTTCTGGCTTCCAAAACAGGGAGTTGGCGCCGCCATTAGTGAAACACTGCTGGCAACGATATATCGCAATCAAGGCCGCACCGAAGAACGTTCAGTTTTGATGCGAGGTAATACAGGACTCCACGTGTGTCATCCACCACACCAACGTAGTGGCGTCCTTAGGACCTTGGTACGGAGAGCATATGCCATTTCCGACGCAGACAGCTTAACCCAAGAACTTGAGCATTTGATGACTGTTTTTAAGGAAAATGGATACACAGAGAAACAGATTCGTCGGGTTACGGAATTTGGACCGTCTCCGGAGGTGTTCGAAGAGGAACATAGATCTGTGGCCTTTCTTCCTTATGCTGGAGGCTTATCGTTTAAGATTGGACGAATTTTAAGGAGTTTTAACATTAAGAGTGTGTTCCGTCCACCATCTAAGATTAGGGCTCTGCTCGGCTCTGTGAAGGATGATTTGGCACTTAAGAAACCCGGGGTGTACAAAATCCCGTGTCAATTGGGAAAGCTTACGTTGGCCGTTCTATTCGCACAGTGAATGATAGGTGTGTGGAACATCGCCGTCACACGAGGCTACAACAGCCTGAAAAATCGGCCGTAGCAGAACACTGCCTAAATGAGGGACACAAAATGAAATTTGAGGAAACTGTTGTAATTGCCAACATTTCCGGTTTTTGGAATAGTGTGTATAAAGAGGCGATTGAAATTAGGTTGGCTGATAATTTAATCAACAGGGACAATGGGTTTCCTCTTAGCAAAACGTGGAATCCTGTATTATCTCGCATCAAAACTGAACGTTCTTCGGTGCGGCCTGGATTGCGATATATCGTTGCCAGCAGTGTTTCACTAAGGGCGGCGCCACCTCCCTGTTTTGGAAGCCAGAAACCGTGATGGGCGGCGCATGCGCCGTGTACTGAACGGTGGCCTATATAGGACGTCGAATTGCAATCTTGCGTCAGTTCTCAGCGGGACTCATCAGCAGAAGCAGCATTTCCTGAAGATGACGAACAGTTGGATCGCCGAAATATCGAGTCAAGTTGATTTTAGGATCCGGCAGCAAACCCGAAGAGACTTTCAATGACAACAGTAGGTTGGCTGACACGTCGTGACGGAGCACGTATCCGCGGAAGCAGCACCTGACACTCTCGATGTTCCTACAACTATTACAACGGCTTATTGTAAAATGAGAACAGAGGAGGATAGCGAACAGCTGTGACTACCGACTCGGAAAAAGTAGTCCTTGCTCGTCACCCGTTACAATATGTTACGCGTATTTACCTTGGTTTATATACGTTTCTGCACGCTTGAGTTTCAGTAACAGTTCTGGTGCAATATTGATATTACTACGTATGTAAAGAGAAGTGTGTGAAAGGACCCGTTAATTTTCATGGATGCATACAACAGTTGTAGAATTGTAGATGTCATTTTGATATGAGGAACTTAACACGTTGAAAAATTTCGAGACACAGGATTATTGAGTCTTGTGTTGCAGAGGTAATTTCATCGATTTTATGGCCATTTGTTTACGAGATGAGTGCCAGATAAATATGTTAGAGTGGTTGAGTATACTGCCAATCATGAATACATACTGGTGGTATGTTCATATGCAGATAACATTTTACATGACAGTTTCATTAATTTCTTCCAGTTTATGCAGTTTCTCAAACCCTCGTGTGAATCTGTTTCTGCGTGAGACAGTTTCCTATATAGTATCATACTAACTAATCAATTAGATTCAAAATCATGAATCAATGCGAAAGAAAACCTAAAAATCAGTTTTGGATGTCAATTCTTTTATTACTCCTAAATTGGAGTGTTGATCTTGCTTGCTTTAGTTTTTTGTGCGTGGTGTGTGGTTGTATTTTCTTGATGAAAGGGTAAGAAGGTGCTATTTTACTTTCCTATAAAAAGCAGATTGGTAAATAAATGAAAATTGAAAATAAACTTGGACAAGCCGGTGGTACCAGTTACTTAGCACATTTTCTGTAACAGTTTAATATTCCAAATGTATTATTTTTTGTGCCACTTGGGCGCCGTCTATAGTGTCATTGTAAAGCAGTTAATTAGAACAAGGATTAGACATCATGAATAAGTGCCATAGAAAACGTAAAAGAAATATTTTTGACTGTTACTTCTTATCAGAATACCGAAAAAACGTAAATAAAGTAGAACCTCAGCTATGATACTGTAGTGAAAAAGGGTAATACTATTATTGTTCATATCTCTAGAGAACTTCAGGTCTCACTATCAAATTGTAAAGATGTCTGTAAAACGAGTATACAAAGTTTCACGGTACTTCTGAAGGTGATCTGTTGCGGCGAAGTCATAACGCTCAAAATACGCTGCATTGCACTGTCCAAAATCACGTGACCTAAAATGCAGGTGATGTTGCGAACAGAATTATCGTTCTGCGCATCCAAATGCTCACTCCAGAGATTCTTATACTCTATGGTGACCCTGAAAAACAGTAAAATGGTTTTCGTAGTGCGGAAACGTAGTGACCTATCTGACGTAGAAAAGGGCATGATGGTAGGCTCGCATTTCCGAAACGGATAAGTCTGTAAATTGTTTGCGTGCCTCCTAGGCTGAAGGATATAATGCGTGGCAAAATGTCGCTATCCGAAACCGCGGCCACTGGCCACTGGCCATACATCACGGGGCGACGGGGGTGATCGACGGCGGCAGGGACGAGTACGGACGAATACACGTACAACTGTTAAGCATCTGATCACCTAGATAAACCAAAGGGCTATCAAATGTGTCTCTCTAACAAACGTTCAGCGAATATTGATACATATGGGCCTCCACTGTAGGCACCTGGTTCATACACCCATGCTAACTGCTGTTCATCACCGAAAAGACTGGAATTTGCGTACCAGTCCGTCCTCTGCGTGGTGACTGTCGTCCTTTCAGACGAACCACGTTTTATGCTCCATAGTACTAAATATTGTGTGATGCAGTTACTGATTGGAAGGGTACTTGTCTTGGTGCAGCCGTGTTGCCTCTCGACTCTTCCCATTTGGTTGACTGTACACGAACACATGTTTCCGACATGAATACCGGACCGTTCTGTTGCTTATAGTACGCTGTGTCAATCACACGCCCTGAAACACACACGGAACACACGGCGTGTGGGCTGGGAACTGCCACTCGTCAGCGCCATCTACCATGCCAACGAAGCATTTCGGGACACAGTTTCATAAGACCTTTTTTCCTCCTTTTCCAGTCAGGAATCCGTCTCTGCACTTTGTCGGTTTTATTGATGTTTACCTTGTATATATGAAATGCAAGTACACAAGCCGAAGCTTTTCAGTAACTTTGGCCTGAGCAGAAATCATTATGTTTTTCTTTCAACAAAGAAAATAATTGGATCCAGATATCAGTAAAAGGCAAAATATTACATGTAATCTTCGCTAATAATTCAACATTAAGCTCAGAGATATTATTTAACTTAGATGACCACTTCTGTCAATTGTGACGAGTTTATAGCTGATACTCTTGAAATATTACTGCTCACCGCAACCTATAACAGAAATATTTCATGATCTTCTTATTGTGTGATAAATTTCAATGATAATGAAGGTTAGTTATAGCGGATACATTATCAGTAAAATTTCTATGACCTGGAATTCCAGACCATGTTTCTTTTCCATTATAAAGCCATTTCACTGAATCAGGTATGAAATCGATGGAAACATCCTTATCATTAAGCGTTGCTGCTACGATATGGCAAACAGCATCTTCCATCCTATAGCTCCCCCGTTCGACAGTTTCTTGGGACTTTACACACAGGGTGGCGCACGAAATGTGTTACCAATTGTTTCTTTCACAATTTACGACGCATATTAGATATCCCGCTGGGATCTCTACAACAGTACCATCAGAGCTTGGAAAAACAAATGAGTTACGAAACGACGTGTAATTCATGACACTGCCGCTAGGAGACTAGTAAGCAGCAATGGCTGACCATGGAAGACTCACGATACAGCAATGATCGGCAATTGTGTTACTTTTTCATCAGACGAAAAGCCTTGTTGTGACTCAGAGGCGTTTTCGACAACAGTTAAACACACGATGGGTCCCTTGCAAGAGGACCTTCAGCAGGTTGTACGATAAATTTGTTCAGGAAAGGACAGTATTGGAAGCGAAGTGTCCTCGGCTTAAGCCTGTTTGTTCGCCGGAGAATATTGAAGCGGTACGAGTTGCTGTACAGAGAAGTCCCGAGAAATCGAGTAGAAAGGCAGCAGTGCAACTAGGAATATCCAGACGCTCCGTTCAACGCATTCTTAAAAGTGACCTCCATATGTACCCATACAAGATGACCTGTGCACAGAAGCACACTGAAGAACACAAGCAGCAGAGACTACTGTTCGCTCAGTGGGCGGAGGATAGCGAAGAAACTCTCATCAACGTTTGGTTTTCAGACGAGGCGCATTTTCATTTAGACGGTGTGGTTAACAAACAAAATGTACGCTTTTGGGCCACTGAAAACCCACAAGTGCTTCATGAACGACAACATTATGCTCCGAGGATTACAGCGTGGGCAGCAATTTCCAGTCACGGACTTATTGGACCCTTTTTCTTTGAAGGAACTGTGAACAGCGAGCGTTATTTGAGCATGCTTCGCAATAGCTTCATTCCACAGCTTCTTACTACTGCCTTGCACTTCAACACGCAGTGGTTCATGCAAGATGGAGCAAGGCCACATACTGCAAACACTGTGTTGGAGTTTTTACACGAGCATTACGACATGCGAATCATTTCACTCAGGTTTCCAAGTCGCTTCAATGACGGACAAAATTGCCTCCCCCCCCCCCCCCAATAGTCCAGACCTCAATCCATGTGACTTTTTTCTTTGGGGGTACCTAAAGGAAAAAGTTTTCCCGAAACGTCCACGTGTTTTAATGGAGCTCTGAAAACTTATTCTTCAAGCTTACAGTGAAATTACGGAAGACATGTGCCGTAGGGTAATCACTAACTTCAGTGTTCGTTTGAAGAAAGTTAGGAAACGAAATGGTGGACATATTGAGCTTGTGCTGAGTTAGAACAAATCTCCATGGACGGCTCTTCATTGTAGTATATGTTCCTTTCAGATTGGATTGACAATAAAGTTTATATTCAAAAACAAAATGGTAACACACTTCGTGCTCCACCCTGTAGATCTTCCACTACTCTGTTTAAGTTAGTACGACTCCCTTGGACTGAACACACTGATAATAGATCCACGATTATCACTTCTAAGCTGACAAACTACTCATCTAACTTACGTCCTATTCTGTTCTCCGGCGATACCTAACAGACTACAAATCTTCTGCTTGTAATGTGTAGCCCTACCATGTAACCCCCGCACCTGGTCTCACGAAAGTCTTTCAAACTGCTATAACTGCACCACTACCTCGTATTCCGAGAAGGCTGCAGTAACAGAACTGACCGCTACTCACCACCTTGCGCCGCACGTCAGTCAATTGCACTGGCTCACCCATGGCCTGCTGTGTGCGCTGCACGAGCTCCGACGTAACTTTGCCAGCCGGCACCCACAAACGCACCGCCACCTCGTACACGAGCTTTTCCTCCCTAAGCCAGGCGCACCCGGCTCATCCCTCACCGCCCTGAATGAAACAGCACACATGGAGGGAAAACAAAAACTCTAATTTATACTCTAAAGCTGCCAAACTACTGCACTACCGACACAATCCAGAAACATCCTCTGCTACCGAAATGTAGGGTGCGATATAAGGGTTCCGGCTGCGAGCTGTACACACGGGGGCCTTAATGAAACAACAATTTATTTAGCATCAAAAATGTCAATTAACAAAACAGAAACCTCCTGTCACGGGACACCGTCTTATCTTAGGCATCTTCAGTGCCAGGCGGGATGTTTTGCGTGTTCCGGTGAAGCCGACACCTGTGCCGGCGGTAGGGTAGCTACTGGCAGGGTCACCCGAGCCGAATTGGTATTGACGGAGGAGACAGACGAAGTGTGTCCTGCAACATAGGGCCGAAGGGGGGGGGGGGGGCTCTATAGAAGTAGACAAGCCAATCCTCCAAGAGGAGTGAACCCTAAAAAATCAAGGTCCTCCAAGATGGAGGTTGGGTGTGAGGCTAACAGCTCCAAGCTTGTTTCTTTCATGCAGCCGGAAGACACGGCAAACAAAATTCATTCAAACATCCCAATAAATCTTAACATGAATATTAAGTAGATGTGATTAATTGTTTAAATTCTTTTCCTTGTTTTGTTTCACATTAGCTGGATAAATCACACGAAGTTCTTAATGATTTACATTATTCTGCATACCTTAGTCTGCCAATCCTATAAGTGAAGTTTCACTACTGCTTTCATTCATTGTATAAGCTCCAAACTACAGCCCTAACCCTCTTACACATCGACCTGTGAGGACATTTAACGTTATCTTCCTTGGACAATGCCAGATATGGGCAAACCAATGCAATGTCACGGGTTTTTCACGCTACTGATGAGGCACAAACGACCAATCGTCCGGGCTGCCGTATATCGGTGGGCGATTGTTCCTTGGTTGCTACGCAGTTATTTTTGCCGTCCCCATTTATTTTACTCTACCGCCATGGTCATTGTTCTATTCTGTTTTCCTTCTTCTGTCGATGAGGAGGCCCCTACAACATGTTAGGTACCCTCTTCCGACAGTACCGGTCTTTTAATCTTACCACCCATTTACACCGAGATATTGCTCTCCCTTGTTGCAGCCTTGCCCCAAAATATCGGCCGATGATCCATTGTGAGATACGTACTTTGCCTCTAATTAGCCGGTGCTGTAAGCGCTACGGGAACTGTGCCTAGTTGTCCTTTCAGTTCAATTTGTTATCGTCAGTTTTAAAACTAACACACACGCAGCCTAGCAGCCAGCCCCTGGTGGCCAGGGTTACATGTTAACGTTGAGCGTTCCGACTACTTACAGCGTTATTATTATACATCATTGTGTTTTTATTTTCCTGTCAATATATGTCATTGTGTTTAATTATGTCATTATGCGAGCGCTAGTGATTTATAGTTCATGATTTTCATTTTATGTAGTGTTATGTACTGCGCGCACAAAAAGTGACGCTATTTATGCTTGTATGCTATTCTAGCTTCAGAACTATTTTTATTGCTTGAACTGTCGACATTTTCCTAGTACAGCAGGTCGCTAATAACGCCGCTGATACTTTTATTCCATGTATCGCAGGAAACCCATGTGCCTACACTAATTCTTATTAAGTCAGACGGACGCCCTCAGGCCCGCTGAACCACGGTATCGCAGATAGCTCCAATGCACTGCCTACCCCTCAATTATTAGACAGGTTGCCTTAGCACTGGCCGCAGGTTGCTCCATTTCCCTGCAAATTATATAATCATCAATCCAAGTCTGCAGATTGCACTAATGCACTGCTGAACTTATTAGTCGAGTCACTCGCAGGTAGCTCATTCGCACCGCGAACTTGTACTTACACGTCACCGAATCCTAGGCTCCTCGGTTGACCACAAAACAATTCATACATCAATTACCGTGAGACAATTAGCGCTCACACTACGCCTTTGGCACTCAACCCCAAATGAACTGAGCCCCAGACGCTCTTTTATTACATTTTATACAACGCCACTTTCTTCTACATAGCAATTCCATTGCAAAATCATCTGATTCTGCCTATGATTCAGATACCGTTCCCCAAATGGCAGCCTTTTCCGTTGCTGAACGGATTCGTTGCTTTTCACCATCTGACAGTGCAAACTGCACTTTTAAGAACAGTGTTGTTATATACACACACTGTCGGATTCTACTGACGTAGTCCCTTATGCACTTCGTCAACCGACTAAAAAACAACATCCCCTGACGGATTTCGTATCCGATTCGGAAGTTTATGTTCGGGAAATATTCCCCTTATTTTATTTCTTGTCAATTATTATTACTTCAATGTCATGTTTTATTGTTATCAATTTATAGTTATGATTAATGTTAGTACACTTCATGGTTATACATTTTTTGTATCATATTCGGTATTCCATTTTAACTTTCATTGGTTCTCGACTGGAAGTATCTCTGATAGCACCTATTGGCCTTCAATTCGTATCCGACATCAGCTACCATTAGTCACACATTTACACAACACTTCATACGCCCAGTAACAACTTACAACACACACACACTGTTCATATCCACACTACCTTGGTGTAACTTGTTGATATTACCAGACCCCTATTGTCATATACTAAGTACATGAACAAGGCTTTTATCGTTTATGCCCTCCGCTCTTCGGAAAGGGAAAGGGAAGTACGTGCGTATGTACGTTATGTTCAGTAGCAGTTTCTTTTAATCAACAACATAGTCAATTTACCTGTTGAACACTTAAGTTGTTCTGTTAAAATGGAATCAAACGTCTTTGTGACATCAGCTATTCGTTTATTATTGCTTTGCAATAAACTGTTACTTAGAAGTTGCACTTACAATGTCTTAGTCTCGGACGCAGAGCCACTAGCGCTCTCCGACGCTGTTCTCTGAGCTCAGCACTCTGCCGGCTCAGCGCTGATACAGCTGCGCTGCGCCGCCTCCACTGCTTCACGCCCAGCTTCTGTATTCACGAGCAACAGACTCGCTCTCGCTAACATTCATTCCCGACTTAATTACAGTTAATCTCTCTATTGACCACTTCTGTAAGTAAAGATCCTTTGATTATTGAGTTAACTTGAGTTGTCCTACCCTCATTCGGGTTTTCTACAGCTGAAAAACCACTCAATATTATTTCTGAAATTTATGAAGTAATTCACCTATCTCGCCGTGTCGAGCCTTAGCGGGGTGGGTGCCCCTGCGTAGTGGCCAATGCGTGGGAGGTGCCTAGGCTGTGCAGGTTTACACCGCGATCACAAGATTCCTTCTCATTTTATTCATTAAAAAAAAAACAACTTTCTTCGTACAAAATCTCAAATTAATTAACGACACTTGGCCTTCGTCCCATAGCAGGTTGAAAAATTTTTTTCCAGCGAGTTACGCTTATTCTGCGCTGCGTAGTACTGCCTCCGCGTTCAGCGCCTTTTTTCCTGACGCGTGATTGATCAGCGGATACTCAGTATTGAATTACACCATTGTCTTGCCGCCTTGCTACCCCCACGGCTGCCAAACTGTTGGTTGCCTGCCGTGATTCTACTTCGTGGCCTTCTTCATCAGTAAGCGTGACTGAACGGGTCCATCGTCGCTAATTGCCAGGTAATTATTGCTACAACGTTGTACCCCCTCTGTCATCTCTGAATTACACATCAAGTAAGCCAGGAAATTTTTACTTGTAGGGTCACTAATACCTTCTCTCGCAGTCGACCATTATCAACATTGGAAGCTGAAAGCAACCTCCGTTCAAATGGCTGTCAATTTATCATCTGCAATGGGAAGCATGTTAATCTCAATGGTTGTCGTCGTCGTCGTTAAGGCGCCTCCATTTCACGTCCACCCTTCCACGTCTGGCGTGCTTTTGGGACGTCGTCATAATCTGGTGCATACTCCACATTATGCTATTGTGTTAGCTGATGTCAACTTAACATTATGACCGTGCTTTATATGATACAGCTCAGCAATTGTCAAAATATGAAACCTTCTTGACGCAGACGAAGGAACATGAGTTTCTCCGATCTTTGTGGGAAGTGACTAGAATTATTTCAACCCTTCGAAGTAAATTGAACAGTATTAGGGATGCAGTACCACGGCCTCGTTTCAAACGAGCCTGGTTGCCCGTTGGAGGTACATTATTAAAATCTGTCTTTGTGACTCCTGACGAAACAGACGCAAAACTCTGGGATTTGGACACACAGCAAGCGCTTTCGGAAACACAAGTTAATCACGAAGTGTTGGTACATCAACAGGTGCGCCTGACACATGTTGAGAATGACCTGTTAGCCACAACTAGATAAATACAAGTTGTAGCCGACAGATTAACACGACGCTATGGTGCACTTGAACAATCCTTTAACCAAGAGTGGACTCATCTTCGCTCGGGATTACGTAATCTGACTATCACATTGGACATTGTGAAGACCACGCAGATTCTTTTATTTAATATACACACAGCACAGTTACACGTGCACATGTTACACTCGGCCATTCTACTCGGACTGCAAGGAAAGCTCAGTCCACATCTGTTACCCTCAGACCCCTTCTTGCACATCCTACACAATGTGTCGTCGCAAATTTTGGCCCCTAAACAAATGCTTTATGCCGTGCGGGAAAGCAACCTCCCCTTTTACTATGCTGCGTTGGAGGTCCGACTTACCCGTAATTCGGACGGTATTCGGATGCGAATGAGGTTGCCAATCACGTGCGCTAATTGCGAATACGAGTGCTATCAAATATACACTTTTCCAGTCTCTTGGGCTACCCTTCACCACCATGTTGTTTGGCAGACTCAAGAATTTTTAATAGTTAGTCGGGATCGACAAACTCACGCCACTCTCTCTCGCGCTGAACTATCCAGTTGCTTCCATACAACACATTACTTATGCTCCACGCTAATTTTACACACTAACACTAATGAGTGCGAGATGTCACTGTTTTTAGCTGAAACTACTACACCTCCATGTCCTCGTGTTCTAGTCTCACTTCGTCAACCAATAATTCAGCCTGTTGGCAACAGTTTTCTGTTCGCTGTTCCACAGACTGTCACCGCCACCCTGGTGTGCCACCGTTCAATGTCAGAGATTGAATCGTACCGGGTAACACTGAATAATAGTGGCCTAGTGTATAATAGTTCAAGATGTGACGTATACGCTGCTTCTATGAGGATATCAGCTCCATTGCACTCCACCTTTCATGTCACCATTCCCACATTTACCTTACACCTTCCTGAACTCTCTTTCAAACTCCATGACCATGAGAAGCTAAAGAATTTACCGAATACCAGTGATTCAGATCTACTCCAATCGATCAATCATCTTCTTACACAGGAACACAACCAAGTTGCTCTTGACCGAGTGGCCTCACATATTGCTGATTGACACCAAACCAAGCGATTAATCACCGTTGTATTACCCAGCGCTGGTTCGGTAATCATCATTGTAATGATTCTGATTATAGTATCCTGGATACTCTGTAAAAGAGGGTTTTGCAAATGTTTCACTTCCTTCCGAGAAGTAGTACCACCCCCACAACCTGACGGTGAATATCACACCTGAAACTACCTGCTAACCTTGGTGCATACGATCAGGCATGACCCCCCCCCCCCCCTAGAATTAAGTTGTAGTCTAGGTGTCAGGTCAATGAACTAATTTTGTAATGGATTTGTATTTCTATGTAAAATCTATGGAATCACAATTTAACTGTCGAGTCTTAACCCTCATGTAAGTCATTTTGTTTTCTCTTTAAATTTTTGTCATTTTGTAATGTTCTCACTCACCCACTTGGGCAATTACCATTGTAATCCTAGATTTAAGAACGCAAAGTCATATTACGGGGAAAAACCCCCTTGTGACAGGCCTGGGAGCATTCTCTCACCCCCACGAGGGTGGAGTGTTTCAGTGTGCTGTACTCCGGTGCCCCTCATCATCGCCTGGGTACCAACCACCACTGATACCGCCGACACACACTCACAGCATGGCGCCGCCCCACTGCCGTCGCACCAACTTCACAAGTTTGTTATTCAAGAGCCTTCCTTCAGGCCCTTCAGGCCACTTTGTAACTTTTGCACATATTGATATTTATACTATGTTATGGATGTTAATTTCAGGGACCCTTCATAATGATCATATATTTTTTTAAATGGAATAAGCTCATTCATTTTCATCCAGAGAGCCTTCTTCGGAAGGGGAAAGGATGCGCAGGGAGGAGACCCCCCCCCCCCCCAAGAGTGATCATTGCCGACAAAATTTTATTAAATAAAATTTTCCATGCATAATGTTCGGCCGTAGCCGGCTTGGGCATACTGTGGTGGAAGGTGCTGGCCGGAAGACCATGGTCGGCACATTCCTGCCACGTGCTCCTCGGTCAGACTCAAGTCCCACGGGTTGGTTGCGCTGACGGGGGTACACTACTAGCAAGGCGCGTTGGCGGAATCAATCCTCCAATCAGAGACTAATCGTGTGATCACGTGGGGATGCGGTCGGGAGCGGCGAGGGCGGCTTGGAAACAGCTCCGCGCTCTCTTAGCTTCAGACCTCGGCCCCGAGTAGTCGCTCCTCTAGCCTCTGCCACTCTGATGAGCAGACGGCAACCCCTCTTGGGGCTGCTCAGCCCTACGTAGGCACCAATGTATCATCGTTACAGGAATAAACTGGGTACATTCCACTTCATTACTTTTCATTTTATAACGCCCTCCGCTCCTGACCTCTATCCTGTCGAACATAACAAAAGCGTTTGCTGCTTAACTGGAAGCACAGGATGATACAAGCCTCGAGGCGCAAGCAGTTTTCAGTTAGAATGAGATTTTCACCCTACAGCTGAGTGTGCGCTGATATGAAATTTCCTGGCAGATTAAAAATGTGTACCGGACCGAGACTGGAACTCGGGATTTTGCCTTTCTCCGGAAAGTGCTCTACCATCTGAGCTACCCAAGCACCACTCACGCCCCATCCCCACAGCTTTACTTCTGCCAGTACCTCGTCTCCTACCTTCCAAACTTTACAGAAGCTCTCCTGCTTTCCTTCTCTATTATCATTCCTTGATCTTAAACACAAATAGCACACATTTCCCTTATCTTTTTCGGAAGAGTGTTTGTTTTTGTTACTGTAGGAGACATCACATTTTTTGAAGTAATAGGAGCTACTGTGAAAACCCTTCATGTTGATCGCATCATAATAGTTGCTATTTAAGTACAAGTAAATCATGTTCTGTCTTTCCGCACCTGAAGAATGAATTACCTTGTTAAATGCCACAGCTGAAATAACTGGGATCTGAACATTCAAACATTCTGCTGCATCTTTATATCGGCAACGGTAACGCTTCTTCATAATTTTTTCCAACTTTATCGCACAAATCTTTTTTATAATTCTTCTTTCAGAGCTCTCCCTTTCCTAATGTAGAGAACTTGATTATTCACAAATTCCTTGCCCAGTATGTTTCTAGTTTCGTAGGTAAGTGCTATGATTATTGCTCGCAGACCGCACAGACTGTCAGTGATCGTTATTCTGTTCATGCTTCTCTTACTAATGACAGCATTAGCAAAATTGACTATTTTCTTACGATTTGCGCCTTTTCCTCTAGGAATTTTATAGACCTCAAAGTGAAAAGTGGTATTGTTTACGTCTACATTTTCATTAGATTTTAACATTCTTTTGAACTGTGCAAGTAGACGTGAAGAACCGACTTTAAAATTCCTTTTCGACGAAATTGTGTAATTAAAATGATTATTTTCAGCAGCTACCTTCATTTGATCGCCTTGCTTGAAATCAGTTAAGGGAGAATATCGCCTTGTATTTCTGTTATTTTCTTGACTTTATGCTTTGTCACTGTTTCGAATAACTCTGAAGCAAACTCATGTACCGAATCCTCTCCGAGCGCTCCTTCTCCAAATTTATGAAATTCAATAGCTTTTCCTTTGAACGTATCACAGAATATCATTTGACTCTGTTTTCCCTTGCTATTTCTGTCAATTCAGGAACATGTTTTTTGAAAATGTCGTCATAGTTAAGCAATCCGCTAACATTTGCTGAAGAATAAGCTCTTTCTACAGCTTCATCAAGTTCTGCTTTCTTCAATTTGTAAAAACCTTTGATCGTGAGCTCTTTTGCGAGAGCTTTAAATTGAGTAACAGTAGCGCCGTTGCGGCGCGTATTATTATTATTATATTATTATTATTAGCCATTTATTTACTATACAAAATAATTTTATATATTTCAATTACGCAATTCAATTCTCCATTGTGCTATGTTTCTTTCTTTTCTTTAATTTAATGTTCAGAATAATGTTCAATTTACTAGCTTCAAGCAAGAGAGAAATAATATTTGTGCTATGACCGAAGTCTAACTTCACTTAAATTTTATGTGTGTACCAGTACTTGCTTCAATTTGTGAAAGTAATTCATTGGAATTTGAAACATTGTTGGAGAAGTATTTCTTTTTAACATAACTTTTTTCTGACCTATATTTACCTTCCAAAGCTTACTACTTTACCACAATGTCAATTTTTTTGCCAGTCTGATTTACAGTTATCATTTCAAATTATATACAGGGTGTTACAAAAAGGTACGGCCAAACTTTCAGGAAACATTCCTCACATACAAATGAAGATAAGATGTTATATGGACATGTGTCCAGAAACGCTTAATTTCCATGTTAGAGCTCATTTTAGCTTCGTCCACCTACGCTCAATGGAGCACGTTATCATGATTTCATACGGGATACTCTACCTGTGCTGCTAGAACATGTGCCTTTACAAGTACGACACTACATGTGGTTCATGCACGATGGAGCTCCTGCACATTTCAGTCGAAGTGTTCGTACGCTTCTCAACAACAGATTCGGTGACCGATGGATTGGTAGAGGCGGACCAATTCCATGGCCTCCACGCTCTCCTGACCTCAACCCTCTTGACTTTCATTTATGGAGGCATTTGAAAGCTCTTGTCTACGCAACCCCGGTACCAAATGTAGAGACTCTTCGTGCTCGTATTGTAGACGGCTATGATACAATACGCCATTCTCCAGGGCTGCAGCAGCGCATCAGGGATTCCATGTGATGGAGGGTGGATGCATGTATCCTCGCTAATGGAGGACATTTTGATCATTTCCTGTAACAAAGTGTTTGAAGTCACGCTGGTACGTTCTGTTGCTGTGTTTTCATTCAATGATTAATGTGATTTGAAGAGAAGTAATAAAATGAGCTCTAACATGGAAATTAAGCGTTTCCGGACACATGTCCACACAACATATTTTCTTTCTTTGTGTGTGATGAATGTTTCCTGAAAGTTTGGCCGTACCTTTTAGTAATTTGTAATACCAATAAGAAGGTTGATTTTTGTTTTCTGTTGTTTCTGTTTAAATGTAAAAATAAAAAACTAACAAAAAATACAAAAAAATATGGTGACCGCTCGCTATAAGCGGGAAATTCGCGTTCGTGTCCCGGTCCGGCACAATTAAAAAAAATAGTGAGGATAATCATCATCAAGTCGCTCTCTTCCTGTGTTCTCCCCTTCAACTAACGACGACGGCTGACAGATGCAAGAAGAAACAGCTTCCATCACGTCGCGGTTCAAATGGTTCAAATGGCTCTGAGCACTATGGGACTCAACTGCTGAGGTCATTAGTCCCCTAGAACTTAGAACTAGTTAAACCTAACTAACCTAAGGACATCACAAACATCCATGCCCTAGGCAGGATTCGAACCTGCGACCGTAGCGGTCTTGCGGTTCCAGACTGCAGCGCCTTTAACCGCACGGCCACTTAGGCCGGCTCGCGGTTCATCGGACCTGGCAATGGACTCGGACATCGACAGAAAAAAACCCCGAAGGGTAAAAGATGAGAGAGGCGCCGAAGGTTTTACACTTTTTTAAAAATTATGCCGACAACTTAGCCTCGTGGAGATATTTGATATCGTAAAATAGTTCGTCTTGCTCGTAGTCAACATCCTTGATATTGAGATAGTTCGTGTGGCAGTCGATGCCCAAGTTTTCCTTCATTCTTTGGTACAGATTTATCGAATATGGATCGTACTCGAGCCTCAACAGTTCTACACTGTTGGGATGTCTGTCCATGATTCGGTACAAGTGCTTTTGCAAATTTCTTCTCTGTAATCTGATGACGTAGTAAGCATTTTTGCTGTCATCGGCAAATAATTTCACGTGTACAAACATGTGTCTAAAATTTTCATTGACTGTTTGAGGGACAACTTGAGGTAATAATTCACGTAAATTTTTTAATGTACTCTTCGCGCATACTGTTTAAATTTTCCAACTGAATTATTTAGTCTTGATACATTCCTTTAATTCTGTACTCACCGTGTTTTCGAATCGAAGGCAAGACTTCATCCCACACCCAATACTCTTCGCGAATTCTGTTTAAATTTGCCAAGTGAATTATTTGGCCTCGATACATCCCTTTAATTCTGTACGCACCGTGTTTTCGAATCGAAGGCATGACTTCATCACACACCCAATCTCTAAATTTAACAGCGAGAGGCATCGTTGACTTTAGCACTAACATATAAAGTCCTGGTTCATTGACAATATTTGAGTGTGAATGCAAGTGTAGCTCGCAGCTACACTTCAATTCTTTGTATTTTTTGATATTTTTTTACCTAAATTGCCTTTCAAGGCGTCTCTATAATTTGCATACTCAGGAATATCGCATACATCCTTGACCTTGAACCGGGGATTATTCTCCTTATCTAACAGCACGAGCACTTGCTTGTCGTTGAACACAAGTTGGGTATTGCCAGTGTCGATAACTGTTTCCATTTTATTATACGATATATAGAAAATTTTGGTGGCGCCGAAACGATGGTACCAAGATGCAGACGCCGGCCGCTGGTGGCCGAGCGGTTCTGGCGCTACAGTCTGGAACCGCGCGACGGCTACGGTCGCAGGTTCGAATCCTGCCTCGGGCATGGATGTGTGTGTTGTCCTTAGGTTAGTTAAGTTTAAGTAGTTCTAAGTTCTAGGGGACTTATGACCTCAGCAGTTGAGTCCCATAGTGCTCAGACCCATTTGAACCATTTGAACCAAGATGCAGACGTCCATGTTAAATTGAATTACATGAAAAGTAATAATGGCAATTTTCCTATGAACGGAATAATTGTACTTTCAATCTTTTTATCCTTATTACTATCTGCTCTTGATGAAGCAATAACAAAGTTCTTGCACAACTTTGGCTATTTGGCTGCCCAAGGAGAGGAAGATCAGCTTTCTAAGTTGAGTGGCCAAGCGTACAAAGAGGCACTTATATTATTTCAGCAGGAATATAGTCTAGTAGCTAATGGCGAGCTGACTGACGAAACTTTGCAATTAATGGAGAAACTAAGATGTGGCGTAGAAGATAACGTTTTCAGCTTTATTGCGTACATCTACAAGTGGAAAAAGGATATAAAATGGCATTACTATCTTGCGACTAGAAAAATGTTGAAGGCAGCTGAAGCAGCTTTTAAAATGTGTCAAAATCACACAGATCTTACTTTTGAGAACAGCAACCAAAATCCTGATACTGTAATTTTGCACAAGAGAGGAGAACACAGGAGACAAAATGCAGTGCTGCAATTCTGCCAGCGCAGTTTTGACGGGAGAGGTCAATTACCGGCTCATGCAGATTACCCTAATTTGTACAACGATCCTATTGAAGTTCACGTTGATTAGGATGAATACTGGTACATGGAAACGGACAATAATACGCCTTCTTCGCAAAGGAATTTGCTTGATGTCTTTCACTAAATTGGCCACACGTTAGGTTTGGCGCAGTCAGACGTCGCTGAGTCAATGATGTATGCGTTCTACAGCAACACTACCATACAGCTATCTGAAGACGGTATGCGCGGTAATCACTGTTTGGACGGAAAACGTGCTGCTGCTGCTGATGCTTCTGGGCCTACTCAGCCGCCGACGCCAGCAGTGCCTGAAGAAGAACCTGAATTGGGCAAAATCAAGCAGTTTGGACGTTCAGTTATTGTGGACGAATTCCTCTACATTTTCTACGGAAGATGAGTTTGAATGAACGCTCTTAATAACAATGACGAGCACGCAACTACTAAACCTCTGTTAATCACCGACTGTTTAAGATTTCTACCGCAGAATTTCAGAAATATATCTGCTGTTTGTCAGAGACCATCAGGTCAATTCCTGTTGATTGTTGCCCGCATCTCGTGGTCGTGCGGTAGCGTTCTCGCTTCCCACGCCCGGGTTCCCGGGTTCGATTCCCGGCGGGGTCAGGGATTTCTCTGCCTCGTGATGGCTGGGTGTTGTGTGCTGTCCTTAGGTTAGTTAGGTTTAAGTAGTTCTATGTTCTAGGGGACTTACGAGCACAGCAGTTGAGTCCCATAGTGCTCAGAGCCATTTGAACCATTTTTGTTGATTGTTAATAACATGATATACATGATTAAACTGCCGAGTTTCGCGCTAGAAGCTGGCTGCCCCCCCCCCCCCCCCACGCAAAAAAAAAGTCTGAGATGGCTCTGCCACTAAACTGTCATCCACGGAGCGTTAAACACTTATTCAGCACAACGCTTATTTTTATGTCGTTGGGTGCTTTGCAGAAATAGACGGATGCTGCTTTAGAGCAAAGGCCTATGGCGTTATCAGTAAAAGTTTTCTTGACGTACCGTCGGCCTTAGATTCTGTATTAGGTACATAAACGGCGTGTTTTACTTCAAGGATGGCATATTCTGCGACTACAATGAATTTTCGAACGTTCTAGTGAGAACAGGTAAATTTGAACTATCAGTATTTGGCATAAATTGCCCAATGACATCTCCTTTGTACAAGGCAATAATGAATACTTTAAAGAATACTGTGGCGCAACCTGAAGCGATAAATCCCTTAAAATATATATATTTCGTATAATAAAATTGAAGGAGATCAGCTGATGACGAAATTCAATAACTTCAACGCGCCAATGTGTCACAAAAAGCTTAGTAACTTAAAGAAGGACGTTTATACACAATTACAAACGCCAGCAGCGTAAATTCAAGATATGGATATAAAACATCTCTAGTGCTCGATGGCGAACGTAAGGTTCTTTTACCAGACAGATATAACAAAATGCTGAATTACGAGGACCACGCACTGCTGACAGGCATGCTTATCTTTATATATATAATTTTACTGTACGTGTGTATGTCACTGAACTCCTCCTAAACGGCTGGACCGATTTGAATGAATTTTTTTGTATGCGTTTGGGTGGCGCCCTGGATGGTTTAGATTCACAAATGAGCCCGGCAGATAGCGCTGCAATCGATATCTAGGTTATTTATCTATACTGCAACTAAACGGCTGTATAGATTTGAATGAATTGTTGTGAATGCATTCAAGTGGGGGCCTGGATGATTTAGATTTATAAATCAGCCCGACAGATGGCGCTTCAGTCGGTATCTAGGTTATTTGTCTATACTGCAACTAAACGGCTGGATCGACTCGAATGAATTTTTGGGTATGCATTCAACTGGGAGCCTGCAAAATTTACCTTCTTAAATCAGCACGGTAGGTGGCCTTGCATTCACAAATTGTAATCGGTGCTATGAACAAACAATGCCATCACTGTCATGCACTCAAATACAAAGGTGAATCAGCCGGTTTCTGCTGCGCGTCTATAAAAGCTGTATTTCCACCACTGAATTCGCCGCCAGAACCATTGAAAACACTATTGACTGGAGCTACATCTCAATCTAAGTTATTTTTGCGTAAAATTCGCAAATTCAATTCGTGCTTTCAAGTGACATCATTTGTACCACAAACATCGTTCAGAATGAGGATGGTCGCAATTTTCAATCAACGTTTAAGATTCGTGGCCAAGTCTATCATGACATTGATTCTTTAATGCCGATGCCTGATACCGATTCAAAATTTCTTCAAATCTACTTCATAGGTGATGAGGAGCAGCAAATAAACGCACGCTGCCAGTACAACCATATTGAGCAGATGGAGGAGCGAGAAATTTTGGGTATTTTCGAATCGTTCTTACAGAATCACAACCAGTTGGTCCAGTTGTTCAATATCGTTTCAAACAGACTGATAAACAACTATCCAAACGTCATCAAAACAGACAAAGTACTACCTGGGCAGCTCGCGGTCCGATATAATGCACCGACCATTAATAAAGTTGTAGTTGTTATGGCTGGCGACGAATTTGAAGGTCGAGATATACGAATCCTACGCAGAAATAACACAGTGCATAGGACTGAAGACACTCATCGCTCTTACGAGGCTTTGCAATATCCACTGATATTTTGGGGAGGAGAAGATGGATACCATTTAAATATCAAAGAAATCCAGCAACAGGTGCAATCTACACATGCCGTAACCTAATATTTTATTTTTATGCACGATTAATTTCTTTTCGTCTTAATTATATTTTTACTTTGCAGGTGCAGAAACCAGCAAGAAAGTGAGCGCGATGAACTTCTAGGCATATCGGTTGATAATTCGTGTCAATGAAGACAGTAATATTCTCCGATGCAGCCAGCTGTTTTATCAATATGTCATTGATATGTATGCGAAAACTGAAAGCGAGCGATTACGATACATCAGGTATAATCAAGCGAAACTTCGAGCAGAGGAATACACTCATTTGCGTGATGCTATTGTTGGTAACGTAGATGGAGTAACTAATATCAACGACACCGGTACTTCATATATTCTTCCATCATCATATACTGGTAGCCCACGTCATAAGGAAGACGCCGTGACATCTGTGCGCGCGTACGGACGACCAGGTTTGTTCGTTACAGTTACGTGTAATCCAAAATAGGATGAAATTAAAATTGTGTTATTGCCAAGTGAAACTGCAATAGATCGGCACGATAACACTGCACGTGTATTCAGACAAAAGTTAAAATCGTTGATGAACTTGATTATACATTCCTCTGTATTTGGCAAAACACGTTGCTAGCTGTATTCTGTTGAATGGCAGAAACGAGGTTTGCCACACGCGCATATTTTGATTTGGTTGGTCGACAAAATACAGTCTGAAGAAATTGATAAAATTATCTCAGCAGAAATTCCGGATCGGAATATCGATCAAGAATTGTATCAGATTGTTACCCCTAACATGATCCATGGTCCATGCCGTGCTATAAACATGACGCGCAGTGCATGGACAGTGAAAAATGTACGAAACGTTTTCCAAAAAAATCTATAAATGATGCAATCACGAAATCGATGGTTATCCATTGTATCATCGTAGAGACACTGGTCAATCACATCAATTACAAATGTCAAACGGTTGACACTGACAATCATTGGGTGGTTCTGTATTCACCATTGCTGTGTAAAATCTACAAAGCACACATAATCTTTGAGCTCTGCAGTTCGGTGAAGTCCATAAAATATATATGCAAATATGTCCATCAGTGCAATGATATGGCTGTATTTGCTGTTCACAATGTTAACGAAAACGATGAAATAACACGGTATCAAATGGGCCGATACATCAGCAGCAATGAAGCAGTTTGGCGTATTTTTGGGTTTTTCGATACACGAAAGAGACCCTGCTGTTATACATTTGGCCGTGCGCCTTGAAAATGGACAGCGAGTTTATTTCACGGAAGAGACTGCTCTACAACGTGCATCAACTGCCACAAAAACTACCGGTACATTAACTGAGTTTTTCGAGCTATGCAACCGACCAGGTAATCCCGGTCAATTCGCACAGACATTAAAATGATGTGCCACGGTATCTGACATGGAACAAACAGTCAAAAAAGTGGGAACCACGAAAGCGAGGTGTTCCCGTTGAAGGATACAACGGCATATTTATGGGAAATACATAGGCCGATTATACACAGTCCATCCGAAGCAACGCGAATGTTTCTTCTTGCGTTTATTGTTGGTTAATGTTCCTGGACCGACGTCCTTCCAATACTTACGAACAGTCAATGGCATTTTGTACGACACATATCATGATGCGTGTCGCGAATTACATTTGCTGGAAGATGACAGCCATTGTGATATTACACTTGCAGATGTAGCATTGAGTTCCTCTCCTCATCAAATTCGCCAATTATTCGCCATGTTATTGACGACATGTTTTCTATCTCAAGCTTCTGTCCTCTGGGACAAACATAAAGATTCCATGAGCGACGACATTCTGCATCGCATTCGGATCGCTGATCAAGATCCCAATATCGGGTTTTCGCCGGAAATATACAACGAGGCGCTAATAAAGATTGAAGATATTTGCATTCTGATTTCGAATATGCCACTCATTCATTTTGGTATGCCCTCACCTAACCGCCCAGCAAGAGACATCATTAACAGCAAGATTCAGTGCGAACAACAGTTCAATACGGTCTCTTTAACTACTTTCGTTGAAAATAATGAGTAACTACTCACTGATGAACAAAAGAATGTATACGATCGAATTAATTTGTCAATTGTAGCAGAACAATGTGGATTCTTTTTTTTTAAGGACGCACCAGGTGGACTGGAAAAACATATCTCATCTCACTAATACCTGCATGCATTCGATCACAAAATCATATTGCGTTAGCAATTGCTTCATTAGGTATTGCAGCCACTTTGCTTAATGCCGGACGGACTGCACATTCAGCACTCAAGTTGCCGTTGAACATTCACACAAATCCAGATGCAGTGTGCAACATAAAAAAGTATTCCGGTATGGCTGAAGTTTTGCAAAAATGCGAAATTATTATCTGGGATGAATTCACTATGGCCCACAAGCATTCACTTGAAGCTCTCGATAGAATGATTAAAGATTTAAATAATAACACCAGGCTTTTCGGTGGTCCTTACTGCTGCTGTCCGGTGATTTTAGACAGACATTGCCGGTCATTCCACGCGCTACATATGCGGATGAAATTAACGCGTGTATAAAACAATCTTATGTATGGCGAAATGTCAGTACATTACGTCTTAACACAAATATACGTCTTTTACTGAAAAACGCTCCATTGGCACTATCATTCTTCGAGCAATTGCTCAAGATTGGAAATGGAACAATACCATTGCATGGAGACACACAATGCATCAGATTGTCAGACAATTTCTGCAACATGGTAAATACGAAAGATGCTTTGATTGAAAGCATATTTCCAGATTTACAAGCTAATTATATTGATCATGCTTGGCTTCGTGAACGAGCTATTTTTGCCGCAAAAAATATCGATGTTGACGCTATTAATTTAAAAATACAACAACCATTTCCCGGCAATGGGATATTATTGTTCAAATCGATCGACACTGTTACCGATACTGACGAAGCAGTCAGCAGCTATCATGTTGAATTTTTGAATTCGCTGTATTTACCAGGAATGCTACCACATAACTTGCGATTAAAAATTGGCTCATCTATCATTTTGCTTCGGAATTTAAATGCAGCTAAGCTATGCAACGGTACAAGATTAGTCATAAAAAAATTATGGGCAATGTTCTTGAAGCTACAATTTTGAACGGCAAATCTGAAGTAGTTCTCCTGCCACGAATCCCAAATATCCCTTTAGACTCATTCATTCCATTCAGACGTCTGCAATTTCCAATTCGCTTAGCATTCGCCGTGACTATTAATACGTCACAAGGTCAACCAATGTCGATTTATGGGTTGGATGTAGAAAATCCGGTCTTTTCACATGGCCAATTATATGTGGCGTGTTCTCGCGTTGGTAAACCGTCAAGTTTATTCATTTATACTTTTCAGGAATTCACTAAAAATATTGTTCATCAACTCGCATTAAGATAAAATTAAACAAACATTATTGATTATAGCGAATTGTTTTAGAAAAATTGATGTTATTTCAAAATAAAGAATAATGAAATTATTGTATTATTTGTCTTTCATTTCATACATTGTTTAATATCCTAATCGCTTGAGATATGATGCAGGACAACGTCTGTCGGGTCCGCTAGTAGTATATAAAGCTTACAAGAATGTCAATGGCTGTAGCGTTCACGACTCCGTTACATTTTTATGGTTTATCAATCACAAAAATCACGGTAAACATGAAGCGTGAGACGTAGTGGCTACATGTTTGTATGTTCAGTGAGACGTGAGAAGTAAACGTAAAATGTGAGATTTAAGCGTGAGACATGAGACATTAGGCGTGATACCTAGACATGAGACATGAGATATTAACATGAGACATGAGACATGAAAATGAGACGTGAGACGTAAACAAAAAACGTAAAATGTGTGACATGAGACGTGAGACGTCAGACGTAGAACGTGACAATTGAGACATGAGACGTTAGACGTGAGAAGTGTTCGCACTAGCATACGCACCATAAAGTAGTTGCTATAGTCTCGTACTCAGACTAGTGTGCACACGCTAAAGTAGTTACTATTCTGTAGTCGCACTACAGTATGAACACTAGAGTAGTGACTGTAGTCTCATACTCTCACCACAGTAATTACTGTAATGTAGTTATTATTCTGTACTCCCTCTACAGTGATCAATAGACTCGTATTCACATTATTTTGAACTAGCGTACACACGTTAAAGTAGTTACTATTCTGTACTCGCACTAGAAAAATCACAAGTCTCGTACTCACACTAGTGAGTGCACGATAAAGTTATTATTATTCTGTACTCGCACTAGTGAGCACACGCTATTCTTTACTTGCACTAGTCAAGACCCACTCGCACTAGTGAGCACACGCTAATCTTTACTTGCACTAGTCAAGACCCATTGTGATAAAATTTATATCAACCATAACAAAGCTTTTACTTTTTTGTACTCTATTTTGCTTTCACAAAAAAGTAGCAACAAAAAGTGGGCACCGACAACTTTTGGAGGCTATCGTGCGCACGGTAACGTAGTTAGTGCAATTTGTGCACTTCAGTGTATACTAGTCTTGTACTCACACTAGCGTACGCACTTTAGAGTATGCACTTTAGCGTGTGACACTTTACTATTCACACTTAAGCATATAAACTTCAGCGTATGCACTTAAGTGTACACGCTTAAGTGTACACACTTAAGCGTACACACTTAAACATATGCACTTAACCCTGCGGCAGGCGCGCTTAAGATTGTTGCGTCAGCGCGCACGTGCGGCACTCAGTGCCGCCTACGTTTAAATACATATAAAAGCCGTCTTTTAATTTTATAGTGGAATTAATTATTTATTGTTTATAACATCATTCTTAACAGCAACTTTTAATATATCCAAGGTACATGGTAAATTAAAATTGTTACAGAATATCTGACATACGTTTCCAGGATATTTCCTAAGCGCTACTTTAATAACGAATTCTAAACAAATTATAACCACAGATATAAACGATTGTTTACCATTGTTAAAGCAAGTTTTACAAAAACGTGTAATATGTATAAAAACTTTGTAGTAATAATAAATAATAACGAAGTCAGTAAATAGGTAACAAGAATCACACACTTTCTTCCCCCGGAGAAGCTTTGCAATCATTACATGTGACAACATTGTGGCAATACTGCTTGCAAACGAATCTTTTGCAGCTATTGCAAGTGACAGTAGTTTTATTATTTTTTTTCTACCACCACAAAGATGGCACCTCCCACACCTTCTTACAGTCTCATCGTGATTGGCAGGAATTGATTGATGAGGTGACAGAAATCCTTGAACATCTCGTGGTAGAGTAGAGCGCTGATTCTGTTCTTTCAAATGGCGGTCCATCAGAGCCAAGGCCAGGTTTATTAGGTAGGTTCTTCTTCTGAATCTTTTCTCTGGATTGTTTGCAAAAAACAAGACCTGGGAATTTATCCTAGCAATATCCAGATAACATAAAAGCAATCTACATCTACATGATTACTCTGCAATTCACATTCAAGTGCTTGACAGAGGGTTCATCGAACCACAATCATACTATCTATCTACCATTCCACTGCCGAACAGCGCGCGGAAAAAACGAACACCTAAACCTTTCTGTTCGAGCTCAGATTTCTCTTATTTTATTTTGATGATCATTCCTACCTATGTAGGATGGGCTCAACGAAATATTTTCGCATTCGGAAGAGAAAGTTGGTGACTGAAATAACGTAAATAGATCTAGCAGCGACGAAAAAGGTCTTTGCTTTAATGACTTCCACCAAAACTCGCGTATCATATCTGCGACACTCTTTCCCCTATTACGTGATAATACAAAACGAGCTGCCCTTTTTTGCACCCTTTCGATGTCCTCCGTCAATCCCACATGGTAAGGATCCCACAAAAAAAAAAAAAAAAAAAAATGGTTCAAATGGCTCTGAGCACTATGGGACTGAACTGCTGAGGTCATAAGTCCCCTAGAACTTAGAATTACTTAAACCTAACTAACCTAAGGACAACACACACATCCATGCCCGAGGCAGGATTCGAACCTGCGACCGTAGCGGTCGTGCGGTTCCAGACTGTAGCGCCAGAACCGCTCGGCCACCAGCGGCCGGCATGGATCCCACACCGCGCAGCAATATTCTAACAGAGGACGAACGAGTGTAGTGTAAGCTGTGTTTTTAGTGGACTTGTTGCATCTTCTAAGTGTCCTGCCAATGAAACCGCAACCTTGGGCTCGCCTTCCCCACAATATTATCTATGTGCTCTTTCCAACTGAAGTTGTTCGTAATTTTAACACCCAGGTACTTACTTGAATTGACAGCCTTGAGAATTGTACTATTTATCGTGTAATCGAATTCCAACGGATTTCTTTTGGAACTCATGTGGATCACCTCATACTTTTCGTTATTTAGCGCCAACTGCCACTGCCACACTATACAGCAATCTTTTCTAAATCTCTTTGCAACTGATACTGGTCTTCGGATGACCTTACTAGACGGTAAATTACAGCATCATCTGCGAACAACCTAAGAGAACTGCTCAGATTGTCACCCCGGTCATTTAAATAGATCGGGAACAGCAGAGGAACCAGGACGCTTCCCTGGGGAACACCTGATATCACTTCAGTTTTACTCGATGATTTGCCGTCTATTACTACGAACTGCGACCTTCCTGACAGGAAATCACGAATCCAGTCGCACAACTGAGACGATACCCCATAGGCCCGCAGCTTGATTAGAAGTCGCTTGTTAGGAATGGTGTCAAAAGCTTTCCGGAAATCTAGAAATACGGAATCAACCTGAGATCCCCTGTCGATAGCGGCCATTATTTCGTGCGAATAAAGAGCTAGCTCCGTTGCACAAGAACGATGTTTTCTGAAACCATGCTGATTACGTATCAATAGATCGTTCCCTTCAGGGTGATTCATAATGTTTGAATACAATATATGCTCCAAAACCCTACTGCAAACCGACGTCAATGATATAGGTCTTTAGTTCGATGGATTACTCCTACTACCCCTCTTAAACACTGGTGAGACCTGCGCAGTTTTCCAATCTGTAGGTACAGAGCTATCGGTGAGCGAGCGGTCGTATATGATTGCTAAGTAGGGAGCTATTTTATCAGCGTAATCTGAAAGGAAACTAATCGGTATACAATCTGGACCTGAAGACTTGCCCGTATCAAACGATTTGAGTTGCTTCGCAACCCCTAAGGTATCTACTTCTAAGAAACTCATGCTAGCACCAAATTTCGAGACAATGATTCGTTGTGGAACCTATTAAAGGCATCTCGCATTGAAGTCCGTGCCAAATTTCGCGCGTCTCTAAATTTTAGCCAATCTTCGGGATTTCGCGTTCTTCTGAACTTCGCATGCTTTTTCCGTTTTCTCTGCAACAGCGTTCGGACCTGTTTTGTGTACCACGAGGGATGAGTTCAATCTCTTACCAATTTATGAGGTATGAATCTCTACATTGCTGTTGTTACTATATCTTTGAATTTGAGCGACATCTCGTCTACATTTGCATAGTCAGTTCGGAAGGAATGGAGATTGTCTCTTTAGGAAGGCTTCTAGTGACACTTTATCCGCTTTTTTAAATAAAATTATTTTGCGTTTGTTTCTGGTGGATTTGGAAGAAACGGTATTGAGCCTAGCTACAACGACCTTATGATCACTAATCCCTGTATCAGTCATGATGCTCTCTATTAGCTCTGGATTGTTTGTAGCTAAGAGGTCAAGTGTGTTTTCGCAACCATTTACAATTCGCGTGGGTTCGTGGACTAACTGCTCGAAATAATTTTCGGAGAAAGCATTTAGGACAATCTCGGAAGATGTTTTCTGCCTACCACCGGTTTTGAACAAGTATTTTTGCCAACATATCGAGGGAAGGTTGAAGTCCCCACCAACTATAACCTTATGAGTGGGGTATTTATTTGTTACGAGACTCAAATTTTCTCTGAACTGTTCAGCAACTATATCATCGGAGTCTGGGGGTCGGTAGAAGGAGCCAATTATTAACTTAGTTCGGCTGTTAAGTGTAACCTCCAACCACACCAATTCGCACGGAGTATCTACTTCGACTTCACTACAAGGTAAACCACTACTGACAGACACAAACACTCCACCACCAATTCTGCCTAATCTATCTTTCCTGAACACCGTCTGAGACTTCGTAAAAATTTCTGCAGAACTTATTTCACGCTTTATCCAGCTTTCTGTACCTATAACGAATTCAGCTTCTGTGATTTATATTAGCGCTTGAAGCTCAGGGACTTTCCCAGTACAACTACAACAGTTTACAACTACAATTCCGACTGTTCCTTGATCCAAGCACGTCCTGTATTTGCCATGCACCCCTTGAGATTGCAGCACACCCCGTACTTTCCCGAGGCCTTCTAACCTAAAAAACCGCGCAGTCCCCGCCACACAGCCTCCGCTAAGGGCCATCTTCTTGTGGTCCTTTGTGTAAAGTCGGATGTACACATATAATCCACAGTATCGACTCCAACTTTTGTTGCATTGTAGTCCCAATTTACAACAGACTTGCCTGTAACGGTGTCGACTTAAGCAGTTCTATGCATTGACGACGGGAAGAGCACAGCCTTGTTCCTTTTTGTTTGCCATGAAACAAGACAGAAATCTTGAAATACGAAAAGACAATTTCCAATTTCTCGCGATCTGTTAGGCAAAAAATCCGGAGGAATTTCCTTCTTGTTCTTTTTTAATGTTCCAATGAACGCTAGACCATTTTCTAAAAGATGCTGGGCTACAGGGTAACTACTGTAGTAGTTGTCCATAGTTACATTCCTGTGAGTTCTATTGATGGGCTCAACCAATCTCTTCACCGTATCCATTGGCTGGTTAGATGCAACATATGGCCCAGGATTATGTCTGCTGCAGTATACTTCAAAATTAAAAGTATAAAATGTCTTGCTATCGCACAATGCATACAACTTCAATCCATACTTAGCGGGCTTATGGGGCATGTACTGAACAAAACCACAACGTCCGCGAAATGGGACAAGCATTTAGTCTATGGTTGTGAGCTCCCCTGGATTGTAGTTATTTCTGCAGTTGTTCAAAAATGCTGAGTGGAGACTGCGGATGGCAGCAAGTTTGTCAGTTAGTAGTCGTTCTTTTCTTGTAAAAGTATCGTCAAACCTGAGTGACCGGAGCAAGAGCTTAAAGCGCCTGTAGCTAAATGCTGCCCATAGAATAATCATTCCTGTTCCATTTGATGTTCACAGTTCTAATACATTTGTCCGTCCTCCTTTTTGTACAGCAATGAATAAAGTAAGGGCATATGGACTATCAGACCAATTGTGTGATTGGATTGAAGAATTCCTAGATAACAGAACGCAGCATGGCATTTTGAATGGAGAGAAGTCTTCCAAAGTGAGAGTGATTTCAGGTGTGCTGCAGGGGAGTGTCGTAGGACCATTGCTATTCACAATATACATAAATGACCATGTGGATGACATCGGAAGTTCACTGAGGCTTTTTCCGGATGATGCTGTGATATATCGAGAGGTTGTAGCAATGGAAAATTGTACTCAAATGCAGGAGGATCTGCAGCGAATTGACGCATGGTGCAGGGAATGGCAATTGAATCTCAATGTAGACAGGTGTAATGTGCTGCGAATACATAAAAGGAAGATCCCATATCATTTAGCTACAATATAGCAGGTCAGCAACTGGAAGCAGTTAATTCCATAAATTATCTGGGAGTACGCATTAGGAGTGATTTAAAATGGAATGATCATATAAAGCTGATCGTCGGTAAAGCAGATGCCAGACAGAGATTCATTGGAAGAATCCTAAGGAAATGCAATCCGAAAACAAAGGAAGTAGGTTACAGTACGCTTGTTCGCCCAGTGATTGAATAGGGTTGATAGAAGAGATAGAGAAGATCCAACAGAGAGCAGCGCGCTTCGTTACAGGATCATTTAGTAATCGCGAAAGCGTTACAGAGATGATAGATAAACTCCGGTGGAAGACTCTGCAGGAGAGACGCTCAGTAGCTCGGTACGGGATTTTGTTGAAGTTTCGAGAACATGCCTTCGCCTAGGAGTCAAGCAGTATATTGCTCCCTCCTACGTATATCTCGCAATGAGACCATGAGGATAAAATCAGAGAGATTAGAGCCCACACAGAGGTATACTGACAATCTCTTAGTTTTGCAATCTCTAGCCCTTGAGTAATTCACAGATGATTTCTTGTTATTTATGTACCGTACTTGTTTGTGTTTGCAACGACATAATCAATTATCTCAGGATCCAACAATTTGAGAAAACTTTCAATTTCCGTTTTAGCTTCTCTGCCATTGAGTTTCGGGCCAGGTAGGACTTTGATTATATTCTTATATTTTGGTTTCCCTGGTAGTGCTAACGGATTATTTATCCACAAGGTTTCTTAGTCCTTACCAATATAAAAATGGCAGTCATCATGGGGCATTGCTTTCACTTCATTCCCGTCAACACATGATTTGTTTAAAGTATTCCTAATTAGTTATCACCCCTAAATCTTCAGTTTCTGTAGAGCTGCATTGTGTCACAAGGTACATTTTCAGGTTGTTCATTTTTAGAAAAATATTGTAGTGGCTGAGGATAGTTTTATACCCTTAAAAGATCCTCCCCACATCACCGGACGCCACATAAGCGTACAAAGGCGGTGAGGTCAGTGCAGGTTCATTATCTTCAAATGTTGTGGCATTGTCAAAAAGAATGTAAGTTGGCACATTGCATAAAATCCAGGATTCCGCTGGAAAACACTTTTCTGTTTGTTATTCACTTTGTCAGACACATTTCCATTATTTCGACACAATTCACTTTACAAATGTTGCACATCATCCAGGGTGTTTACGGTTGAATACTTCGTCAGCTTCATATCGGGTGATGGCTTTCAATAGCACTGAAAAGATGACGTTGATGTATGCCCAGTTTCCAGAGACGGTAACCATAAACACATCTTTCAAAGTTTTGAAAGCACTTACGTCATCGCTATTAAGCTCACAAAAGACTGTCTTTATTTTGATGTAGTTGGTGTAGTAATACCGAGCAGCATTAAGCTGTGATGCTTATATATTTATAATAGAATGAGTTAATGTAGTGTCGATTGCATCAAAAATTTGGAAGACCATAGGTAATATGCTGTTCTTCTGTCCAATGCGAGCTGCGGGCCCATCAGAAAGAAAATTTTTGATAGTCTGTCATTTTCATACGTAACCAATAGCATAGCTAGCAGAATTAAGGATAACATTCCTAGGATGAATAAGATGAAATAATGAGGAAAACAATACTCGACTCCGTATCGTATATTAAAAATTAATATTACTGTTATTATTGCTTTTATTATTATTACCCTTATTATCATTAGTAGTAATAGTAGTATTGTTAATATTAGTATTATTATCCTTTCCTAAAGTAAGTATCAGTTTCCGCACTGAGATTACGTTGCGTAGATTGCCGCGCCACACAGACAACTAAGTGTACCCCTTGTCGAAGTCTGCGATCTGCAGAATAAACTGTGACGGTCGCCAGACATTTTGCATCGGTAAGAACGTACGTAATTCCCACAGAAGGTTTAAAAGGCAAGCTGTGTTGCCTGAGGGCGACGATTCCACCGTATCCACACAGTTGAGAGCTACAGCCCAGAGTATTTCATAGGCCACCAAATCCCTACAAGTACCACGTACCAGCAAGAAAGAATGAGTTACGGTTGTAGTCAAATAACAGTAAATATATATGCCTGTTAAAAGAGAGAACAATGTGTAGGGGATAAAATCAGAGGTACATAGTATAAGGTTTTAGAACAATTTTGCAGAGTATTTGATAAAATGGAACTGTCTGAAGTAACTCACCAGACAGTCTGCATTTACATGTGTGTTATAATATGACAGCTTACAGACGCGCCCAGCTACTGGAATTTTTAAATGTCAATGCCTGAAAATGTTTGTTTTTAAAGATTGTACGTCATTTTATTAAATGACTCAATTTTTCAAATAAAATCGTAAATATATTTGTGTGTGCATGATGGAAGACATTTATGACAATAATTTTAAACATACCGACGAAATATACATAATAGTGAGTCACTATATCTCTGTCATTTTTTTTTTTTTTTTTACGTTGCCTACGTATGCCACTAGGGAAGTCACGTTAACGACCTGAATGTAGTTCTCGCTCGTGTTTACTACAATAGCACGTAAGTATTAAAATGACACATGTACATTTGTATACGCCCAAGAAGGGAGACGTTACAAATTTACGACTGTAGCATTGCGCAGCTGAAAATGGCGAATGGTCGAAATCACCCGATTACGGTATAAATGACATTAAATATAAGGGCGAGGTAGGGAAATCGAAGTGTGTATCAATAAATCAGCGACTGTGGCACATGAATGAAGAAAACGAATGAAACAAAAAATCTTGTTAGGGGATTCAAATTTCTTGCTAGTCCTCTGTCATGAAGAACCCATATCTATGTTCAATTCATGGCCAGTTACATGAAGGTACACGAAATCAATTCCACGGCAATGCAAGGAAACAGATTTAACCGTTATACACATAGTAATGACAGAGTAACCTTTACAATAACCCTAATAAACAAAACCTCTAAATTTGAATCACTGGCCACTGCAGCTTTTAAGTGAAGTTCTTTGTATTATACGTAGAATTGGTACTCACTTTAACACGCCTTTTATAGTAACTGAACTCGCTAATAAAGAGAGAACTAACATCTTCCACATATTAATATATTAAAGAACATTTTCTAAAATGGTTTCCACTCTTAAAAGGTAATAACACGGTTCACTTATTCGTCTGTAGAGTCGAAATAATGCTACTCTTCTTTCTCGGAAATGAAACATACGGGGGATATTGATGCGCCGCCATGTGCGAAATTAGAACGCATCCCGGTAATCACACTGATATACGACCATTCTCTTGGAACAATATGTTCTGTTATTAATATCGAAGTGATTTGAGCGGGTTTTAGATGCCATGCACGTGTACATCAAAATACTGCTCTGTTTACAAATCCATTTATGAAAGTTAATTATTAGTTCAAATTGATCTAAATGTTTAACAAGTCAACTGTCTATCAATGTGTATCAACGCAACTACAGTGTCCGCATTCTTGCAGGTGTTTCTATCATTTAAATCTGTTACACGTGTGTATTTACCTGCTCGACTGTTTGGTTCATATCAGAGTGGTGAGAGGAATCCTTAAATTGGCTTATAAATCTGAGTAAGATGTCACTGTTATCAAGACAGTTGACACTTATTCAGTGGAAGGCTGCGTCACTTCTCTTCCAACTAACTCCACCTGTCGCAGTACCCCAAACTGACATGCCGATGCTTAATTTCCACTACATTTAGGTACTGCCGATTCCTCTGCACATTCTTGTGCGTTGTTAACTTGTGTTTTTACTCTAACAGCATTCTAGATTAAGTGAGTTTTACGAGTAATTGCAAATGCTCGCCCTTCGGTCCTTGAATGTGGAAATAAATCGCATTTATATTCCATCTTGAGAAACTTAAAATACATATACGGTTTAAATTTGTCGATTTAGACACTCGCTGATTCTAGAGTGCAACGATACATCGTCACGTGTTTAGGCAAAACACTGAGTGATGGCTAAACCGTAAGTCAAAATGCCACACTTGTAATGCCACACTGTCCATGTGTTACAGAAATTATTAATTTATAACAAAGAATTTGATTTTTTAACTAGTGTCCTGTAGGGTACAGTGTTGTACGTGGAGGACAATGTACCTAGCGACACGTGATATTTCCTGTTCGGTCCTTCATTGCAGTAACCAATTTAGGAATCAGACGAAGGATGGCGCAGTTGAGGGGAACACAGACAGTTTCTGGTATTTTCTATTGTTTTTGTTGTTGTGAGATAGGAGGTTGTCTTTGGTGCAGTGTCTGGAAGTATTAACAATTCTGGGTGTTTAAATGCTGTATAACAAAGAGTGATTCTTTTCAATGTTTAAAAAGACCCGAAAAGGAGGAGAAGCCACTGCGACAAGCAATTTAACATGTGGCACATGGTCCGAAAAATGTCAAGAAATACGAGTACACCAAAAGTGGATGCGTATGTTGACGTACCTCGCCGCACATGGAGTGGTTGGGCTTGTCGATCCTACACTCGCCGGTAGGGAGCAGTGTTACACATCGCTGCACAATGTTGCCAATTTCGAACACGTTTTGTAAACATGATTTGTTGTTAGCGTAGAAGTGACAAAATTACTATACCCGCTGTAAGAAAGCAAATATATTCTTATTGTGTGTTTTCCCCCTTCATTTTTGTTTACAGAAACTATTTAGTAAAGAAAACGTAGGTAATTTCACGGTTACAACGAAATTCCGAAGTTTATAAGGATTTATTTGTGACGATATACGGTAGGGTTTCCCCTTGTACTGTATTTTGTGATTAACTAGCGAACACAACGAGACCGGTATATAAAATAATATACCTTACCTCAATGTAAACACATAAACCAAACGAAAATATACTGACTGCCAGAGCAAGACTCGAGGACCCAGCCGCACACGCTGAAGTCGCACACATAGTCCCGCAGTCACACCCACGTCAATACTTGACTTACATTGGGGTGATCAAGTGCGACAGACCGGTAAGTTCAATCCCTCCGTGTGCAACGACGTACATAATTTGGCGACGTCACGTGTTCGACATTTGTCATCGATTTTTGGCGCATTTCCCGACATTTTCAGTCCCTTGTGACTTATATTAAATTGTCTTCTCAGCGGCATCTATATCGTTCCTGAGCTTTTTAAACATTAACAATAATCACCCTGTGTATTAAAGCTATTTAGTGGATATTGCTAACTCTTCGGTACAGAGTTTTATGACGAAAAAAGTTCTGTTTATTCTTAAAACTAGTAAAACAATGCGTGCAGGATTAATTCTTATTTCGTCAATCGAGTACCATATTGCATTTTGAAACACAGGTGTTCTACCATGCAACACGTGAGATTTGCAAATGAAATGAGGTACCTTAATGTTTTTAACAATTTTTCCTGTCTTGAAAATGGAAATCCATGTTAATTGCCAATAGTTTGCATTTTATAATGTTTTTAACTCGTTACTGTTGTTTGATCATATAAGTTTTTAATATGATTTCACTTTATTGGTGTGTAGTAGAACACGAATGATACACATACATTATTAAATAGAGTCCTCACCAGATTTTACCCATTGCAACACTTTAAAATTTAAATATAATATTCGTTTTTCGCATTTGGAAAAACCTTACTTTTCCTGAGTAATTTCTTGTAGTTTCATCGCAGTAAAAATGTAAATATCCTGAGACTATGGCCTCCCGTTGGGTAGACCGCTCGCCGGGTGCAAGTTCTTCGATTTGACGCCACTTCGGCGACCTGCGCATCGATTGGGATGAAATTATGATGATTAGGACATCACAACACCCAATCCCTGAGCGGAGAAAACCCCCTACCCAGCCGGGAATCGAACCCGGGTCCTTAGGATTGACACTCCGTCGCGCTGACCACTCAGCAACCGCGGGCGGACAGTGCAGTTATGTTAATGCAATCATTTCAAAATGGAATAAGAAAATATATTAAACATCTATTACGGTGCTGACGAGAAGCGAAAGTCGGAAAAATGTTCCAAGGTACAACAATTTTATATCAATGCGCTACAGGATTACAGTGCTGGCGAGAAGAAAAAGTCGGGAAAGTGTTTCAATGTACAACAATATCCCTTATTTATTATGACCTTATTTCTCTGGTGGGAAGACAGACGAGAGATAATAAATCGATAGTGAAGGGTGATATTTGTTCCAGAAGGATTCATAGGTAAATTTTGGGGACCGTTATTCTTTTTCATTAACAACTTAGCAAATTTTGCGAATACGGTGTTTTTCGTTAAAAGTTCGTCGTATGTGGCAACCTGAACGATGTCTCGCAAAGCAAACATCAGAGGAGCATCTTCATCAGTTAGACGACGTCAGTGTGTGGCAACCTAACGGGTCTGAGTTTCTTTTCCGAACGCTGTCATGACAAAATCTGGGTTGGACGTAAAAAATATTTTCTCTTTGAACACTCGACTGTTTTATTGAGTGCCGATGTTTCGAAAAGCTCTCAAGGATATTTCTCGCGGTCAGTTTGGTGAATGATCTTCCACAGGCAACCCATGTTCTCGTGCAATTACTATAGTCAACCTCCTGGTCACATAGACCTACTGGTTGGCGCCATATTACAGTGGCTACGTGACTGCCTAAGGTCTCAGAAGTTCTCTGGAAGTTGTCGGCTTTTCTAGTAAACGATTCACCATCTCGTTGTTTGCAAGTTACAGCAGTTAGACACATGGGGATTACAGCGGCGTCCAGCTGTTTCGACCGCATCCCAACAAATGAGGGTTCTAAACTGTCGCTTCACCTTCCAATGCCGTATACCGTCATCAGAGAGAGATTCTCTCAGTTCTTGACATTCACGTTGTTTCACAGTTCCTTGTGTGGTCAATTTCGCACCGAAAGAGGTCTGTTTACCGGTCCGTTACCCGATGGTTATCTACAATAATAGCATTCCTTCAACACATATTAGCGCTTGCAGTTTAATTAAATGTGTGAGAGTTCTTGAAACTATATTCGTGTGTCTTCATGAACAATATACTTATTTAATAGAGCTGCAGCAGACCGTTATTTAAGTAGAGTAGTGATATGCCCGTCTATTCTTAATGTTAATCACACGAGAGCGCCATCACTGTGATCAAGCGTGACACAAAGGCGATTTAAACCTGCAGCAGCAGACGAAATTGATGGTCTCGGTGATTGTGAGGACAACAGTCAGATTCTCCGCTTTCAAAACACACCGGCCAACAATTGTCGTCTCATTTTAATGTCCGTAACAAAACCTCAGTTTTGACTGTCGTTTTGGATGGAACGGATTTTCAACAGCTATTGTAGTCCACCATTGTATTGCCGAGTGATTTTCTGTTCTGTGGATGAGGTTAGGTTAGGTTAGGTTAGGTTAGGTTGGATGTGGATCAATCTATCCGCAGTTTCAAACGGCGACTCCTGTCGTAAACACGAAGTTGCCCGCAGCAGTTACCTGGCCACAGCATTCTCTCTTATGCGACGTACTTACGTACAATTGTGATACCGTTGCGTGTGAAACGCTTTAACCTTAGAAACATATTTGTGGGGCCTAAAATGGACAAATAACGTTTAATCATCGAGCTTTACTTTATGTGCAAGAGTAATTATTTTTCCATTCTGGCATACACACAAGTTCACGAAGTTTTTCATTACATTTACAAGACACATGATTTTGTTTAACAGTGACGAATACGCTTAGTGAGTAATATTTTATCACAATTAAGTTCAGCATTAACGTCAATTTAATCTAATTTTGCACGATAGCCACTGTCCGTGCACTACACAGTCATGGCCTACGTTAAAAATATTTTCGTTCTTCTAGGTAGTCCGGAGATAAGAAAAAATTGGTTCAAATGGCTCTGAGCACTATGGGACTTAACATCTGTGGTCATCAGTCCCCTAGAACTTAGAACTAGTTAAACCTAACTAACCTAAGGACATCACACACATCCACGCCCGAGGCAGGATTCGAACCTGCGACCGTAGCGGTCACGCAGTTCCAGACTGAAGCGCCTAGAACCGCACGGCCACACCGGCCGGCCCGGGATAAGAATTTACTCTCAGTTAAATGAACATTTCGACCCATTTGTAAATACTGCAATCGGCGCTGGTCATAAAAGTATATCTTTCTTTTATGTCAGTGGCGACTAACGCAGAGCTTATTGGTTGGGTACGTTGGTGACAAATACCTTATTCGACTCCCATTGGTGCCGTCTTATCGAGTGCGGCTGTTTCAATGTCTTCCGATGAAGAGAACTTCCGCTAGTCATTTCACTTTTAAAGTAGCTTTATACAGCTTACAGCAAAACTCTACGAACAATATTTTAATGTAGGAAAATATTGGCTAAACGGAACATGCGTGGTTGTCAGCGATATCTTGACGTCTGCCATTGTTTTGTGTTTCACCACTCTCGAAACGGAGAGAAGAAATTACAATATAATCCTCGTAAAGAATTCTGTTAGGGTTTACAGTTTTCACACAATGTGAAGCTACAAGTTATGGGACGCAGTAAACTATAAGATTGAGGTTCACCCCCTCAGCGTCAGTTAAGGCCTGAAGACAGTGAACAGAATAACCGAATCGGATGCTAACTAATAAGTAACAACGAAAGGACGGTTGCAGGTGTTTTAATTTACTACATTAGACAGTGAGTCTCTGTGAAATTATGTATTATACTGGCAGTTGAGTTAAGACCAGTCCTGACACGCGTTCCCGCTAAAATGCCGCTACTTTGATTTGGGGAGCCGCGCCAGCCCCGGATCGAATTCGCCCGGCTAGATGAATACCTGACGAGGACTCACTCCTCGCCTCAGTTATACGATTTGCAAACTTTCCGAGAACGTTCACCGACTTCCACACGGGATGACCACAACAGCAGAAAAGTGGGATGCATAAATCCCGTTCTATGGGGAAAGAGGTGGCGAAACAATGTGCATTTGGCCACCTATAAAATTTTCAAATCCAGATGAACATACGAACCCTTTGAAGGATCTGGATCACGCCGAGAGGAAGTAGAAAAAGGAGGCTGACAGTTCTGTTAACTGCAGCGGCAAAATGAGTTAAGTTAGAACTGAACCGATAGTGATTTTTCTTTTTCTTCTACTTCTCGTTTTCTGCATGTTTTTAACATATCGATCCATCTCTTTCTCCTGATGACATTGAGAGAACAGCAAAAGGTCCTATTCCTGACTGCGAGTGAGGAATACACTGTGATTTCAAAAGTCATGGAATAGCGACATGTTCATATACAGATGGCGGTAGTATCGCGTACACGAGGTACAAAAGGAATCTGCATTGGCAGATCTGTCATTTGGACTGAGGTAATTCATGTGAAAATATTTTGAACGTGATTATGCCTCCACGACAGGAACTGACAGACTTCGAAGGCGGGGTGGCAGTTCGAGCTAGACGCATGGGACAGTCAGTTTCGGAAATCGTTAGGGATTTTAATAGTCGGAGATCCACAGTCTCAACAGTGTGCTGATAATACCAAACTGCAGGCATTACATCTCACCACGGACAATACAATGGCAGACAGCCTTCACTTAACGACCGAGAGCAGCGGTGTTAACGTAGAGACGGCAGTGCTGAACGACAAGCAACACTAAATAAAATAACCGCAGAAATTAATGTGGGACGTACGATGAACGAATCCGGTAGAACAGTCCGGTGAAATTTGGTGTTAACGGGCTATGGCAGTAAACGACCGACGCACGACATCGCGTCCAAAACGTTTCCTAGGTTCACGACCATATCGGACCGAAGATGACTGGAAAAACGTGGTCTGGTCAGATGAGTCCATATTCCAGGTAGTAAGAGTTGATAGTAGTGTTCGAATATGGCGCAGACCCCAAAAACCATGAACCTAATTCCCTAACCGCAGGATGTGAATTCCGAGCTGGTTCCTCTGAAATGAGGATACCGATTACTTTGCTAATCCGAGATTGTGTTCTGTTTCTAATTATCTGGTCGTCGACGATAATTTAAAGCTTAAGGGTACATGAGAAATTCTGGGTTCAGTCCCACAACAATGAAGAACGGAACAGGAAAGAGCTATGACCGAAAGCGTGATTTGATGTGAAGACATTCGGAGACGGATTACCAAAACAGTAAGCCGACCGCTCGTGATAAACGGGAAATAAGGCTTCGAGTCTCACTGCGGTAGAAATTTTGAAGTCACTGTAAACAGCACATCTACACTTACTCCAGCTGAATTTCAGAAATAAATTTCTTTTCAAGTATGTGATACATTCTATTTTATAAATGATGCAGGTCTTTCAGATACATTTACTGATACCCCAAGATGACGATACACTGTAAAAGGCCCTATCCTATGGATGATAGCTAAAATAGTAGTCTCTGACTGGAGATTAGGTTCAAAATGGTTCAAATGGCTCTGAGAACTATGGGACTTACCTTCTGAGGTCATCAGTCCCCTAGAACTTAGAACTACTTAAACCTAACTAACCTAAGGACATCACCCGCATCCATGCCCGAGGGAGGATTCGAACCTGCGACCGTAGCGGTCGCGCGGTTCCAGACTATAGCGCCTAGAACCGCTCGGCCACTTCGGCCGGCGACTGGAGATTAGGGGACGGTATATTACGTACAATTTGATTACATAGTTTTACGTAAGTATTACGGAAATAATGCAACTTGATGTCATTTTTACTCATCATTTTAATACTACACTGTGAATGGCTAGGAAGAGGAGTGCGACGTGGAGTGGGGTGATGCGGAACACAAATAAATATCTAATTGGCTGTTTCATTTTAATACTTCGCTATGTGGCTGGTAAGAGGAAGGGGAGGGAGTTTTAAATTTCCCTCTAATAAGTATTTAATTTTTAATACTTGGTAGTGATTAGTTGGAGATATGGAAAGGGAGTATCCTGTAACAGCCTGCAAACAAAACTGAACTGGTTTCACCATGCAGGATATTTAACTTTGTCTTTCATTTTTTAATACACTGTCAGTTGTTGGGGGCAGGAAGACAGGAGTGAGAGTTGGAGAGTAGTGGAAGAGGATGAAAGGTATATGAGTTTCCATTGATAAGGATGATAATGTTACTGATAAGAATGATCACATTACAGATAAATAGGGCAGGTAATGTAACGTCAGGGGAAACTTGTTTGAACCAGTTTGGTTCAAGGTCATTTTTTATACAGATCTGATTTAGCATTACTACTGTCACCTGCCAGGAAGTTCAAATCAGCGCACACTCCTACGAAAACCTCTGATTACAATTTAAATAAGCCATTTCTTCATGATATCCTTTTATCTGGAAATGCTAGTCCCGAAAGTAGAGTAGAGCACCTTGTTAAACAATGTGTGACAATCGATGAGCTTCAAAATTCGCATCTCCTGCTTTTTTAGGGAATAGGTTTTAGTGATGGATGAAGTCAGACTGTGAAGGTGGGTCATAAGTCGTTTGCTGATCGGTCAGTACTTAACAACACTGTCCGCAAAAGGCAAGTTCGAAGGCTACAGTCCCCGACCCGTAAGGCATGCATAGGAATTATGAGCTTGTTAGGATAGTCTGATGTCAATTGTTCCTTAATTGGCTGCACTTTTTGTAACTTGCATAGTTGTCCGGAATAATGAAATTTCCGTAGATTTTTTCCTGGTGCTATAGACGCCATCGGGTACAGCTACGGAATGATTAGCTAGTAGCATGGCATTTCCCTTGACTCTCGACAGGTAGCTGAGAAAAATCACCGACCGTGTTCGAAAGCCGACGCTCTCTTCGAAATACGGTGCGGGAGCGAACGATGAATCATTGCCGTGGCGCCGTGATCACGGTATGTTTTGGCTCGCTGCTCCGGCCCCATCAGGCAGCAGAGTGAAAAATGTGCGGCGCCTGATGGCATCTGCTGCAGCGGGACATTAGCCGCCGCTTATCTGGCGCCGTGAATTCCGTGCTCTGGCGCCAGTTATCAGGACCCGCACCGCCGAGTCGCTTCGTTCCGTTTTTCCTCCAACTGAAGCACCATATGCTAACACGACACGCAGGAGCACGACGGAACGATCACGTAATTCTGTTCAAATGTGCGTCCGCTATTTCGTAGAAATTTCTTGATTATTCTGTACTCTGTCGTAAGTGTAAAGCGAAACTTGTTGGAAGTAGTCAGGTTATTACGTAAACATGAGGTCAGTATAATGCACCATGGTATAAGGTAATGTGACAGGTATTTTTATCCTCAACTGATTATTCAAAGTACCCATATACCCCTCGAAGTTTGACGATATATTTTAGTTCCTGTCTCAATGGCTGTCAATACGGCCAGTGAGCAAAGTCATACACAATTAAGTACCGTGAATTTCCTTTTATTATTTATTTCACCTATGAAATTTAAGCATATGAAAGATTGGTGTTTTATCTAGACACTAATTTTGTCCATGTAATCTTCTACCAATTCTATGACCTTCCTCCAGCGAGATACAAGGGCGTGTATGCCTCTAGGCACCAGCCCTTTTTCTGGTCACGAAACCATTTCTTCATTGCGCAAATCATCTCCTCATGAGTGCTGTCCTTTAATGGTCTAAACAGGTAGATGCCCGAGAGACCTAGGTTAGGGCTATAGGGTGGACGGGCTAAGACCGTCCAACCGTGTTTCGTGGTGAATTCAGAAGTCCTCAAAATTGAGTGAGGCCTAGCGTTATCGTGTTGAATCGTGGTGAATTCAGAAGTCCTCAAAATTGAGTGAGGCCTAGCGTTATCGTGTTGAATCATGGCATCCCCGGTTCCTCCTGGAACCAAATAAGCTGGAAACGCTTTTGTAGTGTGTTTAATGTATTCACATGCCTTCAAATTGAAGGTACAGCGTGTTGGCACCACATCGACTGATGTAACAAGTCCCGAAACACGAGCATTATTGTATCACCAGTGAAGTAGTCGCTCTGAACTTCGTTTTTCTGTGGAGAGTGACGATGACGCCATTCCATCGAGTGTCCTTTTGTTTCTCGCTTTAGTTGGTGTACACGGGTTTGATCACTTGTCACAAACTGGACAAGAAAGCCTTCCGCTCAGATACATAGAGTTGCACCAATTCAAAAAAATGTTTGTCCTACTAGATTTGTGTTCCACCTTAATACAGCAAAGAAACCGTCTAGCAGACTCCTTTGGGTATCCAAGAGTGAGGATAACGGCATCCACTCTTCCTTTGCTGGCTGACAGGAGCAGCATCTACTGGCGAGTTGTAATGCATCGATCAGCGAGTATGAGAACATCAGAATGCCGCTACGTGTCATGTGTGACAGCCCTGGCTGAATTCCCGCTCGCTGCAAATCCTGAAACTCAGCCAAATAGCCTTCTGATTGTCTCGCCCTCTCCTCTCAGCAACTAGCTGTTCTTCTGTCGACTGCAGTTGTTCCATAGACTTCACGCAAGCGTCCGTGATCATTTCCCACAATTTCTTCCTCGGCAGTTAGATATTCAATAACGACACACTGGCTGTGTGGCACAATCACTTACAGACACCTCTTTGGAACATTGCTTCCCCCATGCTCTTTTTCGGCGGAAACGGAAGCATTGCGCGCGCACTCAGGGCACTTCAGAAAATTCATTCCTACAGTTTCGCATTCGCAATATTGTTGTCGGCTGAGAAAAAATAAAAAAATTGTGGCGTTACTTTCTGGGCGACCCTCCTAATCTACGACTGTGCTTAACTTGTGACTCTCTTCAGTACGAGGTTTATCAATTTAGGTAATTATTATCTCGTGACAAGAACATTCCTTGCGGACAGAAATGACGTAATCAAAGCCGTCCATCAACGGATCAGTTCCTCTGTCGCAACTTGGTCAGTAAACAATGGTGAGACAAGACAGGCATCCAGGTGCGAAAAAGTTAACGCCTTTCACTGATGTAATATTATAGGCAAGGCTCAAAAGAGATTTGAGTCCGTCGCACATTCGACTGTTGGTAAATATTTCTAAGATATTTGCTGAAATGTTCAAACCCATTTAAGACAATCTAGCTATTTATAACTTTAACAGCACAGAGAATTTATTGTTTTAATGTAAAAATCTATTCATTAGAGCAAAACGGTGCCTACAGGGTGATATGGCGGATTTATGGAAAATAACGGATAGTTCATTTCTGCATAACTGTAACAGCTACGGTACTGAAAGTAAGAGACGCTATCATATACTAATAACGTCATTGCTGCAGTATTATAACAGCTACAGTTACTGAAGGTAAGAGTCGTTTTCATATACTAATAAACATCCGTGCGAGCAATCATTCGATATGATTCACAGACAGGTGACAGCCAATAAACATCCGTGCGAACAACTTTTCGATATGACTCATAGACTGGTAAGAGCCAGATGTTAGAAACAGTTAAACTGCTGAAAAGCAAAACTTAACTCCACGTGATACCGTTTGTAATAGGCCTCCTGAGGTACCCAACTTCAATGTGTATCGTAGTTACCAAATAAATGAACCACTCAATTGTAACTGTTAGAATTACATGTTGTACTAAAATAGGTATAGTGACCTAATATGTTACTGAGTTCCAACTATCATTTTTGTATTTACTGTAAATATATCTTAATGTTTATGGAATACCCTCACTATCCTCTCTGATTTAATGACACTTTTTGAAGTTCTACATATCTGTTCGTTCTATCTTATGTAGTACGACGGTGGCGTTTCCTTAAACGCCAAAAAAGTAAACTATCTTGCCTGCTTCATTTACATATTTTCCCCTGATAATGATATTTGACTGTAAATGCTCAGTCCATCGTAGTTATTCGGCATGATCAATTTCAATAGCCAAAAAGGTAGTTATTATTTCAGTTTATCTGCGGTGCACAAACAGTCTCCAAAACATTTCCCTTTTCTGGAAACTGAAAACCCATCCCACGGTACCACAGTTCGAGATGTGGGCAGAAGTTTTTCTTTAGAGAATGGCAAGACGAGGGTATTGAACTCTCTGGCTCGTACACAGACATTAAAATTTTAAAATCTGTATCTGCACATTTATTTCACAAAGCAGGTCTAAATTAGGGAGCCATGGCCTCACAATACGTTTACAATTAGTGGAACCCAGGAACCCTCCTTCCTCGTAGCCGAGAGAAATTATCTTCTATTCATTACTCAACACTTGTATTTTTAACTAAGTACTGATTTCCGATTCAAAGAACACACTGTTTCGTAGTTCTCTTATATGTTTCTTAATTGATACCAACTGTTCAAATTTTACAAACTGAACTAAAAACGGAAAACATTTCTCCATTGTTCTCTCTGCCTGTCTAACTTTAAAAAAATAATGGTTCAAGTGGCTCTGAGCACTATAGGACTTAACTTCTGAGGCCATCAGTCCCCAAGAACTTTCAACTACGTAAACCTAACTAACCTACGGACATCACACACATCCATGCCCGAGGCAAGATTCGAACCTGCGACAGTATCGGTCGCGCGGTTCCAGACTATAGCACCTAGAACCTCTCGGGCACACCGGCCGGCTGTCTAACGTTCACCTACCCTATTTCGTTCTACGATTCATCTCAGATACGACAAAAACGTACTCTAGTCGTGGCCGAGTAACATATTTACAAGTAAACTTAATGTCTGAGAAGACAGTCAGTTCCTCCTGACGATGACGATGGTGGCTTCTGTCGAAAGCTCGAGATTTTATCTAGAACTGAAGTTGAAAGAAAAACCTAGAATGTTTTACGTAAAACTTAATGTCTGTTACACTATAAAAAATTTCCGTATTAATGTAACACGTAGAAGTAATACGTTGGAAAATTACATAAATTCCATTACAACAGCTCTCCTGGCCTCCAATAAAAACATGTCACACTCTACAGAAACCATTTTACTTTCTTCTTGTTTTCATAGCTGTTACAAATAGTGTCTTTTTTTCTGCGTGAATATTTGAGGTAATATTGTGCGGTAAAAATGGAGCGTACTAATTAAGATTGGATTGTAAAACTCGCTTTCCAGTTATGGATTTCAACACGTTTTTCTGTATTAGTAGCATTTATTTATGAAGTTTGAAATTTTTTTTCTCAGCCAATTTTAACACACACGTACACACAGAACCAATGTACGTGATTACGTTTATCTAAAATATGCTCACACACTGATGTATGCCACGTTACCCCAACATATGTGAGATTCAAAGGTGCCTCTATTTCGTTTGTTGTAGCAGAGTCAAATCTGCTACCACCTGCAAACTAGAGCGTGAAAATGCTGCGCAATTTTGCGGGTGAACAGTTTTCGCTCATTTCGATGCAGTACAGAAGTTATTTGCATACTGCATTTAAATGAATGCTACGTGCGAGATTGATTTTCAGACGGAAATACAATTTCGAACTTGAAATGACATCGACATTTCTATTTGCAGAAGTACAGATTGATAGCGAATGAGTGTTAACTGCAATGCGCTACGGGATAGGGTTAGCGACAGCACATACCGTATCTAAACTTAAGTTTCCAATACAGGCGATTTCATGCTGCTGACTGGTTCTCACGTTCCAGTACGTACTCTTTCCCATACCGACTGTATTTTTATTAGATCATAGGTAACTTAACAAGAAAAAACAAGATAGGAGAGAGCACAAACCGAAACGGCTACGCGCAACTACCCTGAAGCCCTAAAGAAATTGGTAAAGGCATTCGTACTCAATCACAGAGATATGTAAAAAGGCAGAATACAGCGCTGCGGTCGGCAACGCCTCTACAATATAAGACAACAAGCATCTGGCGCAGTTGTTAGATAGGTTACTGCTCCTACAATGGTAGGTTATCAGAATTTAAGTGAGTTTGAATGTGGAGTTACAGTCGGTGCACGAGCAATGGGACACAGCATCTCCAAGGTAGCGATGGAGTGGGGATTTTCACGTGCGACTATTTCACGAGTGTACGGTGAATATTAGGAATCCCGTAAAACATCATATCTCTGACATCGCTGCTACCCGAAAAAGATCCTGCAAGAACGGGAATAACGACGACTGAAGAGAATCGTTCAACGTGACAGAAGTGCAACCCTTTCGCAAATTGCTGCAGATTTCAAGTGTCAGCGTGCGAACCATTCAACGAAACACTATCGATATGGGCTTTCGGAGCCGAAGGCCCCGTCATGTACCCTTGATGACTGTACGACGCAAAGCTTTACGCTTCGACTGGGCTCGTCAACACCGACATTTGACTGTTGATGACTAGATGCATGTCGCCTGGTCGGAAAAGTCTCGTTTCAAATTGTATCGAGCGGATGGACGTGTACTGGTATGGAAACAACGAGCCGATGGACTTGTAATGATATGGAGACAACCTCATGAATCCAAGGACCACGCATGTCAGCAGGGGACTGTTCGAGACGGTGGAGGTTCGTAATGGTGTGGGGCGTATGCAGTTGGAGTGATGTGGGAACCCCTTATACGTCTACATATGACTGAGAGGTGACACACACTTAAGCGTCCAGTCTGATCACCTGCATCTATTCGTGTCCATTGTGCATTCCGACTGACTTGGACAATTCCAGCAGGACAGTGCGACATCCCACACGTCCATAATTGTTATAGAGTGGCTCCAGGAACTCTCTTCTGGGTTTAAACACTTCCGCTGGCCACCAAACTCCGCAGGCATGAACATTATTGAGCGCATCTGAGATGCCTTGCAACGTGCTTTTCAGAAGAGATCTCCAGCCACTCGTACTCTTACGGATTTATGGACAGCTCTGCAGGATTCATGACGCCAGTTCTCTCCATCACTACTTCAGACATCAATCGAGACCACGCCACGTCGTGTTGCGGCACTTCTGCATGCTCGCGGTGGCCCTACACGATATTAGGCAGGTGTACCAGTTTCTTTGTCTCTTCAGTGTATATTGCTATAGTAGGGATCAAGGAGAGACAGATAGTGAGTTCGTCATTGGATTATTTTATGTGCCATTGTGGAATACTAGGCGCGACTATTAATCGGTGTCAGAGTCAAACGGATCTACATTGTTTTTCAAAGAGAGGGGAATATTTGCGCGGGAAGTGTTCATTATATAAACAACCGCTTTTAAATTATAACTTTGCTCTTACTTATTGTAACAGTAATGATTTGTGTTCTTCTGTCGCCGTGCTTCGGAAACACTAGATTACTGGTTTCTGATGCTATATCGTCCAATATAAAGAAATTGCAGCTCTTATCCACTAATCTCGTCCATTCCGACTCTGCTTTGTTGGTAAACAAAGTCATTATGCAGTAGGTGTAGTTGGGTGGGAAGCGGCACTACAGATTTTTTTGTCTATTCGAGCGCCTGTTCTATGTTCCTAACTGCAAACTTTTTTTTATTTTTTTTTCGATGGATGGATTCATAGGCTGGTTTGCGCGCGTGATAGCAAGATCTTTAGCACCCTTACGAAAGGTGTAAGAAACGAGTGACAGCAAAATGCAATAATTTCTGGAAATTTGTGGTAAGATCTTATGGAACCAAACTGTAGAGGTCATCGGTCCATAAGCTTACATACTGCTTAATCTAACTTGAACTAACTTACGCTAAGGACGATATACACACACATGACCGAGGGAGGACTCGAACCTTCGACGGGGAGAGCCGCGCGGACCGTGGATTCATGACGCCTATGACCGCGCGGCTACCCCACGCTGCTACAATGCAATAAACACTACCAGAAAACAGCAACGGAAATTAAAATTAACAAAACTGCGCACAACCACGAGTGCATTCAAACTGAAGCAGGAAAGGAAGGTATCACGTCATGATTAAGACTTAGGCCGAAACAGGAGAAAATGTTAGAAATAGTTGAAACAAGACATTCACGGCTGGCCTATCTCAGGAGAAAGAAGGATGAGCCAGCCACTCTGCAACAGACTAGAACCTTCACCCTTAACCTGAGGCCACAGTCCTGACACACCAAAAAAATTGAACAGTTTTACCACATTCGCCTTTCTATCGGCTAAAATAGAGGGCAGACCCACGCCGAAATTCACTTCCGCCCTCTCATCACGAAAGGAAATGCACTCAGTTAAAATATGGCGTACAATGATTTGCACGCTACCGGCATCACAGAATGGGGGTTCTGTCTCTGGATTAAGACGTGCAAGGGGGTGGTGACAGATTCGGAAGAGTGTAAGGACCAGTTCATCCAGCCTGAGCGACCACAAAGGGAACGCCACGGCCACATACTTAACCAACCACAACTTACTGTTGGTCACTGCCAACCATTCCTCCTCCCATAGCTGCATGGACCTCTGACGTAACACAGAAACGACAGCCCGTAGGCGAGTAGCGCAGTGTGTCACATCACGTCTGCTACAGGCCTCCATGTACCGCGATTGGCTTATTGATTTCCTCAAATCCCCAGACGCCCTAGCACTCAGTAGAATGGCACCACCTCCCCTCGTCTTTGGAGGAAGTGCACTTGGTCCTATACCTGCTGCGGTAACTCCTCAGCTGGATACAGGTGCTGCAATGATTGCAGTGCACTCAGGAAATCGGGCTTATAAAAACACAACAGCTGGAATTAGTCACGAAGCAACTGAGAGAGGCATAAATCAGTGTGTTCTGTTTAGTGCAGATCCGAACTGTGTTAAAAATACGTGTGCTGTGCAACTATGGAGAGGTAACTGCATTTGGGTGCTGGGAAGAATCTGTGTGATTACCGGGTAATTATAGTGGAAATGTGGTTCTTAGTTAGATTTTTTATTGTGAAATAAAAGTGCCCATATAAATTTTACCCTTGCCAGAAACATCAGCTTCCTACTATGTGAGGAAAAATTCACTCCAACAAAAAAAGTTAGAGAAGGTTTGTGAACTGAGGATAAATTGCAGATTAATCAGTTAATACACATCCGTTGTTAAGTTTACACTTCTTGATATAAAGTAGGGATTTACATGTAAACCCCCGGTTACTCTCTTACAGAGTGTGGGGTACTGAGCAATTTCGCATTTCATGTTCTAGTCCTACTGTTTTTCGTATACTACAAAACCGTCTATTGCCAGAAGAACGCTACACGATAATGTAGTCAGTCATCGCTCTCTTTAGCACCTATGTGTGAAAACCTAGTGGAATTAAGGAATCCACTTGTGTTAGTCCTTTACAGACAATTTTCTAAGTCAGCTGCCTGTCCGTCATTCCTAATTTCAAGATGTCATGATATTACTAGTGAGAGCACTAGTGAACTACTGTCGGTGGGATACTATCACACAAAGGGCTTAGGGCTTGTAATTATACTGAAATTTATACTTTCCTTACGTCTAGAACGGATATAAACTCATACAGAAAGTAAGAGAGCCTCAGCTGCGTAACTGTAGCATAGATGAGAGACCTGCAAAGCGGCCCGTCTCACGAGTGGGCGCCCCTGAGAACGTACTGCTTCAGCACTCTAGGATGAAACGGGCCGGTGACGTCACCGTACGGTCCGCGCTGTGCCACCTATCCGTAGTCGGAGTGCAGGGGCCATTAGCAGCCCTTCAGATCAGCCTGGCCCACGGACTGTCACTGCACTGTTCCGCACTTGGCAATAGACTGTAGGATAATACGAGGCCGTGACCTCACCGCGCGGGCCGGTTGCTCCGCACAGCACAGAAGACGGCGTGTACTGCACACCTCTAGAATCATTTTAAAGCTATTTACAATAACGTTACCTTTCACCCCACAACTGGAGACACACAATTTCTTTTCTCGTTAATTTATCTATTTCCATTTGTGACGGTACGTCACATAAATGGACATTTGGAGAAAGAGAAAGTTTTTGTTATGAGACGTGTGAATTATAAATTATTTCAAGACTGTGTACGTGTGCGCGATGTATAACAAATAGTAAAGAACTTAAATTATTACTATTCAAACAAAAATATCGATGTAATTAACTAAACACAATTTTTTTTGTGTAATCTCTGTGTGGCATAGGCCATGAAGCTCAGAGACTGACTGAACTAGCTCTCCTGTTTTGTTTCGTCTAGCGGTAGGCCGCCATTGTAGTGCTGTCTGATAATTAACATAAGTTTTATCTGTATTTTGAAAAATATAATAGAAATTGTCATTACAAAGTGTGTATTATTGACTTAGTTGTCACCTCTCATGATTGCAACCATTAATTATAATTAACAAAATGTTTACAGGACTTCGTAGTGCCGGGAGTTCATCTCCCCTAGCAAGATTTAGTCGGCCATTACGCTGACTGTATTGTTTAATTAAAATATCATGTCATAATATTACATGTAAATGCGAGAGCCTCTTCAATTTTGATCTTCCATTAATTTCAAAGTTACAAAGAGTCAAAATAGATTTCGTTTATGAATATTTAGAATACTGAGTGAGTTCAGTACGTTTCATTCTGGCCGCCTAACGGCAGACGAGATTCTCTCCAGTTTTGCCTTGCAAATAATGAAAAAGAAATATTGAGAAGCATTACATTCCGCAATATCTGAGTTAATCTTTGTGTAATTTGGTACATGAGTAACCAGTAGCCCCTCAGACCCATATTAATAATTACAGTTTGCGTAAGAATACGCATATTTTCTTTTCTAAGTAGCAGTGCTCATGCAAACTATTTATTAGAAGGCGGTGAGTCGCGCGCTGTGTTTAAAAAATATTATATCGTGCGTACTTCGGGGCAGCCGATGTCCGTACGAGTGTTATCGCGGTATAAGTTAAATAAAAGTCTCATGCTAGCCCACAATATTTAAAGCCACCCCAACCAAAATCACAAAATATATAATTCTAAAAATAAAAAATATACACTTATACCCAGTGATACATTATATGAATGAAGTTTTTCAGTTGAGTCGAAACTATACGTCGTGAACGCGACCTCTCCTAATACACTTACGGCTGTATTGAGAATTAAGTTTCAGTCAACATATGCATCTTAGGGGGGCAACTACAAGTTTTAGATGCCGCAGCCACATCATAACGCTCAATTTAATTGTTATTATAGTTACCTACTAGATTTTTTATTAATTTTGGCAAACCAAGGTTTCTGAATTTTTATGTAGTTTTTGTGGTGTTTGAATCTGGGATATGACGAAGACGATTGTACTTTTCTTTGCTTTTGGTTGTGAGTCGTTGTACACTCGCAGATGTTTGTTTCTGTTCATGAAAGTTGGAGGTTTGGCTCCATGTGTACATAATACTTTAAATAACGATCATTTCTTCAAAGCTGTTTGCACCATCTCAAAATTAAAAATGGTAGAACTCGTTACGTGAGAAATACATAATGAAATATCGCATGGAAGTGAAACAAAGATAAGTTTCAAACTCTTTGTTTAAAAAAGAATAGATCGGCAAGTAAGTTAAGGCAAGGAAATATTTCGAGAAATTCACCACTGGAGGCAGAGAGTCATAGATGTTATCATGGCTGTATTTGTTAACTGAGAGAGTCTCGTTAAGATCTATGTCGGTGTTCATGAGAGAAAATCATTTTTGCTAACGACTGTGCTTCTAAACATTAACAAACATAGCCGCTTGCGTGTCCACTTCTATTCTTGCTCCTGTGTAGATTTAAAATTAATTTCATTCGATTCATTTGCTGACGTCATTCAATTAGAAATAAACTGTTTTTAATATTAAATGGATAACACATCCTAATGCTCTGCAAAATTATATTTACTAGGTTAGGAAGCTGCTTTCGGCTTCTTAGGCCATCTTCAGAGGACAATAAAAACCACAGTCAAACTGTGCAAAATTAATGAAACCTGAAACCAACATCTGCTAATTAATATGAATCCCATGATTCGTGGATAACTTGGCTCACCCAAATTATAGAAAGATAATGTTCGAATACGCCCAGCAGTGTCATCCTTTTCTGCTCCATATTACCTATTAGCAAAAGGGCTTGATTATATCGTTATAAAGAATACCAGTTTTAAACCTAACTTTTATACTCCGGAGACCCAAAGAATGGCTCAAATGGCTCTGAGCACTATGGGACTCAACTGCTGAGGTCATTAGTCCCCTAGAACTTAGAACTAGTTAAACCTAACTAACCTAAAGACATCACAAACATCCATGCCCGAGGCAGGATTCGAACCTGCGACCGTAGCGGTCTTGCGGTTCCAGACTGCAGCGCCTTTAACCGCACGGCCACTTCGGCCGACCCAAAGAAACTTGTACACCTGCCTAATATCGTATATGGCCACCGCAAGCAAGCATAGGTGCCGCAACGCGACGTGCCATGGACTGGACTAATAGCTGAAGTAGTGCAGGAGGGAACTGACACCATGAATCCTGCAGGGCTGTCTATACATCCGTAAGAGTACGAGGGGGTAAAGATCTCTTCTGAACACCACGTTCCAAGGCATCCCAGATATGCTCAAAAATGTTCATGTCTGGGGAGTTTGGTGGCGAGCGGAAATGTTTAAACTCAGAAGAGTGTTTCTGGAGCCACTCTGCAGCAATTCTGTACGTGTAGGATGTCGCATTATCCTGCTGGAATTGGCCGTCAGAACGCACAACGGACATGAATGGATGCAGGTGGTCGGACAGGATGCTAGCGTATATGTCACCTGTTCGAGTCGTATCTAGACGTATCAGGGATCCCATATCACTCCAACTGCACACGCTCCACACAATTACAGAGCCTCTGCCAGCTTGAACAGCAGACATACAGGGTCCATGGATTCATGAGTTTGTCTCCATACCTGTACACGACTATCCGCTTGATAGAATTTGAAACGAGACTCGTCGGACCAGGCAACAAGTTTCCAGCCATCAACAGTCCAGTGTCGGTGTTGACGGGCCCAGGCGAGGCGTAAAACTTTGTGTCGTGCAGTAATCAAGGGTACAAGACTGGGCCTTCGGCTCCAAAAGCCAATATCGATGACGTTTCGTTGAACAGTTCGCACGCTGACACATGTTGATGACCCAGCACTGAAATCGGCAGCAGTTTGCGGAAGGGTTGCACTTCTGTCAAGTTGAACGATTCTTTCCTATTGTCGTTGGTCCCAGTCTTGCAGGATCTTTTTCCGGCCGCAGCGATATCAGAGATTTTATGTTTTACCAGATTCCTGATATTCAATGTACACTCGTTAAATGCTCGTACGGGAAAATCCCCTCTTCATCGACACCTCGTTACCTACGAAATGCTGTGTCCCATCGCTCGTGCGCCTACTATAACATCACGTTTAAACTCACTTAAATCATGATCACCTGCCTGTCTAGCAACAGTAAGCGATCTAACAACTGCGCCAGACACATCTTACTCTGGCGTTGCCGACCACAGCGTCATATTCTGGTTCAAGAAACGGTTCAAATGGCTCTGAGCACTATGAGACTCAACATCTGAGGTCATCAGTCCCCTAGAACTTAGAACTACTTAAACGTAACCAACCTAAGGACATCACACACATCCATGCCCGAAGCAGGATTCGAACCTGCGACCGTAGCAGACACGCGGTTCCGGACTGAAGTGCCTAGAACCGCACGGCCACCGCGGCCGGAGTCATATTCTGCCTGCTTGTATACCTCTCTATTTGTATATGCATGGCTATACTAGTTTCTTTGGCGTTTCAGTGTGTAAGAAATACTATGGCCTTGGTTGATAAAATTAAACATATACATACCCTACCCAGTTGTAAAATAGTATCTCCTGGGTCACTAGCTTATTTAGAAATGTTCCTATTGATGTATCCATTATCATGTTAACAGATTTTTTTGCATGAATCTAAAGTAAATCATGTTGAATTGTATGACATAATCGATGCCACTCAGATGTGTGTAAAACAGAATTACTTCCAATTTCCAAACAAGCATTTCAGTCAGTCTCACGACTTAGCTATGAATTCACCTCTTAGTCCCATACTAACCAAAATGTTCATGAACACTTTCGAAGAAATTTTCTTACAGAAAGCGCGACTGAATTGTAAAATTAAGTACTGATTCATGTATGTCGATAATGTGCTGTGTTTGCGGATCGTTACCACTAAACAGTTGGATACATTATTACATCATTTCAACTGGCAAGATAAGAAAATTCAGTTTACAATGGACCTGGGAAGCTGTTCTATAAATTTCTTGTAACTTAATTCAGATATTAGTACAAGTTAACTCATATTTAGCGTTCACAGAAAAAACATAGTTACTGATACAGTAAGCCCTGGAAACTCCTATCATCCACATAGCCACAAACGTGCAGCTTTCCAGTCAATTTGCACTGCCTCGTATATGTTCCATTATATAGATCAGCCGTTCAGCCAGGACTACAAACCATCAAAGAAATAGCTTCCAACAACGGCTATAGTTCTCTTCTGGTTGATACGATTCTATGAAACAAGGAAGTGAATAAAGTTGCAACACTTCTATACGTTGGCCAACAGCAGTCACTCAGTAGTTTCAAAACACATGTTAAAGTGCATACATTAGCAACTGTTCAGACAGTCTTGCAGAACAGTTAAATGTCTCGCAACTACTGACCTGAGTTTTACAATACCAGTAGCGTATCAAAATTTTTATTCAGTAGTTATGATAAAATGCAGCCCTAGGCACACAGTGGTGTATATAAAACCACTTGTAAGCAGTGTGAATATTGGTCAGCGAGGCAGAGTTTTCACAGTTAGGCTACACGAACATTAGAGAAGGTGCTGATTAAGGAAGAATGATTCGACTTTTGCTGATCATCTTGTAGCAGAAAACCATACATATTATGTAGAATGTGAAGTTTTACATCCTGCCAAAAGAAGCAGAAAAAGACAAAACTGGAAATAATGGAAACCAACAAACACAGAACAGAGAATGACAGCCTAGTATTAAATTTTCATACAATTTTCATTTTCCCTCTTGCTAGGTTAAGTTCTCGTTACAAACACTAGTTTCTAAATGTAAATTCATTTTATTTCACATCTTTTTCTTATACGTATCTCTACATAACAAATTCGTTTACGCCCTTGTTTTAATTTACGTAATTACTGTAATATTTTCCTATGTAAGCGCTTTGTCATTTTTGTATTTCCTCTAGAAATAATATCCTTGTACGTTGGACATCAGGTTCATCTGTGTTTCTGACAGTCAATTGCCACCTGAAGATGATCTGAGAAGCCGAAAGCGCGTCGTAGGAAATAAATTTAATTTTATATTAAAGTGTTATCCTTTTTAATATTATTAACCCTTTCTGCCAAGGACCGACGGAAAATTCGGTTAACGTTCAGCTGCTTTTATTGCGTCCATGTATCCATTTATATAATCACACGTTCCCTATCTTTTCTCGATTTTCGTTGTATCTTTCTAAGGCTGTTTTGCCCTATATGTATTCATATTATTTCATATACAATCTGGATTGCGATCACACAAAGATTATCTGCCATTCTCTGCGTATTGTGATCTTTGTGTTCCTACCCACAAACCTACCTATTACGTGTGAAATCTTCTAGTATCATTTTAGAGTTTAATCCAAAGGGGTATATGGCATTTTCTTATTAGCTTGGCACGAGCACTCGTCGAAAAAGCTCCATTCTTTATTTTTCAATATATTGCTCCTTAGTTCGTTGCCATTTTTCCTCACATCTGCTACGTTATCACCTTTCCTAATGACATCAATCACCAGACAAGATTACTGACAAAGGTGTGGCCTGGTGTGCAAGTGATTTTATATCATTTGAAGCTACTGGAGATGAAGGATTTTAGGATCTGGCTCAGACATTAATTGATACTTATGGCAAATTATCAGCAAAAGCTATTGCGCCTCACCCCACAACTGTTTCACCACACGTTACAGAAGAAGTGAAAAACCTTAGAAATGAAATTATACCTGAGGTAATTTACTACGTGAGCCGAGGTGAATATTCGGTGACCATATATGTGGACATGTAGCGCAACGAGAAATCATTGTCTGACACGTGCAGATTCTTATTTTGTCAGTTGGGGCGTCAGATCACGCGTCTTGTTTATGGCCAAGTTTCCAACTGAGCCTAATACAGGCGAAAATATCAGAAAAGAATTGTTGAGACGATTTATCTCTCTTGATATTCTCATGACTGGTTCAAGATCTACCTTTTACGACTGACCAGAGTGTCAACATTATCGCTACTCCTCGTGGATATTTTAGCCTGAATTGTTCCTGTCATATGCTGAACACAGTGCAAAGAAAGGCGTTTAATGTGCAGTGCATCTCATCCAATTGTCCACAACTCCACTTTGCTCTGACCGCGGTGAAGGAACTTGAGGCATTTGCAAAGCAATGTGGTTTTGTTCACTGCCTTGAGAGAACGCTGGAGCAGTCGAACGATACTCGCTGGAACACACGACTGATCATGCTTGGATCGGTTAATAGGCAATACTCAGCACTTCGTGAAAAGCTCTGTAAGAAAGGAGAAATAGAGAGAGCAGAAGTCATTGACATCACGTTGAAGGAGGAAATGATCTCTTCTGACGGTACATATGCTGTAGTGGTTTTTATATTAATTTGATATACGTTAGCACGTAAATTATTTCAGGAATTTTAAAGCAGGGATTTTTCTTAAAGCCCTTCAAGGAGACGTCAAAAGAACCAAAAACTGAGAAATCACCTACACTGCAATTCCTGCTGCCATGGGAGATGAAGCTCCTGAAAGAGTTAAGTAAAGAACCTCAGGGCGGAGAAGCATCTGAAATAACCCTTTTGCGAATTCGCCTGAAAAATTATTCGGAGGAAAAGTTAATAATTACGGGGCACAACATACTAGGTACTTTTCTTTTGGCATCGTTTCGCTGTTTTAAAATGCTGTCTGAATGTCAGAGACATGGGGTCATGGAAGAGATAAAGCATACAAACCAGTAACTGCAACATAAATAATTTAGAGTGACCAGTCACAAGAAGAACGCTTCCTAGCTAAGTGCCGTCCACGAAACAAAACTAAGTTCGGCCACAGAAAAGACGGTCACCGCAGGTATATTCTTAACTAAAGGACAACCAAATATATGTGAAGTGTCCACGTAGAATCTGAAAGCGACTATGGAGAAGTGCAGAAATGTTGGAAATTAGTTCAAACCTTTGCCTTTGTTTTCAGTACTTTTAGATTCTGCTGAGTTGCCAAACGCTATATTAAAAGTATAGCGTCTTTTTTCCATAGCAGTTTAAAAGCCTTCTGGTGGATGAGACATTATACTCAGCAGATCCTCATGAAGTACCGCCGCAAACATAAGGACAGAATTTCGCGTTTTGCGTAGATATTGACTACAATCCGACTTCCACAAGTGAGTCAAGTAGGTACTTAAACCCGAATTGTAAATTGGTAGAACATGTGGGTTCATATTGGAATGAAAACGGGAAATTTTTTCCGACTTTCGGAAAAATTAAATGAGTGCAGTCATTCAGCTCTACATGAGAGACAAATTTTACAAAATTGATGAGGCTTTCGTGGCCACTTGTTGACAAACTGCCTATTGGCTTCTGTCTCGGGTTCTTCGGCCGACGTTCATCTAATGATTTTTCTGACGTTTCGCCAGCACGAGTGGCTGGCATTGTCAAAGCTTCACCCTCCATTGCCGGTGGTGAACTGGAGCCGAGCTCGCGGGCGCAGACTATATGTACCTGGCGCGCCAACGTCCGAGGGCTTCTCCGCGGTCATTTCCGGTGCGGTTCTCCTCTTGCTACCTGCGACGGTCGTTCGCTGCAGTACGGGAAGCCAGGATCCGTTGACCTTAAGGCTTTCCTCTTTCTTGTTCAAACTGTTCGCGTGTTTTTGTATTTCTACAGCTTCTCTGAACAAGCGCGTGTGATAGTGGTTCTCTACAGCCAGAACTTCCGTGTCGGCGAATTTTATTACGTGGTCGGTCTCATTCAGTGCGTGTTCTGCCACGGCCGATTTCTCCACCTGCCCCAACCTGCAATGTCGCTTATGCTCCTTGATCCTGGTGTTAATGGATCGTCCAGTCATCCCGACATAAACTTTTCCGCATGTGCATGGTATGCGGTATATTCCCGACATTGAAAGTGGGTCTCTTTTCTCCTTCGCCGATCTAAGACACTCTTTGATCTTCCCTGTCGGTTTGAAGATCGTCTTTACGCCATGTTTGCGCAATATACGGCCGATTCTGTCCGTCACTCTGGGAATGTATGGCAGAAAGGCCGTACCCGACATTTCTTTTTCTGGTTCCTTACTTCGCCGAGTGTTTGGCTCAGTTACACTTTTAATATAATTTGTAGAGTACCCATTGCTCCTCAGGACTGTTTCCAGGTGTTGCATTTCTCGTTTGAGGTGTTGTGGCTCACATATTCGTCCTGCTCTCGTTACGAGCGTACTAATCATGCCCCTTTTCTGGCTCGGGTGGTGGTTTGACAGTTTGTGCAGGTATCGGTCCGTGTGAGTCGGTTTTCGATACACGCTGTGTCCCAGGTTTTCGCCGTCCCTTGTGACCTGCACATCTAGAAATGGCAGTTTCTTGTCCTTTTCTACTTCCATGGTAAATGTTACGTTGGCATGGAGGCTGTGCAAGTGTCTTAGGAAGTCACCGAGCTGTTCTTCACCATGGCTCCACACCACGAAAGTATCATCGACGTACCTGTACCACACCTTAGGTTTGCAAGTGGCCGAGTCCAGTGCCTGTGCTTCGAATTGTTCCATGAAGAAGTTGGCCACCACTGGACTGAGAGGACTACCCATGGCGACGCCTTCCAGCTGTTCGTAGAAGTCGCCATTCCACGTGAAATAGCTCGTGGTGAGACATGCATGGAAGAGCTTTCTGATGTCCAGCGGGAAAATGGAACCGATGTGCTCCAGAGCGTCACTGAGTGGCACTTTCGTAAATAACGAAACAACATCAAAGCTGACCAGGATGTCGTTTGGTGCAAGTTTCAGTTTCTTCAGCTTCTCAATGAAATGTCCTGAGTCCTTAATGTATGTGTCGGTCTTCCCCACGTGTGGTTGGAGCAGAGAGGCCAAGTGTTTTGCCAGCTTATATGTCGGTGATCCAGGAGCGCTAACGATCGGTCTCAGTGGAACGTTGTTCTTATGGATCTTGGGTAATCCATACAGCCGAGGTGGTAGGGCTTCTGTGTTGCGCAGGTTTCTCTGTATGTCCGCCGGCAGAGAAGACGCCTTGATCAATCGATTCGTATTCCGTGTGATACGTTGCGTCGGATCTGCGCTTAGTTTTCGGTACGTCGTCGGATCTAATAGGTCTCGGATCTTTTGCTCATAATCTTCGGTCTTCATTACGACGGTCGCATTCCCCTTATCGGCAGGCAGTACCAATATACTAATGTCGGCGTTGAGATTCTTAATGGCTTGTACCTCTTCTTTCTTCAGGTTGCAAGCTGGCGGTTTTGCTCGGCGCAGTATCCTGGCTGTTTCCGTGCGTATTTCCTCTGCCCTTTCACAAGGAAGGGCACGAATGGCTGCTTCGGTGTTGGCAATGATGTCCTCCATAGGTATGGTTCTCGGGATGATAGCGAAATTCCCTCCTTTTTGAAGAACAGACACTTCCGCTTCGGTCAATTGTCGTTCAGTGAGGTTGACCACTGTGTGTGACATGTCGGGAGTCGCCTTGTCGGTCTGCTTCCGGCATCTTTCAAACTTTTTCTTCTGTCGCTCGGTGCAGCGCTCGAGTTCGTTCTGCATGCTCCTGTGAGTGATGCTGTCGATCTTGTCCCAGTCGTCTCGATGCATTCTGCTACTTAGTTGATAGAAAATGTCCAGAAGTTCCTGATCCGTTCTTGCCAAGTCTCTCCGTGTTGTATGTATTCGCTCACGAAGAAAAGCTCGTTCCATTCTGTCGTAGATACGATGTGCTTGGGCGGTGGTGAATAGGCGCTTGCATCTCAAGAACTTCGGTGTAGCACATTCATCTCGGCACCGTGACAGAAAGGCGAGAGAGGACATCAGTCGCGCTTTCTTCTTCCGTCGTTGGTCAAGGCGTTGGTACAATCTGCAAATCTCCTCCCCGTAGAGGCGTAATACAAAATTGATGAGGCTTTCGTGGCCACTTGTTGACAAACTGAATATTGGCTTCTGTCTCGGGTTCTTCGGCCGACGTTCATCTAATGATTTTTCTGACGGAACCAGAAAAAGAAATGTCGGGTACGGCCTTTCTGCCATACATTCCCAGAGTGACGGACAGAATCGGCCATATATTGCGCAAACATGGCGTAAAGACGATCTTCAAACCGACAAGGAAGATCAAAGAGTGTCTTAGATCGGCGAAGGAGAAAAGAGACCCACTTTCAATGTCGGGAATATACCGCATACCATGCACATACGGAAAAGTTTATGTCGGGATGACTGGACGATCCATTAACACCAGGATCAAGGAGCATAAGCGACATTGCAGGTTGGGGCAGGTGGAGAAATCGGCCGTGGCAGAACACGCACTGAATGAGACCGACCACGTAATAAAATTCGCCGACACGGAAGTTCTGGCTGTAGAGAACCACTATCACACGCGCTTGTTCAGAGAAGCTGTAGAAATACAAAAACACGCGAACAGTTTGAACAAGAAAGAGGAAAGCCTTAAGGTCAACGGATCCTGGCTTCCCGTACTGCAGCGAACGACCGTCGCAGGTAGCAAGAGGAGAACCGCACCGGAAATGACCGCGGAGAAGCCCTCGGACGTTGGCGCGCCAGGTACATGTAGTCTGCGCCCGCGAGCTCGGCTCCAGTTCACCACCGGCAATGGAGGGTGAAGCTTTGACAATGCCAGCCACTCGTGCTGGCGAAACGTCAGAAAAATCATTAGATGAACGTCGGCCGAAGAACCCGAGACAGAAGCCAATAGGCAGTTTGTCAGACAAATTTTAGTTTTGCAGGTTTCATCCCAAGGGCATAATGGTCGCATTTGCATGCGTACAACGTTTATGTTTTTCTCTTCTTTCACAGCAACTACAGTATCAGAGAAAATGAATGAGGGGTATATGATGTAAATAATTTTGCACACCACGTTTTCTTTTACGTTCTAGCTAAATTGGTTGTCACTTACTGTACTTGTTTTTCAAGTAGCTTTCATTTCTGCAAATTATTGTCAGATTAGTGTGCATTGGAGCAGAATAAACGGAACTGCTCCTCTGTGGATTATTACTCCGTTGTAGACACGATGTTGGAGTTTTATCCCACACTAAGACATCATGTCTTGAAGTTGAATCGCCGGCCGAAGTGGCCGAGCGGTTCTAGGCGCTACAGTCTGGAACCGCGCGACCGCTACGGTCACAGGTTCGAATTCTGCCTCGGGCATGGATGTGTGTGATGTCCTTAGGTTAGTTAGTTTAAAGTAGTTCGAAGTTCTAGGGGACTTATTACCTCAGATTTTAAGTCCCACAGTGCTCAGGGCCATTTTAACCATTTTTCAAGTTGAATCTGAACAATCCGTTGACAGGAAATAGTCCTATGGACCTGGCGAAATGCCACAACTAAGTTTTCTTTATCACAAAACACAAATGGTTTCACAGGATAATAATCCGCATCCCGGGCCACTTAGATATTAAGCACTTACTATATGCAGTCTCATTAACACTCAGAATTTTTGTTCTTATTTTTGTTTGGTCGTTCGTCCGAAGAAAATAAAAAGTAGTGCTTTTGTGGAAGTACAGCTACGGCCAGCGTCAGGACAATTGATTCCGTTACTCAGTTAGTCTTCGAATTCGGTTCTGCACATGTCTAATATCATTGATTGTGTGTCGAAATCCAATTTGTGTTTATAATGGCCTAAATATCTGTACGAAAACAACCCAATACTTCTCTTGAAGTGATGATCTTCAAACTGTAAACAGACATATCCAAAAATGGTACAAATGGCTCTGAGCACTATGGGACTTAACTTCTGAGGTCATCAATGTTGTGGACTGTTAAGGCAGCCAGTCCACAGTGAAGTAGCCGAAAGGGCACGCGTCAACTCACGCCGTCTGGCGTTAAGTCTGGAACAGGATTCGTAATGAATGTGATAAAGAAAAGAACGTAGCTACTAGAACACTTAACTTTTATATCGTCCTTTGGTATACAGCAATCTTGATGAGACAAGTGAGACTATCTTAAGATACATGCAATGGTACAAATGGCGCCTTGCTAGGTCGTAGCCATGGACTTAGCTGAAGGCTATTCTAACGGTCTCTCGGCAAATGAGAGAAAGGCTTCGTCAGTGTAGTCGCTAGCAACGTCATCGTACAACTGGGCCGAGTGCTCGTACGTCTCTCTAGACCTGCCGTGTGGTGGCGCTCGGTCTGCGATCACTGACAGTGGCGACACGCGGGTCCGACATGTACTAATGGACCGCGGCCGATTTAAGCTACCACCTAGCAAGTGTGGTGTCTGGCGGTGACACCACATTCCTCCCCCGCAAATCGGCGAACGGTCGTGTGATAAGGCTTCCGCCCGCCGTGGGGAGGACCCCATGTTGACGTATGCGATGAGGTGGGGAGCCTAACAACAGACGAGGCTGTGCCACCCGCACCCTGTCATTCGGTCCGAGGGGAGCTAGGAAACGCCTGAAAACCTAGTCCAGGGTGCACGTCAACATGCGGTGTATGCGCCCGTAATGAGACAGGAGGGGCCGAAGGGTCGACCCCCATGTGGTCGGGGCACCCGACGGGCGAAGACGACATCTGGTCCGGAGCGGGCAAGAGTTCCATGGCGGAGGACAGCTGGCCACGGGAAGCGGACGGCGGCGCGTGACCCAGGGAGGGACTTGGCGGCTGCAGCGAAGCGTCCACTGCGGGCGGCGCCGGCGGGAGAACAGGCGGCGGCGGCGGCGGCGCGTTGCCATGAGGCAAAATGGAAGGCATCGTCGGTAACACCTGGGGATGAGGCGAGCCAGTAGATGGGTCCCCAGGGCGCTGACCGGACGGCACCGTCGCTGAAAGCAGACGGGGAGCGGCAGAACCCGGGCGACGACAGAGGCGCAGCTGATTGAGATGCCGACGCACCTCACCAGAGGCCCCCAAAACCAAATACATCACGCGGCCGAGGCAGCGAAGAATGCGCCCTGCGAGACAACGCCGTAAACCGCGATAGTGGCGATAATAGACAACGTCGCCAGGAGCAAAAGCAGGAGTCTGCCGCTGCACAGGAACCTGATGCGGCGGATGCAGCAAACACATCAAGGTTCGATGAGGACGACCGTGGAGCAACTCAGCCGGCGAGCGACCATCGCGGGGCTGAGAGCAATACGAGGACAAAAAGAGCAACAATGCGTCCTCCCGAGAATGCGACTCTTTCAACTTCAACATCTGCGACTTGAAAGTCCGGACCAATCGTTCAGCGGCACCGTTTGACTGAGGCGAAAATGGCGCGGATGTCAGATGTTGAATACCATTGGCCTTGCAGAATGACTGAAATTCTGCGGACATGAATTGTGGGCCATTGTCGGAAACAATAGTCTGAGGAAGACCTTCAATGCAAAAAATAGCAGACAACGCTTGGATTGTGGCAGAAGACGTCGTGGAAGACATCCGGACAACAAAAGGAAAATTACTGAAAGAATAGACCACAACCAACCATCGAGCATTCCAGAATGGACCGGCAAAATGTTTGTGCAAGCGTTGCCAAGGGGAAGTGGCTTTCGGCCATGCAAAGAATTTCCGCGGCGGTGCGGATTGTTGTTCGGCACACGCCATGCAAGAAGAGCACATATTCGTAATCGCAGCATCGATTCCGAACCAAGTACAGTGCTGACGAGCAAGTTGTTTCGTGCACACTATACCCCAATGTCCTTGGTGAAGGAGCCGTAAGACAGAGGACTGTAACGAACGTGGGACCACGACTCTGGACTGATCATTATCAGAACGCAACAACAAAACACCACATCGTACAAAAAGTCTCTCCTTGTGAGCAAAAAATCGGCGAACCAGCGGATCCGCGATCCGCGGCTTTGACAAGGGCCATTGCGTAGCAACAAAACGCAAAACAGTAGCAAGGACAGGGTCAGCAGCTGTGGCTGTAGCTACACGACGAAAATCAATCGGAAACGATTCGACCACGTTATCGGTTTCCGCATCAATGAACATGCAAGCAAGTTCGGAAGAATCGAATGCTTTATCCTCAGCAACAGGCAAATGGGACAACGCATCAGCGTTTCCGTGCTGAGCAGTGGACCGATACAATATAACGTAGCGGTTGGCGACCTCAGAACGCAATGCCTGGGGAACATTGCGCGCTCTGAAAATTTGCGGTTGCGCGTTCACTTTCAGTTCCAAATGTGCTTCATAGTTCTTAGCGCAACCAAGGCCTGGTGCAAAAATGTCTGCAAATTCTTCACATAGACTAGAAACACTGGCGGAAGGCACAGTCTGATTCACTGATAGGACCTGATTTACTATAGACATGTTAAACAACTGAAATAAATCTAACCCAAACAAGTTCACTGCAGTAGAAGAACGAAGAACGTAAAATGACACAAGTTTTGTTTGTTCGTTGTATGTAGCAAGAAGAGTGCACTGTCCTAACACAGGGAGAGCTTGTCCTGAATAACTCGTGAGCTGAACATTTGCGGGACGCAACGGAGGTGCGCCCAGTTGTTTGTACGTGGCGTGATTGAGCAATGAAACTGCAGCTCCGGTATCGAGCTGGAACGGTATCACTTGTCCGGCAAAGTCCAAATCTACAAAAAGTTTATTGTCCAGCTGACGACAAGAGTGACTGTTTTGTGCAACGTGAACAGACACTGGTACAGAATCACGCCCGATGTTACGGGACGTCCGTTGACGTCGACGCACACTGTGTGTGGGACGAATACAGTCACTGTTAGCGAGAGGCACACTGGGCGGAATGGCATTAACTACATGATTGTCCATGGGCGAAGGTTCCCGAGCCGGTGTGTCCTTGGTTCTATTCCGGCACGAAGCAAAGGGCCTGGAATGGTTGTGAGTGTCTGATCTGAGCTTTTTCTGGCAAACACTTTGAAGATGTCCTTTCTTATGACAGTAAAAGCAAATAGCTTGGCGGGACGGGCAATTGTCTCGCGAATGTCGAGTTGCACACCGCGGGCATGATTTCACTGCATTTGCTTGCCTACGCGGCACACGTGTTGGAGAGCTAGGCCGCAGCTGCGCGGACGTGCGCGAGGGCTGTTTAGCGGCCCGTGCAGCGCGCCCGGTGGGCCGGTTCATGTGACACACGGCTGGCGAAGTTTCAAATGATTCCTGAGCAAAGTCAAGTGTGTCTTGCCTATCTAATATGTCTATCACCTGTTGAAGGGAGGGATTAACTAGTTTCAAAATCTGTTCCCGTATGCGAACATCAGAAACGTTCTGTGCTATTGCATCACGCACCATAGTATCTGAATAAGGGAGGCCACAGTCACATTCAAATGCACACTCCCTAGTAAGTCCTTGCAATGTTGCAACCCACACCCTATTAGTCTGACCGGCCGTACGTTTTGTACGAAAGAACGTATACCGTTTGGCAACGACATTGACTGTTTCCTTGAAATAGGCATCTAAAGCAGACAAAATTTCTTCGTAGGACAGAGTTGCTACGTCACGTCGGGGATACAATTTCACTATCACACGGTAGGTGGACACACCTACACACGAAAGCAAAACCGGCTGCCGCTCATTACCTTGAATTCTGTAGGCGGCGAGATGAAATCCAAATTGTCGGGACCATTCTGTCCAAGACTCTTCGTCCGCCTTAAACGGACGAAACGGTGGTGCAACTGCGTTTTGTGGCTGCGATAGCGATGAAGCGGCGGCGGCCGCATCGGTTTGCAGCGCACGTTGACCCTGGACGAGCTGTCCAAGGGCATCCAATAACGCCTGCGTCTGCTGATTCTGCAGGCGATAAAATTCGGACAGTACATCTGGAGAGAGTGGCGAAGCCATGACACAAGTAAATGTAAGCAATGAGAAAGAACAAGATCCCGATTAATCCGCGTCGCCAATGTAGTGGACTGTTAAGGCAGCCAGTCCACAGTGAAGTAGCCGAAAGGGCACGCGTCAACTCACGCCGTCTGGCGTTAAGTCTGGAACAGGATTCGTAATGAATGTGATAAAGAAAAGAACGTAGCTACTAGAACACTTAACTTTTATGTCGTCCTTTGGTATACAGCAATCTTGATGAGACAAGTGAGACTATCTTAAGATACATGCAATGGTACAAATGGCGCCTTGCTAGGTCGTAGCCATGGACTTAGCTGAAGGCTATTCTAACGGTCTCTCGGCAAATGAGAGAAAGGCTTCGTCAGTGTAGTCGCTAGCAACGTCGTCGTACAACTGGGCCGAGTGCTCGTACGTGTCTCTAGACCTGCCGTGTGGTGGCGCTCGGTCTGCGATCACTGACAGTGGCGACACGTGGGTCCGACATGTACTAATGGACCGCGGCCGATTTAAGCTACCACCTAGCAAGTGTGGTGTCTGGCGGTGACACCACAATCAATCCCCTAGAACTTAGAACTACTTAAACCTAACTAACCTAAGGACATCACACACACCCATGCCCGAGGCAGGATTCGAACCTGCGACCGTTGCTGTCGAGCGGTTCTAGACTGTAGCGCCTAGAACCGCTCGGCCACCCCGGCCGGCAAACATACATATCTAATCAGATGCATTAGCCACTAAATGAGTATATTTGAACAGTAAACAAGACTTGAGAAAATTACATTGAATATATTGTTGAGCAATTGTTTCGCATGCATCATCGTACAACGAAATTCCTTTAACCTGGAAAAGTATTTCGCCCCAACCGGTTCAGTGGTAAACGTTTTTTACTGTATTTAAGAAAACCTCTCGCTGAGAGTGGCAGAGCTTGGTACGCAGTACGGGATGTACATCAGATAGCGCATCAAGTACCGTGGGCTGTGGCGGGCTGAGCAGCCCAGTGCTGCGGGCTGGCGGTGCGGCCGCTTCACTGAACAGATGCGCCCGCGGGCAGGGCCTGGAGAGCCCGTGGGCCCGCACTGTTGAGCGGCGGGCCGCTGCGCAGGACTCGGCCATAGATGCGCAGTGTGAGGTGTCCGTTAAGCATTTAGCATACCTCCAAGGCGCTACGTGATCGGATCCCGGTCACATACACAATGAACAGATTGCTTTCTGTGAGATCACGCGAAATGAGAAAACAGAGTCGCGCGACGGGTAACTAAATAAGTGTGGCAAAATGAACATGAAATATGGGTAACACAGCTCACTTATAAATACTAGCAAGGGTTTCCATCAAGCTACTAAATGAAACTAAACATCACTTAAACAATCCGATTTACTGCTAGATGTACGAGGCCTGTTCAGAAAGTAAGCTCCGATTGATTGCCAAATTGAAACCACAGTGAACATCAGAAATGTTTTACTTGTAACAATTAGCTACACCTTTCAGCTACTTCTCTACGTAGTCGCCCTTCTGACTTAGACTTTTGTCATAGAATTGTACCAACTTTTCAATAGCCTCATCATAGAAGGCAGCCGCCAGTGCTTTCCGCCAATTCTCCACGCTGTCCTACACCTCGTTGTCTGTGTCAAAATGTTGTCTTCAAAGACAGCGGTTCATGTGACCAGAGATGAAACTCAGGGGGAGACAATTGCGGACTGTATTGTGGGTAATCTCACATTTCCATTTGAAAACGATGCAGGAGCACCTTCATTGCCCCTGCAGAATGCGGCTGAGAATTGTCTTGAAGAAGAAACAGCACGACAGTTATGTAATGTTAGCTGCATAGCTTCAGGCGAAATTTCTCACCAGGCCCTCGTACTTGGCGGCAGACACTATTTTCTAGACATCTTTACGCACTCACTGCGAGCTCAGAAATGAGAAGATCGACGTGATGCTAACTGGGGTTATACTAGAGACACTACCCAACACATCTGTGCAAAGCTTTATCGGATTTTCATAGTCGTTTCCATTTCGCGACCGATCGGAGCTTACTTTCTGAACGCCCCTCGTATTAATCAAACTTTAATCACAGAGTGAACAACATACATAATTACAAAATGGCACTAGGACGCAAAGACATGTACCAAAGACCGTGCCACAGGTAGGTGGTGTTGAGACAGAATGATACAAAACTGCATCCTCAAATATCACCTATGACTGCTGAATAAGTTGATAACCTACATCCAAAATAACATGGCTACTCTGCAACTCACTCTTAAGTGTACGGCAGGGGGTTCATCGAACCACTTTCACAGTTAGTATCTATTATTCCACTCTCGACAAGCGAGTTGAAAAAACGAAGATGTATATCTTCCTCGCGAACTTAAAAGTATTTTCGCATCCGAGGAGAAAAATGGTGATTCAGATTTCGTGAGTAGTTCGTGCCGTTACGAAAAGCACCTTTGTTTTAAAGATTTCCGTCCCAAATCCTGTATCACGTCCGTGACACTCTTTCCCCTAGCCGGGCGTTGTGGCCGAGCGGTTCTAGACGCTTCAGTCTCAAACGCGCGACCGCTACGATCGCAGGTTCGAATCCTGCCCCGGTCTATGGATGTGTGTGATGTCCTTAGGTTAGTTAGGTTTAAGTAGTTCTAAGTTCTAGTGGACTGATGACCTCAGATGTGCTCAGATCCATTTGAACCATTTTCTTTCCCGTGTTTCTCGATAATACAGAAAGTGCTGGCCTGCTTTGAACTTTCTCCTTGTACTCCGTTAATCCTATCTGATAAGGACTCCACACCGCCCAACAGCACTCCGAAAAGAGAACGGACAAGGGTAGTGTTGGCAATCTCTTTAGTAGATCTGTTGCATCTTGTAACTGCTCTGACAAAGAAGGCGGTCTTTGACTCGCCATCTCCGCAATGTTTTCTAGGTTTTCGTTTCAATTTAATTTGTTCGTAATTACTATTACTAGGTATTTAGTTCAGTTTACGTCCTTTAGATTTGATTGATTTAACGTCTGAATGAAGTTTAACGGATTCCTTTTAGCACTCATGTGGACGACTTCAAACATTTCATTGTTTATGAACAATTGCCAATTTTCGTGCCATACACATTTATAAATCATTTTGCAAACTGTTTTGATCTTTTGATTACTTTACTAGTCGATAAACGACAGAATCATCTGCAAACAACCTAAAATTGCCTCTCAGATTGTCTCCTAGCAGAAGGCCTATAACACTACCTTGGGGAACACCACAAATAACTGCTTCTTAACTCGATGACTTTCTGTCAGTTACTACGAACTGTGGCACACAATCTGCTGACAAGCCGCTTGTGTGAGTAAAGAGCTGTTTGTGTTTCACAAGAATGATGTTTCCTAATCCGTGTTGATTATCTGTCAATAGACCGTTCTCTCCGAGGTAATTCATAATGTTTGAACATAATCTATGTTCCAAAATCCTGTTACATATTGACGTTAACGATCTGGGACTGTAATTTAGTGGTCTACTCCTATTGCCTTTCTCCAATACTGGTGTTACCTGTGCAGCCTACCAGATCTATCGCCGAGCTATCGTTTGTATATGGTTGTCAAGAATGGAAGTATTGCATCAGCGTACTCTGAAAGGAGACTAATTCGTACACATTCTATACCGCAAGACTTGCTTTTACGACGATTAATTGATTTAAGTTTCTTTCCTACTCCGAGGATACCTACTTGTAAGTTACTCATGTTTGGAGGCGTTTTTGATTCGAATTCCGTAATATTTATTTCGTCTTCTTTGGTGAAGGAATTTCGGAAGGTTGTGTTTAGTAGCTCTGCTTTAGCAGCATTGTCGTCGATACTATTCCCACTGCTATCGTGCAGAGGAGGCATTCATTCTGTCTTGCCTCTAGCATACTTTACATACGACTAGAATCCATTTGAGTTTTCTGCCAGGTTTCGAGACAAACTTTCCTTGTGGAAAGTGTTATTAGCACCTCGGATCGAAGTACACGCTAAATTTGGAGCTTCTGTAAAAGATTGCAATCTTGGGGATTTTTTATTCGTTTCAATTTGGCATGCTTTTCTTTGTTGTTTCTGCAACAGTGTTCTCACTTGTTTTGTGTAGCATGGAGAAACAGCTCCGTTTTCTGTTAATTTATTTGATATACATCTCTTGATTTCTGTCGATACTAATTATTTGAATTCAAGCCACACCTGGTCTACACTTACGTTGTTAATTTGGAAGGAGTGGAGAGCGTCTCTCAAGAAGGTGTCTAGCGAATTTTCTATCTGTTTTTCTGAACATATATATATATATATATATATATATATATATATATATATATATATATATACTCCTGGAAATTGAAATAAGAACACCGTGAATTCATTGTCCCGGGAAGGGGAAACTTTATTGACACATTCCTGGGGTCAGATACATCACATGATCACACTGACAGAACCACAGGCACATAGACACAGGCAACAGAGCATGCACAATGTCGGCACTAGTACAGTGTATATCCACCTTTCGCAGCAATGCAGGCTGCTATTCTCCCATGGAGACGATCGTAGAGATGCTGGATGTAGTCCTGTGGAACGGCTTGCCATGCCATTTCCACCTGGCGCCTCAGTTGGACCAGCGTTCGTGCTGGACGTGCAGACCGCGTGAGACGACGCTTTATCCAGTCCCAAACATGCTCAATGGGGGGCAGATCCGGAGATCATGCTGGCCAGGGTAGTTGACTTACACCTTCTAGAGCACGTTGGGTGGCACGGGATACATGCGGACGTGCATTGTCCTGTTGGAACAGCAAGTTCCCTTGCCGGTCTAGGAATGGTACAACGATGGGTTCGATGACGGTTTGGATGTACCGTGCACTATTCAGTGTCCCCTCGACGATCACCAGTGGTGTACGGCCAGTGTAGGAGATCGCTCCCCACACCATGATGCCGGGTGTTGGCCCTGTGTGCCTCGGTCGTATGCAGTCCTGATTGTGGCGCTCACCTGCACGGCGCCAAACACGCATACGACCATCATTGGCACCAAGGCAGAAGCGACTCTCATCGCTGAAGACGACACGTCTCCATTCGTCCCTCCATTCACGCCTGTCGCGACACCACTGGAGGCGGGCTGCACGATGTTGGGGCGTGAGCGGAAGACGGCCTAACGGTGTGCGGGACCGTAGCCCAGCTTCATGGAGACGGTTGCGAATGGTCCTCGCCGATACCCCAGGAGCAACAGTGTCCCTAATTTGCTGGGAAGTGGCGGTGCGGTCCCCTACGGCACTGCGTAGGATCCTACGGTCTTGGCGTGCATCCGTGCGTCGCTGCGGTCCGGTCCCAGGTCGACGGGCACGTGCACCTTCCGCCGACCACTGGCGACAACATCGATGTACTGTGAAGACCTCACGCCCAACGTGTTGAGCAATTCGGCGGTACGTCCACCCGGCCTCCCACATGCCCACTATACGCCCTCGCTCAAAGTCCGTCAACTGCACATACGGTTCACGTCCACGCTGTCGCGGCATGCTACCAGTGTTAAAGACTGCGATGGAGCCCCGTATGCCACGGCAAACTGGCTGACACTGACGGCGGCGGTGCACAAATGCTGCGCAGCTAGCGCCATTCGACGGCCAACACCGCGGTTCCTGGTGTGTCCGCTGTGCCGTGCGTGTGATCATTGCTTGTGCAGCCCTCTCGCAGTGTCCGGAGCAAGTATGGTGGGTCTGACACACCGGTGTCAATGTGTTCTTTTTTCCATTTCCAGGAGTGTATATATATATATATACCCAGCAATTATATATATATATATATATATATATATATATATATATATATATATATATATATATATATAATTGCTGGGTGTGGAAGTTACTGTATACAATCACTCTAGGACAACACTGTGTTCACTAATTCATGTTTCCTATTTGATGCTCGTTATTGCTGCTAAGAGGTCAAATATATTTTCGCAACCGCTCTTTATTCAAATAGGCTCATGAACTAATTGCTCAATGTAATTTTCGGAGAACGTGTTTAGCACAATTTCGGATGATGTTTTACTCGTACCTCCAGATTTAAACATGTATTTTCGCCAATATATCTAGTGTAAATTGAAGACTCCACCAACTACAATTGTATGAGTCGGGTTCTTATTTGAAATTAGACTTAGGTTTTCTTTGAACCTCTCAGCAACTGTATCATCTGACTTGGTAGGTCGTAAAAGGATCCATTTATTATCTCACTCCGGCTGCCAAGAATGACCCCTACCCGTATTAACTCAGGGGAGCTATCAACTTCAATTTCGCTACAACTAACACTAACACTATCAAACGCGCCAGCGCCAACTGTATTTCGCGTATCGTTTCTAAACACCGTTAGGACTTTCACAAAACTTTGGCTGAACTTATCTCCGGCCTTACCCAGCTTTGAATTCCTATAAAGATTGACAATATGAGCATCAGTGCTTTCTATTGGCGCCTGGAGGTCTGATATGTCCAAACACAGCTACAACAGTTTACTGCTGTTGTACCGATGGTTCCTAGATCTACGTCCTTTTTTGTTCACCCTTGGAGACTGATTCCTACTAACGACACTTCCGCGCATAAGCAATTCTCTGTGGTACACGGGCAGAAGGCAGAAATTCTCTCCCACTACATCTGTGTTTCCGCGTTTCCTGCAGTCAGAACAACGGCACGTGCGCATTCACGAGTTCTCATCGCTGCTACCAAAATAATCACTATCAATCAATCGTAGGCTTAGTTTCAAAATTTAAACATCCACATCTGTGACCTCCTTCACACCCAATAGCCGTCCTCCATGCTAAATGCGTCGTGTCTTTCTTCTGCCGTAACAGATCTTATCTTTTCTAAATGGCATTCTTCAACATCGCTTTCTGAAACTCAACGTGTTGCGATGTTTCCTCGCAGACTTATATAACAGTGCTCTTTTCACGGCAAATATCTGTCTGAGCTCTTGGCTTTAAGCGGAATCACTCTTAGAAGTATATTCGCTGACTGCGAATTCCTTGTCATAAGATGTATTAGGTATAGATATACAACCCATTGGTGACATAAGAAAATTTGTCTGCAATTGGGACTCTAACCCGGATTTTCCGCTTGTCACGATGGGTCATTCTGCTCTGATTTCTCGCCAAACTGACCGAAACTTTCGTACCTCACACTGCCTATGTCCTTATTTCATAGTCCACTATATTCATCACCCAATGCTCGCAAAATTACTTGGAGTCCAAGAACAGGCAGAATGGCACTTTAAACACGGAGACACGCAATTAGTTTACAAACTTAGTCGTTTCGAAGATGTTTCCACCCTTTATTCCTCCTTTCGGATATCAGATAAATCGTTCCGTTTCCGTAATACGACAACGACCGCGCCTCCTCCACTCGGACACACTTTATATGCCTCCATAGTTAATGCTGCCACTTGCCGTCTGTGAGTGGTTACCACACATTGACTTCGAACATAGACGATGGTAACATTAATGTGACAGGACCGTGCAGATGGTAAGATATCGAAATGATTTACAACAGACAGAGGGTTTACATAAGGAAGTGTGTTCTAGTCTGTGCTCTTCATTAAAATCATGGGCAACGTTACAAGGAAAGTTCTCTGAGGGTCAACTCGATATTTTACAAACATCAGAGCATATGAGAAGATGAGATAATTTTGAATCAAATGAGCCAAAATTGAAAGAAGAGCTAAATACCGGGGGGAGAATTATTGAAGAAGTGGGAATTACAAAGCTTAACAAAAGTGAGGTAATAAAAATCACCAGAAAATTTGAAGAAAAAGGAGAGATGAAGTTGTATCGCATATATTATAAATAAAGTTGATGCTTTGAAGTATCTAGGGACGAAATTAACCAAGGAAACAAGGACGAAATTTCGTTGTTTACAGGAAGTTGTTCAAAATTGGGTATGAGACATAATTAGAAAGAGGAAAATGCCTGTCAGAGTAAAGATTGTAATGTAAAAGTCATATTATCAGCAAGTTTTGATGTTTGGATTAGAATATTGGATTTGAACAATGAAAGATCTGAGCAGAATACAAGCGACAGTGATGCGCTCTCAACGAGGGATGTTGGGTAGGAGAATAAGGGACAGTATATGAAATCAGACAATACGAAACAAACTTCAGATCAGTCGGCTAAAAGAAACTATCGAGGCAAACAGGCTTAATGATTTGGCCACATTGGAAGTATTGTACAAGGAAGACTTTGAAGAAGCGCTCTAGAATGGACAGAATCTGGAAGAAGATCAATTGGAAGGTCACGAACAAGATGGAGAGACCAGATGAAGAATGATGAAAGCGGAAGAGGACTGCAGTGGGTGGAAATGCTCAATAGCAGACTGTGAGAGAAAAGAGAAATTTGGAAGAGGCTCTGTGAACGAACTGCAATGACAGAAACTTTTCAGAATGAAGAAGGATAATGTCTGGGGATCCAAATTCAGGTCGTCGTATGAAATAGCATTGTATTGCGGAACTGTAAGCCGGTACCTATCGAAAACAAAAGGCAATAGCAGGTTTCCATGATCTATGATCACTACAGACGATATCAGAATCTACTTGAAGATCCGAAGCGATTTGGCAGCTCCTTATACAGGGTAATTCCGTGATGATGTTGCAAACATTCAGGGATAATGAAAAAGGGAATTTGTGACAATTTGACCTAAAGGACCCTGGCCCTGAAACGAGCGGGTCGAAAATTATGAGCGGATAGGTGGAGAATTTTGAACAGTAGCTTAAATAATCCAATGAGTATGGCTTACAGTGTACTGATATGAACAGTCCTGATGTACAAAGTCTGTACTGTACAGGCTGTAGTCAGTGTTTAGAAGATGAGCTACTGACGTCGTCAGCACTAAGAAAATTTAGTTATACCCAGTGACGAAACCTGCAGACATGATTTTCGAGTATGGGCAAGCAAACAGAAAGAACAGAGAAGTGGAAAGGGCGGAAAGGTTGTACAAGTCCAAATATCTGCATAGAATAAATCCGGCTCAAAACATGTTTGAAAGATTTTTCCAACGATTAAGTTCCGCTGAATAGGTCAGGTGTCCACTGTACGCAGCAGGCGGCTACACGTGTAGCAGCGGCTGTCTAGCGTAAACTGAACGGTTGTTTAGGTTAGAGGGTCCCGGGAAAACACAAGAAGGGCTTCAGTCACAAAGGGTGCAGGCTGAACACAGGAAGAACGTAGATACAGCAACCATTGGTATAACAGTTGTAATTTGTCGTAGCTGTGTTGGGAAAGTACCCGAGCTCCAAGCGCTAATAGAAAGCACTGATGCCCAAATCGTTATAGGCATTGAAAGCTGGCTAAAACCGGATATAAGTTCAGCCGAAATTTTTTCGAAGAACCTAACAGTGTCCCGAAAGGATATGCTAAACACGGTTGGCGGTGGCGTGTTTGTAACTGTCAGAAGTATCGAAATAGAAGTAGATACTTCCTGTAAGTTAGTATGGGCACAGGTCATTGTTGGCAACCGGAATAAAATAATAATTGGATCCTTTTACAGACCTCCCAATTCAGGTGATACAGTTGCTAAAAGGTTCAAAGAAAACTTGAGTTGATTTCAAACACGTACCCGACACATACGATAATAATTGGTGGTGACTTTAATTTATCCTCGATATGTTGGCGAAAATACATGTTTAATTCCGGAGGTACGCATACAATATCATACAAAATTGTGCTAAACGAATACTCTGGAAATTATTTCGAGCAGTTAGTCCATGAGCCACCGCGAATAGTAAACGGTTGTGAAAACACACTTGACCTCGTAGCAAACAAATAATCCTGAGTTAATGACGAGCATCAAAACCGATTGAGGGATAAGTGAGCACAGGGTTGTCATCGCGAGACTGAATATTGTAATCCCCAAATCCTCGAAAAATAAGCGAAAAATATACCTATACAAAAAAAGCAGATAAAAATTCACTTGACGCCTTGCTGAGAGACAACCTCCACTCACTCCAAATTAATAATAGAAGTGTAGACCAGATGTCGCTCTAAATCAGGGAAATAATGTCGGCAGCAATTGAGACATTTATACCAAATAAATTAACGAACGACGGAACCAATCCTCCTTGGTACACTAAACGGGTTAGAGCAATGTTGCAGAAACAACGAAACAAACACGCCAAATTTAAACAGACGCAAAACCTCCAAGATTTGCGATCTCTTACAGAAGCTCGAAATTTAGCGCGGACTTGAGTGCGAGATGCCTATAACAGTTTCCACAATGGAACTTTGTCTCGAAACCTGGCGAAAATCCAAAGAAAGTCTGGTCGTATGTCAAGTATGTTAGGGGCAAGAAACAATCAATGCCCTCTCTGCGCGATAGCAATGGAGATACTATCGAAAACAGTGCTGCCAAAGCACAATTACTAAACACAGCCTTCCGAAATGCCATCACAGAAGAAGACGAAGTAAATATTCCAGAATTCGAATCGAGAACAGCTTCCAACACGAGTAAAGTAGATGTAAATGTCCTCGGAGTAGTGAAGCAACTTAAATCACTTAATAAAAGCAAGAGTTCTGGTCCAGACTGTATACCAATTAGGTTACTTTCGGAGTATGCTGATGCATTAGATCCATACTTAACAACCATATACAACTGTTCGCTCGACGAAAGATCCCTAGCCGCGCGGGATTAGCCAATCGATCTCAGGTGCAGCAGTCATGGACTGTGCGGCCAGTCCGGGCGGAGGTTCAAGTCCTCCCTCGGGCATGCGTGTGTGTGTTTGTCCTTAGGACAATTTAGGTTAAGTAGTGTGTAAGCTTAGGGACTGATGACCTTAGCAGTTAAGTCCCATAAGATTTCACACACATTTGAACAAAGATCCCTACCCAAAGACTGGAAAGCTGTACAGGTCACACCAATATTCAAGAAAGGTAGTAGGAGTAATCCACTAAATTACAGGCCCATATCGTTAACGTCGATATGCAGCAGGATTTTAGAACATATATTGTGTTCGAACATTATGAATTACCTAGGAGGAAACGGTCTATTGACATACAGTCAACATGGGTTTAGAAAACATCGTTCCTGTGAAATACAACTAGCTCTTTATTCACATGAAATGTTGCGTGGTATTGACAAGGGATTTCAGACCGACTCCGTATTTATGGATTTTCAGAAGGCCTCTGACACTATACCACACAAGTCGCTCGTAGTGATATTGCGTGCTTATGGAATATCATCTCAGTTATGTGACTGGATTTGTGATTTCCTGTCAGAGAGGTCACAGTTCGTATTAATTGGCGGAAAGTAATCGAGTAAAACAAAAGTGATTTCTGGCGTTCCCCAAGGTAGTGTTACAGGCCCTTTGCTGTTCCTTATCTATATAAAAGATTTGGGAGATAATCTGAGCAGCTGTCTTCGGCTGTTAGCAAATGACGCTGTTACTTATCGACTAATAAAGTAATCTGAAGATCAAAACAAACTGCAAAACGATTTAGGAGAAATATCGGAATGGTGCGAAAAGTTGCAATTTTCCCTAAATAAGGAAAAGTGTGAGGTCATCCACATGAGTGCTAAAAGGAACTCGTTAAACTCCGGTTGCACGATAAATCAGTCCAATCTAAAAGCCGTATATTGAACTAAATACCTATGTATTACAATTACTAACAACTTAAAATGGAAGTAACACACAGAAAATATTGTGGGGAAGGCTAACCAAAGACTACGTTTTATTGGAAAATGTAACAGACCGACCAAGGAGACTACCTACACTACGACTGTCCGTCCTCTTTTAGAATACTGCTGCGCGGAGAGGGATCCTCACCAGATAGGACTGACGGAGTGCATCGAAAAAGTTCAAAGAAAGGTAGCACGTTTTGTATTATCGTGAAATATGGGAGAGAGTTTCACAGAAATGATACAGGATTTCGGCTGCAAATTATTAAAAGAAAGACGATTTTCATTGCGACGGAATCTTCTCACGAAATTCCAATCACCAGCTTTCTCCTCCGAATGCGAAAACATTTTTTTGACACCGACCTATATGGGGAGGAACGATCACCACGATAAAATAAGGGAAATCAGAGCTCATACGGAAAGATATAGTTGTTCATTCTTTCCGCGCGCTATACGAGATTGGAATAATAGAGAATTGTGAAGGTGGTTCGATGAAACCTCTGCCAGGCACTTAAATGTGATTTGAAGAGTATCCATGTAGATGGAAACGTAGAACAGTGCAACTGGTACCACATTGCAACGACTGAGGAAAACGACGAACTACACGAACTCCCAAGTAAGAAGATGTGGTGGTTGTTCTAGCGGACAAGCGCGGACGAGCGCTGGGTGCATTGCACGTGAAATGAAGGTTTCTGAGAGGACTATGTGTTGACTAATAAGTGGAACGCAGCTCCACTCCTACCATCCACAGAAATTGAATGCTTCTGCTAAGACGTTGGACCTCTTATCGTGTTCGGCCGTTGTTTCTTGCGCCGCCTTCTGGTCGATCCTCACTTTCCTGCTACGTACTTTTCTCAGTTGAAGCCTGATGCTAAATAGTCGCAATAATCACGTTATAGCGGATGAGAACCCCACGCAACAGTTGTAAAGAGCCAGCAACGCATGGTATCAGTCAGTGTGTGAGCAGACATAGTCATTGATGACGTACTAGGCCATTTACTTCTTCGTCCCCTCTTAAAGGCTCCTGTGTTCACCATCAGAGAAATACTATCCTTATTTGAGGGCATGGTGTTTGCTCCCTCGAAAGAACAGACATCACACATATCCCGCAGCTGTGAAACACTGTATGCATATTGAAGGCGGATCACTGCTAACAGCTGTAGTGGGATATTAAGCGGAATCAGCGGCGACCAGCGTAAATGTGTACCGGATCGGGTTTCGAACCCAGGATCTCCTGCTTACTAGGCAGTTGTGGTAACCACTACGCCATGCGGGTCACAGTGTTATCGCAACTACACGGACTGTCTCGGTACGCCTCTAGGCAGATCCCCACTCCCACCAAGCTCCACATATCCGCAATTCCTGTCCATTATATTCCTGTTCGCTACTTTGAGATTCCCACAGGAAGTCGGACTTATTTTTACATTAGTACTGAAGAAAGTGCATCTATTGCCCAGCCAGGCAGATAGTCCTTGCAGTTGCGATAACGCTGTATGCAGGATGGCGCAGAGCTTACCGCACCTGCCTAGTAAGCATGAGATCCCGGGATCAAATCCCGGTCCGGTGCACATTTTCGTTCGTCGCCGTTGATTCCGCTTAATATCCCACTGCAGCTGTTAGCAGTGATCCCCCTTCACTTCACACACACACACACACACACACACACACATATATATATATATATATATATATATATATATATATATATATATATATATAAAATCTTGGTTCATGGAACATATCCCACCAGTCAACCGTCAGTTGTTGTGGTTCTAACTTGAGACCACACCTTACTGATGGTTCGTACACCTAGACAGGACAGCCCCTTAAAAGTTAATATGCTGTGTAACCCCCTTTTCGCGGTCATCACGTTCACCTAATCTCACCTCACTTGATTTCTTCTTCTGAAGGCATGTAAGTTATCTTGTGCACAAGGCGGCTGTCGAAACTGATGACAGTCTCCTGGAAAGAATTCTCGATACCTGCGATAACATTACAATACGTAAGACAGAATTCTGTGCGACGGTGGCATGCCTGCTTTGACGCTAGGGGACGCCGTTTGCAACAGCTGTTGTAAATGTAGGAACTTGCGAAACTCGTGCAGGTGAATGGAATTCGTTATTGCTTTGCTGTAGACCCACGATTTTCGGCCTCTCTGACTTTATAAGTAGGGCGACAATAAAGTAACGAGACTGATGTGAAAAAAATGTTGCTTACCCTTTTAGTCAAGTTTAGTGTTGTCTCCTTCAAAGTAGTTCCGTTCTGATTGCACACACTTTATCCAGCGCTTCTGCCATTGATGGTAACATTTCTGGAACTCATCTTCTGTAATATCCTCCAAGACCTTCGTCACAGCTCTTTGGACATCTTGTGTTGTTTGAAAATGGTATCCCTTCACCGCCGTTTTGAATCTTGGAAATAGAAAAAAGTCGCCCGGAGCGATATCTGGTGAATAAGGTGGCTGTGGTAGTACTGAAATTTGTTCAAATGGTTCAAATGGCTCTGAGCACTATGGGACTCAACTGCTGAGGTTATTAGTCCCCTAGAACTTAGAACTAGTTAAACCTAACTAACCTAAGGACATCACAAACATCCATGCCCGAGGCAGGATTCGAACCTGCGACCGTAGCGGTCTTGCGGTTCCAGACTGCAGCGCCTTTAACCGCACGGCCACTTCGGCCGGCTGAAATTTGTTCTGAGGTTAAAAATTGCTATCCTCGCAGAGCAGTATAGGATGGCGCATTATTGTGATGCAGAATCCAATTATCAGCAATGTTGGCAAAGACAGGAAGAACGCTAATGCGAAGTCTTTCTAAAATTTCTCTGTAGTAATATTGGTTAACTGTTTGTCCAGGACGCACCCACTCTCCATGAACAATTCCCTAGGAATCAAAGAAGCATACAAGCTTTAATTTGACTTTTGACTTTCACATGCGAGCTTTTTATGGTCTGGGTGATCCCTTTGAGCACCATTGCGAAGTTCGGCGTTTTGTTTCTGGATTGTACTGAAGAAACCAACTTTTATCAACAGTGATAACACGGCTCAACAGTTCTGGATTGATTTCCGTTTGCTCTAACAGATCGGCTACCACACTTTTCCATGTTTCTCGCTGTTGTGGTGTGAGATTTTTGGGGACCATTTTTGCACAAATCTTTCTCATATCAAGATATTCAGTTATTAGACGAACCGTTTCTCGATTGATATTCAATTCTTCTGCAATCATTTTCGCGAATAATCTTCGATCAGATCGTACGATTTCACGCATCCTGGGCAAGTTGACATCCGCCCATGAGGTTGATGGTTGTCCACTGCGTTCTTCATCTTAAACATTCGTTCTGCCTTCACAAAACTTTTATGCCCACGAAAAACTTGAGCTCTTGACATAACCTCCTCTCCAAAAGCCTTCTGAAGCTTACCGTAAGTTGTAGTTGCGTTTTCACCTAATTTAACACAAAGAGAAATGGCACACCGTTGCGCAATATTATGCGGTTCCATTTCTGTGACGAGAGACACAAACTTGTGCTCACTCATTACAGCACAACTCACGACTGAGCAGTTGCATCGATGTGCCGCTTGGACTAGAAGCAGCTTATAGACCAAGGTCAAAGATATTGGGCCTACACAAGTCTGCAGGGTTGCCACATCTTGCAAAGAAAATCACTCTCATTACTTTATTGTCACACTTCGTATTATGATCGCCGTTAATAGTACATTAACAGAGGAAATTCTCTATGCATAATGAGGAGTCTTCAGCAGGAGTTCTGTACATCATGATCAGGGCTCAGAAGTTGAGGTAATTATTTGGATCGCTGGATGAGGTTAAGGCGCCGCCGATGTGGCCGAGCGGTTCTAGGCGCTACGGTCTGGAACCACGTGACCACTATGGTCACAGGTTCGAATCCTGCCTCGGGCATGGATGTGTGTTATGTCCTTAGGTTAGTTAGGTTTAAGTAATTCTAAGTTGTAGGGGACTGAGGACCTCAGAAGTTAAGTCCCAGAGTGATCAGAGCCATTAGATATATTTTTTAGGATGTTTAGGATAAGGCTTAACTTTAGTAGACTTCCGCTTATACCTTTAGACTCAGTCGTTTCCGGATAAGGGTTCCTTACCTCAAATTGATGTGCACTGATTGAAACAAAAAGCCGTAATACCAAGAAGGTGTTGTGCGTCACAAACGACATGGTAGGAGTGTTTCTGCATCTGAAAGATGATGTCTATTGAAATTAGGTGCCAGTCGTATAAGGGTGGCACTAATACGGTCGTAAGCGCTAGTTACCTTCTAAATTGGACTTGGTAAGAAGTAGGAGTTAGTCAACAATGCCTTTAACACGACAAAGACGCCATTATCGACACCTTAGCGAGTTTGAACGACGTCGTGTAGTAGTGCTAAGAGAAGCTGGATGTTCCTTCTGAGATACTGCACAAAGACTTGACAGGAATGTCGCCACTGTACATGATTGCTAATAGTGGTAGTCATCAGAATGTACGGCCACAAGAAGACCGGGCTCCAGACGGCCAGATGCCACTACCAGGAGGGAAGACTGTCGTGATCGGCTTATGGCTCTGGCTCGTAGTACTGCATTCGCAGCACCTATTTGAGCAGCAGTTGGCTCCACAGTGAGATAATGAACTGTTGCAAATCGGCTACTTCAAGGACAGCACCGATCCTGACGGCCTGTAGCTTGCATTTCATTGAAACCAAATCGCTGCCATTTGTGACTCTACTGATGTTCAACGAGAGCTTACTGGGGAGCAGGGAAGATGTTTGTTGTGTTTTTTGATGAAACCTGGTTCTGCCTCGGTGCCAGTAACAGCGTTGTGTTGGTTAAAATGAGGCCAGTTTATAGCGCGCAAAAACTTGTCTGCGTGCTGGACAGATTGGATCTTCACATGGAGTTATAGCCAAGGGAGCGATGTAGTACGGCAGAAGGAGCACTCTCTTAAATATGTTAGCTAGACTAATGTATTCCCGAAATTTCATTGCTCTAAATTAATTATTTTTGTGTTGCAGTCTTTCGTGCTCATACGGAACATAATCAGACGACAACTCCAACGTCATCTACAAACAGCATTAACCGACCCCGTATTGACAGACGAGGCGCAACAAGCATTGAACTCCATTCCACAAGCTGACATCCGGCACCTTACAACACAATGCAAACACCTTGCATGCTTGCATTCAAGTTCTGGCGGTTGCACCTGTTATTACTGTAACAACATTTCACATTCGCAATGGTTTAGCTCGCGCTTACTCGCGTCATATTGCAATTATAATCTCTTAAATATGTTAGCTAGACTAAGGTATTCCCGAAATTTCATTGCTCTAAATTAATTATTTTTGTGTTGCAGTCTTTTTCAGTCAGTGCATTTACCCTTCTTTATCATCTCTAAAAGTTTCCAGAATGAGATTTTCACTCTGCAGCGGAGTGTGCGCTGATATGAAACTTCCTGGCAGATTAAAACTGTGTGCCCGACCGAGACTCGAACTCGGGACCTTTGCCTTTCGCGGGCAAGTGCTCTAACCGAGCTACCGAAGCACGACTCACGCCCGGTACTCACAGCTTTACTTCTGCCAGTACCTCGTCTCCTACCTTCCAAACTTTACAGAAGCTCTCCTGCGAACCTTGCAGAACTAGCACTCCTGAAAGAAAGGATATAGCGGAGACATGGCTTAGCCACAGCCTGGGGGATGTTTCCAGAATGAGATTTTCACTCTGCAGCGGAGTGTGCGCTGATATGAAACTTCCTGGCAGATTAAAACTGTGTGCCCGACCGAGACTCGAACTCGGGACCTTTGCCTTTCGCGGGCAAGTGCTCTAGCACTTGCCCGCGAAAGGCAAAGGTCCCGAGTTCGAGTCTCGGTCGGGCACACAGTTTTAATCTGCCAGGAAGTTTCATCTCTAAAAGTTTATAACATCATCACGGAATCCCACTGTATACAGACCATGTGCCACTGAAGTGCCGCGAGCGCCTGCAAGCGCGGACCGCGGAGTCTGTCAGCGACTGTGCTATGCCGATATCGATGTCTGGTTAGGGGATGATCAGAAATGTTAATCACTGATTTTCACGAGCCTTCGGTGTATTGTAGACGGGCCTGTCCTGAGTACCTAATTGGCACCCTTTCGTATGATGTTCCCTGGTATCCGATGAAATTTATATTGTAGTTTTATTCTTACCTCTTATACCGGAAAGCTATTTACACTATGTGATCAAAAGTACCTGGACATCCCCGAAAACATATGTTTTTCCTATTAGGTGCAATTTTGCTGCCACCTGCAGCCAGCTACTCCATATCGGCGACCCCAGTAATCTTTAGACATCGTGACAGGGCAGAATGGGGCGTCCGCAGCTCGTGGTCGTGCGGTGGCGTTCTCGCTTCCCGCGCCCGGGTTCCCGGGTTCGATTCCCGGCGGGGTCAGGGATTTTCTCTGCCTCGTGATGACTGGGTGTTGTGTGCTGTCCTTAGGTTAGTTAGGTTTAAGTAGTGCTGAGTCCTAGGGGACTGATGACCATAGATGTTAAGTCCCATAGTGCTCAGAGCCATTTGAACCATTTGAACCAGAATGGGGCGCTCCGCGTAACTCACGGACTTCGAACGTGGTCGGGTGATTGGATTTCACTTGCGTCATACGTGCGACCGCGAGGTTTCCACACACCTAAACGTCCCTTGTTCCATTGTTTCCAATGTGCCAGTGATGTGGAAACGTGAAAGGACGCACAACACAAAATCGTACTGGCCGACCTCGTCTGTTGACTGACAGAGACCGCCGACGGTTGAAGAGGGTCGTAATGTGTAATAGGCAGACATCTATCCAGACTATCACACAGGAATTCCAAACTGCATCAAGATACACTGCAAATACTATGACAGTTAGGCGGGAAGTGATAAAACTTGGATTTCATGGTCGAGCGGCTGCTCATAAGCCACACATCACGCCGATAAATGCCAAAGGACGCATCGCTTGGTGTAAGGAGCGTAAACATTGGACGATTGATCCGTGGAAAAACGTTGGTGTGGAGTGACGAATCACGGTATACGATATGGCGATTCGATGGCACGGTGTGGGTATGGCAAATGCCCGGTGAACGTCATCTGCCACCTGCCACCGTGTGTAGTGCTAACAGTAAAATTCGGAGGCGGTGGTGTTATGGTGTGGTCGTGTTTTTCACGGAGGGGGCTTGCACCCCTTGTTACTTTGCGTGGCACTATCACAGCACAGGCCTAGATTGATGTTTTAAGTTCCTTCTTGCTTCCCACTGTTGAAGATCAATTCGGAGTAGCCGATTGCAACTTTCAACACGATCGAGCACCTGTTCATAATACACGGCATGTGGCTGAATGTTTTCACGACAATAGCTTCCCTGTAATGAACTGACCAGCACAGTGTCCTGACCTGAATCCTATAGAACACCTTGGGGATGTTTTGGAACGCCGACTTCGTGCCAGGCCTCACCGACCGACATCGATACCTCTCCCCAGTGCAGCACTCCGTGATGAATGGGCTGCCATTCCCCAAGAAACCTTCCAGGACCTGATTGCACGTATGCCTACGAGAGTGGGAGCTGTCGTCAAGGCTGGGCCAATACCATATTGAATCCCAGCATTACCGATGGAGGGCGCCACAAACTTGTAAGTCATTTTCAGCCAGGTGTCTGAATACTTCTAATCACACAGTGTATGTTTCGGCTAAGAGGGCACAACACAACTAAGGTTCATGGCTACAACGCTGGCGGCACCATATCAATGCCACGCTTGTGCCTTTTTTTCAATTTCATGGTACAGAATACCATTAAATAGTACATAAAATGGAAAATTATTCAAAAATAGCATGTTCGCGGTAGTAATTTCACTAATAAACCAGTCAGTACCACACAGTTTCTCAAATGTGTTGTATATTCCGTTTGTGGGTCGTAGTTAAAACTGCAAATATTTGGACAGCTCCGAAGGTTCGCAACGATGGACGAAGTATTAACAGCTGCGGAAGGATTGCAGACATAAACGAAAGTATTCATCCCTAATTTTGACCTTGATTAGGCAATTAATACCGATCAAACGGGCCGCCAGTAGTAACCTTCATGCAATAAATCCCTTGCGGGGCAAGGAGCGAGAAATTTCCCTGTGCAAAAAAAAAGTAATTATCAGAATTACTCATTTACTCACAGAACAATGTAGTATAAGATTGTCAGGAAAGAGATTACCTGACGTATTCTTAAGTATGCGCGAATCGTCCGAGAATTTTTTTTAGGATTGTTGACGTTCTTAAAATATGCATTTCTTCCGTACATATGGCAATAATAATTTCTGTACGTTAGTGATTTCTGGTGAAGGAAGAGTGATCGGACGTTTTACCATCAAATCCTTGTAGATGAAAGAAAATAATGCAGCTACACCGTAAAAATCATCCCACCCAAATGAGCTCCTCTTTGCCAACCCAATGATGCTTATTTTTACAGGTAGGTTAAAATTTTCATAAAAAATTCAAAGCTAGAGGCTAATAGAGAAATCACTCTGAGAGAAGATTCAATGAAAATGGATTCTTTAACTGTGCATCACTGTAGTTCACCTGCTATCAGAGGAAAGAAGAAATACGCATGGTTCGTGTCGAAGTTAATCGAAGAGAGAACAATCATTTTATATCTGACCGAGCTGTGTCGTCCGGTACCGTTCCTGAAAATTCCGTGAGCCTGCAAAGCGGCTGTTTCCATTAAAAGTGCGTGGTGCTCTACGAAATTGTGTCTCGGTTCCTTCTACGACATATATCGTCTGGAATTTTGTCCTAGCACGGAAAGCAATGCAAGTGATAGGGAGTAAGTCGATTTGGCAATCTACTCTGTTGTAAACGAAACACACATTTAAAGAAACTTTGTTGCAATTATTAATTATTAGCGAAATAACTACGACAAACAGCACTATTTTTTAATAATTTCGCATGGAATTAAAAATATAGTGTACGACAGAAAAGAAAAGAAGGAAACGACAAGCGCAGGATATGAACCCGACCGGCCAATGTGTTAATCGTTAACCTCAGTCGTTGCGCTACGCTCGCTTGTTCAAAGGTTAGTGTCGCTACAGTGCGGCAGTACATAACTGAACGGAAGATTTCCACGTTTTATTGACTGTTTCGCAACACCTGAAGCCATACAGTGTACCATATTCCGGAAATTACGGTGACTTAAATATCAGCAAGACTACTAAAGTTCAGTAGGAGGTTTTCTCATTGTTAGCGATTTTCAGTTGGATTTGAGGACAAACATAAATTACAATTCGGTGGGTTATCTGTTAATAATAATGGTGTCACTCGAAAATTTATCGCACTGACAGACATAGGTTCCACTTTTACACTATCCCATCCCGCTCCGTTGACAACAGCAATTATATTTTTTCATTCGTTATTTTCCTTAAATGAGAACGTCCCTACAGCCAAAGGATGCAGTTTGTCTACATGGCTGATTATACTTTGGAATTAAAGAATGTGCACACCGTTATTGTCCGCTGTACTGTGTAGACTGACAGGTACTACTGAAATTACCACAGACACTGTGGAACTAAGTGGATCCCACGCCCGGGTTCCCGGGTTCGATTGCCGGCGGGGTCAGGGATTTTCTCTGCCTCGTGATGACTGGGTGTTGTGTGATGTCCTTAGGTTAGTTAGGTTTAAGTAGTTCTAAGTTCTAGGGGACTGATCACTATAGATGTTAAGTCCCATAGTGCTCAGGGCCATTTTTGAACTAAGTGGAAATTTCCTCATAACTCATCAGGTACTTGTGCCTACAGCAGTTTTTATTACCTCTGGAATTTTAGAACTTAATCGTAAAGCCACTCGAATATATCATAGGGTGCTCCCATCAGTAGCGCAATGGTAATATTGTCACCAAATTTTGTCTCCCACAATGCAGTACTCTGGTTCAGAACGATAAGCTGAAGCATCCTCTTCAATTCTAACGAATTCATTGGCACCTTGCTCTGACAATGAGGCCCTTGTAATAGCCTTCTGCAAAATTTTTCTGCCGTTACCTGCAACTAGGTCCACCACGTTTAGTCTCCAGTAGCGCTGATGACTTGCTATTGTCGACTGACGTTGCGTGCTCTTATAGCTCCTGCTGGGGCTCTTATCCTGCTGTAAGGGCGGATCTAGCTGTTGCTATATTTTTTTATGAGAGCTGCTCGTGGTCTGCGGCTTCTCTGAAGTCACCATGCTGCTACTTTTGGAGGCGTTGTAATTGCTTTTGTGTGATGTTCACATTAGGGTAAGGGATCTCAAGTCGACCTCTTAGGGTTCAAATGGTTCAAATGGCTCTGTGCACTATGGGACTTGTTGTCATCAGTCCCCTAGAACTTAGAACTCCTTAAACCTAACTAACCTAAGGACATCACACACATCCACGCCCGAGGCAGGATTCGAACCTGCGACCGTAGCAGTCGCGCGGTTCCGGACTGCGCGCCTAGAACCACTAGACCACCGCGGCCGGCGACCTCTTAAGGGAGAATTATTGTATTTGGTAGAATAATTTAAGTAACACAGTTGGTTTTGCGTACAATGAACATTTTTAAGCTATCAAATAGCTTCCACATAAATACAAAAATATTTTCTGAAAATGAGCTTTCAACCTTTTTGAGATCTTACCTTCGGTACTATTAAGTGTCTAATTTCCTAATTCGTACCCCCTACAGCCTAAGTCGAAGCAGGATAAGAAGACTGCAACGACATAATAAATCCATGGAATAATGTAAGAGAACTTCACACTAAGAAATTACAAACTATGAACGTAACGTTACTTCAGTAGTTACACGTAATGAAGTTACATATGTGAGACCAGATACAAATTGTTAACAAATTGCATGGATTGGCATATACTTCAATTCAGATATCCCAGAAATATTTCTTAATTTTACTTCCCACGTCATCAACTAGGTCATGTATCGAAGCTTTACATTTCACATAATGAATGATTTTTTCTCGAACTTCCTTATACTGTTTACGTAACTGACGTTGTCCTTTAGTTCTTTTTATTCTTGTTAAAGTTTTCATCTATCTTGTATTGCTTCTGGAACTCGCAAGAACTACGTGGTATGATTTTCATAAACCTGTATCATCATTGTTTGCCGCCTATCTCAATTTTCTTTTTAGAAGCTAAGATGTAGACGATATATCTCAGCAAGCTGGCAGACAAGCTTCGTTAATTCAGTAACAGTTAATCCGAATAAAATCAACGGTAAATTACTGATATCTTGTGCTAATTCTCTTGCTATGGCATCATTATGTCTTTCAAAATTTGATGTTTTATTGAAAACCTTCAAATGACGACGCAGTGAAGGCTTTGGTACATTGTATCTTCTACATACCTTATTAAGTCTAATTTCACGAAGTATAGCTTCCACTTGTACGCTTTTTTCGCCGTGCTGATCAACTGAAAGAAACAATTTTTGTTGCTACGTAATTTCAGTCAAGGCCAGAGTCGTACCGTTACGATTAACGAATCTCCACAGGTACGACTTAGGCAGAAAAATCTTTAAAGTTTCCAACCAGAGCTACATGCCTAAACTCAAACCTTTCTGACGTTTTATTATGCTTAAATGAATGGCAGAGTAACACGAAAATAGACATGACACAAATCAATTACTTTATTGTCTTATGCTTCTCTAAAATTGCTTACAAATGAGCGAGTGAATGGAATGAAAACAGTCCAAAAAATTCATTTTAGCTTACCCGCACGACTGTTAAGTTCAATTTTAAATAACTTATCGTCCCGTTTCATAAATGTCGGATCAAATTTAACTGAAGTACGAAACAGGGGCTGTGGTACGACTAACGCAAGTTTATCCTATGTAACGAAAATCCATAAGTGCTGCATTTTGTTCCACATGATCGTTGAGATCCTTGTCATGTTGAATCCTTATGTTGCAATGATATAAAGATATAACGTTCTTGCGCACTCTGGTGAGCTGTTGTTACGCGCCCTATTTACTCCCAATATCGTGTGTCCGGAAACAATCGGTGGAGATTTCTATCTCACTGTTCAAGTTGTTGCTATGAATATAAGGACCTACTAGAAGCTGCTGCAGTCCTGATGTTTAAATTTTCCAACACGGAGAAGGAGGAAGAACCTCCTTTGACAACCGCTGCTGGCACAGAAAAAATTATCTAACCGAAGTATAAGGCTACTATTCATTATTCACTCCTCTTCAATGCTTTATGTTTTCCAAATTACTACACGTATAAATATGACAATGCCTGAATATAAAAGCAAACTCACCAAATTTGCATTTTGCAATGTACAAATATGCTATAGGTGCCCCTATTGTCACACGACACACGTCTAACCGGTAATCAAGTTCCTTCCATACCTTATGTGGCAACAACCTGTCGACGGTCATTACTTCAGCACTGATACATTCTCTGAGTCGTTCCAGTGTTCTTGGCTGATGGTGTACGTAAACACGGTCCATAAGGTGCCCTCAAAAGTTTATGTTTCTATTCATGCATCAATCGTATTTGTACATGTAATAGTTTGGAAAATAGAGGGTGCCCGGGGAGGATTGGTCACCCGAAAAAAATCCAGTAATCATGGGCTAAACGCATATCTTAAGAGTTACGAACACTTCACCATCTTCGTTAGTGTGTAAGAAATCTCTTCTACAGCAAGCTCTTTGCTGTCTATATTCTTAGAGGAGGTACCATGCATCAAAACAAGAAAAAATTGTCTAGTTAACATGGGTCGTAAATTATATAGCTTAAGAGATATGAGCACTTTTTTGGTAGAAGAGTTGTGTTCCACAGTTGCGAAGATGAACAAACGCGCGTAGCTCTTACGGAATGTACTTTAGAGTCCATCTTTTATTTTTAGGGCCCATACAGACGCGTCTAGAAATATGGAAAGCAAAGGGTTTGCAATAGGAGAGGTTCTTTTCACAGCAGCAAAAATGAAGAATTGCTCAACGTTCTTACCAAATACTCGACCGCTGTCAACTTGCATAGAACCTTAGTAACTAAATAACCGGTACAGTAACGGAGATCAATAAGGTGTCTTTGTCGGAAGCATATGAGAGCCACTTTCTCAGTTTTTAAAAACTATGAAGTAAACACTTTTGTTTGCTACTCTCATACCGGGCGCCTCCCCAGGTGGCGGATAGGGGAACGCTCATCAGATATGATGGGCACTGAGGAAATAAAATACTCAGGGCGGACCAAAAGTAGCAAAACAAGTCCAGGAGCGACAGTTCCCAGAATGGGCGACTTCCAGGACAGCCAAAATCCACCAAGCGACTGCCTTGGATCAAGCGGCTTGGCGGTCAGCGTCTGTTCACAGATTGTGCGGCTGAATCACCTTCCTCTACAAATCACATTTGTAGTTGTAATCTCGGAGACTTGTCTCCACACAGGAAAGATACATCCTTGAAAGTTCAAAACATGGAAAGTTCTTTTAGTCAAAATTCCCCGCCTGCCAAAATAAGACAGGAAAGATTGCCATCGGATCCGGGGGGCAATCAACCAAAGGAACTTACGGATGAATCGGAGCATCTGAATACACCGAAGCAAACACTGAGAACCAACACCTTTACAAACTTCGCCACGATAAACATAAACTCACTAGCTAAGGTTGGAAAACTCAAAACTCTACTGGACACTGCCATAGAGCAAAGGATAACAATACTCGCCATACAGGAGATGAGAAACACAATGCGGGAACCATACGAATCACAGGGATTCAGAATCTACCAAGGAATCCCTGGAAAGAGAGTAATGAAAAATGTACCACAATTCGGAACAGGTTTCATAGTGAAAAACACAATAATAAATTCTGTCAAGGAGTTCAAGGCCTACACGGATAGAATAGCAACTCTGACCATCAGGTCCGCAAACAAGACGTACACGTTAGTCAACGTGCACGCACCCACAAACGAGAAGAACAGAACTGACCCGAAACATGTAGAGGGATTCTGGAATCTGCTAGACCAAGTCCTCACTAATGTTCCATCAAACCACACTAAAATCGTAATGGGAGACTTCAATGCGCAGATAGGAAGAGAGAAAAGGTTCAGGAACATTGTTGGGGACTGGCCGGCACAAAAGAAAACTAGCACGAATGGCAGAAGATTGATAGAAATTTGCAGAGAACACAGAATGGTGATTAAATCGACCAGATTCAAAAGAAGACCACACAAGAAGAAAACGTGGAAACACACTGATTGGAAAAAGGGCGAATACCAACTTGACCATGTCTGTATGGACAAAGACCATCACAGAGAAATCTACAACGTTAAAGTTCTGAGGGGAAAGGACCTGGGCTCTGATCACTACCTGTCCAAAATAAAAATCAAGATAACACCGGCTGGAAAAAAGAAAAAAAGAACCAACCGGTTGAGACGAACCCACGACCAAGCAAAAATACAAAACAACACACAATACGCAATGAAAACAAACACAGTCCAATCAGACACGGAACTGGAAGAACTGACAGAGAAGTTGAAAACAATAGCCGCAGAAATAGCACAACCCGAAAAGAGAAAAAAACACCAGTGGTGGGACAGAGTGTGTGAGGAGGCAGTCGACAAGAGACATGAAGCGTGGAAGAAATTCCAAAATAACAAAACTGACGAAAATTTTGCAACGCTGACCCAACAGAGGAAAATAACTCAAAGAACGTTAAGAAATAGCAAAAGAAAGTATCATCACGGACTGCTGGACCAAATAGAAGATAGCTTTGCCAAAAACAACTCACGGCAATACTATAGAACATTTAGGGAAAAAACCAAAACCTTTACACCACCAACCCTCATGCTCAAAAACAAAGAAGGAGTAACGGCACACAACGATGAAGAAAATGCCAATATTATGGCGGAAAGCTTCCGAAATCTTCTGAACTGCGAAGACCCGATCAATATACTCGACATAAATACTAACACAGAAGTCAGGACACCGGAAGAGAACATACAAGCACCATCAATATCAGAAGTGGAAATAGCAATTAAACAATTAAAAAACAACAAAGCTAGCGGAGAAGACCAACTAACGGCAGAGCTATGGAAGTACGCCGGAGAAAACGCAGTGGCCAGCCTCCACAAGAACATTCAAAAGATCTGGAAAGAGGAGAAATTACCGACAAGATGGACAACAGCGATAATATGTCCCATCCACAAAAAAGGGAGTAAGACGGACCCAGGCAATTATAGAGGGATCTCCCTACTGGACTGTACGTACAAGATTCTCTCCAAAATAATTTATAACAGGGTCAGAGACCAACTAGAAAAAGAACTGGGAGAGTATCAGGCGGGATTTAGACCGGGAAGAAGCTGCCCAGAACAAATATTAAACCTAAAGCTAATCATCGACTACTACAAATCAAGAAACAAACAACTAGTGATCTCTTTCATCGATTTCCAAAAAGCCTACGACAGCATACATAGAGAATCTTTGAAGAAGATACTGAGAAATTTAGGCTTACACCCCAAACTGATCAAAATGATTGGGCTTACACTGGAGAACACAACCTCTAAAGTCAAATTCAGAGGAGCAACCTCAGACGCGTTCGAAATTAAAACAGGATTAAGACAGGGGGACGGGCTGTCCCCAATTCTGTTTAACTGTGCACTGGAATATCTGATGAGAGAATGGAGGAAGATTAATCCAGAACTAATAAAAGTAGGAACAAAAATCAAAGTAAACTGTTTAGGTTTTGCGGACGACTTAGCGCTATTAGCAAACAACATAAAAGAGGCAAGAACGCAAATTGAGACACTAGAAGAGATAGCTGGGAAAATTGGACTAAAAATCTCGTTCCAAAAGACCAAAATCATGGTCAGGGATCCTCTCTGCGTTGATCACATATCAATTTTCAACACTAAAGTAGAACTGGTGAAAAAATTCAAGTATCTAGGGGAAACAATAACACACAACAATAACGAGAAAATAAACTGGAAAGAAAGAACTGACAAACTGAAGAAGTCTCTATTCACAACTCAGAACATATACAATAAGAGATGCCTATCAACAAAAACCAAAATCAGACATTACCAGACGGTGATTCTCCCGGAAATACAATACGCATGCGAGACAATCTCCGGACCGTATAAAATAGGAGAGATAGAAGCAATAGAAAAAATAGAAAGAAGGATAGTAAGAAAGTGTATAAACAAGAAGAACCTAGTGGAAGGCCAATGGAGAATAATCCCAAACGAAACCGTCTACAAAACAATCACTCCACTAACAGAATTCTTCAGAAGGAAAAGGATATCATTCCTGGGACACATACTGAGAACGGAAGACACTAGACTAGCTAAACGACTGATCGACTTTTATTGGAATAAAAAAATCAAGTCAAACTGGGTGAGAGAAGTGCAGAAGGACATGGAAGAACTAGGAATCTCGAAGGAGGATCTTGTAACAAAATCACAGAAATACAGCGAATGGGTAAAAACAAACACAATAACACTCACGCACAAACCAAGGCAGAGACGAAATGTGGTGTATTCAGAGGAGGAAAGAAAACGAAGATCGGAACGGCTCAAAAAAATATGGGCTAAAAAGAAAGAAGAAACAGCCAAACAAATGAAACGGCTAAGGACGACTACAAGATTTGAACTAAAGTGATCCAATAGGGTCGTAAAAGCAATAAAAAAAAAAAAAAAAAAAAAAAAAAAACACTTTTGTTACAAGTCATTTTAGTACTTTTCAAATCACCTACCTCTAAAATTTATACGCTTTTGCCCGTATTCGAAGTAATAACATCCCTTGGCACCTCCAAAACATCATTACCGTTGGAGACCACAGCTTCTTGAGAGGATTAACATCGCTGTCAAATCAAGTCTTTGTTTGACGCAAGGAAGGTGCTAAGTGAATCTGGGCAAATAAAAATTTATTCTACGTTCTTCTCTGTCAAATTATCTATTTTTTGACATGCTGGGTGCTAGCTGTCGTTCAGATTTCCATGATATAGTGGATGGTTTGTGGCACATAAACTGTGAATAATATCAGCATGAGATGTTATTAGGTATTAGATGCCCTAAGGTTTTGATCTTGAAATTCGAGTGCAACTCAAGAAACGAGCAACATTTTTATTTGAAATCTTTCACAAACGTCCTACTTTTGATGGTGTTAGCTCGTCATGGAACACCCGGGGCCGGCCGGTGTAGCTGTGCAGTTCTGCTGAAGAACTTGATGCCCACAAGTCCTTAAAGGCGCGCATTCCGGTACCGTGCGACTGGTACGGTCGCAGGTTCGAATCCTGCCTCGGGCATGGATGTGTGTGATGTCCTTACTGCCTCGTGATGACTGGGTGTTGTGTGATGTCCTTAGGTTAGTTAGTAGTTCTAAGTTCTAGGGGACTGATGGCCATAGATGTTAAGTCCCATAGTACTCAGAGCCATTTGAACCATTTTTTTGTGATGTCCTTAGGTTAGTTAGGTTTAAGTAGTTCTAAGTTCTAGGGGACTTATGACCACAGCAGTTGAGTCCCATAGTGCTCAGAGCGATTTGAACCATTTTGAAACAGCAAACAACTTCGATGTTTAAATCAAATGAAAGTCATAAGGCTTGTTCTTCTGAAGAACTTGATGCCCACAAGTCCTTAAATAAGAACCTCCTAGCGTGAGTAATGCATGAAAGGAAACAGACTTTAGGACAAACGAATGGACAGCTCCCTGCTTTTTGCGTTTCCGATAGCGCCTACGATAAGAATCTGTTGTCATATTATGTTTCAGAGCCGTAAACTGTTTATTTTTTTACCTCATACTAAAACAAAAGCTATGATATGAGAAGAGGAAATGACTTATATGCTTCTCAGGAACTTAAGTTTTTCGTGTTAATTTTCTCACTTCATTCTAAAACAAGGACGTTAATATGAGAAGGGGAAATGAAATATACGCTTCCAAGACATAATATTTCCTTGTGTGCTACTACTGCATACATGAAAGCCCTGCAGTTAATTTTTGTATTTTGGATAAATTTTGATATCACCTCACATTCCTTTGTGAGAAGGTTCGTATTTTCTCGGGATTCAAATAGAGTAGACATTTCATCACTGGTTAATATTCTCATGACTAATGACATGATACCCGTTGCAATTGCTCCATGGCACCTGTGAGTAGAGTCTCATGTTGGTTACTATAAGAACACGCAGGCAGTGATATCCGTTCACTGCAGTCAGAGCCAAGGTGATTTCTTTCTGTTTATGGCGAAGCGTCTGCTGCAGTGTCCACGCTCAGCCAACATAAACAAATCGCGGCGGCATTGGGCACTGCTGATCGCTGCGCTTGTCGCAGGCCTCGACAACAAGAGCGCACTCTCTGCTAACGATACTATGGAGTTAATACATCTTACTTAACGTAATATGCAGGACGTGGGTTGGGTGAAAATTCAGTTTGTAACTTCCCATCGCATTAACATACTTTACAGTCATATTTGATGCCGGGTTGTCTGTCTAATGTTAATAGTATTGATTCAGATCGTGCATGAACGCGAAAACTCACTCACACACACACACACACTCACACACACACACACACACACACACACACACAAACACGCGCGCGCGCGCGCGCGCACACACACTCATTGATTCCAGTGAGGGTGACAACTACTGTGTGTTGAACAACACATGCACCAGTCAGTTCCTCAGTTGGCGTCGAGTGGATGAGTTTTTTCAATTACCTTGCATTGCAAGAATTGTAAGGAGGAGCCTGAAAGTAAATGGACTTGTATCATAAAGAGCTGCGACAAAGCAAAGCTTGACCGATTATCAGATAATTGTCCACATGGGTTTTGTGGACGAGTATACTTTTAGTAGCCGCGCGGGATTAGCCGAGCGGTCAGGGGCGATGCGGTCATGAGCTGCGTGGCTGATCCCGGCGGAGGTTAGAGTCCTCCCTCGGGCATGGGTGTGTGTGTTTGCCCTTAGGATGATTTAGGTTAAGTAGTGTGTAAGCTTAGGTACTGATGACCTTAGCAGTTAAGTCCCATACGATTTCACACACATTTGAACATTTGAACATTAGTTCTGCTCCTGTAAATAAACTGTTATCTCGTTAGTTCACATATTCATATTGAAATAACGTATTTGTAATAAGCACATCGGATTATTATTTTCCACAGTGTTTAAGAATTCAGGTCTTGTCATAGATAAGTGATCTATATTCAACAGTCCGATAAAGAATGTGGTTTACACAGTCTATCATATGATGACAGTCGTGGTCGGATATCCACATTAAGACTACCTGGCTGAATCCGATTAGAACGATCTGGTATCGAAATGAAATTACAGAAATCGGATAATTTGAACGTCTGTATTGCAACAATGCTTCGCACATAAATTCCTATGATGGAGTAACAGGTAGCAACTATCTAAGAAAAAGTGAGAAATATGTCTACTAGTAGCAACGTAACGTAATTATAAACCACATTTATGTGATGGAAATACTGAATCGAACAATACACATCTATTTCAGTGGTGGGAAGATACACCATATCGGATTTGCTGAGACATAATGACAATAATAATAATAATAATAATAATAATCGCGTGTGGCGGATAGTGGAAACCCTCCCCCATATGGGTGGTACCGAGGAAATCAAATACTAGGGGTGAACCAAATACTAACACAATCCTGAACGGCTACTCAATCCGTTGAACGCAAAATCCAGACACGTCTGAGTGAAAATCACCGCTACTCTGGTCACCGTCTGTTAGCTCAATGAGCTCGGCTGAAAATATTTGCTTTCAAAGGCTTCAACACCCTCTGGTCCTGTCCGGTCCTGGTATCACCCAAGCACAACCAATGAAACACAAGCAAACGTAAACTATGCAAGCAAAGTCAACTTTATCCCAGGTGGTACACTACCCGGCTGTCGACAGGCGGCAGTTGGGTTTTCGGATTCTGGGGAGTCCAGGATAGCACGACAGAGAATATCGAAGATCTCTGGTAAATTTCCCTACAAGCAAAAAACATGCATTTAAAAGTAAACATCGATACCTTGATCCAAACACGAAAACTAAATAATCTCACAAAAGAAATGGACCGACAAAAAATTCTCATCCTTGCACTTCAAGAACCACGACTAACTGACAATGAAACCGTGCATTAGGGAAACCATTGCATCTTCAAGAGCAGAATACAACAAAAGGTAGCGAAAGGCGTACCAATCTTCGGCATTGCATTTCTCGAACACCGATCTATCAACTCTGTCAAAGAAATCACACCGATCGACAATCAAAAGGTTCCAATGGCTCTGAGCACTATGGGACTTAACAGTGGAGGTCATCAGTCTCCTAGAACTTAGAACTACTTACACCTAACTAATCTAAGGACATCACACAAATTCATGCCCAAGGCTGGATTCGAACCTGCGACCGTAGCAGCCGCGCGGTTCCGGACTGAAGAGCCAAGAACCGCTCGGCCAGCGCGGCTGGCCCGTCAACAAGCGACTTATGACTATGGTCATTCAGAGCCCCAGTAAAACATATACACTCATCAATGCACGTGTCCCCACCAACATCGACGGCCGGAGTGTCCGAGAGTTTCTAGGCGCTACAGTCTGGAACCGCGCGACCGCTACGGTCGCAGGTTCGAATCCTGCCTCGGGCATGGATGTTTAAGTAGTTCTACGTTCTAGGGGACTGATGACCACAGCAGTTAAGTCCCATAGTGCTCAGAGCCATTTGAACCATTTGAACCATTTGAACCCACCAACATCGAAAATAAGAAAAACACCGACAATGTTGAAAAATTCTGGAACACACTCGAAAATACCATGAGCAAAATTCACCAAGATGACGTGAAAATACTAATGGGAGACTTCAACTCTCTATTTGGGACAGAAAAAACCTGTAGAAAAATCATTGGTACAAATTCAACACACCGAAACGCTTAGACCAACGGCACACATCTGACTGGCACTTGCCAATTCAACCACAAAAAGATGTCTTCCCACTTTAGGAAAAAACCAGTTCCCAGGTAACATGCTTAGTAACCAGGTGCAAGTTGCTTTTGTTCGCCTTTCGAGACTTGCTGAAAGCCAGATTTTTAATTCTTTTGTAGCACAGCTACAAGCACGCAGATAAAAACTTAATAAGGGACTCGTAAGAAAACGCTCGAGCAAAATTCGTCTTGCTACTTTCAGTAACTCTTAGTGTCAGAGCGAAAACCTTACGGTACTGCCAGATTCATAATGCCACTTTTGTTTTCTGCCGACATTTTTGTTGTTGTTGTGAATACATAATTTTATCTATGAAATGTCACATTTTGATAATACTTACGAATGGTACAGGAAATGAAATAAATACAGATCTTTTCTAAGTGTAAAGTCTGTAATATCCTACTAATTCGTGTTAAAATAGGCTCAATCGTCTCACAGAAAGTTAATGCTCTATTAAGATAGACTGCCGTCGTGATATTTCTGTAGTAAGCTGAATTTAGTTTGTATTAGTACAGTGAATATTTTAATTGCATTTTCCATTAGTTTACTAAACGCAACAGTAATTATCAAAGAGAAATTAATTAGCAGCTGAATTTTCTTTCACGATATCTAAAACGATATGACAATGCTAAAGTTGTTTCCAAATTCTACGCCTGTAGAAACCTACTGGTTCTAACGATGTCAATAAACCAGAGTAGTTTTAAAAGTATTTTCGTCTAGAAATGAATTGCCTTGACGGTTGATCGATCAAGAGTGGGAAAGGTAAAATTTTACAAACATATGAAGAGAGGGACAAGTGCCTGAGAGAGGACTTCCCTATCAATACAAGTGCCTGAGAGACGACTTTCCTATCAATCTCCTGGATAGTTTTGTTTCTCAAATCAACATAGTGCGTTATCATGCAGTAGCACAGGTGATGTAGTTTTGTTGCTCGATTTTCTTACACTGTGACCGAAAGGTGTCTCAGTTGTTGGCAACAAATCCCAGCTGTGTTGCACACACCCTGGGGGCAGAATTCGTAGCCCAAAACACACTTTTGGATTTATCAGATGTAAAATATTATGTTCACACTACTCTTTCCTCGAGTTTACGTCTTTTGGTGGGGCTCAGCCTTTCATTTCTTCTTAGGAAGTTAACGATAAAGGCATCATAACACGTCACCAGTAACAGTACTGCATAGGAATGCTCGATGAGTGACATGATGACGTTCAATAATAGTCACTCCGTTGATTTTTGTTGTTTCGAATTAGAGCACGCAGTACTCCTACACCACACTTCTGAACTTTGCCTGTTGAATGCAAATGTCGCATGATGGTAAAATGGTAATCTATCACATATATCAGCAGTCGAGACTTCCTTAATGTGGAAAATCATTCATGCCAGAACGATCTTTGTTAAAACACCAATATCTTTTTCTGGCGTATTTTTCCCAAAAGCACTCGCTCCAAACACAGTTCAAATCTTTCTAGCTGCCTCCTCTGCATTCACCCCCCTGTTATACCAAAAGTAAACGTTGTGTTTCAGATGTTACACCTACTTCCACTTGGGACTCAATTTTACAATGCTTAACTGTATTTCATGATTGTCAAGTATGCAAAATCCAGTGCTTAACTGCAAGTCGATAACTAGAACTTCAAATTCGAAAATGACAGTTGATACATACACTGAAAGCGTGGCGCTGCCTTCACATGGGCGGCCCCGTATATCAGGCGGCGGGTGGCGTCTGGCGGGTGGCCGGTAGCCGCTGCAGCGCGAGGAAACGCTCGAGAGTAAGCTGTTATGATCGTGTCGCATCCACGAGCTGTCCTGCGGAGTTGTTTCTGGATTACTTGTTATTGCTGGTGGGTAGAATGTTTAGCGAATTATCTTGGATGCTCAATCAGACTCATAACTTTAAACCGAAGTGTGGTAAAAAAAATTAAAAAAAATAATAAAAAAACAGTTGGACTGCGAACAGGCGACCATATGTTTAGAATGCACGAAGATTACCACTTTTTTTTTAACAGTAAGGAACTGAAATGTAGTAAGTGCACTCGTTGTGTCGAGTTGGGGACGCACATAAGTAAAAACATGCTAATGGTTGGAGAAAAAGGCATAAAGAAAGAGATCAAAGTGCGGGGCTAAGGAAACCATGAAACAAAACTGAAGGGTGGAATCCATACCCCCATTAACCAGTGCTACATCTTGCACCGCATGGGAAACAAAAACTGCGAAAACCTTTATCAGACCGGGGACAAAAAGAGGAAATGGGGCAAATACTGCTACAGAGTGTGAGGGTTCACGTCGAAACTCTCCATCTGCTGTATCATCCAGGTATGACTTCTCGTAATGACCAAGGTAGATCCCACGTTGAACCGTGTAGTGTTCTATCACCGTCTTGTAATTTTAGCTTCTCTTACCCGTGATGTTCCAGCTACGTGGAGGGTCGTGGAACGCACTCCACAAATAATTGGAAAAATATTGTCGACACTTTGGGTTACGAAGGATCTTGCAATGTCGTTCCTGCAAATAGTTCCAAAAGTCTAAAGTATCCTTAGTACCGTCTTGAAACAAATAATGCAGTGCATGTCCACGAAGCCACGTCATTGCATTAGTTTTAGTGCGTGGGTAATACGTCTTATCCGGGAATACGATAGTCTTGAGGTCGATATGATTCGGCGTTACTTCAAATGGTTCAAATGGCTCTGAGCACTAGGGGACTTAACATCTGTGGTCATCAGTCCCCTAGAACTTAGAACTACTTAAACCTAACTAACCTAAGGACATCACACACATCCATGCCCAAAGCAGGATTCGAACCTGCGACCGTAGCAGTCGCGCGGTTCCGGACTGAGCGCCTTAACCGCGAGACCACCGCGGCCGGCGATTCGGCGTTACTCAAAGGAAGTATGCTGACATTTGCGTCACTAAGTGCCACACTGCCGCCGACTCACCACAGCTAAGACGGTGTTCATCGTCGTCTTGAACACCACAGCTCGTGCACGTGAGTGAGTCTACCACGTGGATCGCACGTAGCCTTGATCTGGTCACCTGCTTACCGTCGACACTGATATACCACATCGCCGTGACGTCAGTGTCCAGTGTTTCGTGATGAATTGTCCTCCACACTACTCGCCAGTTGACGTTCGGGTGCTTCCTCTCCACGACTTTATCGGGTCGTCCACGTTGCAGGACCCGATAAATCGTCTTTGCCATCGCCAGTGGGTCGCTGGGAAGGCAAGTCGAAAGTAACTGAGTTCGAGGTAAAAGACACCGATGTAGAAGAGCGAGGCGGGGACGTGGTGTATCGGCACAGGTGGCAGCAGGGAGGGCGGTGCTAGTTCTTCTATTAACAAACTCGTCAGACTGTCCGGATGGCGGTGCCATAGTTTGACTAATGTGCTCACAAATAAGGGGACCGCTCTGTCACTAGACCATGGGCTCACACAATCCGAGAACATCTCGGAAGTAAACAACAATTTCTCCTAACACTTCCGCATCAAACAGTGTTGCCAAATTGTGCAGATGGCCGGACTTAACAGTTGTCAGGGGCGGTCAGTTTTATTGGACACGTTAAGTGAACGACTCGGACTTAGTCTCTGTGGCGGCCGGCCGGCGGTCAGTTTTTACGTCTAAGACTGTACATTTGAGATATTTCGTTTCCCATGAAATGGTGGCCGGCGATGCTGCGGCGTCTTCGAAGCGCGAGCATCGTTAGTGCAAGATATCTCAGCACAGCTGGGCGAACGTTTTCTTCCTGCTGCTAGTCTAGTGGACAATGGCAATACTGTAGAACAATTTTGACAACTATGTGACCATCGATTTATGTTTGTGAGTGGTTCATAATTATGTTAGTAAATTCACTCGATATTTTTATGTCCTTTAAATTACATTTGCTACATGATTCGCATTGAAGACGTAGGAAATGTATGTTATTTGGTCCAGGAAGCATGTTCCAACAGAAACCGATGTTCACATTGACATTTATGTTGCGAATTAGTCGTCTTATCCATCACATGGATAACAAGGATGCTCCGTATTGCTACAGTTGTTTCATAGCTAACAAGGGAACCTCCCCATCGCACCCTCCTCAGATTTAGTTATAAGTTGGCACAGTGTATAGGCCTTGAAAAACTGAACACAGATCATGAAACTTCCTGGCAGATTAAAACTGTGTGCCCGACCGAGACTCGATCGGTCGGGCACACAGTTTTAATCTGCCAGGAAGTTTCATATCAGCGCACACTCCGCTGCACAGTGAAAATATCATTCTGAACACAGATCATTCGAGAAAACAGGAAGAAGTTGTGTGTACCTATGAAAAAAATAATCAAACCAAACAAACTGAGTAGTCCATGCGTATGATAAGCAACATCAAGGATGGCTTGAGCTCGGGAGCGCAGTGGTCGCGTGGTTAGCGTGAGGAGCTGCAGAACGAGAGGTCGTTGGTTCAAGTCTTCCCTCGGGTGAGTTGTTTGATTTTTTTATTTTCAGACAATCATCACCACACGTACTGTTTATCAACAAATGTAGGAAATAATCATACAAGTGTTCGACAATCGTTCGATCCCTTAAGGAACTTGCCGATGCCTTACAGTTCGGAAAATATTCATTGACATTGTTATTGAAGTCACGAGCTATTTTTGATGGATTCATATTGCCCACGCAATACATCTCACGTATTTAATACACTCTCGTCCAAAGTAGCGAACAGTCAACTGCCAGCCAGGGAGCCTCGTTAGCAGGAATACTCTCTCTTCCGTGCGCTGTACTCGACTGACGTCATGTCTTTCGATGTTTATTTAGGTGTAGCGTCATCATACTACGGCGCAGTTACCTCACATCGGACGGACGGACGGACAGATAATAATTGTCTGAAAATAAAAAATTAAACCTTTCACTCCAGGGAAGATTTGAATGAAGGACCTCTCGTTCCGCAGCTGTTCACGCTAACCACGGGATCACGGCACTCCTGAGCTCACCCTATCCTTGATGTTGCCTATCTTGCGCATGGACTACTCAGTTTGTATATTTTGCTTATTTTTTTCATAGTTCCACACAACTTCTTCCTGTTTTCTCGATTGATCTGTGTTCAGTTTTTCAAGGCCTATCCACTGTGCCTACTTATAACTAAATCTGAGGGCGGTGCGATGGGGATGTTCCCCTGTTAGTGGTATTGTGTGTTGGTGGCGTTGCCAGTTTACATACTGTGCATGTAACACACAATAAATGCGTTGGATGCCTCCTGTGATCAGTTTACTTGAAAAACGTTTGTTGTCATCATAATTTATGTAACTGGCTCTCCGACTTCCAATTTGACAATTTGTGGAAAAATTGTTTACCTTGTTAGTCCTAGTTTCAAACATTGCCTGATAGAAAATGTAGGCATGAAGGAGTCTGTAAAAGCAATTATTCGCTATTATAGCAAACTTTTGAATCCACATGACACTTGAATTCTCTATATTAATTCTGAGAGTTTTGTTATTTCTCTTGTTATTTACTGTCTCAATGTCATACGTGAAAATAAAATTAAAGGCAGTTGGATTAGGTTCCTGATCTATAAACTGTGATTTAATATTCTGCGCTGCTAAATAAATTTTGAAGGTTGTATTCTTTACGTAAAACAGAGTATCGGTGTCAGTCCTAGGATTGACGATAAACTTCAGAAATACAATTACGGAAAAGTGACATGTCGATTATGGCTCCTCACCATCAACAATAGTTGTTACCCATAGTTTCATATTTGCTATTTTACCGTCGTTACCCTTTAGAGACCAACGTGATCTTTCCACAATGCCATTTTTGACTTGCTTCTTAATATGTCCTATAACTACAGATTTGTTGAAAATGTTAACTGTTAAATACGCTTTCCACAAATTAAAAACTTCCAGTTATTCTTCATATCTTGAAACTTACTACCGTTGACTTTCACTGGAGAAAAGATACATAATAATAAAATGAAATCAAAGATTAGAATGTCAAAGCTTAGTGTGAATGGTTAAAATGAAATGAACTAAAAATCATCTCCTTGTCTAAAAGACGTTATTCTTCCAGAGAACTTCGGCACCTCAAAATTTTTTACACCTCTGATGTTTAGCCACATGTGGAAAAATAGCGGGTCCCATGATGCAGCACTGTTTAACCGTCACAAAATGAACCCTCAAAAATCAATCCACATTCCATTTACTGCGTTTCCTTGAAATTATATAAAATATACGTCTGTAAGTAAAAAAAATATGAAGAAGAAAGAAACAAAGCTTGAAACAGCTGATTGGTGAAGCCTCCCTTGGCTTCCACAACAGCTCGAAGTCTGTTGGGCATTGAGCCCACAACTCGAGCCACATAACTAAGAGATTCAAGTAACTCATTCCAAGCGTCATGAATCACATCAGAAAGCTGTCGGCGAGTCGACGGTGACTGCCCTTGTCTCGTATTACTCTGACCATTTCTGCCCAGATATTCTCAATGGGATTCGTGTCAGCTCCTTTAGGTGGCCATTCCATTACAGTAATATTACTATGGTCGTCGACCCGCCTCTTAACCACACGTGCCATATGAATAGGCGAGCGATCTTGTTGGAACATGATCTGATCATCGCCAAATCTTGCTGCCACAGCAGGCAACATCACATTCTCCAGAATTGATATGTAATTGCGCGCATCGAATCTTCCTTCCATTTCCCACATGAGCCCACACCCTTCGGCCAATATCCACGCCCATACCGTTACCGACTACAAATGGCTCTGAGCACTGTGGGACTTAACATCTGTGGTCATCAGTACCCTAGAACATAGAACTACTTAAACCTAACTAACCTAAGGACATCACATACATCCCTGCCCGAGGCAGGATTCGAACCTGCGACCGTAGCGGTCACGTGGTTCCAGAGTGAAGCGCCTCGAACCGCACGGCCACACCGGCCGGCACCGACAACCTGCCACTCCTTCGGCAACTGTAAATATATGTTCGATTATACCTAGCACATTTAGGCTGGTAAACAAGTACTTTTCCGGTTGATCCCGTAGAGAAAACTTTTTGGTGCGTGACAATCACTCGCCTCCAAAACTGGAGAGGTTTGTCGCCATTTTCAGTAGCAAAAGCACGGCAAGCTTCTCTTTGGGAAACAGTCAATGTCTCTTTCACAGCAGCGCTTCTTGCTCTCAGTCCACCTTCCCTTACACGACGAGTGACGGTCTTACTGCTAACATTGAGACCCAAAGTTTGCTGAATTTGTCGTGCGTTGACAAATGGGTGGTTCTCACTGAAACGGCGTATCTGCTGATCCTGAGCTGCTGTTGTTTTGCGGCGACGGCCATGAGGCCTCCCATTCAGGTTACCACTCTCTTCCTTTCGTCTGATCCACCTGGCTACCGTCGACTTGTGAAGACCCATAGTTCTTGCTACGTCGGCATTTGAAGATCCCTCTGCAAGGAGTTCTATTATAGCGCCCTTGTCTACCTCAGCCAGATGGGCCATTTAGCGTTGACTGAATGATTCGTCGCGGTTAATATTAGCTGAGGAAACAGCGCTGGCAGGAAACAGACTGCCTCCTCCACGATGGCAGCCGCAACGCAGTGGCCAAGTATGTGTAACACGGAAATCGAGGGCATAAAAGAGAGATCGCAAGCCCATACCCGTGTCATTACATAGTGGAGCAACTTAGAATCTCTAATTTTTCTCAGAAGGGACTGGTCCACTCTTGTCATGTCTTATCCTGATAAATATTACATGAAATGAAATGTTTACGTTTTGCATATGCGACAGGCCTAACGCAAGAAACTTTTCTGAAATATCTGAGGCAACCTGAAGAACACTTCATGAATTTTATCTGTAGAAGGTTGCCTTATAAGAAGGAAAACGTGTTTATCCCCGCTCGCCGTGTTTCCGGGTGGCGCAGTTTACTCGGAGGCATACATAATTCTCGCCAGGCGTAAGAAGCGACTCGACGAATGGCTGATTGTCCCGAAATTTTGCTCAGTGAAGGAGAGGACAAAATAAGCGAACATGTGTTTCGGCTTATCTGCAGACACTCGACCGTTTCCGAGAAAACGACGGTCAAAGTTATCAACGCGCTGTTGCTCTAGTGTAGATACCTTCTGCAGCCGAGAACGCAATTGAAGCGGTGGCTCGGTGGCTACCGTCGTTCCTTCTTAACATTGATTCCCGTGTTCGAGACCATATTGGGTTTTTTAATTATTTTATTTTCCTGCCTGTCTATCAGAATTATCTACGAAAGTTTATTTCTAATTTATGTTGAAATGATGTTGTCATTATTCGCCAATTACCTTTATGTGTAATTAATGAATTAAAAAGTAATAAACGAATGAGACAAGCTGATCTAAAATCATCTGGGCTGCCTCATGTATCGTTATAACCAAATATTTTATAAATGTTAATCTACATTTAGATCCGATAATGGCACCTTTAGTGTGTTGAAACCGGTTATCCAGTAAACAATATTTAAGCGATCATGGCTTCTGAATTATTTCTACAACAGAGTGATCGCCCCACTACGCACTGTGTGTTCCCTTTTTAACTTATTTCTTTACACAGTAAATTAACTGACGAATAACGACAACAGTGTTTCATCATAAATTGGAATAAACATTCGTAGATAATTCAGAGAGTGAGGGGGGGAAAAAAGGAAAACCCGGGTTTCGAACTCGCAGCGCAAAGTTCCGACGTCGCTATGGTAGCCGCAGAGCCACCGCTTCAGTTGAATCCTTACCCGCTAAGAGGTATCTACACTATAGCAACAACGCATTGAACACTTTGACCGTCGTTTTCTCAGAAGCGGTAGAGTGTAAGCTTATTTTGTCCCCTCTTTCAATGAGTGTAGTTTCAGCAAGATCGGGGTGTGACACTTGGCGTGTCCCCTCGTAAATTGCGTGCGTTGGGATTCAGTAGACAGAATGCGTCCACTTCCCTCGACTACTCATTGACATGTTTGGAAACTTTCTTTGTTGTAGTGGCACTTTGCATTATGAGGGCTGGTTTTCCTGATAAGGATCTTCTTATGGACTTTGCTCCTAATTTACGTTACTGTGTAGTAGACCTACTGCAACTACTTAAACCGGAAATGTTTGTTTGTTTGGATACTCCGCTTCTTAGTTGCTACATTTCGCTAAAATATTTTCCTTTGTTTCAAAACGGCAAGTTAAGATGACCACTGCAACATGGTAAGATCAGTAACAATTTAATACTTTGAAACAGTTATGTGTGGCATACGAGGAGTGTACTGTGTTGACTGAGGAATACATTAAACACGAAAGCTGCGTCCAATAACAATAATTAACTTTCGGTTACATGACAAAACACAAGTCGAAGCACTGTCAGTTCATCTCAGTACCCAGTAAAACTTAAACTGGAAAGATCGAAAACATACTTTTGTGGGGAAGGCAAACGAATGACTGCGTTTTATTGGCCGCACACTAAGAATATGCAACAGGCCAACTGAAAACACTGCCTACACTACGTTTGTCCGTCCACTGCTAATATCCTTGACAGACGTGATTGACTGTGCACGCAAAAACGTCCAAGGAACGGTAGCACGCTTTGTAATGTCACGAAATAGGGGAGAGAGGATCCCAGATTTGATAATCGAGTTGGGGTAACATTCATGAAAACATATGCGTTTTTTGTTGCCACGAGATCTTTTCACGAAATTTCAATCACCACCATCTGTTCTGAATGCCAAAACATTATTTCCTAGGGAACTTACACACGAAGAAACCATAGTAATAATGTAATTCAAGGCTCGCAAGAAAAGATTTAAGTGGTCCCTTTTCCCGCACGCTGTTAATGAGTAGGACGGTAGAGAAATAATCCGAACCTTCTGCCAGGCACGTAAGTCCGGATTGCAAAGAAATCCTGTTGATGTAGTCATGTAGATGTAACAACGAAATTATGTTGTAATTACGACATGTCACTTTCACTTGATCTGAACATCGAAGTTGTTTACTGTTTATTTACTTTTTGTTCGGTCTCGCGGTTCTAGGCGCGCAGTCCGGAACCGTGGGACTGCTACGCTCGCAGGTTCGAATCCTGCCTCGGGCATGGATGTGTGTGATGTCCTTAGGTTAGTTAGGTTTAAGTAGTTCTAAGTTCTAGGGGACTGATAACCACAGCAGTTGAGTCCCATAGTGCTCAGAGCCATTTGAGCCATTTTTGACTTTTTGTTCATTAATTTCAGCCATATACGAACACCTAGGCGCGTTAAATTGATATTGAAATAAAGTGTCATGCATGGACCAATAGCAATAAGTTCCCACCTACTTGTTATAGTACTGCAGTATCTGCCAGCGTCTTCAGAAGTGGATATCGCATACGACGTTCCTAGGGTGTTTATAAATGGATATTGCAGACGACTTCGAACAAAGTTCGAATGTAGCTTCGTAAAAGTTCCGTGATCAAACGATCTGAGTTGCTGGCGAATACAGTTTATCCTCACTAGACAGTATATATTATCATTATACATGAGGTGAGTAGGGTTTCGCCGGGTGCGGTTGCCGAGCGGTTCCAGGCGCTTCAGTCACGATCCGCACGGCTGCTTCAGTCGCAGGCTGGAATCCTACCTCGGGCATAGATGTCTGTGATGCCCTTAGGCTAGCTAGGTTTAAGTAGTTCTAGGTCTAGGGACTGAAGACCTAAGCAGTTAGGTCGCATAGTTCTTGAAGCCATTTTTTGACCTTTCGCGTAAATTTTCTTTACATAAACCGTCGTAGCTTTAGATTGCGTTGACATAGAAGCTCACTTTTTTACACCACCAAGGGACCGGTTACAGCAAGAAGTGCGATACATTTCCGATTATTATGTCCATCCTTTCTGGAGGTAAACTGGTTTTAAGGGTTGGGTAGACCGATAGACGGTCAAGAAAGTGAGACTAGTAGGGTTTCGTTTTTACCGGTTTAAGTGACGAAATCCTAACAACGAAAACAGCTACGACAGCTACTGAAGATGAGGGCCGCATAAAAAACACCCGCTACTCTTTATTCGAAATATTCTAGTTGCAGTCGATACATCAGCATATTAATCGTAGCTACGCTTTCGATCCAAATCACGTTTACAGGAATGCAAATGGAATCCATTTGCCTATACACGTGGTAATTCACATCCCAGTATTAATGCCACCGCGTTTTAGAAGTACGAACATTCCCATTGCTAGCTAGCTTAAGAAACACTTCGGCTAATGAACGTTTTCTGGCTGTGGCGAGTCTAGTGGAGAATTCGAAACAGTGTAGAATACGTTTGGCAGCTATGTAGCCGTTTATTTCCTGGGGTGGTGCAGAATTATCCTACAAAATTTACTGTCTAATAACAGTAATTTGTTATTTCGATAGTCATCCCGAATGATTGTCACATAAGTGGTGACATAAAGGAAGAAAATTCATGTTTTTGAGTCCAGAAAGCTCTATGCAACAGAAACTGCAGATTTTCATTGCGAAATTGCCGGCTTGTTCATGTCTGGGGTAATAATAGAGGGCTGTTTGCGTAGGTTATCTGCTAGCATAGTGAAAGGAAGGTCTGATTTGTTTTCGGTTATAATCTCTATGGAGGCAGGTAGAATATCAGTAAAGCAATTTTAAGAAATTCTCGCGCCCCCAATACGTTTTATCGCTACCTTTATTCTGTACTGGCGCTCTGTGTATGTCAATATGACACTCTTGTAGAATTTCATACATGATACTGCCTCCTTTTTCCTCTTCTGTCAATAATGGAATTGACTTAAGTGTGGCACTGAATGATGTTTAAGTGAATTTCGTTATGAATCTTCACGAATTGCTAAATCTGCACACTTTCATGGTAGGTCAGCAATGGTAATCCAGTATGACTGGTCTGAACGTTGACACAGACCGTTTCGCGGCCGAATGCGGATAATATTTTGCTAATTCGTAATGGTCTGGGGTTCTTTGTCTTACTGAAACAGTTATGTTATCTGGATAAGCTGATATTCATTTTTATTCGTCCGTTTCATACAAATTAGCGTTTCTTCTTTCAGTTCTGTCTTATATTTACGTGTTGTATTTAACACACTAATCAGCATTAATATAGTCTTACAAATTATGGAAAACAGTCTAAAAAAGTTCAGATAGTTTGTCAATTTCACGCCTGTGCATAGTATGTTGGTAGCTCTTCGTCACCTTGCCTGTTATGCTGTGTAGCAGACTTTAAAGCCGTGCGGATCAGCATAACGAAAAGGCGAGGGGTCTCGCTCGTTTTGTCCACGACTGTACGAGAGCAGTTTGCACGGCTTTATCCAGTGCCACTCCGGTAAGCCAAATAATGCATAGAACAGATTTTTTAAATTAAATTTCACAGGGACCATCTTGAGTTTCAGGGTAATCAGTTTTTCATCGAAGTTCATAGATTTTGTGACAACAAGAAGTTTCAGACAGCGTATGATTTTCTTGTAATTCCTGCAGTTAGAGTTCTTTATGCATACTCGCAGTAGAATTTTGTCACCAACAGTTAGCGTTACACAAAGTATCTGCTGTAAGGTCTCGTATACGCACCATTCAAAACAGGAAACACAAATAAAACTTTCTCGGGCTTCCAGCCGCGTCAGGTGGTTTAAATCCCACGACCTTTCGACTGAGCTCTCCTCAGTCATTGTCAAGTGGTAAGACTGACTGCTGTGTCACCGTGGCCGCGTCGTTATATAGCCGCACTGCTAGCTGTGACGTCACTAGTGCTCTCTTCCTCGCCATGTATGGTAATGTTTTTATCCCGCGTCCGTCGCACCCGTTTGATCTGCGATGGCCGGGTCCCAGGCTATGCTGAGCTGCAAACCGCCGTTCTTGTTAATGGTGCTTCCTGAGGTTTTTATTTCAATAGCCTCTTTTATGACGTGATCTCAAAATCCCTTCCTCCTCTTAACCACATATGTTTCGTCGAATAGAATTCGGTGTCCATTTTCTGGATAGCGTAGGCATAAGCACCTCTCGTGTTCCGTCCGGCGTTGCTACACAGTACTTACTGTTTGGCCGACGCAGCCACACTGACATGGTATCTTGTACACTCCAAGCGTTCTAAGCCCTAGATCGTCCTTCACAGGTCTCATGAGCTGTCGAATTTTTTCTAGGGGCCTGAACAGCGATGAAATGTTATATCTCTTCAGGAGCCGGCTAATTTTTCCGGAGAAAATTTTATTAATTGATATCGCCGCGAAACCATGCATTCATACAGGAAACATAAAGTTTAGCATTTAACAGACAATTTAACATTCAAAACACAATCAACATTACAGATCCATTTTCACTAAAATAAATTCTATGCAGTTAATTTTCACAGTCCATGGATGTTATGTCTATTCTTAGTATTCAGCGGGCGTTATTTAGGCTACCATCGTGCACTGACGACCTGCTGGGGGCATACGGCCGACCCATTTCCCCTCTGTCGCGGGTGCACCCATACATGTTTCACGCCCGAGGGTCCGGATCGACGGCAGAAGATGCGGTTGCCGGCGACTCCTGGTGGAGCGTGTTGGCTGCGCCATCTGGATGTCGACACTCCGTCCAATGTAGCCGACAGCTCGTGGCTTTCTCTGTCTTCTGTCCATCGAAGAAGAAAATATAGCCCCTGAAAGTAAAGCTTCTGAAGAAGATTATTATGAGTGAACGTGTGACGCTGCAGCGCAGTTTCACCAAGCAGCTGACAAGAACAGTAAATAGAGGACATATGGATACCAAGGAATAAAGTCTTTGCGAAATTTCCTGCTGGGTACTCAGTTGGACAGTAACTATGCCTCGCAGGCAGGCACCTGAACAATTTATGCAGATGTCAGCATTTGAGAGAGGAAGCGTAGCTGGGCTGAAGTTGGTTAGAGTAACGTTTCTATTTGACGACGTTGTCAGGAATGGGTAAACCATGGCCGAACACAGCTTCAACAAGAAGGAAGCGGTACGCCTAGAGAGACGACAGAACGGTTGGATCGAACAATCGTCAGAGAGGCACTCAGAGCCCCGGACATATCATTATCATCGATATGACATGTAACTGGTGCTTCAGTGATCACAAGGACCATTAATAGACAGCTCACAGAAAGGGAGCTGAGTTCAAAGCGCCGACTCCCATTGACATCTACATCTACATGATTATTTTGCAATTCACAATTAAGTGCCTCGCAGATGATCCACCTTTAAGCTACTTCTCTACCGTTCCAATCTCGAACAGCGCGCGGGAAAAACGAACACTTAAATCTTTCCGTTCGAGCTCTGGTTTCTCTTATTTTATTGTGGTTATCATTTCTCCCTATGCAGGTGGGCGACATCAACCACTTTGTGTGTCATACCAACACCAACAAGCCCATTTGCTGTGGTTCGGGCACATTTGACCAGAAATCTCATTGACGTCAGTAGAACTGTCTTCAGTGATTAGTCCTGCTTCTAATTAAGCCCCGACGAGCAGCGAAGAAGTGTCTGGAGGCGCCCCGGACGGTGGTGGGATACCAACATGACGGTCGCCCGCCATATTGGCCGCCAAACAGAAGTGATATCTGGGGTGACAGTTCATTTCATAGCAGGACCCCTTTGCTTGTCATCCGCTGCGCCATTACAGCACAGTGGTACGACGATGATGGTGAGCGCCCCATCTTGTTGCTCTTCATGGCAAGCCATCCTGCGTTTACATGACATCGAGATAAAGCCCGGCCGCGTACGAGAGTTTCTACAGCTTGTTTCATGCTTCACAAACCCTAACTTGGCCAGAAAGGTCGCAAGGTTTCACCGCTACTGAGAACGTTTGGAGCGTAATGAGCAGGGTCCTCCAATCAACTTGGGACTCTGACGATCTAACGTGCCAATTTGACAGAATGTGGCACGATATCCCTCAGGAGGTCATCCAACAACTATGCCAATCAATGCCAAGCCGAATAACGGTTTGCATAAGGGCCAGAGGTGGACCAATTCGTTACTGATTTGCTCAATTTGTGAACCTCTTTCTCTTGAATAAATCACTCAGCTTTTCTGACATTTTAACCATTTGTTTGTCTGTACACTTACATAATTTCTACCGATTTCCGTCCTATTTGGGTATTTGCTTCGTGGTGCTACGATTTTTTCTCTTAGAATTATCGTGCGCTGTGGATGGGTAACCCATTGTACCGTAATATTCGTAGAGATAAACTGATAAGCAAATTGACCCATGTCGTTAGAGTTCTCAGTCAGAGGTGTGACTTGGCAGTCAGAAGAGCTGATTACATAGCTCTGGTCAACTCTGTCATTTCGTGTGGTATTATTTCTAAGGATCAAATCTCAAAAAAAAAAAATTCTCATTCAACCCCTAAGCGAATTTTCGAAGAAATGGGATTTTGCCTGATCCACGCTTAATAACTGGTCTGCAAAATTGAAGAACGACTGTAATTTTAACATGATGTGTCATGCTGTGTAACACAGCGCCATGAAACTTGGATCATACATAGAAAGCAATGGTGCAGTATAGTACAGAAAGTAACTGAAAGAACGCAACGAGACGGAGGGATCTGACACTTTTACTCATAGACATTAATTACAGTCAAGTCATCACGATTCAAGATGGTTCCCTGGGCATTGCGAAAGGCGGGAAATATTGCATTAATAGGATGTGTGATCACCACTGACGGCAGCAGATGCTCCCCAACATGCTGTGCTCCCATGCTGGCCACAAGGTTGATAAGGAGTCCTTGTGATATGGCGTTCCATTCCTCCCCCAGCTCTGTTGACAACTGTTGGATGGTCGTTGGTGCATGTGGACGTACTCCACTACCACTCCCCAACAAATCCCACACGTGCTCGAGGGTTTTTAAGTCCATTCGCCGAATATCGCTTTGTTCAAAGAGTTCTGCCACCTGCACTGTTAAATTTGGTCGCGCTTTGTCATCCATAAAAGCCGGTCGGAGTGGCCGAGCGGTTGTAGGCACTACAGTCTGGAACCGCGCGACCGCTACGGTCGTAGGTTCGAATCCTGCCCTGACATGGATGTGTGTGATGTCCTTAGGTTAGTCAGGTTTAAGTAGTTCTACGTTCTAGGGGACTGATGACCAGAGCAGTTAAGTCCCATAGTGCTCAGAGCCATTTTTTTCATCCATAAAAATTAAGTGTCGCATGCACCCCTGAAAAGGCGCATATACGGAAGAAGTACATTGTTGCAGTAAGGTTGACTGGTGAGTGTACAGTGTTGAAAGATTTGGAGATCAGTACGCCCATGCTATATTATGACACCCATATGACACACAGAGCCATTTTTTTTCATCCATAAAAATTAAGTGCCGCATTCACCTGAAAAGGCGCATATACGGAAGAAGTACAGTGTTGCAGTAAGGTTGACTGGTGAGTGTACAGTGTTGAAAGATTTGGGGATCAGTACGCCCATGCTATATTATGACACCCTTCACCATAACACCTAGGCGAACGAAACGATCGTGGTCGACAATGTTGGATGTACCCTGATATGGCGAGAGGTGGGGACACGTAATTCACCCAGAAATATGCCGAACATCAACATTTTGGTGGCCCAGTTGTTATGGTGTGGGCAAGCACAATGCTGCATGATCATACTGAGCTCCAAATCTTTGAACATGGTACCCTCACCGTTGAACGTTATTGTGACACTGTTCTGCTTCCCCATTTGCATCTTTTCGCAGGTACGTTCGGCTCTGACTTCATTTTTATGGACGACAAGGCGCGACCGCACCGAGCAGTGGAGTTGGAGGAACTCTTGGAGCGAGAGGATATTGCACGAATGGGCTGGCCTGCTGTTCCTCCAGTTTAAATTCCATCGAGCTTGTGTGGGCTGCGTTGTGTAGACGTAGCAGAGCATGTCAACATGCCCCAACAACCATCCAACAGTTGGCAACCGCGCTGACATTGAGGACCACATGAACTTGGTCAGCAGGGGATCAAGCTGCTGATCACACATTACCCTCTGTGATGGTCAAACACCATATTAAGAAGGGCGTCCTGCCTTTTGTAATGTCCAGGGGACTATTATGAATCGCGGTGATTTCAATGTAATTATTACCTTTGAATAAAAGTGTCATTTCTGTTCGCCTCATCACGAATCTCTTTCAGTTACTTTTTGTACTATACTGTAGCATTTGTTTCTGTGCATGGTCCAAGTTTCCGCGAGCTATGTTACTTGCCAGTGACACATCACACGAAAGGTACTTTCGTTCTTACATTTTGAACACTAAGGTCATTTGTGAATAAGAATCTCCATCTGTTCGAGACTAATGATAATATGTAAGATCAATACAAAGGCAGTAGTGGTAGCCTTATTCTAACAATCCAAAGACTCAGTAGATACAAGAAGCAGTCATAAAGTTTTAATTATCTCATCGAAAAACTAAAGTTACATAATTGATTTATTGTCTGTTTGCAGGTCCATACTTGCAGTTCTGAAACTCCTTGAAATGATTCCAGTATATGACAAACTGCCTATTGGCTTCTGTCTCGGGTTCTTCGGCCGACGTTCATCTAATGATTTTTCTGACGTTTCGCCAGCACGAGTGGCTGGCATTGTCAAAGCTTCACCCTCCATTGCCGGTGGTGAACTGGAGCCGAGCTCGCGGGCGCAGGCTATATGTACCTGGCGCGCCAACGTCCGAGGGCTTCTCCGCGGTCATTTCCGGTGCGGTTCTCCTCTTGCTACCTGCGACGGTCGTTCGCTGCAGTACGGGAAGCCAGGATCCGTTGACCTTAAGGCTTTCCTCTTTCTTGTTCAAACTGTTCGCGTGTTTTTGTATTTCTACAGCTTCTCTGAACAAGCGCGTGTGATAGTGCTTCTCTACAGCCAGAACTTCCGTGTCGGCGAATTTAATTACATGGTCGGTCTCATTCAGTGCGTGCTCTGCCACGGCCGATTTCTCCACCTGCCCCAACCTGCAATGTCGCTTATGCTCTTTGATCCTGGTGTTAATGGATCGTCCAGTCATTCCGACATAAACTTTTCCGCATGTGCATGGTATGCGGTATATTCCCGACATTGCAAGTGGGTCTCTTTTCTCCTTCGCCGATCTAAGACACTCTTTGATCTTCCTTGTCGGTTTGAAAATCGTCTTTACGCCATGTTTGCGCAATATACGGCCGATTCTGTCCGTCACTCTGGGAATGTATGGCAGAAAGGCCGTACCCGACAATTCTTTTTCCGGTTCCCTACTTCGCCGAGGGTTGGGCTCTGTTACACTTCTAATATAATTTGTGGAGTAACCATTGCTCCTCAGGACAGTTTCCAGGTGTTGCATTTCTCGTTTGAGGTGTTGCGGCTCACATATTCGTCCTGCTCTCGTTACGAGCGTACTAATCATGCCTCTTTTCTGGCTCGGGTGGTGGTTTGACAGTTTGTGCAGGTATCGGTCCGTGTGAGTCGGTTTTCGATACACGCTGTGTCCCAGATCTTCGCCGTCCCTTGTGACCAGAACATCTAGAAATGGCAGTTTCTTGTCCTTTTCTACTTCCATGGTAAATGTTATGTTGGCATGGAGGCTGTTCAAGTGTCTTAGGAAGTCACTGAGCTGTTCTTCACCATGGCTCCACACCACGAAAGTATCATCGACGTACCTGTACCACACCTTAGGTTTGCAAGTCGCCGAGTCCAGTGCCTGTGCTTCGAATTGTTCCATGAAGAAGTTGGCCACCACTGGACTGAGAGGACTACCCATGGCGACGCCTTCCAGCTGTTCGTAGAAATCGCCATTCCACGTGAAATAGCTCGTGGTGAGACATGCATGGAAGAGCTTTCTGATGTCTAGCGGAAAAATGGAACCGATGTGCTCCAGAGCGTCACTGAGTGGCACTTTCGTAAATAACGAAACAACATCAAAGCTGACCAGGATGTCGTTTGGTGCAAGTTTCAGTTTCTTCAGCTTCTCAATGAAATGTCCTGAGTCCTTAATGTATGTGTCGGTCTTCCCCACGTGTGGCTGGAGCAGAGAGGCCAAGTGTTTTGCCAGTTTATATGTCGGTGATCCAGGAGCGCTAACGATCGGTCTCAGTGGAACGTTGTTCTTATGGATCTTGGGTAATCCATACAGCCGAGGTGGTAGGGCTTCTGTGTTGCGCAGGTTTCTCTGTATGTCCGCCGGCAGAGAAGACGCCTTGATTAATCGATTCGTATTCCGTGTGATACGTTGCGTCGGATCTGCGCTTAGTTTTCGGTACGTCGTCGGATCTAATAGGTCTCGGATCTTTTGCTCATAATCTTCGGTCTTCATTACGACGGTCGCATTCCCCTTATCGGCAGGCAGTACCAATATACTCTTGTCGGCGTTGAGATTCTTAATGGCTTGTACCTCTTCTCTCTTCAGGTTGCAAGCTGGTGGTTTTGCTCGGCGCAGTATCCTGGCTGTTTCCGTGCGTATTTCCTCTGCCCTTTCACAAGGAAGGGTACGAATGGCTGCTTCGGTGTTGGCAATGATGTCCTCCATAGGTATAGTTCTCGGGATGATAGCGAAATTCCCTCCTTTTTGAAGAACAGACACTTCCTCTTCGGTCAATTGTCGTTCAGTGAGGTTGACCACTGTGTGTGACATGTCGGGAGTCGCCTTGTCGGTGTGCTTCCGGCATCTTTCAAACTTCTTCTTCTGTCGATCGGTGCAGCGCTCGAGTTCGTTCTGCATGCTCCTGTGAGTGATGCTGTCAATCTTGTCCCAGTCGTCTCGATGCATTCTGCTACTTAGTTGATAGAAAAGGTCCAGAAGTTCCTGATCCGTTCTTGCCAAGTCTCTCCGTGTTGTATGTATTCGCTCACGAAGAAAAGCTCGTTCCATTCTGTCGTAGATACGATGTGCTTGGGCGGTGGTGAATAGGCGCTTACATCTCAAGAACTTCGGTGTAGCACATTCATCTCGGCAACGTGACAGAAAGGCGAGAGAGGACATCAGTCGCGCTTTCTTCTTCCGTCGTTGGTCAAGGCGTCGGTACAATCTGCAAATCTCCTCCCCGTAGAGGCGTAATACAAAATTGTTGAGGCTTTCGTGGCCACTTGTTGACAATCTGCCTATTGGCTTCTGTCTCGGGTTCTTCGGCCGACGTTCATCTAATGATTTTTCTGACGTTTCGCCAGCACGAGTGGCTGGCATTGTCAAAGCTTCACCCTCCATTGCCGGTGGTGAACTGGAGCCGAGCTCGCGGGCGCAGGCTATATGTACCTGGCGCGCCAACGTCCGAGGGCTTCTCCGCGGTCATTTCCGGTGCGGTTCTCCTCTTGCTACCTGCGACGGTCGTTCGCTGCAGTACGGGAAGCCAGGATCCGTTGACCTTAAGGCTTTCCTCTTTCTTGTTCAAACTGTTCGCGTGTTTTTGTATTTCTACAGCTTCTCTGAACAAGCGCGTGTGATAGTGCTTCTCTACAGCCAGAACTTCCGTGTCGGCGAATTTAATTACATGGTCGGTCTCATTCAGTGCGTGCTCTGCCACGGCCGATTTCTCCACCTGCCCCAACCACCGAAGTTCTTGAGATGTAAGCGCCTATTCACCACCGCCCAAGCACATCGTATCTACGACAGAATGGAACGAGCTTTTCTTCGTGAGCGAATACATACAACACGGAGAGACTTGGCAAGAACGGATCAGGAACTTCTGGACCTTTTCTATCAACTAAGTAGCAGAATGCATCGAGACGACTGGGACAAGATTGACAGCATCACTCACAGGAGCATGCAGAACGAACTCGAGCGCTGCACCGATCGACAGAAGAAGAAGTTTGAAAGATGCCGGAAGCACACCGACAAGGCGACTCCCGACATGTCACACACAGTGGTCAACCTCACTGAACGACAATTGACCGAAGAGGAAGTGTCTGTTCTTCAAAAAGGAGGGAATTTCGCTATCATCCCGAGAACTATACCTATGGAGGACATCATTGCCAACACCGAAGCAGCCATTCGTACCCTTCCTTGTGAAAGGGCAGAGGAAATACGCACGGAAACAGCCAGGATACTGCGCCGAGCAAAACCACCAGCTTGCAACCTGAAGAGAGAAGAGGTACAAGCCATTAAGAATCTCAACGCCGACAAGAGTATATTGGTACTGCCTGCCGATAAGGGGAATGCGACCGTCGTAATGAAGACCGAAGATTATGAGCAAAAGATCCGAGACCTATTAGATCCGACGACGTACCGAAAACTAAGCGCAGATCCGACGCAACGTATCACACGGAATACGAATCGATTAATCAAGGCGTCTTCTCTGCCGGCGGACATACAGAGAAACCTGCGCAACACAGAAGCCCTACCACCTCGGCTGTATGGATTACCCAAGATCCATAAGAACAACGTTCCACTGAGACCGATCGTTAGCGCTCCTGGATCACCGACATATAAACTGGCAAAACACTTGGCCTCTCTGCTCCAGCCACACGTGGGGAAGACCGACACATACATTAAGGACTCAGGACATTTCATTGAGAAGCTGAAGAAACTGAAACTTGCACCAAACGACATCCTGGTCAGCTTTGATGTTGTTTCGTTATTTACGAAAGTGCCACTCAGTGACGCTCTGGAGCACATCGGTTCCATTTTTCCGCTAGACATCAGAAAGCTCTTCCATGCATGTCTCACCACGAGCTATTTCACGTGGAATGGCGATTTCTACGAACAGCTGGAAGGCGTCGCCATGGGTAGTCCTCTCAGTCCAGTGGTGGCCAACTTCTTCATGGAACAATTCGAAGCACAGGCACTGGACTCGGCGACTTGCAAACCTAAGGTGTGGTACAGGTACGTCGATGATACTTTCGTGGTGTGGAGCCATGGTGAAGAACAGCTCAGTGACTTCCTAAGACACTTGAACAGCCTCCATGCCAACATAACATTTACCATGGAAGTAGAAAAGGACAAGAAACTGCCATTTCTAGATGTTCTGGTCACAAGGGACGGCGAAGATCTGGGACACAGCGTGTATCGAAAACCGACTCACACGGACCGATACCTGCACAAACTGTCAAACCACCACCCGAGCCAGAAAAGAGGCATGATTAGTACGCTCGTAACGAGAGCAGGACGAATATGTGAGCCGCAACACCTCAAACGAGAAATGCAACACCTGGAAACTGTCCTGAGGAGCAATGGTTACTCCACAAATTATATTAGAAGTGTAACAGAGCCCAACCCTCGGCGAAGTAGGGAACCGGAAAAAGAATTGTCGGGTACGGCCTTTCTGCCATACATTCCCAGAGTGACGGACAGAATCGGCCGTATATTGCGCAAACATGGCGTAAAGACGATTTTCAAACCGACAAGGAAGATCAAAGAGTGTCTTAGATCGGCGAAGGAGAAAAGAGACCCACTTGCAATGTCGGGAATATACCGCATACCATGCACATGCGGAAAAGTTTATGTCGGAATGACTGGACGATCCATTAACACCAGGATCAAAGAGCATAAGCGACATTGCAGGTTGGGGCAGGTGGAGAAATCGGCCGTGGCAGAGCACGCACTGAATGAGACCGACCATGTAATTAAATTCGCCGACACGGAAGTTCTGGCTGTAGAGAAGCACTATCACACGCGCTTGTTCAGAGAAGCTGTAGAAATACAAAAACACGCGAACAGTTTGAACAAGAAAGAGGAAAGCCTTAAGGTCAACGGATCCTGGCTTCCCGTACTGCAGCGAACGACCGTCGCAGGTAGCAAGAGGAGAACCGCACCGGAAATGACCGCGGAGAAGCCCTCGGACGTTGGCGCGCCAGGTACATATAGCCTGCGCCCGCGAGCTCGGCTCCAGTTCACCACCGGCAATGGAGGGTGAAGCTTTGACAATGCCAGCCACTCGTGCTGGCGAAACGTCAGAAAAATCATTAGATGAACGTCGGCCGAAGAACCCGAGACAGAAGCCAATAGGCAGTTTGTCAACAAGTGGCCACGAAAGCCTCAACAATTTTGTATTACGCCTCTACGGGGAGGAGATTTGCAGATTGTACCGACGCCTTGACCAACGACGGAAGAAGAAAGCGCGACTGATGTCCTCTCTCGCCTTTCTGTCACGTTGCCGAGATGAATGTGCTACACCGAAGTTCTTGAGATGTAAGCGCCTATTCACCACCGCCCAAGCACATCGTATCTACGACAGAATGGAACGAGCTTTTCTTCGTGAGCGAATACATACAACACGGAGAGACTTGGCAAGAACGGATCAGGAACTTCTGGACCTTTTCTATCAACTAAGTAGCAGAATGCATCGAGACGACTGGGACAAGATTGACAGCATCACTCACAGGAGCATGCAGAACGAACTCGAGCGCTGCACCGATCGACAGAAGAAGAAGTTTGAAAGATGCCGGAAGCACACCGACAAGGCGACTCCCGACATGTCACACACAGTGGTCAACCTCACTGAACGACAATTGACCGATGAGGAAGTGTCTGTTCTTCAAAAAGGAGGGAATTTCGCTATCATCCCGAGAACTATACCTATGGAGGACATCATTGCCAACACCGAAGCAGCCATTCGTACCCTTCCTTGTGAAAGGGCAGAGGAAATACGCACGGAAACAGCCAGGATACTGCGCCGAGCAAAACCACCAGCTTGCAACCTGAAGAGAGAAGAGGTACAAGCCATTAAGAATCTCAACGCCGACAAGAGTATATTGGTACTGCCTGCCGATAAGGGGAATGCGACCGTCGTAATGAAGACCGAAGATTATGAGCAAAAGATCCGAGACCTATTAGATCCGACGACGTACCGAAAACTAAGCGCAGATCCGACGCAACGTATCACACGGAATACGAATCGATTAATCAAGGCGTCTTCTCTGCCGGCGGACATACAGAGAAACCTGCGCAACACAGAAGCCCTACCACCTCGGCTGTATGGATTACCCAAGATCCATAAGAACAACGTTCCACTGAGACCGATCGTTAGCGCTCCTGGATCACCGACATATAAACTGGCAAAACACTTGGCCTCTCTGCTCCAGCCACACGTGGGGAAGACCGACACATACATTAAGGACTCAGGACATTTCATTGAGAAGCTGAAGAAACTGAAACTTGCACCAAACGACATCCTGGTCAGCTTTGATGTTGTTTCGTTATTTACGAAAGTGCCACTCAGTGACGCTCTGGAGCACATCGGTTCCATTTTTCCGCTAGACATCAGAAAGCTCTTCCATGCATGTCTCACCACGAGCTATTTCACGTGGAATGGCGATTTCTACGAACAGCTGGAAGGCGTCGCCATGGGTAGTCCTCTCAGTCCAGTGGTGGCCAACTTCTTCATGGAACAATTCGAAGCACAGGCACTGGACTCGGCGACTTGCAAACCTAAGGTGTGGTACAGGTACGTCGATGATACTTTCGTGGTGTGGAGCCATGGTGAAGAACAGCTCAGTGACTTCCTAAGACACTTGAACAGCCTCCATGCCAACATAACATTTACCATGGAAGTAGAAAAGGACAAGAAACTGCCATTTCTAGATGTTCTGGTCACAAGGGACGGCGAAGATCTGGGACACAGCGTGTATCGAAAACCGACTCTCACGGACCGATACCTGCACAAACTGTCAAACCACCACCCGAGCCAGAAAAGAGGCATGATTAGTACGCTCGTAACGAGAGCAGGACGAATATGTGAGCCGCAACACCTCAAACGAGAAATGCAACACCTGGAAACTGTCCTGAGGAGCAATGGTTACTCCACAAATTATATTAGAAGTGTAACAGAGCCCAACCCTCGGCGAAGTAGGGAACCGGAAAAAGAATTGTCGGGTACGGCCTTTCTGCCATACATTCCCAGAGTGACGGACAGAATCGGCCGTATATTGCGCAAACATGGCGTAAAGACGATTTTCAAACCGACAAGGAAGATCAAAGAGTGTCTTAGATCGGCGAAGGAGGAAAGAGACCCACTTGCAATGTCGGGAATATACCGCATACCATGCACATGCGGAAAAGTTTATGTCGGAATGACTGGACGATCCATTAACACCAGGATCAAAGAGCATAAGCGACATTGCAGGTTGGGGCAGGTGGAGAAATCGGCCGTGGCAGAGCACGCACTGAATGAGACCGACCATGTAATTAAATTCGCCGACACGGAAGTTCTGGCTGTAGAGAAGCACTATCAAACGCGCTTGTTCAGAGAAGCTGTAGAAATACAAAAACACGCGAACAGTTTGAACAAGAAAGAGGAAAGCCTTAAGGTCAACGGATCCTGGCTTCCCGTACTGCAGCGAACGACCGTCGCAGGTAGCAAGAGGAGAACCGCACCGGAAATGACCGCGGAGAAGCCCTCGGACGTTGGCGCGCCAGGTACATATAGCCTGCGCCCGCGAGCTCGGCTCCAGTTCACCACCGGCAATGGAGGGTGAAGCTTTGACAATGCCAGCCACTCGTGCTGGCGAAACGTCAGAAAAATCATTAGATGAACGTCGGCCGAAGAACCCGAGACAGAAGCCAATAGGCAGTTTGTCAACAAGTGGCCACGAAAGCCTCAACAATTTTGTATTCCAGTATATGACAAAATGCTGCTACAGGGCTCAAAACAAAAAGCGTACTGTGAAAGAGGAAATTCATTGTGAACCAAGTTTGCAGTCATGTACCGGCAAACAGGCAAAAAAAAAAAAAAAACAGTTACGCAGCTTTGTTTTTTTTTCAATTTGATTGCCGGAGTTTTGAGACTACCCCTCACACCAAGGCAGCATACTTTATTATAAATTGTCCTGCTCGGTCTAAAATAATACTCGTAAGAACTCTGTCTTCCTAATTAAACCCAGCGGTTGCTCCCAGCCCTTGCTGAGACTACAGCCGCAGTTAATTTTGATAAATTGCTCTCTGGTCCGTATTTCTATGGCCTCTCTAACGACGCTGTTCCAGTATTTCGATGTTTATCCATAAATACCGGTGCGTTCGTTGTCTATCGCATGAGTCTCTGAGAAACAGTGTTCAGTGAGCGCCGGCTTATTAGGATTTAGGATACATTAGTAGGGTGTGTCTCTTCGTTTTTCCGGAGCGAACTTCGATGGTGGACACTGTTTGTAGAAACTCGCCACACTGGAACGGAATCTGGTATACCTTGGCCTTCCGTAAACAGTGATCATCACTGACACGAAATACCACGAAGTGAGTAGAGGAATAAATGTACACTGGACACCCCAAAGAAACTGGTATAGCGATGCGTATTCAATACAGAAATATGTAAACAGGCAGAATACTGCGCTGCGGTCGGCAACGCCTATATGAGACAACAAGTGTCTGGCGCAGTTGTTAGATCGGTTACTGCTGCTTCAATGGCAGGTTATCAAGATTTAAGTGAGTTTCAACGTGGTGTTATAGTCAGTGCACGAGCGATGGGACACAGCATCTCCGAGATAACGATGAAGTGGGGATTTTCCCGTACGACCGTTTCACGAGTGTACCGTGAATATCAGGAATCCGGTGAAACATCAAATCTCCGACATCGCTGCTGCCGGAAAAAGATCCTGCTAGAACGGGACCAATGACGAATGGACAGAATCTTTCAACGTGACAGAAGTGCAACCCTTCCGCAAATTGCTGCAGATTTCAATGCTGGGCCAACAGCAAGTGTTTGCGTGCGAACAATTCAAAGAACCTCACCGATACGAGCTTTCGGAGCCGAAGGCCGACTCATGTGCCCTTCATGACTGCACGACACAAAGCTTTACGCCTCGCTTGGGCGTGTCAACACCGACAAGTCTCGTTTCAGATTGTTTCGAGCGGATGGACGTGTACGGGTATGGAGACAACCTCACGAATCCATGGACCCTGCAGGGACTGTTCAAGCTGGTGGAGGCCCTCTGATGGTATGGGGCGTGTGGAGTTGGAGTGATGTGGGACCCCTGATACGTCTAGATACGACTGTGACAGCTGACACGTACGTAGACATCTTGTCTGATCACCTGCATCCATTCATGTCCATTGTGTATTCCGAAGGACTTGGGAAATTCCAGTAGGACAATGCGACACCCCACACATCCAGAATTGCTACAGAGTGGCTCCAGGAACACTCTTCTGAATTTAAACATTTCCGTTGGCCACCAACCTCCCGAGACATGAACATTATTGAGCATATCTGGGATGCCTCGCAACGTGCTATTCAGAAGACACCTCCACCCCCTCGTACTCATACGCATTTATGGAGAGCCCCGCAGGATTTATGGTGTCAGTTCTCTCCAGCATTATTTCAGACATTACTCGAGTCCAATACATGTCGTGTTGCGGCACTTCTATGTGCTCGCGTGGGACCTACACGATATTAGGCATGATTACCAGTTTCTTTGGCACTTCACTGTAGATGTGGAAAGTTATTGACAAAGAATTATTCGCACAGCATAATTTAAGGAGATAGCGTTGCATCACGTGGTATAAGGTTTATCAAAAAGTACACGTCAACTTCATCTTGAGTTACAACTTTCTGAGAGTACTGTGTGAAAAACAGTAGTGGAACAGCTGTAATATTCAGAATGAGATTTTCACTCTGCAGCGGAGTGTGCGCTGATATGAAACTTCCTGGCAGATTAAAACTGTGTGCCCGACCGAGACTCGAACTCGGTCGGGCACACAGTTTTAATCTGCCAGGAAGTTTCATATCAGCGCACACTCCGCTGCAGAGTGAAAATCTCATTCTGGAAACATCCCCCAGGCTGTGGCTAAGCCATGTCTCCGCTATATCCTTTCTTTCAGGAGTGCTAGTTCTGCAAGGTTCGCAGGAGAGCTTCTGTAAAGTTTGGAAGGTAGGAGACGAGGTACTGGCAGAAGTAAAGCTGTGAGTACCGGACGTGAGTCGTGCTTCGGTAGCTCAGTTGGTAGAGCACTTGCCCGCGAAAGGCAAAGGTCCCGAGTTCGAGTCTCGGTCGGGCACACAGTTTTAATCTGCCAGGAAGTTTCATATCAGCGCACACTCCGCTGCAGAGTGAAAATCTCATTCTGGAAACATCCCCCAGGCTGTGGCTAAGCCATGTCTCCGCAATATCCTTTCTTTCAGGAGTGCTAGTTCTGCAAGGTTCGCAGGAGAGCTTCTGTAAAGTTTGGAAGGTAGGAGACGAGGTACTGGCAGAAGTAAAGCTGTGAGTACCGGACGTGAGTCGTGCTTCGGTAGCTCAGTTAGTCTGCCTTCGGCGGTGCTACGACACGGACGTATGTTTACGTCCCTGCCGGAGAAGTTCGCGCTCGCGCAGTTGTTTACCTCTTCGGCGTACTCGTGCGTTTAGAAGACTCGATATAGAATGGCACATGCATACCGAAAGTCGACTCTCAAGATTAGTTTTTCGAATGAATATGCGAGACCGAAAGCCTACGAAATAGAAAGGTTCCTACGAGACGAAGTTAAACTTGACTACAACGAACTTATCGGAATCCACCTCTCCATAGTGAGCAGTGTTGTTTACGTCAAGCTGATTAACGATGCAGTATGTGACAGAATCATCCGAGATACTAAACATGGACTCAAATTTCGTCACTCTGATGGACATGTTGGAGAAGTAACTATTGATCACGCAGGACTGGGCTTACGAAACATACGTATTTTCGAACTTCCCTTCGAGGTTCCGTCTGACTTGGTCGTTGACGCCTTACGCCCATATGGAAGAGTGCTTAGCCACGTTGAGGAAAAATGGTCCAACTTCACGACTTACCCCGTTCTCAATGGGGTGCGTCAAATCAGAATAGAACTGAAACAACATGTACCCTCGTACCTGTTCATCGGCGGATGCAGAGCTATAGTCATATACGATGGACAACCCAAAACATGCTCAGGCTGCGGGAAAGAGGGCCACGTCTGTTCCGAATGTATGCAGCGGAGGATAGTGCAAGTTCCACACGGCGAACCCGTACCTCCGTCCACGTTGACGCCGCTGCCACTAACGTATGCGGACGCATTTCGAACGGATCCCATCCCGAAGAATGACCAGCTACAGAATCCTGACAGTTTACGGCAACCGACTGCGGCAGAGACCGCCTCCAGTGACGAAACGACGCACACCTCTGCCGCTCCGGCGCCGACGACCCACTTAAACGAGCGGGAAGGATCGGTAGGAGAAATGGAAATTGATCCTGCTGTTGTGCCGACAGCTGCTTTCGTCCTTGAGCACCGGGAGTCACTTCCGCACTCGGATACGGAGGCGCACACGCGCAAACAACGATCGCCGAAGCGACACAAGAAACGACGGCTAGCGCCGTCGGATACCTGCTTACTGCAGTCCACGTCAGACGGACTTGGGTGTGACGTCGATACAGTGCTTCCGGATGCGCAACGGGAGGTTATACCTCCCACACAGCAGTACGACGCGAATCATGCTACACAGGGGTTGAACAAAGACACACCGGACGGAAAGCCGACGGAAGGAGACCCTCCACCCACCGCAGCAACGCCACCGCCTTCGGTCAGCCCGGCCGGTGACACACGACGGGAGCTGGACCTCCAGCACAGGAACTGGGCCGACGAATCCGATACTGACCCCCACACTGACGACGCACCCGCCATGGCGAGTGCTGCGTCCACCGGATGTTAACCGCGCAGAAGATGCAGACTGACGCACAGACAGCATGTCACCGGGCAGAAGCACACAAATTAACATAAGCGTTCATGTGCGCTTTACGCACTGCGGAACAGCGGCAGGCATATCGAACAGCCTCTATTAATATTAATACGATCAGAACGCCTGTCAAATTGCAATTATTACGAGACATGTTGCATGCGTCAGACGTCGACATCGTTCTGCTGCAGGAAGTGTGTGTCGAGAGCTTCCCCGACCTCTATGAGTACGATGCGTACATTACACCTACTACCGACGGCAGCAGCGGAACAGCGATACTTCTACGTAGCGGCATAGTAGCCGAGGACGTGGTGTACCTGCCGTCAGCGCGAGGACTGGCGCTCACGGTGCTGGGAGTACGGGTCGTTAACATTTACGCACCGTCGGGGTCAGACAGACGGCGCGACCGATCCCGATTTTACGCAGAGGAGATTGCAACACTATTCTTAGGTCGATATGAACATGTATTATTTGGAGGCGACTTCAACTGCGTACTCGCACCAAAAGATCAACACCCACGTTATACTTCGTGCCCGGAGCTGCGGCAACTCATACAGGACATGAATCTCGTAGATACATGGGAGAAGATACATGGCCACAGACGTGGATACACCTACGTCACGAGTCACTCTGCAAGTCGTCTCGATCGTATTTACGTAACACGTCGTCTCGAACCTGCGATCCTCGATGCGGAATTGTGGCCTGTCGCCTTTTCAGATCACATAGCATATATATGCACGGTCTACCTGAGTCGTCAACAAGTGTGGAGGAGTCGCAGTGTTTGGAAACTGAATACAGCACACCTTAGGGAACCTGAGTGCAGACGCTTAGTCGAAGACACTTGGCATGTATGTGAACGACGCCTCCCGACATATCCGACGACGTTGCAGTGGTGGCTGGAATGCGTTAAGCCTGCATTGCGCCGAGCGTTAATTGCATACGGAAGAGAGCAGATGATTTGGAGGCGATACACGATGGAATTTTATTTCACGATGCTCCGCGAACTTTCTGTACAAGCACCTTCACAGGAGCGTCGTGCCGGTATAAAACGAGCACAGGCCCAAATAATTTCCATAACGCGCCGCCGACTGGAGGGTGTCGCAATCCGTGCAAGGACCTTTGAACGAGTTCGTGGAGAATCCCCGTCGACGTATCACGTTATCAGAGAAAAACAACGTAGCCGCAGAACCTTAATACAGACGGTCGTACTGCCAGATGGTCGCCGCATGACAACGCAAAAAGACATTGCCAACGCTTTCGTGGAACACTACGGTCATCTCTATGAAGAAGCGGAACACGATCAGGCAGCCTTTCATGAGGTCCGACGAACGCTCTCCGCGTGTCTCGACGAGTCGGCCAACCTGGAGTTAACAGGTGAAATCACAGTTGACGACGTAATGGAAGCGATTCATAAGGGAGCGTCGCACAAATCGCCGGGGCCCGACGGGTTTCCGTTAGAGTTCTATCGTACATTTAAAGATCTCATGACTCCACGATGGACTGCCATGTACTGCGAATTGATGTCTCCCAACGTGCCTCTTCCACCCTCCTTCGTCGAAGGAATGATCATCCCCATCCACAAACCATCTGGCGGCACAGGGATACAGGCGTACCGGCCACTGACCCTTCTTAATTGCGACTACAAAATCTACGCCAGGATACTTGCAGCACGCTTTAAACGCGTGATACGCCAAGTGATTTCACTCGACCAAACCCAACCAGGAGGAGCTAGCAATATACAAACGGCACTCAGCGACTACCGCGATGTTATCGCACTGGCTGCAACATGTCGTCTCCGGGGTGTATTGGTATCGATTGACTTCGATCGCGCATTTGACAGGCTGAGTCATGCTTATCTCACGGACGTGATGACGAAAATGAAGTTTCCGGAAAGTTTTGTCACCGTCGTCATGAGACTACTCCACGGAGCCGCATCCAAAGTGCTCGTCAATGGACGCTTGGTGGGGCCCATCACCATCTCACGATCGGTCAGACAAGGGTGCCCGCTGTCAACGATATTGTATGCCATCGCTGTCGAGCCGCTGCTTTGCGGGCTCCGGAATCGACTCCAAGGAATGACGATAAGGCACAACAAGTTTATATGCCGAACATACGCAGATGACCTAGTGTTTTTAGCACGGTCAGGCGACGAGGCAAGAGCGGCCTTGCATTGGATTAATTTGTATTGTATGGCTACGGGAAGTCGCCTGAACATGGCAAAGTCGGGAGCGATGAACATCGGGAGAGGACTCCCGACAGGAAGTGTAGCACCATTACAGCCGATCAACAAGATGAAATGCCTAGGAATTATCTTCACTACAGACGTTCGACGCACGGCGGCACTGAGTTACAGACATCTTCCGCAAACAATTCGTGCGAGTGTCCGAAGTCACAGGTTAAGGGCACTGGATATGATACAACGGGTCACCTTTGCCAACACTTATGTAGCCTCTCGCATCCCCCACCTGGCACAAGTTCTTCCTATGCCGGTGGTGTTGGCCCGCCGAATCCTGGCGGCACTAGGATATTTTGTGAGCACAGGTCTGCTTTTTAAGGTAGGATACGAAACCCTCACCCTTCCTCGTAGTCGTGGAGGTCTTGGACTAGTCCACGTACGCGACCGAGCAGTGGCTATTTATGTAACCACAATGATAAAGATGTGGACACGACACCAGACAAGTCTGACGGGCAGTTTGATAGACGAACTCGCTCCACCTTCTCGTTCGGCTCCGGTAGCGGTGGCTCACATCTCACCATCGCTTGCCCATATGCGAACCTTCTTTGTGGAACACAGTTATGTACATATGGAACTACCGACTACCAGGACGGCAACGGCACGTGATATATATCACATCTTGACTCGACGACGACCGAATAATGCCGTAGAGCGCCGCCAACCAACAGTTACGTGGTCAGTGGTATGGCGTACAGTGCACCACCCACACCTTGATACGGGAACGCGCGCACTGTGGTATCAGTTGGTAAATGGGAAATACGTGACTCGTTCCAGGCTGCATACAATTCATATGGCGGACGAGCCACTGTGTCCGCAGTGCAATGTTATAGACACTGAGGAGCATCGCCTGATATGCGGTCCTTCGGCGGACGTATGGTGTTTGGTCAAAAAAATGATCGCCTTCCTCCTTCGGGTGGGGCCGCAAACAATAGAACCACGCACACTACTTCTCCCAGATAGGACATATTATCCCCGAACGAAGACAAACGCAGTGACTTGGATTCGAGGCTTGACTGTGCGTTATCTTTTCCGAGACGGCAGTAAGAATGTGCTTGACTTTTGGGTCTTACTACAGGAACATCACTCAAAGCTTATGAGACATCCGAGATATCGAACATATTACGCAAATTTTTTAGGGAGTGCCTTGCTTGATCCCCCACCCAGTTGGGGTGTCCCGGGTAGGAGAATGTAATTATTGTCTATAAGTATCAGAACAAGAAAGGACCAGGACAGTGGAGAGGATCCACAAACACACGTGAAGACGTACCCGACACCAACGCGAGGTATGACGGGATTAGCGAGGTACGCGCCTAAAAGAGGAACGTAGAACGTTATTGTTTTGTACTGACAGAAGCAGGATATTTTATTTTATTTTTTTCACTATTATGTAAAAAAAAGTCCACTTATTTACGTTTCCCAGAAAAATTTTATTTTATAAAGTCATCGTCTTATATATTTAAAGTAACAAATGCTCGAAGCAGTTTATGTTTGTTATTGTTACACCGAATGAAAAAAAAAAAAGAAAAAAGATGGATACAGCGTATGCCATGTAACCAGGTGATCCGGGTTCGAGTCCCGGTTAGGACATACATTTTCAGCTGTCCCAATCGTGGTATATCAACAACACCTGTCGACAACTGATGGTTTCAATTAATTATCATTTAAATAATCGTTCACTTACCGCGAGGAGTGGCCGCGCTGCACAAAAAAAAAAAAAAAAAAAAAAAAAAAACTAGAGATAAAAAAAAAAAGGTTATACTAAGGAATGAAACAGGGCTGTATGTTCTCGCCACTGATATTTAATCTTCATTTAGAAAGTGTCTTCAAAGGAGCCCTTCAAAATGTCGAAGAAGTAGTCGTCTTTAATTGAGAGAAGCTGAACAATATCCGCTACGCTGATGGTATTGTGTTAAAAAAAAAAAAAAAAAAAAAAAAAAAAAGTTGGTAGAGCACTTGCCCGCGAAAGGCAAAGGTCCCGAGTTCGAGTCTCGGTCGGGCACACAGTTTTAATCTGCCAGGAAGTTTCAGCTGTAATATTGTACACGAAGAAAGGCTGCAAGGAAGTTCATGAACGGTAGCTCCAGGAGCTGCAGAAAGCATTGCAATACAAATCGTTACATATACGGCAAGCAGGCTAAAGCCGGAGATAAGTTCATTCGAAATCTTTACAAAAGACCTAACGGTGTTCAGAAAAGTTAGATTAAATACAATTAGTGATGGCTAATATGTTTGTGTGAGAAGTAGTCTCCTTGTAGCGAAACTGGAGCGTGGTATGGGTAGAGTTTATACTTGACAAGCGGAATAATTTAATAAGTGGTTCGTTTCACGGCCTCCCGACTCAGATGATAATGTTGCGGAACATTTCAACGAAGACTTGAGTCTCATTTCAAATGGGTATACATCTCACAATATTATACTTGGTGGTGACTGTAATTTACCCTCAAAATGTTGGCTAAATTACATGTTTCAGGTCGGTGGTAGGTGTAAGACATCGTCCAAAATCACACTAAATGCTTTCTCCGAATCAGTTTGGAAGCCCATTCTAAGTGTAAATAGTTGCGAAAAAATGCTCGACCTGTTAGCTACAAATCTCAAGCAAATAGGGAGCTTTATGGCAGCTTAAGGTGTTAGTGACCACAAGTTTGTTGTAGCACGACTGAATACCGGTCCATCGATTCCACTGAAAACAAAAGAAAAATATATCTGTTTAAAAATACAGATAAAAACTTGCTTGACATCTTCCCTAGAGGCAGTCTCCAATCCTCCTGAACTAACTATGTATGCCCAGACTAGACGCAGCTTCAATTCGAAGAAATAGTATCGATAGCAATGGAGAGGTTTATACCAAATAAATTTATAAGAGACACAACTGACTCCTGATGACACACGAAACATGTCGGAAAACTGAGTCAGAAGCAATAAAAATTCATGACAAATTTAAAAGAACACTGTTGCAGAAGCGCCGAAAAGTACGCTAAATTTAAAAGAACGCAAAATCCTCAAGACTGGCTAAGTTTTACAGAAGCTCGAAATGTAGCGCAAACTTCACTGCGAGATACTTTTAATATTTTCCACAGAGACACTCTATCTCAAAATCCTGCAGAAGATCAAAGAGAGTCTGTCCGTAGGTAAAGAACACGAGCGGCTAGACACAACCATTACCTCCACTGCGCGATAGCGATGATAATGTTACCGATGATAGTACCACAAAAGCGGAGTTACTAAATGAGGTCTTCCGAAATCCCTTCGCCGAAGGAGTCGAAGTAAATATTCCAGAATCAGAATCAAGAATTGCTGCAAATATTAGTTACTCAGAAGTAGATGTCCTCGGTGTAGCAAAACAGCTTAAATCACTTAATAAAGAGGATTCCTCCTGTCTAGACTTTATACTCAGTACATTCGTTTCAGACTATACTGACATAATAGCTCCGTACACAAACAACCGCTCGCTCGACGAAAGATCTATACCTAAGGACTAGGGAAATAATCGTTTGAGCTACAGACCCACATCACTGATGTAGATTTCCAGTAGGATTTTAGAGCGTATATTGTATTCGAACACTATGAATTACCTTGAAGAAAACGATCTGTTGATACATGCACATAATAGATTCAGAAAATATCCTTCTTGTGAAACACAATTAGCTCTTCATTCTCACGAAGTAATGTGTGCTAGCGACATGAGGTCTCAGACATTGTATACATAATAAGGGCTTTTGGTATGGGTTCTTCACACGCGGCTTCTAATCATATTGGGTGCCTCTGGAGTATCGTCTCAGTCGTGCGTCTGGTCTCCTGGTTTCCTGTCAGAAAGATCACAGTTCGTAGTAATTGACGGAAAGTCATCGAATGACATCTGGCTTGCCCCAAGGAGGTGTTATAGGCCCTCTGTTGTTTCTAATCTATATAAATTATGTAGAAGACAATGTGAATGGTATTTTAGATTGTTTGCAGATGATGCTGTCATTTACCGTCTAGTAAAGTCATCAAAAGATCAAAACCAAGTGGAAAACGATTTAAACAAAACATCTATAAGTTACGAAAAGTGGTAATTGACACTAAATAGTGAAAAAGTGTGAGTTCATCCACATGATTACTGAAAGGAATCCGCTAAATTTCAGTTACACGATAAGTCACACAAATTTGAAGGCAGCCAATTCAACTAAATACTTAGGAATAACGTTTACAAATAACTTAAATTGGAGCGATCACATAGGAAATGTTTTAAGGAAAGCAAACAAAGACTGCATTTTAATAGTACAACACTTAGAAGATGCAACAAATCCAGTAAAGAGCCTGTTTACACTACGCTTGTTCGTCCTCAGCTAGAGTACTGCTATGCGGTATGCAATCCTTGTTAGGACTGAATAACATCTAAAAAGTTCCGAGAAGGGCAGCTCATTTTGTATTATCTCGAATAGGGAAGATATGAAACGCGAGCTGGGGTGGCGATCATTAAAACAAAGGCGTCTATTGGAGTGGCGACATCTTTTCACGGAATTTCAGTCTCCTTCTCCTCTGAATGCATAACCACTTCGTTGACACCAACCGACACAGGGAGGAATGATCACTGCAATAAAATAAAAGACATCGAAGCACGCATTTAAATATTTGTGTATTGGTTTTCCCCGCGCTCTGTTCATAAGTGGAACGGTATGGAAATAGAGCGAAACTGGTTCGATGAATCCTCTGCCAGGCATCTAGGTGTGAGCTGCAGAATAGTCATGTAGAGGTGGAACCCAAAGTTCAGCCTTGTGACCTGATTGTCCCACTCAGTACTGCAATGCTGCAGCGCCCCAATATACACGTATGGGCTGATGCAAAGCCACTGTGAGGTTCGTCTCAGATCAACAGCAGCAAATCTTCGTCAACCTGTGAGCTCGAGATGTTCAGGATTAATGAATACCTCCGTATTGATACTCATGCTCAGGGTATGTCTTTACAAGACGTTGAGTTCCAGGACTAGGACACGGTAGACGGTGGTCACGAGGAGCGCTCAGGAAGGTACAGAGAGACGTCTGGAAGAGGTGCTCGCTGGCCCGTATACTGGTACTGTGTGACAGAGAATCACAAGAACGTTGTCGCATGTGATTGTCCCTTTTTCTGCGAGAGTAAGCCAGCGTTAATGGGACTGCCTTTCTGTTTCCCGTTACTTGTTGACTGGCCAGCCACATCTATATGGACGTCGCTTTGAAAGCGGTGAGTCTGCTGAATACCTGTTTGATGATGTTAGGTTTGTGGGGCGCTCAACTGCGCGGTCATCAGCGCCCGTACAAAGTCCCAATTTTTTCACAGTCCAATTTTTTTTCACAGTACAGTCTAGCCACTGTCACGAATGATAAGCATGATGATGAAATGATGAGGACAACACAAACACCCAGTCCCCGGGCAGAAAAAAATCCCTAACCCGGGCAGGAATCGAACCCGGGAGCCCGTGATCCAGAGGTAGCAACGCTAGCCACTACACCACGAACTGCGGACTCTGAATACCTGTGCTGAATACCAGAACTGACCTGCGATACCTACGGAGCCCAAGCCTCGGAAACGACGGACGAAGCCTGCAGCCTGTACACGACTCGGCGTCATGAAGAGAACTGTCCGCCGCAGCTCAGTGCTCCAGTATTTAAGGAGGCAGCGACCAGTCGCTATCCACACACGTGATGCCCACGGGTTGGTAGCTGCGGTCCGTGGCGGACCTCGGTACAGTTCGTACTACCAATCGGTACAGCTGCTGCGCTACGAGTGTTTCGAGCGCGGCTTATCGATTGTGGTGCGGTACTCTCTGGAGTCGTGAGTACCGTCACCACAGTACCGTTATGATGTCGTTGATTAGCGTTTGGTGCTATTGGTAAAGTTAACTATGCAACACATCTACCTGTGTCCTGAATAATTATGTTGCCTAAAATCAATGCTTTCGTTCTGTGAAAGGGAAGGTGTTCAGCGTTAGTCAATTTCACTACGCAGCTCTTCTCTCCCGTGCCCTGAAAGCACTGCCGGAAACAAAAACAGTACACCTGAAACTACGTCGTTGATTTTGATCCGATGACGGCATATTCCAACTGAGGGATAGTGAATGTACTGATATGGTTTCAACGTCGCCCGCAAATAGATAGCGTAGTGGCATAGCTACCAGAGCGCCATGTGTGTCTACCGTTTGATAGAGAATGATAACAGCCAGAAGGCTCGGTATGGTGCAAACGTGTGAAGCAAGCAGGCAACCATGCCAGGGAGACGCACTCGTGATTCCTACAGTCAACTGAGCGAGTCTGAAAGGGGTCACATTGTGGCCTTCCGAGTGGTGGAATGGTCCTTTCGGAGAATCGCCACACAAGTTGGGAGTGCTCTGCTAATTGTGCAACGATGGTGGTATCAGTGGTCATGTGAACATTCTCACACCTGTAGACGAGGTTCAGGACGTCCACAGAGCACAGTTCTGCACGCTGTACGATAGAATTGAAGAAAATCATTTATTTTACAAGCTAACGTTAAAGGCCTTCAATATAATCTCCAATCTTGCTTATGACATCCACCAAACATTTTAGCAACTTGTACGTTCCGGATAGGGCACTTTCATTTTTAAGCTGTCTGATTACTCGGGTCACCTCACTGGTAGCTTCATCAGTTGTATCAAAATGTTTTCTACGGAGTTCAGTTTGGGAAACAAATCAAGGTCTGATGGGGAAGTATTTCACATCCACATTTGTCGAGCGTTTCTCTCATGGTAGGATAATACGCAGTATTGCGTTGTAGTGCAAAATGAGGACTCCAGCTACAAGCACATCACGCCTTCTCCGACAAATTTTTAGATGCAAAACATTTTGCAGAAACAACATGTAGTACGCGCCTCTTACAAACGTCCTTTGGGGCACTCTGTTTGCAGCTATAACTCCATTCATCGCATATGCAAATATCATAATCAGTTTCACCTTTAACTGTTACCGGCAGAATTTTTTGAGCGTGGAGAGTTCCATTGCGACGACTGAGAGTTCAGTTCTGGGTCAAAACCTCGTGGCCAAGTTTCATCAAGTGCAAAAATCCTTTTCAGAAACTGTTCTTTTTCTGTTCAATAAGGTCGAAGCAATTCTTCTGCAATTCGTTTGCGATATGTTTTGTGTTCTTCACTCAGATCATGCGGAACCCAGCTGGCAGCAACTTTTCTCATCTTCAACTTTTCAGTTATGATTCTGTAAATTGATGTGACAGACATTCTCGTCTTATATGCAATTTCCTCACATATTTTCCGTCGTTCCTTTCTCAAAACGTCATTGACAATAACGTGAGAGGTGTAATGTGTTGAAGCTGATGGTCTTCAGCTTCTTGGGCTGTTCTCCGTTCTTACCCGACCTTCACGGAAGGGTATGCCACCGTGATACTGTGCTACGATCCACTACACTATACCGACACACTTCTCTCAAAGAGTTGTAAATTTCCATTGGCTTCTTTGCACATAGTGATTCGATTTTGATGTAGGTATGTAGGTATGCTGGTCACTATGTATAATACGACCTTACTCGATTTCAGCTTCCATTTTAAAACTGAATTACTTACAAAAGAGCTATCCGAACTAGCAAACATATATACGACCGTCACGCCTAAAGTCTAGCTCACAACTGACATGAATTTCAGCTTGATCAGGCCATCGTAACTGTAGCACATGCACAATGTGCAGGACTTTTTGAAAGATCTTTTTAACGCTAAACATTCATTTTCCACCATCAGTTCCCTACCTGAAAATAGTTTGGGATCATTCAGTGTCTACCGGAATGGCACGTCCAGAATCCACAGGCTGCCAGTTTTAATCTCACAGAGACTCATATTATCGAACTTCAAACTAGCAATAGTGAATTGTTAACACCAGAAGTAGAAATTAATAGTCACACACGGAATGAAGCATAGTGTGTAAAGGTCCTCTGGTCAAGCTGTAAAACAAGTTAAAATGGAGCAATCACATGGATAAGACAAGAGTGCTGCACTATGTGGATATTCTCGCTGTCTGTTGAACCATGGAATTATTTTCTGGAGCAATGCACCTAAAGTAAGTATAATGATATTCGGCGGAGGTGAGCCGTAAGAATATCGTGTAAAATAGAGAACTAAATATTGTGTAGAAAAAGTTTTAAGAATCTTGAAGTTATTCCACTCACTTCTCAGCGCACTTAGTCCTTAAACGTTTTTGTTGCTTATAATAAAAATGTTTGAAATATCTATGATGTACAAAACCCAAAAATAATTTTTAAGTAGATTTCGCTTACTTTATCCCAGGGTCATGATGTGGTTACGTTCGCTACTGCTCCCGCTTAAAATAAAGCGAGAAACTGGGAATCCTTATCAGTTAAAAAGAAAATTAGAAACATAGCCTATTCGTTACTGTTTCTGTAATTTATGTGACTATCTAAATTCAGGGATTCAGAAGTTGTGTTAGCTTAGCTTCAAGTAAGAGATTTTGCTATTGATATAACTGATAGTGTATACCTCAGTTGGTTCTGCTAAGAAATTCGTAAGTGGAGTGAAAAGAGTTAACTACCAATAAAACCTTAGCCTTCTCTTAAACTGACCATGTTAGGAGGTAAGTTATTAAAAATCTTCCGTTAAATAATACACACCTTTCTGTATCAAAGTGAAAGTGGAAATTCGTGGTAAGGTCTTGTGGGACCAAACTGCTGAGGTCATCGGTCCTTGAGCCTAAACACTACTTAACCTAACATCAACTAACTTACGCTATGGACAACACACACACCCATGCCTGAGGGAGGACTCGAACCTCCGAGGGGGGGGGGGGGGGCAGGGCATGGGGAGAGCCGCACGGACGGTAACAAAGCGCCTTAGACCACGCGACTCAAAGTGAAGGATTTTAAATCTTGCTGAAGATTATTCTTATTCCTAAATTCGATTTAGTGAACTGAGCTTGTGGTTTGAAAGAGATATATATTATTATTTATGACAGATTTCATAAAGGAATAACAATGGCGTCCATGACGGGGGCAAGGGGGGGGGCGCTCCTATCCCCCTCCCCTAATTGTCATGCCAGGAAAAAAATTAAGAAAATGATTTAAAAGTCGATATTACATAGGTTTTTAACTCTACTATCGTCTTACAAAATGTTGAGAATATTCCGTACCTTTGAGTCTATAATCTCCGTCCTTGATGAGCAACATTGGTTCAAAAATGGTTCAAATGGCTCTGAGCACTATGGGACTCAACTGCTGAGGTCATTAGTCCCCTAGAACTTAGAACTAGTTAAACCTAACTAACCTAAGGACATCACACACATCCATGCCCGAGGCAGGATTCGAACCTGCGACCGTAGCGGTTTCGCGGTTCCAGACTGCAGCGCCAGAACCGCGCGGCCACTTCGGCCGGCTGAGCAACATTCTGAGAAGCAGTAGTAAGTAGCCCTAGTTCTTTGGACAGACTTTTGGGACACGTCGTTGATTTCTAGTCACAAATAATTCGCTTTCTCTTCCAAGAAACACTGGCCTGGATTCCTGAGTTCCCTCAAATATTACACCATACGATACGAATTAAAATGAGCAGGGTATGGGACTTTTTTAAAATGTTAGTTCAAAATTGTCTGGCACTGCAAATAAAGATTTGTATGGGCTTTTCCCCTTTTCTATGGTACGCTGCTTGAAGTTTCATTATTAGGGAGCTATAATTTAAAGAGTTTAGAACAGTGTGATAAACTGCTGAGTGCAGTCTGATGAAAAGTTACTCAGTGAGATCAACATCGTAACTATAAAAGCCTCATGGGAAGTTTGTCAATGAGGTCAACATCGTAACTATGATAACTAGACTGTCTTCCGGTGGAGAGTCGTAATCAACTTTACTGACATGCATCGGACTGAAGGGTGCTGCTACATGAAACGTAAAGAAAATGCGTTTGCACGAATAGTGGAAGTGGAAAAGGTGTTGTAGACAGGGGACAGAGGCATAAGAAGAAGTAGGTTGACTATTAAAGTCAACGTACTGCTTGTCAAATTCATTTTCTTACGAATACATATGTCAGAACCGTATCACTCTCTTTAGTTAATCGACTCGAATGAGCCACTTTACTGGCCGCTGTCTTGTTATCTTGTGTAAATTAACTACACGAGTAACAGTCACTCTGATAGATGATTACTGAGCTACCACTGAGAGTTATAAAAATAAGTAGAATTTCTCTGCACGCTGTCAAAGTTTTGAGAAAAGGTACGGCTACGAATGTTGTGTTGTTGGTTGCTATTGCGAAGCATTTCGTTGAATCATCTAACTGAACTTCTCCGGTATTGTGTACGAAAGGTAATGAGGATTGTAAATTATCACTCTGATAATCAACCATTTTCCGCATTCTGAATCTATGTTTACACAAACGAGGAAACATCCTCATTGTACAGCTGGACACTACAGACAGAAGGATAACACACACTTAAAGTAACGTGTTGCGTTCACGAACCAGTGTCCTCACACGCTGCTTACAAAAATTAAATGCTTAGGCCCCATTTCTTTTAGTTGCACTTACTTTATGAAAGTGTGTCACGCGTCACTATTTTCAATTTACGTCTCAGATCGCATTGTTTAGTTTGTTCTCTAGTGCGCTAGAAATAGATACACATCAAAATAAGTATTGCATCACCCCGGTCCCCAGAACTCCTGAAGATAGACGTTGACTGTAGATAATGACAGACACAGTCCCTTTGGCTGTTCGGAGATGTCACTAAACCCGCTCAAAGATGTAAACAACCATGCACGAGCAGCGCCTATTAGACGGAGTGGGTCCGACAGCCGATCAGTTCCAGTCATTCCACCAGGAAGGAGGTACACGGCTCGTATTGTCTGTAGTTCACCCATACCTAGACGGTGAATACCGTTGTTCGATCGCTCCGCATTGTTACTTTGTGCCAGGAAGGGATCTCAAGAAGAGAAGCGTCCAGGCGTCTCGGAGTGAACCAAAGCGATGTTGTTCGGACATGGAGGAGATACAGAGAGACAAGAAATGTCGGTGACATGCCTCGCTCAGGCCACCCACGGGCTACTACTACAGTGGATGATCGCTACCTACCGATTATGGCTCGGAGGAACCCCGACAGCAACACCACCATGTTGAAAAATGCTTTTCGTGCAGCCACAGCACATCGTGTTAACGACTCAAACTGTGCGCAATATGGTGCACGATGTGCAACTTCACCCCCGACGTCCATGCCGACGTCCATCTTTGCAACCACTACACCATGCAGCGCGGTACAGATGGGCCAAACAAGATGCCGAACGGACCGCTCAGGTTTGGCATCTCGTTCTCTTCACCAACGAGTGTCGCATATGCCTTCAACCATACAATCGTCGGAGACGTTTTTGGAGGCAACCCGGTCAGGCTGAACGCCTTAGACACACTGTCCAGCGAGTGCAGCAAGGTGGAGGTTCACTGCTGTTTTGGGGTGGCATTATGTGCGGTCGACGTACGCCGCTGCCGGTCATGGTTGGCGCCGTAACGGCTGTACGATACGTGAATGCCATCCTCCGAACGATAGTGTGACCATATCGGCAGCATATTGGCGAGGAATTCGTCTTCATGGATGACAATTCGCGCCCCAATCGTGCACATCTTGTGAATGACTTCCTTCAGGATAACGACATCACTCGACTAGAGTGGCCAGCATGTTCTCCAGACATGAACCTTATGGAACATGCCTGTGATAGATTGAAAAAGGCTGTTTATGGACAACGTGACCAACCCACCACTCTGAGGGATCTAAGCCGAATCGCCCTTGAGGAGTGGGACAATCTGGGCCACCAGTGCCTTGATGAACAGGTGGATAGCATGCCACGACGAATACAGGCATGGATCAATGCAGTAGGACGTGCTACTGGGTGTTAGAGGTAACGGTGTGTGTAGCAGTCTGAACCATCATCTCTGAAGGTCTCGCTGTACAGTGGTAGAACATGCAATGTGTGGTTTACATAAGCAATAAAAAGGACGGAAGTGATTTTTATGGTGATTCTGTTCCAATTTTCTGTACAGGTCCCAGACTTTCGGAACAGAGGTGATGCAAAACTTTTTTGATGTCTGTACATTCATGTGCAAAACTTAAGGATTGCCAAGTGACACACGTCCATGAAACTTGAACCATACGCAGAAAGAACTGCTACAGTACCGGATGTTTCGAAATGAATATCAGCTGGTGGCGGATGCACATTCACAAGTCATGGTCCTTAATGTTAAGAACCCTCAAACGTATGGTATGTGATTGGGTGAACATGGAGGCCATGTGGAACGAGCTCCGTCATCCGGCCTACCCAGCGGTCGGCCACAACGTCGTTTAACCAGTCATTTACTGAGCTATACCAGTATGGCAGCGCACCATGTTGCTGCTAAGCGAAGTTCTGTGGCTCATATCTTTCCACTTGAGAAAAGCGCCGTTGTTCCAGCATAAGATATGAAACATCCGTTACAGCTGCTTCACCAAAACATTAAACTTTTCTCTGGGATATGGCACAGAAATCCCGTGCGGATTTCGTCGCCCCCAGTTGAGCACATTTTGTGTGTTCATATTTCCGATTAGGTGAAATGTCCCTTCATCACTGAAGACCACACGCTACAGAAAATTTTCATCGTCATGCAACAACATTTCGTCGGCAAAGTTGGCACGTACGCCGTGCGTGCGGGTGTCAACGGCACGCAACGAAGTGGTCGTCCGGCAAAGAGACCACCCCAAGCAGTCTGCCTGCCATGCAGTACTGTTAAATGTCCCATGAAACATTCTCGGACGTCTTGCTGTGGCAGTTCAGGGTAAAACCTAGAGCTTTCAACTCTCACCTCAATTGTTTCCGCCATGAGCATCTGACTGAAGAAGATGATGGAGGTAATCGTCGAAAGCTCGAGATTTAACCCTGAATTGGTGCGACAAGAAGTCCGAGAATGTTTTACGCAACAGTGCCGTCACGAAAGACTTCGATCTCACAGTTAAATGTGGTTGAAATTGTGGTTACAATCGGGTCCCTTCTTGCCTGTGGCGATCATTTACTTCTGTAGCTGACCGTGGTCGACCATCTCCTCGTCTCCGAGCAGCAATGCCTATGATTCGGAACGCTACCCATGCACGTGAAACAATGCTTGTGCAATACCAAACTCCTGAGCTGCACTCGTCACACTTCGTCCTTCTTCCGGTTTCCCGAGGATACCTTTCCGTGTGAATTCATCCATATGTTGTCTCCAGGCCATATTGTGACGAAGTTCACGTAACTGCTCGCTGGTTGACACATTGTCTTTCCCCGTTGTTTCAGCTTCCGCATTATGCGGAGCCAGTCCCATTTGGCGTTACTGTCACCCTGACGTCACTCCACATGACATCTAGCTTTCTGTGCACAGCTGGGAGACCTCCGCTAACAATATTCAGCACTTTTATTCATTTTCACCGAGTTGATTGAGTTCTTCACTAAGAAATGGCCCGAGTCCAGAAAGCCTTCGTATTTATTTATTTACACGTCAAGTTCGGTAGGACCAAATTGAGGAGCAAATCTCCAAGGTCATGGAACGTGTCAGTACATTAAATTAAAACATAAAAGTAATAATAGATAAAAGTAAAATGTTTATGAACCCGAAAAAATCAATCCATAAGTTTAAGTAAACGCAGTCAACAATACAACAAGAATCAGCTTAATTTTTCAAGGAATTCCTCGACAGAATAGAGAAGTGGCCCATGAAGAAACTCTTCAGTTTCGATTTGAAAGCGCGTAGATTACTGCCAAGACTTTTGAATTCGAGTGGTAGCTTATTGAAAATGGATGCAGCAGTATATTGCACACCTTTCTGCAGAAGAGTTAAGGAAGTCCGATCCAAATGCAGGTTTGATTTCTGCAATGTATTATCTGAGTGAAATCTGCTTATTTTTGAGAATAAGCTAATATTGTTAACAAGAAATGACAATAAGTAATATATGTATTGAGAGGCCAATGTCAAAATACCCAGACTCGTGAACAGGGGTCGACAAGAGGTTCATTAACTTACACCACTTATTGCCCGAACCGCCCGTTTCTTAGCCAAAGATATCCTATTAGAATGGGAAGAGTTACCCTAAAATATAATACCATACGACTTAAACGAATGAAAATAAACAAAGTAGACTAATTTTCGTGTCGAACAATCACTCATTTCAGATACCGTTCGAATAGTAAAAATGGCAGCGTTATGTCTTTTAACAAGATCCTGAACGTGGGCTTTCTATGACAGTTTACTACCTATCTGAACACTTAGAAATTGATATGTTCAGTTTCACTAATTGTATGGCCATTCTGTGAAATTAAAACGTCAGATTTTGTTTAATTGTGTGTTAGAAACTGTAAAAACTGGGTCTTACTGTGATTTAGCGTTAGTTTATTTTCTAAAAGCCTTGAACTTAGGTCATGAACTGCACTATTTGAAACCGAGCCAACGTCGCACACAACATCCTTTACTACCAAGCTAGTGTCATCAGCAAACAGAAATATTTTAGAATTACACGTAATAGTAGAGGGCATATCATTTATATACACTGATCCCGGGGGCACCCCCCACTTCACCGTACCCCACTCAGATCCCACATCACAGCCATTCTAAACATTGTGAATAATGACCTTTTGCTGTCTGTCGCTGCTATTCCCCATATTCCGCAATGGTCCAATATTTTGTGATCACCATAAACTTTCGAATGGCTCAACTGAGTATGCCTCGCCCAATTCGAGTCACGTGACCCCCTTGACACCGAGAGAAGGACGTCGCCACCGCAGAACCACCGGTCCCAGCACATTACTCCGCGTGGCAACACCTCGCTTTCCCAATCACGATACCACCACCCCCCTAGACGAACAGCGCCCTCTATACCGCGGTCGCGAACACATGCGGATGAGGCGGGCAACTTGTAAAAGGAAAGGTAGTCGACTCAGCTCAACCACCGAACTAGAAAAAGGGAGGAGGGCCCGAGCCCCCGTTTTCCTGATATAATTAAGTAATTCTCCTTGACTTGGATCGTGAACCCGTAACAGTCTACCTGTGCGGAGACTGCGCAAAAGAAGGCTAACGGGACTTAATTCTGCATGATCTCCCAGGGGCGGAGGAACCGCGGAGCATATTTACTAGCGTAAACCGCCTTCTCTTTGAAGATGATGTTCGGGTTCTGAACTAAAACTCGGTCCCCATACTTTCTTACGATCACGATTGTAACGCCTCGCTAACTTATGATGGGCGCTCTGGATGTTGCGTCTCGCCCTCTTCCAATTACGCTGAATAATTTCCGGATTAATACCATAAGTTAGCTGAAGGGGAATTCACTTGATAAGCAAATATGAGGCCGTGGATACCTTATGAGACCAATATTGGTCCATACTGATCGCGAAATTAAGCCAGGATTTGGAAAGATCCAATTTCCTTTGAGAACCCCCATAAAAAGTGATCAGTGCTGCCTTCAGATACGACTGACTCGATCCCCAAAGGCTGTGAATAGTACAGAGAGGTTACGATATTGTTAACTGCATTCTCAACACGAAACCTTTTAGACACTTTGGATGTCAAAGAGTCCTATATGGTTCAGAGGTGTAAAAAGTACTTAGAAGGTGGTGAATGGTCAAAGGGGCCGTAACACCGCTGCTCGCAATCAGCCGGCAGAAATGGGAAACACCATCAACAACCACCAGGAGACACCTACTGATAGCACGAGTATGAGGCAGGGGTCCTACATAATCAGTGAAAAGTTTCTCCATAGCATTACCCTCCCTAGTCTACTGTAAAACCCCCTTACCTGAGTCAGAATGGGGCTTAGCAGCCTTGCAGCTTTCACACGCCCTACCGGTCTCCGAATATCCTTACAAAGGATAGGCTAACCTTAGTAATGGTTTAATGATATCCAAGTGGACATCCGCCACAATATCGTGAAAGTAACGGAATACAGGAGCGACTAGTTCCATGAGCAAACAAATCTTAGGTTCGCGCTCACCGCGCCGACTATACCAAAGCAGGACTCGTGCAGGCTGTACCCAAAGACCTGTACCCCTGCAATAACCTCCGTTTAATCCTGGAAATTCTAGTGTCAAGATCTTCCTTCCCCTTCAGATTAGCAAGGAGTTAGGGACCTCTGTCAATACACCTGTTGTCCAGTTCTCGAAGACCTCCCTACCCTCCCCCCTCCCTCCTCACCATCCGCCCTTCTCCTGATCCCGCACATCGCCTTCGAACATGCATAAAGCATCCGCCACATGATTGCCAGGGCCCCTAATATGACTGACCTTAAAACGAAAGGCGGAAATCCGAATCGCCCAGCGCACTATTTGTCCAGTCTTCCGGGGACATGCCACATTCCAACTCAGGGCGAGGTTATCCATTTCTAGGAGAAACTCTTTGAGCTCGAGGGCAAAGAGGACTGCCAATATTCCCCATTCGTAAATTGAACATTTAGTTTCAGGGATTAAAAACTTTCTAGAGGAAGCTATGAGACTCAGAAGGATGGCCGCTACTCCACAACTACCAGCATCCATATGGACAACAAAAGGAGCCTCAAAGTCGGGAATAACCAAAACTGGGTTAGCAAGGGCTTAATTAGTTGTCTAAAAGGATGCCTGATGACTCTCACCTCAGGGCTTCTTTAGTTGCCTCAAAGGATGCCTGATGACTCTCGCCTCAATGGAAAACAACTCCTTTCTTACGAAGGTCATTAAGTGGTGCAGTTAATTCAGAAAAAATTGGAACAAACTTAGGAAAATAATTTGCAAAGCCAGTAAATGTATCCAGAGCCTTCTTATTCCTAGGCACAGGGAAGCTACGCGAGTCCCTAGTGCGATCTTGATCGACCCTAACACCGTCATCAGAAACTAAATGCCCCAAAAATTATATCTACCAACGAGCCAATGCAATTTTGGATGGTTTCGACGGTGAACCCTGCCCCCCTAAGACGTCCCAGAACCAACTACAGGTGTTTCAGTTGCTCAGCGAAGGTGACGCTATAAACCACATCATCGGGATAGTCATATACACACTTAAATTTCAGATCACCCAAGAAACAGTCTAAAAGCTGCGGCAGAGCAACCACACTAGTGGACAAGCCGAAAGGAACTCCATTGAACCGGTTAAAGGGACCTTATAATGTGCCTGATTAAGATCAAGAACCGTAAAGAACTTGTGAATCAGGAAAAGGTACATATTCTAAAACAGCCTTTTGGTTAACTAATCTATAGTTGTCCTTAGGTACTAGAAATATGGGCGATGCATATGGTGATTTAGAGGGTCTGATTACTCCATCACAAAACATGGCACTAATGAAAGAACGTATGTTCTTCATTTTCGGAGGGGACAGTCTGCATGGTTGCCGAACAGGCACCTCGTGAGTAGGGACTACTGAATCTTATTCGTAATGCCCAGCTTGTCAGTTAATACCTGTGGGAAACGACTATGAAGCTGCAATGATCAATCGGCCTCCTTCAGATTCAAGTGAATTACAAGATTTTTCAGAGGATCACCACACACTACAAACTTCCAAAGAACTATGACAGGAACATAAGGCAAACCTCTCAACAGGATGAAACTTATACAGCTCTGTCCCCATAATACAACATTAAACTTATAGTCTGCATAAAATCGCACCCCAAAATTAAACTGACGGACAAGTTCTTACCCACCAGTAAATTTATTGGCCATGAAATGTTACCAGTGATTAACTTGGCTCATAGTTCCCCAAGAAGAGGTAACAACAGTCCATTATCAGCACAACATCTCCGGGAAGAAGAGCACGAGCAAGGTAATTCACAGATAGCTCTGTATTCCAAATACCACCGGTAGTCAAGAAAGGAAACTGAACTGCCAGAATCAATAAGTGGGCAAATAGGATATTGGTTAAGCTGAGCGTAAATATAAGGTAAGGGTTCCCCCCGCCACAGCTATAATGTGACGATGATTTTTCGGGGACGATTCTGTTTCCAATGACGTCGGCTGTTCGGTCTCTCCCTCCATTGAACAGGACACTCACGCACCGAATGCCCCATTTCATGGCACCGAAACATGCTTTAACCTTGTCCCTTTTTAAGTGATCTCCATGGTATTCATCAGAATCCACACAGATGCCCTGACAACGATGCTCTGTACCACCATGCTCTTGGTCTGCAAAACCTAGTTATGAAAACCAGTTACGAAAAATCAACAAATGCCTGCGTGAGCCACATGATGGAGACGTGACTGTGCTTGATGTAGGAAGGCCAGGCCACCTAACAGCCCAGCTGACGTAGTGTTACTGAAACTACAGGCGTGCAGTGTGACCGAGAGAAGCGACCAACAAAAGGTATGGAAATATGCCGTTAGCGGGTGTAATGATATTGACGGAAGAAACCCGATTACATACCAAAAGAGCCCTGGGAACCGTTACAAAATAAATTAAGGAGGCAAACGACAGTGATATATAACTAGTTTGTAGAGGGAAATTACAGGGCACGCGCTAAAAGCCTATAAGATAAAATTAAAAGTACCACACAAAAACTTCCTGTGATAAAACCATAGTAATATAGATATTACAGGGTCACCTATAAAATGGTTATAATTGCAACAAGACCTTTTAGGGGAACATATTAAAAGGAGTCACGTAACCGTTCCATAGTCATAAAATAGTTCTATGTGTAGGGAGTACAAATACGTACGTGGGCAGGCCAGGGAAATGAATCACAGCTTCCTGTAATACAACGTAATATTAAATTACAGAGTGATCGACAAAATGGTTAAAATTGTAACAAAAACCCGTTAGGGGACTAATTAGATGAAGACAAGTAATCGCTCCATACTCATAACTTAATACCAGTCATACGTAGTTCAGATACGTACAGAGAGAGGAAGACAAAGCGATCATAAACTGCAAGGACTAGTATGCAAAAAGAAAAAGAAAAATGGTACCTAATGGAAGACCGTGTGTTAAAAAACTGGGGGCGCGAGAGCAGAGGCAGTCAAAATTTAGAGGATGCCAGAGTGTCTGAGTTCCAACTGGCCATTCAGAGTATGGTCCGGTTACTGCCTTTAAGAGTGTGGAATATGGATTGTAACACTACGCTACTGCTCACGATACTTATTAAAGCCTGTACTATGGTAAGTTGACGGGCTTCACCTTATAAGAAAGGATTTTGGTATATATGTTGACCGCGTGTACCTGAATGGAGGCAAAATCAGACTTTCACCCACTCAGTAACAACAATGATACGTCAAGCAAGTCTGGAGTGCAACTACACGTTCGGACGGACAAGGAACAACACAGCAGATGCTACCAAATTGTTAATAATACGGTCGCCAGCCTAATTAGGCATTAACTGAGTTTCTTCCCAGTACAAGTTGATGTACGTTCATACAAAACATCACGTAACTACACTGCATAATATGGTAAATTTTAGAACCAGAAAGTTTACTGAACTAATAATTTCGCTTTCTGTACTAATATGAACAAGCCATAAATACACAGCAATACACTATAATGTTTACTACAAACTTCGTCCTGTTCATTGATCTGATTAAAATCGGGCATAGGTTACCCTAGAAATAGCACTTTCGAAACACACATGCAATGTCAATTTTGAAAAAGGTAAAACACTAATAAATTTTGGTTTTATGTTGACTTTAACTTTGCTGGTCAAATCAGTTCAGTACGCTTCAGAATTTAAATGAATAGAAAAGAAAAAGGGGGGGGGGACCCTGAAACTGTTATGATCACTGTACTGAAATTTTGATTATTGAGATCATGAAGCACTCAAGATTTCCAATATATGATTTACTACTCTTTTTGTCTTATTTCCTGCTCATTTAATTACCATTTTATCTGCCTCAAATAATTAAACTTCATTACCAAACCAATTTCAACATTATCTTCCAACTTAGTCAGACCTATATTATTTGACTATATATTCATTAACAACAAAGTTCTTTAAACATCATTCTAACATAGATAGGTCTGCAGGTAATTGTTATTATTAACATAAACTTTAAATCTTCATTTCGGGGCACTCGGATTGCACAACACGTGGAAAGGACCCTGTCTAGGTTAGTGATGAGGATAAATAAATGATAGGACAGTTCTGGTAAAAGTTAAGTTGTTATTGAACAGTAAGGAACAAAAGTAACACTGGTCCACACGAATACAATACTAAAAGTTTCAACCTGTTTGTATCGATGCGGCGGTTGGCGGGCGGCGAGATGGCGAGGCGCAGAGCACACATACAATCACAGCTATGGTTCTTGATGTATCGGCACTTTACTTCTTCATAGCGTCGCAATATTTTTCCATTTAGAGCCTATGGAATATAGCCATGCTGTATAGTCGTCGGAAACGGCACATCCGAGGCTCAATGAAATCACGTTTTCCAGGAGAGCCTCCTCGATCCAGAACGTGTTGCTCAGATCAAAGCCCAGCTCCGACTACTACTGCTGCTGAGCCCGTTATGCCGTGCCGCGCCCGTGTGCATTTTCCCGCGCTCGCCTGCCATCCACCCTTTACCGCTCCCCTACAGACAGGATATTCACCAAAGGTTTTGCATTCTACATATCCTAATACATCGCCTACGTATGGACCAGGCGCACAATTACAACTTTAACATCTTACAACAGTTTCAACATTTCTTACATTTCCATTTTGGTATAATATTGCTTGCAATTTGACATAAACATTAACATTCACATCGAAAATTGTTTACAGTTTCTTTAACATAATGACATGAAAAGAAAAAAGAAATGAAATCAGAACATCGATTACATTAATTTATCGAAAATCAGAAGAAAAATTATTTTATGTACAATAGAATAGCGTTGGTGTTGTTACAGGATATCCTCCAGAACCGCTGAGGATATTGCCTCTGTCACCCTTACGTAAAATCCTTAGATTAGTGGCCGGATCGGAAATCAAGGGTGCCCACAAAGTTATGGTACATAGGGAGTTCTAGTATATTCTATTAAATATTCTATACTCTATAAATATTTATAAATATTAATAAATAAATAATATAATAATTTCCAAAAACCCTAATAAAGTTTTTTTCCAGGTAGAAAGACGGCTCTGTCTAAAGAAGAACGAGTGTAGTTGGTACTCTTAACTGGACGAGAAGGCTGAACGAATCGCAAATCTGCTGAAGACGTTAAACTTCGATACCCTCGCAATCACCCTATTTGTTTTACTGGCGTCGAGATAGTAATGACCAAGTTTAAAGAAACAAGCAGTGTGTTGGACAAAACCCGTTCCGGACGACCAAAGACTTCAGACGAAGCGAAAGAGGCTGTCTTGGCCAAGGTTTATGCTAGCCTAAGGAAATCGCTTCTTCAGACATTCGCGGAATTGGGTGTTCCAAGGTTAACGATCTGCAAAATCCTGGTAGAGGAGAAGTTTCATCCGTACAGGTTACAAATATTGCATCACTTAAGATGATCCTGATAAACGCAAGCAGATGATTTACAGATCAATTCGATGAAAATTTCAGTTTTACTAAAGACGTTGTGTTGTTCAGTGACGAAGCTGTGTTTTGTGTGAATGATGAAGTCCACAGACAAAATCTTTGATACTGATCTCAAGGCAATCCGCACTGTATGAGTCCATCAAAATAGAAGGGCTGCCAAAAGGTGATGGTGTGGTGTGGTTTGTGGAAAGCTCATGTGCCAGAACCTTTCTTATTTGATGAACATGTAACGGGTGAGACTTACCTGAACATGCTGAGGGACTAATTGATGCTTCAAATTGAGCATTTGGCTGGTTTCAGTAGGATGTGGTGCCTGCTCATTAAGCTGCAACTGTCAGGGATTGGTTGCATGACAATTTTCCCCACTAGATTGGGAGCAGAGGTCTTGTGGAGTGGTCCCCTCGTTCGCCAGTCGTTTCCCCCCTTGATTTCTTTTTCTGAGGTATACTGAAAGAGGAAGTTCACTCGATAAAGATTACAAACTTAAACCACATGACAGAACGCATTACCAATCAATGTGCTAAAATAGACATCAATTCGGAGCTGGTCCATCGAGTTCATCTTCCGAAGGGCATCCAATTATGCCCTAAAAGGCACGGAGATCATGTTAAAATATTATTTATTAACATTAAAGTGACTATTATTATTTATTAGAATTTCCTGTGTATCAGCTGTAATTTGCATGAAAATACAATGAGGCGACGAGGCTATCTGGATGCTGTTTTAATCACTTCAGTTGTCTTGACCACACTTTTATTTTTCATCAACTTTACCCGTTTCGACTATCCTTCATTTTCAAAGGCATATGCCAGTCATATAAAAACAATATATACATTGTATCACGTCAACATTCTCGTGCGTACACTGTCTCGTGCTCGGGAATGTTGACGTGATACAGTGTCTCTAATGTTTTTATATGACTGAGATAGAAATGCCTTTGAAAATGACGGAAAGTCGAAGCGTATAAGGTTGATGAAAAATGAAAGGGTGGTCAAGACATAAGAAAAGTTATTAAACGTACATTCCATATGAAGAGCTTATTCCAATATTGGTACAAGTCTATTTTTGTTCATTTTGAGATACAGAGTCCTAAAGTTAAATGAGCGCTGAAAAGTCTGCAGTTGAGATATCAGAAATATTCAAGCATATGGCTTCTTGCTAGAGATGAATCTTTCTTTCCGCTTGTTTGAATCATTAATTTCAAAGGCATTATAGGCAGAAAAGTGGAGGTAATGGACTTGTACCACTACTGAAATAAGCCCTTCATATATACAAAGACTTTATGCCAGGTTTCACGTAGGTGGGTGGTAAGTGCATATTTCAGCCTCAAACGTTTCTTAAACCAAATTCGGAAACTACGCACCGCTTACTCATTGTTGCAGACTGGACAGTCATTACAAGAAATGGAACAGATACTGGTACCTGCAGAATCAGTTTTATTGAGATCGGACTGCGTATTATGACGGAATTTTAAACCTGTACCCCTATGAATAAAAAAGGATATGGAAATGCCTTTTCCTTTTAACTGTTTACCTGTTTTCTCGGAAATATTCGGCAAATTGGATAACCTATGGGAAGATGGTTTTTGGTTAGGCTGTTCTGCCGGTGCGAGAGTAATTTGCTGTCGGTTAGGAGAGAGGACGTGGTTGACTTTCTTTTGGGTACCTTTGTTAGTGTCAGTAATGAAATCGGACATACAGCCCTTAACATAAGCAATGTACTTAGTAGTGCTTAATTCTCTGTTAAAGGCTTTATCTGATATAAGAACTGCTTGGAGTCTATGAAGGAGGGACCTGAAAGCGGCCTTTTTATAGCTGAGAGGGTGGCTAGACGTTCTGTTGGTCACCACGTCTGTCACAGATGGTAATCAATAGGGCAATCAATAGATCTAGATAAGGGAGAGAACCATGAAAAGTGTATTGAATCGTAAACCGAAGGCCAGCATGTTACTTATTTAGCTCAATAACGAAGACCTCGCAATCCTCGTTTGAATCAGTGTAAAGTAGTAGGATATCCTCGTGTCCGTACCACGCCAGTATTTTATTTGAAACTGCTGTAAATTGGTTGAATGGATCGTTCTCTAAATTGGTAATGAAAATATTAGCAAGATAGCAGGACAAAGTATGACTGAATTTAAGGAACAAATCCAGTAGCTGAACGACTTTATTAATCTCCTTAGCAAGACGACCACTAAGGGAGTGCAAATTATTATACACGATATTGCGGACCTGATCCACGAGTATTGACCTGTAGATAACTCTGATGTCCAAGGGTAACGTAAATATTGCTTGGGGGGAATCGTTAATTGCAAAATGTTACTGATAAGATGCTCCCTGTGACGGATGTTAAGTCGAATGGGTTTGTTTGAAATGCTGATTCAAATAGCAAGTTAAGAGTTTCTCAGTTCGGAAACCCACAGTAGTCTGGCAGTGTATGATCTGGGGGAGAATGTGATGACACAGCGCTTCCTTATCTGGGGTGTCGTATTGTAGCTAAAACAATTACGCATGTCAGTTTTCTCTGACATCAGCATAGCACTTCCTTATCTAAGAGGTCAGACCAGGGATCACGTCATCGTTCCACGTGCCAGCGTTAAGGAAGGCAGGATCCTGCCCCTCCCCCACCTGCCGCGCCTGAACTTCTGCAAATTTTATGAAAATGCGCTGCCAAAGCGATAAAACCTGAACAACTTTTGGTACGAAGAACATCCGCACTGAGAGAGATGATAATTAATGTAGACAGATCCGCTTCAATTGTACTAATATTTATTCAGGCCACGACTGGTTTCGGGACTTTAAAATATCTTCAGGTGTATGAAATTGTAGTATTTTGTAACACATAATGTGATGATGGACCTATCAGTCCACTGATTGGAGCTCATGCACTGACTGGCCCATCCTCATAATGTTCTAGAAGAGAAGAAGAAGAAACAGAAAAATACAAGTCATTGACGTGCATTCCGTTTGTCGGAAACACCTCAAGAAAAATCGGTAGAATCCTGGGGAAACACAATGTGAAATGTGTATTCCGACCCCCTGAAAAATCTTTGACTCTACTGGGTTCAGTGGAAGATGACCTAGGTCTTCGAAAACCAGGCGTTTGTCAAATTCCCCGCCAGTGCGGTAAATCGTACATTGGGGAGACAGTCCGCACTGTAGAAGAGAGGTGCCGCGAACACAAGCGCCATACCGAATTACGCCAGGCCACTAAATAAGCCGTGACGACCATTGTATAAAGGCTGGCCATTCTATGGACTACGAAAAAAACAAAAATACTCAGTCAATCCTCCTACTTCTGGGACTGCGTTACTAAAGAGGCCATTCAAATCCGACTACAGGACGATCTAATTAATAAACACAGCGGCCTTCAACTTAGTCAGGCTTGGAACCCTGCATTCAGCCTGCATTTCAAGGACACAGTTGAAGAGAAGTGGGGAAAGCCCATCCCCAAGTCTCACTCTGGTTTTTATCTCGAAGCTTTCTCAGATCTCACTGTTTATTATTTAAAATGTAATCGTCATAACTGATAATATGTTTATTCCAGAGTGAGACAAGACGGTCAATGCCTTCATGGAAAGAAGTTTGCATTTGCCTGCGGGGCCATAATTGTATCCTGGTGTTCACCTATTCATTCGAAGCTAATTGACGGCCACGAATGTCTTTCTCGAGCGATCCAAAAGAGTGGAGATCGGATGAGGAGAGATCGGGAATGTACGGAGGATGTATAAGGGTTTCGTAAAGAAATTTATGCACAGGTCCACATGTTGCTGATTGAGAAAACATTCTGTTGGTATCCACCTACATAGGGAGATATGATCATCACGAGAAAATAAGATAAATCAGGGTTCGGACAGAAAAATTTAAGAGCTCATTTTTCGCGCGTGCCGTTCGAGAGTAGAATGGTAGCGAGACAGCTTGAAGGTGGTTCACTGAATCCTCTGCCAGGCACTTTATTGTGAACAGCAGGGTAATAACGTAGACGTAGATATACAATGTTTGAATGCACCCTTCCCAGACACTTTTCAATATTTCGCTATGTCTCCAGGATTTATAAGCAACACTATAAACTAACTAAGAGGCCCTGTTCCTACTGATGCTGTCTGCTGCCAAAGACAAGTCATTAATAGAGGCCATGTTGTTTAAAACAGTACTCTGGCCCCCACATGAACCACAATACCAACCGTTACGTTGGCTTGGTGCAAGTTAACCTACTTTTCACAGCTTTTACATTATTACCATAATATGCGAATAATGGTAGAACAACTGAATAAAAATTAACCCTCTGCTCTTGTTCTCAAGTATTTCTGACAATTTGTTTCTAGGGAAAGTAAGTTTTGTAATATGCTATAACGCTTATGGAGGGCAATTACCGATGAGAGAGTTCCAAAACTCGGTACTTTTCGTAATAGGCGTCGAAGCAAATCACTAATAGACCAGAAGGGTTTCTCGAAAGATACAGTGCTCTACTGAGTACGGTCCACTTGGCAGTCATATGTTCTTGTCTTCCTTTCGCCTGGGATTGACTTACCAAGGGAGTTGCTGGGGTCATTAAAGTTCAGCATGGAATCTAAGGTAAGGTATTGGTCATGTAGACAGAGAATTTCCTGTGATGAGAGACGCATTTAAACCGGGAAGAATAGGCTCACCAAATTTCTATTTTAGAAAATTTGGGATGTAGCATTATCCACAATGACCCCCTACCATCACTACTTAACAGAATTATCAACGTTGTTGCAGATTTTTAACGTTTAAGTAGTAAATAGATCAAGGGGGAAAATAGCTTACGTTAATATGAAGCAGCAGAGATTGTTTTATTACAGTAGACAGGCAATTACCAAACTGAAACTGGCCGGGAAGTTGTGTTATAAACAACAATCTCAACATTGTGTAGCGGCTTCTCAAAGTCTTGATGAAGATTTTCTGATGCACAGAGGCGCAAATCTGTGAGTTGACATACCGAAATGGCTGAACCAAGCTTGATCCGAAGAAATGAAGACATGAAGAGCCAAATGCCTCGACAGCACTTCAGTTACAAACCAGGGTGAGAGCAGAACACGCGCAAGTTAGTCTGGAGGTTTTAACTCAAGCGCAACAGAAAATAAGGGTAACGACGCAGATCCGTTTGGATAATGTTCTGAGAAGGCAGTCTTTTCAATTCTCACTTTGGTAACAGGTGTTCCAAATTTGATCGGACTTAATTATTTCATCTGAGCAATATTTTGTGGTGTCAGATTTGTACCGGACAGATTTCTAATTGAGTTTTTTCTGCTCATATTACGTTGTCATCAAAGGCCTAAAACTTTTGTTTGGTCAATACTACTTCGGCAGTAATATAGAACTACCGTAAATAATAAACTCAGAAATAAATATGAAATAAATACACTCCGAGGTTCGTTAAGTGATTTTGCGTAAAGGAAATGCGGAGTGGTTGCTCCGAGGATATCTCCACAGGTGCAGATTTAAATGGAAAGGACGGTTATGCTGAAGTAATGCAGTTGGAAGCCATGTCCAGTCATCCATAGATCCATTAAGGCGAAAATCGGAACGATTTCCTTGAACAGAATTCCTTGCGTATCCATGTCCTGCGTGAGCTTGAGATTCTTCAATAACCTAGTTATCGACCGGTCGTTAATTCCTAATCTTGGTTACTTCCAGATATTTTCCTGGCAAAAAGAGGAACTCAAATTTAAAGTACTTTTTGTGGCATCTGAACAGGTACTGTTCCTAACAGATGCGACTATCTATAAATGTATTGTCAAGTATATTCTTGTTAAAATTAGAACATTTGCTTACACGTACAAGCAGTAAAGTCAGTGCAAAAGTACGATTCAGGCCATTTCTGCGGTGAAATCCCTAATTTATCACCCTTTGTAAGCCATTAATTACAGTAAAACATGTATCTTAACTTTAGGAAATATCCTTTTACTTCAGAGCACTCTTACGGAGCTTCATGTGCGCTGGACCAAAATTCTGACTGCAATTGCTGCAAATGAGACACTCTGTGGGAACAGTACGACTCAATATCTTCCATGCTGAATTCTGAAAGTACCACAGGACCAGGTATTAACCGTTTCAATGTTTCCCACAGCGCAAAATGACAAGCACCGACAGCTGCACCACGATACATTTACCGAACAGGCAGCCTCATGGAAGACGTGGTACCCTGAAACGGAAAATAACACGATGTTACAGATTCGAATGTCACTAATCCTAATCGCTTTTGCTCTTCCGAGAATTGTAATTCTTTGGCAGTTCTGCTTCGGATGGCTACGTGTTCTGCTTCATGCAACGATCACAATTATCCCAATTTCTCCATAGCTGCTCAGGTAGTCTATCTAGTGATTGGTCTGCATTTCTGACGTTGATATACTCTTATTGTGCTATGTCATACTGCCTGTATGTTATCTACGCGAATTCGTTTCAGTGGTAAAGCGTTGGACTTCATGTTCTGAGTTATTACACGATCATCATCTCACAAACCGAAATTTCTGTAAACGTTTCGAAAGCTTAGACAAAAATCCGCATTTTATTTGTTGTGTGTTCGCCATCTAATGTAGTATGAACGTCTAAGCATCCACATAAGTAATATGCTTCTTCTGGATGTAACGAAATGAAAACATGTGCGAACATTCTTAAAAATGATGGGTATATCATTTCAGAAAGATTACGAATCGGATGATGTATAACGTTTTCATCCGAAACATACAGAGGATAAGGATTTTAGAAGAGCAGATGAATGTCTGCTGGTTTCGACGTGAAAATCCTAGCAGAATTGCTTAGAGGTTGCTAGTCGCTGCCAGCCGTAGTGGCCGAGCGGTTCTAGGCGCTACAATCTGGAACTGCGCGACCGCTACGGTCGCGGGTTCGATCCTGCCTCGGGCGTGGATGTGTGTGATGACCTTAGGTTAGTTAGGTTTAAGTAGTTCTAAGTTCAAGGGGACTGATGATGTTAGAAGTTAAGCCCCATAGTGCTCAGAGCCATTTGAACCATTTTTTTGCTAATCGTTACCAGTAATTAAACACGTCAAAACAGCTAAAGGCGATGTTCTCAAAAAGGTTTGGATCACTGTGTCTTACTAGGTATTATAAGAAGGGTGACGCGAAACGTATTACCGATTCTAGTAATACTAGAACCAGGGCGGCGAGGCAACAATATCGCACACTGTTTCCGCGGAAACGGACACTCAACAGAGCCGCAGTGGCTATATAAGGAGACGCGCTGTCCCTGAAATTCAGTCGAGTCCGGCGGCAGGAGAGGGCAACACGGCGTGGCGGCATCTGCGAGTTTTCACCTGGGTGTAGCCAAGTCTGTGACTCCTCAGGTTCGTAAGTGAATTCGCGTCTGCGGCTCTTCACATCTGCTGCTCATACGACTGCTCGATGGCGACTTACCGCGTCTGTGGTCGACACATCTGTCTGTGCCCACTCTTCCGTGACGTCTAGATGTGTGGGGCCATGCGTCTGGGACCACTAGTGCTACAAGGCTGTGACATAGAGATATTTTGTGACTACGTACCCAGGAGTCTTACGCTTCTGTGCTCTACTTGTCTGTGAATCAAGTCGTTGAGGACTGAGCCGAGTGTCTGAGAATCTTCGCCAGCAGAAGCGTTCTGTGAGTCTGTACTATGCATCCACAAGTCTACGCACCTGCGACTCTGCACTACGCGTCCGCGAGTCTACGCTGCCCATTCTAGAGCCTGCGATAAACGTCCACGAGGCTTCACTGTATGTCCACGAGCTTACGTGATGCTTCGACAGGAGAAGAACGCTGTACGGCAATGCCTACACAGTATGCTTCAGACTGTCTGGGCTGACAGTTGGCGAGTGGACACAAAACGTCTCATGAACGTGTAGCGTAAGCTGCGTAGCGTGGATTCGTGGACTTGTAGTGGAGAGTCGCGGACGCTTAGACTCGTTGATGCGTAGTACAGACTCGCAGACGGCGGACTCGTAGCAGAGATTCTCTGACGTGGAGCGTAACGTCCCCGACGACTTGAGTTGCAGATGTGTAGAGCAGACGTGTAGGAGGGTTAGGTACGTAGTCCTAAATATGTGTCACAACCCTGTAGGCAAAACTTGTGTCCCAGATGTACCGCTCCAGACATGCAGGAGTCAGAAGAGCAGTCAAAGATAGATTGTGTTGAGCCACAGACGCATAAAGTCTCCAACGCATAGTTGTGCAGTCGTGTGAGCCGCAGATGTGAAGAGCCACAGACGCGACTTCGGCGACGAACCTGTGGAGTCACAGATTGTGGCTACACTCAGGTGAAAAATCGCAGTTGCCGTCATCCCGTGTTGCTCTCTCCTGCTGCTGGTCTGGACTGACTTTCAGCGGCAGCGCGACACTACTCTACGGGTCCGTGGTAGTCTGCAACGCATCGACCGCTCTACGAGACACCTCATCCACTACGAGACACCTCATCCACTACGAGACACCTCATCGACTCCACGCGGTACTTCGACTCCACGCGGTACTTCATCGACTCCACGCGGTACATCAGCGACTCCACGCGGCACTTCGACTCCACGAGCAACTTCACCGACTACGAGACATCTGCTCAGCGTCGTGGCCCCCTGCACTGCGACGAGCTGTGTATGAGCAGCTTACCCCCTCAGTTCCGACCAGGGTTTTTGGGAGGTTTTCCTTGGTTGTAAGGCGAATGCCGGAACTGTTTACCTCCTCCCATCGACACAAAAAAAATGGAAAAATAAATGCTACAACCTTACTTCCTCTTGTCTTTTATTCAATTTTCATGTAATTGCGGTGTATAGCTAGCTGGCTGCAGTGCTGAAGTTGTAATATGTAGAGAGAGAAATCAGTGGACACACCGCAGTTGTGGACGGTGGCAAATGGCTTTCAAAACACACACCCAGAGAGGGACAGATGGACGGTGGCAAATGGCTTTCAAAACACACACCCAGAGAGGGACAGATGGATAGATAGATGGATGGATAGATAGATAGATAGAGAGAGAGAGAGAGACAGAGAGAGAGATAGCTTCCAGAAATTACAAAGTTCGAACAAAAAGGACAGCAAAACTGTCTTGCTGGTATGCCTTCGTAAAATTAGTTACGCTGTGATTCGTGTCTAGTTACGCTGTGATTCGTGTCTAATATCTTCCCCCTCAAACGTTCTGCCTGTATTTCTCGCAAACGTACCATCAGCGTAGCACTGAGAAACATAAACACTGCTTGATCTCCTTTCACTTTTATCACACAGGATGGACATCAAACTGCAGACAGATTCCTTACTGGCAATGGAGGGTAAAAGGTCCTACGAACATGTGTCCGGAAACGCATCGTTGCGGCGGTAGATGACGCTGACGAATAAAAGTTCCTCCGACCACGTGCCGTGTATTCCTTGTGTCTTGCAGGCTGTGAGATTGACGCAGCGAACTGTAAGCAGCAGAACGGTCCAGTAGTCATGTCGGGAATTCAAGCCGAGATGGAATTTGTGTACGGCCTACCAGATGAAAACGGTCAAGAGGGAGTAATGCGATAGCAAAACAAGGACCCTCACAGACACCAACCACATCACAAAACATTTCAAGCCCTCTCTAGGCGAAAGTGCTTAGTGTGATCGTGGGTCCTTTCAGGCAGACGCACGTGCAGGGAGGCGATGGACTGTGCGTCACCAGATTTGGAGGGCCGGGTTCTACAGAATATTGAGACAAAACACCAATACAAGCTCCAGGCAAGTGGCCCGCCAACTTGGTGTAAGCCAGATATCGGTTATGTGCATCCTGCATGACAACCGCTACAACCCTAACACCTGCAACGAGTGCAAGGATTATCAGCGGCGGGTTTCCCTTTACGGGAAGGATACTGTCGATAGTTTCTGCACCAGACCATCGCAATTAGGATTTCTGTCATCAGTCCTCTTTACCGATGAAGCAACCTTTACCGAAAGTGGTATCCTCAATCGGCATAGTCATGTGTAAGCTGAAGACAGGGCACGTGGTCAGGGGAACTTTCATTCGTCAGCGCCATCCTCCGTGGCAACGATGCGTTTCCGGACGCATGTTCATAGTACCTTTTTTCCTCCATTTCCAGTCAGGAATCCGTCCCTGCAGTTTGTCGGTTTTATTAATGTTCACCCTGTACATTCAGCGAAAGCTTTTCGTAATACTCTACTGTTGAGAGCTCAATGAACCGTCAAATGTTACCTCTGCCCGCATCTCGTGGTCGTGCGGTAGCGTTCTTGCTTCCCACGCCCGGATTCCCGGGTTCGATTCCCGGCGGGGTCAGGGATTTTCTCTGCCTCGTGATGGCTGGGTGTTGTGTGTTGTCCTTAGGTTAGTTAGGTTTAAGTAGTTCTAAGTTCTAGGGGACTTATGACCACAGCAGTTGAGTCCCATAGTGCTCAGAGCCATTTGAACCATTTGAAGCCATTTTTTACCTCTGCACTACATCAATCTCTGGCACTCCGTCTTTTACTGGTGCACCTTAAAAACGTTTGCGGTGTATTTCTTAATGTAAATTTCTTTTAGCAAGAGAAATGTTACGGTACGTGTAGATTCTTACCAAACGAACGTACATCTGTGTTTACTCTGAGACCGTAGTAAACTGTTTTCGGTAGTGCTGATGTGCTAAATCGTATCCAGCTGTCATCAAACCATTAACTGGGGTTCTCCGGAAAATAGAAATCCGTGTATTTATTTTAGTGTCTCCTTACATTTACCTGGCACCGTGATCGAGGTCGCTAACGCACGTTTATGCAATGGCGAGTGACTCTGAGAGCAGTCGGTTCGAACCCTGGTGGTGTAAAATTTTCACTGATAGCATTTGGCCGGTAAAAGGAAGAGAGGAGCTGTGTAAAATTCCTGAACACCAGTCTTTGCGGCCTCAAGTCTCACAAAATAGACCTAATTAATACCACCTGTCTTAACTTGGCTAAGGTGGGTCCCTGGCCATATCGGTAACCCTGGGAGCGAAACTGCAGATGCCGCAGCCAAGGCTGCGGTCCTCCAGCCTCGGACAACTTCTTGTTGTGTGCCTTCATCTGATTTTAGCAGGGTCATTTGTCAGCGCATTTTATCGCTGTGGCATGCCGATTGGGATACACTTACTGACAACAAGATTCGGGCCTTGAAACCTCTCCCCACCGCTTAGACGACCTCTTCACGCCCTTCTTGGTGGGAGGAGGTCGTTTTAGCCCGGTTACGAATTGGACACTGCCGGTTCAGCCATCGTCATCTGCTGACGGCTGCACCGGCGCCGTTCTGCCCATGTGGGCAATTGCTGACGGTACGCCACATTTTAACGTCCTGTCCGAATTTTAATACACTGCGCGTTGACGTTGGCCTGCCACGTACTCTGGATGCCATTTTAGCGGATGACCCAGGAGCAGCTGCTCGCGTTCTTCGTTTTATCCACTTGACAAACCTGTCTAAGGACATTTGATTATCCTGTTTTCTTTTAATCCCTTGCCTGTTAATGTGCCCTTTATACTGCTGTCCTTCTAAGTTGCTGTTTTAACATTGTGCCTCGCAGTGCATTCATAACTTAGTCTGGGCGCTAATGACCACTGTAGTTGTGCGCCCTAAAACCACAAAAAAAAAAACTCATTCCACTCTTTTCGTTAGGGACCCCAAGCGAGAGCAAAATGGGTAACTGCAACATCTTATACGGGCCACAAAGCGGGGTGACAGTTTTCTGAACACCTTACTCGCAGTCTCTTCCCCTGAATTTCTCACGAAGACTGTATGCCCAACCTGAATGTTCCCCAGACGTCACCCATGGTTATACCGCACCGCTTTCCTTTTATGGACGCTCTGAATATTTGCCCTGGCTTTATGCCAATTATCCTTGGTTAACTCAGGACTAATATCATTGAGCAACAAATCCTGTATGAACCAGATATTTCATGGAGAGGAATTAAGAAGATAGCAAACTACTTTCAGCCTCACAGTGGAAAACTATCAGAGAGGACTTTAGGTTTCGATTAACGCGCTCCACGAAAGAAGGTTGGGGTAATAAGGCATTGTGGTGACAAGTTTATCTCCTGATCGGAAACATACATTCCGAAACTCCCTCATAGAGAAACAGAAGGCGGAAATTCGGACCGTCCAGCTTTACATGGGCGAGTCAGAACCCAACTAAGGGCCTGGTTTCCGTCTCCGACTTGAATTCCCTGTGTTTGAGGTAGTATTTAAATTTCTCTAACGCGAAGAGGACAGCCAGCGCTTAAAACTCTCAAGTAGAGTAGTTCTTCTTAGCTGGACGCAGGCACCTAGAGGAACTGGCTTAAGGGCCTCCGCTCACCACATTGCTCCTGAAGCAACATGGTGGCAACCTCTGACTTAGAGCCGCTGGTTTGAACCACGAAGGGTTGATTCAAGTCAGAAACGGCCGGAACGGTGGGATCACTCAGAGTGATCTATGACGCATCAAACGCAGCCTGCTGGCTGTCGGTCCAGACAAATGGCTCCCCCTTGTTTTGCAACAGGTTCGACGTAGTGGTGCCCCAGCAAACTTTGGAACGAATTTTCGGAAGAAGTTAGTCATTCCAATGAAACAGGTTACCACTTACATAGTCTTAGGAGGGCGGACTCTGTAAATATCATAGGTCCTAAACCGATCAACCCTGCCCCTCAGCCGAGACTAGATGTCCAAGAAAAGATACCTCACAATGAGCTAGGGTAACTTCAAATGGTTTGACAGTTATCCCCGCTTACCTCAGACGCTCCAAAACCAGTCAGAAGTGCCCCATATGCTCAGAGACATCGTCCAAGTAGTTATACCCACACTTGGAACTTCATATCTCCGAGCATGGAGTCGAGTAACCTAGAAAGAACTGCCGCCCCGGTAGAAAGGTCGAAGGGCACCCAGTTTAATTCGTATAAGTTGCACTCAGTGCATAAGACAATGGCTGCCTTGGGTTCTTTAGCAGGGCGAATCTGGTAATAAGCCTGGTTAAGATCGAAAACGGAAAAATAGCGAGCTCTGGATAGCCATGAAAAACACCCTTCCGTGTAGATCAGGAAGAGGGTCGCCAATACTACCTCGTGATTAAGGACGCAATAATCCACAACAGCTCACCTGAAAAATACGTTCTGCTGTCACCTGCATTGGAACCCCCATAGCTGTACGAAGACGTGCCGATAAATCTGACAAGTCCCCATCCTCTGCCAATCCTCGGGTGTTATCCTGATATCTCCTGGTCCTTGTGAAGGCAGCACACTCCCACCACAACTTGAGACTCCATAACAGACGGATTCACCTGGAACACAAAGCCAAGAAACAACAGACTGTGCCTAGCCAGATACAATACAAGTATTAAGGTGTACGAGTGATGTTTAGCATAATTCAGGCCTTCGAATTCCAGAAACATTCACGCTCTGCTACCAGAGTGACAGGCACTACGGGCGTAAGTGTGCCTTGGAGTGGAAGAACCAGGAAAATGAGGACTGATCATCATTTGTACGAAGATTTTTATTAACAATTCTCAGGAACTGACAATTAGGTCAACAGGACCTTGACATATTTAGACAAAACTATGCAATTACATAAATGAATTTAAGATCAATTACTGATAATCTATCAACAATATTGTCAAATATTTCAGTGAGATCAAATAACAAAAAACTTGTAGTGTTAATTCAAATACTTGCAATCAACTCTCCAAAAGTCATTCATGGGAACATGAAGTATGAAAAATCTAAATTTACAACAAATGTTATTCTCTTAAAAATATATACAAAATTTGTGTGCCACTGGCTACTATTGTTGAAATATTTACAGCAAATTTTCAATAGAGAAACAATATAATATTTCACCAATTGAAGTTACATAACAATCTCTTCGAAGGTTCTATTAAAACGGTCTTCAAAGCAGTGAGGCCACAAACATCTTTACAATGTGCTTGACTAACATACAACAAATAATTCAGGTTTACCTAAAAAGGGGTTCATGAAAAAAGAACAAAAACAATTAAAGCTGCTTGATACAAAATCACCATGCATCGGGCAATGTGGTCCAGGAGAACAGACCCAAAATTACGTAGGGCAAGCCTGATACGCTGCTCACCACACTCCTCCTTTGCTAAGTAATCAGTGGATGCACACCCAAAGACAGAAACATACATTGGTAGCCTGATGAACAGGGAAGTAATTTTAAGTAAAACAGTAAATACTTAAGTCATCGGGTTACACGCTAGAATCACAGACAAAACAGTTGTGAAAAGTCGTTAAAAGATAATAAGGTAACTGGCCATGGCAATCACCCCAAATTACGCCTGGCAGTAAAGAAGTTCAGCAGCCAAGCGAGATTCAGTTTCAAATCACGCCACGAGATGGAAATGATAAATACTAAAGCGTCGCACAAGACGAAAAACGTATCTGGAAGGAAGACACAAACGGTTAGCCAATGAACCTCAGTTACGTAAACACAAGCTTGGCTTGGAAGTATAGCCCACTAGAGTACATACAGGATTTGCCTCAGTAAGGCGTATAAGCTTGAACGCTCTAAATAACTAAAGAAAGCCACTTGGCGGTTAAGTGCACAACGAACCAGCCAAAAAAAAAAAAAAATTGGATATTGTGAATAATGAGTCACTGCACATAAAAAATTTACAAAACGTCAATAATTTAAAACATACAATCATATCACAACTCTATGACAGTTGCCAAAGGGAAGCTGTTATGGTTCAAATGGTTCTGAGCACTATGGGACTTAACATCTGTGGTAATCAGACCCCTAGAACTTAGAACTACTTAAACCTAACTAACCTAAGGACATCACCCACATCCATGTCCGAGGCAGGATTCGAACCTGCGACCGTAGCAATCGCGCGGTTCCGGATTGAGCGCCTAGAACCGCTAGACCACCGCGGCCGGCGGAAGCTGTTATGTTTAGATACGAGTGACACACTCCTCAAATCCCCAGACCAGCCGCGGGAACAGGGAACAATATCAACAGGAGGCTGTATCTAGTCTAATATTGAAGTAGCATGACACAAACACGTGCAGGAAGCGATACAGTCAGTTATCAAGCCCACTGTGGGGAGCAACATCAATCTTTACAAATACCGAGTGGTATCGCCACCGAAGTGTTGAGTCCGCGTCGCCAAATGTGAGGTCCTGCCCACTCGTCTCATACAGGGTGCCTAAGGGCTGCTGCGGTCTCGGAATGCTATACAGCAGTTCAAGCAAGTAACAATTGTAGTTTTATTTCAATAAATCAGATTGACAATACTTAACTTGAATTAACAAAGGTGTTTCAATCTATGGGCGACATGCAATATAAATGTTCTTTGCTGTAGACAATGTCCATACAAGCAATGGGTATGGATCACTAATACCTGTTCTCGTAGCACTCTCTGCTAGGCCGTGCTAATACTCTGCGAATTCTGACCACTAATGTCCGGCCGAGGTTGGCAGGAGCTGCGCTTTTATTCACTTCTCGCAGAAGTCGCTCCTGTCGTGGTGCGGTCCTTGTCAGCGGGCTACTGGCTGGCGTCGCCTCGCCGCCCTCTCTGGTCTTGCGCTCTTCCTGTTAGTTCCTCCAGAACACCGAGTACACAATGCCGCTGTGCGGTGACGCACAGTGTAAAAACTTGGAGCCGCCAGGGGGTGTGTGGATGATGATGACGACCCATTGCTCACCTCCAGACCTGATCGGCTAATGAAATAAAGTGTCCATTCCCGTTTCCGTCGCACATCCGTCGCGTCCGGAAGATGCTCAGCGACACGGGCCGTAGAACAAACAGCCGGCCTTTTGCCCCACAGAACTGTGCTGTCCATGCTGCTTCACTGACTGCCTCTGTGCCGGCCGCGGTGGTCTAGCGGTTCTGGCGCTGCAGTCCGGAACCGCGGGACTGCTTCGGTCGCAGGTTCGAATCTTGCCTCGGGCATGGGTGTGTGTGATGTCCTTAGGTTAGTTAGGTTTAAGTAGTTCTAAGTTCTAGGGGACTTATGACCTAAGATGTTGAGTCCCATAGTGCTCAGAGCCATTTGAACCATTTGAACTGCCTCTGCCCGAATCCCGGCATCAATGGCACTCGTGGTAAATGCGCCACGCCCCCTTCATACCAAACGTTGTGTTCTGGGAGACGTGGCATGAGCTATCACTCTCGCAAGGTTCATTTTTGTTATGGAGTTATAATTTTCAGTGAATAGTGTCTAGTCGCATATTTGGTGAGTGATTGTGATGGGGTGGAGTGCAGTTGTAAGTGGGCGCCTTGCATTGGATCTCTGACTGCGCTTCCTTTGTAAGAGACTCTGCGGCTGGTCGGACTCGTCGTTGGAGGTTAAATAGCCAGTACTGTTGGGCAGTTCGAAGTTAGTTCTCAGCAGTGATGGAAGTACTGTTGGGCAGTTGGAGGTGAACAGCCAGCAGTGATGGACGTTATATGTGAGAAGTTGGCATTGATGGAGGGTAGAGGTCTGTAGTTTTAGCGTAGGCTAACGATCTGTACATGTTCGACTTGGAGGTTGAATATTATTCACGATTATATACCTTTGTACTAAATGTCAATGACGATTTATATTCGTCTTTGAACTGGATGTCACATCATTAAGGTAAAAAATAGGTTATTTGGTTTGCAACAAAAATCTTTCTTTTGCTAACCACATGTGTATTAGTAGTTAGTGGCTTTAGAAGCTAGAATCTTTTATTTAGCTGGCAGTATTGACGCTCGCTGTATTGCAGTAGTTCGCGAAATGAAGATTTTTGTAAGGTAAGTGCTTAATGAAATGTATAGGTTATTGTCAGGATTTCTTTTTAGTCACGGCCATTCTTTTTAATTAATTATTTGAATTCAGGTTACTTTGCGTCACATTGCGTTGCGCTAGGATATTGGGTGTCTCAGTCATTCGGCAACTTAAGTACGGCCACACTCATTTAAATTAAGAAGTTTCACAGTTCACTTGCTGATGAACGTTCTGTTGGAAGTTTCCGTGATTCATTTGCAGTCGTATAGTGGTGATTAATGTAGCATTGCATACATTTAAAATGTTAAATAAGATGCCATAGAAATACTATGTGAACTTTTAGCTCCGTAGTTTTGTTTGTACATTTAACATTTGTTCTTGAAGCTTAATCTTGTGAAGATAGATTTGCATTTCTTCTAAGATGTCCATGCAGTGGGACATTTACATTAATAGCCACGAGAAACAAACCAGCGTGTCACACAATGTTTTCCAGTGAAAACACATTCTCCATTGTATACACTGATGTGACAAAAGTTGTGGGATACCTCCCAATGTCGTGTCGAACCTCCCTTTGTCCGGCGTAGTGCAACTGCTCGATGTCACGTGGACTCAATAAGTCGTTAAAACTCCCCTGCAGAAATACTGAGCTATGCTGCCACTGCAGCCGTCCATAATTGCGAAAGTGTTGCCGGTGCAGGATGTTGTCCACGAACTGACCTCTCGTTTACGTCTCATAAATATTCCATGGGATTCATTACGGGGGATCTGAATAGCCAAATTATTCTCTTCAGATGTCCAGAATGTTCTTCAAACCAATCGTGAACAATTGTAGCCAGGTGACATGGCGCATTGTCTTCCATAAAAATTCCATAGTTGTTTGGGAACATGAATTCCAAGAATGGCTGCAAATGGTCTCCAGTTATCCGAAAATAACCATTTCCAGTCGATGATCGGTTCAGTTGGACCACAGGACCCAGTCCCTTCCATGTAAACACAGCCCATACCATTATGGATCAAAAAAATGTTCAAATGTGTGTGAAATCTTATGGGAGATACCTGCTTAGGTCATCAGTCCCTAAGCTTACACACTATTCAATCTAAATTATCCTAAGGACAAACACACACACTCATGCCCGAGGGAGGACTCGAACCTCCACCGGGACCAGCCGCACAGTCCATGACTGCAGTGCCTAAGACCGCTCGGCTAACACGCGCGGCCAGGAGAGGAGCTGCAGGTGATGTCGTGGTGTTAGTAAACGCACTTGCGTCGGTCGTCTGCTACCATAGTCCATTAACGCCAAATTTCGCCGCATTGCCCAACGGATACGTTCGGTTATTTGACGGAGTCTTGCTTGTCTGTTAGCAATGAGAAGTTAAGGGAAACGTAATTGTTCTCGGTCGTTAAATGTAAGTGTCGTTGTCCAGGGTGAGAAGTAATGCCTGGAATTTGGTTTTCTTGGCACACTCTTGGCACTGTGGATCTCTAAATACTGAATTCCCTAACGATTTCCGGACTGATTCCATATGTCCTGCTCCAACTACCATTCCGTGTTCAAAGTCTATTACTTCCCGTCGTGCAGCCATAATCACGGCGGAAACCTTTTCGCATGAATCCCCTGAATACAAATGACAGCTGCACCAGTACACTGCCCTTTAATACCTTGTGTACGCGATATTGGCGCCGTCTGTTTATGTGCATATCGCTATCCAATGACATTTTTCATCTCAGTGTATAAAATATCGTTGCCACCTGGATCAGATCATGCTGGGTAATCAAAAACCCGAGCTTAAGAAAAAAAAATATAATGTTCATACATTAACATACTACAGTAACGTGTAACTACGAATGTGACATCCTTTAAAAGCAGATCTGAGTTATATTTAAGTGTGATAGCATAAAAACATGCTGATACCAAAAAGCGGGTCCGCATCTCGTGGTCGTGTGGTAGCGTTCTCGCTTCCCACGCCCGGGTTCCCGGGTTCGATTCCCGGCGGGGTCAGGGATTTTCTCTGCGTCGTGATGGCTGGGTGTTGTGTGCTGTTCTTAGGTTAGTTAGGTTTAAGTAGTTCTAAGTTCTAGGGGACTGATGACCATAGATGTTAAGTCCCATAGTGCTCAGAGCCGAGCCAAAAAGTGGTCTTCCGTTGTGTTTTTGAAAAGTAGCGTCAGAGACCTCAAACTTCACAGTCACCAGTCTTAATACGTCAGCCATGTAGTTGCTACTGTCAAAAGTACCATCTACGAGATTTCCAGGTGATCCTGTTGTGTATTCAAAGGCATCCCATGCCATGACACCAGGTTCTGTGCCATTGTGGTGATGATAATCCAATCTGGCAACGTTTTTCTTTTCGGCGCCTTCTTTTTGAGTAGTGAGTCTTCTGTGGCCAGCCAGCAATTCCTCTCCTGAACCAAGTTCTTCATCTTAGAGAAATTCTTGCACCCAACCTCCTCAGTTATTTTCTGGATGTATTCCTTTTGCGTCTTCCTCTGCAGTTTTTACCCTCTGCAGCTCCCTGTAGTATCATGAAAGTTATCCCTGACGTTTGAAAACATGTCTTCTTGTTGTTAATGTTTACCCAATGCTCCTTTATTCGCTGTTTCAGCGGGATACTTCATCATCCATACCTTACCAGTCCATCTGTCAATATTATTCTGTAGCGCCGCATCTCAGACGCACCGATTCTACTGAGTTCAAGTTTCTCATAGCCCATGGTTCCCTACCGTACAATGCTGTGCTCCAAACTTATATTCTCAGGAATTTTTTTCCCCGAATTAAGGCCTATGTTTTATACCAGTGGACCTCTATTGGCCAGGAATGCCCTCATTTCCTGTGCTAGTCTCCTTTTCATGTCCTCCTTACTTCATTCGCCATGCGTTATTTTGCTTCGAAGATAAAAGAATTCCTTACCTTTTTCTATTTCGTTATCATCAATTTTGGTTTTAAGTTTCGAGCTACTCTCATATCAGTTGCTTCTCATTACTTTGATCTTTCTCCGGTTTACTCTCACTCCATATTCTGTGCTGATTAGACTATTCTATTCAGCGGATCATGCAAATCGTCTTCATAGCAATTTCATCAGCGAATCTTATTGTTGATATCATTTCACCCTGAATTTTAATATTACCCTTGAATCTTTCTTTCATTTCCGTCATAGCTTCTTTTATGTTTAGATGAAACGGTAGGTGCGAAAAGCTGCATCCTTGTTTTCTTGTACATATTGTATATTACCCGTCTTTCTCTATATCTTATTCCTATTTTTCCCAGAATTGTACCATTTTACACTGTCGAACACTTTTTGCAGATCGACAAACCCTGCGATTGGGTCTTTATTTTTCTTCACTCTTGCTTCCATTGTCAAGCGTGACGTCACGACTGCCTCTCTGGTGCTTACGCCATTGCTAAAACCAAACTGACCTTCATCTAACAGATCCTCAGTTTTCTTTTCAATTCTTCTGTATATTATTCTCGTCAGCATCTTGTATACAAGAGTTGGTAATCTGACTGTGCGATAATTTTCGCACTTACCTGCTCTTGTCATCATCGAAACTGTGTGGATGACATTTTTGCGAAAGTCTGACGGCATGTCGCCTGTTCCAAAGATACCGCACACCAAGTTGAATAGTTGCTTAGTTACCACTTATGGCGAAACATCCAACGTGTGCCATCCTGACCGAAAAAACTAATTGTGTGCCGGCCAACCCTTTAAAATGTAAGCTACAAATTTAATATGCACAACTTCAATGGATAACACAGTTTTTGAGGCCCTAGCTATAGATCCTAAAGTGGTGATTTTCACAAAAAATATTTTCATATGAAACGAAGGTATCTAACATGAAGGTATGTAACAGAAATAATCTTTTATTTAACATAATAATTTATTCAGTAAAAGCATAGTAGGGACGAACAGCTCGTGAAAGAATGTGGAATACCTGACATATTCTATACAAACAACTTGTAGTTAGTGGATTTCTGCTCTGCAGTGGTACTCGACCAAATCTGCCCTTTCATAGTGCGGCTTAACCAAAATGAAACACGTGAAAGAACTGGGCCAGGGTTCTCAGTACACGTCATTCAACATTTGCCAAACTTTATTACCATTTTAAAAAAGCTCTTTATATACTATAAGAAGCGATTTCTGTGATCAGAAGCAAATACATTAAACAGAAAATAAAAAAAAAATATCACCAGTTAAATCACTCCCATTTCTTTCTTTTTAAAATACAAAGGGAATAAAAGTTTGGATACCGGCGACGGATAGGAAAGTGAAACAGAACCTTTTATCAAATTATAACTCTTTATAGACAGTCCCATAAAACTGGAAACCTCAAATGTCTAATTATATCAAATGCTATTATCATTTAAACTACAGACTGTATATATTTTAACAAAAGGCACAGTTTGGGAGAACAGTAAGAAGCCCAAATAAGTCAAATACATTCTTCTAATAATTTCCGGGTATGCAGCCGGATCCTGTCGACATTCTGCCACGATATTTCGGCCCAGAGACGTCCGGCCATCATCAGGTGAGTACACAACTACTGAAGAGCCCAGGTGCAGTCGCGGTATTTATGTCGAATCTCGCGCATGCGAAATGTACTGGCATCCTACAGCGCATGCGTCAGGTGTTGACATGCGCAGCAATGCCGAGTTGTACGTGCTGCCCTCGGTGGTGAAAATAAAGGTCCATCTAGTCATTGAGTATCGAATGACACTGTCGATTCCGCTGTGATTGTATAATTTTAATAATAGGATTCCAATTTTTATCCAGCTGAAAGCCGTTGTCACGATTTATAAGATTATTGGCAAGACGTATTTCCACTGATTCCTTGATTACGGAATCCCAAAAACCGGAAACCGGGGATAAAATTTTTGTTCCATTGTATTCCATTGAATGTCCCAATGAAATACAGTGCTCTGCTACTGCCGATGGAATACAATGGAACAAAAATTTTATCCCCGGTTTCCGGTTTTTGGGATTCCGTAATCAAGGAATCAGTGGAAATACGTCTTGCCAATAATCTTATAAATCGTGACAACGGCTTTCAGCTGGATAAAAATTGGAATCCTGTTACTAAAATTATACAATCACAGCGGAATCGACAGTGTCATTCGATACTCAATGACTAGATGAACCTTTATTTTCACCACCGAGGGCAGCACGTACAACTCGGCTATGCTGCGCATGTCAACACCTGACGCATGCGCTGTAGGATGCCAGTACATTTCGCATGCGCGAGATTCGACATAAATACCGCGACTGCACCTGGGCTCTTCAGTAGTTGTGTACTCACCTGATGATGGCCGGACGTCTCTGGGCCGAAATATCGTGGCAGAATGTCGACGGGATCCGGCTGCATACCCGGAAATTATTAGAAGAAGAAATACGCCGGGAAAATTTCAGAAGTCAAGTCAAATACAATTTTCCAGCGAGTTAATGCTTTGCCTCGAAACTTATGTAAAGTATTCAAGAATACATATTGTTTAATGAAATGTATAAAATAGTTCATTTCTTAAAACAGTGACTGATATACTATAGCTATACTATAGCTCCTATAGACCACATCCATTGGATTTTCAGAACGATATTTGTTGGATGTTTCAATGCCCTAACTAGCTCGCATGGTCATTTATTCTTCCGAAAACAGTGTTATCACATTTCCTGATTTTATCAAGTCCTATACTGCTGTAAAGATCTCCCAGTCTCGTACTTTTGATTTTGTGAGAATACGTAAAGCACTATTCCAGATTACAGGCGACGGGAGAATTCATTTAGCAGAGTTGCTGCTGAACTATGAAATCTTCAGGGAGTACGGCGACTTCTATATTTCTTCACATACGAGAGTTTCATCAGAAGCTATTCACAGTTCACGACGTAAATGCCCTTTAACTAACAATGAAGAAAACTTAAATACTCGCGCTTAACTCTAAATTAAGTGGGTACCGGGGAAATAAAATACCCTGGCTGAACCAAAACTAGCAACTGCTGCCTTGTAGTACGATATTGGATTATCAAAGGCTAAAGGAAGAAAACTTTTGAGTAAAAATTACCAGGTCCGCCGGGTTGGAGGTTGAGCAGTGGGCCAGCTCCTCACTCACATAAAAACCTAAAAATGCTAAAAAAAACTAATAATACTGGAGTGGGAACCGGAGGGGAGAAGAAGAAGAAGACGACCTATGACAACCTGGCTCCAAAACGTACAGCATACAATGAGTAGAATGAACGCAGAGGAAGAGGGCACACAAGATCGAAACACCTGGAGGAATATTTTGAAAATATAGTTTAAGAACGTTTATTGTTTGTATAGTAATTTCCGAGTAAATTATTATGTTGGAGAAAAGCCTCTGTAATGAGGAAAAGCTCAAAATAATTAAACAAATATGAATGAACCTTGCGCAAGCCTCTGTGGCCGAGTGGTTCTAGGCGCTTCAGTCCGGAACCGCGCGACTGCTACGGTCGCAGGTTCGAATCCTGACTCGGGAATGGATGTGTGTAATGTCCTTAGGTTAGTTAGGTTCAAGTAGTTCTAAGTTCTAGGGGACTGATGACCTGCGATGTTCAGTCCCATAGTGCTCAGAGCCATTTGAACAATTTGAATTAACCTTGCGTAACATAAAGTGGTTGCATCGTTTTTTCATAGGATGAATGAGATGTTGAGACTTGGTTAAAAAACAATTCAGAGTAATGAGACTAGAGGTTTGCTTATAAATTTGATTTTCACGAACATTCCCTTTCCCCAGAACTTTATTTTTTTGCTGCGAGTCTTTATGCTTCTTAGTACCACATATATGTATCCACAAACCTCACACTTGTTACTTTCTCACATGTCAATTACATACAAAAAATATAAGTTTTTCATTCATTCGCAGTCTACAGCACCAAACTTCTAGTGAGTCATTGATGGATTTATTTATTTCTTTGTTTTTATTGTCAATATCATGAAAAGCGTAGGTTGCTCCTCACCGTAAAGACGACACATTGAGTTGCAGACAGACACAACGAGAAGACAGTTACTCGTTTTGCTTTCAACCAGAGCCTTCTTCAGAATAGAAAACACACACACACACACATTCAGACAAGCTCACATGACCGCTGTCTCCGGACGCTCTGGCCAGAGATTTTCAAACATGACAACACACACAAAAGGATGTACGCACACACAAATAACACTTTTTATGACACAAAGAATTCTTCGTGCTGTGAACTTAAAGTTTACAGCACAGGATACATATATAACGATGACCCCGTGATGTAAATTTTAATCGTACAACATGAAGAATTATTTTCATTATAATGAACATTTCAGATTACAAGACTGTTGATGTTTATGTATGCACCTGATGTATGTATGTTACATTTACTTTACCTACGAATCAAAGAAGGAGAAGAGTATTCTACATCACTGCAAGTTCATAAAGCGTTGTTACATGTGCACAACTCTCACCAATGTTACCCTGTGCTACATCTGCCGATTTCGCACATTCAGACAGTCTCTTCTGAGCAACCAGTGGCCTCAGAATACCAGATCTCTACTGAGTATGCCGGCCGGTGTGGCCGAGCGGTTCTAGGCGCTACAGTCTGGAACCGTGCGACCGCTACGGTCGCAGGTTCGAATCCTGCCTCGGGCATGGATGTGTGTGATGTCCCTAGGTTAGTTAGGTTTAAGTGGTTCTTAGTTCAAGGGGACTGATGACCTTAGAAGTTAAGTCCCATAGTGCTCAGAGCCATTTTTGAACCATTTTTGAACATTTGTGTATCACTGTAAATTTTCCAAACCAGCCACCACTGACTTAATTACTAATGCACACTCTTGCCATTCGGGTTATTTTATATCAATGATTCATAGATTTCTCAGATTGCCCCTTGACGGAAATGAGGTAGAATGGTAGATAAGTGTTGTTATACAAATAGCGCTATCGAACGGTTTTAAGGACAGGGGAAGCTTCCCTTGCCTGCGGATAAACTCTTTCCTAGTCCAAACCACCTTATCGTTAAGCAAACCGTAATTTTTAGCGGATCTCTCGCCCAGTACGAAGTCCAAAGTGACTGGAAGAAAGCGCATGTGAGTCCATGTATGCAAGAAGGGTAAAAGAACGGACCCACAAATTACAGGCCAATACCCCTAACTTCGGTTTGCTGCAGAATCATTTAACATATTCTCAGTTCTAATATGATAAAATTTCTTGAGACTAAGAAGCTTATGTCCATGAATCACCGCCCTTGCAAAACTCAGATTGCCCTTTTCTCACATGATACACTGCAAACAAGCAGGGAGATTGCATATTTCTAGAATTCCGGAAAGCATTAGACACAGTGCCTCATTACAGGCTATTAACGAAGGTACGAAGGACTTATTCCATATATAAGTCATAGATACGTGAGTGGCTCGAAGACTTCTTAAATAATAGGACCTAATATGTTCCACGACAGCGAGTGTTCATGAGAGACAAGGGTATTGTCAGGAGTGTCCCAGGGAAGTGTGAGAGGACCGCTGTTGTTCTCTACACATATAAAAGATTGGATGGACAGGTCGGCAGCAGTCTGCGGTTGTTTGCTGATGATGCTGTGGTGTACAGTAAGGAGCCGAAGTTGAGTGACTGTAGGAAGATACAAGATGAGCTAGACAAAATTTCCAGTTGGTGTGATGAACGTAAATCTGTAATGTTCGGATACAGTGTTACTGGTGTCCTGCTTGACAAAGTGAAGTCGTTTAAATATCTGGGCGCTACGCTGAAAAGCGTTAAGAAGTGGAACGAGCTCGTGAGAACTGTGGTAAGGAAGGTGAATGATCGACTTTGGTTTATTGGGAGAATTTTAGGAAAGAGTGATTCATCTGTAAAGGAGACCGCAAATAGGACGTTGGTGGGACCTGTTCTTGAGTAGTGCTCGAGTGTTTGGTATCAATACCAGGTCAGATTGAAGAATGACATCGAAGCAATTCAGAGGTGGGTAGATTCGAACAACATGTAAGAGTTAAGGAGATGCTTTGGGAACTCAAATGGGAATCCCTGGAGGGAAGGCAACGTTCTCTTCGACGAGTGCAACTGAGAACATTTAGAGAACTGGCATTTGAAGATGACTGCCAAACGATTCTACTGTCAACAAGATATATTGCACTTAATGACCACGAAGATAATATATGAGTAATTAGGGCCCATACTGAGGCAGACAGACAGTCGTTTTTCCCTTCCGCCATTTGCGAGTGGAACAGGAAAGGAAATGACTAGTAGTCGTAAAGGGTATCCTCTACCATGCACCGAACAGTGGCTTGCGGAGTATCTATGTATATGTTATACGACGGTCATTCCTTAAATAAGTAGGATGACAGTACAATCATTGCTATAAATTGAGCGATGCATGACTTGAAGTGACGTGTCACCCGATGTTTACCTGCACTCGTACTTCAATTGCTATCCTAATACACACATCCAAAAAAGTTTTGCATCATCCCACTTCTCAGGACTCCTGAAGATAGACGTTCACTGTGGATACTGCATCATAGACACAGTCCCTTTGACTGTTCAGAGATGTCACTAAATCTGCCCAAAGATGTGAACAACCAGGCATGAGTAGCGCCTATTAGACTGAGGGGGTTCGACAGCCGATCTGAACCAGTCATTCCACCAGGAGGGATGTGCATGGCTCGTGTGTCTGTAGTACAACCATGCGTAAACGGTCAATACCGCGGTTCGAATATGTCCACATTGTTACTTTGTGCCAGGAAGGGCTCTCAACAAGGGAAATGTCCAGGCGTCTTGGAGTGAACCAAAGCTATGTCTCATTCTGCAAAGCTATGTTGTTCGGACATGGAGGAGATACAGAGAGACTGGAACTGTCGATGACATGCCTCGCTCAGGCCGCCCAAGGGCTACTACTGCAGTGGATAACCCCTACCTACAGATTATGGCTAGGAGGAACTCTGACAGCAAAGCCACCATGTTGAATGATGCTTTTCGTGCAGCAACAGGACGTCGTGTTAAGACTCAAACTGTGCCCAATGGGCTGCACGATGTGCAAGTTCACTCCCGACGTCCATGGCGAGGTCCATCTTTGCAACCACGACACCATGCAGCGCAGTACAGATGGGCCCAACAACATGCCGAATGGACCACTCTGTATTGACGTCACATTCTCTTCACCGATGAGTGTCGCATATGCCTTCAACCAGACAATCGTCGGAGACGTGTTTGGAGGCAACCCGGACAGGCTGAACCCTTTAGACACACTGTCCAGCGAGGGCAGCAAAGTGGATCTTCCCTGCAGTTTTTGGGTGGCATAATGTGGGGCCGACGTACGGCGCTGGTGATCATGGAAGGCACCGTAGTGGCTGTCCGATACATGAATGACATACTCCAACAGATAGTGCAACCACATCGGCAGCTTATTGGCGATGCATTCGTATTCATGGATGACAATTCGCGCCCCCATCGTGTACATCTTGTGAATGACTTCCTTCAGGATAACGACATCGCTCGACTAGACTGGCCAACATGTTCTCCAGACATGAACCCTATCGAACATGCCCAGGATAGATTGAAAAGGGCTGTTTATGGACGACGTGTTCCATGAACTACTCCGAGGGATCCACGCCGAATCGCCGTTGAGGAGTGGGACAATTTGGACCAACAGTGCCTTCATGAACTTGTGGATAGTATGCCACGACGAATACAGGCATGCATCAATGTAAGAGGACGTGCTACTGGGTATTAGAAGTACCGATGTGTACAGCAATCTGGACCACCACCTCTGAAAGTCTCGCTGTATGGTGGTAAAACAGGCAAAGCGTGGTTTTCGTGCGCAGTGAAAAGGGTGGAAATGGCGTTTATATTGATCTGTATTCCAATTTTCTGTACAGGTTCCAGAACTCTCAGAATGAAGGTGATGCGAAACTTTTTTTGATTTGTGTATTTGCCCAGTCTTTCCTCAGAGGAGAGTGTGAGAGTCATGAAGGAGCACAGGTGTGTACACTGACACCAAATGTGTAAGCTGATACTCAAGGTCAAGGTCATCCAGAACTCTCCTTGGTAGACTACTGCTTGTCAGTTAGAGCGTTATCGTATCAGAAGCGCATACTGATAACTGAGGCCCCATCGCTTTTCTCAGTGGATGCTGAGGTGTTTTGGAAAGGTTACTCACCAGAAGTGATGCATCACCCGTCGTTTACCAACACCAGAATGAACCCTGCTATCATTTTTAAATAATGCCCAGATTTTTTACAGTCATCAATATATACTGCATCGAACACATCCTTTTAGGTGTTTTAAACTTGATGTTTTTCTGCATGTGTGAGACGTTTCAAACACTTCCGATAGAGCCGAAATGAACCATGTAAATTGCATCTACACAAGACAACAGTTACAAGCAACGTACCTTAACTGCATCCTTGGTTACAGCAGTGTACATCACGATAAAGACAGCTAAAGCTTCACGGTCCGCAGCTCGTGGTCGTGCGGTAGCGTTCTCGCTTCCCGCGCCCGGGTTCCCGGGTTCGATTACCGCCGGGGTCAGGGATTTTCTCTGCCTCTTGATGACTGGGTGTTGTGTGATGTCCTTAGTTTAGTTAGGTTTAAGTAGTTCTAAGTTCTAGGAGGCTGATGACCATACATGTTAGGTCCCATAGTGCTCAGAGCCATTTGAACCATTTTTTTAAAGCTTCAGGAAATGCAGAAACTGAGCTTCAAGATCAGCCGCGTTTTGGAAAGTCCGTTACAGTCACTGCTCACAACGTGGTGAATCACACTGATACCTCTATTCGTGCAGACTGGAGCATCACAACCCGAGAACTGGCGCAATGTCTGTCCATAAGAATTGGAGGTCCACACAGTAGACCACAAGAGTCAAAGGAAAGCAGTCTCATCAGAACTGTTGGAGGCCTTTTTACCATAGATCATTACAGGTGACGAAATCTGGATGCATCGCTCTGAGCCAGAAAAAAATAAAATCAGCCACTGGAATGGTATTACCTGCAACAACCAAATAAGAAGAAATTTAAGACAATTCCCTCTGCAAACAAAGTCCTGAGCACAATCTTTTGATACAGTGATAGTGTCATGTTCGTGGATGTGTTACCAAAAGGGTGAACCGCTAATTCATAGGCACATGTGCAGGCTCTAAGCAAACTGTTTGTAACATGTCTGGTCTGACAAGAATCCGAAAGAAATCTTTCTCGAACATAACAGCGTGCGCCCACATACAAACTCAGAACCTGGGAACATGTCACCAAATGGGGCTGAACATCATTACCACATCCACTCTAAGGCCGACAGCTGCCGCCATCAGCCTTCCGTCTGTTAGAGCCATTTATGGATTCTCTAGGTGGAATACATTTCGAAGAAGATGAGAGTGTAATTCGTGCAGTGAAAATATGGCTACGAGTACAGGACAAGAGCTTTTAAGAAGAGGAGATACACACTCCTACCAACGCTCGTGCAAAGTTACAGAATGTGATGTAGACTATGCAGAAACTCAGTACATGTAAAAGGTAAGTTGGGTGATGTTTGTTAGCAAATTCTGGCTCTTTAAGATTGAATACGATCTGAGAAAAAAATTGTGCTGCCTTGTGACATAGTCACTGAACACCAGTAATAAAACTGGCCCATAATATCAGTTTAGTTTCTCTTTAGCGCTAATAGTGTCCCAGAAAATAATTTAAACAACCTTGAGTTCACGGTCTCTTTCGTAGGAATCTGTCTCGCTAGTCGCTTTCGTAAAAAGCAATATTTCTTGCTTCCGCGACTTACCTTCACCTACAGTTAGCGTTGTCACACTCTGCGAATAGCTATCGCCCGTGACTGATGAAATGAAACAGAGTCAATATATCGAATACAGTTTGTCTTTCTCATTCGATGCAAAGATCGCTGACGCAGCCACCATGTCTGTTACAACGTTGTAACTACCATTTCAGTTTTACAAATACAACATTAAACTTAGCATGTAAAACGTCTTCTGACTCTCTTCTGGTCATTTACAACCTACAAACTACTTCCCAAGTCAATTTACTCTCTTGTTATCAGTAAAAGTCACAATGAAACCTCTTTACAAATTGTTTTACACAAAGAAAACATATTTGTAAATTACTATAGAAATTAATTGGTCATTGAATCTTCTGTTGACGACCTTTCATCTGGTGTCCTCGGAATTTAGGATACATGCACGACACTCATTAGGAAAAAGCGGATAATAAGGGCCGATTTAAGAACTTTAATATTACTATTATAACTACAGAATATTGTAGGATCACCAAGACAAGGAACAAGCAACAGATGTGCCTTCACTCAGTCTGAAAAATTTCCCATCACTTGCACTTAAAGTTATTTAATATATTTAGTGTATTGAAGCATTGTACTCAAATGTTACAGCTGTGTTTGCTACCTCGTATGAGGTCGTAGCACGTAAGGATCTCACACAATTAATTTGTTAAAGTAATTAGCGTAAATGAAACTTATTAATATTATGGAAACCAGCGAAGTTTCGGTGTATAAAAACAATCCAAGCGGCGATGGACTCGTTTCATCGGCCCGCGCAGTTCTGTAGCTTTGAAATTAATGTAGCTTTATCGAATCTTGTGGTACTAAATGTCCAGTATTAATTCGTTGCAGTAGGTGAATATCAGAAATCCTGTTATAAAGCTGAAAGCACATTTTGACAAGAAAGTATGTATGAGACTAATCGATGTTATTTTGTTTAATTGATATTGTTCATATGAATTAAAATACCTACTGTCTTGTGTAGGAACCAAGTTGCCTGAAAAATGTTACTCTGGACAAAAATATTACTGATATTTCAAAAAGCTGTGTATGAAAGCCAACTAAACTTAAGTGACACAGAGCCTTTCTTACCAGTTTTAACGGGATCAACTAATGGAAATTACTTCGCCCCCTTCCTTACCTCTCTGAAATAAACCTATTTTCTCATTATGTCTAAAGGGCAGTCCTTAGCAACATACTTGGCTATATGGGACTATTCGTTGAGTTTGCCCCTGTAACTACTGTAACCCGTATGTTACTTCTCAATCGACATGGCTACTTTCCGAATTTTCTTTCTTGTCAATCATCTGAACTAACGAGCCATGTAACTTTCATAATGCTCTGATCGGAACTGTATTATAAGAAACCCTGTTATAGAAATGTCGCAACAGAAACGCTACCAATGGTTCAGTCCGACTACAAGTGGACGTGACATGTGTTACATAAACATAGGGCATTATTCTCTTACATGTGCTTCCTAATAAACTTTCTGAAAAACCTTTTGGTGTGCATGATATCAGAAGGTGGGAAAACTTGGGATGAGGTGAAATCACTAGCGAGACAGATTCCTACGATAACGATCATTTATTGTAGGTGGAAAAATAACCCACGCTAAGTACATAAAACAACGTAGACGATTGCATTCCGTAACTTAAAATGTTTGTATGTGGCAGAATAGCCACACATGTGATTGGGAAGGAAACGTAAAATCATGTAACAGAGAGAATAAACCAAAATTACTTACTAAATCCATTCTCAACATAGGCATAAAACAATATCTTTCACCCCCAATGAAGTTACTTGTTAAACCAGCTGCTCGAAACGGGATTCGTTCTGCGTAATAGTGAATGATCTTCACGATGGAGTTACTTGAACTGGTAATATCATGATCTCATCCACACGTGGCCGAGAAGTGGCATATGAGGCCATATCCTAAACTACGAATTCAGACTTCTGAATTGCGTGAGCTGATTCACAGAAACATATTATTTGAACACGAGTGACTGCAGAAGGCAATGAAATCATAGAAACAGTTATTCACTGACTAACGTTCTTCACATAAAGTTCCTCAAAAGATTAAAGTTGGTGACGCTCGAGAAATAATGCAGATCTAAGCGTTGCTTCAGCAAATTTAATGAAGTGCACCTCACTAAAATAAAACACGGTGTGAAATTAATCGAAAGAGCGACTATTGATGAGGGGCACATGGGCACTTCTAGTATGAATAAAGCGCAAGTGCCTGTACACATATTTCTTGTGAATAATAACTCTAAAGATTCAGTGAAACAAAATAAAAGCTCTCCTGAATTTACTATGGACTGAACGAAACGAATTCTTCATACCTAGTCAACATCTAACTGCACTAACCAAACTCAAATTGTCTTACGCTAAACTCCGAAGGAACATCAAGTCCTGCCATGCATTGTCTGGAACCCGAACGCTGCTTCAAAATTGCGAGAGGAGGCGGAAGGCTCAAGAGAGTGTTTTTTTACGGGGATGGAGGCTCTAATTTGTGGAGGAAGCTATCTGGCAAGACTTCTCTGGGGCAGGTTATAGCTATCAACACACAAGAAAACCTCTGCTGTCACAGATTCGGACACAGAGGCTCACAGATTCAAAGTAAACTGAGATTATCTGTGACAATGGGGAGGACATGGAACGAAGCTCGTTGCCACATAAAGTAAAGATATATTCTCACCCTTCATATTCTGTTCACAATGCAGAAGGATTCACAAAAACTGTTTGAGCCACTTACACGAGATTTGTAACTTGCTTCAGTCAGTGAACAAGCAATCAAGAACGAAAATTGTCTAGTACAGCCACCTTTCACAGTGATAGTCTGTGTTTTCGAGGCGTTATGTAAGAGACGCTATTTCCTTGCCCACTCAGAGAGGTTGGCAGTTGTCTGCTGCAGTAGTCGCCGCATTATGTCGGAGTTCATGCTGTGTGACATCACAGCAGTGTCGTCAGCATATATGAAGAGTTGCATCCGCTCAGTCTAAGGTAGGTTTCGGCATATAGAGCGTGTAAAGGAGCGGACCGAGTACCGACCCCTGTGGAGCAACTGTGTTAATGCCATAACGAGTGGAGATGTTGTTGTCGGCTCTTACGTGGAGACTTCTTTCCTTGCATGAAATTCTGTAGTAACGTGACATGTGACACAGGGACTCCTAGCACAGGTAAGTTGTATAAGAGCCCCTTCTACCAGACGGTATCAAAAGCTCGTGAAATGCCAAGGAAGATGGCTCCAAAACACTCCCGACGTTCCATGGCTAGCATAGCTTCTTCTACTAATAGTAGGAACTGGTGATTAGTGACATGGCGACGTCGGAAACCCAATTGGTGATCGGAGAGAAGCTCTTCCATATCATTGTATCTCTGGAGGTATACCTGGTATAGCCACTCAAACAGTTTTGAAACCCAAAAAAGGAGATTAATCGTCTATAGCCTTTTGGAGATTGCTTATCCTTGCCAGGCTTCGGAAATCGCGACGATATCAACATGCTTTCAGACTATCGAGAACTCTCATGAGCTGAGTACTTGATTAATAAGGGAGTTCAGCTGTTTCTTGCCTTCTTGTTGTATTATTGACTGTAAAACTGCAGCTTTTGCTCCTTAATCTGGGAATGCTGATAGTTACTCAGCGACAAGGTCGATATGTTGCGGATCAATTGCGTCGATAATCGAAGTAAAATTACTGGTGAAAACGTCAGCCATGGAGTTCACTTTCGCGTCAAGTTCACAGAAGGTGCTCTTGTCAACCAGCAGCAGTGGGATTTTCCATGAATTTTTAGTTCAAAAATGGTTCAAATGGCTCTGAGCACTATGGGACTTAACTTCTGAGGTCATCAGTCACCTAGAACGTAGAACTACTTAAACCTAACTAACCTAAGGACATTACACACATCCATGCCCGAGGCAGGAATCGAACCTGCGACCGTAGCGGACGCGCGGTTCCAGACTGTAGCTCCTAGAACCGCTCGGCCACCCAAGCCGGCTGAGTTTTTAGTGAACAGTCGCGTTTCTCCCAAGGCCATCCCATCTTGAAAAGATAGCTTGGCCAGTTTGTATGTGAAAGATTAAAAGCTGTATTCTTCCGCTGCAGCTTTTATTTGCCTCTTCATCTTAGGTGAAGTGGACTGGTGCTGCAATGCCCACTTCAGTGCAGAATTGGGTACCAGCGGCAGGTGTGATGAGGTGATGAGCCGTTGGCAGCTCAAATAAACAAGTTCAGAGATAAAATACACTTTATTATAACACATGGAATTACAACTGCGGCGTCGCTGCACTGTACGGCAAGTAATGATTATTCTGATACGTAAGAACACTGACTGATTCCTCCATTTGTTATTAGTTTCGTGAGAGTGACCATGGCATTCGTTTGCGCGAGGCATAGCAGTCTGCTGCTATCGTGAAGATAACATCTTAGATCTTCGTAGGACAAGGAATCAGTAACCATAAGGTCGTAACCACATCACTGAATACGACTGGATATAGGAATACAAAGAAAGACAGGAAGGTCTTCAAGTTTAAGAAGAGCTACGAGAAACAAATTTCAGGTTACCTGACAGATCATCACGAAAATTTCATCTCCAGCACTCACAATGCTGAGCAGCAATTTACAAAGTTCAAGAGCTTCGTACAATACAGTTTAGACACGTCCATCCTGATAAAAATTGCGAGGGAATGAAAAGACCCAAAGTGGTTCGCCAACCTTATTAGGAAGTTTGCTACGGAAGCTAGGAGGCCTTCACTGCAAATTTAAACGTAGCCAAAGCCTCACAGACAAAAAAATTAAACGAATCCAAAATTGGCACAAGGAAGGCTATACGTGTAGCATTCAATGAAGACGAGAGTAAAACTCTGTCTACCAACTTGACAGAAAGTCTTACCAAGTCTGGTCTTATGTTAAATCAGTAAGCGAATCGAATCCTTCTGGCCAGACACTCTGCGACCGTAATAGCAATGAAACAAAGGATGGCACACAAAAGGCCGAAATAATAAACATCTTTTTCCAGAACTATTTCACACAGAAAGATCACACTGTATCTCCTCATTTAAATCATCGCATGAGCGACAAAATGGCAGATTTCAAAAATAAGTGGGCAAGGGACAGAAAAGCAACTGAAATCACTCAACAGGGCAAAGGCCTCTGGCCCTGACGGGATACCAATAGTATTCTACACAGAGTATGCGAAAGAATTTCCTCCTCTTCTAACAGCAGTCTACCGTTGGTCTCCTGAGGAGCGAAGCGTTCCGAATGATTGGAAGAAAGGACAGGTCACTCCTGCTTTAAAAAAGGGTCATCGAACAGACGCAGAAAACTATAGGCCTATATCTCTGACGTTGGCCTGTTGGTATAATTTTGAAACATCTTTTATGTTAGAGTTTTATGAGATTTCTGGAGACGGAAATCTGCTCTGTAGGAAGCAACATGGGTTCCAAATACAATGGGCATGTGAAACTCAGCTCTCTTTGTTCGCCCACGAAACAGAGAAAGCAGTACACACGGGAGTTCAGGTATGCGCCGTGTTCCTTGACTTCCGGAAGGCATTTGATACAGTTCTAAATTTCCACCTAATGAACAAAATACGAGCGTATGGAATATCTGGCCAACTGTGTGACTGGATTAAAGAATTTCTAGCAAAAAGAACACAATATTTCATTCTGAACGAAGAGAAGTCTTCAGACGTAAAAGTAGCTTTGGGCGTGCTCCAGTGGAGTGTTGAAGGGCCGTTACAATATATACAAACGACGTAGCAGATAAAGTCGCAAGTTCCACGAGACTTTTCGCGGTTGATGCTGTAGTATACAGAGAAGTAACGGCGCTAGACAATTGTAGCGAAATGCAAGAAGACCTGGAGAGGATCAGGGTGTGTGAATTCCCAAAGACCGAGCGAGGTGGCGCAGTGGTTAGACACTGGACTCGCATTCGGAAGGACGACGGTTCAATCCCGCGTCCGGCCATCCTGCTTTAGGTTTTCCGTGATTTCCCTAAATCGCTCCAGGCAAATGCCGGGATGGTTCCTTTCAAAGGGCACGACCGACTTCCTTCCCCGTCCTTGCCTAATCCGATGAGACCGATGACCTCGCTGTCTGGTCTCCTTCCCCAAAACAACCAACCAACCAATTCCTAAAGGACCAAACTGCTGAGGTCATCGGTCCCTAGACTTACACACTACTTAAACTAACTTACGCTATGGACTACACACACACACACCCTTGCCCGAAGGAGGACTTGAACGTCCGGAGGGAGGGGCCCCGCAGTCCGTGACATGGTGCCTCAAACCGCGCGGCCACTCGGAGCGGCTGCAGAGGATCGATGTTCGGTGCACGAAGCGGTAACTGATCATCAAGATAAACAAATGTGCGTGTTTTGAATGCATAGAAAGAAAGGCCGTTTATTGTACGATTACAAAATTGCAGCTCAATTACTGGAAGCAGTTACTTCCATAAAATGTCTAGGATTATGCATACGGAGCGTTTTGAAGTATGACAGTCACATGAAATAAATAGCGAGTAAGGGGGGTCCCAGACTCAGATTCATTGGAAGACTCAGGAAATGCAGTCCATTAACAGAGGAAGTGGATTACAAAATACTCGTTCGATCGGTACTTGAATATTGCTCTTCAGTAAGGGATCTGTACCAGACTGGACTGATAAAGGAAATAGAGAACATCCAAAGAAGAGCAGCACGTTTCGATTCAAGTCCATTTAGCAAGCGCGAAAGCGTCATGGAGATGATCAGGCAACTCCACTGACAGACGTCGTTTGAGAGGTGTCAGCGTCACATTGTGGTCTACAGTCAAAGTTCCGAGAGCGTACATTCCTGTAAGAGCCAATCAGTACACTACTTCCTCCTATGTATATTTCGCGAACAGACCGTAAAGATAACATTAAACAGATTCCAGTCCACACGGAGGCTTGCCAGTTGCCAGCTATCATTGTTGCCGCATACCACACACGACTGAAAAAGGAGAAAGAGGAAGTGACATTGATACACAAAGTACCCTCTGCCACACACCATAAGGCTGCTTGTGGAATATACATGTGGATGAAGGCGCTTTACCCCTCCAGATAACCCCTTATCTGCATGTGTGGAAAATGAACATTAATGGCTAGCTGGTGCCACGCGTACTTGGAGGTACTAACCAAACTATAAACAGACTGCTCGCAATAGCTGTAATTATTACACTCCAGATGAATTAAACGCTGATGTAATGTTTAGTGTACTGTCCTCAGTCGTCCATATGCTGTAAATATGTGCACTTACACTGTATATGTGGAGACTGAGAGAGAGTTGTGCTACTTGCGTATACAGTCATCTACAGCCGTTGCCACACCCACCGGCCTGGTCTCAGTCAAAACGACTGCAGCGATTTCATAGTTCTGGGAGCTAACTGTATGCACACTCAGCAGACTCACATCATTCAAAAATCCTTGGAAATAACGAAACAACTAATAACCATTATATGTAAATGTAATTATTTTTCAGCCCGTGTACAAAGAGTGGTTCCTACGAGCGAAATCGTCAGTGGTTAGCAGTGCTGGTTCAGCCGCTCCTATCCACCCACTCTCCTCGAACATCTGATTAATATCGTGCGTTGCGCAGAAGTCCCGCAACACGACATGGCTGGGACTCGATTAGACAGGATGCTTACATACGTTTCACCTGGTCAGAGTCGTATCTAGATGTATCAGGGGTCCCACATCACTCCAACTGCACGCACCCCACACCATTACAGAGCCTCCACCAGCTTGAACAGTCCCCTGCTGATATGCATGGTACATGAACTAATGAGTTTGTCTCCATACACTTACGCGTCCATCCGCTCGATACAATCAGAAACGAGACTGGTCCGACCAGGAAACATGTTTCCAGTCATCAATAGCCCAAAGTCGGTGTTGACAAGCCCAAGCGAGGCGTGAAGCTCCTGCAGTCATCAAGGGTACACGAGTGGACCTTCGGCTCCGAAAGCCCGTATCGATGATGTTTCGTTGAATGGTTCGCACGCTGACACTTGTTGATGGTCCCCCACTGAAATCTGCAGCAATCTGCTGGGCCGTCGCACTTGTGTTACACTGAACGATTCTCTTCAGTCGTCGTTGGTCACGTTCCTGCAGGATCTTTTTACCGTTCGCAGCGGTGTCGGAGATTCGATGTTTTACTGGATTCCTGATATTCACGGTACACTCGTGAAATGGTCGTATGAGAAAATACCCACTTCAGCGCTGCCTCGGAGGTGCTGTGTCCCATCCCTCGTGCGCTGACTATCACACCACGTTCAAAGTCACTTAAATCTCGATAACCAGTCGCTGCAGCAGCAGTAACCGTTCTAACTGCGCCAGACACTTGTTGTCTTATATAGGCGTTGCTGACCGCAGCGCCATATCCTGCTTGTTTACATATCTCTGTATCTGTATCTGTATACGCATGCCTATACCAGTTTTCTTTAATTATATATATATATATATATATATATATATATATATATATATATATATATATATATACATATATATATATATGGCGATGCTATTCTGTCACGCGTAACACACAAAAATCATTAGATCATAGCTATACACAGTGGTGCGGAGTAGCCGCGCGGTTTAGTGCGGCATGTCACGGGTTGCTCGGACCCCCCCGCCGGATGATCGAGTCCTCCCTCGGGCATGAGTGTATGGATTGTTCTTAGCATAAGTTAGTTTAAGTAGTGTGTAAGTCTAGGGACCGATGATCTCAGCTGTTTGATCCTTTAGGAATTCTCAGACACACACATACCTATACAAATGTGGAAAGAAATATACATAAAACGTTCTTATTCTTACTTGGATTATTATCCAGATGTGGTCTACGGTCGTCACCATCATCTTCAGCGTGATCGCACATACGTCTCATGGTCAATAGCCAGATTATTATTGATATGGATTCAACTTGTGCAGCCGGGTCCTATACATTTTCACCAGTGAAATAACCACCCTCGAATTTCCCATCAGTTGGACAAGTGACACAGAGGGGAGGGAGAAGATGAAGGCACAGATACTATGATCTCCAGATGTCTGGAGGTTAGAGTTTCTAGACACCGTAATGTGTATATGTCTCGTATGTATTACTTAACGTTCCCACCAGGGCTTGTGAGATGCCCCTTCACGTATAGAAGCAAAAAACTGGAGGCACAATATTTCACGGCTGACAGCTGCCTGAAGGTAGCGGGGTAAAATACAGGAAGCGAAAGGCTATTTACAACTCGCACAGAAACCAGATGACACATAAGAATCGAGGGGTTCGCAAAGTAAGCAATGATTGAGAAGGGAATGAGAAAGGGCTGTAGCCTATCGCCGATGTTATTCAATCTGTACACTGAGCAAGCAGTAAAGGAAACAAACAGTTGGAATAGGAATAAGGTCCAGGGAGAAGAAATAAAAACTTTGAGGTTTGCCGATGTCATCGTAATTTTGTCAGAGACAGCAAAGGATTTGGAAGTGAAGTTCAACGGAATGTACAGGGTTTTGAAGGGAGGATATAACATGAACATCAATAAAAGCAAAAGTAGGGTAATGTTGTTGTTGTTGTTGTGGTCTTCAGTCCAGAGACTGGTTTGATGCAGCTCTCCATGCTACTCTATCCTGTGCAAGCTTCTTCATCTCCCAGTAGATATTGCAACCTGCATCCTACTGAATCTGTTTAGTGTATTCATCTCTTGGTCTCCCTCTACGATTTTTACCTTCCACGCTGCCCTCCAATACTAAATTGCTGATCCCTTGATGCCTCAGAATATGCCCTACTAACCGATCCCTTCTTCTAGTCAAGTTGTGCCACAAATTTCTCTTCAATTCTATTCAATACCTCCTCATTAGTTATGTGATCTACCCATCCAATCTTCAGCATTCTTCTGCAGCACCAGGGTAATGTAATGTAGTCGAATTAAATCAGGTGATGCTGAGGAAATTAAATTAGGAAACGAGACACTTAAAGTAGTATATGAAATTTGCTATTTAGGCAGCAAAATAACTGATGATGGCCGAAGTTGAGAGGATATAAAATGTAGACTGCCAATGGCCAGGAAAGCAGTTTGTTAACATCGAATATGGATTTAAGGGGAGGGAGACATCTCGGAAAACATTTGTATGCCGTGGAGTCATGTATGGATGTGAAACATGGACGACAAACAGCTTAAACAAGAAGAGAATAGAACCTTTGGAAATGTGGTGCTGCAGAAGAATGCTGAAGATTAGATGGGTAGATCACGTAACTGATGATGAGTTACTTTCTGGAACTGGGAAGAAAAGAAATTTGTGGTACAGCCTTACTAGAAGAAGGGATCAGTTGATAAGAGACATTCTGAGACATCAAGGGATCACCAATTTAGAACTGGAGGGAAATGTTGGGGGTAAAAATTGTAGAGGGAGACAAAGAGATGAATACAGTAAGCAGATTTAAAAGGATGTAGGTTGCAGTAGCTATTTTGAGGTATAGAGGCTTGGAAAGAGTCGAGTAGCATGGAGAGCTGCATCAAACTAGTGTTAGGGGTGAAGACAACAACAACACAGGCCCGTTGCTGAAATATGGGTGCAACTGTCCCGTCTGAGTGTGCGCGGGTTCAGTGAGGGTGGATACGGCCTGGGCCATCTGCACCGGTGGCGGCGAGTGAGCTACGACAAGACAACATGGCCACAAGCCCGGTGCGCGGCTTTCAGCTGTGCCATGCAATCTCACCTCCGTGGAATGTTGCCACGTATTCTGAAGTCTGGAGAATCTCACTTAACGGTTTAAAACGTTAAGTAAAGCATCCCAAGTCAAGATAATATTACTAACACACCCATCTGGTGCTAGCACATGTGGCTGGGAATTCCCTTACTGTGGCTGCTGGCTACGGTTTTTTTTTTATGTAAATAAAGAGGCCGCGCGGGGTAGCCGCGCAGTCTAGGGGGTCGTAGCACTAGCCAACCGAGACAGACGCAACAGGGAAGTAAACAGCTTTTGTCATTTACGAGTTCCTAACCAGGAGCGAAATTTATTATATCATCTGTGTGCTTTAATCGTTCAGTTTCTTGTCTTTCTGCGTGTAAATTAAATATCTAATAGCCACAGTTGTCGCGTTTTTGTTTGCGTCGGAAAGTAAAATCGATTTTGTGACATATTAAAAGTTCCTAATCAGAGCCAAATTATTTAATTTCACCTGAGTGCTTCGGTAGATAGGTTTTAGAATGTCTGCGTATTACTAGACACAGTTCGTGCGTTTTCGTCAGGGTCTACAGTAGAGTTGCGCAGCACGTGCCGATAGTCCGTTTATCTGCATAGTTTCGTTTTCCACGGTCTTTAGTATGGACAGGGACTGCGATTGTTGTGTGTGGATGCGAGCCGAGTTGGTGACACTTCGCTCTCAGCTTCAGGCTGTGATAGTTTCGGTTAGCCGGCCGGGGTGGCCGAGCGGTTCTAGGCGCTACAGTCTGGAACCGCGCGACCGTTGCGGTCGCAGGTTCGAATCCTGCCTCGGGCATGGATGTGTGTGATGTCCTTAGGTTAGTTAGGTTTAAGTAGTTCTTAGTTCTAGGGGACTGATGACCTCAGAAGTTAAGTCCCATAGTGCTCAGAGCCATTTGGTTTCGGTTACACTGCTTGAGGCTGCAGTAGATGGGCACCACTGTTGTGGGCCGGCCGTGGGGATCCAACGGACGTCCAGCACGTCATAGTCCTCCGATTGGTCCTCACCGGTGGCCAACCCAGTTACTGCTGGCACTGAGGCTGACCCCTCACCTGTGGTCCAGTGGGAGGTCGCCCTGAGGCGAAGCAGGCGATGGAAGACTTCCCAGGCGGCCGCACGTAAGGCCTCCCCGGTTTGTCTGACAAACAGGTTCCAGGTGCTGTCTGTGGCTGACACTGTCGCTGAGCCAGATACTGTCGCCTGTCCTGTTTCAGAGGAAACCACTCAGCCTGCAAGATCTGGGCAATCGCAGAGGGTGGGATTATTTGTAGTTGGGAGCTCCAACGTTAGGCACGTTATGGAGCCCCCTAGGGATTTCGCCGACAAAGAGGGTAAAGAAATCCAATGTGCACTCCGTGTGCATACCGGGTGGAGTCATTCCATATGTGAAAAGGGTCCTCCAGGATGCCATGAAGAGCACAGGGTGCAGCCAATTGCAGGTGGTGGCTCACGCCGATACCAATGATGTGTGTCACTTTGGATCAGAGGAGATTCTCTCTGGTTTCGAGCGGCTAACAGAAGTGGTAAAGGCTGCCAGTCTTGCTTGCAAGATGAAAGCAGAACTGACCATTTGCAGCATAGTCGACAGGACCGGACCGATTGCGGACCTCCGGTACAGAGCCGAATGGAGGGTCTGAATCAGAGGCTTAGACGGTTCTGCGACCGTGTAGCATGCAGATTCCTCGACTTGCGCCAAAGGGTGGTTGGGTTTCGGGTTCCGCTGAATAGGTCAGGTGTCCACTATACGCAGGAGGCGGCTGCACGGGTAGCAGGGGCTGTGTGGCGTGGACTGGGCGGTTTTTTAGGTTAGAGGGTCTCGGGAAAGCACAAGAAGGGCTTCAGTCATAAAGGGTGCAGGCTGAACACAGGAAAAACGTAGATACAGGAACCATTGGTATAACAGTTGTAAATTGTCGTAGCTGTGTTGAGAAAGTACCAGAGCTCCAAGCGCTAATAGAAAGCACTGATGCTTAATTCGTTATGGGCACTGAAAGCTGGCTAAAGCCGGATATAAGCTCAGCTGAAATTTTTGCGAAGAACCTAACGGTGTTCCGAAAGGATAGGCCAAACACGGTTGGCAGTGGCGTGTTTGTTGCTGTCAGAAGTAGTTTAACTTGTTGCGAAATTGAAGTAGATACTTCCTGTGAGTTAGTATGGGCAGAGGTCATTGTTGGCAACCGGAGTAAAATAATAATTGGATTCTTTTACCGACCTCCCAATTCACATGATACAGTTGCTGAAAGGTTCAAAGAAAACTTGAGTTTGATTTGAAATTTGTACCCTACTCATCCGATAATAGTTGGTGGTGACTTTAATTTACCCTCGATATGTTGGCGAAAATACATGTTTAATTCCGGAGGTACGCATAAAATATCATCAGAAATTGTGCTAAGCGCGTTCTCTGAAAATTATTTCGAGCAGTTAGTTCACGAGTCCACGCGAATAGCAAACGGTTGTGAAAACACACTTGACCTCTTAGCAACAAATAATCCTGAGCTAATAAAGAGCATCAAAACTGATTCAGGGATTAGTGAACACAGGGTTGTCGTAGCGAGATTGAATACTATAATCACCAAATCCTCGATAAATAAGCAAAAAATTCACCTATTCAAAAAGCAGATAAAAATTCACTTGACGCCTTCCTGAGAGACAATCTCCACTCATTCCAAATTAATAATGTAAGTGTAGACCAGATGTGGCTTAAATTCAAAGAAATATTATCGGCAGCAATGGAGAGATTTATACCAAATAAATTAACAAACGACGGAGCTGATCCTCCTTGGTACACAAAACGTGTTAGAACACTGTTGCAGAAACAACGACACAAATATGCTAAATTTAAACAGACACAAAATCCCCAAGATTGGAGATCTTTTACAGAAGCCCGAAATTTAGCGCGGAGTGACCGCTACGGTCGCAGGTTCGAATCCTGCCACGGGCATGGATGTGTGTGATGTCCTTAGTTTAGTTAGGTTTAATTAGTTCTACGTTATAGGCGACTGATGACCTCAGAAGTTAAGTCGCATTGTGCTCAGAGCCATTTGAACCATTTTTTTAGCGCGGACTTCAATGCGAGATGCGTATAACAGTTTCCACAACGGAATTTTGTCTCAAAACCTGGCAGAAAATCCAAAGAGATTCTGGTCGTATGGGAAGTATGTTAGCGGCAAGAAACAATCGATGCCTTCTCTGCACAATAGCAATGGAGATACTATCAAAGACAGTGCTGCCAAAGCAGAGTTACAAAACTCAGCCTTCCGAAATGCCTTCACAAAAGAAGACGAAGTAAATATTCCAGAATTCGAATCGAGAACAGCTGCCAACATGACTAACGTAGAAGTAAATATCCTCGGAGTAGTGAAGCAACTTAAATCACTTAATAAACGCAAGTCTTCTGGTCCAGACTGTATGCCAATTAGGTTCCTTTCGGAGTATGCTGATGCATTAGCTCCATACTTAACAATCATATACAGCCGTTCGCTCCACGGAAGATCCGTACCCAAAGACTGGAAAGTGGCACAGGTCACACCAATATTCAAGAAAGGTAGTACGAGTATTCCACTAAATTACAGTCTCATATCGTTAACGTCGATATGCAGCAGGATTTGAGAACATATATTGTGTTCGAAAATTATGACTTACCTCGAAGAAAACGGTCTGTTAACACACAGTCAACATGGGTTTAGAAAACATCGTTCCTGTGAAACACAACTATCTCTTTATTCACATGCAGTGTTGAGTGCTATTGACAAGGGATTTCAGATCGATTATGTATTTCTGGATTTCCGGAAGGCTTTCGACACTGTACCACACAAACGGCTCGTAGTGAAATTGCCTGCTTATGGAATATCGTCGCAGTTATGTGACTGGATTTGTGATTTCCTGTCAGAGAGGTCACAGTTCGTAGTAACTGACGGAAAGTCATCAGTAAAACAGAAGTGATTTCTGGCGTTCCCGAAGGTAGTGCTGTAGGCCCTTTGCTGTTTCTTATCTATATTAACAATTTTGGAGACAATCTGAGCAACCGTCTTAGGCTGTTTACAGATGACGCTGTCGTTTATGGACTAATAAAGTCATCAGAAGACCAAAACAAACTGCAAAACGATTTATAAAAGATATCTGAATGGTGCGAAAAGTGGCAGCTGACCCTAAATAACGAAAAGTGTGTGGTCATCCACGTGAGTGCTAAATGTAACTCGTTTAACCTTCGCTTACACGATAAACCAATCTAATCTAAAAGCCGTAAATTCAACTAAATACGTAGGTATTACAATTACGAACAACTTAAATTGGAAGGAACAAATAGAAAATGTTGTGTGGAAGGCTAACCAAAGATTGCGTTTTATTGGCAGGACACTTAGAAAATGCAACAGGTCTACTGAGGAGACTGCCTACACTACGCTTGTCCGTGCTCTTTTAGAATACTACTGCGCGGTCTGGGATCTTTACCAGATAGGACTGACTGAGTACATCGAAAAAGTTCAAAGAAAGGCAGCACGTTTTGTATTATTGCGAAATATGGGAGAGAGTGTCGCAGAAATGATACAGGATTTGGGCTGGACATCATTAAAAGAAAGGCGTTTTCCGTTGCGACGGAATCTTCTCACGATATTCCAATCACCAACTTTCTCCTCCGAATGCGAAAATATTTTGTTGACACCTTCCTACATAGGGAGGAACGATCACCACGATAAAATAAGGGAAATCAGAGCTCGTACGGAAAGATAAAGGTGTTCATTCTTTCCGCGCTATACGAGACTGGAATAACAGAGAATTGTGAAGGTGGTTCGATGAACTCTCTACCAGGCACTTAAATGTGATTTGCGGAGTATTCATGTAAATGTAGATGTAAATGTCGTGCAACGGTCCGGGCGGCTCCCCCCGTCGGAGGTTCGAGTCTTCCTTCGGGCAGGGTGCGTGTGTTTGTCCTTAGGATAATTTAGGTTCAGTAGTGTGTAAGCTTAGGGACTGATGACCTTAGCAGTTAAGTCCCATAAGATTTCACACACATCTGAACATTTTTTGGTCCTTAATTATCCGTGCTGAGTAAATAACATCAGCGATATGGATCCTAAGTAAACACCAGTCCCAGGGTAATAAATTTATCTTAATTGGGTGATAAATTGTATTGATAAGGATAATAATTTTGGTAATGAAATGGAAACTGAACAAATACCCTTCCCAACCAACATGATAACAATGAGCCACATATACATAAGGCAATTTGAAGGTGAGGGGTACCTGGAGGTGGTGTCATCAATGACCCTGCATCTTCACCTGGTTATTCATTGTGCTTTAATTTTCTTGAACACATAACGATAAAATAAATATCCCAATGGACTCATTTCTCACCGACCTATCGAATGAGCATCTAAAATTCCGCTAAAAAACGTATTTTGTTTGTAACGGGAAATGAACCGACATTTTCCGCCAACGTTGGGCGTCGCATGAAAGACTTTATGAGCAATATTTGTTTTTGCTGACTCCAGGTACACGCTGAAAAACGCAGTTGTAAATATCTGCCAAAATACCAGAGAAAATCTGCCTGACAACTGTTTGAAGAGCCAGTACACCCTCGTAGGATACGTAATACATAAATGTTTTAATACGTCCACTAGATGTTTTGTAAGCTACTAAGCTTGAACGCCAGTGACAAACAGGCCTATATCTTCATATCAAAATCTCGAGGAACAAGATGCACTCGCACAAAGTATAGCCAATAGTTGCGAATGGTAAGCATTTATTCTTTAGCGGTTTCCAATATGACATTTCCATTTGTAACAGGTTTTAACGTTTAATATGTTCTGAAGAAGGGTAATTTACGTACAGTATATCCAAAACTGACGTAAATATCGTTTGCAACTGTTGCTTTAAGGCTACTGGACTCCTTCGTCGAATTAAAAATATACTGAACTAATTACAGTAGTGGGTCGTTCACACCAGGGGCGAAGCTGGCTGCAGTGGCAGATTTGCTTTTCTTTGTGGATGGGGGGGGGGGGGGGGAAATGTGATAAGGGGAATTTTTTCTTGTTTGTTTCCCAGTGCTGACAACGCATGGACGTGTGTGCCTCGTACCGATCAGCTTCTATGGTATAAATTTCAAACGGATGTATTATGGAATCATGAATGCGCATTGTAAAGAAGGTCATCTTCAAACGTAAGACATATTTGTAGCAAGGAATATGAAATTCAATTAAGCTGTTTTATACAGCGTAACGGGTAGAAGAAAAATGACCTTCAAAACATTTAGTAAACATATGTGATCGTGGCTCATATTGCATAATACATTTAAACAGAATTAATATCACTGTTATTAATCAGTTAATCATCCACTCAATTAGTCAATACCACAACACTTCGCCAGGCACGAAAATTGTTACAACTTTGGGGTCGCTGAGCGTGGCAACAGTGCGAAACAGAGAGGGGTCGACACGAATTGTTAATGATGCCGACTGGTAACGATCGGTACTGACGGCCCGGCGGCTCTGAGCACTATGGGACTTAACATCTGAGGTCATCAGTCCCCTAGAACTTAGAACTACTTAAACCTAACTAACCTAGGGACATCACACACATCCATGCCCGAGGCAGGATTCGAACCTGTGACCGTAGCGGTCGCGCGGTTCCACATTGATGCGCCTGCCGTAGTGGCCGAGCGGTTCTAAGCGCTTCAGTCTACGGTCACAGGTTCGAATCCTGCCTCGAGCATGGATGTGTGTGATATCCTTGGGTTAGTTAAGTTTAAGTAGTTCTAAGTTCTAGGGGACTGATGACCTCAGATGTTAAATCCCATAGTGCTCAGAGCCATTTGAACCATTGAACCAGACTGAAGCGCCTAGAACCGCTCGACTTCAGAGTCTGTCAGGACAGTTACCGTGCGGGATAGCACAATGTTTAGCACGCATGACTAGCATTCGAGAGAACGACGGTTCAAAATCGCATCCGGCCACCCTGATTAGGTTTTTCGCGATTTCCCTAAATCGCTTAACGCAAATGCCGAGATGGTTCCTTCGAAAAGCACGGCTGCTTTCCTTCTCCATCCTTCCCTAACGCCAGCGTTTGCTACGCCTCTAATGACCTCGTTGTCGACTGAATGTTAAACTCAAATCTCCTCCTGCTTCAGGACAGTTCACTGGTAAATAATGAAACGTGTGAGGTCATTCACATGAGTAGGGGAGAGCGGGGAACGTTTACGCAGAGCACTTTTCTCGGGAACCATTCTTGCTAAACGCTACGGACAACGGAAGATTAGTACTCTCATCTATTGAAAGCTCCAACAAACTTCACGGCACCAGTTGAGTGAACGTCTTAGCACGAAGAATTTATATGTCTTTTTGTGTAAGATGAGTAAATTTTGAAACTTTCTGGCAAATTAAAGTTGTGTGCTGAATCGAGACTCGAAATCGGGACCTTTGCCTTTCGCGAGCAAGTGCTCTACCGACTGAGCTACCCAAACACAACTCAGGACCTGTTCTCACGGCTCTACATCCGCCTGTACCTCGGTCCCTACCTCGCCCACTAAACGCAAAGGTCCTGCATTCGAGTCTCGCTCGAGCAAACTTTTTCTTTGTCTTTCTCAACAAAAAAAAAATCTTCCAGGATATTTCTTAACAATCCGCTGTGAAGTGAATAGCTCATTTTGGGTACATCTCCCAGGCTGTGGCTATCATATGTCTGCGCAATATCCATTGTTACAGGACTGCGAGTCTTACAAATTTCGCAGGAGAGCTTCGCTGAAGTTTGGAAGGTAGGACATGAAGGCCCTGGCGCATGTAAGGCTGTGAAGGAGAGGCCGTGATTCGTACTTGGGTAGCTCAGGCGATAGAGCACTTGCCCCCGAAAGGCAATGGTCTCGACTTCGAGTCTCCTTTCGGAGAACAGTTTTAATCTGCAAGGAAGTTTTATATCTGCGCACACTCCGCTGCGGGGCGAAAATTTAATTCAGAGTAAATCTTATTACCAAATATCTTGGTTCTAGGGCGTAGACTTCTTAGAATTGAGAATAGATAAATATACGTTAGTTTACAGGAGATTACACTACTTTACGAAGTACACGTCCGCCTCCGTAGCGCAGCGGAGCGTTACCGCCTAACACGCAAGGGGACCCGGGTTCGATTCCCGGCAGGGGAGTGGGTGTTGTGTGTCTTTCATCATCATTGACATGCAAGTCGCCGAAGCGGCGTCTACTAAAAAGACTTACAATACGGCAGCCGAACCCCAAAGGGGATATCCCGGTCAATAAATGCCATACGATCATTTCATTACGAGGTACAGTCGTGGACAAAACGAGCGAGACACCTCGCCATTTCGTTATGCTGATCCGCACGGCCTTAAAGTCTGCTACACAACATAACAGGCAAGACGACGAAGTGCTACCAACATAATATGCACAGGCGTGAAATTGACAAACTATCTGAACTTTTTTAGACTGTTTTCAATAATTTGTAAGACTATATTAATGCTGATTAGTGTGTTAAATACAACACGTAAATATAAGACAGAACTGAAAGAAGAAACGCTAATTGGTATGAACTGGACCAATAAAAATGAATTTCAACTTATCGAGATAACAGAACAGTTTCAGTAAGACAAAGAACCCCAGATCGTTACGAAGTAGCAAAATATTATCCGCATTCGACCGCGAAACGGTTGTGTCAACGTTCAGACTAGTCATACTGGATTACCATTGCTGACCTACCATGAAAGTGTGCAAATTTTGCAATGCGTGAAGATTCATAACAAAATTCACTTAAAAATCATTCAGTGCCACACTTAAGTCAATTCCATTGTTGACAGATGCGGAAAAAGGAGGCAGTAACATGTATGAAATTCTACAAGAGTCTCATATTGACATCCACAGAGCGCCAGTACAGAATAAAGGTAGCGATAAAACGTATTGGGTGCGCGAGAATTTCTTAAAATTGCTTTACTGATATTCTACCTGCCTCCATCGAGACTAGAACCGATAACAAACCAGACATTTCTTTCACAACGCTAGCAGACAACCCAGGCAAACAGCCCTCTATTATTACCCCAGACATGAACAAGCCGGCAATTTCGCAATGAAAATCTGCAGTTTCTGTTGCATAGAGCTTTCTGGACTCAAAAACATGAATTTTCTTCCTTTATGTCACCGCTTATGTGACAATCATTCGGGATGACTATCGAAATAAGAAAATACTGTTATTAGAGAGTAAATTTTGTAGGATAATTCTGCACCACCCCAGGAAATAAACAGCTACATAGTTGCCAAACGTATTCTGCACTGTTTCGAATTCTCCACTAGACTCACCACAGCCGGAAAACGTTCATTAGCCGAAGTGTTTCCTGAGCTAGCTAGCAATGGGAATGTTCGCACTTCTAAAACACGGTGGCATTAATACTGGGATGTGAATTACCACGTGTACAGGTAATGGATTCTATTTGCATACCTGTAAACGTGATTTGGATCGAAAGCGTAGCTACGATTAATATGCTGATGTATCGACTGCAACTAGAAAATTTCGAATAAAGAGTAGCGGGTGTTATTTATGCGGACCTCATCTTCAGTAGCTGTCGTGGCTGTTTTCGTTGTTAGGATATCGTCTCCTAAACCGGTAAAAACGGAACCCTACTAGTCTCACTTTCTTGACCGTCTATCGGTCAACCCAACCCTTAAAACCCGTTTACTTCCAGAACGGGTGGACATAATAAGCGGAAATGTATCGCACTTCGTGCGGTAACCGGTGCCTTCGTGGTGTAAAAAAGTGAGTTTCTATGTGAACGAAATCTAAAGATACGACCGTTTATGTAAAGAAAATTTACGCGAAAGGTCAAAAAATGGCTTCAAGAACTATGCGACCTAACTGCTTAAGTCATCAGCCCCTAGACCTAGAACTACTTAAACCTAGCTAGCCTAAGGGCCACACAAACATCTATGCACGAGGTAGGATTCCAACCTGCGACTGAAGCAGCCGTGCGGTTCGTGACTGAAGCGCCTGGAACCGCTCGGCAACCGCACCTAGCGAAACCCTATTCACCTCATGTATAATGATAATATATACTGTCTAGTGAGGATAAACTGTATTCGCCAGCAACACAGATCGTTTGATCACGGAACTTTCACGAAGCTACATTCAAACTTTGTTCGAAGTCGTCTGCTATATCCATTTATAAGCACCCTAGGAACGTCGTATCCGATATCCACCTCTGAAGACGGTGGCACATACTGCAGTACTATAACAAGTAGGTGGGAATTTATTGTTATTGGTCCATGCATGACACTTTATTTCAATATCAATTTAACGCGCGTAGGTGTTCGTATATGGCTGAAACTAATGAACAAAAAGTAAATAAACAGCAAACAACTTCGATGTTCAAATCAAATGAATGTCACATGCCGTAATTACAACATAATTTCGTTGTTACATCTACATGACTACACCAACAGGATATCTTTGCAATCCGGACTTACGTGCCTGGCAGAAGGTTCGGATTATTTCTCTACCGTCCCACTCATTAACAGAATGCGGGAAAAAGGACCCCTTAAATCTTTTCTTGCAAGCCTTGAATTACATGATTGCTATGGTTTCTTCGTGTGTAAGTTCCCGAGGAAATACCCTGATCTTGCTGAAACTTCGCTCAGTGAAAGAGGCGACAAAATAAGCGAACACGTGTCTCGGATTATATGCTTACACTTTACCGCTTCTGAGAAAACGACGGTCAAAGTTTTCAATGCGCTGTTGCTATAGTGTAGATACCTCTTAGCGGGTAAGCATTCAACTGAAGCGGTGGCTCTGCGGCTACCATAGCGACTTCGGAACTTTGTGCTGCGAGTTCGAAACCCGGTTTTTCCTTTCCCCCCCCCCCCCCCCTCACTCTCTGAATTATCTACGAATGTTTATTCCAATTTATGTTGTAACACTGTTGTCGTTATTCGTCAGTTAATTTACTGTGTAAAGAAATAAGTTAAAAAGGGAACACACAGTGCGTAGTGGGGCGGTCACTCTGTTGTAGAAATAATTCAGAAGCCAAGATCGCTTAAATACTGTCTACTGGATAACCGGTTTCAACGTATGCCATCATCGGATCTGAATGTAGATTAACATTTATAAACCATTTGGATATAACGATGCATGAGGCAGACCAGTTGATTTTAGATCAGCTTGTCTCATTCGTTTATTATTTTTTTAATTCATTAATTACACATAAAGTAAATTGGCGACTAATGACAAAATTTTTTCAACATAAATTAGAAAAATCATTCGTAGATAATTCTGATAGAGAGGCAAGAAAAAACAAATATTAAAAAAAACCAATATGGTCTCGAACACTGGTATCAAAGTTAAGAAGGAACGACGGTAGCCACTGAGCCACCGCTTCAATTGCGTTCTCGCCTGCAGAAGATATCTACACTAGAGCAACAGCGCGTTGATAACTTTGACCGTCGTTTTCTCGGAAACGGTCGAGTGTCTGCAGATAAGCCGAAACACATGTTCGCTTATTTTGTCCTCTCCTTCACTGAGCAAAGTTTCCGGATAATCAGCCTATGACACCTGGCGAGTTCCCCTCGTTAGTCGAGTCGCTTCTTACGCCCGGCGAGAATTATGTATGCCTCAGAGTAAACTGTGCCACTTGGAAACACGGCGAGCGGGGATAAACACGTTTTCCGTCTTATAAGGCAACCTTTTACAGCTAAATTTCACGAAGTGTTCTTCAGGTTGCCTCAGATATTTCAGAAATGTTTCTTGCGTTAGGCCTGCCGCATATGCAAAACGTAAACATTTCATTTCATGTAACATTTATCAGGATAAGACATAACAATAGTCGACCAGTCCCATCTGAGAAAAATTACAGACTCTAAGTTGCTCCACTATGTAATGACACAGGTACGGGCTTGCGATCTCTCGTTTATGCCATCGATTTCCGTGTTACACATACTTGGCCACTGCGTTGTGGCTGCCATCGTGGAGGAGGCAGTCTGTTTCCTACTAGCACTGTTTTCGTAGCGGATATTAACCGCGACGAATCATTCAGTCAACGCTAAATTGCCCACCTGGCTGAGGCAGACAAGGGCGCTATAATAGAACTCCATGCAGAGGGATCTTCAAATGCCGACATAGCAAGAACTATGGGTCTTCACAAATCGACTTTAGCCAAGTGGATCAGACGAAAGGAAGAGAGTGGTAACCTGAATGGTAGGCCTCATGGCCGTCGCCGCAAAACAGCAGCAGCTCAGGATCAGCAGATACGCCGTTTCAGTGAGAACCATCCATTTGTCAACTCACGACAAATTCAGCAATTTTTTTTTACAGACGTATATTTTATATAATTTCAAAGCAACGCAGTAAGTGGAATGTGGACAAACAAATTAATTCACAGAAAGATATGTAATATTTAATTTGATAAGAGAAGAAATACTCACCTTATATATTCATGCAGTCTCTATAAAATACATGACACACGTGTATATGCAAGAAGGGTACAAAACAATTCAACACAAATTAAAAATATTGAGGAGAAGCTCGTTGATGAAGACGTTTTTGCAGAACAAAGGTTGGGCTAGAAGGAGAGGTAAGGAGGCCCGAAAAAGCAGAGCAAAATCAAATACCCAATAGACTTTGAGTCGTTGTCGCAGCAAAGGGCGGTTGGTATATGCGATTTGGAGCAACTGTACAAGAATAGTTTTATTTACTGATTTTTGAGGCTTTATTTTGTGACGTCTAAACAGTGCTGCATCATGAGACCCGCTATTTTTCCACATGTGGCTAAACATCAGAGCTGAAAAAATTTTGAGAGGTACCGAAGTTCTCTGGAAGAGTAAAGTGTTTTAGACAAGAAAATGATTTTTAGTTCATTTCATTTTAACCATTCACACTATGCTTCGACATTCTAATCTTTGATTTCATTTTATTATTATGTACCTTTCCTTCAGTGAAAGTCAACGGTAGTAAGTTTCAAGATATGAAGAATAACTGGAAGTTTTTAATTTGTGGAATAGCGTATTTAACAGTTCATATTTTCAACAAATCTGTAGTTATAGGACATATTAAGAAGCAAGTAAAAATGGCACTGTGGAAAGATCAGGTTGGCCTCTAAAGGGTAACGACGGTAAAATAGAAAATCCTAAATAATGGGTAACAACTATTGTTGATGGTGAGGAGCCGTAATCGATATGCCACTATTCTGTAATTGTATTTCTGAAGTTTATCGTCAATCCTAGGACTGACACCGATACTCTGTTTTACGTAAAGAATATAACCTTCAAAATTTATTTAGCAGCGCAGAATATTAAATCACAGGTTATAGATCAGGAACCTAATCCAACTGCCTTTAATTTTATTTTCACGGATGACATTGAGACATTAAATAACAAGAGAAATAAGAAAACTCTCAGAATCAATATAGAGAATTCAAGTGTCCAGTGGATTCAAAAGTTTGCTATAATAGCGAATAATTGCCTTTACAGACTCCTTCATGCCTACGTTTTCTGTCAGACAATGTTTGAAATTAGGACTAACAAGGTAAACAATTTTTCCACAAATTGTCAAATTGGAAGTCGGCCAGTTACATAAATTACGATGACAACAAACGTTTTTCAAGTAAACTGATCACAGGAGGCATCCAACGCATTGATAGTGTGTTACATGCACAGAATGTAAACTGGCAACGCCACCACCACACAATACCACTAACAAGGGAACATCCCCATCGCACCGCCCTCAGATTTAGTTATAAGTTGGCACAGTGGATAGACCTTGAAAACTGAACACAGATCAATAGAGAAAACAGGAAGAAGTTGTGTGGATCTATGAAAAAATCCACAAGTAACGCACGCCACTGGGGGCGACAATCTGTAATTTATTTTACCTTAATTACTACTTCAATTTTGTTCTACAATTTAAAGGAATATATGAGTGCAAACATGGAATACATGTGAATAATGCAGCTGCTCAGTGACACGTATGGGGGAGGCATTGTGGCCAGGCCTCGGATTTTCGACCCCTGCCCTCTTTGCCTCCGCCTACCTGGTGCTGAAGGTCTTCTCAACCTTTTTAAAAAAAATAATAGTGCAGTGGTCAGCACGTCTGTCTAGTAAGCAGGAGGTCTAGGTTCGAAGCTCAGTCGGTCACAAATTTTTATCTGCCGTCGTTGCTGTATTTCAACGCGCTGTGACAGTGTGGACGTCGGTACTTCGATATTTCTTGAGGCGATAGAGGTGATTTGCGAACATTTGTGTTGCCATCAAAATAACGGGACTCCAATGGCATCCAATCCTTAGTCATACCATTGTGCCGGCGCTAACCCATGTCATATACATGCGAATTATATTGTAGTTAATATTTAGTCAAATAACGAATGGTCAGTATACAAGTATGCCAGCTAGGGTGGCCGAGTGGTTCTAGGCGCTATAGTCTGGAACCGTGCGACAGCTACGGTCTCAGGTTCGACTCCAGTCTCGGGCATGGATGTGTCTGATGTACTTAGGTTAGTTAGGTTTAAGTAGTTCTAAGTTCTAGCGGACTGATGACCTCAGACGTTAAGTCCCATAGCGCCTGAGCCATTTGAACCATTTTTGAAGTATACAAGTATTTACAAACAGTAGAAGCAGGATTGCAGCGAACTGATCGCTTAACCAAGTGCAACATAGAGTACCTGTGTAATGAGTCATTCCAGCTGCATAGCTGAGGGTAACATTTTTTAAGCAATTCATTGCAGAATTAATGTAATATCCGCACGATGATCTCTGTAGTCATACTGTATCATTAGCAGCCCACGAATATAGTACTATGTTCGTTAAGTCGGATTACTCAAGCTGAGCCAAATAAAGACAAGCGACGACGCCACAATACTATCTTTACTTAAGTAGGTAGTCAGAGCTAAATTATGTGCGCCACCAATAACGTTGCTGTAAGCAGTTTGACAGCATAACACCACCACAACTACTGACAACCTGAACCATTATCATCACGCAGTTGTAACTCGCAGTGATTACAAGTTTCTCATGTTTGTCAAGAATATCGGAAAGCGCCTCTTAAGTTCCATTTCCATTACGCCTAGGACGGAGAGAATCCTAAATATCAGTAATAGGTCACCTAGCGAAGAGAAGAGTCCACGTATTGTCTCGAGTTCTCGCAGTTTGATGTTAATGCAGTTCCAGATGTTTTAACACTAACGGGTTCTTTTGGCTATCGGAATACTCATATGGGAATTATAGAAGTGTAATTGCTAGAACGTTCAACTACCTTAATAACACCTCATTCTGGATTGAATACGACTCGGAAAGCAACGTTAATTTGACGTTTCCAACCATCTCCTGACGTCTTACTGAATGAAGTCTGAAGTGCACGCACAGTTATGTTGCCTGCCGCAGGGATTCTATGAAGTGTTGTGGCAGCTGGCAGTCATTGCTGAATACAGACATGTGCAAATATCCTCACTGCTCTAGGGGAACTCGTCTTTGTTGCATTTTTTCCATACCGTAATTAGCACAATAACATAAGGCTTGTTCTGCTGAAGAACTTGATGCCCACAAGGCCTTAAATAATAATCTCCTAGCGTGAGTAATGCATGAAAGGAAACAGACTTTTGGACAAAAGAATGGATGGCTCCCTGCTTTTTGCGTTTCCGATAGCGCCTACGATGAGAATCTGTTTATTTTTTACCTCATACTAAAACAAAGGCTATGATATGAGAAGAGGAAATGACTTACATGCTTCTCAGGAACTTAAGTATTTCGTGTTAATTTTCTCACTTCATTCTAAAACAAGGGCGTTAATATGACAAGAGGAAATGAAATATACGCTTCCAAGACATAATATTTCCTTGTGTGCTCCTACTGCATACATGAAAGCCCTGCAGTTAATTTTTGTATTTTGGATAAATTTTGATATCACCTCACATTCCTTTGTGAGAAGGTTCCTATTTTCTTAGGATTCAAATAGAGTGGACATTTCATCACTGGTTAATATTCTCATGACTAATGACATGATACCTGTTGCAATTGCTCCATGGCACCTGTGAGTAGAGTGTCATGTTGGTTACTATAAGAACACGCAGGCAGTGATATCCGCTCAATGCAGTCAGAGCCAAGGTGATTTCTTTCTGTTTATGGCGAAGCGTCTGCTGCAGTGTCCACGCTCTGCCAACATAAACAAATCGGGGCGGCATTGGGCACTGCTGATCGCTGCGCTTGTCGCAGGCCTCGACAACAAGAGCGCACTGTCTCTGCTAACGATACTATGGAGTTAATACATCTTACTTAACGTAATATGCAGGACGTGGGTTGGGTGAAAATTCAGTTTGTAACTTCCCATCGCATTAACATACTTTACAGTCATATTTGATGCAATATTTACTGTCGGATATCTCTCTAATGTTAATAGTATTGATTCAGATTGTGCATGAACAGGAAAACTCACTCACTCACACACACACACATATACACACACACACGCACACACAGTCATTGATTCCAGTGAGGGTGACAACTACTGTGTGTTGAACAACACATGCACCAGTCAGTTCCTCAGTTGGCGTCGAGTGGATGAGTTTTTTCAATTACCTTGCATTGCAAGAATTGTAAGGAGGAGCCTGAAAGTAAATGGACTTGTATCATAAAGAGCTACAACAAAGCAAAACTTGACCGTTTATCAGATAATTGTCTACATGGGTTTTGTGGACGACTATACGTTTAGTAGTCGCGCGGGATTAGCCGAGCGGTCAGGGGCGCTGCAGTCATGGGCTGCGTGGCTGATCCCGGCGGAGGTTAGAGTCCTCCCTCGGGCATGGGTGTGTGTGTTTGTCCTTAGGATAATTTAGGTTAAGTAGTGTGTAAGCGTAGGTACTGATGACCTTAGCAGTTAAGTCCCATACGATTTCACACACATTTGAACATTTGAACATTTGTTCTGCTCCTGTAAATAAACTGTTATCTCGTTAGTTCATATATTTATATTGAAATAACGTATTTGCAATAAGCACATTGATTATTATTTTTCACAGTGTTTAAGAATTCAGGCCCTGTCATAGATAAGTGATCTATATTCAACAGCCCGATTAAGAATGTGGTTTACACAGTCTATCTTATGATGAGAGTCGTAGTCGGATATCCACATTAAGACTGCCTGGCTGAATCCGATTAGGACGATCTGGTATCGAAATGAAATTACAGAAATCGGATAATTTGAACGTCTGTATTGCAACAACGCTCCGCACATAAATTCCTATAATGGAGTAACAGGTAGCAACTGTCTAAGAAAACGTGAGAAATATGTCTACTAGTAGCAATGTAACGTAATTATAACCCACATTTATGTGATGGAAATACTGAATCGAACAATACACATCTATTTCAGTGGTGGGAAGATACACCATATCGGATTTACTGAGACATAATGACAATAATAATAATAATAATAATAATAATAATAATCGTGTGTGGCGGATAGGGGAAACCCTCCCTCATATGGGTGGTACCGAAGAAATCAAATACTAGGGGTGAACCAAATACTAACACAATCCTGAACGGCTACTCAATCCGTTGAACCCATAATCGAGACACGTCTGAGTGAAAATCACCGCTACTCTGGTCACCGTCTGTTAGCTCAATGAGCTCGGCTGAAAATATTTGCTTTCAATGGCTTCAACACCCTCTGGTCCTGTCCGGTCCTGGTATCATCCAAGCCAAACCAATGAAACACAAGCAAACATGACCTATGCAAGCAAAGTCAACTTTACCCCTGGTGGTACACAACCCGCCTGTCGACAGGTGGCAGTTGGATTTTCGGATTCTGGGGAGTCCAGGTTAGCACGACAGAGAATATCGAAGATCTCTGGTAAATTTCTCTACAAGAAAAAAACATGCATTTAAAAGTAAACATCGATACCTTGATCCAAACACGAAAACTGAATAATCTCACAAAAGAAATCGACCGACAAAAAATTCTCATCCTTGCTCTTCAAGAACCACGACTAACTGACAATGAAACCCTGCATTAGGGAAACCATTGCATCTTCAAGAGCAAAATACAACAAAAGGTAGCGAAAGGCGTACCAATCTTCGGCATTGAATTTCTCGAACACAGATCTATCAACTCTGTCAAAGACACCCATCAACAATCAAAAGGTTCCAATGGCTCTGAGCACTATGGGACTCAACAGTAGAGGTCATCAGTCCCCTAGAACTACTTATACCTAACTAACCTAAGGACATCACACACATTCATGCCCGAGGCTGGATTCGAACCTGCGACCGTAGCAATCGTGCGGTTCCGGACTGAAGAGCCTAGAACCGCTCGGCCACCGCGGCCGGCCCATCAACAAGCGACTTATGACTATGGTCATTCAGAGCCCAAGTAAAAAATATACACTCATCAATGCACGTGTCCCCACCAACATCGAAAATAAGAAAAACACCGACAATGTTGAAAAATTCTGGAACACACTCGAAAATAATACGAGCAAAATTCACCAAGATGACGTGAAAATACTAATGGTAGACTTCAGCTCTCTATTTGGGACAGAAAAAACCTGTATAAAAATCATTGGTACAAATTCAACACACCGAAACGCTTAGACTAACGGCACACGTCTGACTGACATTTGCCAATTCAACCACAAAAAGATGTCTTCCCACTTTAAGAAAAAACCAGTTCCCAGGTAACATGCTTAGTAACCAGGTGCAAGCTGCTTTCGTTCGCCTTTCGAGACTAGCTGAAAGCCAGATTTTCAATTCTTTTGTAGCACAGCTACAAGCAGGCAGATAAAATCTTAATAAGTGAATCGTAAGACAACGCTCGAGCAAAATTCGTCTTCCTACTTTCAGTAACTCTTAGTGTCAGAGTGAAAACCTTTCGGTACTGCCAGATTCATAACGCCAGTTTTGTTATCTGCCGACATTTTTGTTGTTGTGAATACATAATTTTATCTATGAAATGCCACATTTTCATAATACTTACGAATGGTACAGGAAATGATATAAATACAGATCTTTTCGAAGTCAAAAGTCGGTAATATCCTACTAATTCGTATTAAAATAGGCTCAATCGTCTCACAGAAACTTAATGCTTTATTAAGATAGAATGCCGTCGTGATGTTTCTGTAGTAAGCTGAATTTAGTTTGTATTAGTACAGTGAATATTATAATTGCATTTTCCATTAGTTTACTAAACGCAACAGTAATTATCAAAGACATATTAATCAGCAGCAAAATTTTCTTTCACGATATCTAAAACGATCTGACAATGCTAAAGTTGTTTTCAAATTCTACGCCTGTAGAAACCTACTGGTTCTAACGATGTCATTAAACCAAAGTAGTTTTAAGAGTATTTTCGTCTAGAAATGAATTGCCATGACGATTGATCGATCAAGAGCGGGAAAGGTAAAATTTTACAAACATATGGCGACAGGGACAAGTGCTTGAGAGAGGACTTCCCTATCAATACAAGTGCCTGAAAGACGACTTTCCTATCAATCTTCTGGATAGTTTTGTTTCTCAAATCAACATAGTGCATTATCATGCAGTAGCACAGGTGATGTAGTTTTGTTGCTCGATTTTCTTACAAAAACCGAAAGGTGTCTCACTTGTTGGCAACAAACTACAGCTGTGTTGCACACACCCTGGGGGCAGAATTCGTAGCCCAAAACACACTTTTGGATTTATCAGATGTAAAATATTATGTTCACACTACTCTTTCCTCGAGTTTACGTCTTTTGGTGGGGCTCAGCCTTTCATTTATTCTTAGGAAGTTAACGATAAAGGCATCATAACACGTCACCAGTAACAGTACTGCATAGGAATGCTCGATGAGTGACCTGATGACGTTCAATAATAGTCACTCCGTTGATTTTTGTTGTTTCGAATTAGAGCACGCAGTACTCCTACACCAGACTTCTGAACTTTGCCTGTTGAATGCAAATGTCGCATGATGGTAAAATGGTAATCTATCACATATATCTGTAGTCGAGACTTCCTTAATGTGGAAAATCATTCATGCCAGAACGATCTTTGTTAAAACACGAATATCTTTTTCTGGCGTATTTTTACCAAAAGCGCTCGCTCCAAACACAGTTCAAATCTTTCTAGCTGCTTCCTCTGCATTCACCCCTCTGTTATACCAAAAGTAAACGTTATGTTGCAGATGTTACAGCTACTTCCACTTGCGACTCAATTTTACAATGCTTAACTGTATTTCATGATTGTCAAGTATGCAAAATCCAGTGCTTAACTGCGACATGATAACTAGAACTTCAAATTCGAAAATGACAGTTGATACATACACTGACAGCGTGGCGCCGCATTCACATGGGCGGCCCCGGATTTCAGGCGGCAGGTGGCGTCTGGCCGGTGGCCGGTAGCCACTGCAGCGCGAGGAAACGCTCGAGCGTAAGCTGTTATGATCGCGACGCATCCACGAGCTGTCCTGCGGAGTTGTTTCTGGAATATTTGTTATTGCTGGTGGGTAGAATGTTTAGCGAATTATCTTCGATGCTCAATCAGACTCATAACTTTAGACCAAAGTGTGCTAAAAAAAAAAAAAAAAAAAAAAAAAGTTGGAGGCGAACACGCGACCATAAGTTTAGAATGCACGAAGATTACCACTTTTTTTTATTTTACAGTAAGGAACTGAAAAGTAGTAAGTGCACTCGTTGCGTCGAGTTGGGGACGCACATAACTAAAAACATGCTAATGGTTGGAGAAAAAGGCATAAAGAAAGAGAACAAAGTGCGGGGCTAAGGACACCATGAAACAAAACTGAAGGATGGAATCCACACCACCATTAACCAGTGCTACATCTTGCACCGCATGAGAAACAAAAACTGCGAAAACCTTTATCACACCGGGGACAAAAAGAGGAAATGGGGCAAATACTGCTACAGAGTGTGAGGGTTCACGACGAAACTCTCCATCCGCTGTATCACCCAGGTATGACTTCTCGTAATGACCAAGGTAGATCCCACGTTGAACCGTGTAGTGTTCTATCATCGTCTTGTAATTTTTGCTTCTCTTACCCGTGATATTCCAGCTACGTGGAGGGTCGTGGAACGCACTCCACAAATAATTGGAAAAATATTGTCTATACTTTGGGTTACGAAGGATCTTGCAATGTCGTTCCTGCAAATACGAGTTCCAAAAGTCTAAAGTATCCTTAGTGCCGTCTTGAAACAAATAATGCAGTGCATGTCCACGAACTCACATCATTGCATTAGTTTTAGTGCGTGGGTAATACGTCTTATCCGGGAATAAGATAGTCTTGGGGTCGATATGATTCGGCGTTATGCGAAGGAAGTATGCTAACATTTGCCTCACTAAGTTCCACACTGCCGCCGACTCACCACAACTAAGACGGTGTTCATCGTCGTCTTGAACGCCCCAGCTCGTGCACGTGGCGAGTCTACCACGTGGATCGCTTGTACCTTTGATCTGGTCACCTGCTTACCGTTGACAGTGATATACCACATCGCCGTGACGTCAGTGTCCAGTGTTACGAGGTGAATTGTCCTCCACACTACTCGCCAGTTGACGTTCGAGTGGTTCCTCTCCACGACGTTATCGGGTCGTCCACGTTGCAGGACCCGATAAACCGTCTTTGCCATCGCCAGTTGGGTCGCTGGTAAGGCAAGTCGAATGTAACTGAGTTCGAGGTAAAAGACACCGATGTAGAAGAGCGAGGAGGGGACGTGGTGTATCGGTACAGGCTGCAACATGCAGGATGGTGCTAGTTCTTCTATTAACAAACTCGTCAGACTGTCCGGAGGTTATGCTATAGTTCGACTAATGTGCTCACAAATAGGGCGACCGCCCTGTCACTAGACCATGGTCCGCAGCTCGTGGTCGTGCGGTAGCGTTCTCGCTTCCCGCGCCCGGGTTCCCGGGTTCGATTCCCGGCGGGGTCAGGGATTTTCTCTGCCTCGTGATGACTGGGTGTTGTGTGATGTCCTTAGGTTAGTTAGGCTTAAGTAGTTCTAAGTTCTAGGGGACTGATGACCATAGCTGTTAAGTCCCATAGTGCTCAGAGCCATTTGAACTAGACCATGATGGGCTCACACAATCCGAGAACATCTCGGAAGTAAACAACAATTCCTCCTAACACTTCCGCATCTAACAGTGTTGCCAGATTGTGCAGATGGCCGGACTTACAGTTGTCAGGGGCGGTCAGTTTTATTGGCCACGTGAAGTGAACGACTCGGACTTAGTCTCTGTGGCGGCCGGCCGGCGGTCAGTTTTTATGTCTAAGACTGTACACTTGAGAGATTTCGTTTACCATGAAATGGTGGCAGACGATGCTGTGGCGTCTTCGAAGCGCGAGCTTCGTCAGTGCAAGATATCTCAGCACAGCTGAGCGAACGTTTTCTTCCTGCTGCTAGTCTAGTGGACAATGGCAATACTGTAAAACACTTTTGACAACTATGTGACCATCGATTTATGTTTGTGAGTGGTTCATAATTATGTTAGTAAATTCACTCGATATTTTTATGTCCTTTAAATTATATTTGCTACATGATACGCATTGAAGACGTATGAAATGTATGTTATTTGGTCCAGGAAGCATGTTCCAACAGAAATTGATGCTTACATTGACATTTATGTTGCGAATTAGACGTCTTATCCATCACATGGATAACAAGGATGCTCCGTTTTGCTACAGCTGTTTCATAGCTAACAAGGGAACCTCCCCATCGCACCCTCCTCAGATTTAGTTATAAGTTGGCACAGTGTATATGCCTTGAAAAACTGAACACAGATCAATCGAGAAAAGAGGAAGAAGTTGTGTGGAACTTGTAACCTCCCCACAAAATTTATTAAATAATAATTATTGTGATTCTTATTTAGTGTAATCTCTCTACAGAAATTCTTTTTCATTTATAACCTCCCTACAGAAATTCATTCACATTTAACCCCCACACAAAATTTGTTTCCCATTTAATGTAAGCTCGAAACAGAAAAATTCCTAAACCTCGTAATAAAAAATAAATTCAGTAACCTGGTAAAATTTGGACGACAGGAGTGCTGCGTCATGGCCCTGTAAGATCATTCTGAATAAAAAGCAAAGATTCTCACCTCGATAAAGTCGGCAACTATCTGCTCTTACAATAGCTCTTTTCCGGCACAGCTCTGTGTAATGCTGGCCTATACATTTGTTATCTATGAAAGGAAGCAAATGATTTTTCTTTTGCAACAATCGGAATGATCATGCATTAAAAAAATATTAAATTCTTTAAATTGAAATGAATGCTTGTTAGAAATTAGACAAAGATTATTATTAGGACATTTTTAAAAGATTTACATGTGAGTTTACGTAATATTACTAGATCTGCGCGAGGCTGCTTTTTTTACCTTATACAATAATACTCAGGCTCCGGCATCGCAGCACCGCGACCGGCCCAGCCAACATGATACACCAGACTCGACTGACAAGCGCAGACAGGCGGCTGCTCGCTAGCAACAACTTACTGCTACTTCTACACAGTTCGTACTGCAGTCAACACTGCTCTTTGGTCTCAGATTCTCTTATAGCTTACATATCGCAGGCAGCACATACCTCTTACAAACTATGAAAAAAATAAGCAAAATATACAGACTGAGTAGTCCATGCGCATGATAAGCAACATCAAGGACAGTGTGTGCTCGGGAGCGCCGTGGTCGCGTGGTTAGAGTGGACAGCTGCCGAACGAGAGGTCCTTGGTTCAAGTCTTCCCTCGAGTGAGTTGTTTAATTTTTTATTTTCAGACAATCATCACCACTCGTACTGTTTATCAACAAATGTAGGAAATAATCATACAAATGTTCGACAATCGTTCGATCCCTTAAGGAACTTTCCGATGCCTTACAGTTCGGAAAATATTCATTGACATTGTTATTGAAGTCACGAGCTATTTTTGCTGGATTCATATTGCCCACGCAATGCATCTCACGTATTTAATGCACTCTCGTCCAAAGTAGCGAACAGTCAACTGCCAGCCAGTGAGCCTCGTTAGCAGGAATACTGTTTCTTCCGTGCGCTGTAGTCGACTGACGTCATGTGTTTCGATGTTTGTTTAGGTTTAGCGTCATCATACTACGGCGCAGTTACCTCGCATCGGACGGACGGACGGACAGATAATAATTGTCTGAAAATAAAAAAATTAAACCTTTCACTCCAGGGAAGATTTGAATGAAGGACCTCTCGTTCCGCAGCTGTTCACGCTAACCACGGGATCACGGCGCTCCTGAGCTCACCCTATCCTTGATGTTGCCTATCTTGCGCCTGGACTACTCAGTTTGTATATTTTGCTTATTTTTTTCATAGTTCCACACAACTTCTTCCTGTTTTCTCGATTGATCTGTGTTCAGTTTTTCAAGGCCTATGCACTGTGCCAACTTATAACTAAATCTGAGGGCGGTGCGATGGGGATGTTCCCTTGTTAGTGGTATTGTGTGGTGGTGCATGTAACACACAATAAATGCGTTGGATGCCTCCTGTGATCAGTTTACTTGAAAAACGTTTGTTGTCATCGTAATTGATGTAACTGGCTCTCCGACTTCCAATTTGACAATTTGTGGAAAAATTGTTTACCTTGTTAGTCCTAGTTTCAAACATTGTCTAACAGAAAACGTAGGCATGAAGGAGTCTGTAAAAGCAATTATTCGCTATTATAGCAAACTTTTGAATCCACTGGACACTTGAATTCTCTATATTGATTCTGAGAGTTTTCTTGTTTCTCTTGTTATTTACTGTCTCGATGTCATCCGTGAAAATAAAATTAAAGGCAGTTGGATTAGGTTCCTGATCTATAAACTGTGATTTAATATTCTGCGCTGCTAAATAAATTTTGAAGGTTGTATTCTTTACGTAAAACAGAGTATCGGTTTCAGTCCTAGGACTGACGATAAACTTCAGAAATACAATTACAGAAAAGAGGCATATCGATTATGGCTCCTCACCATCAACAATAGTTGTTACCCATAGTTTCGTATTTGCTATTTTACCGTCGTTACCCTTTAGAGACCAACATGATCTTTCCACAATGCCATTTTTGACTTGCTTCTTAATATGTCCTATAGCTAAAGATTTGTTCAAAATATTAACTGTTAAATACGCTATTCCACAAATTAAAAACTTCCAGTTATTCTTCATATCTTGAAACTTACTACCGTTGCCTTTCACTGGAGAAAAGATACATAATAATAAAATGAAATCAAAGATTAGAAAGTCAAAGCATAGTGTGAATGGTTAAAATGAAATGAACTAAAAATCATCTCGTTGTCTAAAATACGTTACTCTTCCAGAGAACTTCGGCAACTATCAAAATTTTTTACACCTCTGTTGTTCAGCCACATGTGGACAAATAGCGGTTCCCATGATGCAGCACTGTTTAGCCGTCACAAAATGAAGCCTCAAAAATCGGTCCACATTCCACTTATTGCGTTTCCTTGAAATTATATAGAATATACGTCTGTAAGTAAAAAAAAAAAAAGCTTGAAACAGCTTTTGCAGCTGATTGGTGAAGAGCTGAAAAAAAAAAAACACCTCTGCTGATGCTGCTTAGTATCGCGTATAGCCTCCTTTGGCTTCCACAACAGCTCGACGTCTGTTGGGCATTGAGTCCACAACTCGAGCCACATAACTAGGAGATTCAAGTAACTCATTCCAAGCGTCATGAATCACATCAGAAAGCTGTGGACGAGTCGACGGTGACTGCCCTTTTTCTCGTATTACTCTGACCATTTCTGCCCAAATATTCTCAATGGGATTCATGTCAGCTCCTTAAGGTGGCCATTCCATTACAGTAATATTACTATGGTCGTCGAACAACCTCTTAACCACACGTGTCATATGAATAAGCGAGCGATCTTGTTGGAACATGATCTGATCATCGCCAAATATTGCTGCCACAGAAGGCAACAACACGTTCTCCAGAATTGATATGTAATTGCGCGCATCGAATCTTCCTTCCACTTCCCACAGGAGCCCACACCCTTCGGCCGATATCCATGCCCATACCGTTACCGACTACCTGCCACTCCTTCGGCAACTGTAAATATATTTTCGATTATACCTAGCACCTTTAGGCCGGTAAACAAGTACTTTTCCGGTTGATGCCGTAGAGAAAAATTTTTCGTGCGTGAAAATCACTCGCCTCCAAAACTGGAGAGGTTTTTTGCCATTTTCAGTAGCAAAAGCAAGGCAAGCTTCTCTTTGGGAAACAGTCAATGTCTCTTTCACTTCTTGCTTTCAGTCCACCTACCCTTACACGACGAGTGACGGTCTTACTGCTAACATTCAGACCCAAAGTTTGCTGAATTTTTTCGTGCGTTGACAAATGGTTGGTTCTCACTGAAACGGCGTATCTGCTGATCCTGAGCTGCTGTTATTTTGCGGCGACGGCCATGAGGCCTACCATTCAGGTTACCACTCTCTTCCTTTCGCCTGATCCACCTGGCTACCGTCGACTTATGAAGACCCATAGTTCTTGCTATGTCGGCATTTGAAGATCCCTCTGCATGGAGTGCTATTATAGCGCCCTTGTCTTCCTCAGCCAGATGGGCCATTTAGCGTTGACTGAATGATTCGTCGCGGTTAATATTAGCTGCGGAAACAGCGCTGGCAGGAAACAGACTGCCTCCTCCACGATGGCAGCCACAACGCAGTGGCCAAGTATGTGTAACACGGAAATCGATGGCATAAACGAGAGATCGCAAGCCCGTACCCGTGTCATTACATAGTGGAGCAACTTAGAATCTGTAATTTTTCTCAGAAGGCACTGGTCCACTCTTGTCATGTCTTATCCTGATTAATGTTACATGAAATGAAATGTTTACGTTTTGCATATGCGGAAGGCCTAACGCAAGAAACATTTCTGAAATATCTGAGGCAACCTGAAGAACACTTCGTGAATTTTAGCTGTAAAAGGTTGCCTTATAAGACGGAAAACGTGTTTATGCCCGCTCGCCGTGTTTCCAATTGGTGCAGTTTACTCTGAGGCATACATAATTCTCGCCGGGCGTAAGAAGCGACTCGACTAAAGAGGGGAACTCGCCAGGTGTCATATGCTGATTGTCCCGAAACTTTGCTCAGTGAAGGAGAGGACAAAATAAGCGAACATGTGTTTCGGCTTATCTGCAGACACTCGACCGTTTCCGAGAAAACGACGGTCAAAGTTATCAACGCGCTGTTGCTCTAGTGTAGATACCTTCTGCAGCCGAGAACGCAATTGAAGCGGTGGCTCAGTGGCTACCGTCGTTCCTTCTTAACTTTTATATCCGTATTCGAGACCCTATTGGGCTTTTTTATAATTTTTTTCCTGCCTCTCTATCAGAATTATCTACGAATGTTTTTTCTAATTTATGTTGAAATAATGTTGTCATTATTCGCCAATTAACTTTATGTGTAATTAATGAATTTAAAAAATAATAAACGAATGAGACAAGCTGATCTAAAATCATCTGGTCTGCCTCATGCATCGTTATATCCAAATGGTTTATAAATGTTAATCTACATTCAGATCCGATGATGCACCTTTAGTGTGTTGAAACCGGTTATCCAGTAGACAGTATTTAAGCGATCTTGGCTTCTGAATTATTTCTACAACAGAGTGACCGCCCCACTACGCACTATGTGTTCCCTTTTTAACTTATTTCTTTACACAGTAAATTAACTGACAAATAACTCCAACAGTGTTTCAACATAAATTGGAATAAACATTCGTAGATAATTCAGAGAGTGAGGGGGGGGGGGGGGGGGGGGAAAAGGAAAAACCGGGTTTCGAACTCGCAGCGCAAAGTTCCGAAGTCGCTATGGTAGCCGCAGCGCCACCGCTTCAGTTGAATCCTTACCCGCTAAGAGGTATCTACACTATTGCAACAACGCATTGAACACTTTGACCGTCGTTTTCTCAGAAGCGGTAGAGTGTAAGCATATAAGCCGATACACGTGTTCGTTTATTCTGTCCCCTCTTTCACTGAGCGAAGTTTCAGCAAGATCGGGGTGTGATACTTGGCGTGTCCCGTCGTAAGAAGCGTGCGTTGGGATTCAGTAGACAGAATGCGTCCACTTTCCTCGACTACTCATTGACATGTTAGGAACCTTTCTTTCTTGTAGTTGCACTTTGCATTACGAGGGCAGGTTTTCCTGATAACGATCTACTTATGGATTTTGCTCCTAATTTACGTTACTGTGTAGTAGACCTACTGGAACTACTTAAACCGGAAATGTTTGTTTGTTTGGATACTCCGCTTCTTAGTTGCTACATTTCGCTATAATATTTTCCTTTGTTTCAAAACGGCAAGTTAAGATGACCACTGCAACTTTGTAAGATCACTAACAATTTAATACTTTGAAACAGTTATGTGTGGCGTACGAGGAGTGTACTGTGTTGACTGAGGAATACATTAAACACGAAAGCTGCGTCCAATAACAATAATTAACTTTCGGTTACATGACAAAACACAAGTCCAAGCACTGTCAGTTCATCTCAGTACCCAGTAAAACTTAAACTGGAAAGATTGAAAACATACTTCTGTGGGGAAGGCAAACGAATGACTGCGTTTTATTGGCCGCACACTAAGAATACGCAACACGCCCACTGAAAACACTGCCTACACTACGTTTGTCCATCCACTGATATAATATCCTTTACAGACGTGATTTACTGTGCATGCAAAAACGTCCAAGGAATGGTAGCACGATTTGTAATGTCACGAAATAAGGGAGAGAGGATCCCAGATTTGATAATCGAGTTGGGGTAACATTCATGAAAACATAAGCGTTTTTCGTTGCCGCGAGATCTTTTCACGAAATTTCAATCACCACCATCTGTTCTGAATGCCAAAACATTATTTCCTAGGGAACTTACACAGGAAGAAACCATAGTAATAATGTAATTCAAGGCTCGCAAGAAAAGATTTAAGTGGTCCTTTTCCCCGCATTCTGTTAATGAGTGGGACGGGTGAGAAATAATCCGAACCTTCTGCCAGGCACGTAAGTCCGGATTGAAAGGAAATCCTGTTGATGTAGTCATGTAGATGTAACAACGAAATTAGGTTGTAGATACGACATGTGACTTTCCTTTGATTTGAACATCGAAGTTGTTTGCTGTTTATTTACTTTTTGTTTATTAGTTTCAGCCATATACGAACACCTACGCGCGTTAAATTGATATTGAAATATAGTGTCATGCATGGACCAACAACAATAAATTCCCACCTACATGTTATAGTACTGCAGTATCTGCCAGCGTCTTCAGAAGTGGATATCGCATACGACGTTCCTAGGGTGTTTATAAATGGATATAGCAGACGACTTCGAACAAAGTTTGAATGTAGCTTCGTAAAAGTTCCGTGATCAAACGATCTGAGTTGCTGGCGAATACAGTTTATCCTCACTAGACAGTATATATTATCATTATACAAGAGGTGAATAGGGTTTCGCCGGGTGCGGTGGCCGAGCGGTCCCAGGCGCTTCAGTCACGAACCGCACGGCTGCTTCAGTCGCAGGTTGGAATCCTACCACGGGCATAGATGTCTGTGTGGTCCTTAGGCTAGCTAGGTTTAAGTAGTTCTAGGTCTAGGGGATGATGACCTAAGCAGTTAGGTCGCATAGTTCTTGAAGCCATTTTTTGACCTTTCGCGTAAATTTTCTTTACATATACGGTCGTATCTTTAGATTGCGTTGACATAGAAGCTCACTTTTTTACACCACCAAGGGACCGGTTACCGCAAGAAGTGCGATACATTTCCGCTTATTATGTCCACCCGTTCAGGAGGTAAACGGGTTTTAAGGGTTGGGTAGACCGATAGACGGTCAAGAAAGTGAGACTAGTAGGATTCCGTTTCTACCGGTTTAGGTGACGAAATCCTAACAACGAAAACAGCCACGACAGCTACTGAAGATGAGGGCCGCATAAATAACACCCGCTACTCTTTATTCGAAATGTTCTAGTTGCAGTCGATACATCAGCATATTAATCGTAGCTACGCTTTCGATCCAAATCACGTTTACAGGAATGCAAATAGAATCCATTTGCGTATACACGTGGTAATTTACATCCCAGTATTAATGCCACCGATTTTTAGAAGTACGAACATTCCCATTGCTAGCTAGCTTAAGAAACACTTCGGCTAATGAACGTTTTCCGATTGTGGCCAGTATAGTGGAGAATTCGAAACAGTGCAGAATACGTTTGGCAGCTATGTAGCCGTTTATTTCCTGGGTTGGTGCAGAATAATCCTACAAAATTTATTCTCTAATAACAGTATTTTCTTATTTCGATAAACATCCCGAATGATTGTCACATAAGCGGTGACATTAAGGAGAAAATTCATGTTTTTGAGTCCAGGAAGCTCTATGCAACAGAAACAGCAGATTTTCATTGCGAAATTGCCGGCTTGTTCATGTCTGGGGTAATAATAGAGGGCTGTTTGCCAGGGTTGTGTGCTAGCGTTGTGAAAGGAAGGTCTGGTTTGTTTTCGGTTCTAGTCTCGATGGAGGCAAGTAGAATATCAGTAAAGCAATTTTAAGAAATTCTCGCGCCCCCAATACGTTTTATCGCTGCCTTTATTCTGTACTGGCGCCCTGTGGATGTCAATATGACACTCTTGTAGAATTTCATACATGTTACTGCCTCCTTTTTCCGCTTCTGTCAATAATGGAATTGACTTAAGTGTGGCACTGAATGATTTTTAAGTGAATTTCGTTATGAATCTTCACGCACTGCTAAAATTGCACACTTTCATGGTAGGTCGGCAATGGCAATCCAGTATCACTAGTCTGAACGTTGACACAGACCGTTTCGCGGCCGAATGTGGATAATATTTTGCTACTTCGTAACGATCTGGGGTTCTTTGTCTTACTGAAACAGTTATGTTATCTGGATAAGTTGAACCCGGGTTCCCGGGTTCGATTCCCGGCGGGGTCAGGGATTTTCGCTGCCTCGTGATGACTGGGTGTTGTGTGATGTCCTTAGTTTAGTTAGGTTTAAGTAGTTCTAAGTTCTAGGGGACTGATGACCATAGATGTTAGTCCCATAGTGCTCAGAGCCATTTTTTTTTGATAAGTTGAAATTCATTTATATTGGTCCAGTTCATACCAATTAGCGTTTCTCCTTTCAGTTCTGTCTTATATTTACGTGTTGTATTTAACACACTAATCAGCATTAATATAGTCTTACAAATTATTGAAAACAATCTAAAAAAGTTCAGATAGTTTGTCAATTTCACGCCTGTGCATAGTATGTTGGTAGCACTTCGTCACCTTGCCTGTTATGCTGTGTATCAGACTTTAAAGCCGTCCGGATCAGCATAACGAAAAGGCGAGGGGTCTCGCTCGTTTTGTCCACGACTGTACATGAAAGGGAAGCAGCGGTAGGGAAGGGAGTGAGACAGGGTTGTAGCCTGTCCCCGATGTTATTCAATCAGTATATTGAGCAAGTAGTAAAGGGAACAAAAGAAAAATTCGGAGTAGGTATCAAAGTCCATGTAGAAGATATAAAAAAGGTTGATGTTGGCCGATGACATTGTAATTCTGTCAGAGACAGCAAAGGACTTGGAAGAGGAGTTGAACGGAATGGATAGTATCTTGAAAGGAGGATATAAGATGAACATCAACAAAAGCAAAACGAGGACAATGGAATGTAGTCGAATTAAGTCGGGTGATGCTGAGGGAATTAGATTAGGAAATGAGACACTTAAAGTAGTAAAGCAGTTTTGCTATTTGGGGAGCAAAATAACTGATGATGGTCGAATTAGAGAGGATATAAAATGTAGACTAGCAATGGCAAGGAAAGCGTTTCTGAAGAAGAGAAATTTGTTTACATCGAGTACAGATTTCAGTGTTAGGAAGTCGTTTCTGAAAGTATTTGTATGGAGTGTAGCCATGTATGGAAGTGAAACATAGACGATAAATAGTTTGGACAAGAAGAGAATAGAAGCTTTCGAAATGTGGTGCTACAGAAGAATGCTGAAGATTAGAAGGGTAGATCACATAAATAATGAGAAGGTATTGAATAGAATTGGGGAGAAGAGGAGTTTGTGGCACAACTTGACAAGAAGAAGGGACCGGTTGGTAGGACATGTTCTGAGGCATCAAGGGATCCCAAATTTAGCATTGGAGGGCAGCGTGGAGGGTAAAAATCGTAGAGGGAGACCAAGAGATGAATACACTAAGCAGATTCAGAAGGATGAAGGTTGCAGTAAGTACTGGGAGATGAAGAAGCTTGCACAGGATAGAGTATCATGGAGAGCTACATCAAACCAGTCCCAGGACTGAAGACAACAACAACAACAACAACAAGTTCTAGGGGACTGATGACCACAGATGTTAAGTCCCATAGTGCTCAGAGCCATTCGAACCATTTTTTGAACACCTGGGAAGTTGTTTGCTGCTTCATTTCCGGCTCGAACACCTATATACCAAGTTTCGTCTCCGGTTAGGGTGTTGCATATGAATTTTTATTTTCCTCACCCGAAACGTTTGCGCGCTTGCTGACAGCGGATGACTACAAACTCTATTTTTTAGAGGTTCGATCAAATTGTGCGAATTTATTGCGAACAGATATTTTCACAGCTTAATGTTCACACAAAACGGAATGTTCTGAGTCTTAGATGTGCCTAAAGACACCTCAATATCACGGTTAATAGTAAGTCCCCTCAAAGCGGTGATTCCAGTCATTCAGTAATGTGGAGAAAAGTGGTCACCATTCAGTGATAACATGGGAAGCGGCCCAAGTGTAGTCTGTAGTTCTTATTAATATTGTTTCATGACTGACAAATTGCTAATCACATCTTTGTGATAAATGTAAAGTATTTTTCGTTTTGTCGTTCAAAATACCTGACCTTAATTATAAAAACGATTGCAAAAAACTGAGATATTATTTTTAACTTTCCATTTGTCTGCATTTTGAATATTTTTCTGAATTGGGATATAAAAATGTAATACCAAGGCAGTAGTATACTTTGGTTTTTCATGTGTGTATATCACACCAACTGTGTAAAGTACTTGTAGTCATAAATCATTTTAAAATAAATTTATGGATATCCTTGATGTTCTTTTGATCAAAAAACACACCCTTTAGCAAAAATCTAAAAATAATTTCTTACAGTCTACCTGCATAATGAAATTTGATAACTTTGTAAGTGTAGGTTCTGTGGCATTGTCACAGTCAATAAAATTCCTCTGGCTCTGTTACCGCATTGTCAATGAGTAAAACTTCTGTCGTTTTGGCCTCTACTGTTGGTGTTTTTATTTTTTTATTTTTTTTCTTAACTCATTCAGATATATATGATAACTGTCTTCATTGCGCTATAGATATAAAATGAAACTTTAGCTAACTCTAGTTAATGTATTAACAATAAAAAACAAGTTTTACAAGTTTGTTAGGGATACCATTATGTACATAGTAATTTATCAATTTCCTAATAGAATTTTCGAAAGGGAAATCGGTTTCATATCAGTAGCATTAAATCCAACACATTTTCTTTCTCCACTGGCTGAATGTTTCTCATTCGAGGGCATAAAAAAGATTTAAAGAATACATTACTATGTCACGCGCACAATATTATGTTAATAAACTTCCATAACGTTTGCCTCATACCACAATAAATCCTTTATCTGACAGATTTTATGTACTTCGAATGTGATATTAACGAAGCCCCACGGTACACAGTTGGAGTTCTTAAATTCAACTGCACACTTGGAAGTCTTCACTTTCATCTGAAGACATTAGTGCGTGTGATTATTTTAGGTTTCCTTCAGCTGCAAAGATTCCCAAGAATGGGCTCACACATGGTATTCGTTTACTATTGACTCTTCATAATCAACGTATAAAACTACCCTCTGTATGCTGGTTTTGCAACTCGCTGTATGTAACAAATAGCTGAGGTCTACTAAAGATAAAAGACACAGCACGTGAGCTGTTTTGGTTACAGCTCATCATTTCGAGGAACTGCTTTTTGGTTGACCAAAATAAACTTATCTCAAGTCTACAACACACGTAAGGCTCCACGGAGTGCACAACTACTATTAGAACATGCATCATTGAGAAGGATGCTGGAATTAACTACCAGTGCCACGAATTATGACGATAGAATAGAAACTTATTACTTATTTGCTATCCGTTAAATGCATTTCTATTATTATTGTAGTCATGCCGAATGGATGTTTCTCTAGAATGTATATACTGTTACATATTGATCACATATCATCATTGTTACTTCGTATACTCACTTGACTGGTTGCTGTTTGCTTCTAATCGAATGTTATGTATGTTGTGTTGTGTTGTGTCGTAAGAATGTTCGAGAAGAGAATCCGTTTAATGTATGTTATAGAAATACACCGTTTTTCGATTCATCAGTCTGCTGACTTGTTTGGTGCTGTCTGCGACGAATTCCTCTCCTGCACTAACCTCTTCATCTCACAGTAGCACTTGCACCCTACCTCCACAATTATATGTTGAATTTGTTCAAATTCCTGTCTTTCCTGCAGTTTTTACCCCTCCAGTACAATGGAGGTTACTCACTGATGTCGTAGCACATGTCCCATCATCCTGCCCCGTCTCCTTGTTAGTATATTCCATATGTTGCTTCTTCACCGATTCTGGGAAGAATCTCCTCATTCTCTTCTCTGATCAGTTCACCTAACTTTCAACATTCTTCGGTATCACCACGTCTCAAACGCTTCGACACTCTTCTGTCCCTGTTTCCCTAGTTTATTAGAGAACAGGCTGAAAAATGGATCAACTTAGTGATTGATATACTTTCGGATATTATAAACACATCTAAAAATGTTTTGCATCACCTCAGTTCCGAGAGTTCCGGAATCTGTAAAGAAAATGGGAACAGGGATCAACAAAAACATCATTTCTGCCTTCTTTATTTCTCATGAAAACCACACATTGCTTGTTGTACCACCAATCAGGGAGACCTTCAGAGGTGGTGGTCCAGTTTGCTGTACACAGAATATCCAGTGGCTCGTCCTCTTGCATTGATGCATGCCTGTATTCATCATGGCATACTATCCACAAGTTCATCAAGGCACTGTTGATCCAGATTGTCCCACTCCTCAATGGCGATTCGGCGTAGATCCCTCAGTGTGGTTGGTGGATCTAGTTGTATATAAACAACTCTTTTCAATCTATCCCAGGCATGTTCGATAGGGATCATGTCTGGAGAACATACCGGCCACTCTAGTCGAGGGCTGTCGTTTCCTGACGAAAGTCATTCACAAGATGTGCACGATGGGGGCGCGAATAGTCGTCCATGAAGACGGATTCCTCATCAACATGCTGCCGATATGATTGCACTATCAGTCGGAGGATGGCATTCACGTATCGTACAGCCATTACGGAGCCTTCCATCACCACCAGCGGTGTACGTCGGCCCCACATAATGCAACTTCAAAACTGAAGGCAACCTCCATCTTGCTGCACTCGCTGGACAGTGTGTCTAAGGCGTTCAGCCTGCCCGTGTTGCCTCCAAGCACGTCTCCGACGATTGTCTGCTTGAAGGCATATGCGACACTCATCGGTGAAGAGAACATGATGCCAGTCCTGAGCGGTCGATTTGGAATGTTGTTGGGCCCATCTGTACCGCACTGCATTGTGTCGTGGTTGCAAAGATGAACCTCCTCATTTACATCGGGAGTGAAGGTGTGCATCATGCAGTGTACTGCACATAGTTTGAGTGATAACACGACGTCCTGTGACTGCACGAAAAGCACTGTTCAACATGGTGGTGTTGCTGTCAGGTTTCCTCCGAGCCCTAATTCGTAGTTAGTGGTCATCCACTGCAGTAGTAGCCCTTGGGCGGCCTGTGCGAGGCATGTCATCAACAGTTCCTGTCTCTCTGTATCTCTTCCATGTCTGAACTACATCGATTTGGTTCACTCCGAAACATCGGGAAAGTTTCCTTGTTGAGAGCCCTTCCTGGCAGAAAGTAACAACGCGGACGCGATCGAACCACGGTATTGACAACACGAGCTGTGGACCTCCTTCCTGGTGGAATGACTGTAACTGATCGGCTGTCGGACCCCCTCCGTCCAATAGGCGCTGCTCATGCATGGTTGTTTACATATTTGGGCAGGTTTAGTGACATCTCTGAACAGTCAAAGGGACTGTGTCTGTGATACAATATCCACAGTCAACGCCTATGTTCAGGAGTTCTGGGAAGCGGGGTGATGCAAAACTTTGTTTGATGTGTGCATTTGATAGGTGTGCGAAAATCCCAATAGATATCTGGTAGTCAGACATATATACAAATAGAAAGTACTTCCTGTTGTGCTGCGGGGATGTACACTACACCCGTAAATCACAATGTGAAGAGAGGCGACGTCCAGCTCAATTCCCAGCAACGTTACTCCACAGTCCGTTTTCAATAGTAGCTCGAGTATTCACAAATAAATACGTGAGGCTGCTTCAGTTAAACAAAAAACTTATCGTCGTCTATATCCATTAATTTCGCATTTTTCCGTTTCTATGCGTCGTAGCTTGCTTTACAATACATACATTTTTCCAGTCCCTTATCCCGCTTGGGGTGACAAGAGAGTAATGCTACTATTGAATGGACAAGTCATCCGTTGTTTGTGAAGAGCCAACGTTCGGTATTACGACACTAACTAGTTATGAGCTTTTTGCATATTCAGTGACGGAGCATGGGGCTACGCATCTCGTCTCTTGTACGCTACCGTTATATTCGCGGACGTAAATCTAGGATACATGCGAGCACACTGGCTTGGTACTGCAGGTGCGGCCGTTCACCGTGACAGCTTTCGGCTAATGCGCCGCCGATTTATTAGTACAGAGCGAGGGCTGTGTTTTGTCTGAAAACTCGACCCATTACGTCATCATTAAATCTCACGAGGGGGATTGTACTACATCTTTGCCACAAACGGAGTGAGTAATACTCCACCTGGCAGACGGGCTGAGTGGGAAGTGTAACAGTGTACTGTCTACGTGAAGCCGAGACCGATGTAAGAGGGACCCTGGAATGGAGGATGCCGGATAGCATTGTGTTTACCCATCTGTTCATATGCAGGCTGTTAAAGACGTACCCAATCTCGGTTGTCAAGCATGGCGTATGGTTCGGAACTGAATTCCAAGAATATGTAGGGATGCCTCACAGTGAGCAAACAAGAATGACCCGTGGTAGGTACGGAAGCCACAAAATCCCGTTTTCAGTTCATTTATGACACTCTCTTCATAAACTCAAGTACTTACCGCGACATCTCACGCTTTTACTGTGGTGACCATGTGAGAGATCATACGAGCGATAAATTATGCGCTCAATGTTCTCCAAACTCAGTGACCTGAATTTTACGTCTGCTCTTTTGGTGACTTCAGATAACTGTAGCCGGAATTAACGCAAGTGACAGTGGGTGATATTTTGGCTCCCAAATTTGTGAAACCCGTCAGTTGACTGCCTGCAACCGACTTTGACTAGCGAGATTGTACAGTGCACACCCAATAATGACTGCCTCAGTAACGACTGATTGCCGAATTACCGAGATCGCATTTGAGTTTAAGACATTTACGTCTCCGGTTCATGTCGAGAAATATAAACTGAGTAATACTGAAATTGAAGCTGCAGTTATGACTACAGAATATTGATTTCGATGGTACTTTCCGACCTTGTACGTCACGAAAAACGGTATTGTCTAAGGTATGTATTACTTCAGCACTCGCTTGAGATGATTTGTCATTGGACGATGCATACGAATTAAATTCTTGATGAATTTCGATTCTACTTTTTTGGAAAACACACGGCTCACATGTCGGACTAGCATACTTGACGCGCCGTAGTGTTACAGGTAATCGAATTAGCCGATGGGCCACGATCAAACATGAATATTACTCTGAGACGTTGTTTCTATGCAGCAGAAACGTCCCAACACGAGAGGCCTTACAGCGACTGCTGCATGTGCTACAACTAAACATGGTATCCTAGTCCTAACAAAGCATAATGGGTGAACAAAAATATGCAACCACCAAAAACCAACATATTACAATGTCTAATAGGGATAGGAAAAATTTTGCACTTAAAATAGTTTCCAGTCGTCTCGGAATGGATACATACAGTCCCTGTATGGTTTTCAAGGGACTTTTATAGTATCCTTCCTGAAAAATAGTGCAATTTCAGGTAACAGTGATCGAGGTGGAGAGCGTGTAACCACCCCCTCACTTATCGACCTTAATGACAGTGAAAAATTAAACCGCGTGTACCTAATGGGAATTTGGGAAACGCATTCGTCACCGAAGTTAATCTGTCGGTAAAGAGGGAGGAAAGGGTTACATCTAAATGAAAGGAAAAATGCAAATGAAACTGGTGGAAATTAATTTTGAAAAGAGGTAAAGTTAATAAAGAAAGTAAATGTGCGGCCGTTACGTCAACAATTAACTAGCGGTAATTAGATATTTGAGATTTGGGGGAAATCACGGTCGCCAGTCCTAAGGACAATTACTATAGTAACTGAAAAAGAAAGGTTATTACACATATAATTAGCACTAGAAGCGTGGCAACTGAAGGTTGACACATGTAGTGTGAAAACTGAAAGTTTGTCAGAAGTAATAAATTTCGCTACACTCTGACTTAATTTAGCAAAAGAATTAATAAAACCGGAAAATTGAAAGTTAATTTAGTGACTGAAATTAATAGTGAACTTTGTTTCTGAAGCATATCGAAATTCAGTAAAATACAGTTAGTCTTGGGCTACCTCAACAATCATTTCAAAAGCTACTTGAATCTACGCAATTTAGAAATAAGAGATTTAACTTCGAACTTGAATTAAATGATTCTGAACAATTAACAATAGTAAAATTTAGTACGTACCAAGCTGAGCTGCAGTCACAGGTAAGCTAAAATATACAAACAAAACCCGCACTCTTAATTTGTGCTTGTGTAATCTAAATATTGTAGCCAGCTATGTATACCTTAACTGAACTTTGAAATTAAAGCAGTGAAATCGAATGATGCTGGCGTTTGAATTTCAACGACACTCGGGTTCATTTCGGAAAAGGAAGGGACCCTGCTTGGCAATGCAATTGTGACAATGAGCAACAAAGGTTCATGCTAAGTTGCTGTAATTTTGTGATGCAACAATTTTAAAAGCTGAGGTCTGCCAAACAGTTCTGAAACTTTACGTACTTTTAGTCTTCCTTGTTGGTTGATTGCAGGTTTGAAGTCGTCGATCGAGGAGGTGGCGACAGTCACTCATTGTCGGCCGTCGCTGTTGCAGAAGCTGTATGCTGGCGCGCCTTCTTCTCGACACGGTCACCAGGCGAAACGGGCTCTTGATGTGTGCCAGCTAATGCTTCCCGTCCGCGACACCGTGCTAGAAACTATTATAGCCAGTCGAGCGCAATTACATGCTGCCCAACCCCGAACGGGCGGCAACTCGCGGGAGCGTCACACAACGCAACTGCTCCACTGCACTACTCCAGCCAGACCCTTCCTGCTCAGCCCGCACTCCACGCGGCAGAGTTAACACTACCAAAGATCCTAAAGACTTTCGTTCTCCACACGACCTATCGATGTATTCGTTCGGTAGCATACTTTTTCCCTAGGCCAGATCCAGCGTATAAATACAAATAATATTCACAAAACAAACCAATTATACATCGACATAAATGCATGTATATATATATATATATATATATATATATATATATATATATATATATATATATATATATATAGTAAAACAATTATAATATAGGAAGACACAGAAATGTTATATATTCAGGTAACAAAATAAGGAAAAATTTTATAGTACAGTAGATGGAAATAGGAGGATATGTATTTCCGGCGTTACAAGCGCTTACTCACTCTTCTCTCCAAAGCAGACCACATATGGTCAATAATTCTAAGATCCGGTGATTATGGTGACCAGGCGAGACGCGACAGTTAATCCTCGTGTTAACAAAATCAATCACGGACAATACACACTATGCCAACAGAATCCTTGTCTTCTTGGGAAATTGCATCTCCATTTGTGATCAAATATTGTACGTGGGGCGGACTTTATAACACTGCTGTCCGCTACTGCTATACCATAACCTTAAAGTTGGAATTAGGTCTTGAAATAAAACTATCTTATTAAAGCAGTTATGGTATTAAGCAACAGAGCAGTGTTACCCTCTGAAAGGAATTTCGTTACGTTGACCGTGTTGTACCTGACGGAGGTGGCTTATCGGAAGTGAAAGTAAGAATTACGTAAATATTTAAACAGTAACAAACAATAATTTACCTAGATACAATGTTCCAAGAATAAAGAAAACGGTCGCCAGCCTAATTAGGCAAGAGGATAATTGAAATTCTTGTTCAAGAAAATAGGTATGAGTAACTTTAACGGACAAACACAACCTATACTTTGCCACACGCAAGTGCAATGAACTCTGGCACCTGAATACAGTATGTTTCTACATCTTCATCTACATTTATACTCCGCAAGCCACCCAACGGTGTATGGCGGAGGGCACTTTACGTGCCACTGTCATTTCCTCCCTTTCCTGTTCCAGTCGCGTATGTTTCGCGGAAAGAACGACTGCCGGAAACCCTCCGTGCGCGCTCGAATCTCTTTAACTTTACATTTGTGATCTCCTCGGGAGGTATAAGTAGGGGGAAGCAATATATTCGATACCTCATCCAGAAACGCACCCTCACGAAACCTGGACAGCAAGCTACACCGCGGTGTAACACCTCTCTTGCAGAGTCTGCCACTTGAGTTTGCAAAAACATCTCCGTAACGCTATCACGCTTACCAAATAACTCTTTGACGAAACGCGCCGCTCTTCTTTGGATCTTCTCTATCTCCTCTGTCAACCCGACCTGGTACGGATCCCACAATGATGAGCAATACTCAAGTATAGGTCGAACGAGTGTTTTGTAAGCCACCTCCTTTGTTGATGGACTACATTTTCTAAGGACTCTCCCAATGAATCTCAACCTGGCACCCGCCTTACCAACAATTAATTTTATAGGATCATTCCACTTCAAATCGTTCCGCACGCATACTCCCAGATATTTTACAGAAGTAACTGCTACCAGTGTTTGTTCCGCTATCATATAATCATGCAATAAAGGATCCTTCTTTCTATGTATTCGCAATACATTACATTTGTCTATGTTTAGGGTCAGTTGCCACTCCCTGCACCAAGTGCCTATCCGCTGCAGATCTTCCTACACTTCGCTGCAATTTTCTAATGCTGCAACATCTCTGTATACCACAGCATCATCCTCGAAAAGCCGCATGGAACTTGCGACACTATCTACTAGGTCATTTATATACATTGTGAAAAGCAATGGTCCCATAACACTCCACAAGGGACTGTGGCATGCTAGAGGTTACTTTAACGTCTGTAGACGTCTCTCCATTGAGAACAACCTACTGTGTTCTGTTTGCTAAAAACTCTTCAATCCAGCCACACAGCTGGTCTACTATTCCATAGGCTCTTACTTTGTTTATCAGGCGACAGTGTGGAACTGTATCGAACGCCTTCCGAAGTCAAGGAAAATGGCATCTACCTGGGAGCCTGTAGCTAATATTTTCCGGGTTTCACGAACAAATAAAGCGAGTTGGGTCCTACACGATTGCTGTTTCCGGAATCCATGTTGATTCCTTCAGAATAGATTCTGGGTTTCCAGAAATGACATGATACGCGAGCAAAAAACTTGTTCTAAAATTCTACAACATATCGATGTCAGAGATATTGGCCTATAGTTTTGCGCATCTGCTCGACGACCCTTCTTGAAGACTGGGACTACCTGTGCTCTTTTCCAATCATTTGGAACCTTCCTTTCCTCTAGAGACTTGCGGTACACGGCTGTTAGAAGGGGGCAAGTTATTTCGCGTACTCTGTGTAGAATCGAACTGATATCCCGTAAGGTCCAGTGGACTGGATGTTCACGTTAAGGTTGGAGCTATCAGATCAGAACAAGCTATTTGCATAAATACAGTCTTATAACACTACACACTATTACTTTGAGGGCTTATTCAAACTGAATGGTGTTTATAACATAACTATTAATATTCACTGTAGAATCATAAATTTGATATAGGTTCAGTATTACTTTTCAAACATTTTCCTAGCTGACATAAAATTGTAAATGTAGTTCACTGCAAATTTATGAACTGGTCACAGGTTAAGTCTCTCTCAGCTAAATACTTTTCTATTTAGAATGAAAGTTAAATGGTATTCACTAACAGGCTACTTCTCACTGTCTTTTGAATAAAGAAATTATTGTTTTCATAAATAACGGTCTTCCTATTAATCGTTTTCTAGCATGAGCACAATAGACAAACTGTTGGTCCTGTTACGCCATGAATATGCACTTTTAATACACAAGAGGAGCCCAATATCGTACAGAATTAGAGTTGAATAGCAAGAGTAATTAAAACTTTTGGTAATTAAGTAACTTTGTGCATTTTAACTACTTTCAGTACAGGGGGCCTTGATCTTGACCACTGTAGCAGAGCAAAGTAAACACACTTTCAATACACTAGAGAAACAAGTACTTAGCAAGCATGAACATATAACTCTCAACAGGTGCAGCTCTGAACTTTTATTGCAGTGAAACACAAATTTGAGATATTTGTAAGATCCTTCAAAAAAAAAATTAATTTTAGCACACTCTAATGCCATATTAATTTTAATATGCCTTCAATAAAGGACACACACGGTAAACACTTTAGCGTGGGAGGGACCCTAAGTGGATATGTGACTGAGGGTAAATCACGGTAGGTACAAGAGTTCAGTAAAATTTTTCCTTATATTTAGGTTCACTATAACATGCTATGAGCTGATCCTTCACTGTACATTACTATAGTGTTCTACTATAGTGATTTCGCAATGTGGTGGCGATTGCATGTTGGTAGGTGGATTTGCAGGTAGAATTGCTGGACTCTGTCATTTCTTGGTGGCGATGATAGATACCAATTCCAGAATAGTTCCAGCTCTTTATCCATCCATCCGTGGCATTGGAAAGCGTCATTAAAAGCCTCTCTAGGAACCAACACAAAACACAACTTTTACATGAGCAGTTGACAATTTGGTAGCTCGTTCCCGACTGACTCTCAATTCCACCTTTTCTACCCAGGCCAACCAAAATTTGCGCGCGCTACACAGTTCCGTTCCCGAAGGGAACCACAATACCTTTTACATACGAAATAACTAAGAACCCTAATTGAAGGTCAGCAGTTTACATAACAGCAAAAAAATTTTAAATTAAACAGAACTTTTGCATATATTTGTAGTTCTGCACAAAATTATTTCAATAAAATTATTTAATTTTAAAGATATTCAAAGACATTATATGAGGAAGACAAAACATCATTACAGAGATTATACTTCATTACAGTATCGAATTAATCGTACACTAATTACAGAAGTTCAATGATGGGATGTTGAACAATATAGAAAGCTAAATGAATCAACAAAGGTATGTAGTGTCTAAGCTATGGTGTTACAACCTGAGCTGCAAAAATGTTAGTATAAACTTTGGAAGTAACACGACCTTTCATCGTACCCATGTCGCCTCCTGCAGTACAACGATATGGCTGCCAAAATCGTCTTCCAACCCCCGCCATGATTTTCTCTGTTTCTGGTAGCAGTGTTGGAGGCCAACAGCTAACAGCTCAACCGTATCTGCCTTACTAAGTGTTTCAGGATACATAACGTATGAGGGACCTATGGTCCTAGCAGTCTGGTCCCTTCAATCCCACAAACCAACCAATATAACGTATATACAAGCCACGTCAATTAACCATAAATTAGACATAAGTAGACATGTCTCTTCTGACCAGCTACTCAACTTGGCAGCAGCTACAACATTGCTAATACACGATTACATCCTGTATGGTTTTCCTGGAAAAAGGTGTTTCAAGTTAACAGCTACCGGATACACGGAATGAAGGGATCTACACAACATCAACTTACTTTCCGTGGTACCGACTGTATCTGCTGTTGAAGAGCTTGCAGTACTTCTGATTGTCTACATAATTCACCACTGCACTCTTCTTCCTGAAAATTAACTGTCAAATAATCTGATTTTTTGTTCCGATGAAGCGGCAACTGTCTCATCTATATTAGGTGCACATTTGTTTGGCATTTTGTGTAACGTACAACTGTCATTACAAGGAAACGTGGTAAGAACTATTTTTATAATACACACAAAAAATTTATTTAGGTTTTACGCAGTATCATGGCCCAGCGAAACTCAAAACAATTCTGTGCGATATAGCCATGTCGTCTACAAATGACATATGCATGGCAGATGCCTTAGTGTGTGGCAACTCTACTCAGACAAATTGCAGAATTTACACTCCACTTGTTTTAAATACGTTACCCTGCAATTTTGAGATACTGCGACAAGTCTGCAGGCTCTTGTGGTTCAATAAAGGGCTACGAACGTCATTATGACTCGACATAGCAACAGCCAAATGAACACATAAAACTGCAACGGAAAAACGTTCACTCACTGCATTGGGTGTTCCTTTTTTCAGTATACAGACGATACTTCTGTTGTTTGGTTTCATGACAAAGAGTATTTGAACGACTTTTTAGAACATCTGAATTCCATCCACATGAATTTCGTTTAAGGATGGAGTTTGGAAAAGGATCGCGGTCCTCCCTTACTATGAGTTGGTCACGAGGAAGGTGGATGGTATATGGTGATATGCCGTTTATAGGAAGAGTACTCACACTCACTTGTATCTGCTGACAGTTGTCAGCATCCGGCTAAACGTGCAGAGATACTTCGTACCTTGGTTCACAGGGTCCACGTCATCTCCGACCCTAAGAGTTAGACAGCTGAGTTAGCCCATCTCGAAGTCAACACTCGTCAGAATGGTTTAAATGAAAGACAAATTAGACTTGTGTTCCGCTGTCGACCAGCTGTGCACCGGGTGAACGAAGATAATACCGAGGTGGCACTAACGTCCACGGCCTGTTTGCGCTACGCAGGGATCGTTTCGAACAAGGCTGGTTGTATTTTGCGGAATTATGATAGGAAGTGTGTTTTCGACCACCATGTAAGATTAGGTTCCTTTTATGTTCCGTAAAGGATGGGTTGGGTTGGGTTGTTTTGGGGGAAGAGACCAAACAGCGTGGTCATCGGTCTCATCGGATTAGGGAAGGATGGGAAAGGACGTCGGCAATGCCCTTTCAAACGAACCTTCTCGGCATTTGCCTGGAGCGATTTAGGGAAATCACGGAAAACCTAAATCAGGATGGCCGGACGTGGGATTGAACCGTCGTCCTCGCGAATGCGAGTCCAGTGTGCTAACCACTGCGCCACCTCGCTCGGTCGTAAAGGATGATCTTGGTTAGTGTAAGGTGGGTGTCTACCGCATTCCTTGCAGTTATTGCATGTCATATTGATCAGTCTAGCAGGACTGCGGAAGACAGATGTACCGAACATAAGCAGCAGATATGCTTGCTACAACCGAGCACATCCGCCACTAAAGAACAATGTCTTGACACCGGTCATCCTATGGAATTTAACAACAGGAAGATAATGGCATGCGCTTCCAGCTACTACGATAGGGTTATTAAGGAAGCTGTTGAAAGTAACCTTAAAAATAGAGGGTAGATTTTGTTTAAATTCCGCATGGGAACCCGCTCTCCCACTTGTCAAAAAACAGAGGGATAGAGTTAATGCTAACTCGCTCGTTGATTATTAATTTCGCTGTCGATTAATTGTGATGCCGGTTATCTTTAATTTGTGATGGTGCTAGTGTTTACAGTGTGTGTGTGTGTGTGTGTGTGTGTGTGTGTGTGTGTGTGTGTGTGTGTGTGTGTGTGTGCGTGCATGCGTGCGTGTATGTTCTCTGCGTGTGTGTATGTTACCTTTATGGAGTTTCTCTGCAAAACAAGGATTTAAATTCGCTTGCACAGAACTTAACTGCTTCGGTTTTGCCTTGAATATGGCAGGGTGTGCTCCTATCGAAATATCGGCCGTTGTCGACAACGTCACTCGGCTGCATTTCCGTAAGTTATTTGAAAGCCTCTCAAATGACCCACCGGAAAAATAATACCGTTCTTATTAGACTAACAAACAATGTTTTGCACTCGCTGTTGATAGCAGCGGCGGCAGGGCAGAAGCATGAACACGGAGAGAATCCTGTCACCTCTCTTCGCCGTTCTTCCACTGATCGCTGTACAAGAACTGCGATGTCTGCAGGTAAGACAGTCTTTTTTCTGTAAGTACCAGAATTTGCCTGTCTATATGAGTTTATTTCGTGGGTTTCCTAGAACTAGGAATAGAGTTGGTGCTTCTGTATCGTTTTACTTGACAACGACAACGTCAATAACACCTTTAGTGAGAGTTCTCTGATAGATTTCTCTAAAATAACCACCACAGAGACCAAAAGTTTTATTTTTTGTTTGAGTCTGACAAAAAAGAAGAGAAGAAGAAGAAGAAGACGAAGAAGAAGAGAAATTCCTACTGCTGTATTCTCGGCAACACAGCTTGGCATCATAAAGAGAATGTAAGGTCACCCAGTGAAGTTCGTCGGCCACGCAATAGAGCTACATTGGAAGCTGATTTGACACGTAGAATGGACGCAAAGGCGAATCCAATTCTCATCACGCACAACAAGAAATTTCACAACCTCAACAACTTCAAAGTTACTAACTGTTCACTAAGAGTTATCGCTAGTAAATTACCTGTAGAAAATGGCTCTGAGCACTATGGGACTTAACATCTATGGTCATCAGTCCCTTTGAAACACGTATGTATTCAGTAGCAGCGATGGCGAGGCATGACAGAATCTCTGACAGAGAGTTATTTATCGTTGCTAGTCTGCGCTTGACCGCGCGAGAGTTCAGTGCAGTTGCGAGGCTGTTGCGAGAAAGTTGTTGTACGTAGCGAGTCGCGAGAGCATGTAGTTCGTTCGTGCTAGTAGCGCGTGAGAGACAGTCGGAGTTGTGTGTGAGGAGTCGGCGGGCGTCGACATGGGCCTCTGGTCAAGGTTCGGGATGAGGTATAATTTTAAATAAGGTTAATTTTGTGGGGACTTAATATTTTTGCACATTGTTATTATCATTAAGTTTTATTACTGTGGGAAGCTAACGTTTGGCTTTATTTGCATTTTCATTCAATTCATATCATTTAAAATTAATTACGGGGAGGTTACACTTAGCACGATTTTCATTGTCATTTAAATATTGTCATTAAAATTTTTGTGGGAAAGTTACACCTTACCTGTAGAAGTTAGACGCGTCTTCAGTGAAAGACATGCAAATGAGACGCTGATTATTCGCTCCAAAGTCTGTAACTTTTAATGATGCATAATTTTCAGACAGACCGCTTGGAAATACAGTAAATATGTCTGTGAGGACTTCGTATAGAATATATATAGATCTATCTCGGAGTTTATTAGCACGTGAATTCTGACTTAAAATTTCAAAACTTTGATACAAGAAAGGTATACGGAATCACAATTGTTCTAGAAAAATTAAGGTAAATTTAGGTTGGATATTTTTACGTAAATAAATGAAAAGTGTTAGAATACAGTTTCGGCAAAATATATGCAACATATACGATATCGCATCATGACACTATGCTCTTAATTCACATGTAAGGGAAACTTAGAAACATTTAGATTAGATATCTCACCTACGACGAAGCATTAGTATTAGGCCATGTAGGTGAGTGGGGATGATAGGGAAGGAAATTGACTGTGTTTTATAAAGAAAACAGCCTGGTGTTGACCGTAATCAATTGGGTTAGGCACTGACTTCCTAATTGAGGATGATCTGGCGGGATTTCAAAATCTGGTTTGAGTTAACGCGTGCGCAGCCTCACTCAGCATCTCACATGAAAACGTTGCTATTGTACTGAGAGACAAAAGATAAATGGATAATATTGAGATGTGACCTGATTGCTGAAATGATAGGTATTTGTCCTTAGCAGGGAAGTTAAACGAACGAACTTGTACTTGCTTCTCTACATTCAGATCCCACATGCAAGTATTTGATCTATTTTTGAGTGAGCGTCCAGTTAATACTCTTGATTTGTTTTCATGGGTATAGCTTGCGGCTTTGATAATGACAGAAACATCTGCCATCACCCTTGCTTTTGAATTTTTATCATTGAACCTTGGATGACATGTGTCCTGGTTAGCATATTACCTTCCTAGAAAATGTCTGAAGGAAGAAATCGAAGCAATAAGAAGCGCAATCCTTTGATTGAGGGCTCCAACTGGATTACGCTGAACATATCTGTGACTCTTGATAAAACGAAAAGAAATTACGTTCATCAATCACGCAGCTTTGCTACGCAGTCATTCTTGTACATATGAACGGTTGACAATTATTTGGAAACATGAAGCTTTAAGACAATGTTACCCTTCTAGTCTATGTCACATACTCGTATGTGCGCTGATTGTCATTTTTTTCTTGTCTAATATTATTTTTGTTGATCAAACATTACCAGGCTACAAATACTAGTGGTTTTTCTTTTGCATATATGGAAAAATGGTTCATTAAGGTTGTATGAACTGGTACAGCTGAAATGTAGAAATGTATTACGTCATCTGTTTTATAAGACTTTATGTATTACCAATATTGGTATTTTGTTACACCGTTATCTTTTGTCCATATTTCTTCGTTTATGCTTCGTGTCTATTATGTGTCCATGAAATAATAAAGCATGTCTGAAACTAAGAGTTAGCTAGTTAGTTTGTTTCATGTTCCATGGAACTTTTGGACACTAAATCGTAATGATGTGAAATGAATCATTTTACATACCCATAACACACTCATAGAGTATATAAATGTGATTACGTACTGACTATTTATGTTTTTCTAAATAAAGTTGACACTAAGTAATTCTTACCCACAATCTTTTACACGTTATAAAATTAGATATTCTTTTACGAAGTAGAAGTGGTTTTCAAGGACAAACATTTTCAATGTGTCTTCAAATGTAACTTTTCTCTATGCAAGATATTTTGTTTCACTGTGTAAGTGATCGAAACGTTGGTGACAGCGTTGTATATTTCCTTTTGTTTTTGAGGTCACCTTAATGTAGGATAATGAATGTAGTTTTTTCTTCTGGTATTGTAATTACGTACATCATTGTTCCTTTTGAATTGCAGATGGTTATTTACAAGAAAATTCATGTGTTAGTAAAAATACTGTGAGGCAGTAAAAAAATGCTTAACTCGTTTAAAAGGTTTTCACAGTTAGAACAGGGCTAAACACCACATATTATCCTAATATCATGTTTTCGCGCAATGAAAACTTCGTATCTTGAAGATGATTAATCCAAGAACATAGCCCGCCCGGCTAGCCACGCGGTCTAACGCGCAGCTTGCCGAGCAGAAAGGCGTGCCTGTCCCTGGCACTAATCCGCCCGGCCAATTAGTGTCGAGGTCCGGTGTGCTGGCCAGCCTGTGGATGTTAGTAAGGCCGTTTCCCATTTGCCTCGGCGAAGGCGGGCTGGTGCCCGTATTCCGCCTCAGTTACATTATTTCAGCGATTGCTGTGCAAACACTGCCTCCACATATGCTCTTACACTACAATTACTCTACCGCGCAAACATTGGGATTACACTCATCTGGTATGAGACGTTCCCAGGCGGGTCTGCTGTCGGCCGAACCGCACAATAACCGCGGCGATGGGATGGGTGGACTGTTGTGGTCTGTTGTGAACCACTGAGGGCTACGGCGGAACAAAGTCTCTCCGTCCTTTCTAGATCCACGGTTCTGTACACAATACAACACACAATCCAAGAACATTATTCCATATGACATTAGCGAATGAACATATTCAAAATATGTCAACTTACTGTGTCCCCTTTACCCAAAATCTTCCGCGATCGAAGTGCAAATGAGGCTCAACTAACTAGTTTAAGGTGTTCCAAAATGTGTTCGTTCCAGTTTAAATTCTCTTCAATATGAACTCTTAAAAATTTTGAAATTTCGGCTTTAATTACCTGCACTAAGTCATTTTCCATTCATTTAAACGATTCTTTTGTCGAAATGATGCGGAACGTGTTTACGAAATATTTATACATTTTTATGTTAGTGTTGACCAGCACCTTATTATCTGTTTCTGCTAATGTCAACTACAGATAACAAATAGCAATTTTTCTTTCCCTCTTTTAAAGAGAAATTTGTCCACAGAGTAGAAGGAGTTGTTCAGGCTATGTTGGATTAGAGTTAAAATTTTCTTTGCTTTGTGTGAGGCATTTTATGTTACTCGAGAAATGATCAAAAATTTATGTTGCTGCATACTGAACTCATTTCTCACCCACTGGCTGCTTTAATATTGAGTGACATAGGTCATGTCTTCCTCTAGAGTTATAGGTGTGTACATATCTGTCGTTCTCAAATTGTAATGGATTGTGTACCACGAATTTAATTAGCCATATTTGTATTGTGATGGTACAGTAAAAATATACAGTTCCTTGAATAGTTATCTACATGACAAGCACAGGAGAACACCTCATATTATACTCACTGCTCGATTTTGTGCAAGCAGTATCCTAGCAAATTATTCCATAGGAATTACTGACTGGTAATATTCAAAATATGACGATAGGCTGATTCGTTTCTTTCCAGCGTAGCAATAATACAAAGAGCAAAAATAGCTGAACTAAATTGTTTCAGAAGCTTAGCGATATGCTTCTTAGATATCAAGTTTTCAGCAATATGTACACCGAGATATCTGGAACATTCTGCCCTATTTAAAGACTCTTGTTCATGTGCAACATGCTGTAAATTGTTGATATGACTCTGTTCTCTGTACAGAACTGAATTTTGTGTATTTTCTCAAAATTAAGGGACACTTTATTTTCAGAGAAACACATAATTTACAATCCCTCCGGTTGCTTTGTCTCTAAAGGGATTTGTTATGATACTAATATCGTCTGAAGGAGGTAACACTTCCGATTGTTGAAAGTTGGTTAGAACGTCATTCACACACATAAAGAATAGATGTAGCCACAGAATTGAACCCTGTGATTCCCTCTGTGATTTCGGTCCAGATACTGAATGTTTCTATCCTTTCAACATCGTTTGAATTATTCAGCAAAATTTTTACATTCGGTTTAAGTATGACTGAAATCAGTTGTGTGACAGGTGATCAATTCCATAACACTTTTGTTTTCCTAAGAGTAATATATGATTTACACAATTATGCGCCTTAGAAAGGTCACAAAATATGTATTATTTGAAGCTTATACTATTTGGTGAGTAAATGTACGAATAGCAATTTCAGGTGAGCAATCGTTTGGGATCTGAGTTTGATATTCGCAGTGAACTGTTTCTACTTAAATGAGAGACTACTCTAGAGACCCATTTTTATTAATATTTGGGAAAAAACTGTCAGTAAGTAAATAGGATAACAAATATGTAAGTCTTTCTTTTTTCTTTTTTTTTATACACCGGTTTAAGAACTGCATCTTTAAATTTGTCTGAGAAATTCATTGTGCCAGTGACGCATTCCATGTATCACTATGAAAATTACTTGTTTAGTTCCAACAGATTTTCAGAAATTGGTCTGAAATTCCATCAGAAACATACGAGATTATGTTTTCTTCAATTTTTATAATTCTGGAAATTTCAATGAACGATGTTGGTGCTATATCTAGCTGCTAAATGTTTTGTGGAATGACATTTTTAATATATTCTCTTGTTTCTTCAACTGCACCACTTATTCTGAACTTAGGTCTACACTTAGAAAGTAATTGTTAAAATTACTCATTAGATTGTCACTGATTTTAATCTTGAACATTCACTGGCTGTCTTGTCACACTTTTGAGAACATCCCGTTAGCTTTAATCTTATTATCTGCTTTATTGATTTGTGTCAGGATGTGCATGCTTAAGGACATTTTAATATCTCCCCATAAAATATTATGGTATGTTTTGTAAAGTCAGAGCGCGAGTTGCGCTGGACTTTATATAAATTTCCTCTTCCTCTTACACAGTATTTTAATTCGCTTGCTCATCAAAGTCTTACTTGCTTTTAATGGATTTTCTGAATAACGTTTTAGGGTAGCTAGTTTAAAATTCTGACAAATTCCGTATGGAATAAACTGAATTTGATATGAGCACCACTGTCTCTATATATTTCATTATACACCAGCTGCTTTATCTTAATCTTAAAACATTGTATCCTGTCCTCATTAATAAATCTCACTGCTTTACACGAATCTGCCACTGAGCTCTAAGATATTTTATTGTTTTTCAATTATTTTTGATCAGATAGTTCATTAACAACTGGGTACACTTTGCTTCAGTTTGAGAAATACCTGAAAAATAATATCATTCAGGTCCCACTGTCATCCTTCATACGAGTTTCACTTTGAATATTGAAAATAGATAGAAACACTTGATAATGATTCCAGTTTATTTCGTTTGTCTGTTATTTTTTCTTTTTTTAAGGAATATGCATTGAAATCTCCACTAATTACTGTTTCTTCTTGTCTGATGAGTAAATCAAAAATGTATCTCGATTTCTAATAAAAAGCTGGAAGTTTCCTATGGGAGATCTGTACAGTGTTACAGTTACAAAAGAAATATTCTGCAGTGACCACGAAAAGCACATCACCCAGGTTCTGATTTACATAAAATTCGTCCGTTTCATAATTTCTTATTATTTGCCCAAGCATTTCATATGTTTCTGGTCGTACTCTTTCCATGTTTACACGAAAATCCCTATGGTAACTTGGTGTACAGAGAGGTATAAAACACTTATGACTTCAGAATTTTTCACATAGACATACAAGAATCTCGTCTGTCTTGTTTTTCAGCCCTCTAATGTTCTGATGAAACAAGTTAATATTATTTGTATGGAAACTGTCGGGCTGCTTTTCGAACTGGCGACTTCATCGTGGCGATTTCAGCTGCGTAGTTCAATCACAACTCTGCGTAATTATCTCGCAGCTGAATCGCAAGGCACAGGGACGAACTGAGCGGCTGTACTGGAGAGGACTTTCTCATAGTTTGTGCGAGTCAGTTACGAAATGTGTTCTGACGGGAAGCGTTGTCTTCCATTTCTTTTAAAATTGAAAACACAATACATATGTCAACGGAAGTATCGAATTTTCGAAGCGCGGAACGAATTTTTTACACATCTCCTCCCAAGTATTACGGTTTCGTCACCTTATTTCCGTATTCCATATTTCCTGAACCCCACTATACGACGATATTTTTCTTAAATGATGGATATTCCACAACGAAAGTCATTTTTGCACGAGGAAGGTGCACAAAATTCCTTAAAACTACACTGGCAGGAGACATGGCTAACGATGGTTCAACTGGCTCTGAGCACTAAGGGACTTAACTTCTGAGGTCATCAGTCTCCTACTACTTAGAACTACTTAAACCTAACTAACCTAAAGACACCATACACATCCATGCCAAAGGCAGGATTCGAACCTGCGATCGTAGCGGTCGCGCGGTTCCAGACTGTAGCGCCTAGAACCGCTCGGCCACCCTGGCAGGCTCAGGAGACATGATTCCACAATCAGAAAGCGCAACAAACGACGATTCCAGCACATTCCGGCTGTGCAGTCCTAAAGCATCGACTACAAACCGATCAGCGCAGCGCCGCGAAACGGCATCGAGAAGGCGCTGGCAGACGCACGGTGGAAAGAGCGGACAGCGCCACACCTCCTGGAAGACAGAGTTCAGCGCCTCCTGTGAACGGTAATTTAACCAGCTCCCAATCGCTGGTCGGCCCAGTTCGGTCGCAGACATCGAGAGCATCAGTACTGAGTAGTGGGAAGATGATACGTAGCCTGGTTTCTGCGAGTAGTAATAGCGTGTAATGTAATTGCACGGAGGCTCAGGCACAAGAAGTAAGCTTCTATTCTTTTTAGGCATAAAGTGCTCAATTACTCTTGAGGTTTAATGTACAGATCATTTGGGATTCCTGACCCCGACCATTGCAACTTCTGTCGTTCCTTGTTTGTGTCTGTGCTGATCCCCACAGTAGCCGACACAAAATCTGGCGACGAGGATACCTGAACCAATGCTGCCTTCGCTCTCCACCGATCCGTCACAGGGCGTTACTAATATTTCTCTCTTTTCTTTCAGAGGCGTATTGCTATCAATTGTTTTATTTCTTTTGCCTTGCTTCTATTTTTAATTTGTTGCATCCCTTCTGTCATTAAAATTGCCTGTAAACTACCTGCTACAACACCTGCTCCTACGCCTCCGGTTGCTGCTGGCTGTGATCGAATGCAATTTACTCGTATTCAGTTTCAGAACCAACAAACGTCGCAGTTGATGACGGCAGTCCAGCAGCTCATTAATGCACAAGCCAATGCTGCGTCAACTCCCCCAAAGCAGCTAGCCACATCGCCACACCGCCACCGTGTGTTTCACTGTTCGGAGCATTCAGTGACCAGTAAGAGGAATGGAACGAGTACTACGCTCAGTTCGACGCTCATTGTGTTACACATCAAGTGAAAGGTACTATAAAACTTTCTTATTTCTTTCCAGCGGCAGCATAGTAATATAATGCCTCGCTGAGAAGTTATCTCCAACTAGTAGGCCGGAATTGCTGCTTTTTGAAGACTTAGTTTTCGCCCCTACTAAGTATCACGAGCATCAGGTAAAGACTGCTGCAGCTCGTTACAAGTTCTTTTGATTGCGGAAAAAGCCGGAGGAGACATACGGTCAGAGGGTCACTGAACTTCAGGGTTTGACACGACAGTGTCCTTTTTAACGTATCTGTGGACAATACTACAGCGACGCAGCGACTCTTGATGAAATTACATTGAATATGCCAGACAACAGGATTCGTAAACAAGTAGTCAAACATTCTGATCCTACTTAGGCACCATACCTCGTATGGTTGTTCTTTTCTAATTTCTTTCAAAGCTGTCTGTGTACAACCTGACTCTAACTTAAAAAATGTGCCTCTCTGACTCCAGTAATCTAGGTATTTAGCCTTGTGTGTTTGTAGCAGTGGTGTGCATGTTCCGCTTTTAACCCGCCCATGCTTGCCCGGTGGCCAGGCGGGCAGGCCGCCGACCGTTGTCAACAGAACGGGCAGGCTGTTTCACTCCCAGCCAAGCCAAGCAGAAGCCAACCCGTGCAGGCTGTTGCCTGCCCATATTACTGCTGAGCTGCGCTACGCAGCCGTTTAGTCTGCGCCCGTCATTGTATTATGAACGTTAGTTAAAAGTTTTTATTTTACCCGAGCACCAAAAGACAAACCCCAACATTAAATATATATATTAATTTCAGGTCAAAAAATATTGGATTTTATTTGTACATTCTTCCTTTACGCGTATATTTCGTGCTTATTATCTATATAAATAAAAATGAATTGCCAAATGCGTTGATAAGCGTAAAACTCGAGAACGGCTGGACCAATTGGGCTAATTTTTTTTGCTGTGTTCGTAATTCTCAGGACAAGGATTTTATGAAATAAAATTTTTGAAAAATCGACCGAAAAATTGGAAAATTTGAGAAAAACTGAAAGCCAGTTTTCATTGTGTCCGTGTATTTGTATTGCATACAATCTTGATGAAATTTTGTACACTATACCTTGAAACCTAGAGGATGGTCGCAGTCTACATAAAATTTCGTAGGGTGCATGGCAGAGGTTACTTTACCTAACGGAATTCGATAAATTGTACTTTTTTATTCCGATCTTGAAATTTGGCACACTTGATATTCAAAGCAGGATGAAGGGCGCTGTATGCTTAAAATTCTGAATGGTGCATGTCGGAGGGTACTTTACTTACACACTTCTACACCAACCTAGTTTTATTCCAATCTTGAAGAAATTTTGCACACTTGACCATCAAGAGGAACATCACTGTCTACATAATATTTCGGACAGTGCATGGAATAGAATACCTTACAAAAGATTTTGACATTGTTTGCGGGGCTCCTATGAAAGTTGGCTCATGTACGCATGTTTTCATGTAGAAGGTTTTTGAATATTTTCATGTGCCTCTTTGTGTTATATATATATATATATATATATATATATATATATGTGTGTGTGTGTGTGTGTGTGTGTGTGTGTGTGTGTGTGTGTGTGTGTGTATATATGTATATATGTGTGTGTATATGTATATCCTTTTTTTTTCAAACGAAATGTCTATGATCTTTTTGAAATTTAAGAGATGTCTGACACATTCACCGTCATCGTGTTTGACAATTCGCGCACAGCAAATGTCGTTTAACAGTTGCAAACCATTTTTGGTTGAGTGAACGTGTTATATTGGCTGCAAAAAACCTTGATGTTAACGAAATGAATTTTCAGATTCAAAATATGATACCTGGTGAATTGATGACATACAAGTCGGTTTATTCCGTTACTAACCAAGATGATGTAGTCAACTATCCTACGAAATTTTTAAATTCGCTGTATTTGCCCGGATTACCGCCTCCCAATAGGCAATAAAGTCGGATCGGCAATCATTGTGTTGCGAAAGGTAAACCAGCCGCGTCTTTGTAATGGCACCCGGATAGTGGTGAAGTCTCGAAGAAATCCTTTTGTATTTGACAACTAGCTGAAGACCCGGCGTTGCCTGGGCATTTACTTATTCCATACTCTCGGAGTCCATCTTCCCGCCCCTATTTTCTCTCTATCCATTAATTCCTCTCCCACTATCTCTCTGTTCACCTCCCCCCCCCCCTTTCCCATCTCTTGGCCCATCAATACTGGATATTCTCAATTCGAACCACCATCAGATTACATCTCAAATAGGTTTGTGTAGCAAGCAGAACAATCACTGAAAATGGAGCTCATTTGTACACTAAAAGCTACAGATAACCACCCCCCAGCCCATAAACATAGTGTTTTTTGTTTTAGTGGAACGCAATGCAGTCTAAGTTGCAGTTTTCAACACTGAAACGGATGGATATTTGTACTAAAGAAGTGAATCTCCACCCCCCAAAAAGAAGATTGGTAGTCTCCCCAGAAGAATAAATTATCTATGCCCCTGATAACCACTGTACTGCAATGAGAACCAAATTATAACTTTGAAAGTCTACATTCTTTAACTTTAGTATGTTTCAGCCAAGTATGACACAAACAAATATTTAACTACTTTTCCAGGATGTATTTTACTGGTTCTGTGAATTCATTCGAAGTTGGGAAAATCAATCTAAATTGCCAAAGTGCATTTTAAGAAAATCGAAGCACTTGTTTTGTATACAGTTCGTCTAAAAACTATAGTCCTGGGTATACAATGGCGACTCTGAGTCATTTTTCGCGGTGTCTACGTCTGCGTCATGAGAGTCCGCACTTGTAGTCTAGGTCTGCGTCATGAGGGACCATAGTTCGGATCCTCATGATGCAGACTTACACGAAGAGTGTTTACTTGCATGACGCAAAGCTAAACCACGACTGTAGACCCTCATAACGTAGACCTGAAAGACGAAACCGGACCCTCATGACGCAGACGTAGACGCTGTGGGGAGTGGTTCAGAGTTTCAATTATATTCCTACTACAATACATTCGTGGAAAAAGACGCTCTTCATTTTAAAAGCATTTGTAGTGTCTAGGTCTTCAGCATCTTGACCCTGTTTGTGGGATTCCTCTTAATATAGAAATACAGGAATAAAATTGCATTTCGCAATGTGTGTGGAACTCAACAAAATAAATTGTAATTTAAACTCATAATGTATATTGCCTTAATCCACAAATGAGTATTTTATTTTGCAGAACACGTTTCAATATAAAATATTTACAAATTTTCCTTCAGTTCCCCTGAAAGTATTATTTAGGCCAAACTGGATACTCCTATAAATATTTGGCTACGTTTTCAAACACAAGTAACAGAAAATGGTTTATAAACAATAATAAATGTCACTTGGGAGGACTGAAATCGAAAAGTTTAATCTAAAATAAAAATGAACTGTATGCATTACAAAATTTCTATCTCAGAAATTGACGTCCAGAAAGCACAAGAAAGAAAACTGCACTCTTAATTCGTAACTTTTCACTTAAACTCATAGTTTCCTTTTTAATGTTCTAATGTGTCTGCTGATTAGTGTTTGAATTAATTATGATGAGATCGTTAAGTCTATCTGCATTAAGACGTGATCGTTTTTCGCTAATTAGGTTTCCAGCGCAACTAAAAATTCTCTCACTAGAGGCACTAGTGGCTGGTATATTTTATATTTTTCTTGCCACACACGCAAGTCGAAGAAGTCGTTGGGAGTTATTTTTCCACCACTGTAGAATATCTCCCTCGTTCACACAGTGTTCTTGTAAGTATATGCTGACGTCATCATGTAGGAGAGGAGACTCTTCTGCCCAGCCCTCAAATTTCGCCATTTGTACGGTCCTGGATTTGTTTCTTGGGTGCTGTGATTGGGCACTTCTACTGAAAATATACAGGTTCCAATTAATATTTGCAGAATAATGTGAAGATCGTACTACACATAGTACACATGATGCTATCATTTACCGTCCAGTAAAGTCACCAGAAGATCAAAACTAACTGCAGGACGATTTAAATAAGATATATATTTTTGGTGTGAAAATTAGCAGTTGGCATAAATAATGAAAAGAGCGAGGTTATCCGTGTGTGTACTAAACTAAGTCCATTAAACTTCGTTTACAAGATCAACCAGTCAAATCTAAAGGCTATAGATTCTACTTAATACCTGTGATTACAATTACGACCTACTTAAATAGGAATGGACACACAGAAAATGTTGTAGGCGTTTTAATGACAAAACTCTTTTGGAGCATTGCTACGCAGTTGGAGAGCCTTTTCTGGTACGATTGATGGAGGAGGTCGAAAGAGTCTAAAGAAGGGCAGCTGGTTTGGTATTATCGTGAAACAGGGGAAAGAGAGTTACGGATATTATACAGGAGTTGGGGTGGGAATCATTATAACAATGGCGTTTTTTGACATGGCGCAATCTATATATGAAATTTAGATCACCAACTTACATCTCCGAATTCGAAGATATATTGAGTCCCATCTACACTGGAAGAAATGATCATCAGAATAAAATACAAAAAAGCAGCGCTCAGAAGGAGAGATGTAGGTGTTTTATCCCGCGCGAAATTCGAGAATAGGAGACAAATAAGTTGAAAGTGGTTCGATGAACCCTCAACCAAGCACTTGCGTGTGACTTGCAGAGTACCCATGTACATGTACATGAAGAATATATGCTTTATCTTAGGAGCTTACCTTCAGCACACATCTATCGTGCTGCTTGGTAAACATCAATTTTTTCATCCTCGGTTAACTTTCTTAATGTGCGGCAGTTAGGCACCATAAACGTTGCAATTTTATGTAACATACTACCGCAAATTTTCTGTTCCAGGAAGGCACCGGCGGCTTGTTTCAAAGATTTCATGTCCGGGAAACACATTTTATCAATATATGTATTTCACAAGTGGTTCTCTAATATTCAGATGGCATAAAATTACAAACCTCTTCATCGTTATCCCGTACAGTACAGTGATCTTTTAAGGCATAAAACCACGGTAGAACTAAATGTAGGGTTGGCTCCATGTCACCCTCTAGATCAGTTGTGGCTTCTTTAAACGGCTTCGGAAATGCTGTAAGCTGGCCAGTTATATGGTGGTCATAACCCAGCATCTTATCAGAGGCACCTTCGTTATGTAAGACAGCCTTCACTGAATCAATCTGAGAATGGATTGATAAAAGCATGTCAAAATAACTATTCCAGCGTGTTGAAACCCACAGCTTTAAAGATGAGTTCAGTCTCACACAGAGACCTCTTCTCTTGAATTAGGAAACCGTAGCCCGCACTGTATTAAGAATGGCTAATATATTTGGAACATCGTCTTTCAAAAACTGTTCGCTCAGAACATGTTTCAAGACTGTGTTTATACTATGAGCCAGCATGGAAGACGCTGATATATTTCGAGAGCTTTGACAATGTTACTGCACTGGTCTGTGACAAACGTAATTTTGGCAATGTCTTCACGGGAAACACCCATAGTTTCTAAGCGATCTTCCAACTCGTTTCGAATATTCGAACCAGTTTTTGGGCAGTCAGGAAACGCAGAGCACATCAGTACATATTTATTCAAACGCCAGTCTGAATTTATGTAGTGCATTGTCACGGACATGTAATGCACTCCTTTGTAATTGTCTGTCCATAGATCAATTGTACTGGCACATATACCAGAACGAATCGTGTTGTGGCGTAACAAGATAGCTACTCCACACGGTTAGCCGGCCGAAGTGGCCGTGCGGTTAAAGGCGCTGCAGTCTGGAACCGCAAGACCGCTACGGTCGCAGGTTCGAATCCTGCCTCGGGCATGGATGTTTGTGATGTCCTTAGGTTAGTTAGGTTTAACTAGTTCTAAGTTCTAGGGGACTAATGACCTCAGTAGTTGAGTCCCATAGTGCTCAGAGCCATTTGAACCACTCCACACGGAAGTAGCCGAAAGGCACGCGTTACTGACGCAGGCTAGAGATAGGTCTGAAACAGGATACGTAATGAATGCTATAAAGAAAAGTACGTAGCGGCTATAATACTTAACTTTATTCCATCATTTGTATACAGCATTCTTGATGATACAAGTGAGACTCTATCTTGAAATGGTTAATGGCGCCTTGCTAGGTCGTAGCCATGGACTTAGCTGAAGGGTATTCTAACTGTCTCTCGGCAAATGAGAGAAAGGCTTCGTCACTGTAGTCGCTAGCAACGTCGTCGTCAACTGGGGCGAGTGCTAGTCAGTCTCTCGAGACCTGCCGTGTGGTGGCGCTCGATCTGCGATCCTGACGGTGGCGACACGCGGGTCCGACATGTACTAATGGACCGCGGCCGATTTAAGCTACCACCTAGCAAGTGTGGTGTCTGGGGGTGACACCACAAATCGCATGCATTACATGGAGCATTTTGCTGCGCACTTTATCAGTTAAGGTTTGAACTTTCCTAGCTGTCACTCGGGAAGGCATAATATTTTTAATATCAACTGAGCCATATTTTTTACCTGTGTCGATCAGTGTCTGCCCTAAATTAAGAAATCCTTCTCCCTCTATACTGCTAAATGGTCTCAGGTCCTTAGCACACATTTCGACGCACTTTTCGGCCACTAAATCTTTGTCCTCTTTGAAGATATTTACGGAGTGAGGGAACTGCTTGTCAAATTTGCACACATGTCGTAACACACTAGAGGTTCCCGAATAAGTGCTTAAGAGCTTTTATACATATTTTACATTGAGACACACCTACCGATTTATTTGAAGCGGCCTCATAAACACACGAAAACGTTTCCCATGCGGCACTTGTGCTCTGTTTCGTTACCAGCATGTTTTCGCCAGTTGTCAATTTTTTTTCAATCTCACTAAAGTTCGACCTATTCATTGTGCCGCCCCCACCGTTGCGATAAATGAATTGCGGGCTAACTACCTGGCTACTCTAGTCACGGTAGCTTGACAGCGCAACCTGTTGTCAGGCGTAGCAAGCTGAGCGGGTCCCGTGAAGCTTGGCAGGCCTGCAGGAACCCAGGTAGCCCGGGCTTGCGGGAGACCAAGTCGGCCGCATTACCCACTATGCCTCAGTACACGCGCACTCTTGTGTTTACGTCGCGGCACGCTCACCTGCATGAATGGTTGCAGAGGTGCTAGGGGCAAGCAGGCTGCAAGGGGAATTTGTACACCTCTAGTTTGTAGCCCTCTTGGGCTCTCTGCAAGTCGCTCAGCCGACATATCCTTCTCCCTCCTCTTCAGGTTCGTGCCATAACTTGTGTATTACCGTCTCCCAATTGCAGCAATAGGTACAGAACAGATATGAGACGCTGTTTCAGTGAAAAGCAATCCACTGAACGCTCCGTTTACACGCTGAGAGCTGTGTTAACACAGGTTTCGTCTTGGCGCTGCAAAACCTCCACAAACGCCACACGATTGTGTGCTGTTCCTCCTTCTGCCTTATACAAGTCATCGTAACTTGTAAACGAGGCTGTTTCTTGCTACTCCTACATGTAGCGGATCTTCATCAACGATCTGTCACCTGGCCTAGCCTGACACAGTAACAATGACCTGGTAATCTACACCTAGCTTTTTCTGTAGTTTCCGGCCCACATTCTTCCCTTTATTGCTGTCTAGCAGCAGTAACCTTTTAATTCTTCTTGACTTTTCTATTGACCTAGACATAAATGTGTTCCTGTAGCTCTGCTGCATTCTACTTTTCTCAAATCTGTTTGAGTCTCTTCTTCCGTTTCTGGTAACGAGCCAAACTGATTGCTAAATGGTATCCGAAACGTGTTTTTTTAGGCTTTCTCCTCTTGGCTGTTGCGTGTCACCTTTTCCAAGCTCTCATTTTCTCTTTCCACCTGCAATTCATCTAGTTCATAATACGCCATTTCTATTTCTGCCTGAAGGGCTGAAATATTTCTTCCCTGTTCCACGATTCTAGCCCGCATCTCGTGGTCGTGCGGTAGCGTTCTAGCTTCCCACGCCCGGGTTCCCGGGTTCGATTCCCGGCGGAGTCAGGGATTTTCTCTGCCTCGTGATGGCTGGGTGTTGTGTGATGTCCTTGGTTAGTTAGGTTTAAGTAGTTCTAAGTTCTAGGGGACTGATGACCATAGATGTTAAGTCCCATAGTGCTCAGAGCCATTTGAACCATTTCCACGATTCTCTTGTTTCGAACGCATAATCTATAGCTCCATAGGAGAGCCTCATCTGATGCTATACTGGCTATTCCTCTACAATCATCCCAACGGAAAAATAACCCACAGTTCTCATATGTTTCTCCAATACTAACAAATGTAGGCAACATTCATTTGCCACATGTGATGCTACTTTTACAGTAAACCGAAAAACGATAAGGAGTACTTAATATTCAATAAATTAAGAATTAGTGAGTACGTACCTTCTCATGAATGTGCAGATAACTTCTTGGAGGTAGGCGAAATCGCCACGCTGAAATTCGCTGAACTAAGTTTCAGATAGCAAAAAACCGGAATTAAATGAAAACTAAAAGTACGACGATTCGAAATATCTTCATTAGAGTGACTTGTGCCATTTTATTAATCTGGTCTTTGAGTCTGTGGTGGCACTAGTGAATTTCAATATTTTGGATTGATGAAACCCTACATACCTCTTGCGCCTGTAATTTGACGAGCAGTGCTGTGAGACCATGTGGGGCCTAAATATTGTAAGGCAGGAGTTATCTGAGGAACTGTATTTTAGTTATAAGCATTTACTGACTTCAATGCACTGCATATCAGTGTACCCTTATAGTTGATATACCTTTAGTCATTATGTCACTACACGTAGTGTATGCTGTCCGTGTTCGTTTACAAAACCGTGTGGTATAAAGTTTCCCTTAACCATCCAGAAATTGTGTGCAAGCCATCTCTTTAAATATTAACCTCTAGGTAAATGTTTGTGTGGAAGTTGAAATGAATAACACGAAATTTATGACGCAAGGCATAGCTCTTAAACGGCAGAGTTTGCATAAAATTTCACTCTGACTGCCGTTACGTGACTGGTGTAGATTGTTGGCTATGATTTAGACCAGATTGCTTATATCTCCCTGGACATAGGTTAAAAGCTTACAGCTCAGTGTATGTGAAGGGGTCGAACAGAAACAATTATCAAATTCAGTATGCACATTAATTCATAAACATATTTATGGGATTCAATTATAAATGAATAATGAAAACTTGACACGATTATCAAAATTTGCATCAAGATCAGATGGAAAGCAGTGTCATTCCCGTATCAGTTAAACTACCTCTTGTCCTCTTAAGAATTTATTCTCTCCAGATTTTCATCGATAAATGACCATTATTTAATCCTGTGACTCTCAATCGGAACAGTGACTGTAAGGTCGTGAGTCAAACCCAGATGTCCACACATTCATGACTAGTGCAATAGGAGATGAGACAGGCGATCGTCCTGGATTCCATAGGCGTGGAATTGAATTCAACTACTCTTCCAGTGCTGCGAATTGTGCCTACATTAAGTATGACTGGAGTGTGCAGAGTTGTGTACTGTGGACGTGCTGCCCCCTTCGCAAAGACAAGGTCTTCATCACCTTTGCGCGACTCCAACATGAGGCAGCCTCTAACGCATTGTTAGGCCAAGTCGATCAAGACATTCTCGCGTCCTAGCTGTCCATCGAACCGGACACACTCGTATCCTCCCCTCATTGGGCTCGCCACTACTTGGCGTGTTCGTGTACGGCTACCACGGGTCCCGAGCGTAGTTTCCCTTCCGTGCTGTATGTTTACCTTCTTGCTATTCTTTTTCCTCTCCCTTGGGGAACATGTCTGGGATGTTTTTGGAAATGTGTTCTGCATTTTCAGTAGCCAATATCGGAACAGTCTCTCCACTGTTTTTCGTTCATTTCTTCTTTCTCCGTTCTCCTTCTCGTCTTCTTCCTCCGCTTCGGCATTTGAACTTCCGCTTTTTCTTCTTCCTCCCTGTGCGCTCCTGAAGGCCAGCCCACGCGTCTGACGCGTAACTGGTGACTGGGTAACGCGTAATTCCCAGCCCCGTGTTGACAGGCTGCCTGAGCTACTACCTTCCGAAACTGACGATTGGTCTCTTTTTTAGGAATCTGGAAGGTGTGACCTAAGATTTGAACAATCTCTTAAAGTTGTGCGCCCCCTTCTGAAGGGGCTCCCCAGTTGGAAGGAGCACGCCATCGGAGACACTGGCAATCAGGGGGGGATTTTCTCGCCATAAGCCAATCATCTTCTTCACTGTCAACTCTGTGTTTTTGTCTGTCAGAAGGTGGTGTCATTTTGGCATCGCCACTGGTCCTCCCTTCATGGGTATGATCTCCAGGTTATTGAGCCTCTTCCGATAGCTTGGACGATCTCAGACCAGCCCTCCCGCAACGAGGAGGTCATTTTAACTAGGTTGTGTATTGGGCACTTAATTTTTGGCCATCGCCATTTGTTAAGTACTCCTCTCCCACCACTTGGTGCTCATTGTGCCCAAGTTTTAACTGTACGCCATTCCCTGACAGAATGCCCATTTTTTTGTTTAACCGTTTACGTTCGCACTTGGGTTTGCCGTTTGAGTTATTGGCCGTTTTATAAAACGACTCGCGAGCTGTTGACCACGTTCTACTTTTTGTCCGTTGTATCAATATGGTAAAGGCTATTTAATTTTTAGTGCGGAACCTCCGCTTCTCTATAGTGGATTTTATAGACCTTTCTGCACGTCACTGTTTTAACTCCTCCCTGTCTTCGTGTTGTATATTTTTGACATGGGAACGTGTGACCCTAGTTGTTTTTGCACCCTAAAACAAAACAAACCAACTGCCAACGCCTTGTTCTCTGCCTTCAGGAAACAAAGTAGCGTCCTCACGACCATTTCGAGCACACTCATTTCTTCCCAGTCCACTTTGACCTTCCCTCCAAGCACAGCATTCCATCCCATGGGGGAGCCATGCTGTTCATCCGAGATGACTTTCATAGTAAATCCATCTACCTAACTACCCAGCTTCAAGTTATTGTAGTTCGCCTTTTCCTTCCTCAGCCGGCCGAAGTGGCCGCGCGGTTCTGGCGCTGCAGTCTGGAACCGCGAGACCGCTACGGTCTCAGGTTCGAATCCTGCCTCGGGCATGGATGTGTGTGATATCCTTAGGTTAGTTGGGTTTAACTAGTTCTAAGTTCTAGGGGACTAATGACCTCAGCAGTTGAGTCCCATAGTGCTCAGAGCCATTTGAACCATTTTTTCCTTCCTCACTCGACCTTTCCCTTTGTACCATTTACATCCCTCCGTCATTTGGAGTTACCAGGGCAGACTTCCTCGAGCTTATTTCCTTAACCCCTTTCTGCTGCTTGGTGACTCATACGCACCATCCCCTTTGGGCTCTGCCGCACGTCAGAGAGGTGCCCTCTTTGGCTGACCTTCTGAGTCAGCTTAACCTCACCTGCCTTAACATGGGAGCACCCATGTTCCTTTCAGACTCCTTGCACACCTTATCCCATTTGGATCTCTCCTTTTGCACCGCTCGGTTTTCCCACAGTCTCCAGTGGTCCGTTCTCTCTGACACGTACCCGAGCGCCCATTTCCGTGAGCTACCCTTTTGCTGACTCCTACCCCTCCTAAGTGCACACACAAACCTCTGCTATGTAAGACTGACTAGCGACTGTACTCCTCCCGGGATACTTTCGACGAATCACATTTCTCCAGTTGTGATAACCAGGTAGAATATCTTACAAACGTTATCTTCACTGCGGCAGAACGTTCCAATTCTCGCACTTCCTCTTTACTGTGCTGTGTCCAGGTTATGTGCTGTCGACCGCATTTTACTTTTTATCTGTCGTAACAATATGGCAAAGTTCAGGACCTCTATTCCTCTATGGTGTATTATATGAACCTTTCTCCAAGTGTCTGTTTTTAGCTGTCTTTCCTTGTGTCGATTGGGCTCAACGTGTAGTCGCTTTTAACTCCTTTTCTTTTGTCTTCGTGTTCTACGGTTCTGACATGGGCACGTATGACACTCGTTGTTTTTGCGCCCTAAAACAAAACAAACACTCGCGTGCAACTGCCGAGTCGAAATGAACACTTCCGCGTCCCGCCGGCCTGGTGCTACTATTGCGGTGCTCACCTACGCTCTGCATGTTCCTTACCACCAGAAGGTTCTAGTCCACAACCATAAAATTACAAGCCGTTACAGATCAATCGCGAGGAATCTCTCCGACAATAAACAGCTCGTCATTTTCCAACCTCCAATGACAACATGAAACTCTCATCTTCTGCCAAAAATAACTCATTTCAACGCTGCGGTCTGACGCCACACATCTTTACGCCAATGGCACGTTCTGCAGCCTTTGTTCATAGCCTTACAAATAGGTTCGCGAAATCCAGAAAGGACCAGTAAGAGGCTAGAATTTATTTTCTGTGGCCTGCGTTTTGTACAGACCGTAGACGCTGATCCTCAGAAGAAGAAAACATGGAGAGAGGACTCCGACACCCACACATGGCACCATACCGCCATTCGCCGGGCATTAGCCGCAAGCAGTCGTGTGGGAAGGCAACGGCTGCCGCCCACTACGAGTTCCAGGACAACCTCCCTTCCAATAATCTAAAGCCGCAGAGGCCGCAGTCCCATCCACCGGTCACCGACCTGCTTGACCGAAGTGTTTCCTGTTGCTCTGTCTCAAGTCCAGTGCTCTGCATATTCGCACACACCCCATAATCGATCATAGTCCATTAAAAACTGTCAATGGGTTAGCGAAGAGAAACATGCAAATCATACAGGACGCCAAACTGACAGAAACCGTGTTTTGTAATATCAGTCACATTTTTATACCAATATTCCCTGTTGTCAACTTCAGGGTGATAAATACGAGCTAATTATTGATGAAAGTGGCATGCAAAATGCTTGTCGCCTATTATGCATAAGGTGTTCTTCGTAGTGAGTTGTTCTTGTGTCAATGTGTAGACGAAGTGCGTGTTCTACGTTGTACAGAGCACCAATTTTGTTAAGTTATTGTCGTGGGGGCAAAGTACTTAATATTCGATGATAAATGTAAATATGGTTTAAATTTTCAGATTGTGTGTTCGTTTTTGCCTCCTTATGGCTTTATTATTACTGTGGGACAACAGTTTACTTTTATGGACAGTTATAGGTCATTATCCCAGACGTTAAATCATTTAGAAAATTGAGAATGAACTCTTGATTTCTTTGTCTTATGAGAGCACTCTGGTAACTCTGTGCTCCACAGAGTTAACAAAATTAAATTACATTAAATGAATTCGCAGTTGCGAATAAGAACAACCATCCTCGAATGACGACAATGAAAATTTGTGCCGGACCAGAACTCGAACCGGGATTCCCCGATTGTCACGAGCGGTCGCCTTACCATTTGGCTATCCGTGCACGATTCAAGGACAGACCTAAACTTCCATATGCCTCAAAGATGCGTCTACGACCTGTACTCGTACATCCATTATGTAGATTCTTGTACAGGTCAGACGTAGTTAAAAGTAGTCCAAAGAATCGGCAGATAAATATAATATTGGCAATGCCTGTGTTATTCTGATTACGATGCAAAGTTCCTTTCGACATATACGCACGTACGCAAGCAGGAACTTTGCATCGTAATCGGAATAACACGGGCACTGCAATATCGTATTTACGAGCGGTTCTAGTAATCAGCAAGCAGCAACGACGATAAACGTCTTCACCGACTGTGTGTGGGGCCTTTTATGTTATGTCGTGGCTTGGCGGTGTCTGGAATGTCAAGTGTAATGAGCCAAACTGCCTTAAGCTCGAAAAATTCGCTTCACTTGTTTGTGTCGCCTCAACTTACTATCGATTTTTATATTCTATGAGAATTAAGAGTTTCTTGCATTGTTTGTATTGTTTTCTTATATTTTTGTGTTAAAATGTTGTAGATATGCGACACCTGATGATCGAGAAATAGCCGTGTGCTATCAAGTCAGCGAGTTTCCTACGCCCAACCGACTGCTGAACCGCGGCGTGCCGCAAAGATAACATCTACGATGAACTTGGCCACTACGAACGTTTGCCGGCGACTGTTGCGAAAAAACACTATTAGGCCTAAAGAGACAAATAGCGTGACACGTTTGTTCGCAGAGAATGGTTCTTGGCTTCTCGATTTAGAATTTCCGGAATATCTCGGTTTTGTTGTAGTAGTGAACCTCCAGAGAGATTATCTGAAAGGTGTGATGAGATCGGCTCACACTTACGACACGCGAATTAGTCTGCAATGGGTATAGAACTCAAGTGTGTTCAAAGCAGTTCTAAGGCGTTTAGAGAGATATTTTGAGAAGCTTTTTGGCTTGGGTAGAAAATGACTATTTTGCCAATTTTGGTACAGTGTCGACTCGCCATATATATTAAAAAGCCGGATTTATTAATGGGTGAGATTAGTTTCTCCTATGTATGATTAGTGATGCTTTGTGCTGGTCGATATCGAAGCGTTTGTAGGCTAACCACGTTTCAATATTCCTTGGAAGATTTTTCCGTTGGATGGCGCATGTGGAGAGATGTGTTCACGCGAAGTCGTTTAGTTATTTCGTGGTTCAGGATTAAAACACGCAATAAGGGAGAGTAGCGCAGCATTGCATTATTGTGGTTGTATAAGTTTACGCAAGCACTGAGGAACAATGACCTAGCGATATTTCGTTAGGATTTATTGTGTGACTTCGGCGTGAGGGTCGTAATATACTAAAATTCGGAAATATCGTTGGTGTACTGAATTTGTAGTCTATATTGAAGAGAATGGTCGTCGTACGTAATGCTTATTTATTGAGAAAGAATGGGATGTTTCTTGAGGATTTGTCCCTAAACGATAAATCAAGGACCATTTACTACAGAACACGATAATTATCTCTAAAAGAGATCATTGAGTTCTGGGTTTTGTGTTTTAAATATTAGTGGAAGTCAGCGCCCGAAGTACGTGAGCTTTGTTTCATTATTAAAGTTCATGCAGTTGAAAGGTGGTGGTGACATTTAGGTTTTATGTTTTATTTTTTTATTACATTTCTGCTTAGTGAGTATGGAATAATGAACCGTCACTCGTAAAGTAAAGCGCTGACTTGTACCTGTAAACAAATTAATTGCAGGAAATAATCAACAGTTTTAAATTGAAAAAATCAGTACCCGACTTGTTCTATAGCCCCAACTTACAGCAAGGAAGCACTCACATGCTTATTTCAATGCAGACTAATATCTTGAATATCTTTTCGTAACAAACTATATCCAAAGGCCAATAAAGTAAAAGCCTGGACTACCGGTAAATGCAAATTTCAAAGAAATTAAAAAGAAGGGATAATATTTTTCAGTGAATAATTTGGAACGAAAAGAGAGATAATTAACCGTTACTTAAAAAGGGAAAAGCGAAGTTACGTTTTATTGAAAAGTTATTCCATTGAATTCTAAAAGGCTGAAATTTACGAAATAGTTTATTACGATAAAATAGAGTCAAGGACATTGTTCTAGCAACGCACCACTTATAGAGGTTATAGTTGACTGATAACGAGACATAGACAACATTAAATTATATCTTTGCCTTGTGAACGTCTGTCCAAGCTACGAACAATTTATAACGTTCAGCAATAAAAAAAGAGCAACTACAAGAGGCGATGGATCTATATGACGTAGTCATCAGTTATATACGAAAGTTACCGATTCTGGTACCTTTGTTTCTGATAAATTGTTCAGATGTGTTGTCAGAGTACACAGAGTAATTTTCGCTGTAAGTTGGTGTTATTGGTAAGGTAAATATATCACACCCCGTAGACTTCGGCATTTAGTATTTTTCTGGTTATTGATACTAAGTTTGGTGGTAGTTCATGTTTCGAACCTAATGAACACTGATAATGGATGTAATGTTGTATTTAATATCCAGACAGATGCCACTTATCCCATTATAAACTCCTGGAAATTGAAATAAGAACACCGTGAATCCATTGTCCCAGGAAGGGGAAACTTTATTGACACATTCCTGGGGTCAGATGCATCACATGATCACACTGACAGAACCACAGGCACATAGACACAGGCAACAGAGCATGCACAATGTCGGCACTAGTACAGTGTATATCCACCTTTCGCAGCAATGCAGGCTGCTATTCTCCCATGGAGACGATCGTAGAGATGCTGGATGTAGTCCTGTGGAACGGCTTGCCATGCCATTTCCACCTGGCGCCTCAGTTGGACCAGCGTTCGTGCTGGACGTGCAGACCGCGTGAGACGACGCTTCATCCAGTCCCAAACATGCTCAATGGGGGACAGATCCGGAGATCTTGCTGGCCAGGGTAGTTGACTTACACCTTCTAGAGCACGTTGGGTGGCACGGGATACATGCGGACGTGCATTGTCCTGTTGCAACAGCAAGTTCCCTTGCCGGTCTAGGAATGGTAGAACGATGGGTTCGATGACGGTTTGGATGTACCGTGCACTATTCAGTGTCCCCTCGACGATCACCAGTGGTGTACGGCCAGTGTAGGAGATCGCTCCCCACACCATGATGCCGGGTGTTGGCCCTGTGTGCCTCGGTCGTATGCAGTCCTGATTGTGGCGCTCACCTGCACGGCGCCAAACACGCATACGACCATCATTGGCACCAAGGCAGAAGCGACTCTTAGCGCTGAAGACGACACGTCTCCATTCGTCCTTCCATTCACGCCTGTCGCGACACCACTGGAGGCGGGCTGCACGATGTTGGGGCGTGAGCGGAAGACGGCCTAACGGTGTGCGGGACCGTAGCCCAGCTTCATGGAGACGGTTGCGAATGGTCCTCGCCGATACCCCAGGAGCAACAGTGTCCCTAATTTGCTGGGAAGTGGCGGTGCGGTCCCCTACGGCACTGCGTAGGATCCTACGGTCTTGGCGTGCATCCGTGCGTCGCTGCGGTCCGGTCCCAGGTCGACGGGCACGTGCACCTTCCGCCGACCACTGGCGACAACATCGATGTACTGTGGAGACCTCACGCCCCACGTGTTGAGCAATTCGGCGGTACGTCCACCCGGCCTCCCGCATGCCCACTATACGCCCTCGCTCAAAGTCCGTCAACTGCACATACGGTTCACGTCCACGCTGTCGCGGCATGCTACCAGTGTTAAAGACTGCGATGGAGCTCCGTATGCCACGGCAAACTGGCTGACACTGACGGCGGCGGTGCACAAATGCTGCGCAGCTAGCGCCATTCGACGGCCAACACCGCGGTTCCTGGTGTGTCCGCTGTGCCGTGCGTGTGATCATTGCTTGTACAGCCCTCTCGCAGTGTCCGGAGCAAGTATGGTGGGTCTGACACACCGGTGTCAATGTGTTCTTTTTTCCATTTCCAGGAGTGTACTACGAAAACTGTAATTGTGTCTATCCGTAAGTATATAGTGATGTCGTAGTTAGCTGTAGTGTGATTTACAGCATGAGAAGCGGAATATCAAATCTTACGTGACGTCGTTGTGTAAATACTACAGACGATTATTTCAAGTCAAACAGATAACGTCGTCGAGTGAAGGTGTGGGCTTGTCAGTACAACATATTGTAGTGTTATGAGAGGGAAGTACGTTGTCCGACGTTGCTTATTACCTACGTTTTGCAGTACTGTAGAGTCTCTTTATAGAGCATATCTCCTACGAATTAGTGGTATCTAAAGGACACGCAGTACATGAAGAGGAGACACCCTATCCAAGAATGTAAACAGCACAGAACCAACGAAGTTCTAAAACGAAATGTCACTTACTACTTCTTATCTAGTCTTTAAGGCGGGTGCTATGCTTGAAGTGTATGTGCTACAAGTTACGAAGTAAATGTGATCTGAAGACAAACAAAGGAGAACAAACGTTGAGTAGATATTGTTTTGCTTTCCATCAATAACAGCTGCAAAGGAGAAGAGTTCAAGTCTTTTCAGGTCTACGCACAGTTATACGGAGATACTGCTTCGCAGGACCTCCACTTTTTTTTTCGAGTCATCAGTCTTCAGACTGGTTTGATGCGGTCCGCCAAGAATTCTTCTCCTATGCCAATTTCTTTATCTCAAATAACACTTGGAACCTACGTCGTCAATTATTTGCTGCATATATTCCGATCTCAACTTCCTCTACACTTCTCGCCCTCTACAACTACCTCTAGTACCAGGGAAGTCATTCCTGATGTCTTAACAGATGTCCTATCAGCCTTTACCTCCTCCTTGTCAGTGTTTTCCACATATTCCTTTCCTCTCCAATTCTGCGCAGAACCTTCACATTCCTTACCTTATCAGTCCACGTAATTTTCAACATTCGTCTGTAGCACCACATCTCAAACGCTTTGATTCTCTTCTATTCCGGTTTTTACACAATCCACGTTTTACATAATGCTGTGCTCCAAACGTACATTCCAGAAATTTCTTCCTCAAATTAAGGCCTACGTTTGATACTAATAGACTTCTCTTGGCCAAGAATGCCCTTCCTGCCAGTGCTAGTCTAATTTTGATGTCCCACTTTCTCCGTCCTTCGTTGGTTATTTTGCTGCCTAGATAGTAAACTCACTTAACTTAATCTACTTCGTAACCATCAAACCTGTTGGTAGTTTTTCGCTGCTCCCATTTCTGCTATTTCTCGTTACTTTCGTCTTTCTTCGATTCACAACCAGTTCATATCCGGCAACCATTAGATAGTGCATTCCATTCACAAGATCATGTAATTCTTTTTCACTTTTACTCCGGATACGAATGTCATGAGTGAATCTTTTCATTCTTATTCTGTCATCTTGAATTTTGAATCCACTGCTGAACCTTCCTTTGATATCCATCACTGCTTCTTAGAAGTACAGATGGAAAGTAGGGGCGAAAGACTACATCCATGTCTTACACCCTTTTTAATCCGATCTCTTCGTTCTTCGTCGTCCACTCTTATTATTCCCTCTTGACCCTTGTACATATTGTATAGCTTACCCCTATTTTCTCAGAGTTTCGAATATCTTACACCATTTTACATGGTCGAACGTTTTTCCAGGTCGACAAATCCTATAATGCGTCTTGATTTTTCTTTAGTATTTCTTCCATTATCAACTGCAACGTGAGAATTGTCTCAGTGGTGCCTTCACCTTTCCTAAAGCCAAACTGATCGTCATTTAACACACCCTCAATTTCCTTGTACTTTTTTCTGTATATTATTCTTGTCAGATACTTCACTGGATGAATTGCTAATCTGATTGTGCAATAATCCTCTCACTTGTCAGCTGTTGTAGCCTCCGAATTGTATGTATGATATTTTTCCGAAAGACAGATGGTATGCTGCAAAACTAATACAGCCTACACACCAATATGAATAGTAGTTTTGTTGCCACTCCATTCCCCACCCCCGATTTTAGAAATTCTGATAGAATGTTATCTGCCCCTTCTGCCTATTTGATCTTCAATCCTCCAAAGGTCTCTTAAATTCTGATTCCAACACTAGATTTCCTATCTCTTCTAAATCGACTCCTGGTTCTTCTTCTATCACACCAGACAAATTTTCCTCCCCCATAGAAGCCTTCAGTGTACTCTTTCCTCCTATCCGTTGTCTCCTTTGCACTTAAGAGTGGGAATCTCATTGCACTCTTAATGTTACCCCCCTTGCTTGTAATTTTACCGAAGGTTGTTTTGACTTTCCTAAATACAGAGCTAGTCCTTACAACAATCATTTCTTCCCTAGATTTATTCAGATTTTTCATGCAGCCATTTCGTCTTAGCTTACAATACTGTATCTGATTTCGGAGTATCTGTCTGACCATGATGTAATCTAACTGAAATCTTCCCGTATCACCCGGCCGTTTCGAAGTAGATTTCTTCGTCTTGTGATTCATGAACAGAGTATTAGCTATTAGTAGCTGAAATTTATTACAGAACTCAATTAGTCTTTCTCCTCTCTCATTCCTCGTCCGAAGGCCATTTTCACGTGTAACCTTTTCTTCTGTTTCTTTCCCAACAACTGCATTCCTGTCCCCATGACTATTGGATTTTCATATCCTTTCCGTATTCTCATATACTTTCCCTATCTCGTAATGTTCATCCTGTGACGTCGGCATGTAAACGTGAACTGTCGCTGTCACTCTTTGTTTGCTGTCGATTCTGATATGAACAGCCCTGCGATTGAAACGTTCAGAATAACACAGTGTTTGTCCTAGTTTCCTGTTCATAACTAATGCTTCTCCCGTTACACCATTTTCTACTGATGTTGATATCACCCTCTAGTCATCTTGCCAGAATCTTTGTCTTCTTTCCATTTCACTTCACGTACGCGTACTATACCTAGACAGAGCCTTGATACTTGTCTTTTCAGATTTTCTAGCTTCCCTGCCACGTTCAGTCTTCTGACATTCCACGTCCCGACTCATAAAATGTTATCCTTTCCTTGGTTAATCAATCTTTTCCTCATGGTCACCTCCCCCTTGGCAGTCATCTTCCAGAGATCCGAATGGTTGACTATTCCGAAATTTTTGCCAATGGGGGGATCTTCATGATACTTTTTGAATTACAGGCCACATGTACTGTTGATGCACGTTATGAGTCTTTAATGTAGTGGCTTGCATTACGTTCTGCATCCTAATGGCGTTGATAAGTGCTGATTCTTCCGCCTTTGGGACAGTTTACCACCCAAGTACGAGAGAGTGCCCTGAGCCTCTGTCCGCTCGTCCGCCATATCTGACAAGGCCTTTGGCAGATTGTGGGTGACTTCTTGTACTGGAAATATTTGGCCGCCAATGTCGATTATTAACCAAATTTTAAGCAGTGGCAGTTTCAGGAGCTGGGACCACAAACGTTCCGATTGCTAATCAAGGATGCTACTCCTACATCACGAGCACTGGGTGCCTCCACCCAGAGAAGATAATTAAAGGTAAAATAACAAGCGATTCGTTCGATGAAAGATCAAATGTGAGTGTTCTGACCCACCTCCAAACACTTTAGAAGAGGGTCAAAAGTACTTCACAACGGTAGTTGGAAAAGCGGTGTGGAAGACGGACATTACAGTACAGCAGAAATTTCTGAAAAAGCTATTTCAAGTAATGAATCTCAAGCTTAAAGAACGAATTATGAGACCAAAGACTGATAAGGAGAAGACGTTGCTAAAAGCCAGGAGAAGAACCAATGTGGGTAGGTCTGTTAGTAGTAGCATCATTAGATCTCTGACCAAAGGCAGGTTCTCACATGCTAACTCTCGATGCCCTCCTGTCACCTGCCATCCTTTTAAGGGCTGTTTAATACCAGATTCTCTTTATGTCGACTATCATGTATCTCCTCCTTCCTCCCTATTTCCTCTTACGAGCTAGTTCTTTCAGTGTCGACGACTGTCCCACCTTGTTCTTCTTCCTTTCTCCTGTATTCTGCAGCAGAATTCTAGAGAGAATGAAAATTGCATATGTATTTACTGCACGAAACGATCAAACAATCACGAAGAGATCACGAATGGATTCAGTGCCTTAGACGTAAAACGTGGACTCGAGACGATTCTGCCACACACATTTCATGTGTACGTAAATTGCACGAGGAAAACGCTGATGAGTAGACCTTTAACTTACCTTAAAACTTCTATCTAGGCCACATTAGGCTAACAGGTGGAAATTAGCCTAAATATTTGTTTCCTACCAGTAAGATTTTTGTATTTTTCCATGTTAACTGGTGGAAGCAAGCTTGCAATTTTGTAACAAATATTTTGAAAATTTCAGCAGTGTGTTTACTCATTTCTGTGTTCTATGATAAGCGTAAACGTGCCCTCATGGTTGTGTAAACCTGCCCCACACCAGCGTCACGTTTATGCTCTTTACTTGAGCTTATCCAGTTTTTTTTTCTTAAATGTAGTGTTGAATCGGAAGTGTATATACGAAGTTACTATTTAACAATCAAGTTATAAGACTAAACCATTTTGAATACGATAAATGTAAACAAAACCAATACGATTTAGTTATTGGTTGGTTGATTTGGGGTAGGGGACCAGACAGTGAGGTCATCGGTCCCATCGCATTAGGGAAGGACGGAAAGGAAGTCGGCCCTGCTGTTTCAAGGGAACCATCCCAGTATTCACCTGAAGCGATTTAGAGGAATCACAGAAAACCTAAATCCGAATGGCCGGACGTGGCGTTGAACCGTCTTCCTCCTAAATGAGAGTTCAGTGTGCTCACCACGACGCCCCCTAGCTCGGTGTTAAATTCTGTCTGTATTTGATTTCCCTTTTTACGTTTCATTTCCAATCACTGGACGAACATTAATGTAGAGCACAGTTCCTTTCATCAAAACGCAATGGAGCTGGGAGTGGATCTGAGAAATCGAAATACTGCGGACATATAGGAAAATAATCTAAATTTGCTTCATCAATAGATACAAACATCATTTGTGTCCATATCTCAAGTCACAATTGGATAGGAGGATAACATGGTACATTCGGATAATTAGCTAGCATTATACATCAGGAACACCAGAATTTTTGTTCCCTAGGTTGTTGCTTGTACAGTCAAGTGGGATCTGTTTAGGAGTGGCATATGGTAGGATGTCGATATCATCGAGATAATAGAATTGGTGCAAAACAGTATGTTCTGGTCCATTTTATTATTGCAGGTTATCCACATTAGGGGCAGGTATGCGCTCAGGGGCAAACCTATGTTCTTCTTTGACGGACAGGTACTTACTCTATTGTTCTCCTTTGATTGACAGGTAGTTAACCAAATGTTCTGCTAAAAGGATCCTTCGTTTTGATTGACAGGCACTTAACCTATCGATCCCCCATCCCCTCCCACTCCCCTCCTACTCAGGAAACCTCAACCATCGCTGCTACCGGTACACTTTCTGATCTGAGTTATGGGATACCCACTCTCACTCTTATCAATTTGATTCACTACTTAATTAACCTCTACCCCTCTGGTAAATCCCCCCTGCCCCCTCTCCCAGAAAATGGCAGGAAACTTAAATTCAATCAGGACAACGCAACATACCACGGCTACCTCCACTAACCTAGGAAAATGTTGGGGAAAAATGGCACTTGTGCTACCTCCACTAACCTAAGTCAACCGACCGCCACCTCTACCTAGGAACTGGCAGAAAAACGACCCAGCCTATCCTGGACATAAGTATTTATTTTCAATCTTTATTCAAACAATTAGAGGCAGTACCACCATCAAGTGTGTTCACCCCGAGATCCAGAGTCCAACTGATCTCGTACACAGTACAGCCACCAGGGGCACTCTCGTCCCTTGCCTGACGTAATCCAAGAAGGTGGTCTTGTGGTGAAGAGGAAGGATCTCATAACAGGAAGGTCAAGGGTGTATTGTTTATTCATAAAAAATTCAGTTTGTAGGGGCTGGATTTCTCTTGCTCATCATTATCTGCTGTTTGGAAACATGTAGGTCTTGTAAGAAGTAATTACATGGGGCAAATATGTTGTATAACCGAATGTTCAGCACTGTACACTGGGTGTCCTTACCTAATGTTTGGCCCTTTTTTGGCGCTTATCCTATTGTTCTGTTAAGTGGTCACCCCATTTCCTTAAACTATTGTACCGCCTTCGATACCAAATTTAGTAATTAGTTATTTCCTCCCACTACTTTCTGGTGCACTTTTCGAATATCACATACTTTCGAGCGCCATTTCTGGCGCATTCTTCTTGTCATCCACCCCCTTAAACTATTATACTGTGTTTTAGATTAAAATTATATAAATTAACATAGTGTTCTGCACTTAACCTGCTGTTCTGCTCCATGTCATCCTCTCACTAACACCATCCTCTTAAATATTGTATTGCAAACACCGCCTTGATATAAAAAATTTATGCAAATTAATGAAATCTGTATTCTTCACGTGTATGGGGTAGTGTTATTTAAATGACTGCATCCTATTGGTCGGTGAAATCGATGGAGTGTACTTTAAACAAAAGATTGCTAGTAAAAAACACATCCCGCCACTCAATGACCGACGTCTACTCCGCCAATTACAGACACATTCCCCAAGAGTCAGGATGCACAGGCAGTCCCCGCAAAGTGACGACATTGTCGTCAGCTGCCAAGCACTATGTAGCTGTCAGTTTTGGTCCCGCAAGAATGAGGCGACAGCATCTCTTTCATAACTGACACCTGGGAAATTCCTGTCAAAATACGCGTTTACATAGGCACCATTGATGGAGCGATGACACATAGCTGCGGTAAGGTCCAATGCTGAGAGAGATGTTCCAATGCTTTCCAGAATAGCACAGGATGCATTTTTCCTAGCGATCCTAACGGGACAGCCCATTCGTCACTGAATTTACTCGACAAACTGGTATTGCTGCTAGTATGGAAGCACCATGGGCCATTGTCTTCTGCAGACAAGACATTCAGCAGCAAAATTATTTTGTACCGATCGCTACATTGGACTGACAGTTAAACTGCGCAAATTGCCTCAGCTCTCCTCAGTCCTAGGAAATTATTATGGAAGATGCTGCATCCTCCCAAGATTTTCTCAAACAAGTGTTATGAAGGACAGGCATCCAGCACTATGTGTGATAATGAATGCAGCACGCACGGATGTAATTCTTGGAATGTCACCGACACGGGTTGGTGTACTCTAATCAACATCACTATCGACAGAACATAAGAGGATAATGCGAGGGTGTATAGGGGTGCCGATGAGCGGACATCCTGCAAAGTCACCTATAGATCCTCAAATATGGAAAGAATCTTGCTCAATTACACCGCTCTTCCACTGAGGGTGGGAGATTGAATATTAGAGCGTGAAACCGAACTCCAACCTGGCAATATACCACTGCGTACCTTGTCAATGTAGTAAACATAAAATTCGTATCATACACCATACAAAATCACCCCTTTTACATCGTTCATTTAACTATCGACCGCCAGACACTTGTACCTATACTGTGAAGACAGACAGTATAAGCACATGCACCCTACGTATATTCCTCAATGCACTAGAAATTACGTGCATGGTCATCCATTCCTAACATATATCCAGAAACCTCTCAGTGGATCGAAGTCACGTGCGGAAGAGTTCCACAGATTCGGGTTCGGCACAAATGTGTTACTGCTTCTGGTTCGGATCTGCTTTCTTGTTTTTCTACACCCATCTTTAGACTCTGGGATTACAAGAACACGTGCCGGCCGAAGTGGCCGTGCGGTTAAAGGCGCTGCAGTCTGGAACCGCAAGACCGCTACGGTCGCAGGTTCGAGTCCTGCCTCGGGCATGGATGTTTGTTATGTCCTTAGGTTAGTTAGGTTTAACTAGTTCTAAGTTCTAGGGGACTAATGACCTCAGCAGTTGAGTCCCATAGTGCTCAGAGCCATTTGAACCATTTTTTACAAGAACACGTGTATTTTGGCATGTTTTGCCACAATATTATACCATTTACGCGATACATCTGAATATCAAGCACATAGTAAGCTCGCGCGACATAACTCCGAAGATATAGACCGGAAATTATTTTTCTACCACCCCAAAACAATAGTGAGGTGGAATATGGTGTAAACCACTAAGTAACTAGAAACCTATCCCGTCTGTGAAGACTTTTATTTACAAGCAATTTTAGAACACGGAACAAGAGGTTATGTCATCATCGTATGGGTAGGACTGACATAAAAAATCGATAGAATTGCAGAAAATAACGTATATATTGATGAAATATACACTGAAATGTGGGTAAATTGAGGAAGTATTTGAGTATCTTCCACTTGGCAGATAACAATTTTTACATGGAATCAAGCATGCGACAGCAAGAGCTATCAGAGGAATCATCGACATGGAAGCGAAGGGAACCAGGGAAAGAGTCACTTTTTTTTCCATCGAGGCAGCATTCTACTCCACGTCTATTGAGGTAACAATGATACACCCGACTTAACTACTGTATCTGACGCTTCACAGGAAGCAAGAGAGCCATGTGCCTCTAAGCGTACCTGCATCTGCATTAAAGGATGACACTGAGTGGCTGGATTGGTTGGTTGAGATGGAGTTGTAATGAGGTACGATTCAATGGTAGATTGATAATGCATTCTAGAGAGAGGGGGGTGGAGATGTTTCTGCTGGTCATTTGACCATTTTTTCCTGATGTTCTGACAGGTTGCATGACTCGTATTCAACCACTTGTTCTGTGTGGGTCATTCAGCAGTGTCTACTTGCGATCTTTAACAGTAAATCTCTCGGTCATCACGGGACTTCCATCTCACGTGTGATGAAGTGTGACACATTGTTCTAAACGAATGAAGATTTATGTGATACACTCCTTTCCCTTGTCGCATCTTAAATGTAAAATAGATACTCCAGTTTCATAACTAAGTTAGCGATAGGTGTTTGTGAGACACTGCAATCCCCTGTGTATACATCTGCTTGACAGTTGTGCTGTTTACGGAGTTAGTGGCGCCATGACTTGTAATTTCACATGTACCCCTCTGATATGCGTTTATGTTTCCTTGTAAGACGTTACTAATGATCATTTTATATAGGACGATGTGGGCATAGTATAATTTCTGAACCTTGATTCTTAGGTTCTGAAAACCTAGTGTACATTTCTTACAACCTCAGTTATCACACCATCTGCTACTGTTTGTGATCCTTCTCAATTTATCACCACCTGTAACTCAGTGGATATATCGCAGAACCTCTGTCATGGCATCAAGACAGTATGTGGTGGCGGAATGAGGGAGTTGCGGATACCAGTTTCATACCACACTACTTAAGCGAATGACGTTCAAAATTTGGTAATTTTATTACGAGAGTGCACCGTCGGTGACGTGTAACTGCACTGCTGGTCTGATAATACACACCCTGGCGATCAGCTTCTATACTCAGTATCATGGTATTTGTCTGAAAAAACCACGTCATTTGTAGGTAATGCCATATGTAGTCCATCAACAAAGGAGGTGGCTTACAAAACACTCGTTCGACCTATACTTGAGTATTGCTCATCCGTGTGGGATCCATACCAGATCGGGTTGACGGAGGCGACAGAGAAGATCCAAAGAAGAGCGGCGCGTTTCGTCAAATAGTTATTTGGGAAGCGTGATAGCATTACGGAGATGTTTAGCAAACTCAAGTGGCAGACTCTGCAAGAGAGATGCTCTGCCACGCGGTGTAGCTTGCTGTCCAGGTTTCGAGAGGGTGTGTTTCTGGATGAGTTATCGAATTTATTGCTTCCCCCTACTTATACCTCCAGAAGAGGTCACGAATGTAAAATTAGAGATATTCGAGCGCGCATGGAGGGTTTCCGGCAGTCGTTCTTCCTACGAACCATACAAGATTGGAACAGGAAAGAGTGGCACATAAGGTGCCCTCCGCCACACACCGTTGGGTGGCTTGCGGAGTATAAATGTAGATGTAGATGTGGATTTATAAAGCCGGTGTAGCTTTTAACATGGATCATTGTGTGCACCTGTAGAACCAAGACCACTTGCGATGGTAATATGGTTACGTTTTTTTTTTTTTTTTTTTTTTTTTAACATATAGCGGTTTGTAAGACGATTACGCTTCTCTTTATAAGACTCGTTTGTAGCACTCGCAAGAAAAACATGTGAGACGTGTCCACCCATCTTTGATTTTCGGTCAGTATTATTCTGTATCGCCAGCAATCAGTTATTGACGAAGTATTATACTTAGTAGTAGGTGGTGCGCCATAGGTTCACTTTGAGCACCAGGCTTATAAAGTATGTGTTTGTGTTCCGATATGTGTAAAGGAGAAGACTTTGGAATACCGTGAAAGCAGAGGGAAGAGTACGTCAAGTCATAAGAATGGTAGAGATATTTCTATTTCCATAGCCACGGCCGTCAGCAGGTCATATTTCCGATACTTCGCTCATTGTAAAATGTCAATCAACTGAGACTACAATCATAACATTTAGTGGTAAGTACAGGGATAAAATATATATGAAGTCGGATTTTTCCTACGACGGGTCTGTCTATGCGTTCTTGGCATGTAGCGCCAGTGACCTGTGACGGGAATGATTCACGTTTCCCATTAACGGTAGCATCTGTCCAAATGGAGAGGCCTGTTGGAGTGTAGGAATGTATCTGACTTAAGCGTGTTGCCCCCTAGACGGCCGAATAGCGAACTATTATTTAGTATGTGTTGGATAGCTTTAATGATCGGGTGGAAATTTGACAAGATTCAATATGGACGTGTGTTTGCGCTGGACCATTATTCCCTCCAATGTAAATTGCCCGGATGACTGCTTCTGCACATTTTGCATCTTTATTTAGTTGAGGGAACTTCGATTGTGGTATGTGCATATAGCTGCGATTGTGGTATGTGCATCTAGCTGTTGGAAGACACGTTTGCCGGTTCTCTAGATATGAGAAAGACCTTATTTGACTTTCTAAGTTATCGAGGATGATTTGGAATCTGTTACATCACCGACATCGGTATCCATTACAGGAAATATCATTTTCTTCTATTTTTTTCGTGTTCTCACATAAAGGTCTTCGCAGACCGGATACGTTTCTAGTTACTTAGTGGTTTACAGCATGCTCCTCCTCACTGAAGTTTCGGGTTTGTAGAGAAATAATTTCCAGTCTATATCTTCGGAGTTATGCTGCGGGAGCGATAGGTAGGATACTGCTATGTGCTTGATATCGAGATGTATAGCGTAAATGGTATAATATTATGGCAAACTATGCAAAAATACATGTGTTCTTGTAATCCCAGAGTCTGGAGGTGAGTGTAGAAAAGCGAGCAAGCAGGTCCGAACCAGAAGCATTAACACATTTGTGCCGAACCCAAATTTTTGTAAGAGTTCTGAGAGTGACTTCAGTCCACTGAGAGGTTTCTGGTTATGCGTTGGGAGTGGATGACCTCGCGGGATATATCTAATACAGCGAGGAGTATACCCACGGTGCATGTGCTTATCATGATACGAATTATATGTTTACTACATTGAATGGTACACAGTGTTATATTGCCGGGTTGGAGTCTCGCTTCACACTAATATTCAAGCACCCACCCTCAGTGGCCGAGCAGTGTAACTGAGTAAGAGTTTTTACGTATGTCACCATCTGTAGGCCACTTTGCAGGACGTCCCCTCATTGGCACCCCTAAGCATACCCTTGCGTTTTCCTTGATTTTCTGTCGATAGTGATGTTGATACAGTACACCAACGCACGTCGGTGATGTCTTTCCAAGCATTGTGTCTGTGGGTGCAGCATTCATTATCACACATAGTGCCGGATTCCTGTCCTTCATAACACTTGTTTAAGAAAATCTTGTGAGGATGCAGCATTTTCTGATTCGAGACTTTGTTAGATAATTTCCTAGGACTTAGCAGAATCAAATCATATAGCTGGTGTGGGTGTAGGCATACCATAACTTTTTCGGGCGCTGTACAGATATAAATGATAACAGCAGTGTTTGTGTAAAATGTGTATATATAGCAGTGTAATGTTACTGTGGCTTATGTTGTGGCATGACCAGAGAAGGTCAGTGTGTGTCGTATCATGAGGAACATTTAGGTTCAACACATCGATAACCACGAGGGTATTAGAGAGATTTTTATGTGGAAAACTATGTGCACTATAGATACTGAGATTCGTTCAAGAACCACAGCCCTCAAGAGGGGACATTACCTGTACATCGATCGGTGTCAGACTGCAGCAGCAATCATATTATTTAATTGTAGTTACACTGGTAAATATGTTCCTGGCTCCCAATATTCTTGTGAGTCTTGTATGTATTTGATGAACTGTAGACAACTTTTGAGGGATTTAACTGTCAGTGCAATGTAGCGATCTGTACAAAATAAGTTTGCCGCCGAAAGTCTCATCTGCAGAAAGCAATGGCGGATGGTGCTGCCACACAAGCACCAGCAGCAGTTTGTAGGGTAAATTCAGTAATGAACGGGCAGTCCCTTTAGGATTGCTAGGAACAATGCACCCTGTGCTATTCTGGGAAGCAATGGAACATCTCTCTCGGCACTGGACCTGAACCGCAGCTATGCGTCATCGCGCTAGCAACATTGCCTAGGTAAACACATACTTCGACAGGAATTTCTCAGATGTCAAGTATGAAAGAGATTCTGCCACCTCGAGTGGTGGGATGTGTTTCTTATTAGCAATCTTTTGTTTAAACTATATTCCATTGATTTCACTGACCAATAGTACGCTGCAAATTAAAAAAAAACTACCAATTACATATGAGTAATATGGAATTAATTAATTTGGAGAAATTTTCTATATCAAGTTGCTGCTGTTAGGGATATATTAGTTAAGAGGATGGTGTGCATGAGTGGGTGACAAGGAGCAGAACAGCAACTTATGTGCGCAACACTAGGTTAATTTTTATGTAAGCGCAGTACAATATTCTAAGGGGGTGGATGGCAAAGAAGAATGGACCTGAAATGGCGTTGAAAAACATGTGACATTCGAAAAGCGTACCAGAAAATGGTGGGAGGACATAACTAATTACTTAATGTGGTATAGAAGGCGGTACAATAGTTTAAGGAAATGGGGGTGACATGGAAAACTACTTAACAGTACAATAGGTCAATTGTCGACAAAGGGCCAAACTTTAGGACAAGACACCCAGAATACAGTGCTGAACATTCAGTTATGCAACATTTTTCCACATGTAATTATTTGTTAGAAGACCTACATGTTTCCAAACAGCAGAGAACGATGAGCTAGAAAAATCCAACCGCCACAAACTGAATTTTTTATAAATAAACAATATACCCTTGACTTCCCTGTTCTGAGATCCTCCCTCTCCACCACCAGACCACCTTCTTGGATTACGTCAGGCAAGGGACGAGAGTGCCCTCTGGTGGCTGTACTGTGAACGAGGTCAGTTGGACTCTGGACCTCAGAGTGAACACACTTGATGGTGGTACTGCCTCTAATTGTTTGAATAAAGATTGAAAATAAAGACTTATGTCTAGCACAGGCTGGGTCCTTTTCCAGCCAATTCCTAGTAACAGGTGGAGGTCGGATGACTTAAGTTAGTGGATGTAGCCCAAGTGCCCTTTTTTCCTGCCAGTTTCCTAGGTTAGTGAAGGTAGCCATGGTATGTTGCATTGTCCTAATGGAATTTGAACTTCGTGCCGTTTGTGGGAGAGGGGGAGATTTACCAGAGAGGGGGAGGTTAATTAAGTACTGATAAGAGTGACAATGGGTATCCAGTAACTCAGACCTGAAAGTTTACCTGTAGCAGCGATGGGTGAGATTTCTTGAGGGGTAGGGGAGTGGGAAGGGTGGGGGAACAATAGGTGAAGTTCCTGTCAAGCAGAAGGAAGGATCCTTTTAGCAGAACAATAGGTTCAAAGGAGAACAGTAGGTTTGCCCATGAGTGCATACCTGTCACTGATGAAGGCAACCGGCACTAACAAAATGGACCAGAACACTTTGTTCCACTACTAATAGGCAAGAATGAGAAACGATGTACAATTTTCTATATACAATTGAAAACCTAAACTTCGTTCGTGCTGTGTCTGTTACATGTCACGCATTGTGTGTGAATGGGGCAGGCTTCTGAGACCCGACACTGAATGTTTTGTAAGATATCCCTGCCCTTTCGTTATCCCTTTACCGTAAAATTTCTATTACTTGCTCCCTGTGAAATGCAAAGGATCTTTATACGAGGTCAATGAGCTAATCTCAATTAACTGCTATAGTAGAATTTGGTATTTACGTTAACATGTACTATTAAAAGAAATCTTCTAGAGTTTATCATCACTATTTTACAAGTGTATTACATACTTTCTAAATTCCGATCTCTTGCTTTTATATGAGAGGCTGAGACGTCGCGGTGCACTATTGAAAATAGAGAAACTGTTATTTCTAGATGTACATCAATTTTTTCGCTACTTAACAGTATCAGAGAGAAAATTATATTTCTATTCATCCATAACTTAACATATATTACAAATTTTCCGTGTTTCTGATTTTTTTTCCCAAGCTTCATTATTTTTGTTGTAAGATGTAAATCCGTAGGTAATACTATATACGTATTTTAGAAATGAAGAAACTCATTTTGACCTTTACTGATTGAGCACATTTTTGCTGATCACACATTCTTCCACAAAAAATTCGTTTATCACCATCTTATACTTCTGTGTCAGTTAAAATAAGAGTGATTTATATTTTATTTGTTTAATTTATAAAAACATTTTGGCCTTCAATTTCAGTCGATATCCCAATTGTCACTATTTGCATTGCAGTGAAAGTGTCAACAAATTTAATTCAATACATATTTCTCGAACTGCAACTCAATATGATTATGTATAGCGTCACTTATGTCAGACTTATCAAACACTTTTAAAGAATATGAGCGATATGTCCATCGACCAGGAGGACTAGCTTTTAGCTGAGCTTCTTCCTGAGCACACTCTCATGCCGCCGACTAAATGACGACATGAACATCTTTATGTTATAGTCACGTGCCAGATAAACGCGCCCCAATACATTCCCTTCATATAACGCAATTTCAATCACTACTGTTGACGATGATCGTAAATTTTTAGATGCCATGTTTTGCTTGCCAGCGTTGACCTGTACCTTGGATTCTTCATTTGAAGAAGGCAGGAAGGTCGTCTTCGAAATTATCGTGCCATATTCTTCATTTAATTTCGCTGCATATACAAAATGAGAAAGAAAAATATTAATAACAGTTACAGGAGATTCTCACCACTAATTATAGTATACTAAAAATAGTAAAGATAAACAAACAGAAAGTGAGAACAACACTTAGAGTGAGAAAACTTTAGTTTTCTCAGGCTCTATTCTTTATAGATGTGTACATTTCAAAAGAAAAGAAGGCTCAATAACTTGTAACCGCCACGTAGAAATACTATATTTTGAAAGGGCATATGACAAATTCAGAGACAGAGAGAAAGTACTCTCATACGTAGCAGGAAATTCTGTGTCTGTTAATTGCCGTATACAATCAAATGTTACTTCCAACCAAAATACAGGGTGTATCAAAAAGAATCATCCGATTTGGCACGTTTGTATTTTTGAAGCTAATAGCCATATACATAACTGTTCGTGCAGATGGTTGTCTTGCAAACGTCCCCATCAGTTGACTCAGGAATCGTGACGTGGCTGCACGATCCGTTACAGCCATGCGGATAAGATGCCTGTCATCTCCAGTGCTAGTGATACGAGGCCGTTGGGGTCCAGCACGGCGATCCGTATTACCCTCCTGAACCCACCGATTCCATATTCTGCTAACAGTCATTGGATCTCGACCAACGCGAGCAGCAACGTCGCCTTACGATAAACCGCAATCGCGATAGGCTACAATCCGACCTTTATCAAAGTCGGAAACGTGATGATACGCATTTCTCCTCCTCACACAAGGCATCACAACAACGTTTCACCAGGCAACGCCGGTCAACAGCTGTTTGTATATGAGAAATCCGTTGGAAGCTTTCCTCATGTCAGCACGGTGTAGTTGTCGCCACGGCGCTAGCCTTGTGTGAATGCTCTGAAAAGCTAATCGTTTGCATATCACAGCACCTTCTTCGGTTACATTTCGCATCTGTAGCACGTCATCTTAGTAGTATAGCAATTTTAATGGGCAGTAGCATAAATCTGAATCATTTGGTGCAGTGCAACCGATTCATCGTTCAATAATCCTTTAATTCAAAATTCCCGCACAGATTCCAGTGTGGCGGAATCTCATCCTGTTGGTAAATGAAGACGTTCAAATCAGTCTCAAACTGTAGAAAAAGAAAGTTCTCAAGCATATCGAGATATATGCTTCCTGTAACAGTATTCTCGGCAAAGAAAAATGAACCATGCATCTTTTCCCGTGGAACTGTACAAAAGACATTACATTTTGGTGACAGCCTCTCATGTTTGACAACTTCATGTGGTTGTTCCGTACCCCATAATCTCACATTATGACGGTTCACCTTTCCAGTTAAATGGAATGTTGCCTCATCAGTATAAACACTAAGCATGGAAGAAAACTGTCATCCTCCATCTTGCCAAGAACGAAATTACAGAACTACACACATTGTTGTTTGTCACCTACACGTAGAGCTTGCTGTAGCTGAATTTTGTTCGGCTTCGTGTGTGAACGTCTACGCAACACACGCCAGACGGACATCGGGGGCATGTTGAGCTGTCGAGCTGCACGGCGAACGGATTTCTACGAACTCATTTTGAAACTATGGCGGATACGTTCGACGTCTGTGTCAGACACCTCGAGACGGCCCTGAGATTTGCCTTTACACAAACAACCTGTTTCTCGGATTTATTCATTCCATCATCTAATGCTCTGTGCTGTAGAATTATCCGCACCATTTCTAAGACGAAAGCCACGCTGAATAGTTATTACTGACCCGCACTGCGCAAAACGTAGAACACGAAACGCTTTAGCTAGTCCAGACACAATTTTTACTAGAACTGAAATGGGTGCACACTGCTGCTACCTAGCGGGAACCATGTAAAACTCGAGAGTTTGCCCTTCCCAACAATTCGTTATTCACGCACATATCTGAAATAACATAATAGTTATGATTTTTTTTAATCGGATGATTCTTTTTGATGCACCCTTGTACTTTAAAATCCACTTAAGGAAGCTTACTTGGGAAACGTGAAAAGTGTGGCACCATTATTGGACATCATTAGATGCACCAAATAATGGAGAGACACCTGTTATACAGAGTAGTAGAACCTCAATGTTGTGAAAATTATTATTTGCAGATTACTGTACACTCATAACTGTAAAGGAGGAGGTTTCACAAAGATTCCTAGATCAGAGTATAACACCTTTAAAACTCTTCATCTCAAAGAGCAATGCAGAAAAATTTAATATCACTCTGGAAATAAATTTTGTTATACAATTGACGCATGAAGAAAATAAAATTAGAGATCGTTTACGTAACAAAAAAAAAAAAAAGAGAATAGGTAATGAAGTAGGTCAGAAGGTACTAACGTAAAGAACCGCCATTTACTTAGAATATTGAAGTGTGACGGAAATTTGGAGCATACCGCTGTCTTTGTCTTCTGAGTGACGTAAGGCACTGTATATTAATTAAAGAAAATTTTAGCCACTACGATACTTAAAAAATAACTTTTGCCGGTTGCATGCACATTCTGAATCAGCCGCTCGACAGATCGGCTGTAGGACGTCTGTACTAGAGCCCTGCAAACGCGTGACCTATCCGCATAGTTGCCCGAGCCTTCAGTAAGCGTGAAAGAGCCACAATACACTTCACGAACGTTGGCAGATGTTGCCGAAGACGGCTGATGCTTCCTCGCTTAATACCATAAGCGAGTGAACATTGGCTGCTATCACGCAGTTGTGACGCGCTTGTCCACTGCCATGTGGATACCACGAGCATGCACTCACTTGCACATAGCCTGCGAATTTGTAGTGTGTCCATGTCTGAAGCTCTTTGCTTACCAGCAGAGTTGGACAACATCCACTCAAATGATGAATATAGATTAACATAAGAATTAGTTATTTGTGAATGAACAGTAAAAATATTTATTTGAAATATTATTCATTTAGATAAATAAATGCGCTTATCATCTACGAATAGAAAACATTTTTGACAATTTTTTTACTCACAGACGATTTGTCATTGAATGATAACTGTTGCTCCAATTCTTTTTCATTTATTAAGGAAATGTACTTTTTGTTGATTTTAAATTAATTTTCAAACCAACTCCTCCCTTTCTTCTTTTTTAAAATACCTCATAGAAAGTCATCTTCAGAAAAAATTGAGAAAGCGTCAATTCCACTATATTTTTCTGCAAACAAATCATTGTGATTCCACTTCAGCTTCATCTCCAAAATGTTCAAGGACTGTTTGAACACTACAGTGCTGTACTAGGCATGGTGGTTTGCCCTTGACTTCCTCCCGCTTCTCAGCCGGCTTATAAAGCCAGATAGTGTGCGATCTACACTTCAACATGTACTCTGAAATACGGTACAAGTTGATTTGGCATTTGAGTCATTGCTAAAGGTGAAAGAAGCTATATGTAACAAATAAAATGGTATGCCAACAATAGATCCAGTACTTAATCTTAAGTTTTGTACTTTCTAATTTAATCCATTAAGCCAACGAGGCACTTTCCTGTACAGTCCGTTAATAAGGTATTAATCAAATGGAACGTGCACTGACCTAAGGGAACAAGTACTAGTTACAGACTTTTACAGAGGTAAACAAAATGTTCCCATTTTAGGTCACTTGTTATTTAGTTTGAAAATATTTTATACATGATTAAACTTGCTTGAAAGATGCACTTATTCGAATAATTATGCAGATAAGAATTAACTTGAATGATGCCCATCTCTGCTTAGCATCCCACCTTGTTCCTCTTCGTGGACACTGCAGCTAATATTATTATTTTAACGACTCCTATTACTTCATTTGCTCGATACACTCATTACAGCCTACAGTGTAGGTGGATTAAAATTTTGTTAACTATAAACTAAGTAGACAATTATAATCAGTTGTCAGGCTCCTTAACATAATCATATTTCATTCGTTCTATCCAAAATACTATTCAACTACGATATTGTTGCACTTGGCCATAATCGAGAATACGTAGTGAAGTTATAAATAAGTAGAACGGTGACTTTGGAAAAAGCATTATGCTATATATTTTATCAGGTCAGTGGTGCATATACTACCAGTACGAACCACACACTGACTCGCGATAAGCTGACCAAAGCGTTCTCACTACTAGGTACAATAATAATGTAGACGACTAATATATCTCAACGTCAGTGCGATTTTAGCAGCAAATTGATTGCGAAAATTATTTCTTCAGCTTTGAGTCACACAAATTCCACAGCTAATTCAATGACTTTTAATAACATCCGATATTTTGTTACCACTTTACATTTCCTTAGACATAATCACACACAGTCGCTGCAGTAGTACCCGGTGAAACGCAGGTATATAGCATTCTCTTTCTCCACAAAAAACATGGAAAATCGACAGGTACTAAGATACCCTAGTGCTAAATGCATTCCAAACCTTGTAACGGTTCATTAGTGCCACTGTATTGTGACAAAGCTGTATGGAGTCCACATTTGGATAGCCATGTAGGAGGGCCACACGTCCGTTTTGCAGCAGTCATTGAGTGTGCGCCCCACGATAATTATACAGGTGAGGAAAATGCCAGGCCCCTGCTTCCAGCACGCGTACAAAGCGAATGAAGGGCAGTGAGCGCCACTCGGCGCCGTTTTGCTACGTGGCAAATGTGCTCTGTAGTGCGTACTGTCTCCCCTACAGGGAATCGTTGGCATGCTGATCCGGTGCACTGATGCGGAGCATGGAGGCGAGTTGAGTGTGAGTCGAGTGCATCGAGAGGGAACTATGGCTTGTGAAGAAGGAACAGCTGTTTTGAAACCCACTGGCTGATGCCGTTGCACAGGGGGCTTCATGCTGTTTGTCATTGTAACGCATCTAATGCGGGAGACAATAAGAGCGGACTGTGCGAATAGTGGTGGTTGTTTAAGGACTGTGGGGGAAGTTGTCTGTTCAGAAGCAGAGGTACTGCATTTTGATGCCCTTCTCCTTCCTCTTCGTACTGTGATATAACATCACTCACAATTATAAATGTTGACTGGAGTTATATTTATGCATTGGGTACTGATATTTCTTGTGATATCAGTCTGCCTTGCAACCTGTAATATGGAGTTTACTTATTTTATTTTGTTACTCTGCGTGGTCCTTGCGCAGCAGTTCACACGGATGACTGCCATTTTAGTGATGTAAGAAATCGATCAGTCCAGGTGTTCCAACGGGATATTCAAATAGAGACATAGATTATTTCACTCGTCTACTGAACCCACATGTAAAGATCCGATTTATTGCTACGTTACAACTCCATGATTTTCCTCGACAATGAAACCATTTAATACATTTAACTCTATTTTGAACTAATACGACGTAATGGAATATAACATCAGTTGCATTCGCCAAAATGGAAGGCGACAATCATTTCAATCTGTAATCTTATTTCATTCCTCTTACAACTACAGTCCATTAAACCGCTTCGTTACAAGGACGTGTTGCAAAAGAACTTCATCGTTTTACTTATACTGCATTGACGAACATCTGCTAGTATAGATCCACATAGTTGCCAATTTACTCCTAATGTTGTAGTAACCGACCACTTAGTGTCCTACATATTTGAGTTTTTTTCACACATTACCCGGTGGAGGGTTTTTCAGAATTCTTAAGACTAGTAAGAATACACACGCTAAATATATTTGGAACAATACGGATGTGAATATTAGGGATAGAGTCCAAATGCGTAAGACTTGTGGAGCAAGTAAGGCTCCCCAACAGAATAAGATTTTCTTTCTTGCATTGAAACCAGCTGAAAGAAAATTTAAGAAGTAATCTGTCGATAAGGTAGGCCCCCTTCTGTCTGTTAGAAAAGGATTTAATTACATAATAATGCGTGGAAGCACTTTCCCAGTTTACGTAGTCTTCTAGGACGAGAGTAGCTACCACCTAGCCGTCCATAGAAGGCCTATAAAACATATTTAGCGAAGTTGGAACGCGCCAGGTGTCTGTCTTGGATAATGCAACAACGTTTGTACTTGATAGGAATGGAACAGCGACATTTTGCCACTAGTCTCTATTATCCCAAACCTTTCTACGCAAATGGACTGAAAAGGAATCTTAGCTTTGCGCTCATTGCTTATCATAGTCTTGATGCTGATTTAGCGTGGAATAAGTCCTCCGCTGACCTACAAGGCCACCCTGGCTAAATGGCTCCTAGCGTTTAAAGTTAGTTCTGCCTTGACTAGTTCACAGTCGATAAGTGATTTGCTATAAGAGAACACCACTTCAGTAGTGATTTTCAGATGCAAAAGTGCTAAAAATAAGATTCTTAGGGCTCATGTCCAGAAGTCTTATTGGGTAACGGGGCTCGGCAGCCAAACAAGTGTAAGGTGGGTGACCAGGTCACGTCAGAAAGAACATGCACCGCATGTATAATAAAGAATTCCGGTGCCATAAGTGAGATCGCCGTTAAGGTCAGTAAACGTTTCCTGAAGGTACGTGTGGCCTTTAGGGACTCTGAAGCTACTAACCCTAGTGTGCATACCCTGTGTCCAATGAACACAAAAAGAGCTGTAACTTTTAATTCTTATATGTAAGTCTTAAAATCGTGTCCCCACTCACTAGGCACGCTCTCTTACAATATTCATTAACACATTAAATTCACTATTAGAAATGTGTGCCATTAGTTTTAAGTGTTACATCTATGTTATTCTTTACATAAACTGGATCCGATGGTCTCTTTCATTTATGTTGCAGTGTCATTAAATTCTAGTTGATTCTTAGACTTAAGACAATACATCATTCGCACATCCAGGCATTGTCGTAATTGCAGAAAATACTTTGTTACAATCTGAAAATCTGTTCAGTTGTCAGATAGGATACTCCTGTGTTGAATAAGAGAGCGACGGGACTAACAAACTTTGAACGTGGGATGGTGGTTGGAGCTAGACACATGGTACCTACATTCCGTTTCGGAAATCGTTAGGGGATTCAAGATTCCGAGAACACCAAGTTTCACGTATTATCTCTCATCATGGGCAACGCAATGGCCGACGGCATTCACTGACAGACCGCGAGCAGCGGTGCTTGCGTAGAGTTGTCAATGCTAACAGACAAGCAACAGTGCCTGAAATAAAAGCAGAAATCAATGATGGTTGTTCGAGGAACATATTGGTTACGACAGTGAGGCTAAATTTGGAGTTAATGATCTATAGCAGTAGGCCACCGACGCGAGTGCCTTTGCTTACGGCAGAACATTGCCTGCAGCGCTTATCCTGAGCTCGTGACCATGTTGGTTGGAAAACCGTGGCCTGGTCATTTGACTCCGAATTTCAGTTGGTAAGAGCTGATGACAGGGTTCCAGTGGGGCGCAGTCCTCACGAATCCTTGGACCCAAGTTGTCAATATGGCAACGTGGTGGTGGCTCCATAATGACGTGGGCCGTGTTTACAGGGAATGGACTGGGTTCTCTGCCCCAGCTGAACCGATCATTGTTTGGAAATGGTTATGTTCGGCTTCCTGGAGACCGTTCTCAACCATTCATGGACTCCACCTTCCCAGTTAACGATGGAATTTTGGCCGATGACTATGCGCCTTGTCAGCGGGCCACAAGTGTTCGCGATTGTATGAAGAACATTCTGGACAATTCGAGCGAATGATTTCGCCACGCAGATCACTCAACACAAATCCTATTAACATTTATAGGACTTAATCGACAGGTCACTTCGTGCACAAAATCCAGCACCGGCATCACTTTCGCAGTTGTAGTCGGCTGTAGGCAACATGGCCCGATATTTTCCAAGGGACTTCCAAGGACTTTTTGAGTCTACGCCACATCGAATTGCTGCATTACGCCAGGCTGAAGGACGTCACCTCAATATACTTGTATGTATTGCTCCAAGTGGTATGCTATGGAGTAAAAGCCACACAGTGCAAAATGAAGCGCCTTCACACAATTTGGTGAATTTACATCAGAACCAGCAAGGTACGTAATCACTTTCACCCCCAGAGATGTTTGGGAATTATTTAGTCGTCTAGCCATTAAGGATGAAAGTGTGAAACGGACAAACCTAGAGGCAAGAGGCATTTGTGTACCAACAAAAATAAACTTTAATGCTGTAACTAGAAGTTAAATGTTCGCCTTGTGGGGGATTTTGCTTCATCTTGGAGCGGATAGACTCTGGGATGGTCCATATCAGGCAACTTTTTCTGGGAATACATAGCTACGAGTACAATTTTTGTGAATCGGTGTGCCGGCCGCGGTGGTCTCGCGGTTCTAGGCGCGCAGTACGGAACCGTGCGACTGCTACGGTCGCAGGTTCGAATCCTGCCTCGGGCGTGGATGTGTGTGATGTCCTTAGGTTAGTTAGGTTTAAGTAGTTCTAAGTTCTAGGGGACTGATGACCACAGCAGTTGAGTCCCATAGTGCTCGGAGCAATTTGAACCATTTTGTGAATCGGTGTAAGACAGTAAGAAGATTCATTAGGTTTGATGTCGAAAGAACAAGAGACAATAGGTTACATACTGATAACCTTGCTGCTACATTCTAAGTATGGAAAATAGATATATGACAATGCAGGAGAGCAGCGATACCTAAAATTAATGTTGCGGTGGATAAACAACTAGTTCTATTTACGGGACGTTGTGGATTTGTGCAGTATATGCCAAATAAAGCTGGAAAATGTGGAATGCAAATATCTTATAAGTGCGAAGCTGAAACTGCTTATGCCGTTGATAGGAGTGAATGTATAGGAAGAGAATAGAGTGAACCACTCCAGAAAAATTTAGGCCTCCCCACAGGGACGACCCCTACAGGCAATATTGCTGGTACAACCAGATATGTTACTGTAGATAATTCATTTATAAGCGTACCAGTGGCAGAATACCTCTCGAATAAAAGCCTAACTCATGATGAATAAAAGAGAAATTCCAAAAGAGAAGAAGCCCAGTAGCAGTAGAGAAGAGAAGTACACTGAAGCCTATTTACATTTATGAAAGGAATGACAGCGGTTAGTCTTTCGCCAAAGGAAACCAAGTGTGTAATTCTCCTAAGTATCATGCACCATGATAATTCTTTAAATGAAAAACATCCGAAAAGTGAGCCTGCGATTGTGAAATTTTATAACCAAACGAATGGGGGCGCGGATGTTATGGATCAGATAGAGCGCACTTTCAATAAGTAACGCAACACATTTCTGATAGCAGATTGAATGGCAGCACACCACATTATTCCCCACTCTTTTGTGTAGAACCTTATTTTTCGATATAACCTGCAGTGAATGCTTTGGCCTGTTGGGCATGTTAGGGAATGTAGGCCCATATGGTACTACTCTACTGGTCGACATCGGAGCCAATGTGTCGCTGCGTCAGTAACCTCTCCATCACCCACTTACTGCTTGCCACGGAATACATCCTTCATTGGACAAAACAGATGCAATTCGGAAAGTGCGACATCCGAGCCGTAGGGTGGATGAGAGAGAACGGTCCAAGAAAGTTTGTGAGCTCCCCTTGGGTGCGCAGACTATGTAAGGCCTTGCGCTGTCACAGAGAAGTTCGTATGCATTTTTGTGGCGACCAACACGTGAAGTCATTTCGTCCCTTTCCTGAGGTTTTCATTCAGTTCAATTCAGTTCCATTTATTGCTATGAATTTTAGACGTTTTATGTAGAAACTCTAAACAGGTCGTACATGTTCGCTAATCAATGTAGCGTACAGTGTTTTGTATTATACATATAGTAGTGAATCATGTTAACAGCAACCATTGGTATTATTAATGTAGAAAAAAAACCAGATCATTTGAAAAGTAATAGTCAGTTTCAAGGAAAGAATTACATCATACAAAAAGAACTAACTCAAGTTCCAAGTGAATGAGTTCCATCTTACATCACTAGAAGTGTTACTGGTAGCCTCGGAAGAACTCTTAATGGCTCTGAGCACTATGGGACTTAACATCTTAGGTCATCAGTCCCCTAGAACTTAGAACTACTTAAACCTAACTAACCTAAGGACATCACACACATCCATGCCCGAGGCAGGATTCGAACCTGCGACCGTAGCAGTCCCGCGGTTCCGGACTGCAGAGCCTAGAACCGCACGGCCACCGCGGCCGGCAAGAACTCTTATATTTGCCGACTATCTACAACTATACCTGTTTCTGCTACACTTTTCTTCATCACCGACATTGGTATGTCACTAGTTTTGGATTATTAACACACTTTATACACTTTTTTTGTAATATGTATATGGTTTTGCAGGACAAGTTTGAAATTATGAAAAATAATTTTACATAACAAGCCACGAGGCACTCATGCTGTACCTCGAGTTTTGAACCACTGCCTCTAGAACATAGCATTTAATCTTCCATTCTAATAATTTTTTTAGTGGTTACTATAATAATTGTATGCTATGATCAACCTTGGAATGTCCCCTTGTAATCTCGTCCACAGCAGATTCAAATCTTTCTAGTTCGATAAGGGGGAGCTGATTAAAGGTTCTGTTCTTGGCTCTCTCATTTTCTCACCATCTTGACAAGATCGGTAATATTTACCTTACAACCATGTCTGTGATATAAACATTACCAGCACTACCAGCACAGCTACTAGTTATACAAGGTGAGTCACTATGTCCACCAAGAATAACTCCGAAAATATGATAGGAGCTAAAAAGTATGCGGGACAAATCTTCCATAGGACAACGGGGACCATAATACGACGTTGGTTTTTTGTTGCTAGGTGGGGTCGCATCAGAGATACGAAGGTGAACTTTTTTTTTTTAATGGGATTCTATAGTTTGGTACTTATTTTTTGATAGCGGCTATCGAGTCGAATCCATTGATGTGTAACACTAATGTCTTTGAGGATCAACGAAGGTCACAAAGGTGGCATGAACGTCCACTTACAGAAGGTGTTCGAAGTGGCGACCATTGCTATCAATGCAGTGCTGCAATCCTCTTATCGTGGCTTGAGTAGTATTGCGTATCACATCGGCACATGCTCTGACAATTCTCTCTCGCACATCTTCAGGTGTAGTTGGAACGAGTTTATGAACAATTTCTTTTACGAATCCCCACAAGAAAAAATCCAGAGGCGTCAAGTCTGGCGAACAAGTGGGCCACGACACAACTTCTCCGCGTCAAATATAACGATTTGGGAATTGCCTCTGCAACTCATTTCTAGCCATCAGCGAAGAATGGGCCGGACACCCATCGGTTTGATACCACATTCTGTTCGTTGTTTCTAAAGGTATTTCTTCCAATAACAGACCTAATGATTGTTGCAGGAAAGTGGTGTTCTTCCTATCAAGATTTCGTTCGATGAAATAGGAGCCTATAATTCTGTCCTCCAGAATCCCACACCATACATTCAAAAATGGTTCAAATGGCTCTGAGCACTATGGGACTCAACTTCTGAGGTCATTAGTCCCCTAGAACTTAGAACTAGTTAAACCTAACTAACGTAAGGACATCACGCACATCCATGCCCTAGGCAGGATTCGAACCTGCGACCGTAGCGGTCTCGCGGTCCCAGACTGCAGCGCCTAGAACCGCACGGCCAATTCGGCCGGCACCATACATTCACCGACCTCGGTTTCTGGTGTGCAGCTTGCCGCAGCCAACATGGATTTTCAGGTTAATTTGTATATGATGCATTATTGAATGCATCATATACAAATTAACATATCCATGGTTCGTGAACGTTGCCCCCTCAGTAAATATAATCAAATTAATAAATTTGTTGTCCCTCTGAGTCTGAAGTTGAGGCCATGGACAGAATTCAACGCGACTCATACAATCGGTACCAGTTGATTCTTGGTGGAGACTGATATGGTAAGGACGATACTTAGGCCGTTGCAGAACACGAACAACACTACTCTGGCTCATGCCAGATTCCCTTGCGATTTGACACGAACTAACACAAGGATCTCGAGCCACAGTGGCAAAAGTACCAATTTCCGTTTCTTCGTTAGTAACTTTCCTTTGCCGGATGTGTTTCCGATGCGTTAAAAATACAGTTGTTCTCAATTTATCATACACATATTCGAATGTACGACGTTAGGGTGACCACGTTGAGGATATCTTTCAGCGTATAAGTCTCTATCTCTTGCTGAATTTCGTTGGCATACCCCGTAAATGAGAAGCATATCGACTTGCTTGTCAAATGAATACACGATTTACATCCGATTGATTCGACGATACTAGTCTTACCGTTCCTATTAGTGTTGTATTATAAAACCGTCGAATGGTGTTTACACGTCAATGGCAAGTTAGATGGATACGTCGTATTCGGCGAACTTTTACTATTTGCACGATATACGAGAGAGAATTGTCAGAGCATGTGCTTCGATAAGTTCCGAAGTGATAAGGAAAACCACTCGTATATGAAGATTCTCGTAATTAAATTAGATTTATTTGTACCTATCGTTATCTATATTTGCAATCTGTAATTTCTGTCATTGAGGTAGCGGTTGCTGTGATCTATTGACATCATTTTGATATTCACAGCGTCCACCGGATCTTATATACTGAAAGTTCAGCAGTTGCCTTTTAGATATTCGACGAGCTATTATATTGACTATAGTCCACAAGTTTTGGTCACTCATATTGTTTGCAGATCTCAGTCTAATCGTAAGCAGTCTCTCTCTGCCTCAAAATGGGGGCAGTTAAGATCGACATGATCAGCGATACCTTCCTCTTCAAATTCACAGATTGTTGTTACTACGTCTCACTCGATGCAGGTTTTTGGGATATGGAGCGTGATCTGTTAATAGGTACACCATCCATGGAGTAGGGGCAATGCCGCGCAGTTTCAGCCTGTTCCTGATGCTTGGGAATATGCTGTAATCACGCTAGCATAACTCACTTCAGAGTTGATCGTACCACCATGAGGGAGGACATCAAATAGAAGAACCCATTCAGAGCCCAAGAAAACCGTTACCATGACTTTACCGGGAAGGGGTGCGGCTTTGAACTTTTTACTCAGGGGATAGGTAGTGTGGCGACGCTTCATGGAATATCGTTTTTGTTTACGTTCTGACGTGTTGAACCCATGTTTCATCGTCTTTGATGTTCGACAAAAATTGTCACGAGCACCCTCGTAAAGCGCAAACAATTCCACCCAGATGTTCCTTCGTTGCTCTTTATGGACTTCCATTGGGCTGCGAGGAAGCCAGCGTGCACACAGCTTTGAGTACCTCAAGTGGTGGATGCGTGTGTTAGCACTACCAACAGAGACGTTCAGTTGAGTTTGTGATCCATCGATCACCTCTAATGAGAGTGTCCGCACGTTTCAACACTGCAGGAATCACAGAGTGTGTTGCCGACCAGAATGCAGGAGGTCGTCCAGGTTTGCGCGACCTTGTTGCGATGATGACAGATACGTCGCCTAACGACTCACCATGCTTTCGTCCATTTCTAGGTCTCCATAGATATTCTGCGAGAGCCTATGAATATACGCAATGCTCTGGTTTTTTGCGAAAAGGAACTCAATGAGAGCTCTCTGCTTGGAACACAGGCCTGTTACAGACGCCGGTTTGAAGGCCTTGTATAACGCTTCCAACCATCGCAACTTCATGAAGCTATAGGGGCTGAAGTGGGAATATTCCACGATGTTCCACAACAAATTCCGCAATTTTTAAACGAAACTGGTCGAGAAAATAATTTATTCCATTACTTATTGAACGTCCCTAGTATATGGAAAGATCAAGGGTTGGGTTGGGTTGTTTTGAGGAAGGAGACCAGACAGCGAGGTCATCGGTCTCATCGGATTAGGGAAGGAAGTCGGTCGTGCCCTTTCAGAGGAACCAGCCCAGCATTTGCTTGGAGTGATTTAGGGAAATAACGAAAATCAAAATCAGGATGGCCGGACGCGGGATTGAACCGTCGTTCTCCCGAATGCGAGTCCAGAGTCTAACCACTGCGCCACCTCGCTCGGTGGAAAGATTAAGCAAAACGCTGGCCCATGGCTCTTTGGCGCAACATAATGGACCCATTCACTCTAAATACCTTTGTTCATTACACAACTAATATTGCACAAGAGGGGGTTTTTGCTCAAGGAACTTTCAGTGGAGTTGCTCCAACCTTTTCCGTTCAGAAGACCTTCTAATTGCTTTCTACATCCGCATATAACTGTATACGGAGAAGTTCTTTTTTTTTTGTTTTGTCATCAGTTTTCTGATTGGTTTGATGTGGCCCACCACGAGTTTCTCTCCTGTGCCAGCCTCTTAATCTCAACCTACGTCCTCAATTATCTGCTGCATGTATTCCAATCTCTGTTTTCCTATACCGTTTTTGCCCTCTACACCTCCCTCTAGTACCATGGGAGTTAGTTACTGATGTCTTAAAAGATGCCCCATCATCCTGTCCCTTTCCTTCCCAGTGTTTTCCAAATATTCCATTTTTCTCCGATTCTGCGCAGAACCTCCTCATTCATTAACTTATCAGTCCATCTAATTTTCAACTTTCGACCGTACCACCATATTTCAAATGCTTCGAATCTCTTCTATTCCGGTTTTCCCACAGTCAATGTTTCACTACCATACAATGCTGTGTTCCAAACGTATATTCTCAAACGTTTCTTGCTCAGATTGATACTAATAGACTTCTCTTGGCCAGGAAAGCCCTTTTTGATAGTGCCAGTCTGCTTTTGGTGTCCTCCTTGCTCCTTTCGTCGTGGGGTATTTTGCTGCCTAGGTAGCAGAATTCCTTAATTTCATCTACTTCGTGGTGATCAGACCTGATGTTAAGTTTCTCGCTGTTCTCATTTCTGCTTCTTTCTACTTTAGTCTTTCTTCGGTTTACTCTCAATTCACATTCTGTACACAATAGACTGTCCATTCCACTCAGCAGATCATGTAATTCACTCAGAACAGCGATGTCATCAGCGAATCGCATCATCAATGCCCTTTAACTTATAATTTTAATTCCACTGCTGAACCTTTCTTTTATTTCCATCATTGCTCCAAAGACATACAAATTGAACAGTAGGGGCAAAAGGCTACATCCCTGTCTTACAACTTTCTTAATCGGAGCATTCCATTCTTGGTTGTCTACTCTTATTACTCCCTCTTGGTTCTTGTACTTATTGTATATTATACACTCCTGGAAATGGAAAAAAGAACACATTGACACCGGTGTGTCAGACCCACCATACTTGCTCCGGACACTGCGAGAGGGCTATACAAGCAATGATCACACGCACGGCACAGCGGACACACCAGGAACCGCGGTGTTGGCCGTCGAATGGCGCTAGCTGCGCAGCATTTGTGCACCGCCGCCGTCACTGTCAGCCAGTTTGCCGTGGCATACGGAGCTCCATCGCAGTCTTTAACACTGGTAGCATGCCGCGACAGCGTGGACGTGAACCGTATGTGCAGTTGACGGACTTTGAGCGAGGGCGTATAGTGGGCATGCGGGAGGCCGGGTGGACGTACCGCCGAATTGCTCAACACGTGGGGCGTGAGGCCTCCACAGTACATCGATGTTGTCGCCAGTGGTCGGCGGAAGGTGCACGTGCCCGTCGACCTGGGACCGGACCGCAGCGACGCACGGATGCACGCCAAGACCGTAGGATCCTACGCAGTGCCGTAGGGGACCGCACCGCCACTTCCCAGCAAATTAGGGACACTGTTGCTCCTGGGGTATCGGCGAGGACCATTCGCAACCGTCTCCATGAAGCTGGGCTACGGTCCCGCACACCGTTAGGCCGTCTTCCGCTCACGCCCCAACATCGTGCAGCCCGCCTCCAGTGGTGTCGCGACAGGCGTGAATGGAGGGACGAATGGAGGCGTGTCGTCTTCAGCGATGAGAGTCGCTTCTGCCTTGGTGCCAATGATGGTCGTATGCGTGTTTGGCGCCGTGCAGGTGAGCGCCACAATCAGGACTGCATACGACCGAGGCACACAGGGCCAACACCCGGCATCATGGTGTGGGGAGCGATCTCCTACACTGGCCGTACACCACTGGTGATCGTCGAGGGGACACTGAATAGTGCACGGTACATCCAAACCGTCATCGAACCCATCGTTCTACCATTCCGGATCTGTCCCCCATTGAGCATGTTTGGGACTGAATGAAGCGTCGTCTCACGCGGCCTGCACGTCCAGCACGAACGCTGGTCCAACTGAGGCGCCAGGTGGAAATGGCATGGCAAGCCGTTCCACAGGACTACATCCAGCATCTCTACGATCGTCTCCATGGGAAAATAGCAGCCTGCATTGCTGCGAAAGGTGGATATACACTGTACTAGTGCCGACATTGTGCATGCTCTGTTGCCTGTGTCTGTGTGCCTGTGGTTCCGTCAGTGTGATCATGTGATGTATCTGACCCCAGGAATGTGTCAATAAAGTTTCCCCTTCCTGGGACAATGAATTCACGGTGTTCTTATTTCAATTTCCAGGAGTGTATATGACGGTATTATCTGGTCCCGAAAGAACAGTTACCGTGGATGACCATGCAGCTTTGCTAGAAATGAAATGATAATTAAATGGACACCCTAGCTGCAAACAGGCGTTGATGTACTTCATTGGGGACATGTTGAAAATGTGTGCCCCGACCGGGACTCGAACCCGGGATCTCCTGCTTACATGGCAGGCGCTCTATCCACCTTTTTTTTTTTTTTTTCACCGTAGCGGTCTTGCGGTTCCAGACTGCAGCGCCTTTAACCGCACGGCCACTTTTTTTCTTTTTTTTTTTTTTAAATCTAAGGTAATGACAGGATGACAGTCAGGGGGCAGAGTGGGCAGGGGTCGTACTTGGAGGCCTGGCCACGGTGTCCCCGTATCCTGACAGGATAAATAAGGGAGAGGCAACAGGAAGGAAACACTGTGCATTGTAATTTCTGTGTTAGTAACAATAATATTTTATTTATTCATTTAATTTTAATGTCTCAAAAGAAAAATCATATATAAAAAAGAAGGGAAAGAAATATAGGGCTGAAGCGACATCCTCGTCACTTCACTGGGAGTAAATCCTATCCCTCGAAACAACGTAAACCCTGGACTCCCCACCGCTTCGGGGGGTTATGAAACATGCTGCCTAGAAAGTTCGCAAAATGCGTTTTATATTTAGAGTGGCGTCGGATGATTTCGTGTTGTTCTAGTAGATAATGCCAATAGTCCATGCCCGATATCAAGGTCCGCGAGAGCACGTAGTGCGATGCGTGTCCTCCAATCCATCGGATTGCCGAAGTTTTTTGTGAGGGGAAAAAGACAGCGTCAGGGAAAAATAAAGCGTCCGTCGTGATCGTTGATTCATCGGTGCGTCGGAGGAGGGCCATGATGCGTTGCGTCAGCCGCAAAACATCCTTTGCCCCACCGCACTGCAGAGAATGTTCGTCGGTGTCCTGCATGCCACATATAAGGCAGAGCGGGGAATGTACCATGCGAATGTCGTACAATCGTTGGCGATTGACTGTCTTGCGGTTGATTAGTGTATACCATGACGATCGCGCTGCTGTGGTGAGGAGAGGTGTATGGACAGCTCGCCAAATCTGTCGCCAGCTTCGTGTTGGGTATTTAAGTTCGATAACATTGCTGCCATGATGACGCCGCAAGTATCGATTTATCTCACGGGTCGTGGGGATCCTTGTAGAAGGTATCTGTAACTGTACATAACTAAAATCAACAAAAAATCGCGCGACGTGAGAAAAAGAGGGCGAGATTGTGCCGACCGCCACCGGTGGTTCAAAGGACGCCGGAAGAAGCACATCCAGGATGGCCGACGTGATGGCGTGTTGCCGTTGGTTCCAAGTGCGTAGCGTCGCTCGCAGGTATAGAGCTAGAGCCTTGTTCCGCACATCCGTGAGGTTAAGGCCTCCAGAATGGTGTGGGAGAGTTAAAGTCTCGTATTTGATCTTAAACAACATTCCTTGGCTGACATAGTATCCAAAGGCCGCCATTAATCTGTCGGCAATACCATGTGGCATTGGCAGTACCTGTGCCAGGTGCGGCAGTCGCGAGGCCAGGTGAACATTAGTGTAGTCCACCCTTTGGAGCAGGTCGTGCGTTCGGAGTGAATTGTTGCGTATGTGCAGTCGGACGTTTTGGAGGAGACGTCGATAGCTCGCCGCCGCTGATTGCCGTAGCGATCGGGTGAACAATACACCTAAGCATCGCAAGATGTCCACCGTCGTAAACGGACTGTGCAGAGCATCCAGCCCTGGACAGATGTGCATGATCTTGGTTTTATTCATGTTGACTCTGCTTCCCGCAGCTACTCCGTACGTAGTAAGAGGGGTAACCACCTGACTTACTTCGTTATCCGACCGGACGAGTGTCATCAAGTCATCGGCATATGCACGACACGTGAAGGAGCTCGCACGGAGTCGGACGCCTGTTAGAGTCCGTCTAAGAGTCTGTATCAATGGTTCGAGCGCTATTGGAAACCGTATCATCGACAAGGGACATCCTTGCCTAACGGAGCTGCAAACAGGAATCGTTCCTACCTCCCTACCATTGACTCTCACCGTCGAAGAAGCGCCGCGAAGGAGGCGCATGAGGACTGTAATAAAATCCTGTGGTATCGCCATGCGTCGCATGGTCGAGTCAAGGAAATCATGGTTGATCCTGTCAAAGGCACGATCAAAACCAACCGATACGAACGCCGCTCGCATGCGACAAGCTTCCGTCAGGGAAATTACGTCACGGTATTCGCCGAGGATAGAATGTATGTTGCTCCGAACCCCTAGACAAGCCTGGTCTGGTGGTATTGTCTTGGATATTACAGTCTTGAGCCTTGCCACCAACATTCGCGCAAAGATCTTATAGTCAGTATTGAGCATCGTGAGAGGTCTAAATTGATGGACGCTGTCACTCGCTGTCGATTTCGGTATTGGTATGAGCAGTCCCGCCATGAACTGCGACGGAACGTCCGTGTCAGGGCTCAGTAACTCATTATACATCAAGACCAACTGGGACATCATTAAATCCGCAAATGCGCGATAAAATTCGAGTGTCAACCCATCTGGCCCAGGGGATTTATGCACCGCACCCTTCGCGAGTGCGCCCCGGATGTCGTCGTCCGTTAGGGGTTCCAATAGCGCCTCTGCATCCGGACCATCCACCTCCGTTTGCATCTGTCGCAAAATTTCTTCTCCTGTCAGATTGTCCGTCGGCGTCCCAGTGAAAAGGAGGCGGTAATGCTCCAGAAACTCAGCAGCAATGTCCTGTTGTGATGTCAAGGGCCGACCATCGTCATCATGGAGCACTGTGATTAGGAATCGGCGATTACGCGCATGTCCCTTGGACACATGGTGCATGCCAATACGTTCTCCATCGACGTTGTCCAAGCACCGAGCACGGATCGAAAGTCCCTCCAGTCGACGTCTCGTGATCGATAAAATGCAGGCCTGAATGCGATGGACTTCCGCTTGACGCACGGGCGATGGGGCCCTGGAGGACAGGTCGCGGAGCACCATGTAGTAATAATCAACTGTATCTCGGAGCCATTTCGCTTTTTCCTTGCCGTACGTTATGAGAGCTCTTCGTATCGCCGGTTTTGCACACTGCAGCCACCACGAAAGAACCGTATGGTGCAGCGGCAGACGGCGAGTGCAAGTCTGCCATGTTTCTTCGATCCGCTGGCGACATTCGAGATCCACCAATAAGGATGAATTAAGTTTCCAGGAACTACGACTCCGCCAAACCCGCTGCTGTGGGAGGGTTAACGTGCATAAATATGCAAGGTGATCCGTAAAAGCTGTGGGCCAACGTTCAGCAGCCAACATGTGATCTCTTAATCCGTCAGAAACATAAATCCGATCCAGCCTGCTCGCCCAGTGGCTAGTAAAATATGTGTAACCCTCTCGCTGCCCATGGATCTTTTCCCACGTGTCCATAAGTGCCATGTCCCGGCAGATCGTGTTCAATGCGTGGCAGGAGCTGGAATTAGGAGTTTGATCCTTCGGTGTGAGTACACAGTTAAAATCCCCCCCCCCTACCAAGATGTGCTCATACCTCCCACGGAATAGGGGGGCAATCTCCTCCGAGTAGAATCGTGCACGTGCCTGTCGATTGTCAGATCCGGAGGGTGCATAGATATTGACGGTACGAATGCCGTTCACGGTCATAGCCAAACCCCGAGCCGAAGGAAGGTAATCGAGGTCACACATCGGAATCCCTTCCCGGACTAGTATCGCTGTGCCACGTCCTCCATCTGGAGTCGGCGCTAGGTAAGTGTTGTATCCGTACACGTCGGGAAAAGCAGCATTGCAGGTTTCCTGCATCAGCAGGATATCAACGTCTGTGGCGTAAATCATGTCCCGGAGAAGTTGCATCTTTGCTAGCGAACGTGCGGTGTTAATGTTCACGGTGCCCACCTTATACGCTTGGTTCGTTGTCGTTGTCATGCTCGTGTCATGTCATTGAGAACTCCAAAGGCTGTAGTACACTATTCGTGCTCAGAGGGGTGCCCGCCAACGGGCTGCCCTCCTTTGTTGTCGTTCCGTGATGTGCATCCTGTAGGTGAGTGGTCATCATTTGGGGGTGGCAATTCCTGTATGTCTTCGACTGGTTCCGCCCAGTCGCAGTGGTCATCCATCCGAGAAACGTCCTCTGATGTGTTTCGACGTGGCTGCCGGGACATTGGTGTCCTTGACTCCTTCGTCGGCAGCGCTGGGTCAGTCGGTGTCAATGAAGAGTGACCATCTGAAAGGCAGGACATCCGGTCACCATCTGACGGAATCCTGTCAGCGTCCTCTAAAGGCACGTGTTCTGTGTCAGACAGTTCTTCGGCTAGGACACCTTCCGTGTCCCCTGGGCTAGGGGGGGACTTGTCACCGGAACTATGGCGACGCTATTTGCGACGCTTCGGCGATCGCTGTTTGCGTGCCCTGCCCTCTGCTGCCTCACTGTGGTCGTCGATCGTTCGTTGGTCCGTTGCCAGCGCCACTGTCTCGACCTCTACTTCCACGCCGCGTGCTACATGTGAGTTTTCAGAATGTTCCTCCCTCGACTGACGTGACGTGGGTGTATGGACATTCTCCGAGTCACTTCCATGCTCCTGTGACTCGGTCTGCTCGTGCATAAACACGTCCTTGTCACGCTCCGAACTTGGCAACACCTCCCGGCGGGCCACCGACACGTACGTCATCGGCAGTTGCGTGGGAACTTCTCGCTGTGACGCTTCTCCATGTGGCAGTTGCACGACGCGGCGTTGTATGCACTCCGAGCGGATATGTCCTTCTCCACCACAGCCAGAACAGGTGCGTGGCTGTCCATCGTAGATCACAATAGCTCGACATCCGCCAATGTATAAATAAGACGGGATATGTTTAGTACGGACGATCCGCACCTGTCGCACGCCGTTTAGCACAGGATAGGTACTAAAACTTGCCCAGCGTTCAGGCGTATGACGAAGTACCGTTCCATATGGTCGCAGCGATTCAGTAACCATCGATTCTGGCACCTCAAAGGGCAATTCAAAGATCCGAATGACCCTCACACCCAATCCTGAAGGAGTTACTGTTACATCGCTGATATGGCCATCAGAGTGTCGAAATTTAAATCCTCTTGAGCAGCGGAGAGAGTTCTTTCACACGCCGCTTCATCGGTCATCTTTACGTACATTCTACTGCTTACAATGGACAGGTGTATTCCAATTATGTCTGCGGCAGGTAAACGAACGTCTTCCCTCAAGAAACGCTCTATTTCGAAAGCTTTGGGTCTGGCAAATTCGTTGTCGAACGTAAATTGGAGCGTAGTGTTTCGAAAATTGTATGCCATGGCGATCGAGTCAGACAACAACACACGCGAGTACCGGTGGTGTAAACACTTCCTCGTCCACGCGCGACCGCGGCCGGGACAGCAGGTCCGTGCCGCGCCACCGCCTAAAACAGACTGTGTCCATCTGAGCCACCGCGGGCACAGAGGATAGTGCGTCTGCAGGGACTTATCCCTTGCACGCTCCCCGTGAGATCCACATTCCCTACATGTCCACCCCACTACATTCGTAGTGCGCCTAATAGATGTTTGCCCATCATACTCATATATTACCTTGCTCTCCCTATTTTTCTAAGAATTTCCAACATCTTGCAACATTTTACATTATCGAACGCTTTTTCTACGTCGACAAATACTATGAATGTGCCTTAATTTTTCTTTAGTTTTGCTCCCATAATCAACCGCAACGTCAGAATTGTCTCTCTTGTGCCTTTACCTTTCTTAAAGCCAAACTGATCCTCATCTAAAACATATCCTCAATTTTTTACATTCTTCTGTATACTATTTTTGTCAGCAGCTTGGACGCGTGAGCTGTTTTACTGATTGTGCGATAATTATCGCACTTGTCAGCTCTTGCAATCTTCGGAATTGTATCCTTTATATTTTTTCGAAAGTCTGACGGTATATTGCCAGACTCAGACAGTCTACACACCAACGTGAGTAGTCGGTTTGTTGCCACTTCCCCTAATGATTTTAGATATTCTGATGGAATGTTACCGATCTCTTCTGCTTTATTGGATTTGAAGACCTACAAAGCTCTCTCAAATTCTGAGTCTAGTACTGGATCCCCTATCTCTACTAAATCGACTCCTGTTTCTTCTTCTATCACAATAGAAAAATCGGCATCTCCATAGAGACCTTCACTGTACTCTTTGTGGAAAGAGTATCCGCTCTGTTCTCAGCATTTAACAATAGAATTCCGTTTGCACTCTTTAATGTTACCACCATTGCTTTTAATTTCACTGAATGTTTTGACTTGCGTATATGCTGAGTCAGTCATTCCAACTACCATTTCTTTTTCGATTTCTTCACAATTTTCGTATAGCCATTTCGTCTTAGCTTCCCTGCATTTCCTTTTTATTTCATTCCTCAACGATTTTTATTTCCATATTCCTGAATTTTCCTGAACATTTTTGTACTTCCTTCTTTCATCGATCTACTGAAGTATTTCTTCTGTTACCCATGGTTTCTTTGCAGTTACCTTCTTTGTACCTATGTTTTTCATTCCAGCTTCTGTGGTTGCCTCTTTCAGGGACGTCCATTCCTCTTCAACTGTACTGCCCACTGGACTAGAGAACTTCAAGCGTATCTAATCATTCCTTAGTACTTCCACATCCCACTTCTTTGCGTGTTTATTCTTCCTGACTAATCTCTTAAACTTCAGCATACTCTTCGTCAATACTGCATTGTGATGTGATTCTGTACCTGTTCCTGGGTGCACATTACAGTCCAGTATCTGATTTCGAATTCTCTGTCCGACCATGATGTAATCTAACTGAAATCTTCCCTTATCACCCGGCCTTTTCGAAGTATACTTCATCCTCTTGTGATTCTTCAATAGAATATTCGCCATTACCAGTTGAAATTTATTTCAGAACTCAATTAGTCTTCCTCTTATCTTTTCCCAAGCCCATATTATTCTGTAACCTTTTCTTCTTCTCCTACCCCTTCAACTGCATTCCAAGCCCCCATAATTATTAGATTTTTCTCTCCCTTTGCGTATTGCATTGTACTTTCAATATCCTCATATACTTTCGCTATCTGTCGGCATGTATACCTGAACTATCGTTGTCGGTGTTAGTTTTTCTGTCGATTTTGATAAGAAGAACACTGTCACTGAACTGTTCACAGTAACACGCTCTCTGCCCTACCTTACTATTCATAACAAATTCTACCCCTCTTGTACCATTTTCCGCTGTTGTTGATGTTACCTATACTCATATGATCAGAATTCCTTGTCTTCTTTCCATTTCACTTCACTAATCTCTACTATAGCTGAACTGAGCCTTTGCATTTCCCTTCTCTGATTTTCTAGCTTCCCTACCACATTCAGGTTTCTGACAATCCACGCTCCGACCCGTAGAACGTTATCCTTTCGTGGAATATTTAATCTTTTTCTCATGGTCATCTCCTCCTTGGCCGTCCCCTCGTGGAGTCCGAATGTGAGACGATTCCGGAATCTTTTGCCAGTGGGGAGATCATCATGACACTATCTCAATTACAGGCCGCATGTCCTGTGGATACATATTATGTGTCTTTAATGCTGTGGTTTCCATTGTTTTCTGCATCCTCATGCCGTTGATCATTGCTGATTCTTCCGCCTTTAGGGGCATTTTTACAACCCGAGGGGAAGAGAGTGCCCTGAAACTCTGCTTGTTCCTCCCCCATCTCAGAAACTGGCATTGCCAGAATGAGGGTGACTTCTTATACCAGAAGTCTTTGGCCATCAGTGCTGATTATTAATCAAAGTTTAAGCAGTGGCGGGTTTCGAACCTGGGACTGTGGCCGTTTTTGATTATGAATCAAAGGCGCTAACCCTGGACCCAAAATAAATGTACACTCTTTGAAATAGAAATATAATTTTTGCGCATAATAATTGAGAAGGCGGTGAAAAAGGTAACAACGCTTGCTTTTGTTTCAGGATTGTAAACAAACATTGCGTTGTCGTTGGCTTAACGGAAGTGGGTGCGAAAGTGTTGTTGGGAAACAAGCAATTTGAGTGAGGTGGACGACGTTGGAGGGTTGAATTTGGAACACCACCACCAACAAGGATAACAGTTGCAAGAACCTGAGATACGTTTGACGTCGAAGGAACGGTGCTGGCTATGAGGAAGGGACATTGCAGAAGAGTGTGGAGAGAGTGAAAATGTTGATGCAGTGATCGACGTGTACACACAAACCCCGAAGAAATTTGTGAGTCAATGCCCTCGTGAGACAGGGTTCTGCGAAAGCAGTGTTCATAGAACTTTACGGGCTCAGAAATTTAAGTCTTACAAGCTCATAACGAGAATGCATTTGGTGAGTTGTTCATTAACATGATGTGTAGAAGAGCAACGTTTCTAACATCTAATTCTCAGGTCGGATGAAGCGACCCTTAAACTTAATGGAACAATTAACCACTGTAATTGCGTGTACTGTGGCACTGAGAATCCATACGTGACGGGGAAAGGCATCTTAATCCAGCAGGAGTACCATTCTGGCGTGATCTGTCTTTTGGAGGGTTAATAGGGCCGTACGTCTTTGAAAGCAGTCACAGATGGCTCTTAGAAATGTTGCATGTGATAACACCTGGCCTTAACGACGTTTTTGAGATTGAATATTATTGCTTTCAACAGGATGGGACGTCACCTCACTTTCAAACTGATGTGAGGGCACTTTTCAATCGTACATTCCCTGCCAGATGGATAGGACGAAGAGAGAGTGTGGAGTTTCCAGTTGAATCTCCAGACGTAACTCTTCTAGTCATCTGTCTGTGGGGTACTCTCAAGAAAACAGTTTACACTGCAAGACCTCGGACACAGGGTGATTTTAAAGAGCAAATTGAGCAAGCCTGTCATGCTATTACACTAGGAACAATACAGCTGGCATGTCGCTCTGTTGTAAGTTCTTGTAGACGGTGTATTACGGCGGAAGGAGACCATTTTGAACATTTACTACATTTACTTTGATCTTAAGATACATCCAAACATTGTACTGTACTTCTGTATCCTTTAATTAAAGAGATATTCGGTTTCAAGGAGTGTGTACATTATTTTGAGAGACCCTGTATTATTATTCCTCAAAGACAAAAACAAAAAAAACAAAAACAAAAACAGCAGTAGAAGCAGCACAATGACCCGTCGGAAGGAAAGGTGTTCCTCATTGTCTCCTGCTTCAAAGAACATAAAAACAAAGGCAGTGTGCTGGAAGGGAACAAAACATAAGCTACAGGATCAAGTCAGTACGATGTGCAACGATCATAAAAATTTATGTGGTAGATTTTTGTTTAATTATTCGTTCTTTGTCACTACTACAATCACTAATCTGTGTACTGTTTGGGATAAATCATGCCAGGGGCTAATGTTTCAGTTTTCGTTATATAATTTACTCAAATTAAATTATTCAGGATTAAATATACACTCGTTTTAACTTAATAAAACTATTAAAAACTACATAAGTTACTGATAAACCTTAAAACAAACTATTCGTGCATGATAATATCTACAAGTTATAGTTTTCATTTAAATTTGTTGTACTAAACATAACGAGTCCAAGGGACCCAGGGTACGTAAATGTGCAAGATTTATAAGTAGTGCACAGAAAGGTTAAGACCGGTTACCCAATTGGTGCGGGAGCCAACTTCGAGGTAGCGGAAGAGGGTTCATCTTTTCCAAGTCAAACAGGTTCACAAGCAAATTAAGATAAGGTATAAGCAGGCTTCCGGAATGTGAGGTAGTTTGTGATTATCTCTGCACTGTTTTGGTTGCTCCGAAAATGCCTGATTCAGATATTATTGTGTGTATCATTTTACACGGCGTCTATAACTAAATTTCCGCTAGTTGAGAGGGCCCCCACGAAAAACGAGTGATCGTAAAACAATGAAACTTCGTGGTAACATTTGTAAAGATTTACAGAACAGAAATAACAAACTACTGAAACAAACAAATTTTAAATTCCAAATTAGAGGGTAATATTTACGTTCTTGGTTACAAACCTCGCTCAATGTGACGACCATCTTCATCCAAGACAGTCTGGAACCACTCCAGAGTGTGCTCTACTGCTGCCTAAAACAATGGTGGACTATGGTCTGCTCAGCTAGTGTACATGGGACGTGCAAAGGCTGAAGGTCGCACTGTCGGTCCAGCATTCTCAGCCAAGGCAATAGTGACTCCTTTAACAATTTGTGGCGCAGTTGTCCGTCGGTCTCTGCCGGGAGCAATTCCCAAATAGCCGGTTAATTCGAACTTAAAAATCATGTTCTCCATCGCCAGTGCGGAAAGAGGATCACTCCAAATTCCTTTAATGCATCGACACTCGCGTAGAGCAGCAACGCGTTTCTATTGGTTTCATAAAACAGCTTTACTAGTAAAGCTCTGCTCATCTTGTCCAGACCCATGTTGATTGTCTGGAACTGAATGCACACTGATGCTTGTGTTTCAAACCTAAATCACCGCACCAGTACTGGCGCCTAATGGCAAGTCATGACACTAAGAACATTAACGACGTAAATCCTGCAATTCCCAGTCCGTACATCAAACATCTAAGGACGGTTTCCCATAAGGTAAATATTTTCCTTTTTTTTCTCTATTGTATTTCAATGCCCCATATGGGGCAGGCTCGTAGCAGCGTAGGCGCCGCTCTTCAGCCAAGGGACAGACAGTAAGTAGAGAACACATTTAAAACAACATAAAGGAGGAAATACGGCGAAACAGACATATAAAAGTGGAAACATAATTAAAGATAGCGTAAAAAACTGGGGTGACTAAAAATGGTGATAAAAATCTAAAAACTGTACACAAAACACCACACACTGTGACTATTAGAAGAAACACAGTAAAGATTGGGCTGTGTAGCACAGAACAATCACTGACAGCGACACTATGTAAAAGTCCCGCACACGATTAAAATCACCGCTCTTGATGCCCCGGGAGAACAGCACCAAACACAACACTGACGAAGCACGACAACGATGAACAAACTGAGAGGATCTGCCAGGAGGATGGAGACGAGAGAGAAAGGGAAGAAAGGGGGTAGGGTGGGGGGAGAGGGGGGCAGATGGGCGGGGGGCGCCCCATGGGGAGGGGGGGCTGGATGTGGGAGGGAAACAGTCGAGGACAGGGTGCAGAGACTCAGGGAGGAAAGAGGAAAATCCGCTGTTGGAGAAGGGGGGGGGGGGGAGAGGAAAAAGGGGGGGGGCCCTAGGAAGGGGGTAAATATTTTTGCGTCTGTACTGACTGAAGTAGTGGGAGTATGTCTGTGTATAGTTTTATACAGGGTTATTCTAAATGATGGATCCATTCTCAAAAATGCGTATGTATTCATGTACAAATCAAAATTGAAGAAGCTTTATACCAATGAAAAGAGGAAGTGTCAGTGTTTTTGGCGGGCGGGTGGTAATAGTATCAAAAGCGGCCGGTAGAGTTCGCGCGGCATTAGGGCCGTTATTCCGTTTCACTGTCAGTTGCGAGTGAGACGGTGACTGTGCAGCACATGGTTTTCTGCGTTCTTGAGTTCGCGAAATGTGTGTCGCAATTTGCTGTGCAGCGGGTATTTCGTACCAAATTCGGTATTCAACCACCAACTCGCAAAAACATTAGCCATTGGTTTAAGCAGTTTAAACCGACTGGGGGTCTGTGCAAAGATGAAAGCATGGCTGACGGCGTGTGTCAGAGGATGATGTCCGACGAATTCAAGAAAGTTTTGTGTGCAGCTCAGTAAGTCAACCAATAAAACCAGCCGAGAACTTTGAATAGCCTAACCAACTGTATGTAAAGTTCTGAGATGGAGTTTGCTACACAAGCTGCACCCATTATAACTCGTGCAGTCTCTCAACCCCAATGACAAAGAGGAGCGTCTCGCATTTTGTGATTATGTTCTAGAAAAGATGGAGGAGGACGCATTTTTATAGCGTATAATTATTAGCGCCAAAGCGACGTTCCACCTTAGTGGAAAAGTCAACAGACACAGTGTTCGCATATGAGGTTTGGGAAATCTACATTCACCATTGCAATACGAAAGAGTGCCACCATAGATCAATGTGTGCTGTGCCATATCCTATACAAAGATTTATGGACCACTTTTCTTTGTGAAAGGACTGTAACGGGAATCATGTACTTGGACATGTTGGAGCAATGGCTGTTCCTTGAAGCTGTGGAAGTTTCCCAGGACTTCATTTTCCAACAGGATGGAACTCCCCCCGATTGGCAGTGTGATGTATGAAGCTTTTCAAATGACTTCCATCCTCAGTGCTTGATCGATCACATGGGACCTGGCTCTGCACTTCTGGCCACCAAGATCTCCTGATCTCATACACTGCGACTATTTCATACGGGGTTATGTGAAGCAAGCTGTTCATGTCCCACCTCTGTCAACCACTCTGAACGATCTAAGAAACCTGATCACTGCTGGCGTGCACTCAGTAAGAGCAGATACGCTTTCGTGTGTGTGGGACGAGTTTGGCTACCGTGTCAATGTTTGCCGTGCAGCCAATGGTGGCCACACTGAAAATTTGTAACATTTATCCCATTTCTAATTATTCAATAATTATTATAAACTAATTAATTACAAATTATTAAATTTATTAACTTGATATCAAACATTATGAAAAAAGCTTCCTCTTTTCATTGATACAAAGTTTGTTAACTTTGGATTTGTACTTGCATAAATACGAAGTTTTGAAAATGAGTCTATCATTTAGAATAACCCTCTCTTTTCTCCTTTACTTCTAACAATGTCTTGCACTTAGGGGCATGTCCTTCTGGCGCACCGCATATGTTCTGTTGTAAAGAATCTTAAAACTCAGTAATATGTGATTGGACATTATGAATCAGCTGCTCAATCCATTGTCTGAAGTAAGTCCGTACCACGCCCTCGGTTGGGAATGGTAGGTAAGCCGAGCCTGTATATTGGTGTATATGTGTGCAGGCTATTAGAGAGTGAGTGGAGAGGGTCTCGACATTTGGCGATACTGCGAATAGTTTGGCTTGAATTTGTCTGTCACTGTGATGAATATTATGTGAGAGAGCACAAGAGTGGACAGTGTGAAATATGGCAGTTATTTAAGGAATGTGGGGATCTTTGTGTGTTCAGAAGCAGGGAATTATAAGGTGATGTATTTTGATGGTGTTCTGCTCTTTAAAAATGGTTCAAATGGCTCTGAGCACTATGGGACTCAACTTCTGAGGTCATCAGTCCCCTAGAACTTAGAACTACTTAACCTTAACTAACCTAAGGATATCACACACATCCATGCCCGAGGCAGGATTCGAAACAGCGACCGCAGCGTTCGCGCGGCTCCAGACTGTAGCGTCTAGAACCGCTCGGCCATTCCGGCCGGCGGTGTTCTGCTCTCTCTCTCTCTCTCTCTCTCTCTCTCTCTCTCTCTCTCTTGGTATGAACTGTGATGGAAATGCACTTCGAATGACAGATGTTGACTGAAGTTATATTCATGCCTTGACCAGTAACATATCTTATTGTATCATTTAGTCTTGTAGCTTGTTATTTAGAGGTAACTATGGGATGTACCGTGGGCTCCAACAGTGACTCAGGCACCATGGCTATACGATGTAGTACTCTCGAAGTCTACCGCTACTTTGTCATTCGAGTTTAAGTAATACATACCTCACTTAATTGAAACTTAAGTTTTGGGTGGCACTGACTGTATGCAGCGAGCTGGTTATTTGGCAATTGGTAGTGTCTGTATTGTTACTGAAAATTTTATTTAGAGAATTATTACCTTAAGTGGGTTTAAACGATAAGTCAAAAATTCATATGGCACGTTAGCTGCATACATCGCTCGTTGCTTCCACACAATTATTGTGTGATATTAACACTAGATGTTTTCCAGATTCCATCTAGCGTCAGTCTGTCTTGTCGAGTGATGGACTATGTACAACGAAGACCTGGGCAATGCTTTGAATCTGTCCAGACTGGTTAATGTTAAGTCCATGTTTGAGATGCAGAGTCATGTCAAGACCCATCCTTGAACTAAAATATTTCAGAACTTTTCAAATTTAGTAAATTTACCTTTCAAGAAATTTTTTCAAATCTTGTTTAAGAAATAATAATTTTCGTAAAATTACTTTGGTTGTCAGTAGGTCAAAATGCTCTGTTCTTAAGAATATTGTGTCCACGATAAATTCTGGGTTTAGGAAAGAATTCTTAATACACTGTGAGTACGAAAAATATAAATATTAAGGCACTGTGATGTTCTGGGCAAATGAATGTGTAATATACAATGAGTATAAAGTGTGCGTGAATTGGGCTAGTTTTCCACGCAATTCCTCCCAGTGTTACTGATATATTGCTTTCATGGTCGCTTAGATCTGTCCTCGGTTATCAGACTGCAAAAGTGTGTCTTGTTTGTGTCGCATGTTCTTGCATGAGGATCGAAGGAACACTGCTACATGCACAGCACCGGGAGCAGGCTACAGCAGAGCGACAACCTAAGTTGGCAGTCAGCGGGGCCTGCGAGAAACGCAGACCATGACGCGTACGTCTCAGCATGTGACACCGCAGCCGTTTCCGGAGTGGAGCGAGTAATGTTTCAGACGGGTTTAATAATTCTTGACTGCTCGTTTGAATGCATGTAAGCTCTCAGTAACACACTAGATATTTTGAGACCTTTAGGGGGTTGATTTCCAATTACATGTTGATATCCCATGGGCGCCGCATGGAGCCGAGAGTTGACGAAGTGTGGTGGAGAAGCTGACTCGAGGCCCACGTGAAAGACAAGTCGCGGCGGGTACGTCACGACCGTAGGCCTGAGCTCGTTCGCTCGCTTAACCGAGCAAACAAAATGCATTTCCCAACTTGTTAACTAGCAGCTAGGTGTATACGTACTAACGAGTATTGCACCTTCTACTGGAATCTGGTATTGTAAAGTCTTATTGATTACTACTGGTACAACAAAATTTAAAATCAGTTCTCTTCTGCGTAACAGGTCTCATTTTATACAAGAAATGGTTCCTTAGGCAACTGATAATCACTGTGGCATGATTTTAATTTTATTGCAACCTAGTACAGCCGTAACAAATTATTTGTAGGCCTATGTACTTCCTATCACTGTAGAACTAATAACGCCGGCCGAAGTGGCCGTGCGGTTAAAGGCGCTGCAGTCTGGAACCGCAATACCGCTACGGTCGCAGGTTCGAATCCTGCCTCGGGCATGGATGTTTGTGATGTCCTTAGGTTAGTTAGGTTTAACTAGTTCTAAGTTCTAGGGGACTAATGACCTCAGCAGTTGAGTCCCATAGTGCTCAGAGCCATTTTTAAGAACTAATAACAGTAAGATACCATAACAGTGAATTCCAGTAGAAGATGCAATTCTCGTTCGTACATACACACAGTTGAGAGTTAACTGGTGTAGAAATACCGTTTGTCTGCTGAGTTGAGGGAGCTCGGCCTACCTCCGTGACGTACGCGCCGCGGCCTGTCTTTCTCGTGGCTCTCGAGCCGACTAGTGTGGTGTCACAAGTTCGTTACAAGATCAGTATATATCGTTAGCCCCGAGGGCTAGTGACGAGTAGAAGACCACGCCGTCTTTTTGTCAGAATCCCTACACCATTTGTTTTTCCTAATGGTGAAAACAAAGATAACTATGTTGAGAAAAGATGTGTCTTTCTCAAAGTCATTCGCGGCGGTATGTCTAAGCAAAATCTTCTCTGTTTCCAAGCCGATACAGTTTGAATAAAATTCTCGAAATTCTGATGGCAACCTACCGTTCTTGGATGGTTTAGCTGAGAGGAAGGCAGGAGGCCGGGTTAGTCATTCATTGCACAGAAAACTGACGCAGACTTATCGATACTTGAACGCCGATAGTTTTCACCATTCTGTACACAAGAGAAAGGTCCTCAACACGTTAGTACGCAGCGAAAATGTTATTTCTGATGGTTACCAGCTACAGTCTGAATCGCAGCGCTTGAGACACTATTCAGAGGGAATGGTTATAGCAAGTGAGACATTTCGTACACTGAAGAAGGACGCCTTGTAAATCGAAAGAAGAGGCCATGCCCGCTGCCACACTGTTGGACACCGAACAGCAAGTTAGGACTATGCTGCAGAGACATAGACTGAGACCAGTGTTCCGGCTCGCCCCCAAGATAAGAGATGTGCTTCGCCCTGTCAAAGACGACATAGCCCTTCGTGTGCCCGGTGTGTATGGTGTCCCTTGCGAATGCGGCAGCATCTACGTAGGTCAGACGGTTTGCACATTTGCAGTGTTTTAAACCGAGTAGAAGAGACATATTAAGCAAAGGCAGCTTGACAAGTCGGCTACAGTTGAGTACTGCCTGCAAAACAGCCACAGACTACTGTTTGAAAACAGGAGACCATTGGCAACATGGGTGCCTTGTGAGTCAAACCGTTAATCAGAAGTACTGCAAAGAAGTCGAAATCAAGCTGTGGGAAAGAAAAAAGGAATGAAAGATCGGAGTTTTGAAAGAACGACGCGTGCATTTTGCATCAGGACAACGCCCCAGCCCACAGTACCGTATCTGTGAAACAGTTTCTAGAGAACAAACGTATTCCTCTCGTCGAACATCCTCCGTATTAGCCAGATATAGCTTCCTGTGACTTTTGTTGTTTTCAGAAGTGAATAGTGAATTGCAGGAAACACGTTTTCATTCTTTTGAAGACGTATAAGAAAAGCCTGGAGAGTTGTGGAAGAGGTTGACAATGGATGACCTACGGCTTTGCTTTGAACTACGGGAGACACTTATAAAGCTGTGTGTAGATGGAGAAGAAACGTATGTTGGGGAGGATAAAAGTCAGTTGTAGCTTTATTTGCAATAAATCACATTTGTGACACCAGTCTCGTTATTTAATTGCGACACGTCGTATCTAACAATACTGACAGTGATCATAATGGAAGCTGTTCGTATGACATTAATTTTCACTTACTTTGGAATTATAATTTTGTCTCAGAGTATAACACTAGTGGCAAAATGCCAGTGTTTAATATTTATGGTCGGTACCATAGCAATAAATAATCAGTAACGTTCCGAAGCAGGTAATTTACGTCGTTCAAGGAGAGAATACTTTCCGGATACTAATTAATAACAAATCCTCACGTAACGAACTTGCTGACAAAGTGAAATCATTGTATACGTAGATTTCTAACTGCAGATATAATGGGTATCCCAGGAGGAATGGCGAATATTCGACGATAAGACATGAATGGCCATTCGAAGCAAAAAGTGAAGTAAACATGGACTCTGAAATGCATCGCTGAAGAATTGTGAGCACTTCATCTTTCATACTGTGAGGCAAATTTCTTCTAATGCTAGCTTTCGCTTTTCATATTTTCGGAGAATGTATTATGAACCATAACCAGAAAAATTTGTCTAGTAAACATGGACCCTAAAATGCAAATCTTTTCAGCTGTTAGCTTATGTTTAGTAGAAGAGATTTGTATCACCGTAGTGAAGATGAACAAGTGCTCATAGCTCTTACAGTATGCGTTTTTGTGTAGTCTGCTGTGATGAATGTGAAGCTTTGGAAACCAATAATTGTGACACATTTTATTATGTGACGAGGGGGGGTATGCCTTTAAACCTTTTCAATGAAGTCTAGAAAATCTGTGCTGCTAGACATAATGACATTTCTTTGGGATGACGAGTGCTTCTTTCACTTGCTATTATGGAACGCGGTCAAACAGTCACCTTCGGGTGACACAAAGAGTTAGTCGGAAAATATGGCAGAGGCTTCAGGAGGACGCTAAAAGACGAAAATATCAAAATGAAAAAAAATCACATCACTGCACGACGTTTCAAATCTTTGGCAAACCAACCGAGTAACTGGAAAATTGGAGTATTTCATTGTCTCCGATTCATCGTACAGATGTGATATGGTATCATTCGTTTTGAACGAATGAAGAATAGTTTCTGAAATAAACAGCCAGATCTCACAAACGAGATGTAAATAGTAGCAAAACAGTGTAATCGTCTGTGGAAAGTTTACTTCTTTTAAAGAGTATTCGAGAGTTGGTTTCTCCAGTACCATCAATGCTTTGGCTTAAATTGAAAGCGTTCTGAGAAGTAAAGTTTTATAGAGGAAGAGTCACAATAACTGCGAAACAAGCTGAATACGAACAGTCTGCATCAGTAAACTAAGTATAACACCGTTTCTCATTAGTTTCCATATAGTTCCGTTCATCGATACAGAGGTAATCGTTAATAATACTTAGACGATATAAAAGAAAGATAAGTGCCCAAAAAATTGGAGCACACTTATTATTTCCATAGATTTATTTTTCTGGCCTGTCTTTCACAATACTGTTTTGACCACAGGGAACTGATACGAACAGCTACCTGCGGTCAAAGTACAATGAAACTTGAGAGAATGTTGAGTCTGTCAGCACGCCTCGATGGTTTATTTCAGACTTAGACTGTGAACACATCCTCAGCACGGGAATCTGCCCTCCCAAGTGACGAACCTCACAGTGACGTCATTCGGACATCCTACCGCTATCGCGGCACACACTGCATCGACGATCATCCACATAATGGCGACCCCCATTGAACAACAAAAGCTGGCGACCGCTAACTACAAACTGGGGCTGGTAGGTACCGCGAGGCTCAAGCAGCTTAACTAGTCACTGCTTGATTGAAGGAATGTGGGATGGAAGTGTGGACGCAGACAGAGCACGACCGTCTGAGTCCATTACGAGCAAAAGGAGAAATTTCCCAGTAACGTGCTGCTCGTATAAGGATCGACAAGCTAACACCTGGAACGAGAGTAGGGCCAATGGTCGTCTTCATAAACGCGCTAAGGATTTGTCTGACTACTGATAAGAGTGTATAACTGCATATGTTAGACACGCAGTCTCATGGGATTATCCAAAACGTATGTAAGCCGTTTTTTGAGCCATTATAATGTACGGGTATCGGACAGCTGTCATGGCTATTGAGGGTCATTTGACAGCTGTACTGTATCGGGACAGAATCGCCCAGCTTATTGTCCATCCCAGAAATCAACGTTCCGACAGTGAGTACCTCATTCAGGAAGATAATGCACGGCCATACCGCACCCGCCGAGTGGTCAACTTCCTCTGGGGAAAGGCATAAACCGAATGAATAGCGTCCGACGTCTGACGTCAACTCTACTGCGTATTTGGAACTTGCACTGAGTTGCTGGAAGTACCCTTTTCACTCACCAGATGACCTGAGGAGTCCGCTGTCGGAGTGTGGGGTAGGACTATGGAGCAACGCCCACGTGACGATGTGGGGAGCGCGTCCGGCATCATCCAAGCATGTTAGGACACACATATTGGAAATTCACGGTATTTAATTCCTATGAGCACTGGATGTGAATTTCACATATAAATAACATAAACGCTTTCTAACAGACTGTCTTTACTTTGGCTACTATTTCATTTTTATTGCGCTGTACAGTTCAATTTTTTCATTCCCTGTTGTCACTGAAACTAAAGCCACATACTTCCGCAGATTTACAGTCGATAAAATTCTTTTTTATGGTGACTAATATGCCTTGCACATTTCCTTGTATAGTTCATGTTAATTTTACATTAAATTTTTGCTTCATTTGTGAAATAACTATTGATTGCACACCAATGAAGTGTCCCACAGAAAATAAGTGTCTGTCGTGGATTCTATTGAACCTCAGACATTTCTTTTAATTACATTTAATTAAATTAGTTACAAATAGAAGATCCATGTTTTCGATACTTCTTTGTTTACTTACAATTTCGTTCCGAGGTAGATAAATAAAACTGCACATTATTTGAGGGGCCACAATTGACAACTCCTGGTATTAGGAGCCTACAACATTTTAATGTACTATTTCAAATAGTTCTGGAGAAAAAGGACATTACGAGCAAAGAGTGTGTACCCAGGAAACAAATGAGGTGCGTTTTAAGATTTGTAAAGTAACAACGTCTGAACTGGCCTTTAAGACCCAACGGTAGCTACCGGCCGCCGTGTCATCCTCAGCCCTTTGGCGTCAGCAGACGAGGATATGGAAGGGCAAGTGCTCAGCACACAGCTCTCCCGGCCATTGTCAGTTTTCGTGACCGGTGTTGGCTCATCAATCGACCTTCCCGCTTGGCAACAGCACTCGGCAGACCTGGAAGGTGACCCATCCAATTGCCAGCCAAGCCCAACAGCACTTATATTCGATCTGGAGGGAAACGGTGTTACTACTGGGGCAAGGTCGTTGGCATTTTAAGGCCTATGGATGATTAAAAACTGAATACTGCATGTGCTTTTTCTTCTTTTGCTGCTAGTGTGTCCTCCAGCTCACTGTGAGACAAAAATTATTTCCGCCTTCGCATTTGCTACCACATCTAACGTAGATCTTTTGCCACCTCGCACTTCGTATTTGTCAAGTGGTGAAGCTACAAGGCTATATTAGGTCTAGAAACGATCACTAATTTTCCTAGTACGCCACACTTGGCAATTTTTCCAAAGTTCAGTAAGAGTACAGAAAAATAAATTCATATTTTTAATGTGTGCATACTTACAAACAACGTATATTATACACAATTCCAAGTCAATGTGTGGAAAGTTTAATTCGTATGTATATGCTTTTTACGCTGCTCAGGTTTGGGAGACTATCAAATCAGTTTTCAGTAACATTCACAGAACATACAAGGCTTGTTATGGTATAGTTTTACGGGTAAAAGTGGAAGAAAGAAGTTTCGAAAAATTCAACCTTTCTTAATAAGAAAAGTTAAGAGGAGATTGCTAACACTTAGGAGTCAACTGAGTGTGAAATGAGATTTTTTTATTGGAAATATCCATTTTTCAAGAAGCAATAAGACTCAAAGTGACTAAATCTGAAAAGGAAATGGTTCTGAAATGGAGCTGCATAACACTCCTAACACAGCAGAAAGAGTAAATACAAAAATGCTGAGTTCAGGAACTAAGACATCAAAATTGCAATGAGTAAATACATGTCTAACAACTGCGCACAAGACTAGAGAGTTCTTACAGTTCAGTTACAGCCCATTCGGATAGAAACGAAACACTGTAGATTAAGTGTGGGCAACAAGAAAATGCAATACATTAAATCTCATCGTAACAGAGAAGGTTGGCGTTGTAGGCAGATTCACGATGTTAAATAAAATTAAAATAAAATGCCCAAAAACTTTGTTTTCCAAAAAAATCTTTTGAGCCTATGTGAAGAAGGTCCCAAGCGGACGAAATGTCTTTCAAAAATTAATTTTTACGAACCTAAATCGCGTGTTTCTGTGGTTGGCATACCTGTGCTACCGGTAGAAGGACCTGTCCCTGCTGGGCAGGATTCTGTTCGTGAGGTATTCAAGCCTCTTGCGCAGGCGCTCGCCCTCTGCCGTCAGAGACGCTATCGTCATGCGCGACTCATTGAATTGGCGTTTCATCTGCTGCCACTCCTGCATGTTGGGCCTGCGGAAACGAACACTTCAGTAGAGCGGGTACAAGTCTGCACGGAACATCAATTGCCCCACCTTAGAGAAATTTGTTACTGTCAAACTGTAGCAAGCGATCTGTTAGAAATACACACTTTTTCCACAAACGGCTTTATCGTATTTCGTGGATTCATGACAGTCGACTCTAATAAATTCCTTTTAAACGAAAATGTATCTTAAGATTCTTTCGACTTACTCAATGCCGATGAGGACCATTTGACTTTGGATATGTGGCAGGTACATTAGAATATTTGTTTTTACTTTATGTGCAAATTCTTGTTACGTATACTTGTTTCTCTGACATGCTCTATACGCTGGAGGGCCTCCTTAATGTGGACTTATTATAACGAAAAGTACGTCAAATGCAATCAAGTCAGCATGAGAACCAGTAGTTGTTACGATAGTAACACGCCAAGGTGTCATCTAGCGCTCACTGTGACCTACATCTGCATCTGCTGTGGCGTTGTCCGAAGAACGAAGTTCCGTTGGTACCTCATGACGGAACTGTAGACACGTCCTCTAGGGGTTCCATACGCCGCCACTGCTGTAAGATCACCAACGTCAGAGCACACTGCTCCTCACAAGGGAATGATTGCAGGGCGGTGCTAACAAGGGAACCTCCCCATCGCACCCCCCTCAGATTTAGTTATAAGTTGGCACAGTGGATAGGCCTTGAAAATCTGAACACAGGTCAATCGAGAAAACAGGAAGAAGTTGTGTTGGCTATGAAAAAAATAAGCAAAATATACAAACTGAGTAGTCCATGTGCAAGATAGGCAACATCAAGGTTGTTGAGAGATCAGGAGCGCCGTGGTCCCGTGGTTAGCGTGAACAGCTGCGAAACGAGAGGTCCTTGTTCAAGTCTTCCCTCGAGTGAATAGTTTAATTTTTTTATTTTCAGACAATTATCAAAGTTCAAGCACTCACACATAATCAACTTGCCTCTCCAAAATTCCCAGGACTTGTTCAGATTTGCTTGGACATATGCAGGATTTGACGGTCTACACACGGAAAAATTTGAAAACGTTAAAAACATATGTTTTGACAGAGCACAGGGAAAACTATGCGATTGCAAAACTGTTGCATTCATTTGTTGCAGTTTATGTGACAAACTCATATGTTTTCATCACTTTTTTGGGAGTGATTATCTTCATCCACAATAAAACCTAAATCGGGCAAGGTAGAAGAATCTTTTTACCCATTCGCCAAGTGTACAAGTTAGGTGGGTCGACAAGATATTCCTGTCATGTGACACACATGCCGTCACCAGTGTCGTATAGAATATATCAGACGTGTTATCCTGTGGAGGTATCGGTTGAACTATGACCTTGCATCAAATGTTTTCGGTTCCCATTGGACAGGCACGTCCTTTCGTCTACTAATCGCACGGTTTTGCGGTGCGGTCGCAAAACACAGACACTTAACCTATGACAGTGAATAGAGACGTCAATGAACGAACGGACAGATCATAACTTTGCGAAAATAAAGAAAGTAACCTTTTCACTCGAGGGAAGACTTGAACCAAGGACCTCTCGTTTCGCAGCTGTTCACGCTAACAATGGGACCACGGCGCTCCTGAGCTCACACTATCCTTGATGTTGCCTATCTTGAGCATGGACTACTTAGTTTATATATTTTGCTTGTTTTTTTTCATAGTCCCACACAACTTCTTCCTGTTTCTCGATTGATCTGTGTTCAGTTTTTCCAGGCCTATCCACTATGCCAACTTATAACTAAATCTGAGGGGGGTGAAATGGGGAGGTTCCCTTGTTAGCACCGCTCTGCTATCATTCCTTAAGCCGTTGGTACATGGAACGCATTAGATAACGTTGACGTGGTTCTCTACGAGTTTTGTGTCGTCATTTCCTGCTGCTTCGCGTTGAGGAGCCATTTCGTCACGTGAAAAACAAAATGAATTCGGCGACATTATCAACGTGCCATGTAAAGTAGAACCAATAAGAAGCAAGAACGCTCCCTACGACACAAGCACAAAGCAAGACGCCATACTCTATTTGCTGCGTTCAGTACAAGTTCGGGGGGTTTTATGTTATACGTTACACCCTATGAGTATACATGCTGTTTCTAAATACTATTCGTTATTGGTTTCGATTTGTTGCCATATTTGAAACGTAAATGTAAGTGTACTCGCTGTTAGGACTTAGTTTGGTTGGTCTCGTTAACTTTTATAAGCCTCTGTCTTTAATGAGTAGACATGTATCTTTCATTTTTGTCATTTGCACGTTCACGGATATTGAAGATTTTATTTGTGTATTCTGCGCACGTCCATTTCAGTGAACAAACTGTGTGGCCTGAGAGCCAATTAGAACCTACAACAGCCGCTGGAGAATGCAGAGAGCCCACAGCCACGTTAACCAGATCGTCACGTGTACCGACAGTGCTGTGTCTATTGACGCTGGATATCCCGACTGCATGCACGTCAACGTTAGCCGCCTCAGCCCGTGTGCCATTGGTTTTACGATGGCAGCAACGTAGTACTTCAGATCCAATTTTGGCTGCTCATTGCCAATTGGTACTTTTCTCTGAATCCAGGTATCTTGGCTAAACCATTTTGTCATTGTTTTGCATTTCCTGCTGAGTTGAGCAGGCTGCTGCTGACTGGAAAGAAATAATGAAATTTCATATGAATGCAGTGCCTGTTCCTACAGCTTGGAGACGGGGATAGGCTAGGCATGGCCTACACCTCAATGACAGAGACAAAAGTAGGTCGTCTTCTTGCAGAAAATGTACGACGGACTATCATCACACAAAGATAGAAACCCTGAGGTTGATGGCTTCATAGAGGTATCTTTTTGTGGCTGGAGTGGGGACTCAGGTACCCTTCTGTAAAAAAAATATAAAATAACAGAAGAGTCCCACAAAATACTTAAGAATGCAGACAAAAATAAAGTTTCATCAGGATAACAGAGGACTTAGTAATAAGGCAGGAGACTTTCTTGTCTGCTTGGAAAACAGATAGGCATCATGCGCCTTTATGGCCGCACTAACCAAAGGGTCAGGAAGTTAAATAAAACAAATTACGTATGGGAAATAATGAAGTTGTTACATCGGAATGTATTAGGGCAGAACACAGGTTCAAAAGCACGAATTTTCTTATGATCAGTTGGTAAAAGATTGTGCTTATGAATTAATACTCGGAAATAGACCCCCACAGGGAAAGTTTGAACTGTTTGTGAGGTTTTCCTACTATGATATGTGCCAGACAGCAGGAAGCAGTTACAGCAGTATGGTGATTACAATGTAAATTTTATAGAGGAGTCTGATAGGAAAAAATATCTAGAAACCTTATCTGGATCCTGAGTAATTTATTTTCCAATACGAGAGGATTAAGACAGTAGGACCCTGGTTAATCATATTTTCTCTGATGAAGGCCAGGTAGAAAACTCTGTCTCTGATCATGATGAACAGCTATTTAGAATTAATGATATAGTTCCTTACAGTGTTGGTGCTCCCCAGTGGAAAGCACTACAGAACAAATGGTCTTATTAGTAGATAGGTAGAGACGACCTTGGATGAAATTTGTAATGACGTAAATACTGACAGCTTATGTGAAAATGTGCCGGTGGTAGAGATGGACCGGACAAACAACGTAACTCGAACAAAGACTGCGAAAAACTGACCCATAGTGAGGGAGAAGAGCGGGATTCTGGCTATTTTATGAACTTGCGATTCGAACTTTCCTTTGAGCCAGCCCCCACCACCTGTCTCCATACCCAAAACAAGTCGGGGTAACCTGAAACATCCGCCGCGGACTGTTCCCTAGTCCGAGCCATGACGTCTAATCTAGGCCAAAACGTGGCCAAGCAGTGCCGAAGGCAGTGGAGTTGTTTTGCCAGGAGTGGCAGTATCCCCTCGCCCAACGCAGAAAATTGGTGCCATTTTCCTGGCCTGATACTTCCAAAGCACCTTTCACGCCCTTCTCCAAGGCCTTACCGTTTACTGAAATAAATGCACTACTAACGGCACCTTACTAAGAACGATAGCAGAAATGGGGAAGAGTTTACTGAGGTGAATAGCTGTGTTTGACTGGCCGATTAATTTTAGAATTAATCCACGACTATTCAAAGAGAGGACATTAGCTGCTGTTTTGCACTGAAAACGAAGTGCTACAAACTTTTCTTGCTAAGCCCTTTTCCCTTCAGCAATGAAGCTTATATATACATTAACATCAGTGTCGTAGTCTTCACTGGAAATATACAGAGTGTTCCAGCAAAGCAGTTACAAATATAACGGAGGACAGAGTACACCAAGACCACGCTAAATCACATAGCAGTGCATGGTGGGAAATGCGCGGTAGCGGCGACACATGTTTACTATGCTTATTGCAGCAGAAATCAAGCAATAAGAACAAAATCAGGCAACGATCGTCATCAAAGAAGGTGTTAGAAATCACGACGTTAATGTGCCGGAGATGTCAGACATGCGTCGTGGTCTAGGGTAGTAATATCGAACACCTTCTTAGACGACGATAGTTGTCTGTTTTTGATCTCATTCTTGGTTTCTACTGTACGCATAACAACAGCTGCCCGGTGTGGCGCCCACCGACGTTGTTACGGACATTGTACCTACGAAGCATTTTGTGGTGTACACTCCCCAATTCAGAGGATGTCTCTTTAATTCCAGAACTCGTGCCAGAAGTAGTAATCTATAGCAGCTAAATTCGCCGATAGCGGCTGTCACGTGGCTGGACCAGTTCGGCCTATCGATCTTCCACCAAATCGCCTGTTGGTATGTCTCCGAATTTGACGTGAGAAGTGAGGTGGTGCACCGTCACGCTGAAGCCACATTTCGTGGCGGACATTTAGTGGCAAGAACGGGTCCAACACGTTTTGTCGGAAGATGAAGCACCCAGGACCAGTTAGTTTGAGTCGAAGCAGGTATGGTCCAGTGCCGTCCTGAATACCTGCCCACACGTTAATACCAAACAGGTGCTGAAATCCCTGAACATGCGTGCCACGAAGGTTTTTGTCTGCTCAGACATAGCTGTTTCGTGAATTCATAACTTAGTCCCTAGTGAACTTGCATTCATCTGTGAACAGAATTCGTGTGGAAACAGGAATGCATCGATGCAGCAGTCCAGGAATGACCTGCAGGAGGTAACGCGTTGTCGGAAATCGGCTGGACCCATATCGTGCACCATTTGCGAATGGTACGGATGTAATTGCGGTTCACGCAGAACATCACAGACGATGCTGTGACTAACAGCCACTGCATGCGCATTGGTTCGAGTACTCGTTGACGGCTTCCCTTCAACGCGAAGCAGTTCGTCTTGCACAAATTTTGGGCGTACGGCAAAGCCATGGTACACCACAGTCCTGCCTCCTCACAGTGAAGGTAACGGTTTCTCTGAGCCTCTGCGTAATTTCGGTAAAAAGTTTGTGCGATGGCATGCTACGTTCCGGCAACCGTTCGTTATATAGGCGACTAGCAGCTCTCCGTTACCTCGAGCTTCACCATACGCTCCAGAAACGTGCACCAAACTATGCTCACTATATCGGAGATGCATAGGCATTGAATAGGTCTCGCAGTAAGGCCGACATTAAGTGATATTGGGTAATTTGACGTAGTATACGTCGCCCTGTCTACCCTATTCCATACCAGGAGAAGCAACTCTTGAGAATTTTTTCTTTCCATCAGCAGACGTGCACGTATTAGACATTTGATCCCCGTTTCCGGAAATGGGTTTCTATTGTGTACTTACTCCCCTCCACAAGCCCAAGAATTAGTAACAAGAACTTCCGAAAACACTGTATGACGTAATGGTTGCTATGTTGTTTACGTCGGTGGTCACATGTTTACCACATCAATGGTCGAAGCCTACGGCTATTCTCGCTATGTCCTCTTGATTGAAATGGAGTTAAAATAAATTTTTTATGTCCACGATGAGCTTTATATAACGACTTGACGTGTAACTTTCACAGTAAGCCATTGGTTCTCACGATGAGTTATTAGAGTCGAAAACAATTAAGTGCCATAAATCTAAGAAATTGGATCGAGACGTCGAATCAATCCTAGTGTTGAGTCCACCCGTCGCTTTGAATGGCGACGTCACACCAGAGGCAAAGACGCTACTTAGAGGGGCAGTCCTGTTTCGAAAGCATCACGTGATACTCGTAAACAAACGAATGTAGAAAACGACAAAATTATAGTCAAAGATCGCGTGATTAATTCATTATTCTCAAATTATACCGAAATGAATTGCAAGTAACGAAAATAGATGAGAACCAGAAAAATAAAAATATACAAATCTTAAACAAATTATTATCGTAGCTTATACGAGTAACAAAAGCACACAGAACCTTTTGAATCCATTGCAGAATAGCGAATGTTAAAGTAATATGGGGAAACAGTGTAAAATTTTGGTATAATGATTATTGAATCTAACGGGACTACCGTAGGAAAGTGCGGGTTTGAAGTGGGGCTGAGAAACTAAAATGTAATAGAACAACAGGAAACGGAAATACATAATAACATTATAAGTATTAAACATAAAACGGACAGTAGCGTAAAATGTAAAGAAACCGACACACGAATCCTAAGAAAAAAGCCAGTATACAACTAACTAAACTTCACAAAAAGTAACAAATACTGGAATCGGTAAATAGAATTAAGCTATATAGGACAATTCTAGGTAGCGATTCCACCAATCCCATGTTTCAATATTAACATAGTTTTAAAAAAATGGCTCTGATTACTATAGGACTTAACATCTGAGGTCATCAGTCCCCTAGAACTTAGAAATACTTAAACCTAACTAACCTAACGACATTAAACCAAACCATGCCCGAGGCAGGATTCGAACCTGCGACTGTAGCGGTCGCGCGGTTCCAGACTGAAGCGCCTAGAACCGCTCGGCTACAAAGGCCGGATATAGATTTTCAAGTAAGTGTGTAAACTGGAAAGTGATAGTGACTGCCCTCTAAAGTACTGCAAAGAAACTGACAAATATTAGAATCGGTACACAGAATTAAGCTGTATAAGAGGTCAATTCTCGTTACTGATTCCAACCATTACATGATTCGTTATTTAGATTCGTTCTGGAGCAGGTATATGTAATGAAATGTAATGGGACTGCTGCAGTTGTAAGTGCTCTCTGAATTGCTGTGAAAAATTAACAAATATTACAATCTGTACCTAGAATTAATGTTTATAGGTCAGTTCTAACTATCGATTCCAAAATTAGTTACTTTTGTGAATCTCCTTCATTTGATAGTTGGCTTTGCGTGCCAGTTTTTCCACATTTCATGACACTGTTTCATATACATTACTATTCTAGTCCTTTTCCCATTGTGCCGTTACATTTTGGTATCTCTTCGCCCAAACCCCCCACTTTTCCGTGGTAGGCCCAACAGATTCAATAATTATTGTTATAAATTAACGCTATTTTATAATATTACGACTTCACTACGCACTATACTGTAAAGGAATTTAAAGGTTCTCTGTGGTTTTCCTTCTTGCATAAATTACAACAACTTATTTCAGTCGCGTATATTTCTGAAAATTAGATGGGTAGATCACATAACTAATGAGGAGGTATTGAATAGAATTGGGGAGAAGAGGAGTTTGTGGTACAGCTTGACTCGGTTGGTAGGACATGTTCTGGGGCATCAATGGATCACCAATTCAGTATTTGAGGGCAACGTGGAGGGTAAAAATCTTAGAGGGAGACCAAGAGATGAATACACTAAGCAGATTAAGAAGGATGTAGGTTGCAGTAGGTACTGGGAGATGAAGAAGCTTGCACAGGATAGAGTAGCATGGAGAGCTACATCAAACCAGTCTCAGGACTGAAGACCACAACAACAACAACACATTTCTGTTTCGGTTTTGTTTCTGTAATATTCAATTCGTTTCGATATAATCCGTGGATAAGTAAGTAATCACGTGAATTGTGATCGTAGTTATATCGTATGCTCCATTCGGGGTCTGGTGAAGCAGGGGATACAACCCGTCGGCTTTGACCAATGACGTCAGAATTGGTCGGAGAGCATTTATTACACAGATGAAAGAGTTGACAAGACTGTTCAGAAACAAAAGAATACGAGAGACGGAAAATATAGTTGACATATATAAAGGCCAGTAGTATTTTCACGTTAAGGATATCGCGTGTTTGTATCGCATTATTTCTCTGGTAAATGAAAGGGAAAATATTGGTAGCATAGAATACATAACGTCACATATATATGAGTTGTATCTCGAACCTCATTCGAACTGTATTGCTTAAGTGCAGTACGGGATACAAGTTTGGCGTACGTCGATTTCTTCGTTTCCACTAGCATTTGTGTCCTGTTGTTCAGCTGATGTATCCCCTGCTTCACTAAACCCTAAATGAGGCACGGGATACAAATTTTACATGTGTTGTTTATTTCGCCTCCGCTGTCACTTACTGTCTGTTCTTACGTAGATATTAGTACTACCGATGGCAGAACGAGCTGCATACATAATATATGTATACCATCCTTCCGCTGACCTCTATATAGGGTGTTACAAAAAGGTACGGCCAAACTTTCAGGAAACATTCCTCACGCACAAATAAAGAAAAGATGTTATGTGGACATGTGTCCGGAAACGCTTAATTTTCATGTTAGAGCTAATTTTAGTTTGTTCTTCCACCTACGCTCAATGGAGCACGTTATCATGATTTCATACGGGATATTCTACCTGTGCTGCTAGAACAAGTGCCTTTACAAGTACGACACAACATGTGGTTCATGCACGATGGAGCTCCTGCACATTTCAGTAGAAGTGTTCGTACGCTTCTCAACAACAGATCCGGTGACCGATGGATTGGTAGAGGCGGACCGATTCCATGGTCTCCACGCTCTCCTGACCTCAACCCTCTTGACTTTCATTTATGGGGGCATTTGAAAGCTCTTGTCTACGCAACCCCGGTACCAAATGTAGAGACTCCTCCTGCCCTTATTGTGGACGGCTGTGATACAATACGCCATTCTCCAGGGCTGCATCAGCGCATCAGGGATTCCATGCGACGGATGGTGGATGCATGTATCCTCGCTAACGGAGGACATTTTGAACATTTCCTGTAACAAAGTATTTGAAGTCACGCTGGTACGTTCTGTTGCTGTGTGTTTCCGTTCCATGATTAATGTGATTTGAAGAGAAGTAATAAAATGAGCTCTAATATGGAAAGTAAGCGTTTCCGGACACATGTCCAGATAACATATTTTCTTTCTTTGTGTGTGAGGAATGTTTCCTGAAAGTTTGGCCGTACGTTTTTGTAACACCCTGTATATGTACACTGCTAACGAAAACGTAGAAATGGACGTACGTTACATTTAAAACCTGTACCTCAGTTGAATTATGTGAAGAGGCAACAAGACGACACATGTACAATTTGTAACCCATACTTCACTATGGGGTGCAGTTTTTTTTCCGCCTTCGACGCTAATAGTATCCCATTCTTTACTTGAGCTATATAGCTATACACAACATTTGTATCCTGCTCTCCGGTTGACATATATTGCTAAATCTCATCGATGTTACATTGAAGCGTTACTTTCGTTTTGCCTCAGGTTACAGTAGGAAGTAATTATGTTTTATATATCGAGATATAAGTTTTTCTTTAATTGCTAGCAGCTTCAATACTTCGCTGGGTAAAAGGAATATTTGACGCATTTGTTTATTTCTTTTCATCATTTCACAAAGAGGTCACACGCCGTTTATATGTATACTCCTTGTTCCATCCTGTATGAGTGTGCATGGGTATGAATGGAAGTCAAATGTAGCGGAAGCATGGACCAAAGTGAACAGTTTATGGGAATAGCAGTCATTGCCAACCTTACAAGAGTAACGGCAGGTAGGCCAGAGCAACAAGCAAAGATAGAAACAGGCACGAGGGTAGGTTACAAAGTTGGTGCGGGGGTGAGGTGAGTCTCCCCACCACCGCGTTTGAATAGGAACATTGGTCGGATTTTGGCGCGTGGAGAGCACTGTGGGGCCAGCCACGAGACGGTCCGGACGCGGGAGTACAGCAGCTCGCAAATTTGGTGAGATACAAATGAGGTAATATGGCTAAAAATTCACGACAGGGTATGCTCATAGCACGCATTCAACATACCTTCATCGGTACAAGTTACGGTTTTAATTTGTTTGCAATAATTTTCTCTTAAATGTGTTTGTGAAATTTTGATTTGTGGTAGTGAGTTTGCAACAGGAACCATCAGTTCATGTAGCTATTTCCCGAGTTATAAGTTTCACTTTTAGCTCAATGAGTGCAGATTGCGTATCGGATGGTAGATCGAGAAATTTCTGTCGCGAAATTTAATTATTTTTGGTACTTTCTTTGTGAGTTAAGTTCGCCCTTCATTTTGGCGCCAATAGTACATAATTTTTGCCCAGAATCTTTTCTCTGATAGAGGTTATCTACCTTCAGCAGTGGCCTACCTTAATTTTTTAGTGATGTAATTCATGCATGACGATAAGTGAGTCTTAAAGAATGAATGACGGTTTTCCCGCTAAAGACGGTGTGGCCCACTTATGTATTTTCTGTTGTTATTATGAAATTATGTGTCATATATGAAATTATTCGTGTAGCGTTTCCGTTTTGTCATTGTCCTACCCATGAGAGGTAATGCTGATTCAGACAAGTTTTGTAACTAAAGAAAAATTGTAATGTGTCGGCTACTAAAGTTTTCATCAGAATAGAAAATAAATCTATTAAATGAGAGTCCGCATTTCAGTTTAGAAATATTCCACCAGACACCTGACACAAGAAATGGGTCGGATTTATCTTATTCAGTTCGATTTTCTAAAGTTAATGAAAGACAGAAAAAATCTGCGATATGAATTTAGATGGGCTACCAGATGCTATAGTGACGGCTTTAAGAACAACCACCCCAGAACGTGTTATCTTAGAGAAACCAGCACCAGTTTCCGTTGCGCGCATTTCTGAAATAATTAATTTGTTTACCAAATTAATCAAATAAGGGTCAAAATATAGATACCATTTCTTATGGGCCTGGCATATTAGCAGCCAGGACGCAAAGTCGGTTATAATTCTCTAAGGTAACGCAGGGAGATGGTCACACAGGTTCAATATAAACAAAAAGTATATAAAAAACCAGCATACAACAACCGGCAGTCATATAGCAACATATGTCGTTCTTTTCGAATACGTAGTGTCAGTTTAAAGGTCAACTGAAGGACGGTATACAAATTTCAGATGTGTCGGCCGTTTTGTCTTTAATATTGCTAGTACAGATCCGAAAAAAATTGTACTGATACTTGTACTGGGAAACGAAAGAAGAACTACAGCTGCTAAATTTCTATTGCGCACTGGACTACATGAAAACATACGTATTGGTGTAATACAACATTGAAATACGTCAAAATAGTCAAATGCAGTAAAAGAAGAAAATGGAAAATTGAACTTACCGGACGTGAACTTCGTAAGAGAACCGAAGCTCGTCTATAAAGACATAAAAACAATCACATACCCACATACACAACAAACACAACATTACGAAAACACACAAACACCCACACCCACACCCAAACACACACACACACACACACACACACACACACACACACACACACGCACGCACACACACACGCACGCACGCGCGCGCGGGCGCGCGCGCGCGCACAGACACACACATTTACCCCCCACCCACCATCCTAATGTGAAATTAGGTAACATATTTCAGACTGTACATTTGCCCAACAAGTTTAATAAAACATTTAAACAGACAATATGTTTGGGGAATACTATGTCTCAATGAATATTCGTCTAAGTGAATTGGACGTGTGGGAATCTGTCGTTTCCATTTCCCTACAAGAGATTTCACAGCTGACCAATAACCCGCTATGCTATTTGTGCAAGCCCCTATGGATAATGAGCTGAACTCACTATTGTAATTTATTACGAGATGTTGATAACCCCTTTCCCTTAAATACCTACATGAAGAAAACCCGTCTGAAATTACAGTGGAACCCTCTGCAACGTGATCTTCAATTAAGCTGACCGAAACTTGTTTCCTTCGACTGGGTACTACTTTGAACACTACATCATCACCCTCCTGACCTGAAACTACAGCCCCCCCCCCCCCAAACCCATAACCCCACCGGAGGTTCCACACCCACCCCCCTCCCCCGTGATTCGTCAATTTCCACCATAACAGCCGCCCCCCCCCCCCACCAACGGCCCCTTTATTTGATGTATTCCCTACAAACGAACACGCAAAAAGAGAACCAATCCACAACTGGACGCTTACTCATACGACATTCATGGGAAAACAGCCACGCAGGATATCTCAAACACCAACAGTAAGTGATTTTCATAATGTCTCTCAAGGCGAGCTTAGATTTTTCGAACCACGTTCCTCTACTAATGGATCGTTACAACCTGTCTCTGCTGCAGCGCCATAAGAATAAGTCGTGAGTACGGCGACGAGATACACTTGTGAGGAGCATATGTTCGCCGCACTCACGACATCGAACATACTCAGCAATGAGACCACACAATTGCTAAAAACAAATCGTGGCCAACACGTCTTCGCCCATAGACTCTCGTAAATCATCAGATAAATCCACGCCTACAACCAAAATGAGATACTAAAAATCGTTCTAAAATAAGAAGCTAATATTCCAAATTATCTCAGTATCACTAAGAATGAAATTAAATACCGAATGAATTAGAAACAACCTATTAATTTAATAAATGCACACGAAGGATATTTTCAGCGATATGTAGCGATCTCTTTTAAAATCACAATTATTTTAATGTAGAATGATAGAGCTTGTCCGGAACGCAGAACTATTTTATTATTTACGGCTCGAAGTGAAAACATTACTATCTAAGAGTAATGTATGATGTCATTGGTCAAGGCCAACGGGTTGTATGTATCCCCTGCTTCACTAGACCCTACATTCGTTGTTAACGAATATCATCTGATGCTTTCGAAGATTGCCTCTGTGTAGCGTCCTTGCATCTGGAACGATGCTATCGCTCAAACTCGACTAGTGGAATCGGATACTAAAATTTAAGCGGGACGTCTGAGGAGGAGTGGGCGGAGCACGACACCTGTTGTCGCCGAGGCCGGTGCGCAGCTGCTGCAAGGCGAGCGGCTTCTGCGGGCGGCTCTCGTACAGCCTCAGCAGCGCGGCGCGCAGCGGCTGCATGGCGCCGCAGCGCTCCAGGTAGTGGCAGAATGCGCTGCGGTCGCGCGGCGCGCAGGCCGCGTGCGGCGAGCGCTCGCGTGAGGTCTTGCTGGTGGTGGCGGTGGCGCACGACGTGCCGGAGCGGGCGCGCGACGACCGGGCGGCTTTCGACGAGCTCATGGCGGCTTTCGGCGAGCTCATGGCGGCGGCGTCTCCGCGGAAATGAGCCCGTGCGAGCAGCGTCCGCCTCCGACTGTTGTCGACAGTTGCGGCGCGTGGTGGCCTCTGACAATGCCAGCCGCTCGTGCTCGCGAAACGTCAGAAAAACCGTTAAGGGGGGTAGGACGTCAAACGGGCCGACTTGGAGCAGGAGAGGCACCACAGGATATATTAATGTCCACTGTCTATACTTTTACAAATAAATTCAAAAAAAATTGTCAGCATAAACAGAAAGGATTCAGAATTCACACTCATAGCAGTGGAAGTTCGAAAACATAACGATGTAATTTTTTTATATGTGAAATTTCATAATTTTTTTCACTTACTAATGGCAGCATTTGTTGCTACAGGTACACTTTTCTTCATAAGTAAGAGAGATGGTTCGATGAATTTTGCACAGCACCCAAACCATACTTAAAGGTGTATGAAACTGTAGAATTTTCCAAATCTATTAAAAACTGTGGTAAAAATTGAGGTAATTAATTAAAAAATTTGTGTTTTTTTTCTAAACATGAAGTTTAAAATACAACAGATCATTCGTTTTTTTCTAAATTAAATAAATTCTAGAGTTTCATGCACCTGTAAGTATGGTATGTATGCTGTGCAAAATTCATCGAAGAATCTCTCTAACTTAGAAGAAAAGTGTACCTATAGCAACAAATGCAGCTATTAGTAAGTGAAAAAATGATGAAATTTCACACGTAAAAAAAATATTTTGTTATGTTTTCGAACTTCCACTGCAATGAGTGCGATTTCAGAATCCTTCCTCGTGATGCTGACAAAATTTTATGAATTTATTTGTAAAAGTATAGACACTGGAAATTAAAATGTCCTGTGATACCTCTCCTGATCCAAGTCGGCCCGTTTGACGTCCTACCCCCCTTAAACGAATGTCGGCCGAAGACGCTGAAACAGAAATTAGCCGGCCGTTGTGATCGAGCGGCTTTAGGCGCTTCAGTCCGGAACCGCGCGACCGCTACTGTCGCAGGTTGGAATCCTTCCTCGGACATGGATGTGTGTGATGTCCTTGGGTTACTTAGGTTTCTGTAGTTCTAAGTTCTAGGGGACTGATGACCTCAGATGTTAAGTCCCATAGTGCTCAGAGCAATTTGAATCATTTGAAACAGAAACTAACGGACAGCACGTCAGTAGAATTGGATCCTACGAGATCTTATGAGACACGTCTTCCTTGCAGATAAAACTCAACACGTCTCTAATAACGATACAAAATTTCACGAGTACTCTAAGAAAGTGCGTCAGAGAAGCTAAATGTTTAAAATGTGCGACAACTTGCTTGGTGCCCGGTACTTCGCTGGTAGAGACTATGTCGTCTACACAAATCCATAATTTTTTTTCCTTAATCGAATTTGTATGCTGTTACGCCCGTTTGTCATGTATAAATGTACGCACAATAAACGAGATATTGACGCTTTGCATGGGTGTCAGTCTTTGTACAATTGAAGTGTCCCAACGAGTTAATGAAAAGAAAGAAACAAATCGGAGGACTTTCTATAGTTACTGGTGTCAGTGTGACACCCAGTACCCATTTTTCTCACCCGAAACGTATATTCCCGTGCTTGGAACCACTTTTAGAAGTGCTATCTATTTTGTCAAATGTCTGTGAATTCCTAAGGGTCCAAACTGCTAATGTCATCGTCCCTAGACTACATACTACTTAAACTAACTTAAGTTAAGAACAACACACACACCCATGCATGAGGGAGGACTCGAATCTCCGGCGGGAGGGGCCGCGCAATCCGTGACATGTCGCATGAAATTACGCGGTCACTCCGCGTTGCTCTATTTTGTCTTCACTAATCGTTAGTAATTACAAGACAAGTAATTTTATAGACAAATGTTTGGCTCTCTGACGTATTTGTAATTTTGTTCTCTTTTTTTTTTTGGGGGGGGGGGAGGGATGGGGGCTATGGATTTCATTTTACAATAGTTCAAATTGGAAATTAATTTTATTGATCCATGGTAGTTTAATGTCCAAAATTATAAAAATAAAGTGTGTCAGAGGTTTATATTTGTTTAGTTAGTTGCACGCCAAGACCGTAGGATCCTACGCAGTGCCGTAGGGGACCGCACCGCCACTTCCCAGCAAATTAGGGACACTGTTGCTCCTGGGGTATCGGCGAGGACCATTCGCAACCGTCTCCATGAAGCTGGGCTACGGTCCCGCACACCGTTAGGCCGTCTTCCGCTCACGCCCCAACATCGTGCAGCCCGCCTCCAGTGGTGTCGCGATGGCGTGAATGGAGGGACGAATGGAGACGTGTCGTCTTCAGCGATGAGAGTCGCTTCTGCCTTGGTGCCAATGATGGTCGTATGCGTGTTTGGCGCCGTGCAGGTGAGCGCCACAATCAGGACTGCATACGACCGAGGCACACAGGGCCAACACCCGGCATCATGGTGTGGGGAGCGATCTCCTACACTGGCCGTACACCACTGGTGATCGTCGAGGGGACACTGAATAGTGCACGGTACATCCAAACCGTCATCGAACCCTTCGTTCTACCATTCCTAGACCGGCAAGGGAACGTGCTGTTCCAACAGGACAATGCACGTCCGCATGTATCCCGTGCCACCCAACGTGCTCTAGAAGGTGTAAGTCAACTACCCTGGCCAGCAAGATCTCCGGATCTGTCCCCCATTGAGCATGTTTGGGACTGGATGAAGCGTCGTCTCACGCGGTCTGCACGTCCAGCACGAACGCTGGTCCAACTGAGGCGCCAGGTGGAAATGGCATGGCAAGCCGTTCCACAGGACTACATCCAGCATCTCTACGATCGTCTCCATGGGAGAATAGCAGCCTGCATTGCTGCGAAAGGTGGATATACACTGTTCTAGTGCCGACATTGTGCATGCTCTGTTGCCTGTGTCTATGTGCCTGTGGTTCTGTCAGTGTGATCATGTGATGTATCTGACCCCAGGAATGTGTCAATAAAGTTTCCCCTTCCTGGGACAATGAATTCACGGTGTTCTTATTTCAATTTCCAGGAGTGTAGTTTACTAGAAATTTGAAGTAGGAAAGGAAGACGGCAGTCTCTTTGTCTTGCCATGTCAGTCATCATATTTTGGACATCAACCTTTTGTTCTCGATGAATTCTCACCATGCCGAGCCCATTCAGACGTGTCTTACTTGTTGTACTCCTTAGGTAAGCCTTGATTCTCTTGAGGATGGATAAAATGCGCTCATACGTGCCCCAAGAGTTGTAGATATCTCAAACGGAACGAGCATCCATTGCGTTTTGAGCCAACTGCTCCAGTTGACTCAGACGTTGATGAAAGAGTTTCAACTCAGCCATTGCCGTAGTTAAATCGTTAGTGGTAGAAGAGAATTAAAGCTGTAGAGAAGTTCATAATGCACCAATAACTGATCCTGCAGTGAACTAATGGAGGTATCGAGAAGGAGTATGAACACAGACACTTTTTAGTAACCCTCAACACAATCACCTTTATCCCGATCTGCACGATGTGTTTACTTGGAAGAAATGCGTGATAGCTTGATTTCAGTTCCTAATTCCTTGGCGTCTAAGAAAAGCTCGCTGAAAGTATCATAAACATTTCTCTCATTGCCAGCAGTTTCCTTTTGAGATGTCTCGCAATGCTGATTAAATCTGCAAAATCTATGTCTGTAAATTTCCCAGCATTGATGCAACTGATGATTTGATTTTGGACTGGAACTCTAATGTACTTGCCGCTTTTTCGACTTACTTCCAAACATGGGCGTAGATTTTCGCCACGTTTCCCGCACTATTTTATGATGTCTGAATGTTATCTATGTCCTTGTCATCTTTGTCAGTTTCAGTAGTCCAGAAATCCTCGTGTCCCTTTTATGCATATACTAACGTCCACAAAGAATCATTTCACGCTCCATCAAGCCTTGGTCCAGTCAATGTTTTATATCTTTTGTCTCGTTCATTACCATGTGAAAAAAATGGTCGCCATTGATTACAGCAGCCTTATTGTAAGCGTTGCTCGCATTAATAATGGAATGTTGAAGAGCATGCTTCCGCTTCGGAAACTTCAAAGTTACCAGGGCTTAATTATTTTTCTGACAACCATTACCCGAACTTGCCTTGGAGAAAAACGCAGAATATTTACAGTAGGCAACATCCTGTTTGGCAGAGTATACTAACCAAACACATTTCACCATCTAACGTAGCATGAACTTACACGATATTGGCCGTTCTGCAAAGTGATGGGTAATTTATAGGTTTCATCGAAAACAAAAATGTTGTTGCTTCACGTGGTCATCAACGTTTTCGTTATTTGACAACAAACAACCAGTTATATCACACTTCCAGCCTGGTGGTGGATTGTCAGAGCTTGATGTATCAATGGAAGTTGTTGATTTTGCTTCCAGACCCGACGAAGGTGATTTTGAATTAGAAATAATCCTTCTACTGTTTGGTAACAGCAGCTGTGGTAAGTGGGGTGGATCGTCCGGTTTCCCTGTCGGAGAGAACAGAGTTTCTTCCAGTGTTTTGGAGAATCAGTTCAAAATGTTTCCACTTTTCGTCGCTGCGTTGTCTTAGCTCTCAAAACCAAAGTTTCGCCGTAGTAGCTTCAATAGCAATGGTGTTTGCAACACTGCCGTACCAACACTTTAACAACTCGTAACGCAGAGAATCAAGTGAGAAACAAACTTCAACCTTTCCTGGCTAGCGCATGCTCCGACAGTGTGTCCACGAAATCTATGACGCGCATTGCTTTTGTATACTTTATCGTTCATTTACGAGTACTATAAAATGCTAAGATTGAGCTCGTATACTTTGTATTTGATTCCGAACTGAAGTTCAATTGATAAGCGTTAGTAACAGAAAAATGAAATCATGTAATTTAATGGAGTACGTTGTTTACGCAAATAATTTAACGCTTTTAAAAAAAGGCTCTGTTTCCTACTGACCAATAAGAACGTACAAACACACTAGTTATCAGTGATTCTCTTTTGTGCGGAGATTCGTTCAGAAATAATGTATCATTGACATATTGTAGCAGGATAGAGTGCTTAAGATCGGAAGCACACCACCCCTCGCCCCCCCCCCCCCACTCCCTAAAATACGCCACTGAAAGACGTACTGAAACATCAACGTATTAAAGATTCTTCTAATTTTTTATGCGATTCTGACAAATCCGATTTGTCAAAGTGATTTTTAAATAACTGTCTTTGAATTAGTGCACTAACTGCAACAACTTCTAAACTTTCCGCGCTAACTATGGCCTTTTCAGTAGTTGCAGGGGCAACAGTCTGGATGATTGACTGATCTGGCCTTGTAATATTAACCAAAACGGCCTTGCTGTGCTGGTACTGCGAACGGCTGAAAGCAAGGGGAAACTACAGCCGTAATTTTTCCCGAGGGCATGCAGCTTTACTGTATGGTTAAATGATGATGGCGTTCTCTTGGGTAAAATATTCCGGAGGTAAAATAGTCCCCCATTCGGATCTCCTGGCGGGGACTACTCAAGAGGACGTCATTATCAGGAGAAAGAAAACTGGCGTTGTGCGGATCGGAGCGTGGAACGTCAGATCGCTTAATCGGGCAGGTAGGTTAGAAAACTTAGAAACGGAAATGGATAGGTTAAAGTTAGATATAGTGGGAATTAGTGAAGTTCGGTGGCAGGAGGAACAAGACTTTTGGTCAGGTGAATACAGGGTTATAGATACAAAATCAAATAGGGGTAATGCAGGAGTAGCTTTAATAATGAATAGGAAAATAGGGGTGCGGGTAAGCTACTACAAACAGCATAGTGAACGCATTATTGTGGCCAAGATGGACACGAAGCCCACACCTACTAAAATAGTACAAGTTTATATGCCAACTAGCTCTGCAGATGATGAACAAATTGATGAAATGTATGATGAGATAAAAGAAATTATTCAGGTAGTGAAGGGAGACGAAAATTTAATAGTCATGGGTGACTGGAATGCGAGAGTAGGAAAAGGGAGAGAAGGAAACATAGTAGGTGAATATGGACTGGGGGAAAGATATGAAAGAGGAAGCCGTCTGGTAGAATTTTGCACAGAACACAACTTAATCATAGCTAACACTTGGTTCAAGAATCATAAAAGAAGGTTGTACACATGGAAGAATCCTGGAAATACTAGAAGGTATCAGATAGATTATATAATGGTAAGACAGAGATTTAGGAACCAGGTATTAAACTGTAAGACATTTCCAGGGGCAGATGTGGACTCTCACCACAATCTATTGGTTATGAGCTGTAGATTAAAACTTAAGAAACTGCAAAAAGGTGGGAGTTTAAGGAGATGCGACCTGGATAAACTGAAAGATCCAGAGGTTGTACAGAGTTTCAGGGAGAGCATAAGGGAACAATTGTCACAAATGGGGGAAAGAAATACAGTAGAAGAAGAATGGGTAGCTCTAAGGGATGAAGTAGTGAAGGCAGCAGAGGATCAAGTAGGTAAAAAGACGAGGGCTAGTAGAAATCCTTGGGTAACAGAAGAAATATTGAATTTAATTGATGAAAGGCGAAAATATAAAAATGCAGTAAATGAAGCAGGCAAAAAGGAATACAAACGTCTCAAAAATTAGATCGACAGGAAGTGCAAAATGGCTAAGCAGGGATGGCTAGAGGACAAATGTAAGGATGTAGAGGCTTATCTCACTAGGGGTAAGATAGATACTGCCTACAGGAAAATTAAAGAGACCTTTGGAGAAAAGAGAACCACTTGTATGAATATCAAGAGCTCAGATGGAAACCCAGTTCTAAGCAAAGAAGGGAAAAGAGAGAGGTGGAAGGAGTACATATAGGGTCTATACAAGGGCGACGTACTTGAGGACAATATTCTGGAAATGGAGGAGAATGTAGATGAAGACGAAATGGGAGATACAACACTGCGCGAAGAGTTTGACAGAGCGCTGGAAGACCTGAGTCGAAACAAGGCCTCGGGAGTAGACAACATTCCATTAGAACTACTGACGGCCTTGGGAGAGCCAGTCCTGACAAAACTCTACCATCTGGTGAGCAAGATGTATGAGACAGGTGAAATACCCTCAGACTTCAAGAAGGACATAATAATTGCAATCCCAAAGAAAGCAGGTGTTGACAGATGTGAAAATTACCGAACAATCAGTTTAATAAGCCACAGCTGCAAAATACTAACGCGAATTCTTTACATACGAATGGAAAAACTAGTAGAAGCCAACTTTGGGGAAGATCAGTTTGGATTCCGTAGAAATATTGGAACACGTGAGGCAGTACTGACCTTAAGACTTATCTTAGACGAAAGAATAAGGAAAGGCAAGCCTACGTTCCTAGCATTTGTAGACTTAGAGAAAGCTTTTGACAATGTTGGCTGGAATACTCTCTTTCAAATTCTAAAGGTGGCAGGGGTAAAATACAGGGAGCGAAGGGCTATTTACAATTTGTACAGAAACCAGATGGCAGTTATAAGAGTCGAGGGACATGAAAGGGAGGCAGCGGTTGGGAAGGGAGTGAGACAGGGTTGTAGCCTCTCCCCGATGTTATGCAATCTGTATATTGCACAAGCAGTGAAGGAAACAAAAGAAAAATTCGGAGTAGGTATTAAAATCCATGGAGAAGAAATATAAACTTTGAGATTCGCCGATGACATTGTAATTCTGTCAGAGACAGAAAAGGACTTGGAAGAGCAGTTGAACGGAATGGACAGTGTCTTGAAAGGAGGATATAACATGAACATCAACAAAAGCAAAACGAGGATAATGGAATGTAGTCGAATTAAGTCTGGTGATGCTGAGGGAATTAGATTAAGAAATGAGACACTTAAAGTAGTAAAGGAGTTTTGCTATTTAGGGAGTAAAATAACTGATGATGGTCGAAGTAGAGAGGATATAAAATGTAGACTGGCAATGGCAAGAAAGGCGTTTCTGAAGAAGAGAAATTTGTTAACATCGAGTATAGATTTAAGTGTCAGGAAGTCGTTTTTGAAAGTATTCGTATGGAGTGTAGCCATGTATGGAAGTGAAACATGGACGATAAATAGTTTACAGAAAAAGAGAATAGAAGCTTTCGAAATGTGGTGCTACAGAAGAATGCTGAAGATTAGATGGGTAGATCACATAACTAATGAGGAGGTATTGAATAGAATTGGGGAGAAGAGGAGTTTGTGGCACAACGTGACAAGAAGAACGGATCGGTTGGTAGGACATGTTCTGAGGCATCAAGGGATCACAATGTTAGCATTGGAGGGCAGTGTGTAGGGTAAAAATCATAGAGGGCGACCAAGAGATGAATACCCTAAGCAAATTCAGAAGGACGTAGGTTGCAGCAAGTACTGGGGCATGAAGAAGCTTGCACAGGATAGAGTAGCATGGAGAGCTGCATCAAACCAGTCTCAGGACTGAAGACCACAACAACAACATCTCCATAGAAGCATTGTCTTCTCCGAATTTACTTCTGACCTGAAAGCGATTCTGCTTTCATAACGCATTATTTTCATAAAACTGTTCATCCCATATTTCTACCCCTTAGCGCCGGAATTTCTAAAAATCCTTAAACACGTACTTTGTGTACCTGACAGGGAATCCAAGTACTTATTTCCGTAGTTCTAGCTTTGAAATTGTCTAAATGAAGACATGTTTTCAAAAAAACTTTCATCACCTATTGCAAGGCCTTAGAGGTGGAATTTCGAAAAATCGTTTTTTAAACGATGCCTACACTATAAGGTCAACCCCGTCTCTAAATTTCAAGTTTCTATCCATAGCGGTTTTGAGTAGTCCTTTATGAATCAGTGAATCATTCAGTACATTTACCAACTTCGAGTGGTCTCAGAGGGTGTCTTGAGGAAAAAATCAAGGATAGGCACCCGTCTCTCAAAAAATCACCCAATGACACTACATGGCGTCGCAGTTATAGGCGCCAAGACTTGTCACAAAGCCACCGCTTCGGCAGCAAACGTGCCATTGCACGCTGACAGACCATAGGGGGACGTCTCCCTGTGTTATCCAGTGATCACGATTGATTGCCACGATCGCCGATGGAGAAGACGGAGGTGGCTGCTGCGTAGGATAGCCTTACCTTGAGTGCGATGGTCTGTTGTCTCCGTGTGCGACGTCTTCGGAAATACACTCCTGGAAATTGAAATAAGAACACCGTGAATTCATTGTCCCAGGAAGGGGAAACTTTATTGACACATTCCTGGGGTCAGATACATGACATGATCACACTGACAGAACCACAGGCACATAGACACAGGCAACAGAGCATGCACAATGTCGGCACTAGTACAGTGTATATCCACCTTTCGCAGCAATGCAGGCTGCTATTCTCCCATGGAGACGATCGTAGAGATGCTGGATGTACTCCTGTGGAACGGCTTGCCATGCCATTTCCACCTGGCGCCTCAGTTGGACCAGCGTTCGTGCTGGACGTGCAGATCGCGTGAGACGACGCTTCATCCAGTCCCAAACATGCTCAATGGGGGACAGATCCGGAGATCTTGCTGGCCAGGGTAGTTGACTTACACCTTCTAGAGCACGTTAGGTGGCACGGGATACATGCGGACGTGCATTGTCCTGTTGGAACAGCAAGTTCCCTTGCCGGTCTAGGAATGGTAGAACGAAGGGTTCGATGACGGTTTGGATGTACCGTGCACTATTCAGTGTCCCCTCGACGATCACCAGTGGTGTACGGCCAGTGTAGGAGATCGCTCCCCACACCATGAAGCCGCGTGTTGGCCCTGTGTGCCTCGGTCGTATGCAGTCCTGATTGTGGCGCTCACCTGCACGGCGCCAAACACGCATACGACCATCATTGGCACCAAGGCAGAAGCGACTCTCATCGCTGAAGACGACACGTCTCCATTCGTCCCTCCATTCACGCCATCGCGACACCACTGGAGGCGGGCTGCACGATGTTGGGGCGTGAGCGGAAGACGGCCTAACGGTGTGCGGGACCGTAGCCCAGCTTCATGGAGACGGTTGCGAATGGTCCTCGCCGATACCCCAGGAGCAACAGTGTCCCTAATTTGCTGGGAAGTGGCGGTGCGGTCCCCTACGGCACTGCGTAGGATCCTACGGTCTTGGCGTGCATCCGTGCGTCGCTGCGGTCCGGTCCCAGGTCGACGGGCACGTGCACCTTCCGCCGACCACTGGCGACAACATCGATGTACTGTGGAGACCTCACGCCCCACGTGTTGAGCAATTCGGCGGTACGTCCACCCGGCCTCCCGCATGCCCACTATACGCCCTCGCTCAAAGTCCGTCAACTGCACATACGGTTCACGTCCACGCTGTCGCGGCATGCTACCAGTGTTAAAGACTGCGATGGAGCTCCGTATGCCACGGCAAACTTGCTGACACTGACGGCGGCGGTGCACAAATGCTGCGCAGCTAGCGCCATTCGACGGCCAACACCGCGGTTCCTGGTGTGTCCGCTGTGCCGTGCGTGTGATCATTGCTTGTACAGCCCTCTCGCAGTGTCCGGAGCAAATATGGTGGGTCTGACACACCGGTGTCAATGTGTTCTTTTTTCCATTTCCAGGAGTGTAGATTTCCATCTGCAATTTGTTTTTCTGCTGGTACTCTCTAAAACCACCAATGTTTCTCGGTAACAGCAGAAGATCCAACAAAGAGTGGCACATTTCGTCACGGCATCGCGGAGTGAGCACTTGAGTGACGCTACAGATACTCCTGGGGCAGATGATACAATAGAGGCGTTGCGCATCGTGGAGTAGTTCACTTTTGAAATTCCGAGGACATACATTCTGAGAAGAGTCGGGCAATGTATTGCTTCCTCCAACGTACATCCAGAGATAGGAGCGCAAAGAGAAAATCACGGAAGTTCGAGAACATATGAACGTTACCGTCTATTATTCTTTCTATGTGCCATTCGCGGAAGGAACAGGGAAGGGGAAAAAAGATTTACCAGAATTATTCTCTGCTAGTCAACGTAATGTGGCTTGCGGTGTATACTTGTAGATGTGGATGTACATGTAGATGTAGCTGTATAACTGCAGGCTGCCTGAACTCGCTAGCTCCACCCTGATTCTGCATGTTTCACGATACTGGAAGCGAATCTGCATGCATACCCGGATAAAAATGTTTCCGATAGAAGCCAAGACGTTCTTTTCCGTGTGCTTTCAAGCAGGGAAAACAGTTTGCACCTGTGCACTTCCCAGATTTCGCGCCTTGTGGGTTATGTGATTTCGAAGGCAAGAAATATGACTGTTTGATGCAAAGAACACTTGCGTGTTTCATTTGAAGAGCATCAACTGCAGCCGTATCGTTTTTGACATCAGATATGAAGAGTATTAAATTGAAACGGCTTCATGTTAAGAGTGTAGATCGGAGACAGCTGTAGATAAAGTAAAAATAATAATAATAGTAAATCGTGGAGTTCACAGTAACGCTGAGCCTTCACAGGAAAGTGCTGTTGACATTGAAATCTTTTACGCACGGAAAGAATGACATTTAACTATCTTCGTTTTCTTCAGATTGTCTTGACACATGGAAGTAGTGTACCATATGAATGCACAGGTAACGTAGCGTTTCTGAATCAACGTAATAGATTATCTACAATGAAAAGCAACTATTTTTATCAAACGGTTCAGTTATACGTTCTTTAAAGTAAATCTGAAAATAATGTAAAGCTCCTTTTCCCCTCGCACTTGGTGCTAGAACATAGGAGTGTAATAATTAAATAATATCGACAGCAATCACGGTTTTTAGCATAATTTGCAAATATTATCACAGGATAGTACTTTAGGTGCCATGAAACGAAAATTGATATGTGTGTTAAGAGTACAGGCAGAGGGAAGTATATAAGAAAAAAATCCCTGTGGTCGCGTACGGCCTAGATACACATGCCACTGAGGCCGCAAACGGAAGCGTTGCTAGGAGTGAGGATGTGTATTTTTTGGCAAACTTCGTTTTCTAGATACTTCCTTGACAAGTAGGAACAGCGTATCTAATACACGGGTTACACTGGATTTCTGAATAAACGTAATCTATTATTATAGTTAGCTGTAGGTATTTACTTAGAATTAAATTATATACTTTACGACATACAACCAGATAAATGGCCACTTAAATTAATCTGGACGATCACAAGAAAAAATATGGATTCTTAGATTTTTTTCTGGTGGAACTTCTGTAACTTGTCTTTCTTCTTCCGCGTCCCCATGTTCCATTATCCTATTACCCACGCCCTATTTTTCCATTCTGCTAAATTCATTAAGAAATAATTTGACTAGCTGATGTGCATTAATCTCATGTTGAAATGGACGCGTCTCTTTCACGCTTTATTATCCCCCACTCGCGCTTGATAATGAAGGAAAGACTTGATAAAATAAAGAGACCTTTACAGTCGACTTAGAAAAACCGTTCAAAAAAGAAAGGCAAGCGCAATGTTTGGCAGTCACAGTAAAACAGGTATAAATTGATGGGGATGTCAAGTAATTTAAAGTTGAACAAAAATCAAAAGGAAAAAATATATACTGAAAAGCGAAATGAGCTGCGCGGTTAAAGAAACGGATAAGGCAAGAACCCGTTCTTTTCTACTTTTGAACTCGCGTATAAAAGAACAATGACACAAATAAAAGGAAGATACTAGAGGGGGATTAAAATTTACAGTGGTTGGATGTTAATCGTATGAGTGGTTGATGATAGTGCTGTCGTCAGTAGAAGCGAGTAAGAATTACTGAACCTACTGAATGGAAGGACCAGTGTAACGAGAACAGACTGTGGGCTGAGACCAAACCAAGGAACGACGAAAGCCGAAAATATGTTAGCGATAAGCTGAACATGAACATTAGGTATGCCTACTACGTAGTAAACAAAGTAAGGAGGCTCTAAGCACTATGGGACTTAACATCTAAGGTCATCAGTCCCCTAGACTTAGAGCTACTTAAACCTAACTAACCTAAGGACATCACATATAACCATGCCCGAGGCAGGATTCGAACCTGCGACCGTACCAGCAGCGCGGTTCCGGACTGAAGGACCTAGAACCGCTCGACCACAACGGCCGGCAAACAAAGTAAGGAAATTCTGATAGACTGGAAGCTAAATAAGGAATTACGGACGTAGGAAGAAAGGAAGGAAGATATAAGAAACTAATTAACACTCATACCCAACAAAGGCCATAATTTGAGGAAGAAATTTCTGAGAATGTACGCCAGGACGATAGCAATGTAGGCAAGAAGACAATCGAATTGTTTGAAATGTGTTCTTTCTGAGGGATGTTGAAAATTGTGTCGACTGATGTGATAAGAAATGAGAAGGTGCCATCAGCAGAATCATTAGGTGGAGGGCCAGAATTGTAGGATACATCTGATATCAGGAAATAACCTCCATGGTGTTGGAGTTTTCTGTAGACGTCAAAATCCGTAGCAGAAAAGTGAGATTTGCATGTCTCCAACAAATAGTAGACGACGTGTTATTGTGTTTGCTACTCCGAGATGAAAAAGAGTATTGGCAGAGGAAAAGCAGGCCGTGGTGAGCCGCACGATACCTGTCAGAAGCCAAAAAAAAAAGAAAAAAAAAAGGTTTGTACAACTTTCATTTCTTTTTGTTAAAGGTTGACATGTGACCATCGTAAGTCTTATATTTTGCACACTTATATAACAGGAGTTGGTTGCGTTAGTTTCAGATCCTTATGTTTGAAAAAGAGGTGTAGTTTAAGAATTATAGCTGAATTCTCGAAATCAGCTATGGAGTAAATAAATGATATAATCGTAACTAGAGGTGGTCTATTCGACTCATACGTGCCTATATAGTGACGTGGTGAACACTTCGCCGTGCTAAGCCTTAATTTACATCATTAGTTACCTCTACGTAAGAGGGGCGTTCAGTAACTAATAAAACTTATTTCCTTTTCTGGAAGTAGGTTGGTTTTGTTCAGGATCCCAGTACACCGTGTTACAACCTCGCTCTGTGGCCTACTAAACCCTATTTCTCAACGTAGTCTCCATTCAATGCAGCGGCCTTACGCCTCTTTATTTGGAGGGCCTGTATGGCCACATCTACTGGTCGATGTCGGTGGCAGCGTCTGGCTGCATCAGTTACCTTCCCGTCATCCACGGACTGCTTCCCGCGGAGTGTATGCTCATGGGCTCAAACAGATGGAAGGGCGAGGTCCGGGTTCTAGGCTGGATGAGGAAGAACAATCCAATGAAGTTTAGTGAGCAGACTTGTGAGAGGACTTGCGTTGTCAGGGAGAAGTTCACTTGCACATTTGTGGCGGTGAACAAGCTCAAGACGGTTCTTCAATTTGCTATGGGTGGCACAGCTGTGTGCGGCCGATCGGTAGACGGGAGGTGGGATTAGTCTGAATGACCATGTTGCCACGATAACAGGCGCCTCGCCCAACGACCGACAGCGCTTTTATTCACTGCCAGACCTCCGTAGACATTCTGCAAGCTCCTATCAGTATCAACGAAGCTCTGATTTTTATCTTAACGGAAACTCAATGACAGCTCTCTCCTCGGAACACACCTCCGATACAGATGCCACATGAAGGCCATGTATAGCGCCGCCACCTATTAAAACTTCATAAAACTATAGAGGGCGAAGGAATATTCCACGATATCCCATCACAAATGTTTTTTTTTTCAACCAAAATCGACCAATAAAAAATGTGTTGCATTACTTGTTGAACGTCCCTCGTAACGGGGGCAACACAATGGGATCAGTTAACCACCACCTCAGAGAAACTAGTATGCTTGTCTTATCGTTACATAGATAGCTACTTTGCACGTTCCTCACATTCTCTGTATGCACTTTTTATCTACTGCAAGTGTATTGACTAGCACTTGCTCGTCTAAATCGGTTACCGCATGCATTCGTGGTTATTATCATACTGTAATAGGAAAAGATAAACATTTCTTAATGTACGTTGAAACTGAGATGTAAGTCACCCACCGGCTGATTAAGAACAAATTCAGTACTTTCCGCTGCTAATTTGGAAATAAGTGAATGTGGCTCTCATTAAGCTGGCCTCAGCGTGGAAAAGGCCTGGGAAGGTGGCCTGCGGGTAGAAAACGCCTCCCTATGGCACCCAAAATATATTCTGTTAATTTCAAAACAACAATTTGCTGCTGCAGTTATTCATCAACGTGCTGAGTCTTGTATAGAGTCTTGAGACAGCCGACGAATACGTATAAGATTTCATAGCTCTCGGGCTTCGAAACCTTAGTTTCGCTTCCAAAGACAAGCAGGTGTGTAACTAAGCTACCACTACTTTGTATTAGAGATTCTTGCATGTGGGTTGGATAAAAAATAGTTGCATACCTGATTTTATCGATAGACGTTCACCGTATTATTTGCCCTCAATATAAGCGCCTCACATCTCGCTCACTTTCCGCCACACATATGGCGGCATATACCGTTAGCGCGTCCGTCTCCGCCGACGAATCGCAAGGACCGCCCTGTGCTACGTCTGCCACGAAGAGGTTTCTTCAATTTGCAAAACAGGTTCTACTCGCACGGACTCAGCGGCTGAAAATGGAGGATGTACGCAGGAGCTCCTGCATGGGTTTCACCGTACAGCGTTGCGCATTGACATAAAGTATGAAGGTATATATGGTCAGAAGGTGTCGTCGCTTTATTCTCAGTGCAGAGCGGAAGTGATGTCACAAGATAGTGCCGTAGTAGGCTGCAGTGACCGCTTGTATGTATCCTGAAACGCCACTTTATTTTAGAGGTCTTCACACTCCAGGTCCTTCATGGTATGGCAGTTGTGCCACTACTTTTTATCCAGCCATTGTAACACAGGGAAGAAATTTTGCTACAAGTGTAAGTAGGCTGTTTAGGTTTTTATGTTGGTGACGCCACGTAGCGCTCTCTATGAAAATCACCAACTGTGCTGTGTGGAGTCTGTGGCTGGCTGGCAATGTTGGAATATTCACTATTGTAGTGTTTGGCAGTTGGATGTGAACAGCGCGTAGCGTTGCGGAGTTGGAGGTGAGCCGCCAGCAGTGGTGGATGTGGGGACAGATATTATATATATATATATATATATATATATATATATATATATATCACAAAAAGCCAAATTACGCCATTACGACACGGTGGTGCTTCCCGAGGCACTATATGCAGCAGAGACCACACTAATCCTAGGGCATACACGTATCAGACAATTAGAAAAAGTAGAACGGAAAATACTTAGGAAAATATTTGGCGCAACTAACAACAATGGAATATGGATCAAGAAACCTACAAAGGAACTGTACAAACATACGGAGACAATCACAGAAAAGATTAGAAAACGCAGACTACAATTCTATGGACACCTATACAGAATGCCATCACACAGGCTGACCAAACAGATCTTTGACTGGGTAACCACTAGAAACAACAAATGGGTGGCAGAGGTAGAAAACGACCTGAACCAGCTCAACATAACAGCAGACACAATAAACGACAGAATAAAGTTCAGAAACATCATTAAGAAAAGTAAACTACATGAGATACAATGCGACAAACGAACAGGCATAAAATGGACCGAAGAACGCAAGCAAAATCACAGCCAGAAGATGAAAGAAATATGGGCAACCAAAAAGGCAATCAAGATGAAGCCGAAGACACAAAGCCGACATGAAACATGGACAGAGGACCGGAAACAGAAACACAGCGAGCGAATGAGGGAAGTTTGGGCAGCAAGGAAGGCAGCAAAAGGAACTGGCCATGTAGTTTAATCCAAATGCGCTCTTTAAGGGCAAAACACCAATTATATATATATATATATATATATATATATATATATATATATATATATATATATATATATATATATAATGAGTTTTGAACACTATTAAGGTAAATACATTGTTTGTTCTCTATGAAAATCTTTCATTTGCTTACTATGCCTATTAGTAGTTAGTGCCTTCCGTATCTAGAATCTTTTATTTAGCTGGCAGTATTGGCTCTCACTGTATTGCAGTAGTTCGAGTAACAAAGATTTATGTGAGGTGAGTGATTCATGAAATGTATAGGTTATTGTTAGTCAGGGCCATTCTTTTGTAGGGATTATTGAAAGTCATATTGCGTTGCTCTAAAAATATTGTGTGTCAGGGTATTGATGATCAGAATAAGTAAAGAGAGAAATGTCTGAGTACGTTCAGTTTTTTTCAGCTGTCTCTGTATCAAATAACATTGAAGTTTACCAGCACAGTGATTTATAATTTTTCTAAGGGGACTTTTCACAAGGAGACATTAAGCCGATTGATAAATTATTATAGTACGTAATCCTTTTATGACACCGGTTTATACAATGATCAGCTAGAACATTGAGATCACCGTCCTACTGTCGATATAAGCACATCCAGGTGATAGCAGTGTCACCCGGCGATCAATGGCTACGCACGTTGCGTGTAGCATCAGCGAGCGCGCTGTCCGTGTGTAAAATGGGGTAGGCGCGTGAGCCATCAGAGTTTGACCCAGGACAGATTTTGTCGGGCTGGAGGCTCGGCCGGATCATTTCGGAAACTGCACGACCTGTCGGGTGATCGAGGACTTACGTGGTGAGAGTCTTCAGCACATTGCGAAACCAAGGTTAAACCAACTCCACACGTCGTGGGGTTGAGCGGCAACACCTCATTACAGGTACCTGACGTCGTAGGCTGGGCAGACTGGTGAAACGGGACAGGCGGCGAACTGCGGTGGAACTAACGTCAGACTTAAATGGTGCGCAAAGTACAAGTGAGTCTGAACACACAGTGCACCGTACACTCCTAACGATGGGCCTCAGCAGCCGACGATCCGTGGATGGGTCCATGGTAGCGCCACGACATCGGCAACAGCGACTGAAATGGGTACGTGAACATGGGCACTGGACATTGGCGCAGTGGCAGAGCAATGCATACTCAGATGAATCCCTATACCTTCTTCATCATGCCAGTGGGAGGGCGTGAATTCGTCGTCTTCCAGTGGAACAGGTCGTTGACACCATTACATTGGGACAGGGAAAAACTGGCGGCGTCTCCATTATGCCCTGGGCCATATTCACATGGGCATCCAAGGGTCTAGTGGAGCCGGCGTAAGGCACCATGAAGGCCAAGGACACTGGTTGCAGACCATTTACACGCCTTTTAACGATCATGTTTCCCGACAGCAGTGGCATTTCTAACAAGACAATGCGTCGTGTCAAAAGCCAGAAGTGTGATAGAGTGGTTCGAGGAACACAATTGCGAGTTCCAATTGATGTGCTGCACCGCCCCCACGCCCTATCCCTGCCTACTGAACGTGACAGAACACATGTGGGATGTCATTGAAAGTGGTGACAGAAGGAATTTTCAGTAATAATGGGAACGTGTACGTGCAGATGTGGTGCCAATTGTCTCCAGCGAACTACCAAGGCTTCATTGCTCTCATGCCACGACGCGTCACCGCCGTTATCCACGCCAAAGGTGGACATACCGACTACCATGTAAGTGGTCACAATGCTCTGGCTGATCAGCATGTTGATATCGCCAGTCCCATATTTGTATGTAAATTAGGATGAAATATGTTAGAAATATGTGGATAATTTGATACCAATCTTCAAAACAAAATTGCCAATTATTATTTTACTTTAGAAGGGTGTCACAATCAAAAGCAAATTGGACAGTCAGAAACCTACAATCACTATTCATCTAAATATATTTTAATACGTAACTTGTGGCACATTGAGTAGAACCATACAATAAATGCAAGAAGAGATGTTTTGCCTGACTCGATGGAAAACAATGGCGTTCTAATACATTTAGACATCAGGCGCTTGGTGGACCTGAAGAAAAATCTTTGCGTGTGCTCTTATCTTGCTCCACGTACCATTCACTTTTGACCTACAAAACCGAAGCCGTCTATTTGACACCACTCCACATTACTCTCTAAGACTGGGTTCCCACTTTACAGGAGAAGGAAATCTTCCATCGGCCCAGGAGAAATCCCCATTGGCTTGCTGATTGAAACTGTGTAGCTTGTAGCCTTATATTCCCCGTTACTTGTAGACCATGGCATTTCCGGTGGCCCCATTGGAGAGAGTTTGCTATCGAAGCTGTTACTACGTTCACCTCAATAGACCCATTAGAGCCTACTCTTAAATATGCTGTAAACTACTGAGTACACACAGCGGAATTTAATGTAGGTAGAGTGATTTTCTTGATGTGCTTTCGTTGAGTACTAATGACACAGAGGCCTCCAACATTTTTAATTTCTCTGAATTAGTGCTACCTTTGATATTTTTTTTCATTCTGTTTACACTTATAGAACATGGTGTCTTTATAACGTCTATTCTATGTGTTTAACTGTGATCAGTTTATTCAACCATTATTAGATGATGCCCTTCAAAATATTGAAAGACACACATTTAAACTGGAACAAGTGATAAAAAGCCCGTCGTCACAGGCGTCCAGTGTTAAAGTGCTATACAACAAATGCAATGCCCAGTTCGTTATCCTGTCGTTCCTAAGATTTTTATCCATACCGTTTCACTTCTGTCACCTCTCGCACTGGTTGTCCACGTAAACAATACCGAGTGCCATCGTGATTCGAATGTACTTATGGGTAAGTGAGGAGTGGGAGAGGAGGCTCTATGAGCTCACTGTCCAAAGAGAAAAGGTCACGTCACAAGAAGCATCAACGGGCCATCGTTTACACGAACGAAATGGAAGTGAAACAAGAAAGAGAAATGACACTTGCCAGAGCCAACTTTGACTATTGGTAGCCTAAACGTCGAGGATATCACGGCAGATAAAAAGCAAACAATGTCAAGAATTTGCCGCTCATAGTCTGACGCAGAGTTTTGTCCTATCTGATTGATGGGTATATGTGTAAATTCGACAGCAGTGTCTGTTCTGGTAATTGTCTTTGTTTCAGTATAAAGTTATTGCTTATTGATTCAACTATTTTGTTAACATAGACGAATGAATAAAGCAGAACATTGAAACTTTTTGTGTAATTGTATTTGTTTTATTGTACTTGTATGTAACGTTAATATATTGAAAATATTTAATCAAATGTTATGCCCATTAAGTCGAATTAATGTACAGGGTGCTAAAATAAACTTAATTGTACTTTAATAAAATTTAAAATAATGGAAGAACTGGTTTTATGTACTACATTCCTATATTTATAATGAAGAACTGTCCTCTGGGGTTTGAGTCATTAATATTTACAACTTTCACTACAGCTGTTAACCTTCATACAGTAGGAGGCTTAACGTTCCTTTTAAACACCTGTGGAAATGAAACCGCAGTACAGGTGTATATATAGGTAGCATTATAAACATTGTTCACATTTGCTGTTTCCTCTTTTCTTGTCCGCCCCCCTTCCACTTCATCGACTTAATCAGACTACCCCATCTTTCCTCGTCTCCCATATCAATAACCGTCCACCCCTTATGTATTTAATACCTCTGATCTATTCCTGTTAACCCCCCCCCCCTTCCCTGCCCCTACCGACACTTTTTCCACACTTTGTACCATTATAACAATCATCGATGCTTCTATGTAAAGGGTTTTAAATTCCAATGATAATTGTAACCATTTATTTTATAAAAAGACCAATTTTTATACATGATTGTAATTCATAACAATGTGTTACTGCTTATTCTATTGATCATGTATCAAATACTTCACTATCTTTCAAGTTTGTACTTCCATGTATCTTTAATTACGATCGTGTAAGATGCGTTCATACGTGCACACTGGGAAGTTAGCTTTTCACGGCAGCCGCGCGGGATTAGCCGAGCGGTCTGTGGTGCTGCAGTCATGGACTGTGCGGCTGGTCCCGGCGGACGTTCGAGTCCTCTCTCGGGCATGGGTGTGTGTGTGTTTGTCCTTATGATAATTTAGGTTAAGTAGTGTGTAAGCTTAGGGACTGATGATCTTAGCAGTTAAGTCTCATAAGATTTCACAAACATTTGCACGTTTTTTTTACGGCATATTATGGAAACACTGGCATCTTCTGCCCTCTTGAAAGATAATGTAACCAGCTTGTATAATAAAGAGTCCCGATACATATTCCCATGACATACTACTGCTCACAGGTGGAAACCGGGATGCTTTACGGTGGAATTTTTGACGATCAATTCACTTACGCTTATGGCAGTGGCTGCTTAGACGCAGTGCAGTAATGTTTGAAGCCTCAGATTTTTTCATCCATTTTATTCCACAGCCATATCAAGTGAAGAAGGCATGCTAGTTCCAGTAAATTAGCGTATTAGACAAATGTTCTCGCATTTACTTTTGGCAAAATTGATTAATATAAGTGAAGAAACAGGTTTGACAATGACATGTATTCTACTCAAGTCTGGTGATTTTAAATACGTAAGTAAGAGAACAAATCATACAGCCCTTAAATTGGTGCAACCGTTTGTCCTGATAATTTTTTGATCTTTTTCTGATACTTCTACCCTTATTGTGCTGTAATCGGTTGTAGCTCTAACGCTTTGTAGTGGCGCTGATAGCTGAATGGTCAGCGTGACGGACTGCCCTCCTAAGGGGATTTTCTCCGCTAAGGCACTGGGTGTTCTTATCTTCATCATCATTTCATCCCCAACCGGCGCTCAGGTCTCCCAATGTGGCGTCGAATGTAATAAGCCCTGCAACAAGGCGGTCGGACCTGCCCCGTAAGGGGCCTCCCGACCAATGACGCCGAAAGCTCATTTCCAAACTGGCTTAAGACCGAAATCTAGATTGTGGAATAAAATATGTAGTGCAGTCAAATGGCTGTTATATTTTTCAAAAATACGGTTCATATGTCAGAACGTTTGATTTGTAGAACCCACGGACATAAGACATTTTTCTCTTGTACTGATGCATACTTTCATTCCCTGAAATGCTGGATGGTTCTTTTAACACCCTGCATATGTGTGTGTTTGAAATCTTATTGGTTCAAAAATGGCTCTGAGCACTATGGGACTCAACTGCTGAGGTCATTAGTCCCCTAGAACTTAGAACTAGTTAAACCTAACTAACCTAAGGACATCACAAACATCCATGCCCGAGGCAGGATTCGAACCTGCAACCGTAGCGGTCTCGCGGTTCCAGACTGCAGCGCCTTTAACCGCACGGCCACTTCGGCCGGCGAAATCTTATGGGACTTAACTGCTAAGGTCATCAATCCCTAAGCTTACACACTACTTAACCTAAAGTATCCTAAGGACAAACACACACACCCATGCCCGAGGGAGGACTCAAACATCCACCGGGACAAGCCGCACAGTCCATGACTGAAGCGCCATAGACCGCACGGCTAGTCCCGCGCGGTTAAAGAAATAACGGCGGCGGGTCGATGGATCGAAGAAGAAGCTGATTAATCGGATGCAGAATATTTCCAGGAAAGAATAGAAGATATCGACAGTGGTTTAGTGTCGTACGGTAGCTACTCAAACTGAAGAAAAATGTTAACTGTTAGGAATCGTTGCAGACGGGTGTAGATGGAACGAGTAAGAGAAAAGTGTAGTGGCCTATTTTAAGCGTTATCGAAGAGGAAGATATATGTGGGCTGGAGCAAATCAAACAACTGTCTATCTGAATCAGTGGCTACTACGTGGACATTTGTATTAGGTAGGACTGATTAGAAATCGGTTAATTATTTGTTAGGGAATAGTACAGACGTTACGGAAACTGAAGTAAAATGCTTCTTTTAAACCCACTTTTAATAATCCCATGTGTAGTATGAGACGTCTAAAGTACCGTAGAACTGTTCTTTAGTTCACAACCTTCGCTGTGTTAATTTTGAAAGAATTTAGTAATTTTGAATTGTAGACGTCAGAAATATCACAACTTTCTAATATCAACAACGGCATAAAGATCCAGCAATACACCACGATGCAACATCCATCTGTCTTCAACCAGAGGCAGAAGATTCTCACACGCACGCATATCTGCTGCACATGGGAAACAGTAAGAGCATATTTACGATGACTAACATCACAATTAACATCAGATCTATTTAGACATGTAATTAACTGAATTTCAGAAAATCTCAATTAACATTAAATCTGTGCGCACAAGTAATTAACAGAACATTAATACACAGTAGGGAATGAAATAATAGAATTACAATTAAATTTACAGTGCAAAACTTTGAAAATAAACTGAACGGTAGCTAGTCTGTCGTTAGTAAAATGCACAGGTGCTGTAATTTCCCTGAAGTATCCCACGGGCTTTAATATGTTTAGAACAAGCTACATTCGTGTAAATTGTGAGACATTTTGAAGATAGCTTTGACGTTTTCCATAAACGGCTAAAGCTATGAGGTAGATGGTAACACTGCTGTTTCGTAATTTATCTCAGATAGCTAGACGTCAAATTAAATTAAACTAGCCATGAGTGAAGGAAATAACTACAGATATATACAAAAAGGAATTAATGACGTTATCTGCCATTGGGCGTTGATTTAAGTCAATGGGGACAGTTGAAAATTTTTGCTTCACCGGATTCGAACCCAGGTCTCCAGCCTGCTAGGCAAATGCGCCGACAATTGCACCATCCGGACACAGTGGTCATCTGAACTCTACGGACTGCTCTAGCACACCTTCGACAGATCCAAATTCTCAACTGACATATTATTCTCATTACTCTCGGCATTTTGTCGTTTCCCGTATGAGTTCGAGCAGGAAGTGAATTGGCTATTCTCATCTTAATCAGAAGTGCGTTGTTTGTCCTTTCGGACATGTCGGTCTAGCAGGTTATATTGGAGGCGTGAACAACATCAGCATGGAAGAAACGTGTGATCTTGCGAGACAGTGTTATCAGTACGACAGAGTTAGAAAGTGCTCTCACTGTGGATTTCCATTTGGCAGGCTGATCGAATCATACATCATAAGATTTTTTGGACGTTCTTATGTGATAGCAGTCTGATGGAGTGCCTGGGTCAACCACGTCCAGCCACCACAAGGGATTGTCGCTGTATTGTGCACCAATAACATCCTATCGAGTAACACCTTAACATTTGCGCCTGCCATCCGAGAAAAGGCAATGGTCTCACACCAACATTTTGTATGATCCCACACCATTGGTTGGAACCTATAAACAGTCGATTTAGAGAATTACCGTTCCATGTGTAGGCACGGACTGGTGATGTATTACGCGTCATTAGGTGCCGTGATGAATCGCGGCGCTTCACAATCCCCGTAAACTATCATCGGGACTATTGTGATGACTTGACTAGAGGTTCCATTCTTCCAAAGTTTTGGAGTGCCCCAGTGGTTGCACTCCTAGCAGCCTGCGGCGGGGAACCATCGGATTGCCATTGACTCTGATGGTACCAGAGTACGTCACGGATGCCCTGCGTCTTCATGTGTTACAGTACAATGCGGATGCCCTGCGTCTTCGTATGTTACCTTTCACGTGACGGTGCCGTGATTGTCTTTTTCAACTCGACAATGCTCTTCCTCATATTACACATGTCTCTATGAACTACCTGCATGATGTTGAGATACTCCCGAGTCCTGCAAAATATCCCCAATAGAATACGTGTTGAACCTGCTCAGACGTCAACGCCATCCCAGTGAAAGTATCCGCGATGTCATGGACCAGTTACATAGGTTGTGGGCCAGCTTGCCTCAGGTAAGGAAGCAATGATTTCATGAGGCCCTTCCCAGCAGAACAAGTACATGCATCCAGGTCTGAGGGGGTAAAACGTTACACTGAAAAGCAGCTTCAACGGCCAAGTTCTTTGTTAGTTTGACTCGATTTTATTATCACGGCAATAACGTCGCGGACCATCTCAAACCCTGAAATTTCATTTCGTTTTCTCCTCACATTCTGGGTGCGGCTATTTTTCTTTTTTCGTACTGGGTATGCTGGATGACAGAAAATTCGTTAAGCAGAATGAGCACAAAAATACTAATCAAGTTTGAAAACAGAGACAGTATTGCCGTTACTCTGACAGAAGAAGTAATAAAAGCTGTAGCTTTGTACCGAGTGCAGACAGAGCTTCACATTTAGTGGATGAGGCGTACGTAGTTTCTAATTATCATCGTTTTAACACGAATGTGGTATATTGCTCAACCAAGAAACGCACTAAGACGGGAGAGAAGAAAGATCACAAATAAAGGAACTGCGCTTAGTCATGGAAACTCCTTAAATATGGAAACTCAACCCTCCCAAAAACCGATACAGCTGTAACATAGACAAAATTGGCTAAATGCAACAAGACTGAGCTAGTGACAGACTCTTGCATCACCTTTACCTCGATATCTGTATATATGCCCTTTGGAGAGAATCTCTGCCACACTCCACCGCAAAACGGCTATAACCAGAAAACACACTTCATGATGGACTTTAATCGACACAATGTTACGTAGGACAACCAAGAGATGGATGAAAGCGGCATACAATTGAACAGTGGGCTCAATCAAATAATTTTTTTTAGCACTTGACCCACAATTAACTTGCACCTTTAATAACATAATGGGGAAGCGCAGTTACAGTCCTGAGAACTGCTTCGAAAGTGTAAACATACACGACTGACGCTTCAGAACGGCATATGAGCTCCTTCACAAAACACAACTGAAGCCAATTCCGATCCAGACATATGCTGCTGTTAGAACAAATAAAGTACGATTTCACAGAGGGGTCAATTTTAAAAAGGCCAAATGCTTAGAGGTTGCAGAATATTTCGACACAGCAACAAAGAAACTAAACCCAGTATCGGCAAACTACAAAAGCTTCTTAAATATTTCACAAAAATACCTCCAAGGGATACATTCCACGAGGTTGCAGGCAGTATTTTCTCCCAGACCAAGTACTGAGCTTTTACGCGGTAAAATGTGATTTCCCGCTATGAACCTGATCTGTACACGCCAAAGATATCACCTTAAGCTTAAATGAAACTTGCTGGCTAATAACAGGCTGTATGAAACCCACGCCACTCGATAAACTAAATAAAATTACCCATTTACGGACTCTAATGCTCGAAGTGCTGGTTACGAACGCACTGACTAGCTTGTCCTGGAAGACATAAGTGCCGCAACACGTTCGTGAGACTTATACCCTCCACTAATGGTGATTCCCAGCGATAATAACTTGAAACGAAAGATCTATAAGCGGCTGAACCGCGTAAGGATGGGTGTAGCACCAATTAAGGCAAACCTGACAAAGTGGAGTCTTACAGATGCATATGTCCAAAGACGTGATTGTGTCGACTGTCAGGGTATGAAACATCTCCTGACTTGTCCCAAATGTCACAGTAAATGCACTCACGATTAATCATGTCAGGGAAGCAAGGAAGTTTGGACGTAGCCCAAAACTGGATGTTTCTCTCTGGACAGATAAAGGTAAAGTGACTGAATAAGTCAGTTCAGGGCTCAGAGAGACAAGTGGATAGACAAGTGGATACCACCTTCAATAAGACTGTAACTATTAACACACTTTGATGTTGAAACCAGCCATCGGGCGGAGGCTAACCTTTCCTCTTTTTAGAAAAGCAGAAGTGCGAGATGAGATCTTAACAGAAAACCATGTATAGCTAAAATCAGAAAAGAGGTAAGACATGGATATGCATTACCCAATACTAGTTAAACCTTTTCATCGAAAACCATGAGCCTCTATGAAAGAAAAACATGTGGAGTTACGTTTGCAGATGACATTCCCTTAGTAACTGACAGCGAAGAATATATGATAAACATAACTTTTAAATTTTCGGCATTTATGAACTTACCGAATTACGTAAAAGTGTGAATTTAAAATTAACTGTCAGAAACTAAAGTGATATACCAAAGTAAATCGCATATGAGAAGGACGCCTGACATCCATATTGTAAGAAACAAAACTCAAAAAGTTGACATATTTTGTAGTTTTGGTATCTTAATTACGGAAGTCAAAAACACAGCTAAAACGTGTCCATCGGTTCGTTTAACGTAAAGTGACATGTCACTTGCGCGTCATGTTTGTGCGCTGTTGCTGAGTCGGCCACGCGAAATTTTGCACCCGCAAGACTGCACTAAACCACTGCGGAGAATATGGACCAAACTAAGTGTTTTATTTCATTTATTGCTATTGATGCTATTTAGATTTTCTTTATTCTGCACTCCATGAGTGATTGTCGTTGGATAATTGTGTGATTGACTGAAAAGTAACGTAGCATGGAGGCAGCGAAAGGAACACTCCATGACAGGCACGGGAGCTAGTTAGGAGTTTCAGTGTCAACGAATCCACCCCCCACCCCCCTACTCTTTTGGACAGAGGGACCCCATGTAGTCATCGTCGGTTTAGATGGAACAGGGTAGCGAGCAGGCCATCAGAAGGATAAAAAAGAGAAGACCGGAACGAGAATGTGGTTTGATATTTGAACCCAGGGAATCCGTCCTTCTACCTTTGAACGGAGGAACCTTCCTCTGTATAGCGTGGTGGTAGATACACAGACAAGGGGACAGACGCGGAAAACGATGAAAGGGTTGGGTTAGAAGCCAAAGATTTCGATTGCTCACTTCAAAATCCACGAACCTCTCCCCCACTCTCAAGAGCAGAGGGTTCGTTCGCTGTCGGGGGTTGTCTTCGAAAAAATTCTGGCTTAACTGGGTAAGTGATCTCGTCAGACCATGTCTGTCTAGTCTTGGGAGAAGGTCACCAGAATGTGTTTTCTGATTTATCGTTTTCGATTACGTTTGGTTCAGCTCAGTTATGTTAGAGAAGCTTTTTGTGTTGTTATTCCATCTTCTCAGTGGTTTTGGATCTAACTAGAGTTTCTAAGGATTTCAGTTCCACATTAGGCGGTGCTACTTCCAATTATGTCACCACTGATTTACCGTATTGTACAATAATTCATAGAAAGGCAATTTTTCATGTCTATCGGTGACGAATGAGAGAGAGTAACATCTTTCGTTTATAACAAACGATTACCTCAGTTCAATCAATGAGTGCATAATTGGCATTTTAACTGAATCTTTAACTTTTGCATATGAGGGCCGTAAATAATGTGACTGCGATTATAAATGCGTGTTAAGCCGTATGACATTGCTCTAGGAAATAAACTATTGTCATTTAAAATTATTATAGAAGCATAAATAAATATCCCAATATTCCCGAGACTTTTCCCCACACTACAAGTTGTATACTAAGAAAGAATAGGGGAGGTTGTGTAATCAGTCCCCTCAGTGTCGGAACTGAGTTATATGCATTATTTCAACAAGCTGAATGCACTCCACCTAATCACTTTCCGACACTTGTTTGCTTACAAGTTTTTATTCGGATGCGCAAAATTAAATTACTGTTTCACTGGGCTTGATTTAATAATTTCATCACAATCACTTAAGCAACAAGTGAAGTAGCTGACTTGACGGGTTAAAGCAAAAGCGAAATAATAGTTCCAAGTTCAAACAACTGTTTCATTTAGCTACGAGATAACAGCGAATAACTTAACGATTAACTTTCACAGCTTGACGTGTTTTCAGTGAATGAAGCCAAATACTAATGAACAAGAAGTTTAACACAGAAAAGAAGGAAAAAATTGGTTCATACATACATCTGTAATGTACTCATATATGACTGTGAAAGATGGGCAGTTTTGAAGATACACAGAAGGCGTTTAGAAGCGATGGATTCGTGGCTTTGGAGGAAGCTAACGAGAACCAACAAGACAGTGGAGAAAACCAGAGAAGATGTTCTCAAGAAGACAAATGAGCAGAGAAAACTCATCAGTAAGCTCTAAAAAAGGAAAACTAAATAAATGTTTTGGATAAATGTTTCGACAGAATAAATTATCTATTGATAAACTGCACGGAAGATTTTGGGAAATAAAATCAAGTGCGAATTACGAATGAAAATGGTCGAAAACAATTTCCAGTAACAAACTACCTAAATTATCAAGAAATGAATATGACAGCGCAAGACGTAGGAGGGCGACGAGGCAAAGCCTTATGAAGATTATGATGACGTATGCAGCTACAGTGAAATGTTAACAGGAAACTCTTTTTAAAAATCTGGAACTATCCGTCTAAAATACAACACGGGATCGAAGAAATACGTGAGAGACGAAACAACGATGAAAATATGAGAATGGAGCCATTTTAAAGAGGTCGGCATCAAATCGCCAAGATTGTTCGACATAAATATATTTTTTTGTATTTCTCTGCACCATTTTTTCAATAAATTAAGCTTCTTATATCACTCGACATCGACGGCCTAACTAAAAGGTAGCATCACTGCCGGCACCTCCGTTAGTTCTCGGTGATGTAATATGATCGAAGAAGGGATGCTGTAGTGTTCACAGCAATACTACCAAATTACACATAGTTCCACGTGGGCTTCAGAGCGGTTCGAATGTAGCAAAAGTATTGACAGCTTTAGAAAAATCATAGAGGATCCCGGGAAAACACAAGATGGGCCTCAGTCACAAAGGGTGCAGGCTAAACACAGGAAGAACATAGGTACAGGAACCATAGGTATAACAGTTGTAATTGTCGTAGCTTTGTTGGGAAACTACCAGAGCATCAAGTACTAATAGAAATCACTGATACTCAAATCGTTGAAGGTACTGAAAGCTGGCTAAAGCCGGATATAAGCTCAGCCGAAATTTTTGCGAAGAACTTAACGGTGTTCCGAAAAGATAGGCTAAATACGGTTGGCGGTGGGGTGTTTGTTGCTGTTAGAAGTAGTTTAACTTGTCGCGAAATTGAAGTAGATTCTTCCTGTGAGTTAGTATGGGAGGTCATATAGGGCGGAACGATCACCACAATAAAATAATGGGAATAAGAGCTCGTACGGAAAGATATAGGTGTTCTTTCTTTCCGCGCGCTATACGAGATTGGAATAACAGAGGCACTTAAATGATGTAGATGTAGACAGAGCAGCCTTATTGCTTCCCTATCTGAGCAAATCATAGCGTCGTCTGGCCGTTGTAAACTGAAAAATGAGTTCCCTCTGTCCAAAACGAAGAAGGCGGAGTGTTGTTATTAATGTAATAAACAGAGAAGTGCTGTTTGATCTTCACTGTCAAAGTGTCTTTAGTGAAACGTTAATCTTCTCTCAATCGATAATCTTTTTTCCACAAGCTACTCAGGAAATAATTAGTTATTAAAAGTTATTACGGAGCCTTACAATGTTGTTAATAACGGCTTGATGAGTTTTGATATTTCCCTGTAAAATTATTCAAAAGTCCACTTAAAGAAATTAACGATACCTTGCCTTGAATGGGATTTAATCGGGTGACACCCCTTAAATTTATTTCCTGTTTGACAAATTATGTTCAGCACTTCTTAAAACACGCCCGGAGAGAGAGAGAGAGAGAGAGAGAGAGAGAGAGAGAGAGAGAGAAATGTAGTAGTAGCATTTGCTAAGTCTAGATATAATGATATTTACCCCTTTACCTGTAAAACTTTTCGAGACACATTTGTGTTTTAGAAGTCTGAATATGGTTTCTTCGATTCACATTTTAGCTTCACATCGTCTGTTCTACACTATTTATTTCTCATTATTTATTTCCGTATTTTTGTACTATCAACACAGGTGAAAGCTAATTATAATATTTGTTTTTGATTACTGCCTTTTAGATTATCTAATTTAAAATGAAAACAACAAGGTCTTTTGCTTTTTTATGGTCTTAGCTGAGCTAAAGCGCTAAAGACAAGAATATCTGTAGTTTCCATGACACTGCACCGAAATATTGTATCAGCTTGTTGCCACTTATCCTCCGTCTCACAACCATGTAATCCATTGCCATACATTTCAAATATTACCATAGTGAATGTCGTTAAAAGTGGGATATGAAGAAGTCATGACGTTCTACTCTCAAGCCCACACATGAATACAAGACTGAAATGCGAATGCATATTATTAGAGCCTAGTTTATGAAACGCTCCTGTTTAGTCACAGAACTAATGGTGTGGTCACATAATCTGAAAACATATTGACAAAAACTTAGTAATGTAGTCATGCGGTAAACAGCCATTCACATCACCTCTTCCCCATGCCAAAACACAAAATAAAGCAGACGGAATCATTGAATTGGAAAAGACGATGGAAATGCCGATGTTTTGAGAAATCGAGATGAAGCAGATCATTAAATGCATCAGATCATGTATACAGGGAGAGCTGACGTGGTAGGCTGAAACAAATGTGTCCTACAACTGCTCCTAGTAACAAGAACGTTGCCTGTAGTTTTGTTGCGGTAGATAAGGAAATCTAAGATCAGTATCAGTACACTAGATTTTATTTGTTACTGGCGTAGTTGTCGAGTCACCAGTCTTCTGACTGGTTTGATGCTCCACGAATTTCACTTCTGAGAGAAACTTTTCATCTCAGAGCAGCAATTGCAACCTACATCCTCAATTATTCGCAGGATGCATTCCAATGTCTGTCTTCCTTTACAGTTTTTACACTCTACAACTCCCTCCTTAACCCATGTCCTATCATTCTGACCCTTCTTCTTGTGAGGATTGTCCTTACATTCTTTCCCTGGTTGATCCTGCCGAGTATCTCCTCATTCCTTACCTTACCAGTTCGGTGATTTCCAAAATTCATATGTAGCACCACATCTCGAATGCTTCGATTCTCTGGCTGCAGAAGCATTTATTAGGGACTTCAAATTAGACTTCTGTGAGAGGCACTTTGCGTGCCTGATGCAAATCTCTAGAACATTTTAAATTTATCGAATATTCCGTAGGTTTCTGATGCAAAAGAGACATATTAGCGACTGTAAAACAAAGTATTATTGTTCCACGTTAATAGTAGGACGCCTCCTTAGCCGTCCGGTCTAACGCAAGGCTTCCCGGACTGAGAAGGAGCGCCTGGTCCCCGGCACGAATGCGCCCAGCGGACGTCCGGTGAGCCGGCCAGTCTGTGGCTCGATTTTAGGCGGTTTTCCATATGCCTCGGCGAATTTGGGCTGGTTCCCCTTATTCCGCCTCAGCTACACTGTCGACAATTGCTGCGCAAACAAGTTCTCCACCTACGCGTACACCACCATTACTCTACCATGCAAACGTAGGGGTTACACTCGTCTGGAGTGAGACGTTCCCTTGGGGGGGGGGGGGGGTTCCACCGGAGGCCGAACCGCACAGTAACCCTGAAAGAGTGGTTCGGTGTGTGGCGGCGGAGGGGTGAAGTGGAATGCGGAAGTCGTCGTGGAGTTGTGCACCACTGTGGCTGCGGCGGGGACGGAGCCTCTCCGTCGTTTCTAGGGATCCGGTTAACATTCAATACAATACGAAATATTTATTAGTTCCTAACGAACCGGCTTTCCACTTCTTAGGATATCGTCAGGTAACTTAATACTGAAAACATAATCCACACTGCTTCAGGAATACTTCTTAGCTTTACAAAAAATGCCATACGTAGTTATATGACATTTTATGGTTATATCGATATAAAACACAAGCATAATGTAGTACCTAAAGAGACTCCGTACAAATAAAACTCACATTACGCCGGCCGCGGTGGCCGTGCGGTTCTAGGTACTTCAGTCCGGAACCGCGTGACTGCTACGGTCGCAGGTTCGAATCCTACCTCGGGCATGGATGTGTGTGATGTGCTTAGATTAGTTAGGGTTAAGAAGTTCTAATTTCTAGGGGACTGATGACCTAAGATGTTAAGTCCCATAGTGCTCAGAGCCATTTGAACCATTTCAACCTCACGTTACAGTATGCGCAAATATTAGTACTATGTGAACGTATAAATCAAGAACATTCAAAAAGTGAGTAATGGCACAGGCTACTATATCATGTGGAGAAACGGGTGGAAGTGACGAACAGGCCGAATAAATACAGGGGGAGAAAGAAGCCTCTTGGAAGTGGGTGTGGAGCAGTTACAACGAACATTGTATGTAGTGGTAAGAGGAATAATAACTGACTGCTATTTTAATAGGGGTAATTAGCCGTTAAGGCCCGGTCAGTATTCTTTAGCTGGTGCTTATTAATGGCTATAATGGCCTTTAATGGGTTGTTCGTAACAGTAGCTAGTTTGTCCGTATGACATAGTAGCCTGTACCATCACTCACTTGTAGAACATTTTTGTTTTATGCATTCATATAGTTACAATATCTGAATATACTGTAATACGATATTTATTTGTTCGGAATCTCTCTATGAATTACATTAGGCTTGTGTATTATATCGATATAGTTATAAGCTGACACATGTACAGCATATTTTCTGTAGCTATGAATTTTCGCTGAAGTTATGTGGCGTGTTTGTTTAGTACTAAGTTATCTGACAATGACCTAAGAAGCCGAAAGCCTGTTCATTATGAACTAATAAATATCATTGTACAACATTAATACTTTGTATTCAAATTATTAAGATTTTAATTTCGTAACCGATTTCCCTGTACATTTTCAGTTTCCAGGATAAGAATTACTGTATGATCTATGAATCACCCTCAATTTGCGAATTTTCTTCCGGTACGCACTCCACAACAGTCGACGTTTGAATATCAAGTAAACCGTGTGTCAACGCTCACTCCCTCCCATGAACTACTAAACCATTAGTCTCATAATATAATTACTTGTATAGAATGAAAAAAAAACTATAGCCAACACCTCTTATTTAATGGGACACTGTGTCTATAAGTTTCAGAACATTAAAAAAAACTATTTTTGGTTTAAGGATAATGCATTGCTCTGTACTGCATCAAACTGAGAGAGCTGACGTGGTGGTTAAGGCACTGGACTCATACTCTGCGTGATCGTGATTGAAATCGCCGTCTAGATATTCCGATTATATTTTTTCTGTCTTTTTCCTAAGCAGCGTAAGGTAAATAATTCGTTTGAATAGAACATAACTGATCTCCTACTCTTTCACTGTCACATCCGAAACTGTGTTACTCCTGTTTCCCTTTTTTCCCTCGCAGACGCATACTCTTTCCCCTGCAGAAGATTTTTCCTACACCGAGCAAAAGACAAGCAAGTACTCACTCATACCCCTCAATTGCCCCCGCATTTTGGCATATTTTCCCCTAAATTACATGTATTTTTCGTTATTATTTGTAATTGTACCGGTTTTATGTCACTTCTGACGATAGGATCATGACACAGTTCTTGCCACGTATTCCAAAATTGCTTGTAAATGTAGCGCAGTTGTCAACAGCTAGTGCAAAAGCACTATTTTTCTGGTCAGACTGAATAGTATAGCATGTTCTCGAATGAATCCAGTCACCGCCAACCTCATATTCTACAGCTGCAGTGCGTTTGCTCTATTTTCTGAATGTTGAACTTAAAAAATATACCGATTTTGCTCACACAACTAAATGAAAATCTGCTGTGCCTGTTTTTGTGAAAAGAGGACTTTTTTATCATTGCGATTGTGTTTTCCTTCTTTAATAGATGTTAGATTATAGGAGACACGTTGATATTAAATACAAATGTTACAGTGCAGCGCTCAGACGGGCGAGTGCTTGTGGCTGGGCTACTAGAGGCGTGGTTGCCGAGTTCCATAGGAGGTGGCAGCTATCCTTTTAGACAAAAAACCCACTGTTAGGAGAGCCCTCATCTACCAAGGTGTTGTTCCGAGGGATGCCGACGTCGCACTCTATTCTATGTGTACCTTTTGTTTACGTCGATAACGCTGACCAGCCAGCCACATGCTCACGGGGAAGCATTGAACTGAAAACTTTGTGGTGTGAGACTTCACTAGGATCTGTGTTCACTTTAGTTGGAAGGCTTCCTGTATTTCAAGCAGCCGACTTTTGGAAAAGCCGTCTGGAGCGTTCTCTAGAATTTAGTTGATGTTCCAGAGGGGTCGTGTCTTCCCGAGCAATACGTTTAACTGATTGCAAGAAAGAGTTGCGTTGACGTTAAATAAAAGTGTTCTCCATCACAGAACGACAGGTCTATTGGAGGCATTGCGGGAACTCATAGTCTGTGTGACTTCGCCGCCTCTGCGCCCCCTGACCATGGGAGCAGCGTGTGGGGATGGGCTGTGTTGCTATGTTTTACATGCTGGGGCTGCTCTCCTTTTATCTCCTATTGTTTAGTTGACTATACGTGCTTATCAGTTGGTGAAGGACCATTGCCTCAAGGCGGTCACCGACTGTGGCGAACTCATGCTGTGACAGAAGGGTGGTAGATTGCAAAGCAAGGTGTGACGGCAGCAACCGTCTGCTTGAAAAAGTGATATAGAGCGTTCTCCAGAATTTCATTCTAGTTCTGGAGCAGTGTAGTGCTTCCAAGTGGTACGTGGTACTTACATCTGGGATTAAGGAAAACTTGGAAGGGAGGACCCATCAATATTACTTCCTTTTGACAAAACCTGTTCAATTAACAATAAAAAAATAATTTTTTACATATAATCGAAGCATTTACCATAAAATTTTCTTTAACGAAGTGAACTAATTTGCAAAATTCAATTGACCTTAAGCCTTAACTTGAATCAGCTTTTTATCTTTGCAACAAAAAAAAAACCTGAAGTGTTATATTGCAAAACAGCAAAGAATATGACAGTGATTACAAGACGGCCGGACTTGCAGCCGGACCGTTATCGGGTGAGAAAGCAGTGATTACTACCACGCTGGACACAGTCTATCTTATTAAACGCCCTTCTGCAAGACATGAAATGTATATAAGCACCATCGATGACAAGAGTGATTCAATTACTCAAACCCGATGACTTAACTTTTAATTTGAAAGCTGTTCGTTGAAAAGTTCAGGGTTCAGATGCGAATCTCTGCACAAAGGTTAAACAGGTTATCAAACAATATAATAACTATTAGGCTTACTTCAAAGCGACCTACCTCTTAATTTCAATCGGCAACCAACGTGCGACTGGATCCCAACTCGTCCCTTCTGACTATTCTCTTCTGACTAAAGTCCTGGTGACGGTTGGCTGTTAATATTTTCAAAGTTACACTGATTGTCAGTTATTAAGACCGCTCTGAAGGAACGTCTTAAAACATTACTTGTTAACACGCATTACAAGAGAACTCGCATGGCGGAACCACAAGATCCAGCTGAAATACGCCAACAATGACCCAGTCTTTCGCACACAGAAACGAACAGCTTAGTACAACAGGTTATTAAGAATATAACTAATGACTGAGAATTGCTATTAGAATCAAAGAACTGAACCGGTTAACAGCTAAATTTAACCACAAGCACTCTCTCTGTTTAATTGCAACCAATGACTTAGTAGAATTCCAGAATGAGATTCTCACTCTGCAGCGGAGTGTGCGCTGATATGAAACTTCCTGGCAGATTAAAACTGTGTGCCCGACCGAGACTCGAACTCGGGACCTTTGCCTTTCGCGGGCAAGTGCTCCACCATCAGAGCTACCGAAGCACGACTCACGCCCGGTACTCACAGCTTTACTTCTGCCAGTATCTCGTCTCCTACCTTCCAAACTTAACAGAAGCTCTTCTGCGAACCTTGCAGAACTAGCACTCCTGAAAGAAAGGATACTGCGGAGACATGGCTTAGCCACAGCCTGGGGGATATTTCCAGAATGAGATTCTCACTCTGCAGCGGAGTGTGCGCTGATATGAAACTTCCTTTCTTTCAGGAGTGCTAGTTCTGTAAGGTTCGCAGAAGAGCTTCTGTTAAGTTTGGAAGGTAGGAGACGAGATACTGGCAGAAGTAAAGCTGTGAGTACCGTGCGTGAGTCGTGCTTCGGTAGCTCTGATGGTGGAGCACTTAGTAGAATTGTTCCAGCTGTATTTACGACCAAGAGCTGATTATTCAGAACAATAATGATCAGGTACTAACCTGAAAGAAAGTCAGTATAATAGTGGGACAAATTTTCAAATGACAACTAGTGTCTTATAACAATACTACTGCCCATATTTACGACCAAAGAACCAAAAGAATAAAACTCTGAGAAAATAATAAGGACGGCAGGTAGAAAATGAAAAAGAAATCACCACAAGGATTACAGAATGTTACTCCCCTTTATCAGCAAGCAGTTCCACGAATCCACGGTGCGTCGTAGCGGCTACTGAGCGATGCCGATGCAAGCCAGGTACAAGAGGGCAGTCAGGCTACGAGCGGTCGTCCAACACAAATGTTGCCAACCAACTGACGGGATCTCGGCCTGGTGCTTGTAATCGCGCTGACACCTGCGAATTACTCTGGTATCCTCGCTCCGTGCAGGCCCTGTTTGAGTAGCTCGTGGCTTCGGCCGCTCGAACTCGTGACCACCTCTTGTCGCGACAGTACTGCCAATCCGCAAACTTCTTGTGCCCTCTCGGGCCAGCGAACCCCGTATATAGACCTTCTACGGACACAACCCCCAGATACCAACCCTTCCTCATAGATATTGGCAATGCGGCCGCAAGAGAGATAGTCGATACTACACCTGAGCCAGTGGTGCCAAACAGAACAGTCCACTAACTCAATGGCGACATGGCTCACTGAGAAATACATTTAACATATTGCACGATAGTATATCAGTTCCACAACAAGGAACTGTTTGCGGACCACCAGCGCCAAGATATGTTGAAGAGAGGGAGGGAGGAGGGGATGAGGGTGAAGGGAGTGTAAGACTGCCTCGAAGGTAGTTACTTCATGAGCACTAATCGAGGAGAACGCATGTTCAACTACCACCTCCTCCGGAGTCTTTTGGGGCGACGATTTTCCCCAGTACATGTGTTGCATTATGACCTGCTCATTATTAGTGCTGGTTTCCTCACGACAATTTCGGCGTGTAATTAGAACAGTGGGGCACTTTTCTGGCATTTGTGGTCGCATGTTTGTTTCGACTACTTGGGCTGCAGGTCATTGTCGAGCAGGCGTTTGTATGGAGATCTGACATCAAATAGCGATAGATACAGTCCTCAGGTGTATGCTTACAGGTAATAGCGCTATTAAACTCCTCACTGTCCAATACCAGCATTTCATCGGTTGAACATATTTCCTGTCTAACAGACTAAAGATAGTACCTAACCGCCCAGCCTTTCTCCCACAAGCTTGCAACTGTAGGGCAGAATTTGAGTGGATCTATCACTTGTCTTGAGTGGTATTGTGAAATTTTCCCCCAGCAAGATAACACCAGATGCAGGGAATAATCAGTTTTAGAGCTGTATTGCGACTTTAGCCAGTCTTGGTGTAACACTATGCATGTAGTTGTGTACTTAGAACCGATCTGTATGACTAATTACGTAATTAGGATCGATTTTTACTTCAGTTTCCCAACAAAAGAATGGGCTTTCATTCCTCCACAGACAATGAAATACGTTATTGATACTGTCCTGAGCAGAGTTAAAAGCGTCATAAAGGTGAATTAAAGGGCACAAATAGGTGACCCCACACTTTTAATCACATACTGTTTTATACCTCGAGGAATATCTATGTGATTAGTTCCAAGTCTGTCTGCTTTACGTCCTTCCTGCGTCGTTTTGGTGTTATCATTTACTCTGTTTCATCGAGCATATATCTATTTTAGTTGCTCGATTCTCTTGTATTCTCTGTTGCCATGTAACTTTAATTTCTGGACAATACCCAGCTTGTCTTTCACTTTTTTTTATCAGGTGAATAACTGTCCTGCGTATCTTTGGAACTCTGTATGTACTACTGGGTGTTTCCAACAAAGTGTCCTTGCCTAGAATGATTTTTTAAAAAAGAAAGCTCTGTAAACGTGATAGACATACTCCTACGTTTAGTAACGTTTTAGGTGTGCATGAATATTTTAATATTGTATAGAAAACATGGAGCAATCCCTTGGGTGCTCAAAAGCTTCCTCTAATCGTGCCTCCTCAGTCCGGCTGCCAGATGTTTTTTCGGTGTATCATGTTGAGCTGTGCGAGAATCTGAAGCCACTTGAGTAGATCGGTCGGGAACAATGGACCACGTTTTTTATCTGTTCCAATCCCCTCAGTGCTGTACAGGCCATTCAAGAAAACATGTAAAACAGTGGAGCAGAAATCGTGGTCGGCTGAATACTGGACTAAGAAACGATTAGCAAGCCAATCAGCAACACAATTGAGCCTCTACCCTAAGGGTTAAGGATTGAGTCTGGATAATTCAATAAATTTTAAAACACCCAACTCATCACGTTATCCGCTAAAATGGAGACACGATCCCCAATAAAAACTGCTGCAGACTTCTGTTTGCAGTGTAAAATACACCATATTAAAATATCACTTACCGAATTGAGTACACCGTTCTAGAAAAGCTTTTGCAGAATATGCAAGATACTGCATAGCTGCAATTCTGCTGCATACCTGGACACATGGGAGTGAAGTGAAATGAGAAAGCCGATCTGGTCACGAAGGAGGTCTCTAAGTGTGACAGAGATGAGCAATGCCCATTCCCCTACAAGCTGTGAAGTCACTGTTGAGGTAGAAGGTCATGCATCAGGATGAGAGGTTAGAGGTGAGCGACCAGCTCCAGGCTGTGAAACGCACTGTATTGTACATCCTGTACATCCATGGCTTGCTTCCTTCACGTCGCAGAGGCGCGACTAAATCCACATTTTGTACATTTTGTACATAGACCATCTTAAGCATGACATTTTGACAATTTGTGATGCCTGTGGTGCACACAGTGTTTTACAGTGTAACAAGAAGGCAGCAGCAGGTTTGATTGGAGATATGTCTTCCGTTTTAGCGGATGACATGACGATTTTGGTAAGCGTATTAAAATTTTATGAACTATCCAGACTCCATCCTAAATTCTTAAGCCGGAAGCTTAAATGCGTTACTGACTGGCTGGCTCATCCTTTCTTACTTCTGTATTAAGCCGGCCACGATTTCTGCAATAGTGTTTTACGTTTTATATTGTGCCTTTCCTCTTTTACTAGATTGTTTTAGAACTGAGTATTGTATTGATTTTAGTGCGTGCTAATGTGTGTGTGTGTATGTGTATGTGTGTTTGTGTGTGTGTGTGTATGTGTGTGTGTGTGTGTGTGTGTGTGTGTGCGTGCGTGCGTCTGACCTTTAATGAACTGTTTTGGTCTAATTAAAGTCGAAAATTTTACGATTCTCTTTTACCCATTCTGCGAAGCCTTCGCAAAGGCACTAAAGTCTACGACCTCATGAGCCCAGCAACATCTACTGTCATCGGCATCATCGAAAGTACTGTCACTGCAAAAGCGAATCTATCTGCATATACCACATAGATAATAATAAAACTTATTATTTTCTCACTTCACGATGTGTTCTGCGAAATATGGCGAATGGTAGGTCGCCATAAATGACTAACTCTCTGATGTGGGAAGGATGCCGTTTCGGTAATGTGAACTTCCTGTTACGCTGTAACCACCCACCTCCTCTGCAGTTTATTTAGCAGTGAACAAGCCTGTGGTGTGGTTGGTCTGAAAATACCTCTACCGGTTGACTACACCCGCGTCTCGTGCTGTGCCTCGGTTACGACGCACGCATTTCGAACAAGATGTTTCAGCTAGTACGTGGTCTTCCTTTCCTGCTCATTACGAACACAAATCCATACAGTTTAATGTCGGCAGTAAGTCCAGTTGGAAAGCGAAAACAAAATACTTATACACATTCTCCATTTAATGATGGAATATTTCCTTACAAAGCAGTCTAATCTTTCGAGGAATTCCGTGTATGTGGCTAATCTATCCGGATTACAATACACATACACAGTCTATTCAAGGTCTCTCCCAACTATGATGTCTATGAGTTCACTGTTCTCGAATCTATTACACTTTTCCATAGTCCTGTACATAGTACAGGCCTATGTCCTAGCTTCATGCTACTTACTTCCTTCTTCCATACATAATATTCATGCTAACCGTTATGATGTAGAACATGATAACAGAACAAACAAGACACCAACACTCCCACACATATAGATTCATCTCTGGTATAGGAGTTGTCGAGGAGAAACAAGTCTGCCATCTGTTAGAAATTTCGTTTCCGTGGTAGACTGTCAAAGAGTACCTGTGATTCAAATGATGATGCAAATCATATTTCCTTATGGTGAGTATTTCTGTTACTCTTAAACTTAGAGATATGGTTGATAACAAATTTCATAATGGAATAATGTACCGCGACGTTGTCTTTGGTACTAGTAGTTGCATAAAGAATTACCTATCTGTGAACCCCACATCTTATTCTAATTCATAGATTTTCTGCAAGGCATAATTTTTACTTAAGTGAGGAGTTGTCCCAGAATATTATGCCATGAGACACAAGCCACTGAAAATATGAAAAATATTATAAGTTACTGTCTAGTGTATCCACAAAGTTGTCAATTACTTTTCTGGTGTACGGTGCCGAACCTGAACATTTTATCAGGTCTATTGTGAGGTTTTCCTAATTTAAATTTTCACCAATCCCATACAGGTCAACTTAGAACTACCTACGTCATTTACTATTATTTTTTAGTATTCTAAGTTAATATTGCGAGGGCAACGGTTCAAATCAGTCTCTGGCCACCCGCATTTAGGTTTTCCGTCACTTCCCTAAATTGCTCCAGGCAGATGTCGGGATGGTTCCTTTGAAAGAAACGACCGAATTCCTTGCGCTTTCTTGAAATTATCCGAACTTGTGCTCCGTTTGTAATGACCCCGACGTCAACTGGAGGTTACATCTCACTCTTCTTTACTTCTAGGTTAATGGGAGGGGGAATATTTTTGACGGTACAAGAAGTGATGAATTGTGTTTTTCTTCATAGTTTAAAGCTAACCCATTTGTGTAAATCATTCAATAACTTTTACCAAAACATGATTTTCTCTGTCGATACCACTTTGCTCGGCATCACAATAATGCTTGCATCATCTGCAGGCAGGACTGTTTTTTCCTCATGATTCAAATAAAGTGATAGATCATTAACGTAGAGCATGAACGGTAGTGCGCCAGTGATCGAACTCTATGAGACTTCCATTGTACTTTCTCCCAGTTCATATACTGTAGGTTCCCTCTTTGCGGAAGGTTGTGACGCATAATTTACCCATTAGCTATTTTCAGCATGGGGAGCTTTGTGTCTTTAAGCTATGTATAGGCAACTGCTCAAGTTGTAGATTTATCCCCGCACTTAATGTTCCATACATTTTCTAGGCTGCTTTTAAAGTCGGATACAAGAACAGCAGCGAAACGAAGCTGACTGATCTTTCACCCTCCTACTTACGAACTATTACAGACCAAAAAGCACGGTATGTACACTCCTAGCCACAAAATTGCAGTACCAGGAAGGATAGCAAATAAAAATTTTTACTTATTTTACCTATAAATTATAGAAGGAACAACGTTTCATTAAACGTGTAGCGCATTTGGGGACACACATTGTGTGAGATTTAGTACACAGAAAAACTCCTCTGCAGCAAGAATGGCAACAGCCCGGCTGCGCATCGAGTATAACTGATAACAGATGCGCGCTCACTTCTTTCACAGTGCTTGAACTCTACGCCGGAGTGCATCACTATTAGTAGCTGGCGGATGCTGGAGTGCCAGTCTGTTAGCATCAATGAGGGCATGTATTTAGTGCGAGTCTGTTGGCAGCCTATGAGGACCTGTATTTACTCGGACTAGGCAACTGTCTGCATCTACATATCAACTCCGCAGGCCACTGTGCACTACATTGTGGAGACACCACAACCTTAACATAATTTTTTTCCATATTCCACTATCGCAATGAGTGATAAATAAATGACTACATGCCTCTCTACATCTGCATCAACACTACACAAGCCACCAGAACATGTATGGCGAATCTTACTTCTGGTACCACTAACTGATCTCCCCTTCTCTATTCAATTCACGAACGGTGCGTGGGAAGAATGATAATCTGTAAATATCTGCATCTATTCTAATTCCAAAATTTTTTCGTTGAGGTCGTTTCCCAATAAGTGTGTAGGAGGACGTATCATGTTGTCCGATTCTTGCCGAAACGTACTCTCTCGAAATTTCAGTGGTAAGTCTCTACATGATGCACAACGCCTGTCTTGTAGCGTCTGCATCTGTAATTTGTTGAGCATCTCTGTAACACCCTCGTACCGACTAAAGGATCCCGTAACAAAACACGCCACCTTCGGTGGACCTTCTCCATCTCTTATGTCACTCTTACCTGATAATTGTCCCAGTTTGATGAACAATGCTCAACAATTGAAAAAGGCCTTGCAAGCCACTTCTTCAGTGGATGATTGTTAAGTTTCATCCTGTGATCCTCACAAGGGAATGGTGGAATCTGTCATGTCGAAACCTACTCCTGAATTTTGTACACAGGAAGGAAACACCGACAGAAACTCATTATCAGACTTTTAGCTCCCAAAACGCGCTGGAATAATTTATACAAAAAATCTTATAGGTATTAATTTTTGCCGCGTGAAAACAGCGATGTCTACAATATTTCCTGCATAGTGTGCGACTCGGCTAATGAGCCGAAGCTACCTTGACAAGAGAGCGTAACATAGCTCAAAAATATAGTGTGCACACTTCAGAATTGTAAACAACTGCAACGTACCAAAAATGTCACATACCATACATTTTTTGAATAACTTGCAGGTCATATCGATAGCTAAACTGTTGGATGTAGTGCTTATAAAGGTGACCAGCAGAGGGGAAAGGCTTGTTTGAGGTTACATTACAGACAGCTTCCATCAATCGAGACTTTAAATTGTGGAAATGAAACATTTCTTAGACATACAAAATTTTCTAACAATACATGTAGCGTAGTTTTTATGATGATTTTTGAATGATGTACATTTTTCTAACAATGAACCGTTCCTTGTTTATTCCCTACAGTTATCACAAAAATTCAAAGTGTCTATTGAAACGCGAAAGCAAATATTTTCCTTACACCATCTGATCAAAAAAAGAAAAACTGAGCATTCAGGCACTGAATTACTAGTTATACTAAGACACAATGGGAATGGATTCCGTTGTTCCTATTTATCACGATATGTTCCATGCGCAAATCATTTGTAAAACGTGCTGACGCCAACTGTTAATGCACGAATGACTTGAGTCTGAGAATACTGTTCCATTGATAAACCAGAAATGATGGAGAGTTATCGGATACTATATTGCCCTACAATCTCCTACAAAATTTCATTGCAGGAAAAATTATTTATCGAGTTTGCGATTGGAAATGATATGATCGTACGACATTGTTGGTCGGGAGCCAACATGCGGGGTAGTTCGGCCGCCGTATTGCAAGTCCTTTTTAGTTGACGCCACTTAGGCGACTTGCGAGTCGATGATGATGAAAGACACACAACAACACCCAGTCATCTCGAGGCAGAGAAAATCCCTGACCGCGCCGGAAATTGAACCCTGATCCCCGTGCGCTGGAAGCAAGAACGCTACCCCAAGACCACGAGCTCGATTGGAATTCTAATTATAACAAAAGTCTTTCCATGGTCCTCCTCGAAGACAGGGGTGTTACTATGTTCAGGCCAAACGTCCAATAAGAGTTGTGAATTATTTTCTGTAACTGATAAAAAGACTTTCCGAATGTACTGCTTAAAATTATTCTCTCATTCTCCCGGATTTTTATATTTATTGTACACGAATGTGCCAAAGCATTCATCGATTACGCAACGGACTCTCTCATTTTATCGCCATGGCAGTGGGATTTTCATGCAGTTCTTTAATGAAATTTGACTGATCGGCCATATACCCAGCAAATTCAGGAGTAACAGCAAGCTTCTTCTTCAAATCAGCTACCAATTTGTCTGTAGTATTGCCTATTAACCCGAAATTACTAAACCGTCATAAAGTTTACGATTACAGTTGTTACCAATTCACCGTTGTCGGCTATTTGGTATTGTCAGTATAGAGTGTGGAACAGGACATTTATACTTATTTTGTACGTGGCATATCATCGAAGACCTTATAACTGTTATTAACTATTGCATAAACTATAAATTATGACATCCTCTGAATAAAATACAGAGTAGTGAAATTTTCGATAATTTGGTAAGAATGTAACATTTTCCCACGCCTATTGTTCTAAGGTTAAAGGCATCTACTCCACACAGTGACGTAAAGTAAAAGTCCAAATTTTGCAACTTCCTGTTCCGCATGATGTCTTGAATCTGCTTAATCAGAGCTAATAAGCTTGTAAACCTACAATTTTCGTCTCACTTGCAATTCGGAGAGCGCGGTATCATACATCTCCCTGGTAATGGTGCAGTATCTCTCACGAATAATTATAAATGTTTCAAGTAAGTTTGTGTTTCACATTTTGACGGGTTTCATTTTGGTGCTTATTTCTCGCTTTGTCTGTTTTCCACCTATCCAGTTCACGTTCAGATTTTACGAAACTAAACAGGCTTTGTATACTGCTTAATTGCAGGTGTTTTTTTAAGCCTTTTTGTAACCAAAAATTTATTGCCTACTCTTTGTCACTGAAAGCTGTTTGTACACGTTTCCTTTGGGCTAGGAAGGTACTCTTGTTCTAGATTTTTATTGGAACAAAATCATCGTTCGAACCACAAATCACGTGTCAGTGTTGTTACCTATTTCTTCTACAGTTTCGACAGTTAGAAATGGAAGGTCGATTCCATTAGAACGCGCGAACAAGAAATTAAGTAATAAAAAAAAAACGTAGGTGTTCATGCTACACCGCTTCTGATTAATTGATGGCTCAAGGGTAGGAAGGACTGGAGCCAAATGAAGATTAAGCACCATTCGTAAAGATACATAGAGTAGATCGTGGGAAGATGCCACACTTAAGGGTTTGAGGATCAAAAGGTGAGTTAGAATTGGAGATTTAGGATCAGCACTGAAATATTGTTCACTGATGAATTTTTTCTTTTTAAAGGCCAGTTGGCGTTACGAAACCGTTAGTAATTATATGTGTATTTAATTTTTTTATGAACAGTGTCGTTTAGGCATCTCACCCCAGGCATCGGGGTGAGATGACAGTTATATTGCAAGGAGATTTCAGCACTAACTTTATGCATTTATGATACAACATAACTACATAAGTAATTCAGATAGCAAATTTATTACCTTTGTAAGGAATAGAATACAAAACAAATATATAAATACATTTAAGAATAAGCAAATGACAAGAAAGCATCCAAATGAAATCAGAATTCATTTGCACAGTTACTGCACATGTTTTCTTCCTCTGTACAGGTTTCATGCAACCATTTATTGCAAATGACACGATGAATCCAATCCACATGTGGTCCATTTTTATCATAGTAATTCTTGGTACACTCAATACACTAATCACTGTCATTTGCTGAGTTACTTGATTTGCTAAACTTAGACCGACCTGGAATTGATTTTTTGCTTTTAATTCGCTGTGACCTAGCTCTTGCGGCTTCTTTTCGACTCCCTTCTGTGACAACTTCAGCAATTTTCTTACTGCACCTAGATGGTAATGGATCCAAGACTGGCATAGGAGTAATTTCTTCGAACGATGTTCCGGGCATTGGCTCATTATCAACCTGTGCTTCAAGTTTTCTATTGCCTTTCTGTGGGAGAACAACCTGGGCACATCCTCTACAGTCGCTGTTATAGCCTTCACTCTTGTCTGCCATACCAGTAGCAACCAGCTCAGAAATTCGAAATGCCTCCTCTAGAATTCTTTCCGGGTTGTATGGGTACAAGCCACAAGCTTCCAATCCAGATAGAGCATTGGATGGAACTGCTGCTTTCTTCCAAGCTTCGCCGAGGAAGACTGGGAACTGTGCTCTTGAGACTTTACGTCCAGAATGACACATTGTCCAGTTTCGCATTGTCCTGGAAAACACACCTGCCAAGAGGCTGAAGGTAGTGTGTTGAATGCGGAGGTAAACAAATCATAGTCATATCATTTTCTGTTGCAATATCAAGCATATCTGGATCAGTAGAGTGTGAGGTGTGCCCATCGAGAAGCAGAACTACTTTTCTGGATGTTTTCTGGGAATAAAGTGGTCTTTCATCCAACTCATGAATATATCAGAGTTGACATACCTTGATCTCTCATTCATAAATACAATCTAACCATTCGGAAGTCCAGCTTCCCATTCTGACTTCTTTCTTTTACCTTTTAAAATTCACGCTGGAGGAATGAAGTTGCCTTCAGCATGGCAGTAAGCGGTTACCGTTATGGTTTCCCCTTTCTCTTGGGAAGTTACTTGATACAAAGAAGGAGAACGTTTTTCTGTTATCACTTTGTCTGGCCTAGGGCTCATCTGAAACCCAGTTTCGTCCATGTTGTACAGGCGGTCAGGCTTATCCAGTAAAGAATTTGCTGTTAAGACATCCAGAGCTAAAGAAAAAGATGCTGCAATAGCTTATTCATTCCCATAGCCCTATCAATAGAGAGACCTTGTAGCTTCTTCGTAGCTAGCTGTGGGTTACGTTTCAGAAAGGACTGTAACCAGTTCCAACCTGCCATTTGATTTTCTTTAGAAAATCTATGAGGAATTCCATATCTTTCCGCAGACTGGAATATCAGCCTACGAAGAGTTTCTCCAGTTGGTGGAAATCCACACATTTGCAACTGTCTTATGTACATGCGCAATTGTTTCTCATTCTCTTCACCAAGGCTACCTATAAATAATAACAATAATTATAATGTAATAGTTATTCATCACTGAGAAAAGTTTGAGGAATTAAAAAAGTGTAATTCAATCATTAATATTTAGGTCAATTAATATTTCAGTCACAAATTATTCTTATTTTGCTCCATAATCAAAGAAAACATTACAATTAATAGAAAATTGCTTACTTTGTGGGCCCATGCCATGTTTCCTTTCATCTTTCTTCATCAGACGTCGTTTCAGAGTTCTATATGGGATGCCATATTCTTGGGAAGCTCTAAAACATTCCACCAGTCCTTACATATTCTATAGCCATTTGTAGGGATTCGTCAGACCACTGACCACTGTTTGATGTTCTAACATACGTTCGAGGCATTTCCTACGAAAAGAAAGTCTGTATACCTGAGGGATACGACTAGCCATCTTACCCCGAGGAAACAGTGGCGTCTCTTCCGAGGATCGGGGTGAGATGCCACTTACCGTGATAGGCACAACATTGACGTTGTGTGGCACGGCTGATGGCAACTTAAACTACAACGTATCGTCTACCCTCAACATGTGCAGCAGTTGGCTCTACTACATAATTCAGACTCTCGTACGCTCTTGTAAGTAGGTGTACATTATTAACAAGGCGTCATTTTCAGATCTTACCTTGTATTTGTTGTTTCCAAAGCTGAGTAACAATTACAACAGCGACACACGGAGCTGCCTAAACCCCATATTACAGCTAGCGACTGCCGTGCAGGTTGGTGTCGCGATCTCTTGGGAGCCGGTGGAAATGCCAGCTTTAGGCATCTCAACCCGATAGGCATCTCCCCACGATATACTATAATAAATCCTTTAAAACTATAGTACAAGGCTAACATTGTATTCAGAGAACTTCTAAAACAATTACCACAAGATATATTCGTGAGAACAATATTCTGATTAATACAGAAACAGAGCCTCTAGCCTTCATTAGAACTTTGAAATAAAAATTTATCTGAAATGCTATTTGTAAACCAACGGCCAAACTGAATGTAACGGAACAAGAATTATTAAACAATTTTCAGACTTTAAACGAATAACAAATAATTTTACTAATCAGAGTAGCAAATGGGGAAGATCAAATTCCTCAAGATGTGTACCAGAGCTAGAATACAATTTTAAAAACAAGAACAGTTACAGAATAACATCGGATCCATAAATACAGAAAAAAATAAAAATTGGTACAAATCGCCTTAGCCAATCAGGGAGAAGTACGGTACGGTGTCCGGCGCCGACTGGCCAACTGACCCGTTGCACTATCCCTTAGGCTAAGCACGAGGGCAGAACATGCCTATGACACCCAACATACCTTCTTAGAAATACCATTATACCGGTTAATTTGCACTTTAATTTCGACAACCGTCACTAAGAAGGCATGAAATAGCCGTCGAATTAACTTGCCTCAACCACCACTGAAGTGCATGATAGAAACGGAACCGTGGTTCGAATAATTCCACACCAAGTATGTCATCAATGTATTCGGCTCCGAAGACAGGTGATGCAAGTGATGGCAGCGGGAAGGTCGGCGGACGAAATTCCGAACGGTCACACCCCCAAAAACGATTTCTGCTGCAGGTAGACCAGGCTCTGTCCCAGTCAGACGTTCCAACCAGCGTCACACTCTCCGCGCCCTACATTTTGAGTGACCACGACGCCGTGTATGGGGTCGAGGATTCCTGGAAGCCAGAGGGATATGGGCAAATCCTGCACAGCTTCAGCCTGCAACCGCCGCTAAGCTCGCTCTGCCACGCACTGCCCCGTACTGTCGAAATCCTTTTTACCACTCCACGCGCGCCCTCCTGCTGAACTGATCCGCACACCAGAATCTTTGCCCAATGGAAAGGCTACTAATTATTAACATGTCGTATCGTGGTTCACTTATGAAAAGCAGGTGATTTCCATTGCATACCATTGTCTTCATGTTTCATCTTTGCAAGACGTAAATCGTTAATTTGGTTCTGCATTACTGTGAAACTTTGGAACCTACACAGACAGTTGCTATTAGCAGGCATATATGGAGAAAATACAATGGATAATAATCCAGTATTCTCTCCATTGTTAATACTTACCGAAATTCGCCTTACAGTTATGATCGCACGGTGTCTTGTTATCTGTTTACCAATGTACCTGTCCAGTTGTGAGTGCACAGTATGCCCCTCTCTAGTGGGGGTATACAATTCTCCAGACACCTGGCGGGATACGAGATTGGTAACTTTCAGCAGGTTTTTTTTAAATACTTACACTGTATCTTAGCAGCTATGACACGGACATTGTATTCCTTTAGCTATAATCTTCCCCTGCAAAAAAAATTCATGGTAGCTTTCGTCATGTCGAATTTGATCATTCCCTTGTCTGTCTCGCATCACTGCAGAGATATTTTACGCTGATTACTGTTTTCAGCAATTTGTCATCAACAGGATGGTCGTACAGTGCTGGATTTCTTTTCCGATGTATACGCGAATGTTTACATTTACTTACGTTCAGGGTTAACTGTTAGAACCTGCATTATTCAATGTTCTGTAGATCCTCCTGCAAATCGTTACTGCCTTTTAGCATTGCTACATTCCTACAAACAACAATCTGATCTTCGAACAGCCGTAAGTGGCTTCCGACGCATTCTGATAGATAATTTATATACAATAGAAACACTAACGGTCCCATCACACTTGCTCTATGGGCCCCAAGCTCTCTTACCTTATTCCCATGCTCCCTGAGATGATCCTTGTCAATGTTAACTATCGATTGTTGTCTTGTCAAAGATAAAAAACTGTTTAACGATACTCAAGATCTGTTGCACAGTCTAACGTAATAGTCACGACAGCGGCGCTCCAAGCGGCCAGCAAGCGACACTTCTGAATACGATACCAGAGGAGTGCGAATACTAACTTTTATATTGAATTGTAACACAGTTTTTATGATAGGAAATCTATGTAGCGCCATAAAAATGTCAATCACTAGAAAATGACACCACATTTGTTATTCTTTAGTTTTCTAAGGACCCTGGAAGGTACGAAACGGTACATTACGGGAGCTTATTTAGGATTCTCTTGTCACGTAAACATTTATTTGCCGAATTATATCGTTTTCCTTTAAAAATAAAAAAATGCTAGCCAACACCGGAACACCTGATCCTTTCAGGTACGAAGTTGTGTATCTACCCAACTCAGTGGACTTTTGTTCGCTACACTTTCAGCCAAATCAGCGATTTTGCGTCGAAGGAATCTAGTATGGAATGTAATATCTACATTGTTTTAATGTACGGGAAAAACCACCACAGCTGTAGCTAAAGAGAAAACGCCACAGACGGGATTATAAATCTTCAAAAGCAATAAAACTGTTTCCCAACGCAAAGAAACGATTCCCAGAGTCGTTGCTACTTGTACATTTGAGCCACAAGCTGCAAGACTCTTCAACACATTCGCTTCTGAAGCAAAAATAAGCCGAATGAAGTGTAAGAATGGACGAATCATTAGACTCCACAACACATGTTTAAGTGTCAAGGATAGTGCCTGTGATAATAACAACAGACAACAGTAGAAGTATGGTCTTCGCATGCACGAAATAAATGTTTAAATACTGTTGCTTTCAGTGGAGTAAGCTGCAAATACACGCGTATTCGAAAGTATTTTTAATGACTAAGTTGTAGCTTATGTTATTGAATCGGTGTGATTAAGCTGGTTTTAAGTGTATTTAACAATAATTCATGCCTCTTGTTAATTTACTGACACATGGAAGCAAAATCATGATAAATTTTCGTTAATTAAGTGGAAAATAATAAAAATGGAACATTATCCTAACAACGCATGTGACTGACTGCTTTCTCACAGCCTGGACCGCTAATGTCCCTCCATCTGTCAAACGCTAATAACTTTTGCACCAGAGAATGTCGTGACTGTATTTATTAGACTGTGGCTGCTGTTCATGTGAGGCTAAGTTCCGTTTTCCTTTTTTCCTATTAAAATTATCCTTTTGTCTACATATTTCAATGGCCTCGCTACATATCCGTGGATAATAGCTCGGCGTCGTAGATAAAATTTTTGTTTCAGAAAACTTCACTTCGTGACTTCCTGACTGAAGAGCATGCTCCGCTACAGCCGATTTGTCTATTTTTCCTTGTCATCAGAGACTTTTGTGTTGATTTAGCTGTGTATTCACGCTTCTCTTAGTTTTCTAAATACAATAAATCCTAAAGTCCAGTAAACCATGGTAATAGAAAATAACAAAGTGCCTTTGTTTGATGTTTTAGTATACGAGACGGACCGATGGAAGTTTGGAACAGAAGAATTTTGTCGAAAAGTAATGCATACGGGCAGATATTTACGTAAGCACTTTAATCACCATCCTCAACAAAAGACAGGTGTCATTAAAAGTCTTGTCGGTAGTGGCAAAAGGATTTTCACGCCGGAATCCTCGTATCGAATTCAAATATCTAATGCAGGCTTTCCAGGGAAATGGCTACTCGGGGAAAGAAGTAAACACAATTCTACAACAGTATAACAAAAATACGTGAAATATAAAAAGCGTTAAGAACAAAATAATGATTTATGCTTTAACTTTATGCATAGTTGGACTAAACTACATGGCCAATTCTTTTTGCTGCTTTCCTTGCTGCCGAAACTTCCCTCATTCGCTCGCTGTTTCTGTTTCCGGTCCTCTGTCCATGTTTCCTGTCGGCTTCGTGTCTTCGGCTTCATCTTGATTGCCTTTATAGTGGCCCATATTTCTTTCATCTTCGGGCTGTGATCTTGCTTGCGTTCTTCGGTCCATTTTGCGCCTGTTCGTTTGTCACAGTGTATCTCATGTAGTTTGCTTTTCTTAATGATGTTTCTGAATTTTATTCTGTCGTTTATTGTGTCTGCTGTTATACTGAGTTGGTTCAGGTCGTTTTGTACCTCTGCCACCCATTTGCTTTTCCTAGTGGTTACCCAGTCAAAGATCTGTTTGGTCAGTCTGTGTCATGGCATTCTGTATAGGTGTCCATAGAATTGTAGTCTGCGTATTCTAATCTTTCCTGTGACTGTCTCCGTATGTTTTTATAGTTCCTCTGTAGTTTTCTTGATCCATATTCCATTGTTGTTAGTTGCGCCAAATTTTTTCCTAAGTATTTTCCGTTCTACTTTTTCTAGTTGTCTGATACGGGTATGCCCTAGGATTAGTGTGGTCTCTGCTGCATATAGTGCCTCGGGGAGCATCACCGTGCCGTAATGGCGTAATTTGGCTTTTTGTGAGATAGGCTTCTTGTTGTAATGATTCCACACTACTTTGTATGCCTTGTCCAGTTTAGTTTTTCTTTCTTCGTTTGAGTTTCTGTTACGTCCGCTCATTTGTATTGTTTAACCAAGATATTTGAAGTGTGCCGTTTTGTAAGTCGTGCCGTACTTTGTGTTCAGAGATGAGAGTTTCTTTGTGATCATAAACTGTGTCTTCTCGTAAGAGATCTGTAGTCCAGTTTTAGAAGCGATTTCCTGTAGTATTTCAATAGTGCCCTTTGTTTCGTTTATACCTTTCGTGATAATCGTCAAATCGTGTGCAAAAGCCAGGCATTTAATCTGTAGGTTTCCTAGGGTTATCCCCTGTTGTGACGTTTCCCAGTCTTTTATTACCTTATCTAACACTAGATTGAAAAGGAAAAGTTAAAGGCCATCACCTTGTCGGACACCTGCGCTAATTTCAAAGGACTCTGATAGTTCCCCACAGAACTTTACTTTGGAGGTCGTGTTGGTCAAGGTTCCCTCTATGATAGTCCGTGTTTTGTTGTCCACTTTGTATTCTGCTAGAATTTTGAAGAGAGTTTTCCGGTCGATAGAGTCGTACGCCTTTTTGAAGTCGACAAAGGTAATGATCAGGTTCTGATTGTGTTGTAAAATCATTTTCAGGTTCTAAATTTGTTCCGCACAAAACCGTCCTTTACGGAAGCCTGCTTGATATTCCACAGTCAGGTGGTCGGTCTGGCATTCTAGTCTCTTTAGTAAGGCTTTCGAGAGGATCTTGTATGTGACCGGTAGTAGGGATATTCCTCTGTAGTTGTTCGCGTCAGTCTTCTCACCTTTTTTGTGTAGTGGGTGTATCAGGGCAGTTTTCCAGTCGTCAGGAATTTTCATGGTCTTCCAGATATCTTCCAAGATCCTGTGGATGTCTTTGGTGAGTTCTGGGTCTTGTAACTTGCAGATTTCCGCAATGATACCGTCTTCTCCTGGTGCTCTACGATTATTGAGTGAGTTGATTATTTCTTTAACTTCTTCTAGAGTTGGAGGTCCACTATCTGGATTGTAAGTGCTCGTTTCTGTCATCATTTCTTCCATAGGGGTTCCGTGTTGAGGAGTCTTTCAAAGTACATTGGCAGAATATCACAACTGTTTTTGGTATTGGTTTCTAGGGTTCCATTCGGTCTTCTGAAGCACAAGTTGGGTGGTTGATATCCAGTCATATTTTCTCTGAACGTTCTGCAGAAGTTTCTTGTATTGTTCTTCGTGAACTCCGATTCGATCTCCGTCAGTCGCCGTTTATTATACTGTCGTTTTTCACTGCGAATGACTTTGCTTGATTGTTTCTGTGTTTTCAGGAAGTTCATCCAATTCTCTTGGTGTTTATGGCTACTAAATTTTTTCCATGCACTGATTCGTTGGTCAATAGCTTGGTCACATGCGTGGTTCCACCAACGGTGTTTCCTCGTGCCTGGTGCTTGTGCTAGTAACATGGCCTCTCGGATTCTTCCTGAAAGTTGTGTCCAGTCTGTCGTTTTCTCCATTTTATTTTTGTCTAATATTTTTGTCTGGTTTAAAGTAAGGTATTCTGGATCTGGTCTAACAATTTTATTCTCCTGAAGCTTTTTCTTGGGCAAAAGACGAATCCTGATCTGTGGTAGATGCTGGTCTGAGTCGAAGTAGCCTTTACGTGTGTCTATGTTCAAAATTTCTTTTTGTGAGTCTTTCTAGAATATTACGTGGTCGATTTGTAGTTCTTGCTTTCCGCTGAGGAATTTCCATGTGGTAAGTTTCCGTGTTGGTTTCTTGAATTTTGTTGACATAATGGCGAGGTCGTGGCTTTTGCAAAAGTCTATCAGATGTTTTCCATTTTTTTGTGTCATTGTGTGCAGTATGTTTTCCTGTGGTATGTCTGTATATCTTTTCTTTCCCGAGCTTTGCAGTCTTCCAGTATTATCTTAACTCTATGTGCAGGAATTTTCCTGATAGTTTCTTCCATTGTCGTCCAGAAGTCATCAATTTCGTCTGGGTTTTTCCTGTTGTAGTCATTAGTCGGTGCATGTGCGTTGATTATTGTGTAGGATTTGTTGGCTAATTTCACTGTGATTGTGCTAATTCTTTCGTTTGGTGACGAAAAGATGATTATGCTGTCCGTGATGGACCTGTGTTCTGCCAATCCTCTTACAAAAAGTGGTAGATTTTTCAGTTGTCTCGATGGTTTTCTCTTGTATATTCTAAAGTTCTCCGTGTTGAAATGGTCTTCGTCTGTGAATCTTCTTTCTTGCAGTGCACATATTTTGATTTGAAATTTTTCGAGTGTCTGTGAGTTGCTTCATCTTTCATGTTTCCATCAGTGTGTTCACGTTGAGTGTGCCGATGTAGTGTTTGCGTTTGGTCTTGAGGAAGTTTGAGAAGCTCCGATTCTTCTCATGATGTCAGTGAGCCCCCGGAATCCGATGCTCACGACGATCCCCGTCTATTGACTGGGGCCCGGAGTAATGAGATTTTTCTCGTTGTACCATCATGATGTTTAGTAGTTGGATATATGGCATGCTCCCGAGTACAACCTGACTTTCCAGATCAGGAGGTTGGTTAAGGCCGCCACTGACAAGTGGAGCAGACGCCTTTTGTAGCCGCTCACTGTGGGAACAGACGCTACTAGTAGTTTTGGTCGCCCCGAGATATTGTCGTTCGATTTGAGTTACGAGTGTGTGGAAGTATCGTCTTTGGCTCAACAGATGTTAGTACTTGGATCTCTGTATAGAGAAAACAAGATGGCTGAAGCACGCTTGACATTCGAGCAACGAAAAATGTATTTTGAAGTGGTTTCTCAAGTTTCATAACGCCGTTGAAGTGCAATGTCATTCTAGGCGGCAGTTTGAAACAGAACCGCCAACCTTCTAATAATTAAATGCATCATTGACAAGTTTGAATTGCATGGAACCACTTTTGATATTCACAAAGCAAGATCAGGAAGACAGCGTACATTTACAAGTCCTGCTTCGCCGGCTCTCATGTTGGAAACGTTTGTTAATTCTCCACAGAAGCCTGCTACGCAATGTGCACGTGAAGTGGGGGTTAGCAGTAGAGGTGTACGAAGAATTATAAAAGCTGTAAAGTGGAAAGTTTACATTTTACAATTACTGCACGCTATTAATGATGACGATCCTGATTGCCTAATCCAATTTTGCGAATGGTATCAGCAAATTGTAGCTGATGACGAAAAATTTGTGACGAAGATAGTGAGGACTGACGGGGCACAATTTAAAGGTAATGGAACTGTAAATTGGCATAACAGTGTGTACTGGGAGTCGCAAAATCCGCATGTTTTTGTGGATAAAGCGATCAGTCCACCAGGGGTTCGTGTGTGGTGTGGATTATCATCTAGGGTCTTAGTAGGCCCCTTTTCTTTGATGCTACCTCAGTGGAGAAGTGTACCTGGAAATGTTACGCACATCAATTTTGCCACAAATACGTGCGCTTTATCAGCTGATGAAAAGGTCTTCAACCGATAGGACGAGGCGCCACCACACTACCACCTAGCCGTAAGAGCTTTCCTGCATGGCAATTTTCCGAGGCATTGGATTGGACGAAGAGGGCCCATTGAGTTCCCTCCACGGTCACCAGATCTGACGCCTGCGGACTTTTGCTTGTGGAGTACTGTGAAAGATAACGTCTATTGACGTAAGCCAAGCACGCTGGAGGAATTTCACCAGATCACAGAGACATACGCAGCGATCTCCAGTGTAACAATGACTGCCGTTGTTGCGGCAACTGCTCTTTGTTCTGTTATGTGTATAGCCGCCATCGGTGAACATTTTGAACATTTAAAGTAACCATGTGCTAAACTGAAGCTTTTACAATATGTGTGATCAATTATTAAATGTAAAATAAACACATACGTAATACTTTACTGGAAGTGTGTTTACGTATATATTTGTGTGTGTGTGTGCGTGTGTGTGTGTGTGTGTGTGTGTGTGTGTGTGTGAGTGGGTGGGTAGGTGTGTGTGTGTGCGGGGTATGCGGGGGGGGGGGGGGGGTTGTGTGTATGTATGTAGACTCGTGCACAGGATGTATGGAGTACAAATGCCGATTTCTATTGGTGACTGCGGACGGTGTAGAGATCAACTTTACGTCAGTATTTACATGTTTGCAGACTAATAGTCTGCTATTACAAAAGCCATATGTTATTAGTTTGGGTAGTACCTCATGTGGCATGAAGAAATGATTAACACTTATTTATTATTCGGCAATAGATCAGGACTTGAGGTGTATATGCTTTGAAGCAAAACGTTCGCACTATACCGACAGGTGTAGTTCGCTTACTGTTACAGTTCCGACCGAGCAGAAAATACCAGATGATAAAGTTTTAACATGTTTAGGATTATGCTGTTCGACTCAGAGGAAAAACAGCCACCACACTGATGAGTGTACATATTAAGGTACCTACACTAAAAAAAAGACAAATAATGAAGGAATTATCCGAATGGGATGGAAATCTAAAGGTGTAATGTACACGATAGCAATTTCACAAAAATTGGGTGATTTTTTTGCATGAGAAAGATCTTCACAAACTGAGAAAGTCAATAACGCCATGGAGCACCTCCGCCCTTATGCAAACTTGATTGATAGAGTTGTCGAATGTGCTCCTAAGGGATATCGTGCCAAATTCTGTTCGATTGGAGCGTTAGTTCGTCCAATTCCGGAGCTCGTTGGAGGGCCCTGCCCATAATGCTCCAAACGTCCTCAATTATAGAGCGAACCGACGACCTTACTGGAATGGAAACCCACCATGGCCTACCTTGAAGGACAACAAATAGGTATATAGAACATCGTCGATGTACCTTTCTGCTCTGAGACTGCCGCGAATGACAAGCAAAGGAGTATTGCTACGAAAAGACATGGCACCGCATACCAGCACTGCCGGCTGTCAAACCTTATGGTGAGTGACAATCAAGTTGGTGTCGCAACGTTGTTTGGGGCGTCTGCAGAGATGTTTTCGGTGGTCATGGGGGCTCAGTTCGAAGAGAGACTCATCACTGAAGACAGTTCTACTAGTGTCATTAAGATTCCAGGCCAAAGAGGTGCCTGGAGATTCCCCAGACTGTGATGGGATACCAACCTCACTGTCATCCGAATATGCATATCTGCACTTATATTTTCTGTGTGTCTGTTTGTTCTTAGTCATGCCTTTCTTGTTTCCTTATTTTTATAGTTTCAGAAGCACTTTGTCCTTCTTCTGTTGGTGATGTTTACTTGTAATGAACCTATCTCGTTTATGAGATTCTATTGTGACGCACGTATGTTCCTTTGTTCTAGTTGGGATTATTTCCTGCTATTCAGATGCTGTTTTTTATACATTTCACAAACGGGTAACATTAATTTCTCATTAAACTGGATATTTTCTAGGCCTTTACTTAAACATTGCAACAATAAAAATTTTCTTTCAAATACCATCAACGTAAAGAGACTGTTGCCGCCTGTAGCAATTTTCTTTCCTTTTTGCGTATTATTTTCAGTTTTGAAAACGGTAGATGTTTCACCTAAATTAATCATATAATTATTGCTATATAACTGCCATGCCAAAAATTATTTTTTAAAAAAAGTCATTGCATTTTATTGACTTCCTGACACGTTCGCTACGTCCTATTAGTAATTCATTTACTCAGCCGTCTGCAGAATGTGTAATTTCAACATCACCTTCGTTTTGTTTCCTTATGAGGTATAATCTGTATTGATCCTCACCACGCGGCCTACTATGGGATCGTAGCCACCCCGCCTGGAGACGTGATGTCGCCTCTTCGGCTTCTGGTCCAGGCCGCTTCTGGTAAGAGTATGCTTAGCTGTCACGGCCAGGACGCAGCGATCTCCAGTTGAAGTGGAGACTCCGACGTTTTCAGAAAAAAAAGGGAAGTCCTTGCCCGCACCGTTCGCGACCCCCTCTCCTCCCTGCAACCAACCAACACTGCCCTCTCTTGCGAGTGGCGCTGCCTTCCCTACTCGAAATTAATTCAATTTTACCGTCTAGATTCCGCACCACCGGCCAAGTACGGTGACGACCATCTAGCAGTGCGTGCAGATGACATTTCGGTAATTGAGCTTAAAGTGGACCGAACGGCCCCGGCAGTATCGACGCCCTCCCGCCAGCTGAGCTTCGCCGAGTCCGCGCAAATTCGGCTTTACTCATAATTGCTTCTTCACGGTGTTGCTGCTGCTAGTTTCCGAAACGAATAGCCCAATTTCGCCTGCTGTCTTAAGAGCGTTACAGCTCCGAATGAGTTTCGTTCAATTTTCACGACTTCCCCCTCACCTCATGAAGCATTTAACATCGAAGACAGCCATTACTTAAATTATATAATTTGCTAGCAAGTGCGTTCTTCTCGCACATTTTATAGCTCTTCTTACACCACTTGGATTAATACCATTTGCGACAGCTGTTGAAAGAACAGCAATGACCTGCTCAAAAATAAATAAGCGATGCCCTGCAGGTCGTGAAACGACACTAACGCAAAGTATTTGTTTTGCATGTAGGTACGAAATTTCGGGGAGCTATATTTATAGACACAAGCTCTTGCTCTTGTTTGTTTCATTCGCTATTTCATGCTGCTATGAAACGAAATGCACAGGATGTTCAAAATTCCTTTTACTACTTCAGTGGATAAAATGAGTTCATTAAGAGGTACATTTTCCTACAGAGGGGTAGAAGTCTTAATGAAGCTAGACGATTATTTTTAGAACTTCCACATATAATTTGGCTGGACCGCGATGTGTTTATTATTCCTCATGACACTGTTTCATTGTGAGATGCAGAAGTTACACAACATGCTCTACCATGTTCGTTTTTCACAATGCGTTCTTCACAGAAGAGATAACAGTTTCAATAAATAGCATCATAAACGTACACAACAGTCATCACTTTATCTGATAATCCCAAAATGGCTCTGAGCACTATGGGACTTAACATCTATGGTCATCAGTCCCCTAGAACTTAGAACTACTTAAACGTAACTAACCTAAGGACATCACACAACACCCAGTCATCACGAGGCAGAGAAAATCCCTGACCCCGCCGGGAATCGAACCCGGGAACCCGGGCGCAGGAAGCGAGAACGCTACCGCACGACCACGAGCTGCGGACGATAATCCCAATGTTTGATTTGTTGCTATCGACACTAATTTTAATTCAGTGAATGGTGTGGTATTATAAATGGTCACACAATGGGCCTATGGATGATACACGGATGACTTAATGGACCCCCACACTTGCCCATTAAGAATCGATGTCTCTACTTTTAATAATGATAAAAATGTGCTTCTAACTGCTCATTACAGTCGCAGTGTACCATTTCAACAACCTGCATTGTACATTACCATTTGGTTCCTATCACTATAACGTACAGTAAAGTTGGTTGACTTGATACGTTCTCTCTATCAGTCCAGTATTCTTTTCTAACGATAGGTGATGCCTGAAATGGTTCATAACAAATAATAAAAATGCGGCCTAGACAATTACTGTGTATAAGACACTCTTTAAACGATGATATTATTCGCGCCAAATGCCCGCTGGAGATTTTTAAAACCTTTCGCTGGTAATTCTACAGAAGGTAACACACTGTTAAAAAAATATATTTCTTACATTGCTACTTGAAGTGTTAACAGAAATTTTAAATGAAACCTAGCGAGAATTCAGTGAGCAATGAGGCTTCCGTCAGGAAACTCCCCGCACTCTTTGCCATTAATTTTAAGAACAACTGGAACCACAATTTTTACCATCGTTTGATTGGTGAGGGTGGAGCACTGCCATCATCTAACATCTATCAGTCCCTATTTTTATGACGATTCATAAACAAAAATTAACCGGTTGTGGATTGTAATGATTTACAACCGCGTTACTTGGACTACTGAATTACGATTCCAAAACGCAGAATCAAATTCCTTAAAATGTAATCAGTCAGCCAGTTCTACATTAATATATAAAAAACCACCTGCTGTACTACAGACTGTTAGAAATTTTGTTTCGTTTTACAATAATGTTGCCTTACCACAGTGGTAACATCCTTTCTTGTCATTTCATGGAAGTTAAGCGCTGTCTGACTTGGCTAGCACTTGGATGGTTGATTGACCGCCGCTCCTGCCGAGCACTGTTAGGAAGCGGGGTGCACTCAGCCCTTGTGAGGGCAGTTGAGGAGCTACGTGACTGAGATGTAGCGGCTCCGCTAACGAAAACTGATAACGGCCGAGGGAGCAGTGTGCTGACAACATGCCCTTCCACATCCACATCCATTGATGTCTGTAACTTGAGGATGTTACGGTGGTCTGTCGGTACCGTTGGGCCTTCCGACGCCTTTTTGGACAGAGAGAGAGAGAGAGAGAGAGAGAGAGAGTAAAATTAGTGTTAGCTTGGTAACAGCTGATTCTGAAAATACTTAATTCTGTGTTTAGACTGAGTTTCAACGCTAAGTCCTGAATATGTCATTAGTGTAACTAGCTGAGTATCCGGTGTTGCCCGTATATGTACGTGTTTATTTTGATTCTAGTAGTCCATTTCCAGTTGATGTAATGAATGGCAGTAGGCTCCTAATGTAGAAAAATGTACGTTAATACGGATGAGTAGGAAAAACGAACCCGTAATCTTCGAATACAGCATTAATAGTGTCCTACTTGACACAGTCACGTCCTTTAAATATCTGGGCGTTGCGAAGCGATAGGAAATGTAACGAGCATGGGAGGTTTGTGCTAGTGAAGGCGAATGGTAGACTTCGGTTTATTGGGAGAATTTCAGGAAAGTGTGGTTCATCTGTAAAGGAGACCGCATATAAAACGCTAGTGGGACCTATTCATGAGTATTGCTCGAGTGTTTGGGATCCGCACCAGTTTGGAATGAAACACAACATCAAAGCAGTTCAGAGGCGAGCTGCTAGATTTGTTCTCACAAGGGAACCTCCCCATCGCACCCCCCTCAGATTTAGTTATAAGTTGGCACAGGGATAGGCCTTGAAAAACTGAACACAGATCAATCGATAAAACAGGAAGAAGTTGTGTGGAACTATGAAAAAAATAAGCAAAATATACAAACTGAGTAGTCCATGTGAAAGGTAGGCAACATCAAGGAGAGCGTTGGCTTACGAGCGCCGTGGTCCCGTGGTTAGCGTGAGCAGCTGTGGAACGCCAGGTCTTTGGTTCAAATCTTCTCTCGGGTGAAAATTTTAATTTTTTATTTTCAGATAATTATCGAAGTTCAGGCACTCACACATAATCAACTTCGCTCTCCAAAATTCCAGGACATGTTCAGATTTGCTTGGACGGTCTACGCACGGAAACATTTGAAAACGTAAAAAACATATGTTTTGACAGAGCACAGGGAAAACTGTGCGACTCTGAAACTGTTGCATTCATTTTATGCAGTTTATGTTACAAACTCTTATGTTTTCATCACTTTTTTGGAGTGATTATCACATCCACAAGAAAACCTAAATCGGGCAAGGTAGAAGAATCTTTTTACCCATTCGCCAAGTGTGCAAGTTAGGTGGGTCGACAACATATTCCTGTCATGTGACGCACATGCCGTCACCAGTGTCGTAAAGAATATATCAGACGTGTTTTCCTGTGGAGGAATCGGTTGACCTATGACCTTGCGATCAAATGTTTTCGGTTCCTATTGGAGAGGAACGTCCTTTCGTCTACTAATCGCACGGTTTTGCGGTGCGGTCGCAAAACACAGACACTAAACTTATTACAGTGAACAGAGACGTCAATGAATGAACGGACAGATCGTAACTTTGCGAAAATAAAGAAAGTAAAATTTTCACTCGAGGGAGGACTCGAACCAAGGACCTTTCGTACCGCATTTGCTCACTCTAACCACGAGACCAGGGCGGTCATCAGCTAATATGCTCCTTTATGTTGCCTATCTTGGACATGGACTACTCAGTTTGTATATTTTGCTTATTTTTTCATAGTTCCACACAACTTCTTCCTGTTTTCTCGATTGATCTGTGTTCAGTTTTTCAAGGCCTATCCACTGTGTCAATTTATAACTAAATCTGAGGGGGGTGCAATGGGGAGGTTCCCTTGTCAGTAAGTTCGATCAGCATGTTCAAGTCTCACGGATATGCTTCTGGAGCTCAAGTGGGAATCCCTGCAGGGAAGAAGACATTCATATCGTAGAACACTACTCAGAAAGTTTAGTGAACCGGCGTTTGAAGCTGACTGTAGAACGACCCTACTGTCACCAACATATATTTCGCGTAGGGACCACGAAGATAGGATACGAGAAATTAGGGCTCATATGGAGGCATATAGACAGTCGTTTTTCCTTCGCTCTGTCTGCGAGTAGAACAGGAAAGGAAAAGATTAGTTGTGGTACAGGGTACCATCCGCCACGCACCGTACGGTGGCTTGCGGAGTATGGAGGTAGATGTAGATCCCCTCCTCTCCCCTCCTCTGCCACCTCTCTGTCCTACTCCTTCTCCTCTTCTCTGTGTCCATATTCTCCACCACTCTCTCTCTGTCCATCTCCCCCTCCTCCTCTCACTGTGTCGTACAATGACACAATATTGTTGGACATTCAGTGATGTGTGTGGATACTGTCTGCTAAATGTGTTACGAATAGAGTTAGTAGCCAAGAAGTAATAAATTTAAACTTCACGATGTCGTATCTGATCCGACAGTACTTTTGCATAAACAGCGAAAATGTAGTAACTGTTAAACTTGGTTTTCATTTAACCATAAGCGAGAAATAGTTTCGTAAATGTTTGAAATTACTTGTTAAGTTTTTTGTGTTCTCAAATAAAGAATAGCGCGCATAGCAGCTATACATTATATGTACATCGTGTACATTAAGCAACAAATAGTGTAGAGGTAAGTATTAAACATGCTGCATACTGCATAAGCAATCCTATAACGCAGCACATATCATCCAAAGACAGCATTTTCACAAAAGAAGTTCAGAAGTCAAACAGTGAATAGCTTTCCCAAGGAGTATATACTTTGTCCTAATTTGCATAATCTACTTCAAAAAGTATCTGATCCTACACACTTTCTAAGGTATCCTATGTTCTTACTCATGGACCAAGCAATCTGTTCACCAGATTTTAACGAAATCGGTTCAGCAAGTTAGTAACAATAAGTTTAAACGTTACGCGTGATGCGGCAGTTTTCCGCGCATCGCAGTGTTTATAACATCATATATTATGGAATATAAGTCGTACAATGATATAACTTTGCATGTAGATTCAGTGGTGTACGTGAATACAGTCTGCAAAATGGACCGCGCATATTGTTGGTAGTATAGGTCAGAAGTCAAACCCACATACACATAGAAACATTTATTTAGTTTGGTTATAGTCGGAAGTAACAGCGTTAAAGAAAAACAAAGAATAGACATCCAGTTCTCAAAATCGGTTACCGTTCCAAGGAATAAACAATTCACTGCACTGGTCGGTCTCTAGTTCCCGCAGTAGGAAAGAAGTAATAAATGAAAACGTCATACCTGATGCGAAAACGGAAAGTGAAAATTTAGTAAGCAACAAACTTTTTTGCTTTAATCGTTTTGTGAGAGATGTTAACAAGAAAATGTTTCGTAAAGGTTTTAAATTATATGTAAATTTCGATGTAAGTCAATAGGTATTATCTTTCTCAAATATTGTACGAATAAAATCTGGGTATTCGCTCGTAGTGGCCTCCACTTCTTTTACAACCCCACCCTTACCCCTTTGGTAGACAGATGGTCCTTACCCCACAGCGATTCTATCCAGACGGTAACTGATACATATACGAAGCTTGTTTGAAATCGGTCCAGTGCTTTCTGAGGAGATGTGCAACAAACAAACATACATTTTTTATTATATGTAGATATATAATTTTTCCGTGATCCAATGTTGATGAAATAAAGCTCATTTACTAGTTTAGAAGGTTAGAGTCTTAACAGACAGACAAGAAAACTTTACAAAAAAAGTAATTAATTGCAGTGTCTTTTTTTTACTATCCCATTTTTATGAAATAAAGCTTTTACGTTGCACCAAGCTACGCTGAAGTTACCACTGAAAACCGCAAAGAAATCCGTCTAAGTAGTTTCGGAGATCAATGTGTTCAAAGACAGACAGGTACGGCGGCTTTACAGTTTTGTCGATAGTATAGATATTGTCTACTAGCAATGAAAGATAGAACAGTGCTTTTGGTCAACCTGGATAATTCAAATTACGTTAAAAATTATATGTTCAACTAAAGGCATTATATTTTTCCACTAAATGAAGAACTACAATTTCAAACATGGTAATTAAGTTGCTCAATATTACTAATTTGATTATGTGTCCACAAACTAATGCTAGCTTCTTTACATGCGATAAATTAATTACTTTGTGACAGACCGCTAGTATCTCTCCATTAAATGTCTTTCCGTTCACTTAGTTGTAAACCAAAGACATAGCTCAAAAATCACTTGTCCAGTCGACAGCTCAAATTATAGTGACGACACGTTTAGCTGCAACAAGATAGTAGTCATCCCCACTTGTGGTACTATTAACAGACAGCCGAATAATGACCGATAGCCGCCCCTACGTGATCTTTTTATAAGTAAACAAAGTCAGACTCAGTTTACCCTTTTGAGAAATATTATTCAATCTTAATTCGGTCCTTCTGAATCGTCAGTTTGACAAGAACTAAAATCACTTCTCAGTGTATTCAATTCGCAACTACATTAAAAAAATTCTTGAATATTAGAAACATGCAGTTCATAAAAATATATCCGCTCTTATATTTACAGTCTCCGGACATAGGCTGTTGGGAAAAGTGTTGATATCTGAACACTTTTCACACTTTCGCTCTAGATAATCATGTAATATAAGTTTAATAAATTTTCTTATTTCACTGTGAAATAATAGCATTCAGTCTATGTGCACTGCAGTCTTTTTCTGAAATTACCAAAATTGCTATGGGAATATAAGTTTTCTCCAAAACTGAAAAGCTTTTCCAAGGTATAACATGGTGATGAACCACTGAACAAATATTCTATTCATATTTAAATGTGTTGCAATAGAGATAATCTTCTCAGTACTGTACTTAATAGTCCTTGTGTTACGTTATGGCTCTACCACACACCAATATTCAGCAAGCTAAATCAAAATTAAAAATATGTATTCACAAAGATCATTTACATTTTAAAAATTTTTGAAATAGAAGCTATTGCCAACTGACATAAACATCCATTTTCAAGCCAGAGAATATTGTTAATACATTAAAGAAACTCAGTTCACTGGCAAAAATCAAGTGTTCTTTGTTAGAATGCCTACTTCTGTTTCAAGGTACAAGATGATGCATGACTGACAAAGTATGCTTCAGACGTCCATACGTTGTGTAATTAGTTTCAAAAATATACAGAATTTCATTCACCATACGACTCTGTAACTGAAGAGTTAAGAATATTAGCCAGATAGTTTTAATATATTATACAGCACTTAAATATGTAGTAGTCGCAATTTTAGGAACGCTGCACAAAACACAAGCTCATGTCTCACAACAACAAAGCCAGTAGGAAATGCCGAAACAACCAATGGGTATTTGTAGAGAGCATTCCCGAAGTCAGTCACTGGGCTGAAACTCCAACCGGAAAACATCATGTATTCCTAGATACACTGTTCTCTAGGTATAACACTCTCACCTATACATGAAAAGTAGCGAACGGCAATTTTCGATCTGACGATGAATGGAGTAGTCTTTATGCTACATTATTAATAATTCTCGCGCAGTAGTTAATTCGTGTGGCAAATAAATGGTCGAATGCAATATTCACATAACTTACGGGATTGCAACCTGATGACGTCGCTGACAACCGTTGATATTTCGACAGAAGCACACCCTGTCATTTTCAGCGCGTAACTGCAGCACGAATATCTCGACATTCTGTGATAGATCTCACCGAAAAAGCTTTTGACGACGCAGATTTATCCGTGCTAGGGTAAGATTTAAATTTTGCGTCGCCTCCCGAGCGTTTTCTTGTGGCCGGTTTCATTAGTTCTGTTGAACAGGCCGTTTTTAAAGTATCTGCTAATGTTGCAGAGAAGGATAGTAGAGAGGCATGTCGTGTGTTGAACGGGGCATGCCCACCCAAGAGTAATATCATAGCAACTGAGCGTTTGCTATGTGTTCACTTAGAATTGATCCGGATACTGTTATTTTATCTACGGACAAGGGAATTCCTATCTTTGTTTTGGACCTACAGATATACGTTCTAAAGAGACATGATCGGTAATGAACTCACAAGACTAGCAGCCTCCTGAAGAAAAGTTCCTTGCTGCAGGATATATCAAGGGCCTTAATTCTTACTATGCTGCTCACCGTACGTTACACGGCCTCCCTATGGTCAACAAGAAAGGTGTTCCTCTTCGTCCTATTGTGAGTAACATTGGTGCTCCGACATATCGTTTAGCAAAACACCTTGCTATTTTGTTGAGCCCCAAGGTAAGTCGGTGTGAGCATCACACTAAGAAACCGGCAGATTTTTGCGTCGACTAGAGGGAGTGCGTTTGAATGACTGCGACATTCTGATAGCTTCTGATGTGGTCTCTCTCTTCACTCGTGTTCCTCTGTGTCGTTCATCACTGTTAAGTGAGGTTAAGTTTGGTACTGAAGTAACGAATCTATTTCGACATGTGCTGACTTCCATTTACTTTGTATTCAATAATCAGTACTACAAGCACATGGACTTGCGGTGGGAAGCCCTTTGTTTAAGGAACACTTCGAGGAACGTGCGTGGAACTGACGCCTTTGAAACCTGTGTGTTTCTCTAGATATGTAGGCGATGGGTTTGTGGTTTGGCCGCATGGCAGTGAGAATTGGAACAACTATTCAGAGCACCTGAACTCAATCCAACCAAACATTTCTTTCACGATGAAAGTTTAAAAGGATGACTGCCTTCCCATCCTTGATGTGTTGATCAGCAGGAAGGATGATAGTACCTTGGGACATGTCGTTTATAGGAAGTCTACTCACATTGATTTCTATCTTCAGTCTGATACTTACCACCATACGACTCAATGTGCAAGGATATTTCGGACCATGGTCCACAGAGCTCATATCATCTCGGACCCTGAGAGTTTCTCAGCTGAGTTAGCCCAAGTCACGTTTCGTCAAAATGGTTACAGTGAAAGACGGATCAGACGTGCTTTGTGTTATCGACTGACTGCACAGGAAGGGTCATGATAATGCCAAGGTGGCACCAAAGTTTACAGATTTTCGCCGTACACAGGGAGCATTTCAAACAGGATTGGTCGTATTTCGCGAAAATATGATATGAAGTGTGTTTTCAGATCACCATCTAAGATCAGGGTCCTTTTAGATTCCATAAACGGTGGTCGTGGTTAGCGAAATGCGTAACCGTATTCCGGCTGTAGCACGTCACACACTGGTCAGATTATTAGGAGTGTGGAGGACCGGTGTACTGAGCATAAGCGTCATTCACGCTTACCGACAGCGGAGCAAATCCGTCACTGCAGAACATTGCCGTGGTACCGGACATCCTATGGAATATAACAACACGGAATTTTGATATGCATTTCCAACAACTGGGATAGTGTTATTAAGTAAGCTGTTAAAATTAAGTTAGCTAGCAACCTTACAAATAGAGATCCTGGGTGGAATCGTGCTCTCCCTCTTGTCCAAACACGGAGGGAGAGGGTTAATGCTACCTTACCCATTGATTATTCATTTCATTATCGATAACATCTTTGGTCTGTAATGGCGCTAATGTTTACAGTCTGTCTAAACGTTGTCTTTCCGGAGTTTCTCAGAAAATCGAAATTTTAATTGTCCCGCATGGCGCTTACTTGCTGCAGTTATGCCTTGAAAATGGCAGGGTGCGCTTCTGTAGAAATATCGGCTGTTGTCGACTACGTCACCCGGCAGCATTACCGCAAGTTAGTTGAATATTGTGTTAGTAGTTTCCTCTGTCAAATTACTGAATACGTATGCGAAATTTCATGTGGAATGCCTTCAGTTTTATTCATAGGCGGCTCTTCCAGTAAAAAACTGTGTTTGATAAGGACTGGATACCATTTTTTATACCTAGATTCTGCATTAAGCCTTAAATAGTTTGGCCGAAGTTTCTCTCAAGTATTTTTTATTTCTAATTTCTGCTACCAGTCACCTTTTTATTTTATGTTTAATCTAACATAATACAACGCGTTTCGAACATGTTCTGTTCATTTTCAGGCGTTTGTACATACACTCATTCATACGGAGAAATGTTACTTAAAATGTATGTAAGAACGCCTGAAGATGAACAGAGCATTTTCGAAACGCGTTGTATTATGTTAGATTAAACATAAAATAAAAAAAGTGACTGGAGCAGAAATTTGAAACAAATAATTATCCCACACAGTCACGGTTCACAAACATAGCAATTATGGCCGAAAGTAATTCTTTCAAGTAGATTTGTAAGGCAGTTGGTACCCCAAAAAAATATAGCAAGCGAAGGTTGGTACGAGGATCACGCAGTATGTGTACATCATTAAATATAGGTTATGTTTATTCTGATTTAATTCGCTGAATACAAATTCCTTGACGACAGCTATCTTAGGTGTAGATATATTACCCAATGTGATATCAAAATTTTTGCCGGACAGGGACTCGAACCCAGATTTCCTGCTTACCGCGAGTGGTCGCCTTATCCACTGCGGCTATCCGTGTACGCTGTCCGCACTGCTCCAAAACTCCAGACGTCACAATATCTACATCCTTATATGGTAATCTACCAGGTATCATGGAGTTCGCATTCAGCGAACTAATTTCGGACAATTTCATACATCTGTGGTTCGTCAACCGTGCCTGTTTCTTCAGGTATGTATGTAAGTAATGGCTATTATTGTTGGACAACACACGGCTATCAGAAACAAGTAGTTCCGTATTTCTGGTTTCCTTGTATGTCTGCCTCACCTTGGAGGTATTAATAGAGGAAAAACTTGGAATAGTACACATATTATTTCTCTTCATACTCTTTTTACATTAGCAAGCTACACTAAGGAGATACACACATCTTCGTAACACACTGTATCAAACACATATAACATATATTGCTTTAAATAAGCTATTTGTTCCGGAATAATGTTTTGGTCAGTACTAATATCTTTTCTTAGACACACTTGTGTATTAGCTGAACTAACATTCACTATCGCGACCCAGCAATCGTGTACTAACTGAGGTGGCTCAGTAAACCTCTTATCCTGCGGAACTGCAAGCAGTGTGTACTATAAGGTGGCTTGACCCGAATTCTATGTTTCTCATCCCATCGCTTCTGTCCCGGTTTATGTCTCAAACTATAGCAAGAGTAATGCCGGTCACCACTCACACTGGCAGCGTCAGTTGTGATTGTCATTGCACCTGTTGCTATGATGAAATGACGTGAATTGCACGTGAAAGAAAAAAACCCAAGGAAAATTAAGGTCTTCATTGCTGCTACGTACGTCTCAAATGAAGAAGGCACTAATTAGTAATTTATTCTCCTTCATCATGTTATCCACTACTGCACTCAGCTGTAATGAGTGTGGGCTACTGTGTGTGGGCTACTGTGCCGTTCATTCGAAGCAGTGTCACTGTCTCCTAACAGCACTGTTCTCCCATGAATTCCCCGTAACCAAATGCACAAAAAACAGACTATAATTATTAGTAAAATATTAAAATTTGACTCAGTCACACACAATATTTTTCGGAGGTCACAAGTAATATGACGGGTTTCGAGAGTAGGCTGTAATCTTCAGGATAAAAACACAAGAAAGTAGAACCTATAGAGATACTCAAGTTATTGTCCGCCACACACCGTCAGGTGGCTTGCGGAGTATGGATGTAGATGTTGATACTATGGTTAATAATTTGACAATTTGAAAACAATACAACCTGGGATTATCAGTCTTCGTTCTACGTTACATTCAATCTTTTACATGTTCTGGTGGCACAGCCGGACCCAAACATTTGCTTCCTTCTGCGCATCGCCTTTTTCCATTGATTGGCCACGCCCGGGTTCCCGGGTTCGATTCCCGGCGGGGTCAGGGATTTTCTCTGCCTCGTGATGGCTGGGTGTTGTGTGCTGTCCTTAGGTTAGTTAGGTTTAAGTAGTTCTAAGTTCTAGGGGACTTATGACCACAGCAGTTGAGTCCCATAGTGCTCAGAGCCATTTGAACCATTTTGAACCATTGATTGGCACAACCATCTCGCATATCGTATTCTGCTGCGTGTTTGCTGGTAAACATTGGTATTATACAGGGTGAGTCACCTAACATTACCGCTGGGTGTATTTCGTAAACCACATCAAATACCGACGAATCGATTCCACAGACCGAACGTGAGGAGAGGGGCTAGTGTAATTAGTTAATACAAACCATAAAAAAATGCATGGAAGTATGTTATTTAACACAAACCTACGTTCTTTTAAATGGAACCCCGTCAGTTTTGTTAGCACATCTGAACATATAAACAAATACGTAATCAGTGCCGTTTGTTGCATTGTAAAATGTTAATTACATCCGGAGATATTGTAACCTAAAATTGACGCTTGAGTACCACTCCTCCGCTGTTCGATCGTGTGTATCGGAGAGCACCGAATTACGTAGGGATCCAAAGGGAACGGTGATGGACCTTAGGTACAGAAGATACTGGGACAGCACATTACTTCCACATGCTAACACCTTTTTATTGGTCTTTTTCACTGACGCACATGTACATTACCATGAGGGGTGAGGTACACGTACACACGTGGTTTCCGTTTTCAATTACGGAGTGGAATAGAGTGTGTCCGCACATGTCAGGCCAATAGATGTTCAATGTGGTGACCATCATTTGCTGCACACAATTGCAACCTCTGGCGTAATGAATGTCGTACATGCCGCAGTACATCTGGTGTAATGTCGCCGCAGGCTGCCACGATACGTTGTTTCATATCCTCTGGGGTTGTAGGCACATGACGGTACACATTCTCCTTTAACGTACCCCACAGAAAGAAGTCCAGAGGTGTAAGATCAGGAGAACGGGCTGGCCAATTTATGCGTCCTCCATGTCCTATGAAACGACCGTCGAACATCTTGTCAAGGGTCAGCCTAGTGTTAATTGCGGAATGTGCAGGTGCACCATCATGCTGATACCACATACGTCGACGCGTTTCCAGTGGGACATTTTCGAGCAACGTTGGCAGATCATTCTGTAGAAACGCGATGTATGTTGCAGCTGTTTGGGCCCCTGCAATGAAGTGAGGACCAATGAGGTGGTCGCCAATGATTCCGCACCATACATTTACAGTCCACGGTCACTGTCGCTCTACCTGTCTGAGCCAGCGAGGATTGTCCACGGACCAGTAATGCATGTTCCGTAGGTTCACTGCCCCGTGGTTTGTGAAACCCGCTTCATCGGTAAACAGGTAGAACTGCAACGCATTCTCTGTTAATGCATATTGACAGAATTGCACTCGGTGATTAAAGTCATCACCATGTAATTGCTGATGTAGCGACACATGAAACGTGTGGAAGCGGTGACGATGCAGTATGCGCATGACACTACCTTGACTCAGTCCACCGGCTCTCGCAATGTCCCGTGTACTCATGTGTGGGTTCATGGCAACAGCAGCTAACACACCAACTGCACCCGCTTCTCCTATAACGGGCCTGTTACGGACAGTTTGCGTGCTACGACCATACCTGTTGCATACAGTTGGCGGTAGATGTTTTGCAATGAGCGGCACGTTGGATGCTCTCTGTCCGGGTACCGTTCTGCATACACCCTGCAGGCTTCAGCTGCATTTCGTCGACACTCGCCATAGATGAGTATCATCTCTGCCTTTTCAGAGTTCGAATACACCATGGTCACAGTTTCTAAAACACTACACTATCACAGACGTCTTAACACGGTGTACTACAGTTGGTCTGCGTGCGGAGACGAATGCAGAATAACAATTCAGGGTTATTACAAATGATTGAAGCGATTTCACAGCTCTACAATAACTTTATTATTTGAGATATTTGCACAATGCTTTGCACACACATACAAAAACTCAAAAAGTTTTTTTAGGCATCCACAAATGTTAGATATGTGCCCCTTTAGTGATCCGGCAGACATCAAGCCGATAATCAAGTTCCTCCCACACTCGGCGCAGCATGTCCCGATCAATGAGTTCGAAAGCATCGTTGATGCTAGCTCGTAGTTCTGGCACGTTTCTTGGTAGAGGAGGTTTAAACACTGAATCTTTCACATAACCCCACAGAAAGAAATCGCATGGGGTTAAGTCGGGAGAGCGTGGAGGCCATGACATGAATTGCTGATCATGATCTCCATCACGACCAATCCATCGGTTTTCCACTCTCCTGTTTAAGAAATGCCGAACATCATGATGGAAGTGCGGTGGAGCACCATCCTGTTGAAAGATGAAGTCGGCGCTGTCGGTCTCCAGTTGTGGCATGAGCCAATTTTCCAGCATGTCCAGATACACGTGTCCTGTAACGTTTTTTTTGCAGAAGAAAAAGGGGCCGTAAACTTTAAACCGTGAGATTGCACAAAACTCGTTAACTTTTGGTGAATTGCGAATTTTCTGCACGAATGCGTGAGGATTCTCTACCGCCCAGATTCGCACATTGTGTCTGTTCACTTCACCATTAAGAAAAAATGTTGCTTCATCACTGAAAACAAGTTTTGCACTGAACGCATCCTCTTCCATGAGCTGTTGCAACCGCGCCAAAAATTCAAAGCGTTTGACTTTGTCATCGGGTGTCAGGGCTTGTAGCAATTGTAAACGGTAAGGCTTCTGCTTTAGCCTTTTCCGTAAGATTTTCCAAACTGTCGGCTGAGGTACGTTTAGCTCCCTGCTTGCTTTATTCGTCGACTTCCGCGGGCTACGCGTGAAATTTGCCCGCACGCGTTCAACCGTTTCTTCGCTCACTGCATGCCGACCCGCTGATTTCCCCTTACAGAGGCATCCAGAAGCTTTAAACTGCGCGTACCATCCCCGAATGGAGTTAGCAGTTGGTGGATCTTTGTTGCACTTCGTCCTGAAGTGTCGTTGCACTGTTATGACTGAGTGATGTGAGTGCACTTCAAGCACGACATATGCTTTCTCGGCTCCTGTCGCCATTTTGTCTCACTGCGCTCTCGAGCGCTCTGGCGGCAGAAACCTGAAGTGCGGCTTCAGCCGAACAAAACTTTATGAGTTTTTCTACGTATCTGTAGTGTGTCGTGACCATATGTCAATGAATGGAGCTACAGTGAATTTATGAAATCGCTTCAATCATTTGTAATAGCCCTGTAGAAGCAAGCGCTACATGCGGACACTGCGACAGCTAGACCAAACCACAACAGTGCACTACAGCCCCACTCGTAAACACGGTCGTCATCGTAAACATGTCCCTGCAAATGCTGCTCGCCGACCGTGGCCCGTGTTTGTTACAACACGCAACTGAACGTCGGAGGTTTCAAGCGTCAACTTTACGTTACAATATCTCCCGATGTAATTAACATTCTACAATGAAACAAACGGCACTGATTACGTATTTGTTTATATGTTCAGATGTGCTAACAAAACTAACGTGATTCCATTTAAAAAAAACGTAGGTTTGTGTTAAAAAACATACTTCCGTGCATTTTGTATGGTTTGTATTAAACAATTACACTAGCCCCTCTCCTCACGTTCGGTATGCGGAATCGGTTCGTCAGTATTTGATGTGGTTTACGAAATATATCCAGCGGTAACGTTAGGTGACTCACCCTGTATATTTTGACTGAGGTGAGAGCTTTCTGCCGAAACGCGTCATATCACTTCGACCTTACCACTAGTGATATGTAGTTGAGACAATTTTAATATTTAGTTTATATTGTACGTCTACTAATAAGAACATTTTTAAAAAGGGCACAATTTACTACGTTCCTAGTCTAACATGCGGCTATACAAGAACGTAACAGACGTATTAGTGTTGCTATCTTGCTCTCTTACAGACCACAAGCACTAGAAAATGACTTAAAAAAAAAACAACTAGTATAGAAACCTAACAGTTGTTTACCGAATCGTTCATTCAGAGGGCATTATCATATTGGAATGTGAAGGACCAACTAAATAAAATCCAATATAAGTATTTCACCAACCGAGTTTTTGCGATATTTTTCATTGATCAAAGAATTTGTATCTCACAAGGATTCGATCTCTCTTTAGACACAAAACACTACTTATCACAAGTAGGACTCCAGAACACGCTTCCAGGAAATAAGAAGTCACAAAATACGGTAACCTAGCGTAACTTCTCTACTCGAAAGCCGTTCTGCTGTTTAATGTGAGTGTGCAGTACGTTCACAAGACAAAGCAGGAGGAAGACATTTGTAGCACTGGAGATTGGAGCGTGTCCTGGTAGCGTCTTGCATGATTCAAATAGTTAAGCAACAGATCCGTAGTTGAATAGCAGCGCAGATGTTTGTGGGAACTTTTCTCTGTGATTGTGGGCAAATTACCTTGTTTCTTTTTTTTTTTTTTTTTTCAATTTCTACTTACGTTGTGTTGTTGTGGTCTTCAGGCCAAAGATTGGTTTGATGCAGCTTTCCATGCTACTCTATCCTGTACAAGCCTCTTAATCTCCGGGTAACTACTGTAACCTACAAGCCTCTGAATCTGCTTACTCTATTCATCTCTTGGTCTCCCTCTGAAATATTTACCCCCAACGTTTTCCTCCAGAAATAAACCGCGATCCGTTGATGCCTCAGAATATGTCCTACCAATCGATCCCTTTTTTAATTAGGTTATACGACAAATTTCTCTTCTCCCCAGTTTTATTTAGTCCCTCCTTACTAGTTACGTGACCTGACAATCTAATGTTCAGCAATCTTCTGTAACGCCACCTTTCAACAGCTTCTGTTCTCTTCGTGTCTAAAGTGTTTATCGTCCATGTTTCACTTCCACAGATGGCTACAATCCATACAAATACATTCAGCAAGGACTTCCTGAAACTTGAATGTATTCTCAATGTTACCAAATTTCTTTTCTTCAGAAACGCTTTTCTCGCCATTCCATTCTTCATTTTATGTCATCCCTATTTCGACCATAATCAGTTATTTTGTATCCCAAATAAGAAAACTCATTTACTTCTTTAAGCGTATCATTTCCTACAGTATCTCCTGATTTAATTTGACTACATTACCTTATCCTCGTTTTGCTTTTGTTGATGTTCATCTTATATTCTCCTTTCAAGACACTGTCCATTCCTTTCAGGTGCTCTTCCAAGTCCCTTGCTGTCTCCGGCAGAATTACAATGTCACCGGCAAACCTCAAAATTTTTATATCTTCTCCCTGGACTTTAATTCCAACTCCAAATTTTTCATTTGTTTCACTTACTGCTTGAATAACATTCGGATAGGCTATAACCCTGTCTCACTCTCTTCTCAACTACTGTGATCCTTTCGTGACCCTCGACTCTATATACGTATTGCTGTGAAATCGTCTTAGACAGCATATAATATCACTATAAATCAACTTACTTGCGTAAATCAGGAAGTATTCCATACTGAACTCTTCAACTTATCGAAAACCACACCTTAGTATTAATACACTACCGGCCATTAAAATTGCTACATCAAGAAGAAATGCAGATTATAAACGGGTATTCATCTGACAAATATATTATACTAGAACAGACATGTGATTACATTTTCACGCAGTTTGGGCGCATAGATCCTGAGATATCAGTATCCAGAACAAACACCTCTGACTGTAACAACGGCCTTGATACGCCTGGGCATTGAGTCAAACAGAGCTTGGATGGCGTGTACAGGTACAGCTGTCAATGCAGCTTCAACACGATACCACAGTTAATCAAGAGTAGTGACTGGTGTATTGTAACGAGCAAGTTCCTCGAACACCATTGACCAGACGTTATCAATTGGTGTGAGATCTGGAGAATGTGCTGACCAGGACAACAGTCGAACATTTTCTGTATCCAGAAAGGCCCGTACAGGACCTGCAACATGCGGTCGTCCATTATCCTGCTGAAATGTAGGGTTTCGCAGGGATCGAATGAAGGGTAGACCCACAGGTCGTAACACATCTGAAATGTAACGTCCACTGTTCAAAGTGCCGTCAATGCGAACAACGGGTGACCGAGACGTGTAACCAATGGCAACCCATACCACCACGCCTTGTGATACGACAGTATGGCGATGACGGATACACGCATCCGATGTGCGTTCACCGCGATGTCACCAAACACGGATGCAACCATCATGATACTGTACGCAGAACCTGGATTCATTCGAAAAAATGACGTTTTGCCATTCGTGCACTCAGGTTCGTCGTTGAGTACACCATCGCAGGCGCTCCTGTCTGTGATGCAGCGTCAAGGGTAACCGCAGCCATGGTCTTCGAGTTGATAGTCCATGCTGCTGCAAACGTCGTCGAACTGTTCGTGGAGATGGATGTTGTCTTGCAAATGTCCCCATTTGTTGATTCAGGGATCGAGATGTGGCTGCACTATCCTTTACAGCCATGCTGATAAGATGCCTGTCATCTCGACTGCTAGTGATTCGAGGCCGTTGTGACGCAGCACGGCGTTCCGTATTACCCTCCTGAACCCACCGATTCCATATTCTGTTAACAGTCATTGGATCTCGACCATCGCGAGCAGTAATGTCGCGGTACGATAAACCGCAATTGCGATAGGCTACTATACGACCTTTATCAAAGTCGGAAACGTGATGGTACGCATTTCTCCTCCTTACACGAGGCACCACAACAACGTTTCACCAGGCAACGCCGGTCAACTGCTGTTTGTGTATGAGAAATCGGTTGGAGGCTTTCCTCGTGTCAGCACGTTGTAGGTGTCACCACCGGCGCCAACCTTCTGTGAATGCTCTGGAAAGCTAATCATTTGCATATCACAGCATCTTCCTCCCGTCGGTTAAATTTCGCGTCTGTAGCACATCTTCGTGGTGTAGCTCTTTCAATGTCCAGTAGTGTAGTATTCCAAGTTGTTGGTGACTAAACTCTGTTGCTATGGGCTGAGTTATCTGAAGTACAGCAAGCAGCCACTTTTTTTTAATTTTTTTATTGTTATTTTTTTATAGCAGTTGTTGCGAAAGATGTGTTCCTGGCTTTCATCCATTTACGATTGCCAAAATACATTTACGTCTTCGTTAGCAAACGTATTTATCAATAGTGTTTTGAACAGTGCAGCTGCCTTTCGGTCTGTACTTTTTGCTGCCTTTTCCCGTCTTTACATGAACAACGCAACACAATTCTACGCCCACTGATGCACTGATACAGATTAGCATTCACCATGTGGCCTATTGAAAAACTTAGATAAACGACCGGTACACTTGACTTTTGCTATCTGAATGCTGAATAGGGTCATAGTCTGTCTATTTCCTTATCTATGCCAGTTCCTCAGCTGACTCTCTTTAACTTTAACGCCACTGCGGGTCCTGCATGCGGCTGCGCTGAGCTTCAGAGGCAGAACAGAGGTGTGGTATGGTTAATAATAGGGAAAGACTTATGTCATACCCGTAAACCTTCCTGATAGTTAGTCTAATAGAATTAGGGAAACCTCAAGAAAATATAAATTTATACGGGTGAACTAGGAATTAAACTATGATCCATGAAACTGTGATATCGGTGTCTAAAGAACCCGTGCCCCACACGCTCTCGCGTGCGAGTCCGAGCCTCCATCTTCCTACCAGCTCACACAGTAAATGAAGCCGCGGGGCATGGAAGCAAGATTTTTCTATTTCATACTGAGGAAGAAGCACAGATGCTACTGAACGGTATCTACATTCTAATGAGCACAAACTATGTATTGAGACAAAACCAAAAAGCGAAGTTACTAACAGGCAGTAGAACTTAGATTATCGACAAACGTAAAAAGAAAATAGGCTACCACGTACTGGACGATATGAAGGACGTCCGTTACATTGGAAACACATTACAGATGAACAAAGGAGATTATAACATACGGATTAATTCATGCAGAGCCTTCATCGCTAAGTAGATGAGCACCACATCTCACAGTGATGGTGGAAGAGAGAGCAGACATGACTAGTGGGGGAGAAACAGCGAGGAGACTGATGCTAAGAAAGAAAACGTGTCAGTGATAGGAAAGAGTGATGGATGGAGATAGTAGCAGCAAGAGCAGAAGAGAGAGGAGACAGTGGACAAGCAAACCCAAGGTGAATGGAGATCACAGACCGGCGAACTTTATGTCGTAGGTCGTAGGGGAGGACGCATTTTGGACAGAAAAGTTAGACATATGGATACAGGGAGAAAATAAGTTAGACCCCCTTCGCCCTCCCCCCCCCCCCCCCCAACTAAAAAAAAAAAAAACTTGCTGCTGCCGAAATATGGTGAAGACAGTGACCCAGTGGGAAAGAAAGGCAATAGGAGACATTGTAAACGATAGAGCAGGCAGTGGCAGTGTGCTGTAAATTACTGGGAGAAAGAGGAGAGAGTGGGAGAGTGACCTATACAGACAGTGGCATTGACAGGGAGATACTGAGCATGAAATCTCAACTACGAAGAGAGTGCGTAAAAGGGTTTAAAATGTTCTATGTTAAACGAGGGGGAATACATTCACATGCCAAACTTTTTGGTGAGGAAGAGTGAATGGAGATTGAGGATACTGATTCCTCACTTTTCTGTTAGTCTTTTAAACACGATCTTTTTGTGCTCCGACAGGAGCATTTTTCAACTGCAAGGGTACGCTGAAAGAGGTCTGATTGTACAAAACCCAATTATTTGTTACTTGGGCTTATTCTCAATAATATTTAGGAGCATTTACGGCAGTCTTGTAAGTAGGCTGTTTATGTTTTCTTATTGGTAACGCCACGTAGCGCTCTATATGAAAAATCACTGGCTGTGCTGTGTGCAGTCTGTGAGTAGTTTGCATTGTTGTCTGCCATTGTAGTGTTGGACAGCGGCAGCTGGATGTGAACAGCGCGTAGCGTTGCGCAGTTGGAGGTGATCCGCCAGCAATGGTGGATGTGGGGAGAGAGATGGCGGAGTTTTGAAATTTGTCATGAACTGCTATATTTATATATGATGATATCAAGGTAAATACATTGTTTGTTCTGTATTAATATCTTTCATTTGCTAACTATCCCTATCAGTAGTTAGTGCCTTCCATAGTTTGAATCTTTTATTTAGCTGGCAGTAGTGGCGCTTGCTGTATTGCAGTAGTGGGAGAAACGAAGATTATTGTGAGGTAAGTGATTTAGTGATTTGTGAAAGGCATAGTTTAATGTTAGTCAGGGCCATTCTTTTGTAAGGATTTTGTGAAAGTCAGATTGCGTTGCGCTAAAAAAATATTGTGTGTCAGGTTAAGCACAGTCGTGTAAAATTGTTCACAAAGGGGACGTTTCAGTCTCAGTCTATTGTCTTGATTTTATAGTGATCAGTTCTGTTCAAAAATGGTTGAATCGTTGACATATTGTGATTAAAACTAACTACTACTTGTATTATATTTTTGTCAGTTTTACGTTGCATTTTTAATACTTTTGAAGCGTCCTCTTCCGACTGTCACGTCTTTCGAAGGACAGTTAGTTTAGAGTTTAATGTCCCACTGTGGAAGAGATCATTAGAAACGGAGCTCGGTCTCAGACTTGGGATGTATGGAGAAGGAATTGTGACACGTCCTTTCAGATCTGTCATCCAAGAATTCACGTTAAGGGATCTAGGAAAAACTACGAAGATATTACTTCATTATACCTCAAACTAAAGTGATTTCTTGAGATTATTTTATCGTAATGTCTATCAGAGCTACATTTCAGAGTACTAACAGAAACTTAATGGAGTTCGTATACGAAGAAATACAGTCTTTCATTGGATGTCAATTCCACTGTAGTGATCGAGCAATGACATTATTAATAACATATTCTGATACTATTAACAGAATTTTACTCTGCATACACTGCAGTGTTTGAAGTCCATTGATTCGCTACATTTTTCGCTTTTCGATTCTCTTTTTGTGGGGAAAATTTCTTTAGAGATCCTACTAATAGTAAATTGAAAACTTGAAACTAGTTTCTACTGATTTCATTACAAATAATTAAAAGTTTCTAATGTGACGGTAATAGCGGTGGTGGGATTCGTATATCCACACCAGGAATAAGATTTACAAGAAGCTCCTACCTTCACTCGGAATCTTTGTTTTTATTTAGAAACACAAACACGTTTCTCTCGGCAGTTAGCTCACTGCATTCCAGAGGAAACGTTATGCATTATGCAAGGCTGTTGCGTTGGATATCGCAAGATGTATTCAGTACTTGTGCGAAATTGACTTGGAATTCCTCCAGAACTTCAGGGATGGCCCAGTAGCGCGGAGGAAGCGATAAATATTTAAGAGAACTCTGAGCTAAATTGACTATTAACCTGAAATACGAACTACATAAAGATAAGCATAAAACCTAAGGACGACTGCAGGCGTTCAGTTCTTATTTAAGACCTCCTTACTACACAACCAGATTTGCAGATTTTTTCCCCTCGTATCAGCACTTGTTTAAGTTAAAACAACTCAGGTTACTGTTTCTCATTTTGAGCTGCTGCTCTCTGTTAGGAACACGGTTCTGATGTAGTTAACAAAAACACTAAATTAGGCTAAAACTGCTTTTTGTTTCCTGAGTAAAAATCCTTGTAAGGTACGTCACAGTATCCTGTAATGACTATGTTTAGCTTCGCAGACAGTGATTTGGAGACTTGCAAAGAACGTAAATAGCAACAGATGAATATGAAACTTTGAACTACAGAGTACAGCTGTTTCCTTTCTAAATGTTTCAATCTGGTATGAAGCATGGGTTTAAGAGTAGATAATACTAGACTGTTAATTTGTATGTGATTGCAGCTAATACAGGAAAAAATGGACCGTCTAGAAATCACCCTTAAAGACCCTCTTTTAAATACGGGTTGTAAGATCTCCAACATTGTTGTTCAGTGCGTTCCGTGACTGAGTGAATCACCAAAAATTTGCACAGTTTTTATTTCGTTTACATTTGAAGACGTCAAAACTAAGTTTTCGACATATTCTTATATAGTTCGCAAAGTGGACATTAATCCACTTGACACTCATTTCAACCGAAATATTGGAGCAAGTATGAACTACTTGAAAAGGAAAGATGTAATTTTCGATAAAGTATCCGAAAGCTCTTGGAAAGACGAGTACAGTCATATAGTGCTAGATTGCGCTGGTAGCCAAATTTTCCTCGAACGTACAACAGGTGAGCTACAATTGATAGGTAACGAGACCGGAATCGGCTATTCTTGTCATTTCCAGAGGAGAAAGAGGTGATAGGTGACCAGACAAAATACAGCACCGACTGGAGACAGTACCCTAGACGTTTAAAAATAATGTCCGGTTCTTCTCCACACAGATATTTCTTTTTGACTAGCATTCACCTATTAATACCCTTAAAGTAACATCACTGGTTCTCAAACCTCAAATGATTTTCATTTCATATCTTGCTTCCTTTTAAAGTAATATTTTTCTCTCTGTGACTTAAAATATAGCTTGTTAATACTTTTAGAAGTTTCATGTTCATAAAAATAAAATTCATGTCTTTTTACAAATAATGACTTTTTTGTCTTTCCTCTCCATAAGAGTAAGTCACAAAAGCAACAGAATCAAGTTTCCTGGAGTGATTTCCTCTTCTGAATAACTTTCATGACCATATTAGGCAATCGAAGTATTAACCTAGCTTTCATTTCTCTCTAAAGTTCAGGCTTGTGGCTTTTACAACGAAGAAATTTTCCAAATGTTTTATTATACTTATGTAGCGCCCTAACCCCTGTACACTGTCTGATCAAAAGTCTCCGGACGCCCCTGCATACTGCAGAAACGTCCACAAGATGTCACGGGAGGCGGACCAGCCAGTATAAAAGGAGGCGGGGAGTTGACCTATTACGTTGTGAGTAGGTAAGCAGCAACACCGGAATGCATCTGTCAAAGGAGATCAGTGACTTCGGATGTGGACTAGTCATTGCATGTCAGATGAGAAACCAATACATCAGTGAAATTTCAACACTTTTAAAGTCACAGAGGTCGACTCTTGGTGATACGATTGTGATGTGGAAAGACGAAAGAGCAACCATGGCAAAACGATGACCAGGCAGTTCTCATGAACTGACGGGCAGGAACCGTCGAGCTTTACGGAGGATGATTGTAAAAAATTGCATGAAACCGCCGGAAGGATGCCATCTAGCACAATGACAGTGCGTAGGAAGGTAAAGGTAATGTCGAACAGCTCCTCATAAGCCACACATTTCCGTAATCAGCAATAAGCGACTCCTAAGGTGGTATAAAGAGCAACGCCAGGGGACAGTTGATGATTTTGAACTAGTTATTTGAAGCGATTACTCAAGCTACACCAACTAGAAATCCGAGAGAAAGATTTGTTTTTGGCGAATGCTTGGGTAATGTCACCTGTCATTATGTGCAGTGTCAACAGCGAAGTGTTGTGAATGTGGTGTTGAGGTGTTTTTCATGAACAGGTTGTGGTGCACTTTCCTGGTCCGCCTTCTTGGACGTAAGAAAACGCTAACTACGGAGGGTCATGAAAGCATTTCACAGCATTGTGTACTATGTGCTGAACAGGGATAGATCCGTTGCACAGCAGATTAGTAAATTTGGTGCAACCATAAAAATTTGGAATATCTCCCCGGCAATGCCAGAGGCAGAGCAGAGCGGGTCCATAGCCAAGCGAAATTTAAGCGAGAAAGAATCGCCGGCGGTGCAGCAGAAAACATAAAAGCTATTGCAACACCCTGTAAGAGCTGAGCGCTTGACTCTACAACAAAGCAGAATTACATCGTGGTGATGGAGAGATGAAATCATAATACAGACTAAACAGTGCCGCTAGAAAGCCTAAGTTGGGCACTAGTTATTTATTCAGTTTACTGACATTGCAGAAAGGGCGACTGAACGTTGATGATGTGAAATCCTGAAGCAATCAAGAGAGCTCACCAAACGAGAAAAGCAGGACAAATAAAGTCATTGACACCTCATTATAGCAGTGTATAGGAGCCCGTCCTGAATAAATAGTACCTCTTTTCTGGCAGAATTCTACTCAGTTTTCAGCATACTGTTGATGGGATAAGGTGTATGTCTGTCGACTTCCTGTCTGCCTAGTTGCTAAAACAACCGTTCAAATGGCTCTAAGCACTATGGCACTTAACATCTGACGTCATCAGTCCCCTAGACTTAGAACTACTTAAACCTAACTAACCTAAGGACATCACACACACCCATGCCCGAGGCAGGATTCGAACCTGCGACCGTAGCAGCAGCACGTTTCCGGACTGAAGCGCTTAGAACCGCTCGGCCACAGCAACCGGTGTGTCTAGTTGCCTTTGTCGACCTGCTGCTTGTCTAGGTGCCTTTGATCTCCCATGGGGCATGTCCTGTCTGGATGAATTCCTCATTGAGAGTTGCAGTACTAACTACCCAGGCAAGACATTGGGAACCGCAACTGCTACCATCCAACAGGCCTTATCAAGGACTAACCAGCAGATCCTGGGAGCAGAGTGCCCTCCGTCATCATATGGGTGTGCCACTGCTTCCGCTTCCTGTGTCAGACTTGGATGGTGCCAGTCTCTATCCTGCCGGGGTTCAATGGCACTTCTTGCACGGCTCTGAGTACTCGGATAGAGCTGGTAACATCTCTCCCCTGTGTTGAGTCCACAGTAGGGTCAATGGTACACTGGTCATCGTCTCCAGGGATATGCTGGCTGCATTGTGCAGAGTTGACAGCGACGCATGGCCTCAGGGCAACGACCTTGTGACGATTTTTGTGCTGCCGCCACTGGTTCTGCCGCCATCGCTGTAGCTACAGGCACCACCATGTTCAGAACACACTGGCCGGGCGCTTATGGCTTCTGCTCCCACCATGACTGCTTGCGTGAACGTCGATATATAAACTGTTCTATTTTGTGGACAATAAATGTCTAGTAAAGTAATACTGTTTTCATATCGCCTTCGGACTTCGGAAAAACATCTACCCTCCGAGTCGGTATACCCAGGTCTCAAATTGGTGGTCAACCACCGACCTATTGACCTCGATACACCACCCAACGTATCCTCAAAGTGGTACAATTCCGTGACGATGATTGCATCAACATTACATTTCATCCCATCATATAGCAGCGACCGTGAAGCAACGCTTCTGGACAATAACATTCCTGACCTGGACTACCATGTTCAGAATCGAGACCTAAACACAATGAAACACCTTTGTGATCAGTTAGAATGACAATTTTGCTCCGGACTCCAGTGTCGAAGTTCACTCTGGTTTCGGCTTTTGAGAAGGACAGCTCTCCCATTCCTTCACAGACAGTAAGACACTTATTGAAAGTGTCACCAGGAGAGTTCACACCATCACAAAGGCGAAAGGTGGAAACGCCCATATTAATGTCCAGTAATGGCTATCAAGACACTTCTGACCATGCAGACTATTGTATTGTGACAAAGGTAGTCCCTAAGGTCTAGTTTTGCAGGGTGAAATGAGTTTAAAATTAATGCGTGAAAAGTCCAGTGAGCCAGTTGCAGAAATTTTGATAACGTTTTTAAAATTGTTTCCGACCTGTGTTTAGGAGACCTGTTATGGAAGTCATTTGATGTGACACACTGCATGTCATAGTCAACAGTTTCCTCGTAAAGTGCCACGCGCGTGAATGATGAACTATAGGAGTTATGATTCCAGTCCTGGCTCTACGTTAGTTAATTTTACCTACATCCGTACCTACAGTTCCTGTCGCTGCGCCACATCAAAATCACCTCACGTCGTACCAAGGTTATCATACAGACCAGATGAGGCTATAAATGTTTCGAAAGATGACTGGTCAATCTTTCTACGGTTATTTAAGTGTTAGCGAATGGCGTTGTGCGTTTTTATAATCTATGCCGATATGTAATTACATTGCCCCGTCGCGTTTTTCTGGCTGTTTGTGAAGATTTAACTCAGCACCTAATTCAGGTATTTTGATACGGTTTTAACTAATAGCCAGACAGATACACAGCGAAGGTTTGTGTATATAAGTTATTGCCGCTACCCGACACATGTCATCCGGCCGTAGATAATTATTGCAACTTGAGCCAAAAATGCCTTCAACGATATTTGTCATAAACTCATACCATAGCAGCGGAAGTTCCCGCTTGAAGAGTACTGATCAGTAGCTCAAATTTCGCTGGAATGCTCTGCCCATGTTGAAAAATTGACGCTGGCTTCGTTCGTTCCGGGTGAGCTTCGACTTGCTTCTCGCCTCTTGCAATACATCCAAAGCTCTAGTCGGAAACTCCAAATTTCTCCTCAGTCGATGGATTCCGCTGACCAGATCCAGTTCGCTTATGTCGATCAGCAGTCGACCTGCCATCGGAACTTCATCTGAGCGCTGTTTACTTACTGTTGTATCAAGGTGTTCAGCAGATTGAAATCTCTTCTTCAGTAATTGTTTTCAACATTCCTGCTGAACACTAATTTGCGAAACAAACATATTTATCAGCAGCGACGTGCGATACATACATGTGCGCAGTAGACTAAAGTAAAAAGTAATATAGTGTGGCCACAGTCTCCTTAGAGCTTCAGAACAAACAGGAGCACTTTTGGCTGACTGAAGACACCTAGTCCGCAGCTCGTGGTCGTGCGGTAGCGTTCTCGCTTCCCACGCCCGGGTTCTCGGGTTCGATTCCCGGCGGGGTCAGGGATTTTCTCTGCCTCGTGATGACTGGGTGTTGTGTGCTGTCCTTAGGTTAGTTAGGTTTAAGTAGTTCTAAGTTCTAGGGGACTGATGACCATAGATGTTAAGTCCCATAGTGCTCAGAGCCATTTGAACCATTTTTTTTTGAAGACACCTAACAGCGAGAGGCAGTAAGTAGAGTCAGGTGATATGGACAATGTTCATCGCTTCCGACCACTAAATAATAAAAAGAGGTTTTAATTACTTATCACGCATGACAGGTTGCTCGTTCAACAGGTTCGAAAAGTAAATTGCGTACCTGTAATAGGTGATTGGTTTTGACGGGAAATAAAAAACAATGGTATCTCCAGCCAGTTATAGTTTAGTGTTTCTCTGCTTATAGATCCATGGTCCTCAGGACGACGATCACACGTAACCCACGCCAATACATTGAATCTGCAACCGCCCATTAGGGAGAACCGAAAGTCATCTTGTCCACTAGAGCAGCGGCTCTTCCATCCCTCCGTAGCTGTCGCTGTTCTCTAGGCCGCTACAAGACTGTATTTCTTTCACAGAGAATGGGCTACGGGAGACGGCCGTTCTTAGGGTGGCTAGTACAACGCTGATACTGGAGGAAGGGAGGCGGCGCATTCGTCTCACACTTAGGTATCCAAAAATTACCTCGAGCAATTAAACAGAGAACCGACTCGTGGAGATAACATCTTGGACCTACTGATAACAAACAGACCCGAACTTTTCGACTCTGTATGTGCAGAACAGGGAATCAGTGATCATAAGGCCGCTGCAGCATCCCTGAATATGGAAGTTAATAGGAATATAAAAAAAGGAAGGAAGGTTTATCTGTTTAGCAAGAGTAATAGAAGGCAGATTTCAGACTACCTAACAGATCAAAACGAAAATTTCTGATCCGACACTGACAATGTTGAGTGCTTATGGAAAAAGTTCAAGGCAATCGTAAAATGCGTTTTACAACAACAAAGTTAGGAAACTACTGCGAAAGCAAAGAGAGCTTCACTCCAAGTTTAAACGCAGCCAAAACCTCTCAGACAAACAGAAGCTAAACGATGTCAAAGTTAGCGTAAGGAGGGCTATGCGTGAAGCGTTCAGTGAATTCGAAAGTAAAATTCTATGTACCGACTTGACAGAAAATCCTAGGAAGTTCTGGTCTTACGTTAAATCAGTAAGTGGCTCGAAACAGCATATCCAGACACTCCGGGATGATGATGGCATTGAAACAGAGGATGACACGCGTAAAGCTGAAATACTAAACACCTTTTTACAAAGCTGTTTCACAGAGGAAGACCGCACTGCAGTTCCTTCTCTAAATCCTCGCACAAACGAAAAAATGGCTGACATCGAAATAAGTGTCCAAGGAATAGAAAAGCAACTGGAATCACTCAACAGAGGAAAGTCCACTGGACCTGACGAGATACCAATTCGATTCTACACAGAGTACGCGAAAGAACTTGCCCCCCTTCTAACAGCCGTGTACCGCAAGTCTCTAGAGGAACGGAAGGCCCCAAATGATTGGAAAAGAGCACAGGTACTCCCAGTCTTCAAGAAGGGTCGTCGAGCAGATACGCAAAACTATAGACCTATATCTCTGACGTCGATCTGTTGTAGAATTTTAGAACATGTTTTTTGCTCGAGTATCATGTCGTTTTTGGAAACCCAGAATCTACTATGTAGGAATCAACATGGATTCCGGAAACAGCGATCGTGTGAGACCCAACTCGCTTTATTTGTTCATGACACCCAGAAAATATTAGATACAGGCTCCCAGGTAGATGCTATTTTTCTTGACTTCCGGAAGGCGTTCGATACAGTTCCGCACTGTCGCCTGATAAACAAAGTAAGAGCCTACGGAATATCAGACCAGCTGTGTGGCTGGATTGAACAGTTTTTAGCAAACAGAACACAGCATGTTGTTATCAATGGAGAGACGTCTACAGACGTTAAAGTAACCTCTGGCGTGCCATATGGGGGTGTTATGGGACCATTGCTTTTCACAATATATATAAATGACCTAGTAGATAGTGTCGGAAGTTCCATGCGGCTTTTCGCGGATGATGCTGTAGTATACAGAGAAGTTGCAGCATTAGAAAATTGTAGCGAAATGCAGGAAGATCTGCAGCGGATAGGCACTTGGTGCAGGGAGTTCCAACTGTCCCTTAACATAGACAAATGTAATGTATTGCAAATACATAGAAAGAAGGATCCTTTATTGTATGATTATATGATAGCGGAACAAACACTGGTAGCAGTTACTTCTGTAAAATATCTGGGAGTATGCGTGCGGAACGATTTGAAGTGGAATGATCATATAAAATTAATTGTTGGTAAGGCGGGTACCAGGTTGAGATTCATTGGGAGAGTGCTTAGAAAATGTAGTCCATCAACAAAGGAGGTGGCTTACAAAACACTCGTTCGACCTATACTTGAGTATTGCTCATCAGTGTGGGATCCGTACCAGGTCGGGTTGACGGAGGAGGCAGAGAAGATCCAAAGAAGAGCGGCGCGTTTCGTCACAGGGTTATTTGGTAACCGTGATAGCGTTACGGAGATGTTTAATAAACTCAAGTGGCTGACTCTGCAAGAGAGGCGCTCTGCATCGCGGTGTAGCTTGCTCGCCAGGTTTCGAGAGGGTGCGTTTCGCGTTTCTGGATGAGGTATCGAATATATTGCTTCCCCCTACTAATACCTCCCGAGGAGATCACGAATGTAAAATTACAGAGATTAGAGCGCGCACGGAGGCTTTCAGACAGTCGTTCTTCCCGCGAACCATATGCGACTGGAACAGGAAAGGGAGGTAATGACAGTGGCACGTAAAGTGCCCTCTGCCACACACCGTTGCGTGGCTTGCGGAGTATAAATGTAGATGTAGATATAGGTAGCAATGGGAAAGTTAACGATACAGCACCGCGCTCTGCACGTGATACCAGTATATTTGTCCTAAAAACTGAGTATTTCTTTGCAAGACGGTGGACATTACAGGACCACTGCAGTCGCACAGCTCCATAAAATAATGCCTTCCTGCCATAGGTAGCAACTTTGGGAACAACAGGAAACGTTCCTAAGAAGAAACCACCAGAGCCTGATAAAAAAGCGGAGACACCGGAAAAGCTGCTGATTTGTAACTAAATTCTGGTAGAGAGTGGATATGTGTATAGAGATTGTCCGCTTCTTGGATGACATAATGTTTCCTAAGTGACAAAATACACGATGTTAGTTTAGAAAATTTACAGTTTTTATTTAAATATAAATAGCGTATAACACTTTGTAACTCCGTCCGTTTCGCGTAGATCACCCTTTGCTAATATTATCAGCAATACACAATTGTGTGAATTCATTTAATTGATTTTAAAGATTAAAAAATACTTTCTACTCTATGCAGTCAAAGCTGTGGAAAATCATCTTGAATAATGAAGAACAGCTGCAGCTGTTAAATGATCCTTTACTAAATGCTCGGTTTCGTATGGTTTCATCAGAGTAGGAGGAGTTGAGAAAGCGTAAAATAAACAATAATGTCTATAGCCCAAATTAAAAACTGATTTAGTAAACAACGGATAAAAGTGCTCAATGAACTCATATGAAATTCAGGTATAAATGAACGACTCAACATTCTCAGTCAAATCAGAATAAATGCGTAATTCGAAAGTATGGTAGTTGGGTAATAAAGCCGCCAGAACAATGGAGTCTACCACCAAAATAAAACCAAGAAAACCGAAATCTTCTAAAATTCAGAGTATGAAAAGGTGGAATAAAAATTAAAGTAGTTAATAAGACGGAAATATGGTTAGATAAACTCATCCTTGGGAGAGGAGAAAAATGCAAAATAGACTCGTGTGAGAGTAGCATACGGTAATAAGCAGGCAGAAACCAGATCACAAAACAACCACAGTAAAACAGAAAACAAAAATTGAAAAATCGAGCATTAATACCGAATAAAGAAAAGTTGGTACGAGAGGGGGAACGGAATAGACATAGAGAATCGGACCAGCCAAAAGACACTGAAAAATTGAAGGAGGTATCAAAGATTTTTTTTTTTTTTTGAATAACCGGGCTTCCGACTGGTTTGGTGCAACCCACCCCGAATTCCTCTCCTGTGCCAATCTATTCATCTCCGAGTAGCACTGGCAACCAACGTCCTCAATTATTTACAGATTGTGATCCAGTCTCTGTCTTTTTCTACAGTTTTTTCTCACTATAGCTCCCTCTAATACCATGGAAGTTTTTTCTGATGGCTTTACAGATGTCCTATCATCCTGTCACTTCCCCTTGTCAGTGTTTTGCCCACATTCCTCTCCTCTCCGATTCTGCACAGAATCTCCTCATTCATTGTCTTATCAGTCTACCTAATTTTCATCATTCGTCTGTAGCACCACATTTCAAATGCTTCGATTCTCTTCCGTTTTAGTTTTCCCACAGCCCAAGATTCACTACCTTACAAAACTGTCCCCTAAATATACATTCTCAGAAATTTCGTCCTCAAATAGAGGCCTATGATGGATACTAGGAGACTTCTTTTGACCAGGAATGTCTCTTTTACCAGTGATAGTTTGCTTCTGAAGTCCTCCTTGCTCCGTCCATCATTTGTTAGTTTGTTGCCTAGGTGGTAGAATTCCTTAACTTCATCTACTTCGAGACCATCAATCCTGGTGTTATGTTCGTCGCTGTTCGGATTTCAGCCTCTTCTCACTAGCTTCATCTTTCTTCGATTTACTCTCAACCCGTATTTTGTATTCATCAGACTGTTTATTCTATTCAGCAAATCATGTAATTCTTCTTCACTTTCACTCGTGATAGCAATATCTTCAGCGAATTATAACACTGATATCCTTTCTCATTGAATTTTAATTCCAATCCGCAACCTTTCTTATATTTCCATGATTGTTTCTTCGATGTGCAGATTGAACAGTAGTGGAGAAAGACTACACACCTGTCTTACATCCTTTTGCAATCCGAGCATTTCATTCTTGGTCGTCCACTCTTATTATTCCCTCTTGGATCCTACATATCGTATATCACCTGTCTCTCCATATAGCTTAATGCTTTCGAACATTTTGCACTATAATTGGAGAATACGTCCGCGTCACACCATCTAGTGCCCGTCCATAAACCAATATTCGAGCGGAACACAGCAAGCCGATGAATCTCCAAACCGTGACATCTGCTTGGCCGTCCAGAGCTCCACTCACCCCATACGGTATGTGCCTCGTCCCTTCAAACTTTCGGCACTCAACACCCGCCGCCTAGCGACGAGCGATTCATCGCGAGAGGGAAACCATTACAGACTGTCTCTCGCTGATGAACCAAAACCTCGGACCACAACCTACTGCACGATTAAATGACGCGTAGGAGAGTTGCTCGCAAGTGACATGGTAAGGAAAGAATGTAAACGGAACCGAGACAAACGGGAAATCATTCTAACGACGATAAGGGCCACAAGTGGAGAAATCTACTGTCTTAGGCGAAGTTTCCAACCGAAAGATCGCTATGGAGCGTTGCCTGGGAAAGAGCATCTCTCTTCGCATGTGTTACTGTTATTAACAAGTGTAGGAAGTAAGAGACGGTGACTCTATCTGTTGGTGAGAAGGCACTAAATGTCCAGGACTAATTACAGCACGTGGAGGTCTGAGGCTCGCCACTCTATAGAAAGGGATAGGTGGCGATGTGTGGCATATCTGACGACAGGGTGCAATGCGGTGTATGCACAAGTGTTTTTGAGCAATCCATGCAGCGCACTTTTTTGAACAGGGACCTGCCAAACAGACGATACCTACGTGTTACTATGTTCACCTAAACACATTGTAATTTACGATCATCGAAACGTGATGCTAGATCAATGGAAACACGTCGACTGATCGTATGAATTACGTTTATTGTTACAGCAGGTCGTTAGCGGAGTCCGGCTGTGTCATCATCCAAACGAACAGCTGCCAGAAACATGCACCGTGCCTCGGGAGCATACCGGTGGAGGCAGCAGTGCGCCACGAGAGACTTTCACCTGTGTTAATAGTTGAAGACACCATTTCAGTAGCCGCGCGGGGCAGCCACGCGCTCTTAGACGCCTTGTCACGGTTCGCGTGGCTTCTCCCGTTGGAGGTTCGAGTCCTCCCTCGGGCATGTGTGTGTGTGTTGTTATTAGCATAAATTAGTTTAAGTAGTGTGCAAGTCTAGGGACCGATGACCTGAGCAGTTTGGTCCCTTAGGTATTCACACACATTTGATCATTTTCTGAACTGGCGGTGCCGTATCTAGTCACTTGTGCCAATGATTATTCTATAGAGATGATAGGATTTTTGTAGAGGGTAAGAGAACGTGGAGCGAGATTGGAACGGTCAGATTAGACTGCCTGGAGGCATTTGGGACGGTTTTTTGTGTAAATTACCCTAAATCTGCAGGATTTCAGAGACTGAAATTTAGGGAGTCGATTAGGTGCTAAAATTAGTTGTCAATTTCTGAGCAGTTCTGTGAGATGCATGATTGGGCGAGACATAATGGAGAGGACGATGGTGGACGTTGACAGAAATTTGTTGTGGGTCATCCATTCCGTTGGACCACTTACGAGAGGTTGAGTGGTGGAAGAAACATTTCAGTGCTAGATAATAATGATTCCACCATGGAAGACAAGAATGGGATTGACGGTAATATACAGACCACTCAGATTTCGAATAGTAGTATTGAAGGAAGGTATGTTTTAGTAGGAACGTACCAATGTTGTTTGAAGTCAAACGTCAGGAGAGATTTGGTGGCGTTAATGGAACATGTTATGGAATAGGACAGTATTTGTTTGCTGCTCTACAGTCATTCAGAGAAAGTTGGTTGATGAAAGTGTTAAATTTGGTTTTCTAAGTGGGAGAAAAATGTAGACTTACTTTTGAGAGAGGATAACAAATGTGTTGAGCTTGAAGGCAGTATGAAGTGTGAGACTCAATTTCACCGGGGTTGGAGGGGGGGGGGCGTAGATATTTCTGATGTGCAATGGTAATGACAGGAATTATATTTTCAACTGAGATTATTGTTTGTCTATCAGCTTCTATTATCACTCCAAAATACATCGGGAATCGATTTCTTTCACTATCGTTCTTGCATGGAGGGTTGTGAAGGACCGTTGCCGAAGCATTTCCTCCAGAGCAGGTGAGTTTTGTGAGGAGGACTGAAATGATGGTGGGATATGCAGATTATACGTTGATAGATTCTGTGGGTGTAATATGATGATAGATTTATGAAGTTGAGACAAGTCCCATTTACAACAAATAACAGAAGGTGCACTTCGAAAACGAATTCAGGTACTGGGGATTCCTGGTTGATGCTCATAGCCTCACTTTACTCGGGTCTTCACGTGCTATACACATCGGAAAGATTGTTTACAGTTCTGTTCATTAAAAGCTCCTTAAAATTCCGTCTACGGCGAAGGGTGAGACAGAGGTTTACCGCACTCTATACAAGGGGTACGTCTCTGTTGAGAAGTTAAACTTAAATAATGCACTATTTATCAGCGGAGAAACAGTTGCGACGATTTACCTTTTACCATCACACCCTAACCAAGATTCTTTGAAGAATGAAACGTCACGTATAAAACAGATTGCAACATCTGATTAGTTTATAAATGAGTTAATGTGATAAATATTTGACGGTTGGAAATCACTGACGGTGTCATTGTGAAACACTGGTTGATATATTAACACCACATGTCCTGAAATTCGTGTCATAAAATGATTAATTTTCCAGGTACATTCAATGGCATAAGTGGACAACATATACAAAATGTGTTACGAATAGAGTTAGAGTATAGAAGTAATAATTTAAACCGTCATCCCTGAAGCTGAAGTTTTACTGCATGAACAGCAAAAATGAGGTTAGCGATAAACTTGTATTCGTTTTATAATTTTGTGGATGGTGTCAACGATAATAGCTTTGAAAAGATTTCCCATTATCCAAGAAGTTTGATGTAGGTATGTGACTAGGCGCTCTCACACTCAAATACTGGGTGGGTCTATGCGCCGTGAGTTTGGCTGCTTCAAGAAATATAAACGGTTTGGCCTGCCTTATTGATCTTACTGTATAAAAACCTCTTGCACTGGGATGTGCTTCTTAATGAATAGATTGTGTAGTACTTGGAAATTTTTATTACAGTCAATTATTATATCAAACATTCAAAATCGAATCTTGTTGTCCCGAGAACCTGTAACTGGTCTGGGCACTATGAAGTGAGCATTATGAACTATGATTCTAGTTAGTCGTTTAGTAATATAGATAGTGAAAGCTGATGTTTGATGCATACTTTAGCTCAACTTTCTGTGTGAAGCTGTATACGACCGTTTATGGTGAAATACGTGATTCGAGTAATTCCATTCTACAGTACTTCTATACAGAGCTCCCCTCATGCCGAATTATCCGTAACAACAAATACTTCAACATATGTTGCTGCGTCCACGGCGAACTCGTAACCGAAAGCGATATATGTGTGGCAGGCTCTTGTTTCCTCATCTACACTGACGGAAATGAAAATCCCAACACCAGCAGCCCGAGCAACAGGGGACTGACACGTACTAGGACATGCATTGATACTATGAAATAGTGCGTTGATAATGGCCAGGCACTAGCCGAAATCTAGATTTGCTTATTAAACTTGAAAGGAAAGAACGATTGATGGCTGTGCTCCATCAGTTTGAAAGGCAATAAGGAATTCTGCGACGTAAACATAAGTTGGCAGGCACGTTTCTACATCTGAAAAGTGATATGTATTAAAATTTCACGCCAGTCGCATAAGAGTGGCGCTAGTAGCACCACTATGAGGAGGCATATCAGCTTTGCTTTAAATACACACCTGTAACGGTCGTGAGCGTTAGTTACCTTTGATACTGGACGTCGTGAGCAGACATCAGACAAGATTGCCTTTAAGGTGATGAAGACGCCTCTATGAACACCTTACTGAGTTTGAGCGTGGTCGTGTATGAGGACTAGAGAAGCTGGACGTTCCTTCTACGGTATTGCAGAAAGACTTGGCAGGAAATTAGCCATTATACATGATTACTGGCAGCAGTGGTACAAGAATGTACGGTCGGAAGAAAACCGGCCTCCGAACGGCTACGTGGCACTACCGAGAGGGACGACCATCGTATTCGGCGTGGAACCCTGGTGCATCTGACTGCATCTACAGCAGCAAAAATCGGTTACTTCGAGGACACCGTCGAACCAGAAGCCCTATAACGTGCATTCCACTGACCCAAACCACCGTCATTTCCGATTTCACTGGTGTCCACTGAGAACTCATTGGAGTGCAGGGTGGAGGTCTGTTTTGTTTTCTGATGAAAACTGGTGTTCTGCCTCGGTGCCAGTGATGGCATTGTGATGGTTAGAAGGAGGCCAGTTGAGGGCCTCCGACCAGCCCCTCTGCTTGTCAGACACACTGGATCTACACCTGGGATTATGATCTGCGGTGCAAATTCGTGTGACAGCAGGAGACTTCTAGTGGTTATCCTGTGCACACTGACTGCTACTTTGTACGTCAGTCCTGTGTTCCGACATGTGCTGCCATTCATAAACAGCATTCCAGGTGAGTTTCCCAGCAGGATAACGCTCGTCCACATACAGCTGCTGTAACTCAGCAGTTCTATAGACTTTGCCTGAGCCTACTCTGTCACCAGATCTGTCCCGAATAGAGCACATTTGAGACATCATCGGACGACAACTCCAGCGTCATCCTCAACCAACAATAAGTGTCCCTATATTGGACGACCAATTGCAAGAGGCACTGAACTCCAACACTGAACTCCAACTCGCACATGTACACCGAGTGCTCTGTCGTTCCGCTTAAGCTTGAATCAGGCAAAAGAAAGCACACCCCCATTAGTTAGATTGTATGATACGAGAACTGTGTTTCTATCGATTACGTGTAAAACATCAGAACGTGCCATAGAAAGACGACGGCTTCTCTGATGGGTTATTATTCGACTTCTCTGATGCGTTATTATTCCCATTTTAATCAGTCTCGTCTATACTTCAAGGAAAAGGACGTTCACCCGTTCCCGTCCCACACCATTCGGCTTACTTCTATTATTCTCTATAATTATTAAAATAACGAGATCAACTTTTTTCTAATAATAATTCTCTTCTCTATGAGCTCGTCAGAAATCTCGGACATTGTTGCTTCCAAGAATGAACAGTTTTCCAGAAAAGTAGTGAAGAAGTTACTAACGCAGAAATCTTTGTTGTCGGCTACAGCGAAAGCGCTTATTATGTTCTAATGTCTTTCAAACTGGAGGAAATTGCTTTAAATTGTCTTCTGGATAGCATTATAAGCGTAGGATGCACTCCTCTCTTTCCTCCCTTTCTTACGCTGTTCGTAACATGACGTAAACGGTAACTGTGAGGATACCGCTTCATAGAGTAGAGAGTATCACGTTTTGATGTCACTATTTTAGATTTTTTTCGTAATTACCGTAAGTGCTAACGATTTAAAAATCAGTGCCAATGAATAAAAGTCACCCTAATCTTAGGATTCTCTGATATGAGCATTGCGAAAATCAAATCTAATTTCACATAATCCATATCTGAGAAAAATATTTTAATCCCTATAGAAAATGAAGATTTAACACTGTAAATCTATTACTATTATTCTTAAATGATAAGAATTGAAATGCGGTCAGAGTAAGTGAGGAAGGTGTTTAATCTGACTTTGTACTGAAGGTGTCTGTAGATAATGGCAGAAGAACGCAGGCAAGCTGAAATATTTTATTAATATTAGCTGTGCTTCGTACCTTAGATGATAAAGCGAGAACTCATATTTAATTATTCATGCTTGTGTGGAACACAAAAATTTCGGTGTTGTCAGTTATTCTGATAAGAATATTAGATCTGTTACGAGAATTACTTGCTACATCGAGCACTTCAATAATACTTCCAGTAATTATCTACAAGAAAAATTTTAGTCCGTGGTAGGTACCTTGCAAATGCTAAATAGAATGTTAAATCTTCTTAAAAACATTAAGTTCTGGAAACGAAATGTCAAAGTACACTTAACTCTAAAACAACAATTAAGAGGAGAGAAGCTGTACAATCTATTGTATCAAAGTATCAAGACAAAATAAGATGTTTCGAGTGGCAGTTCAAATATCTACATCATTATGTTTCCGTCTGTTCATGGTGTAAGTAGTAAGCATTTATACTCCTCATTAAGCAATAATGTCGAAAAACAATGTCGGAACCTGTCTCCGGAATATTTCCTTAATGGACTGCTATAGACATCAAAGTGTCAAGCTGACAGAACCTCGTGCACACACATTCCTACACATTTGCTGCCAAGACGCAGTTTGAGACATTACACACATACCATATAGGCACAGGGTTCAGATATTCAACCGACCATCGACATGTATGTTTCTACATGATTTTTCTAACAGCAGTTGGTTTTCCTATTACACTGAGGCTAAGGCTGTAAATGCTCTTTCATTATGTACATAACGTAATTTTCCCTACGTCTGTGACTATGACATGGAGCCTGGCTACTAATACTGTGTACGTGGACGAACATTACTCTACATTTAGATTTTGTTTCTGTGTGTTTTCACAGACTCTGAAAATTTTATAAAGGGAAACAAAGTACATAGTGGGGTGTAATTTTGTTTATTAATTGTGTGATCTGTTGACTTTAACGTTTATGTCATTTTCAGGCACTTAAGAAAACATAATAACGTGGAACACATTGTAAACTAAGTACACGATTTGTAAAAAGTACGCCGGCCGGGGTGGCCGAGCGGTTCTAGGCGCTACAGTCTGGAACCGCGCAACCGCTACGGTCGCAGGTTCGAATCCTAGCTCGGGCATGGATGTGTGTGACGTCCATAGGTTAGTTAGGTTTAAGCAGTTCTAAGTTCTAGGCGACTGATGACCTCAGCAGTTAAGACCCATAGTGCTTAGAGCCATTTGAACCATTTATTTGTAAAAACTACAGGACGTAATAAAAATCGTTTTACAAACAGTTTGTAAGCTGTTACCTCTACGTACCATCACATGATGTATTAGTGGTGGAACATAAAATACTCTTCCCTATATGAGGCCACATCTTGACGTAGACAATATGAAACATATTATTTGGATTGAAACCATGTCACTGCATTACACAGTCACATGATAATACGAGTAAACATTAACTATTCGCTACGGGAACTGATAGTTACAATCAGCTGTTTATGTTATCAAAGACAACGACGAAATATCATACATCTCAAAATATGTAACAGATGGCTCAAATTAATACATACAAACGTCTCTAACCAACTAAGTAAAATGTGGTATGCCATACTTAGTAAAAGGAAAAAAGAAATTCTATTATATACACGCTAATACGTCCATTAATGTATACTCTTACCATCACTTGAAAACATCCTGTCAATTTTACGTTGAAAACCGATAACTGTATTATATTGTCCAAGTTTGGATTATCTAGTTCACAATAAAAAATAATTAAAACATTTGCACTAGAAAAGTGGTAGCACAGCGTATCAACTGCTAAACAAATTTGTGTCAGAAAACAGGTATGTGTATGTACGCAAGCATTGTACATCCCAATGGGGATAGCTACAAACATTATAGAGAGCGGTTAGAAACAGTTTATAAGCGTGTTGGAGGGTAGGCTGTACTGAGAAATAATTGTATCCGATTTAATTAGCAAGGAAGTTAGCCAGTCAGGCTGTTGCGGGTGCAATATGAAAAGGCGCGCCAACACAACAGGTATCAGTTGTTCTCACAGCTTAGGCGATTTCCCACGAGTCTGCTCAGACTTTTGCTCGCGTTCAATCCTTACTACTGTCCCATTTTTGTATGACTCTCTTGTTCAGCTTTAGGAAGCCACACGAAGCACGCGTTTGGCGACGCCGCCTCTCGCGCTTTGCCGGAATTTGCACGTGCAACAGCCTGAATGGCTACGTCAAAGCTAATTAACTCGGAAGTGGGAACGTATAGAAGTTTTTCTTAACACTCATTTTGCAGTCCAGCCTACACTGCATCTTCCTTACAAGTTTTCTAGTCTGTGTCTGACCGCCTTCTATACGTGACAAAAGCCACATAAATCTTAATTACATATATATAATACATAGTAGGTGATTTACATGAAATATAATTGCCAACACAGATATCAAAAATTGGCTTATTTCTTCATACAAGGTGCACTGAACAAATATACATTGTAGGTGTGACCATAACGGCATAGACTGAATACATTTCCCTAAGTGGCTTTCTTTTATTACATGTACATATCTGTATATAAGAAACCAACAGCGTTCCAATTCCAAAAGTAATTCATTAATAAAACCAACAGTGAGAAACAGGAAGAGGGAGGAGGGGGGGGGGGGGGTCGGAGAGGGCTGCAAGGAGAAACGGGTTGCATTGGTTGCAAGAAGTTATATAAATCTCACGAACCCTCCTCCCACCCTCTTTCCCTTATTAGTTAATGTTTGTAGCTCCTACTCTGCCATTATTTTACTATGCAGATGCGTTTCTGGTTTATGGATAGGCTGGCTTGCTTGCTTAATAAGTATGGCAGAATATTAATGGTTTTTGGCGCATGTAGTGTATGTCGACCTATGACTATTGCACTAAGATTGTTATATTTTATGCTTGCTACCTTTTACTATACCCGTATTGATACACCAGCGGATGACACATATTCCATTCTTAAATATACTGACGTCAGACGTTAACACTCAATTTTCCATATCTCTTTTACAGTATGTATTACATATGAACGTGTACCATTATTATTATATATTACTAATCTCTGTTCTTGTTGTATAATAAGCTGCCTTAGAATATAACTTATTCACTTGTGAGACCAAGGACAAGGATCGGGACTAATCTGAGGGAGACACGTGGAAGTGTGGCCCAACGTAATGCGTTATTTATCACTCCAAAACAAATATATTTATTTAATAACAATTCAGTAATGAGTAAACTGACAATTACCAAGATTCTTGCTTAATACATACAGTTAGTGAAGATTTTTAAATTCAGTTCACAATGTGTAAGAATATTTGCTTTATACATAAAATTACAAATAGTACTCAACAAACGTTAGTTGTGGAACACAATAGTGGCTTCACAACAAACAGTTAATTAATTAAATATGTAGGCGGCGTCACTCAGTGCTCGCAACTAGATCACAACTATGGACTCATCCCAGTACTTGAATATAAGTTGGACAAACAGTAAATGAAAAACATTAAAATGTGCACATCTCCACTGATTATTCTCCTCTCATATAGACAAGGCACGGCCAAGCTACTCAAAGGCTACCAACATGTAAAACCGAAGTACTGGACTGGCCACAACATTGTTCCACATAAATCACTTTAAGTATCGAAATAACCTACGGGACACCTAAAACACAATTAAAATGATAATGACAAATGAACACTTAATTTTTTTAAGAAATCAAGAAACGCAGTGCTCACTTTGCTCACAGGCTTACAACACACGCGGCAAAGGCCTTCGATAACAGAATTACTGAGTCAGTTACTTCCTAATCCGGCGACTCCCCCGCCGTGGCACGATACCAAAAGAACAACGACAAACTACTCAGCTTGAGGCTGGAACGTGAAATACGCAGAATCGCGTGAGACCTGTCAATATTTAGGCCTTGGCGATGACCGGAAGACCGCCGAAGCAGAAGGAAAACGCGTCCCTGCCCAGGACCAGCAGAACAGCAACGCGTCAGCCGCTGTCGATACAAAGCTGTCAACATGTATCGAAGAACACACAGCAAAACATAGCTGATAAAAACTAACATACACAGTAATGCTTGAACAAGCAATCAAAAATTCAACTATTAAAACTCAAGTATGGGAGCGGACCGCTCATAACATTCCAACTTAATCTTGCCAACAACAACAAGAAGCAATGTACAAGATCACTTAAAGAACAATCACGTAATAATTCAAACAAGATTTTATTAAATCAAGGTATACCCTTACCCGAGCCTCTTAGGGAGTAATAGACAGTCATAGGGACACGCACCAAATGACAGATAACCGGTCAATTGTACACTGTAGCCCGAAGGGCTCCTCAATACGGAGCAAGAAAGTGTGCAAATACAAGCATGCACGCACACATGAGCCACACGTGCTTACCTTTAGGCTGAGTGGACACAACTTTAGTTACAGGTCAAATCCAATAACTCCCTCTACGGAGGACCACGAGGTCAACATCAAACAGAAATTATAATCAGTAGTACCAAATACACAAAAATTAATAACAAGCTACGATTTCAAGTACAACATTAACATTGCAAAATACTGGCTTGGCGACCACAGAAACTTCCAGATTAAGACACACAACCTCAAAGGGGTCACCGAAAAGCATAAAGAAACTGGAATGCTCGCCAGCTCACGCTGGGCAGAATTAACAATCTTTAAGTCCAGATTGTATACCGATTAGGTTCCTTTCAGATTACGCTGATACAATAGCTCCCTACTTAGCAATCATATACAACCGCTCGCTCACCGATAGATCTGTACCTACAGATTGGAAAATTGCGCAGGTCGCACCAGTGTTTAAGAAGGGTAGTAGGAGTAATCCATCGAACTACACACCTATATCATTGACGTCGGTTTGCAGTAGGGTTTTGGAACATATACTGTATTCAAACATTTTGAGTCACCTCGAAGGGAACGATCTATTGATACGTAATCTGCATGGTTTCAGAAAACACCGTTCTTGTGCAACGCTGCTAGCTCTTTATTCGCACGAAGTAATGGCCGCTATCGACAGGGGATCTCAAGTTGATTCCGTATTTCTAGATTTCCGGAAAGCTTTTGACACCGTCCCTCAGAAGCGAGTTCTAATCAAGCTGCGGGCCTATGGGGTATCGTCTCAGTTGTGCGACTGGATTCGTGATTTCCTGTCAGGAAGGTCGCAGTTCGTAGTAATAGACGGCAAACCATCGAGTAAAACTGAAGTGATATCAGGTGTTCCCCAGGGAAGCGTGCTGGGACCTCTGCTGTTCCTGATCTATATAAATGACCTGGGTGACAATCTGAGCAGTTCTCTTAGGTTGTTCGCAGATGATGCTTTAATTTACCGTCTAGTAAGGTCATCCGAAGATCAGTATCAGTTTGCAAAGCGATTTAGATAAGATTGCTGTATGGTGTGGCACGTGGCAGTTGACGCTAAATAACGAAAAGTGTGAGGTGATCCACGTGAGTTCCAAAAGAAATCCGTTGGAATTCGATTACTCGATAAATAGTACAATTCTCAAGGCTGTCAATTCAACTAAGTACCTGGGTGTTAAAATTACGAACAAACTTCAGTTGGAAAGACCACATAGATAATATTGTGGGGAGGGCGAGTCAAAGGTTGCGTTTCATTGGCAGGACACTTAGAAGATGCAACAAGTCCACTAAAGGGACAGCTTAAACTACACTCGTTCGTCATCTGTGAGAATATTGCTCTGCGGTATGGGATCCTTACCAGGTGGGATTGACGGAGAACATCGAAAGGGTGCAAAAAAGGGCAGCTCGTTTTGTATTATCACGTAATACGGGAGAGAGTGTGGCAGATATGATAAGCGAGTTGGGATGGAAGTCATTAAAGCAAAGACGTTTTTCGTCGCGGCGAGATCTGTTTACGAAATTTCAGTCACCAACTTTCTCTTCCGAATGCGAAATATTTTGTTGAGCCCAACCTACATAGGTAGGAATGATCATCAAAATAAAATAAGAGAAATCAGAGCTCGAACCGAAAGGTTTAGGTGTTGTTTTTCAAGCGCGCTGTTCGGGAGTGAAATGGTAGAGAGATAGTGTGATTGTGGTTCGATTAACCCTCTGCCAAGCACTTAAATGGGAATTGCAGAGTAGTCATGTAGATGTAGATGTAGATGTACTTACTAAAAGGCCTTCAAAGATAATTTCAAACAAATGCCAAGGAGGCTAATGGCTTCAGGACTCCAGGTAGGCACCGGATAATACCGTCCTACTGCTCGTCGCTGCCAACAAGTCGTTCATCTCGGATTATTTATCACACCACATTTGACTGATGCACGTCGTAACCGTGTTGCATGCGACAAGAGCCGCACCTAGCCCACTAAACTCGGCAATAGCAACGGTTAACTTTACAGAAAGAAGCGGTCCAATACGCCAATGGTCAACGGTGTTAACTCGCTGCAATCGCCAGGACGCCAAGTTCCCAGCACACCTTTCCAGCTCCGTATCAACAGACCACGCACCACTACACGGCCGAAAAGGTAACACATAACCCAGTAAAGATGGTACGATGAGGGCCAGAGTCGATGGAACGCGCGCCAGCTAGCGTCAGTAGGATCAAGGGTGCCCCCTTATGGAAGCCGCCACGGCTTTAAACTTTTAATGGGTTATGTGTCCTCGTCGTTTACATGTACAATGATCAGCCGGCCCATTATGACCACAGATCTACTATCGACATAAACCCATCCAGGCGATAGCAGCGTCACTTGGCGAGCAATGGCTGCTAGTCAGACACACCAACGGTTCACGTAGCGTCAGTGAGCATTTTGTCTGTGTGCTGAATAGGGAAGGCTTGCATTCTGAGTTTGACCGAGGGCAGATTGTGATGGCTCAGACGCTCGCCACGAGCACTTCATAAATTGCACAACTTGTCGAGTGTGCTGTGGTGTCCTCAACAGGTGACGAAACCAAGGTGAAACAGCGTCCAGACGTCATGGTGTTGGGCGGCCACCCCTCATTACAGATGTCGGATGTCGTAGGCTGGGCAGACTGGTACAACAGTAGAGGGGGCGAGCTGTGGTGGAACAAACATCAAACTTTAACGCTGGGCAGAGCACAAGCCGACGACACTCGCATGTGCCAATGTTAACACCACGACATCAGCGACTACGACGGAAATGGGCACGTGACCATCGGCGCTGGACTTTGGAGCAGAGGCAGAGCGTTGCATGGTATGATGAATCCCGATATCTTCTTCGTCATGCCGATGGGAAGGCACGAATATGTCGTCTTCCAGGGGAAGAGCACCTTGACACCTGCACTAAGGGACAAGTTGGCGAGGGCTCCATTATGCTCTGGGGAACACTCACGTAAGCATCCATGGATCCAGTGGAGCTGAAGATATCATGACGGCCAAGTAGTATCATTTACTGGAACACTCACGTAAGCATCCATGGATCCAGTGGAGCTGAAGACATCATGACGGCCAAGCAGTATCATTTACTGGTTGCAGACCACTTCACCCTTTCATGACGAACACGTTTGCCGACGGCATGTGCCATGTGACAAGGCCAGGAGGGTGATGGAGTGGTTCGAGGAACACAGTGACGAGCTCCAATTGGCTTGCTGCCTCTCAACCCCTTCCCCCCCCCCCCCCCCTCCCCTCGTTCCACAACTCGCTACATTTGAACCCGATCGAACACATCTGTGATGTGACTGAGCGTGGCGTCAGGCATCATATCTCATCGCCCTCTGCCAGGAATTTAGGTCACATACGTGTGATTATGTGCGGACTGCCTCTTGAGCCCTAACGGCGTCTAATTACTTCCATGCCACGACGCGTTGCCGCTGTTATCCGCGTCAAGGATGGACATAACGACTATTAGGTAGGTAGTCATGTTCTGGCTGGCCAGGTTAATGCAGATTCTTATGGCCGGTGCCACCCCCCCCCCCCCCCCGCAGCAATTCCTTCTCCCACCTTTCCACTTTTCGTTGACTGTTAATTCCATTAATTCTAATTATGGGTACCGCGTAATCTCAGTTCCTAGTTGTACGTTCTAAAACGCATATAACAAGAAAATTACTTAATAACTATTATTCTCTGACCTCTCATGATCCTCGAGTGTCCCGTAACACGTACACACGACGTTGGAATATTACTCTGTCAATACCTCAAATCTCTCTTCTTAACTTTGCCCAAAATCTCCTTTGACGTGGATATTAATGACACAACTCTCTCTTCACAACGTTATCCTGACACTCCTCTGGTGCGAACTTTTGTATAGATCACTGTACTAAAACTCGTTCCTTCATCTAAGGACAATGAAGCAACCAAGAATAATTCAGGTATCCTTCATTAAAACTGAATTCATAGGATCCTTCCCCATATTTCCAATAACTGGGTAAAAATAGTGCATTTAGCTTTCCATTTAACTCTTCCTTTAAAACTATTATTCACGTATGTTCACTTTGCTCTTGAAGTCTCTCATATAATGTACTTATTTGCGCATCATTTTGCCAGAAAACATAACGCACATCCTTTATTCATCTCCCTATTGCTCCTGTTAATTACTTTCACATCCATCTCCACCATGATCTCACACTCTAATTTATTTACGACATGAAACATCTGTCTGTACGAGAAAATACTGCCTGTGCCTACATGTCAGATTTCAGTTACACAGTATCTTTTTTTCATCGAATAGAATCGCCACAAAAAATGGGATTCAGCTACAATTGTTGCGTCCCTGGAATAACAACCTAAGTCCAATACGTCGTTTTATCACATCCTGCAAAAATTGAATCTGTACGAACAAAGCTTTCCGTTGACAACATATTATTACTCTCCGACAAACACGTCCCCTAGAAACAACCGACAGTCGTCCTTCACCAACTTTTGGCTCCACAGACCGATGTAGACACTCGGCACCTCCCGAGTCGCTCCAAGCTGTTTCGTGTGCACTGTGATATGACTTATTCAATAGTTATATCTTTAACGTGGAACTTACGTCTGATAAGTTCACATTTGAAACTAAAAGAACCTGTAACAAAATTGAGAGTGATTGTGATAATACATCCATTACGGCGAACGAATATGGGAAAGGAACACAAAATTCAGAAAGGGAGATGGTAGAAAGAGCTTGTGATGAAGAGAAGTATGTTGCGCCGAAAACTGGCTAGAAAGTCAGTTATAACAAATTTTAAGTCAGTTAGGTCCGTTATATGCTTCGCGAAGTAATTTTTTCTAGAAATAAAACTAAAAGATCTAGAAGAGTCCCTGAAAGCTTTTGGTCTTAGGAAGTAAGAACACACAAAACACATTCATTTCAAGATAAATTGAAAAAAAAAAGTTCTAACGAAGTAAGGTACAATAAGAACTGTGGTTTTAAAGCGCTCTTGCACAGAGTTTGGCAAATTGACAAGAGTCATTTAAAAACAGTTTTGAAGGCACTGAGTTCTGGTGCTTTCACAGTAAGAGATAACAACTGGAAAGACAGCAACAGACCGCGGTAAATGACAAAGTAAATGTGGCAAATGGTCCGATATCACGGGGACCAGTTTCTTTCCAAACCATCGCGTTATCACCAAGGTAAATCTCAAAGGAAATATAGGTGGTTACAATTAAACTTTCGCTAGGTGAGAAGGCTTCCATTATCGTAGGACATTGAAACTGTGTGGAAACATTGGTAAGGACATGCAGAAGAGAAATAAAGAATAAGGTTTTGAAAGAAAAACGCTCTAGTTTCCACATGAGAGGTTAACATTTGTTAATTGCTTACCATGTTTACGTCCCAGGTTACAAAACTTGCTCAATGTGACGACCATACTCATCCACGACAGACTGGAACCTCGCTGGGAATTGCTCTACTGCTGCCTGAAACATCTGAGGCAGAATGGAATGATCAGCTGTCGCGACACAGTTTGTGTACTGCTTGAAGATGTTATATTGCGTCTAACATTCTCAGCCATGGCAACAGTAACATCTTCAACAATGTGGGTTGCAATTGGCCGTTGGCCTCTCACAGGACCAATTCCCAGATCACCAAATAATTCGAACTTTCCAATCATGTTCTTCAACCCTGATGCGGAAAAGGGACCTCTCCGTATTTCTCTAATGCGCCGATATTTGCCAAGGGCAGCAGCACCATTGCTGTTGTTTAACATAACACATCTTTACGAGTAAAGCCCTGCTCGCCTTGCCCAGACCCATGTTGACTTCTGGAACTGTACTGCACACTGATGTTTGTGTTTCATCCCCACGTTGCCGTACCAGACCGACGCCCAAAGGGAAGTCATAACACGGAGACTACTGAGAACGCAAATCCTGCAGCGTACAGTCTGGCCATAATTCCCCATCACTCCTGTAAAGTTGGGTACCCATACGGTAAATCCTTATCCGCCTTCTCTGGCTCAACTAGCGAAAGTTTAATTATATTTACACTATATTTCGACAACGCTAATGTTATTGTTGAAAATCATTCCAAAATTATTTTCTTCAGTGAACTAATATGGTAATTCAGGTGAAGTATAAAACTTTTCATAACTTATTTAGCAAGATTAGTCCGTACTCATTTCGAAAAGGAGTAACTGATACCTGTGATCTCTGCTGGGAATATGAAGCTATTTTGAGTGGCAACGCAAATGCTCCTCTTAAAAATATGTGAAGAACACAAAAGCAAATTTGCGCGGTACAAAAAATGAAATAAAAAGTATTTGAGGCTGACAAACATTAGAAATCACGTATACTTTAGTTCTCGAGTTTATTTATGCGCAGATCTTGACTCAGCCTTAACGTTGTGGGTAATTTTACGAGAGGCTACTGTAGTTTCTTTGTATATAAAGTTCACTGTCACAATGACCAATCAAGTAAGTTTCTTCGTTTTCTAGAAGGCACGCAAAACAAGACTGAAATTCTGTTTGTTCCTTTTTGTATGATTTCATACGTAGTAAACTACAAGTTTCAAATAATGTTAAGACCATTACTCTACTAGCGGAATCGTGCGGAGGTAAATATAAAAATATGGGGATGCTAGGTTTTGTATTATACTTGGCTTTCAGAATCACAAAATCGTAACCATACAATACGTATTTCCAGTTAGGTGACAATCATACAGTCAATGTTCACCTATACAGAAAAATTCTAAGAGACATTGTGAATATGTTTCAAATCTACAGAAATAATCCTGTACCCTCTCAAGTGGTAAAAGAGTGGATATCATTGAGGACTTCGCACGAGCTTTATTACCATCCTACGACTAAGAACTCAAAGTAAAGACACAGTTACGGAAAAAAATTATCTGAACTACAACATAAACTCTAATTCAGTCTTGTCTTCTTAAGCAAGAATATATACTCCTTATCAATCAAGAAAAGAGAATGTACACTGCCAATTCTCGAAACTGAAATGGGAAACAGTCATGGCGAAGACGTCACGTCCTTCAATTACAGATGCAAAGAAGAAATATATTTTTAACTACTCTGAAATTCTTAAGAAACGAAAATGCAGTACTTCGAAAGACTGTACATCTCCGAAAGAAATTGAGAGGAAACCGTTTTGTGCTATTTATTTGTCTGTTTAAATGAAAAAATGTATTTATTTCACAGTGCAAGTGACTTTGTTACCACGACGTTTTCCCAAAGAGAAATGTTAAGTATTTACTTCGTTATTACAGAAAATGTCTTCAGAAACGACGTTAAGATGTCATACTACTTTGTCAAGGAAGTGTGTTTCATTAATAAAAATATAATTTTTGTTACATTAAGGTCGGAAATCTCTTTTTAGTTTTAATACTATTTGTTAGTGAAAATGGAAAAAAGCTAAATATTTACACTTCTACCACTGACCATGATTTAATAGTCTTGATATTCGTTGACAGCAGGCGGCGACGGCACATCTCAGGGTTTTGCGATTGGCGTCAGGTTTCTTACATCTGATTGCTCGATTACTCTTCTTACTTTCTTATCTACAGTTTCTAGGTTGCTAATCTATAGCTATTCCATGGCTTCGCATAGACGATTATCCGTCCCTTCTGGCATATCGAAAATCCACTTTTCTATATTGTTGAGACACCTCTCGAACTTTCCGATGCGTTTCTCTTGCTGGCCTTGTCTAGCTTCTACAGTGCTGAGATAGTGATGAAGATGTGAAATTGTTTTAATTTCGTTGCAATTTTATCTGCCTATGTTACTAATTTCGACACGTCCTCGCGTGTTTGCTTCGTTACCTCCTGTGTTTCTTTCGTTGTGTCATCCACTTTATAGAGATTTTATTGCCAGGCAATCCTGCTCTCTTGCTTACTCATTCATTCTTTTCAGATATTCAAGGATGCTGATACTCGTACCCTTGGTTCAGCTATCTGTTCAGATATGGGGTGGGCGTACTCAGTTGAGCTATTCTTGGAGATATAATCATAAATGCTAACTTTATTCCCTTCTTCATTGGTTCGATACATCACGATCACATTGCTTGTCATGAACGTAATGTGTCTTCTTGTTCATTGACATAGAATCTCATGCCATCTATTTCCACACTATCTGGTGGATCTGTCTCTTGGTCTGTATCACTGGCAGCTCTCTGCTATTTGGGAAACATGACCTGCCACTTTCCACTGCAGCATCCTCTCTATCGTGTTCTGCCCTGTTGATTCCCGATTATTGTAGCTAATTTTCGCTTTATCCTAGTTTAGTTCCCAGTGAGCATTTGATTATTTAACATCTACATCTACATGGATACTCTGCAAATCACGTTTAAGTGCCTGGCAGAGGGTTCATAGAATTGGAAATAAATTTTTTGGTCCAACCTGTTTCAGTTAACACACTCGCTTCACAATGTATCTAATCCTTCATGCTAACTTCCAACTGAAGAAACATTATCAAAAAACAACACGAAAATAAATATCTTGAGTCTACTTCACAAAATGCAAATAATAATTAATAAACTGAAACTTCCTGACAGATCAAAACTGTGTGCCGGAGTGAGACTAGAACTCGGGACCTTTGCCTTTCACGGGCAAGTGCTCTAAAAACTGAGCTATCCGAAGACGACTCACAATACGTCCTCACAATTTCATTTCCGCCAGTACCTCGTCTCCTACCTTCCAAACTTCGCAGAAGTTCCTCTGCGAAACTTTCAGGACTTGCACTACTGGAAGAAAGGATACTGCGGAGACATGGCTTAGCCACAGCCTGGGGGACATTTTCAGAATGAAATTTTCACTCTGCAGAGGAGCGTGCGCTGATCTGAAAGTTCCTGGTAGATTAAGACTGTGTGCCGGACCGAGACTCGAACTCGGCACCTTCCCATCCTTCCAGTGGTACTAGTCCTGCAGTTTCACAGGAGAACTTCTGTGAAGTTTGGAAGGTAGCAGGTGAGGTACTGGTGGAAGTGAAGATGTGCGGACGGGTCGTGAGTCGTGCTCGGATAGCTCAGTTGGTAGAGCACTTGCACGCGGAAGGCAAAGGTCCCGAGTTCGAGTCTCGGCCTGGCACACAGTTTTAATCTGCCAGGAAGTTTCAAATCAGCGCACACTCCGCGGCAGAGTGACAATTTCATTCTGGTAATTAATTAACTAATTTCCTGGCCATTTAAAAGCAAATTTAAGCAAAGAGCCACACAATCTGAACCTTCCTTCTGAAAAGGTATAATAAACTGCATCAGTTAATCTGCTGAGATTTAGGTTGCTCGCCAAAACTCCCAGATAGTCAGTTAAAATGTTACACAATGGATTTTATTTAACGCTATTATAAATATTGTATAGGTGGCCCTAGCACTGCCTGTCTTCAATTAACAAGCTGCGTCGAAAAGGGATTCACTAACAATGACATCAAAACTTTACCTAATTGAGCCCAGTTTTTATTACAGAACGTTTTGTGTGCACAACGTAATAAGGATATTTCATAGAATTTATCCGAGCACGCGACAGAAACCTGTAAATGAAATATGAAATTAAAGTCTACTAAACACTGGTAAGTTTGGCAAAATTATTAACAAGGATACGAGGTTGGTGGTAATGAATTTCCTTACATATTAATTCAGTACAATATGCAGGATCGTAACAGTGAATGTGTAATCGTATTAGAGAGAGATATGAAATTAAAGGCGGAACTACTTATGTCCACCTGGTCATGAATAAGCCTAAGCGAATTTACTGAAGAACTGGAAATTTCCTAAATTCGTAAAATGTTTTCCACTCAATGGCGTGGTGATACAGTAACCAGTATGTAGAAAATAGGTGAGCAATGAGAGAGCCACGCTCCCGGCGCTATCTGCATGAGCGAGGGCAGGGCCGAGGAGCCGAGAGCAGCCGATGTCTGTCTAATAGTTTGTGCTATAAAGACTAGACGGCGAAATGCGGAATCAAGTTGCAAGCATGCCCACAGAAATGTACCTGGCTGAGAATATTATGTTACGGTATAGTCCATTGTGTAGTTGAAATAGTTAGTGAAACCGATACGGTAAAACGGCGTTTTATTTTACAGTTCAGCTCTAGTTGGGAGTATAATTACTTGTTGATCGAGAGCGAAGGAGGAGAACAATATCTGATATGTGGTAAAGTGTTGTTCTGGTCTTCAGTCCTGAGACTGGTTTGATGCAACTCTCCATGCTGCTCTATCCTGTGCAAGCTTCTTCATCTCCCAGTGCCTACTGCAGCCTACATCCTTCTGAATCTGCTAAGTGTATTCATCTCTTGGTCTCCCTCTACGATTTTTACCCTCCACGCTGCACTCCAATACTAAATTGGTGACCCCTCGATGTCTCAGAACATGTCCTACCAACCGATCCCTTCTTCTAGTCACGTTGTGCCACAAGCTCCTCTTCTCCCCAATTCTATTCAATACCTCCTCATTAGTTATGTGATCTACTCATCTAATCTTCAGCATTCTTCTGTAGCACCACATTTCGAAAGCTTCTATTCTCTTCTTGTCCAAACTGGTTATCTTCCATGTTTCACTTCCATACATGGCTACACTCCATACAAATACTTTCAGAAACGACTTCCTGACACTTATATCTATACTCGATGTTAACAAATTTTTCTTCTTCAGAAACGCCTTTCTTGCCATTGCCAGTCTACATTTTATATCCTCTCTACTTCGACCAACATCAGTTATTTTGCTCCCCAAATAGCAAAACTCCTTTACTACTTTAAGTGTCTCATTTCCTAATCTAATTCCCTCAGAATCACCCGACTTAATTCGAATACATTAAATTATCCTCGTTTTACTTTTGTTGGTGTTCATCTTATACCCTCCTTTCAAGACACTGTCCATTCCGTTCAGCTGCTCTTCCAAGTCCTTTGCTGTCTCTGACAGAATTACAATGTAATCGGCGAACCTCAAAGTTTTTATTTCTTCTCCACGGATTTTAGTACCTACTCCGAACTTTTCTTTTCTTTCCTTTACTGCTTGCTCAATATACAGATTGAATACCATCGGGGAGAGGCTACAACCCTGTCTCACTCCCTTCCCAATTACTGCTTCCCTTTCATACACCTCGACTCTTATAACTGCCATCTGGTTTCTGTTCAAATTGTAAATAGCCTTTCGCTCTCTGTATTTTACCCCTGCTAGCTTCAGAATTTGAAAGAGAGTATTTCAATCAACATTGTCAAAAGCATTTTTTAAGTCTACAAATGCTAGAAACGTAGGTTTGCCTTTCCTTAATCTTTCTTCTAAGATAAGTCGTAGGGTCAGTATTGCCTCACGTGTTCCAACATTTCTACGGAATCCTAACTGATCTTCCCCGAGGTCGTCTTCTATTAGTTTTTCCATTCTTCTGTAAAGAATTCACTTTAGTATTTTTCAGCTGTAACTTATTAAACTGATAGTTAAGTAATTTTCACATCTGTCAACACCTGCTTTCTTTGGGATTGGGATTATTTTATTCTGCTTGAAGTCTGAGGCTATTACGCCTGTTTCATACATCTTGCTCACCAGATGGTAGAGTTTTGTCAGGAGTGGCTCCCCCAAGGCTGTCAGTAGTTCTAAGGAATGTTGTCTATTCCAGGGGCCTTGTTTCGACTGAGGTCTTTCAGTGCTCTGTCAAACTCTTCACGCAATATCATATCTCCCATTTCATCTTCATCCACATCCTCTTCCATTCCCATAATATTGTCCTTAAGTACATCGCCCTTGTATAGACCCTCTATATACTCCTTCTACCTTTCTGCTTTCCCTTCTTTGCTTAGAACGGGTTTCCATCAAAGCTCTTGATATTCATGCAAGTGGTTCTCCTTTCTCCAAAGGTCTCTTTAATTTTCCTGTAGGCAGTATGTATCTTACCCCTAGTGAGATAAGCCTCTACATCCTTACAATTGTCCTCTAGTCAACCCTGCTTAGCCATTTTGCATTTCCTATCGATATCATTTTTGAGACGTTTGTATTCCCTTTTGCCTTTGGTAAAGTATTATGCTTAAAAAGAGTACAATTTAGAACGTCACTACACAACACCGCACTTTACAGTATGGAAGTGTATAGGGTGAAATACAACTTAATCTTCTCAATTATTACACGAGGAAGGAACTAGAGGTATGAATTACACTGAAGAGCCAAAGAAATTTGTACACCTGTCTAATATTGCGTAGGACCGCCGCGAGCACTCAGAAGTGCCGCAACACGACGTGTCATGGACACCACTAATGTCTCAAGTAGTGCTGGAGGGCATTAACACCGTGAGTCCTGCAGGGCAGTCCATAAACCCGTAAAAGTACGAAGTGGTGATCTTTTCTGAACAGAACATTGCAAGGCATCCCAGATATTCTCAATAACTTTCATGTCTGGGGAATTTGGTGGCCAGCGGAAGTGTTTATACTCAGAATAGCGTTTCTGGAGCCACTCTGGAGCAATTCTGGACGTGTAAGGTGTCGCACTATCCTGCTGGAATTGCCCAAGTCCGTCAGAACTGTAACGGCACCACAGTTTACGATAGGGAAGTTAGATTTGATGCAGTATTTCGGAGAAGCACAAGATACAGCCGGGTGCCAGCTGGATTGCAGTAAGTTATGTTGACCAGCGGTTGCGAAGTGGAATGGAGGCCACAGGGACCATCGAACCGCTGAAAAGCGTAAACGCAGCGGTTCGCATGTCACAAGCTATAGGAAGACGGGGCCCACTGGCGCAACCGTCGTGTGGGGTGTACGTGACTCGGAGCGATGCGTAAGCGAAACAGAGCCGCGAAGCCAAGTATAAATAGGTGTGGTTTTCTAACGAGATTCATCCAAGTGTACCAGCTCTCCTGGACGGCTGGGCGTGTCACATTACCGGCAACACTCAGCAACAGATGGTGCTACAGCGTTCCAGTTCACGGCGGGTCGTTGGTTCGACCCTCTGAGACCGACGCGGGCTCCGCAGCCAGCCAGGGCGGGCCACTCCTGACACACGCAGGATACTTACAAGGCGAGGGCCGCAGGTTCGGACGCCGGAACGGGAGTGGTCATTGACACCGCATTCCCAGCTACGCCAGCCACGGAAGACGCAACAGCGCGGCCGGCTACGGCTCCCGGAGGAGCAGAGCGGAGTCACCGGGGATGGTGGCCACTGAGCCATCCTGACGTAATTGGAACTCTGCAGCTGATGTACAAGGCCGGCTCGACACAGGGCGTTGCACAGGCTGCTGTGGGTACTACCTCAGCAAAGCGGGGCCTGTGACACGGACCGAAGTCAACGAAGCTTGTAACCTCCCCCTCAATTATCGACCTTAATGACAGTGAAAAATTAAACCGCGTGTACCTAATGGAAATTTGGGAAAAGCAAACGTCACCGAAGTTAATTTGTCGGTAAAGAGGGAGGAAAGGGTCACATCTAAATGAAAGGAAAAATGCAAATGAAATTGGTGGAAATTAATTTTGAAAAGGGGTAAAGTTAATAAAGAAAGTAAATGTGCGGCCGTTACGTTAACAATTAACTAGCGGTAATTAGATATTAGAGATTTGGGGGACATTACGGTCGCCAGTCCTAAGGACAATTACTATAGCAACTGTAAAAGAATGGTTTTTACACATATAATTAGCACTAGAAGCGTGGCAACTGAAGGTTGACACGTGTAGTGTGAAAACTGAAAGTTTGTCAGAAGTAATAAATTTCGCTACACTCTGACTTAATTTAGCAAAAGAATTAATAAAACCGGAAAATCGAAAGTTAATTTAGTGACTGAAGTTAATAGTGAGCTTTCTTTCTGAAGCACATCGAAATTCAGTAAAATGCGGTTAGCCTTGGACTACCTCAACAAGCATTTCAAAAGCTACTTGAATCTACGCAATTTAGAAATAAGAGATTTAACTTTGAACTTGAATTAAATGATTCTGAACAATTAACAATAGTAAAATTTAGTACGTACCAAGCTGAGCTGCGGTCACAGGTAACTAAAATACGGTAACAAAAACTCGCACTCTCAATTTGTGCTTGTGCAATCTAAATATTGTAGCCAGCTATGAATACTTTAACTGAACTTTGAAATTAAAGCAGTGAAATAGAATAATATTGCTTTAATGCTGGCGTTTGAATTTCAACGACACTCGGGTTCATTCCGGAAAAGGAAGGGACCCTGCTTGGTAATGCAATTGGGACAATGAGCAACAAAGGTTCATGCTACGTTGCTGTAATTTTGTGATTTGAACAGTTTTAAAAGCTGAGGTCTGCCATACAGTTCTAAAACTTTACGTGCTTCCAGTCTTCCTTGTTGGTTGATCGAAGGTTTGAAGCCGTCGATCGAGAAGGTGGCGACAGTCACTCATTGTCGGCTGTCGCTGTTGCAGAAGCTGGATGTTGGCGTGCCTCCCTCTCGACACGGTCACCAGGCGAAACGGGCTTTTGATGTGCGCCGGCTAATGCCTCCCGTCCGCGACACCGTGGCAGAAACTGTCATAGCAAGTCGAGCGCAATTACATGCTGCCAAACCCCGAAAGCGCGGCAACTCGCGGGAGCGTCACAAAACACACCTGCTCCACTACACTACCCCAGCCAGACTCTCTCTCTGCTCTGCCCGCGCTCCACGCGGCCGAGTTCACTACCAAAGATCCTAAACACTTTGGTTCTCCACACGACCTATCGATGTATTCGTTCGATAGCATAGTTTTCCCTAGGCCAGACCCAGCGTATAAATACAAATAATATTCACAAAACAAACCAATTATACAGCGACATAAATGTATATATATACAAATAGTAAAACAATTACAATATACAAAGACACAGAAATGTTATATCTTCAGGTAACAAAATAAGGAAAAAAATTTGCATTGCAATAGATGGAAATTGAAGGATACGCATTTCCGGCGTTACAAGCTCTGTAGCGGAAAAAAATAAATCATTTGAAAAGCTCGGACAAGTTTTAATGCGGCACCTCCTGGCACCCATCCACAACAGAATGCACAATGGACATGAATGGATTCAGGGGATCGGTCAGGATACTTACGTATGTGTCACCTGTTAGAGTCGTATCTAGACGCATCAGGAATCCAATATCCCTCCAACTGCACAGGCTCCTCACCATGCAGGGTCCTTGGATTCATGAGGTTGTCTCCATACCTGTACACGTCCATCCGCTTGATACAATTTGAAACGAGAGTCGTCCGAGCAAGCAAAATATTCCCAGTCATGAACTGTCCAATTACGATGTTGACAGGCCCAAGCGAGGTGTAAATCTCTGTATCATGCAGTCATCAAAGCTACAGAGTGGGCCTTCGGTTCCGAAAGCCCATATCGATGATGTTTCTTGGAATGATTCCCACACTGAAACTTGCTGATAGCCCAGCATTGAAATCTGCAGCAAGCCAGCCTGTGTGGACGAGCGGTTCTAGGTGCCTCATTCGGGAACCGCCCGACCGCTACGGTCGCAGGTTCGAATCCTGCCTCGGGCATGGATGTGTGTGATGTCCTTAGGTTAGTTAGGTTTAAGTAGCTCTAAGTTCTAGGGGACTGATGACCTCAGTTATTAAGTCCCACGGTGCTCAGAGCCATTTGAACCAAATCTGCAGCAATTTGCGGAAGGGTTGCACTTCTGTCACTTGGAACGATTCTCTTCAGTCGCCGTTGGTCCCGTTATTGCAGCATCTTCTTCCGGCCGCAGCGATGTCGGAGATTTGATGTTTTACCGGATTCCTGACATTAGTGCACACTCGTGAAACGGCCGCACGTAAAAATCCTCACTTCATCGCTTCCTCGGAGATGCTGTGTCCCATTTCTCGTGTGCCGAATACAACACCACGTTCAAACACACTTAAATCTTGATAACGTGCCATTGTAGCAGCAGTAACCGATCTGACAACTGTGCCAGAAACTTTTTGTCTTATATAGGCGTTGCCGATCGTAGTGCCGTCTTCTGTCTGTTTACATAGCTCTATGTTTGAATACGCATACCTATGCCAGTTTCTTTGACGTTTCATTGTATAATGTCTGCATACGATATAACTTAATTGTGGTACGGAAAAAACCGAATTTTCCTTTTTAAAATGACAAATCTTTTAATTTCATACACAGGAATATGATGCCTTCCCTTCCAATGCACCTGTTCATGCTAGTTACAGACCTGCTTTGCTGATAGCCCGTTCTTCCTGACCATTTTGTGACGGCGAATTTGTGATGCAGTGTTTGGAAGCCGTAGCAGACGATCCGCGTTCACAGTTATCACTTACTTTCGCAAGTTTGAGTCTGTCGCGGTGTACTATAATTCGTCGCATCGAACGTTTGTCAGGTGAAATTGTGGAACAATAAATGGGTGTCATTTCAGATGTCTTCGTGTATTCTGTTGCATTAAATGAGAAAACCGACTTACCCGACACAGCCCAGATGGCCATATTTGTTAGAGGCGTTGATGCAAACTTAGTACTGAGGGAGGAACTCCTTGATTTATGCCCTCTCAAAGACAGCAGGACAGGTGATGACATACTGCGGTGAGTGGAAAACGTATTTATCAGGTATGATCTACCGTGGGAAAAGCCCGTTCTAATTGCCACTGATGGAGCACCTTGAATGGTCTGATGTAGAACAGGGCTTATAGGTTACCTGAGAAGTAAACTATTGCCACAGGAAGTGAGGTTCATAATTGAGACTTGTTTGATTAATCAACAAATCCTGTGCGCGGAAAACTTCACAATGGCAAACTTAAGGCAGTGAGAGCAGTTAATTTTAATAAATAAAAGTCATGGACTGAATGACAGACAATTTTAAGCTCTATTGAAGGATATTGAGTGTAAATTTGATGATACTGCTTGCTTTTGTGAAGTGCGCTGGTCAGTAGAAGTTATATGTTGAATCGCTTTTTCTACCTCTTGGACGAGATATTTTTATTTATGGAAATGGAGAAGGGTCCCGTCCATGAATTCACTGATCCTAAATGAATTAATGAGTTAGCATTTCTCACCGACATCACATCCCACAGGAATAAACTCAGTCTTAAGTTTCTGGAAAGCAACATACTTATTACTCATTTTGCAGATAGTATAACTGCTTTCAGAAATGGCTCTGAGCACTATGGGACTCAACTTCTGAGGTCATCAGTCTCCTAGAACTGAGAACTACTTAAACCTAACTAACCTAAGGACATCACACACATACATGCCCGAAGCAGGATTCGAACCTGCCGCCGTAGCGGTCGTGCGGTTCCAGACTGAAGCGCCTAGAACCGCTCGACCACTCCGGCCGGCATTACTGCTCTCCCCTCGGGCATGGGTGTGTGTGTTTGTCCTTAGGATAATTTAGGTTATGTAGTGTGTAAGCTTAGGGACTGATAACCTTAGCAGTTAAGTCCCATTAGATTTCACACACACATTATTACTGCTATCAAACAAACGTTGAAGCTTTGGCACCGTCAGATGCTGGCAGGTGCGTTAGCCCATCTTCCCAAATTGTAAATTCGGGAATTCGGTATAACTCAAGATTAGTTGAAAACATTTTTAGGTACTCTTTCGAGTTTTGTGAAGGAATTCTCCATCCGATTTAGAGATCTCGAAGATTTATCGATGCATCTGAAAGGGTTTGTTGGGCCCCTTTCAGTTAATATTGTAATAAATGACGTTCCGTCTGCTCTACAGTGCGAGATGCTCACGACTGGATGTGATAGTGAACTGAATCACGAACAAGCCTACCACGTTTTTATGAATATGTTTCGCAGATTTCCCAAATGTGCACAAAATGGCTACCAAACTGCTACCAATGTTCGGCTCGACGTATCCGTGTGAAAAACTGTTCTCCCTGAGAAAGATAAATAAGTCTCCATGAAGAGACACTCCCAAGTGACGCACATCTCAGTTCTGGGAATGGCAAGTACGAGACCGATTGCACCAAATATAACTCGTCTTCTTGATCTTCAGAGACGCACATCTCCACGTGATCTGCTGAATGACATTTCAGATACATAAGAACACATAAGCCTATGTTTTGTTTATGATGAATTATGTTCATTCATTTATTTATTTCTGTGCTCAACCTAGAGTTAGTTTGTCATTCATTATTTTTGCTACACTCTAAGTAATCTTTTTTGTTGACCTGCAGTATTTTAATGACTAAATAGCACCCAAAGAAGTATTTGGTTATCATATGTCAAAGTAATTACCTTTGTCTTCTACGCATAATAGAATAAAAGGAATATAATTAAATTTATTTATTTAGCACAATAATCTAATGAAATGAATAGCACCAGACTTCAAACACCACAAAAATATCACAAGTTTACATCTGGTTTCATACGCGCCCTTTCTACGGCGAAGCGTGCAAGCAGCTACAAGGTCAACTTCCACCAGAGCGCAAACTCTACTCTTTTTCTTGTCTGGGCTGGAGCGGTGCTCTGTGAGCCGATTTGTGCCCCACTCTGAATTGTAGAATGAGGATAAGAAAACAGTTTTATTTGTGAAGTTTCATTATTTACTCACCAATGACGCATGTTTCGCCTTATTCAAGACATCTTCAGATTGGCTGATAAAGACTAAAAGCAAGTTGTAGATATCGATGATAAAACATCGGCAGAAATAAATTTCCCTCGTTATGTGCTAGAAAAATAGTCGAGACAAATATATGCTCACGTCATGTGCTAAAATTGTAACATCCAATAACCTTTCCGGGACACTTAACGTGGCCCAGTGAATACAACGCAGGGTCAGCCTGTACGATCTGTCATTTGGTAAACATGATTGTACAGGCCTGATCCTTCCTTTTATTAACTTGACAACGTTACACGCCCTTGCAAGGTTATTGGGTGTTATGCTTTCAAAACCTGACGGGAGCAAATGTTTGCCTCTACTACTTTTTGCAGATGTAGAGGGCAATTTCTTTTTTGCAAATGTTTTATGGTCAATATCCATAACATACTTATCAACATGTATCAGTGAATCTGAAGATGCATTTCATTAGGCGAAACGCGTGTCATTGATGAACAAATAAACAGTAATTTCAATATTCCGGTCAAGAATGTTTTCTTCTCTTCATCCCGAAATTCATTCCGTCCTAAAATTTCGATTCAGCAAGATATTCTATCCATAACTGTTGTTTGTGAGTACGCAGCTCCAGACGACGAAAGAAATCGTTTGCCCCTTCAGGTTGCCTAACAGTGAGATGTCTAAAGCCATAGTCTTCTTTCTCCAAGTTCGAAGTCTTCCTTCTCCATCAGTATGCTGCCAAGAGGTGTCATTCTGTCTCATCTGCAAAGATAAATTAAAACGCGTCGCCTGTGCGTGCTCTGCTTAGAGTTCGTGTGTTAATATAGCCTACTAATGAGAAAAGGCCTGCCCAGCTCAAACGAGTGGCGTAATTGTTAGGTTACTGTTTCCCTCCCAGCAAAATCTGTGTAAAACTCATTCTCCAGTCAGCCGACTTTCCGCCTGCTGTGTTCCAAGAATTTCGGACATGAGAGCTTAGGTCATCATATTATTCCACCAATGCACAGTCTTTTCGTGTATGGATTGTCAGAAAAAGGCAGCTGACCTTTCAGTCTAGCTAAGAACACCCAATGAGCTGATCTGTTGTCTGCGAGTAGAAAAAGAAAATCTCCCGTCTCCCGAGTCTTGACGTCTATTTGTCACAACACGCTTTCATAAAGCGGTGAAAATAAGTCTACACAGTTTGGCTGCATTTCTGAAAGGCAAGCAGATATTTATCTGTCCAAATAAGTCCCTCTTATTCCAGCCTTTTGAGAACTCAGTGGGCGTACATTTCCCCTGCATAAAGCGCTTTGACGCGAGGGCCTAACAGTACAACGACAATTTTTTTGCTTGGGCGAGTTTTCACAGTTTACCACTTTTTATTCCTCTGCTGGATTCTGGCGTTGTGAAATCTTTTCTAAAGCACGAGTAAAATGTTTTCTATGGGCGCCAGAGGGGTGCCGAGTGAAAACAGTGTGGGCCGGCAGGGTACCCACTACGTTCCGCAAATTCTTCACAAGTCGCTCCTGGTCTCCAGAGAACATCGCAACGGGGCATCTCGGCTGACGTCCCCTGGTCTGCCTATCTGCTGGCTTTCCAAAACCTCAGCTCACAAAGGGGAAATCTCTACTGCTACATACACAGATGTCTTTACAATACTGTTGAAAATTTACAAACTCGAATTAAGAATAAGTTGATCGGTCTAAGCATGACGTTTATCGATGATTAATTAACCCTCTGCCGGGCACTTAAGTGTGAATTGCAGGTTAATGAAGCGACACGGCAAAACAGCGCGACGCGCACGTTCCGCACGTGGCGCGCCGGTCCGGCGCATATTGTGACGCGTACACATTCTCTGCCAGCGACGGTTAGCGAAGCGCTGCGCTGACAGAATCTGAGGAAGGGAGGAAGAAAGACTGAGTTCAACGTCCCGTCGAGGTCATTAGAGACGGGACAGAACCGTAGCGCGCACCTTGTAATCTTTCTCAAACGATTTTACAGAAACTATTTGGTGAACAGATTTGATTTTTACGCTATTTTGTGCTTTATATGTAAGCTCCATGGTGAATTGCCCATCACCTCGCTATTGCTCATACTCATTAACATTTAAGTAAGAGACCGCACGAAATTCGAAACGTTTGCAATGAAATATAGGGGTCGCTATGATTTTGCGTTTGGTGCACATCACACTATATGTCGCTGCGTATGAAATTTAGCTAACATAGTGAATCTTTCTGTAGACTTAGAAGGAGGTCTCCATCTGTCTGTCGAGAAAGTGGGTTGTATGTAGCGTGTTCACTCCTGACCGCATGCTCGCGAGAATAAAATATTCATCACTTCCCTCATATCTCGTAAATTGGTCAGAATATCGAAACGAGATTTTAGTGCATGATAGCGCAGGAGGAGGAAAGTATTTTGCCATATCGTTAACACGCGGTAATTTATTATCTACAGCCATACAGTGGAAGCTATAGTTTTTCTTTTCAATCCAGAACTGTGATTTTTAAACAGTCATCGACAGCTATTGAAAAGAGAATTTCCTAGTATGAACATAAATATGAAATTTCTTCTCTCAAGTTTCTGCAAATCGGCACAATGAGGTTTTCCGTAAGCTCTTGACCTCTCTGGTCGAAAATTGCATGTTTAATGAGACGATCTGTTTCAGGATTCTGTCACAGTAGCTATTGCAAGTTGATGTGCAAATTATACTGGTTTTTTTGACAAAAGAAGCTCAATTAAACCTGTCGACATAAATGATGATGCTTCTTTGAATGACGAAAGTTAAAAAATTCATAAAAAGATAAATAGCCAATTCTGTTGCAGTTTTCGCTAAATCGCAGTAACACATCTTATTTTTAATACTGAACATCCGGAGAGGAAACTTACAGAAGGGTATTCATCCGGTTCTTCATCTGAGCAATACGAAAATAATGAGCATGGCCCTCAGGCAGCGTGACACCCACTTGCCGGGCCCTGGTTACTCAACTATGACTTACAAAACTGACAATGTGTGATTCACGAGTACAAGTTATTAGAAAGAAAAGTAAGGAATTAATCAGCTGCACAACAACATGGTCACTGTACTCTCAGCAGCTGAGACTGATGTGAGCGACTGTGGAAGCTAACCAGGTGTGCCTTGTTAGGGGAAGAGTTCACGTCACTTGGAAAACATTGTTATGAATATAGATCTGCCTTTGTCAGCAATACATTTCAGCAAATGAAATGCAGGGTGTATCAAAAAGAACTATCTGCTCTAAAAAAATTATAACTATTATGTTATTTGAGATATATGCGTGAAGAGTGTACTGCTCGAAAGACCAAACTCTCGAGATTCACATGGTTCCGGATCTGTAGCAGCAATGTACGCCCACTTCAATTCTAGTAAAAATGGCGTCGAGACAACAGAAATCATTTTGTGATTCGTGTGATGCGTGTCAGTAATAACTGTTCAGTGTGACTTTCATACTAGGTACCGTGTGGATCCTCCTACAGCACAGCACAGAGCATGAACAAATCCGAAAAACAGATTGTCTTTGTGAAGAAAAAACGCCGGGCCGTCCCCGAGTGTCTGACACAGTCTCCGCCATAGTCTCCCAAGGAGTCCGTAGAAATCCGTTCGCCGTGCGGCACGACAGCTCAACATACCCCCGATGTCTGTCTGGCGTGTGTTGCTTTGAAGTTTATACATGAAACTATACAAAACTCCAAGCTCAACGTGAAGGTGACTAACAACAAAGTGCGGAATTTCCGTAATTTCGTTCTTGGCAAGATGGAGCATGATAGTTTTCTTACACGCTTAGTATGTACTGACCAGGTAACATTCCATTTCAATGGAAAGGTGAACCGCCATAATGTGCGATTATGGGGTACACCACACCCACATGAAGTTGTACAACATGAGAGGGAATCTCCAAAATCTAATGTACTTCGTACAGTTTCATTGGAAAAGGTGTATGGTCCATTCTTCTTTGCCGAGAACACTGTTACAAGAAACAAATACTTCTAGATGCTTGAGAGATTTCTTTTTTGGCAGTTGGTGACTGATTCGAACGACTTCATTTACCAACAGGATGGGACACGGCCACACTGTCATGTGGGAGAGCGGGAATTTTTGAATCGAAGGTTTACTGAACGAGGGATGGGACGCAATGTACCAAATGATTCAGCCTTACATTAGTGGCCTCCAAGGTCACCAGACCTGACTGTACGCGATTATTTGATGTGGGGGTTTATAGAAGATTCTGTTAATGTGCCTCCGTTACGAACAACAATGAATGAACTGAGGCACTGCATAGCGCCAGCTGTGGAAGTTGTAAATAAAGGCATGCTCGCTGCAGTGTGGGAACAATTTGAACACCGCATTGACATATGCTGTGCATCTGAAGGAGGTCATATTGAACACCTATAAAAGGTATGAAAAATAAACGTTTGAGTTTCCCGTTCGTCTCGCGATCAGGCGCAGGCGCGTGTCGCGTCACCATCACGTCACGTCCCAGTTTGCGAAACGTGCTCCGCCTAGTGCCGCGCCACGAGTGCTATGTGCTTCTCAATTTGCACCTAGCCTTAATGGCTTGACAGGATTAGCGCAATTTGTTTGCGAGCCACGAATAAAATTATTGAGAGAACAACGTCAAGTAAATGAATATCATCACTTTCATGTAACTTCAGTGATTTGAGCAGCGTGCGGTAAGCAAGTTGTCTCGAAATATGTATGTTATGTGTTCCATACAGAACTGACGTTTGGAGTGACATCTCATGGTAATGGTGACAACACGTCATGTTCTGAGTAACATATCACTAATGTAAGCATTGTAGCCGCGCGGTGTGGCCGCGTGGTTTAAAGCGTCATGTGACGGCCTGCGTGGCACCTCCCGTCGGAGGTTCGAGTCCCCCCTCGGGCATGGATGTGTGTATGTGTTGTTGTTAGCATAAGTTAGTTTAATTAGTGTGTAAATCTAGGGACCGATGACCTTAGCAGTTTGGACACTTAGGAATTCACACACATTTGAAAAGTATTTGTAAACGTCGTATGTGAATCAGTAGTGCGTGCGTGCGTGTGTGTGTGTGTGTGTGTGTGTGTGTGTGTGTGTGTGTGTGTGTGTGTATGCGTGTGTTGTGTGTTTGGTTCAGTGTGTATCCGGGCTGGCTGAGGGGGCACACATAGGAGGAAAAGTAAAAAATACACGCATGAAATACATATCTTACAACAAGCTTCTTTTGAAGCTCAGTGTGCACAGTGACGAATTGCTGAGACTGCCGCAATTACCTGTCGTGGACACTTCATGGGAGACGTCTTCGCTTTGTAACGCAAAGAATCGTGGCCATTTCTAGGGTGATTCCAGCAAAGCAGGAAGCTGAAAGTCGAGTCATTTCCTGAGCTGCTGAGAGAACTGAGTACATATAAACAAAGCAAAGATGTTGGCGTATTTTTTCGTAAAACGTTTTAGTTGAAGCCTAAAATATAAAACACATATGTTGGATTCACATGGCTTTTCACAATGCAGTTGTTCTCAAACAATTGCACGGATTCTATTGGTGAAAACATTTGGTTATTTGAAATGGTAGGTATTACATCACATGATGAGGTGGTTATGTGTTCGTTATTGGTTATACTTATTACAATAACTGAAACTTGAGTAACTCACTGCCCGTATTTCGAAGGATTTGCAGTCAATGCAGAGTGAGAATTACGATTGCCAATGCGAGGCAAGCAGAAATTGGCTGTCTGAAGTTATCTTATTTCGAAATTGTTTGCTAGTGGAGATATGTTTACCAGAATACTGCGTCATTGAAAGTTTCCAAACAAATAACATCTTACGCCTCATCAACCATAGAGCTTTGTTACATCTACGTTTGCCTCAAAGAAATCCATGAGCCGAACGTTGAGTCATACGCTGAGACGCTGTTAAAGTTTCTTTATACGAGTATAATATAAGCAAAGCTGCATCCCACGCTGCGAATTGTAAATTGCAGAGTTTTTGTTGGGATGTTACTCCCAGTATGCAGATCTTGCGAAATATTGCAATCAGCTGTATGTCACTTACACGACTTGCCGGAAAAAGGCGAGCTACAGTGTAACGTGGAACCCAAACCATATTTCGTTTCTAGAGAACACCACACTAGATCCAAAGCGTAAGACGCTTTTTACTCTGTCAAGCAACTGCTCCTCTCTCGAATAATGGCGGCTGCTACCTAGGTGGCAATGGCGTCGCTTTGACAACTTGACTTTAAGTCATGATAATTCAGACAATTTGTACGAAATATTTGTAAATTAAATATAGAAACCGTCCTCGTGAATCGGTGTATACACACGTCGAACCTGAATCACTATCTGTAGACCTGTTTTAAAGATTACCCGGCGCATATAGACGGACGCAAGGAGCCGACTTCAATTTATATACTTAGAGATGACACCCTGTACCAAAACGACGAGTGAGTGTCTGTACAACGACGACAAATGCAGTGTGGCAGTATACGTTCTCCTTGCGCCTTGCATGCAGGGGTACGTCCATCGTGACATACCAGCAGCTGGGACCCGCCTGAAGGATGACGTTTTCCCAGTCTTGTGTCCTGTGATGTCGCTGTACACATTGCTGACGGCGTGCTTGCCTCTCCTGCCACATCAAGCCGAAACCGCAACAGCGGCCGCCGTGCTCCCCGTCTGTAGTGCTACAGAAGTCGACGTCCTGTCCGGGTGGTCTTTCTGTCAATAACACCATATCTTTACTCAACATACTTGCTGTGTTTAATTACTAATATATTTTCATGCTCGTAGTTGTTATGGTTTCGGTAGTGAATATCACTCCATGTTATGATTTACAGCTGAAGAGAGGGAACTGCATTCATATGAATTCAGGAAAAAAGTCTACCAACTTCTTGAAGAAATGGATATCAAAGAAATCTAAATATGCACAGAAAGATCCTATATCACGTACCTGAAGTAAGTATCTGGCGATATAACATAATTACATAAAACAAGAAATTATCTTCACTGATCTTGATCATATCTTCATTCATGACTTCACCTAAGTCGAACCTTTTATAGAATGTATTTCAGAGAATCTGGATTTGTGCTGATACTCATTCTCTTCACATTCCAAGTGATTATTATCATGAAACTTCACATTTTTCATAAGCTGAATGAAATAGGAAGTAACGTGTGTTGTATCACGTATTGCTACCAGCACACGGCTGTCTCAGCAACGAAATGGCAAGTTTCCTTGAGACACCGATTGCGGTCGTCGCGGATGCGCCCGACCCAATGGAGCACGCGCGCGAGGCCACGCCTCTAGCGGTACCGTACCTCCAGTTCCCTGTACCACCGCTCTATAGGACGGCTGGCGGCAGCTGCTCAGTCCACTCGCCCGTGGAACGACTTCACTGCAGGACGCCTTGCAGGCGCTGCCTAGCTGTGGCTTTGTTGCTTTTGTGTAAGCTTAACAATGTTTCCTGCTGCACTATTTGTTATGAGTCTTCACACATCCAAGTAAAGCTTCTGCTCACTGTGATAATTTGTTCGCTAATCATTTCTTCTTCTGTCCAGCTTTACTATGACAACAGTTATGGCGCCACTCTGTAGTCCATCTCTCCTTACCGAGTTCGTACACCACACCTGGCGACCAGCGATAATACGTAAGTGTGGCACTGATCTGGCTTTCCTTACGTTCTGCTCTCTTTTTGCTTGATTTCTACTGTTATTGGTTTCTTTCGGTAACTTCGTCTCCGGCGTTTGCCTTGCTTCTCCTCCTTACGTTCTAGATTTCAAGGTGACTGCTTTTGCAAGCCTTTTTGCTTTCTCTGTGCTTGTCTTGCTGTTCTTTACTTTCCGCTGTTGGTCTTTGTGCACTGATTAATTCTTACTGGCAACTGCGTCGCCTGCAGTTGATATAACTCGGTTCAGATTCAACAAATGGCGCTAGTGTTTGAACTGATGAATCGCTGAATGACGGAATAGATTACTTCACGCAAGACGCCAGCTCCAACGGCAGCGCCACCCGCAGCACTGCCTGCATATGTGCCACCATTTCGTGATTTTCATGAGACGAGGGAAGACAGGACAACGTATCTCGCACAGTTCAATGCACAAATGGCACACATCACATACCACGTACTGACGAACATTTTTAATTCTTGGCCATGGCGGGAGTGACTGTATATCTTCTTTTGCTCCAAGTTGTTTCCCACATCCCGTCCTGAAGTAGCGTCTACGAGAACTTACTGCAGGCGCTTACTGGGTATTATTGGAACAGGATAACTTGACAGCTGCCCGTTACAAATTCTTTAGGCTACGTAGACAACAAGGTGAGGCATATCGTCGGTGTGTGACTGAACTGCAAGGCCTTATTATACACTGTAGATTCAAATGTGATTATCGCAAATATTAGTTGACATCCTAGGGAAGAGATTCGTAAATACCTGGACCCTACCTTGCAACATTTTGTGGAGATTCTTGAATATCAGGGCCCCTGCGAAAGCTCATCACTCAGTTCTGACCAGAAACAGGTCTCGCAAACGTCTCGCAAACAGCGCCACAATCGCATAGTGAGTGTAAAAACGTGTCCCATTCGGCAAAAGGTGTGTAGTCCTGACCTCTCTGTGATAAATCACATTCCCGCCAGTCTTTCCCATTACGTGAAATGACTTGCTTTTTCTGCGATTAACGGGGCACTTACAGTCTGTGTACTCACAAAAGCGTAAGGCATCCCCTTCCCCTACTCCTTCACGCGAGTAAAACTCACACACAGTGACGTTCACCAACAACGTAATAATCGTTCAGGAAACGCTTCCTACACGTTTTTCAGTGCTACGTGAGCACAACAAACTTATCGCGTCTCTTCCTATTGTTGTACGATCAGTCCGTTTGCAACTTGACACTGGTGCTTCAGTTACTTTGTTCAACCGTATCACTTACGTATTTCTTGACAAACCTAAGTTGTGCACATCGTGCCATACACTGACGGTGTATAAAGGTCAGAATATTCGTCTCTTACGTAAATGTAGCCTTCCTGCGACTTTCCTAAATTTGATGAAGAAGGTGGTATTTACAGTGCTTATGATGAACAGTCGCAAGAGGCCTTTGTCAGAATTTTCAGGTTGCCGTATCTCGGCACTTCCTGACGTAGCTGACTGCGAAAAGTTCCTTTCTGCTCACATTATTCAGACGGCAGTGTAGTCTCAGCTCCCACTCATGAAGAACGCATTAACACTCTTCGCGTTGTGGTCAAGTGTTGGTCTCAAATGTAACAGAGACAAATGTATGTTTTTCAGACTGAACTTGACTACTTCGTACATTTCATTATCAACAAGGGTGTTCACCGTTAGCAATAATATTTACTTGCTACCCGTCACCTTCCACCTTCACGCCATGTGCCGGAATTGCAGTCTGTGTTAGGGAAACTCACGTATTACACCCGGTTTATTCCTAACGCAGCGCAAATCGTGGGCCCCTAGCATCGCTTGAACAGGAAGAACTTTCCTTTCGTATTGTCGCAAGAGTGTCAGCTTTCCAGACGTTGAAAGATACTTTACTTAGTGACTGATGCCTTGTTTATTTCCAACCAGCCAAACCTGTGGTCTTGGCTGTCGAGGCTTCCTATTACGGCATCATTGCAATTTTGTCGTATAAATTTGGTGCTGTTGACACGCTGACTGCATTTGCTTCAAAGTTGTTGAACAAAGCTCAGTGACGTTATTGCCAAATTGAAAAGGAGGCTCTTGCTGTTGTCTATGGCGTCATCAAATTTCACCGGTATAGTTTTGGCAGAAAATTTTACTTGGTAACTGACCATAAACCTCCACAATCTTTGCTTAGCCCTTCTCAGTCAGTCCCAAATCGCATAGCGTAGAAGCTGCAAGCGCGGGCACTTCTTTCCTCAAATCACCGATATCCCCACTTCACTGCGTGCTAACGCAGATGCTCTTTCTCGCCTCCCTGTTAGTCTACATTCAACTTTTGACGAGTCTTTTGCTTCTAGATGCTACATTAATGCACAAGGCACAGATGTTTTCATAGCTTTCCGCTTAATCACTTGAAAATTGCCCACGCCATACGAGTGGTTCCTGTTTTTCTGATTCTCTTGCACTTGGTGGTTGCGTTTGGCCAGACAGATTCGTAGCTCTGTGGTTCGAAGACATTTTGCTCGGCGGTATGCCGTTGGAGTTCATGTCATGTTGCTTCGCAACGATAATGACCAGACACGACTTTGGTTCCCCATACTCCCTAGCCTGAGGTGCTCCGTTTGCTACACCGTGGTCTGGAGAGTCATTCGCACCAAGCAGTTGGCGCCAAGTCATTGCACGTGGCACAATCCGGGTTGCACAAACTTAACACATGACTTCGCAGTGCTGATAATGTGCTGAATATGAGTCAGCTCTCCCGCCGCGGTTTTTAGCATGTTCCAAACCTCAACTACGTTGTTCACGATTACACTTCGATTTCGCGGGTCCTTAGTGGAATGCACGATGATTCATCGTCTACTGCTCGTTCCACAATCCAGGCCTTCTCGTCAAATTTCTGCCTCGAGAGACTGCGTGGAGCGATTGCGACTTACAACGGATCCCAATCTGTGACCGCCAAAATTTTAACAGTTTTGCACTGCCTCCGACGTCGAACACAGTACAAGTGCACCATTCCCCACGCAATCCAACGGCGCAGCTGAGCTCTTTGCACGAACATTGAGGCAACAGAAACCTGCTGCCTTCCTCATACGGGATCAAGCATTGTTGCTCTTTTGGTCTTCCTATCACTCCTAGCCAACATCGGTGGTGGAGGTGCTACATGGAGCGTGCTACTGCACCTTGCTTTTTTTCTGCACCCGTCATGGGCAACGACTTACCGATTGTATTGCGGGCAGAGCTGCTGGGAGTGAGACACCATTGTGCGATGTATTGGACATCTATGTTTCTCCTGCAGGCACCGAGACCATTGCAGTGACGCCAACGGAATCAAATTCGTCCATGTGAACTGCGTGATCCTGCCGCAGGTTTTGTGCTTTCAGATTCTTTGCCTACCTGAAAGCAGCAGCCATCGCTGCCACTCGCTCCCGCAGACCCTGTGCCATCGGCGCCAGTACAAGAGATGATGAAAGTCGACGCCCTCTCTTGGTTGTCGCTGTCTTCAAAGTCACTGTTGTCTGGCGATGGGCCCCTCTTCCCTTGCGGTTGCCCCGCGTGTTACCTCGGATCCCTTTGCAGCCATTGAGATGCCTCCTATTTCGTTTGTTTCTCTGCTTCTGGATGTGTAAGTCTCCCTTCTACATGGTTAATTGCTTGGTGTTCCTGGGTGGGCTCAGGGTATATGCAGGGTGGGGACAGGAGCATGGCATCAGCAACCATTTAGTCTCTCATCTCTTGTCACCTGTATCCAGCCGTCCAACTCATCATAGTTCGCTCATCTACACTGCAAGACGATGTTGAGGAGATTTGAGAGGAGGGATGTGGTATCACACGCAACACCACCCAACAGGTGCCACCAGTAATAGAACAGCAGTCGTGCGGTACCTAGCGGATCCAAAGGCTAGCTGAAACACACCTCTAATGGCTCACTACCTCGAGCGCCCTCTACCGCAGCAAAATAGGAGGATCGACGGCAACGGCTCTGCACATTCGTGCTTCGAGGCTCTTCACTACGGGACACCTTGCAGACGCCACCTAGAAGTGGGTGCAACATCATCGTTCCTGCTTTCGTATGAGTTGCACTCAGTTTCTTGCTGTGTTATTTACAATGAGTCTTTACACGTTTGGGGAAACACAAGTTATCAACTCTTCTGTTCACTGCGATAACTTGTTCACTAATCATTCTGCTACTATGTAGCTTTCCTGCGACTACAGCTTCCGCTCCATTCTGTAGCCCATCTCTCCTCATCAACGTTTACTACGTCGTACACAAAAATGTGCACCATTTTCGTAAATTCGTGAAATATTCTGATGATAAGAAGCTGTACAGTTTTCATCATTGGCACCTGGCCAGAAACCGAAGATCATTCAAAAATGGTTCAAATGGCTCTGAGCACTATGGGACTCAACTGCTGTGGTCATAAGTCCCCTAGAACTTAGAACTACTTAAACCTAACTAACCTAAGGACATCACACACATCCATGCCCGAGGCAGGATTCTAACCTGCGACCGTAGCGGTCGTGCGGTTCGAGACTGTAGCGCCTTTAACCGCTCGGCCACTCCGGCCGGCCGAAGATCATTCCATCTGTATCATTTCCATTCCATGAAGTTTCGGGACTGCAAGCAGATGACGTCGACTTATTGCAACCATATTTCGGCTGCCAACTATTCAGCCATCTTAAGATTAGTGTTTTTCACTGAAGATTGCTAGTTCACGTCGGTAACATCACGTTGAAATTCCACTGAATGGTTCTGTACTAGCCCTTGCTGTTCTAATGTATCAGCTCCTGATCGTACCGAGCGGGTCTAGGCGCTACAGTCTGGAACCGCGCGACCGCTACGGTCGCAGGTTCGAATCCTGCCTCGGGCATGAATGTGTGTGATGTCCTTAGGTTAGTTAGGTTTAAGTAGTTCTAAGTTCTAGGGGACTGATGACCTCAGATCTTAAGTCCCATAGTCCTCTGAACCATTTTAACCATTTTCAACCTGATCGTAAATACAGCCTTGTACTAAGGCACAGGTTGCTGTTAAACAAAAGAGGGAGTTTGTGGTTAGATTTAGGTGTATATCGGTTCAATTCTTTGATTGTAATTGCATTTCTCAGTCATTAGCTATAATCGCAACAACCTGTTGTACTAAACTGTTCATTTCTGTGTTTGAAATACCGGATCATTATTGGTGTATTTAAGCTGAATCTTGTGGTTCCGCCGAGTGAGTTCTAGTAATTAGTGTTATCAAGTTCAGAGCGGTTTTAATAACTGGCAATCAGTTTAACTTTGAAAATATTAACAGCCAACTGTCATCAGGGCTTTAGTCAAAATAAAATTGTCAGAAGGGACGGGTTGGGATCCTGTCGCACTTTGGTTGCCGATTGAAATTAAGAGGTTGGTTGCTTTGAAGTGAGCCTTGGCATTGTCATATTGTTTCCTAATCTGTTTAACCTTTAAGCACAGGTGCACATCTGAACCCCGAACCCTTCGACATACAGATTTAAAAAAATGGTTCAAATGGCTCTGAGCACTATGGGACTCAACTGCTGTGGTTATCAGTCCCCTAGAACTTAGAACTACTTAAACCTAACTAACCTAAGGACATCACACACATCCATGCCCGAGGCAGGATTCGAACCTGCGACCGTAGCAGTCCCACGGTTCCGGACTGCGCGCCTAGAACCGCGAGACCACCGCGGCCGGCTACAGATTTCAAATTAAAAGTTTTGTCATCTCTTTCGAGTAATTGAATCACTCTTGTCATCAATGGTGCTTATATTGTTTTCATGTGTGAAGAATGGAATTTAATACGACGGACTGTGTCCAGCGCGGTAGTAAACACCGTTGCTTCACGCGATAACGGGCGGGCTGCAGGTCCGGCTGTGTTGTAATCATTGTGATATTGTTTGCTGTTTTGCACAAAAGCACCTCAGATTTCTTTTGCAAAAGCTTATTCAACTGAAGGTTTGAGGTCAAAGTAATTCTGCAAATTTGTTAATTTTGTTCAATTAACTTTTATTACTACATATTGTTAAATAAACACGTTATGTGAAAAGAAAGTTATTTTGGTGGGTCCTCCCTTCCACGTTTTCCTTAATTCCTCTAGGTACCACTATCAATATTTTTATTTCTACCTACAAGACATTTGAAAATCACTCTTTTCATGTTTAATTAAACACTTGACATATTATCTACCCTATAGCAGTTGTATCAAAAATTAAATTAGTTTCACAATAAAATACATAGACTAACATGACAACCTGAGTCATGAAGCATCTTATATCTGCTTCCACAAGGATTCCTGGGGAGACATTTTACATTTACAAGGTCACACAGATGCAACACGGCACTAATCACACACACAACTGGTCCTTGGATTGGCTGAAGCATCAGGTTGCAGCGAGTGAGGGTTGTCCTCTGGTCCCCCTTGTGATCCATGGAAGCATCAGTAAGAGAGGTGGACTGTTGGCATCATCTTGACCTGGCAACAATTGGCACTTTGGGACACTGTTGGGCGTGACTGATATGACATCTACTGGGAGGGAATGAGACACTTGCGAGGTTGCATGGCGCCGACATCTCTAACTCAGGTAGTGATGTTTGTGCCCCAGTCTTGTCTCTCCTTCCGGTAGCTGAAAGAGCACAGTAATCTCTTGTTACATTTGGTGTGCAGCCCATCTCCTAGTGAGCGTTTCCTTTCTCTAGCTGTGTCAGTGGGTAGCCTGTGATGTCTACACCATTATCGGTGCCCATCTGCGTCATAGTGTATCTCTGCAAGAGCGACTCCACTGGATCATGGCTACAGGTCTATACACGCCATATTTTGAGAGGCGTGTCCACCCAGGGGGATCCCTGTACGCCTTGTTGAGGTGCCGGCTCGCCTACCGGTGTTTCAAAGTCATGATGTGATTTATGTCAGAAACGAGCCACGAGTGCAGCAGTCCCATTCAAAAACACTCAGTGATCGTTGCTGTCAGCTGTCATTTATTCGGCGTCAGGCCGTCCGCCAGGTTGTCAAGAAGGTAATGTGGCATCAAAGACACGCCACGCTTGTCCAGTGGGCTGCCCCCATTCACAGCCTCACGGGGCAGGCTGGTTTACGGCAGCTGCGACGTATGGCGCAGCTCCCCTTATCTGAAGACCACTTCAGTTTTTGATGATGTTTCCTTAAATTTGTGTTATGTATGACACAAATCGTTGCTATGAGTTAGGTTTCACCCTAAAAAAACTAATCATGTATTTATTTCGGTCTGTAACAGCTGACAAGTAAGCATCAGGTTTTCTCATCTCAGACGAACTTCGTGAAATCAATCATTTAGTGAAAGTTTTCAGAAATGGATGAAGGCACATACTTTCTCCGATGGTTCTATTTCCAATGATTAGTTTCAATTCGCCTAGCGACTCGTCAACAAATGTTAGGTAGTCCTTAGTGAATTTCTGGAGCATTATGAGGATCGTTGTGTAAAACTGTTAGCAGCTATGGTTCTCATCTTTGGACACAGTGAATGTATGAGATAAACGAAATTATTCGGAGAGTTAAAGGTGAGGAAAATTTAGTGATGATGGAAGGTTGGTATTGCATAGTAGTAAAAGATCGAGAAGGAAAAAAAAGTAGCAGAATACGGACTAGGGGAAGGAATGAAAGGGGGGTAGAAGACTGCACAAAGCATAACTTAATCATTGTTACCTCTTGGTTTACGAATCATATAAGAGAGTTGTAGAATTTGAGGATACACTGGGGTGCTGGGAGATTTCAGATTGATTACGTAACGGTAAGACAGAGATCTCCAAACCAGATTTTGACCTGTATGATATTTCCAGAGGCGTATGTGGACTCTGATCGTAATTTATGGGTTATGAGTTACGGGCTACAACTAATAACCTTCAAAAAAAGTAGGAAATTAATGAGAGAGAACCTGGGTAAATAGAAAGAACATGGGATAATTGTGACTTTCGAAGGGAGTATTAGGCACAGTTTGAGAGAGGGGAAGGGAATAGAGTAGAAGAAGAATGAGGAGCTTTGACAGATGGAATAATGAAGGCATATGAGGATGAAATAGGAGAGAAACAGCAAGGGCTAAGATAGCACACGATATATTGAATGTAACTGACGAAAGAGAAATATATAAAAATAAAACAGATAAATCAAACGGAGAGGAATTCCGTCTTCTAAAACATGTGACTGGAAAACAGTGCAAAATCGCTAAGCAAGAACTGTTAGAGGAGAAGTACAGGGCTGCTGAACCATTAATGACGAGAGGAAAGATAGATATAGTCTATAGGAAGATTAAGAAGAACTTTGGAGGAAAAAACTGGATGAATATCAGGTGCTCAGATGGCAAGCCCATCCTAACAGTAAGTAAAGAAGAGAAAGCTGGTAGATGGAAAGAGTAGATACATTGGCTCTAGAAATAAAATGAACTTGAAGGCAATATTAAAGAAAAGAAAGAAGAAGTAGATGATGATGAGGTGGTAGATATGATACTATGATACGAATTTGATAGAGCGTTCAGAGGTCTAATTCTTTATACGGGCATAATAGTAGACCATTCTCTCAGAATCATTGCAATCTTTTGCAGACCTAGCCAAGTCAAAACTGTTCCGCCGTTTTCACAAATTGCATGAAACAGGTGAAATACACTAAGGCATCAAGAAGAACGTAATAATATTACAATTCCATAGAATGTAGTTGCTGGCAGGTGTGAATATCGTCGAACTGTCTGCTTAATAAGCCATGGTCGCAAAATACTGACATGAATTATTTACAGAAGAATGCAATAAGTGATGGAAGGTAACCACGAGAAATATCAGTTTGGGTGCCTGAGAAATTTAGCAATGTAAGAGACAATATTAACCATAGACTTACCTTAGAAGCTAGATTAATGAAAGTCAAACATGCGTTTATAGCATTTTTATACTTAGAGGAAGCTCCCCATGAAATGCCAGATGTAAAATACATTTTACATCTGGCATTTCGCAGGGAGTCAATATTTTTCTTGCTTTATAGCCAATTTTGAGCTTGATGTTCTGCAATATATGTTAATGACATAAACTCACTCACTTGAAAATGGCATAAAAGAACGAAACGTAGGTCGTAATTAAATAAACAACAATATAGTCAAATGGCGGTGTGTTCATTTAAAAATTATTGTATGATTGTTGCTCAGCAACAGCAAAAACTGTCTTATATGTGCCATCTGGTTTCTGTACAAGCTGAACATAGCCTTTAGCTCGCTTTATTTTACCTCTGCTACCGTCAGAACAGAACTGCAAAGAGAGTATTTCTGTCAGCTTTATCAATAGCTTTCTTTATATCTACAAATGCTACAAATCTAGGTTTGCTATCTCATGGTCCTTGTAGTAGATACTTCTGCCTAGTTGTTTTGTCCTTCGCTGCTGGCCTGGCAGTTGATAATGTTCATAGAAGTAGATTGTAGATATCAAAGTATGTTGCTCGTTTATCATTGTACCCACCTGTAGATAACCGCGGGCTTAAACAATTTGTCGTTTTTTGGATGAAGCCCATTGGTATTGGTAAATGGGACAAGGTAGAATATTTTATCGAAGTAGTATGTGAATGTATTTTAGCATACGACATGTTGTTATTGTTGCTCATTTGAATTAAGAATTGTCGTATGTTTGTTTGAGCGAAATATTGTTTTATTTCTGGTAGGAAAAAAGAAAAAAAGTTCAAATGTGTGTGAAATCTTATGGGACTTAACTGCTGAGGTCATCAGTCGCTAAGCTTACACACTACTTAACCTAAATTATTCTAAGAACAAACACACACAACGATGCCCGAGGGAGGACTCGAACCTCCGCCGGGACCAGCCGCACAGTCTATGACTGCAGCGCCCTAAACCGCTCGGCTAATCCCGCGAGGATTTCTGGTAGCAGAAGTTTTCTGAATTGTTTACCTGTATTACTGAGAACCGAGGTAATTTTCTTATGCGCTGTCATGTTGTAATCTAGTGTTTAATATAGAAAGTATTTATTGTAAGCCCACGCTCGTAAGACCGGCCGTTAATGTCTGGTCGACTCAGACCGGAGCCTCAGAACTGGAAACCTTAACAACAACACAATGATTTCTGGCTGCAGTTATTTCCGAAAATATTTATTGATTGCAGTCGTAGAGTTCCGCGTCCAGAAATGATAAATATTTCAGTCATCTCGTGTGTTAATTTTCGCACTTATTTGCATAATTTTTCTAAAATATTTTTCTTACTCCCCTTCATAAACGTATAACCACTCCCGTTAATGTTTGCCATAGGTTCCTCAGCAGTATTAAGCAACGTAATCTTCAGAATGAGTACCACTGAAAAAGTCAACTGATTAAATTTCCTACAGCAAAGACTATTTTGTAGACAGTAATATGTTTGATAGATATTACAGGCATGCTGTCAGTAAGCCGATATTGTAGGTGCAACCTATAACGAGTGGAGTTTACTTTTTGTGCATATATGTAAATGCGCACGCATATGAGCGAATGTCTGTGTATTTGATAAAGAATGTATGAAACAGCGCTGAGTCTTTAAACGAAAGGAAGAAGACGTACGAGTTTATAGTTCTGTACTGAAGCAACTGTAGTGGAAGTCTCTCATGTCATATTTTCTTGCTTTACGTTTTTCATTCTGTTATTCGCAAAGACAAGTGCTGTGCTTTGCTGAGTAACAGGCCATGCCAGTGTTTGCTATACGCTCTGGTAGATCCTCGTGTTTGTTCATGGGCGGCACGCCTCCCATATAAAACGCGGGAGAGGGCTCGCTTTCCTCCCCAGGGAAGTATTCATGAAGCGTTAAGGAGACTTAGCACTGGCCGTAAATTTTTAAATTTGCTTGAAACACAAACCAACAAAGACTCTGCAAGTTCTTTGGCATAACTCTATTTCTCAGATTGATTCTGTCATGAAGGGAGTTTCAAGTATGTATAGATAACTCACAACCAGAGTGTTAAGTCTTTTTTCTTTTGTTTCTCAAAGCGCTTAAGAAAGTGAAATGGAGATCAGTGGCTTTATTTGCAAGTATTTTCCTACTACATCAATATACTTCTTCGAACAGTGTAGGCGAGAATAATTTTCATGACGTCCAAATTTTGTAGGACATTTGAGCCTGTCAGAACTGTTCTTGTCGTCCGAAGATACACAGCGATACAGCGATAAGTCACCTGGAAATACAGCAACGTTGCAGTGCAATTTTCTAAACAAATAGCAGTCTTAATGATTTATTTTACTGGTAACGATATTGAACGAATTAGGCCATTTTCAGATCCCAAATATGCAGACTAGAATATCTGTCAGTGGTATCTACTGATACCACGTCGTGAAAAATCACTTGGAGATAACTTTGATCGAGCGAAACCGTTCTTGCCTATAAAACATGTGATGTAAAATGTATTTAGTTTAGAAACAATAGTTGCAACTGACGAACACAAATGAATACGCATTTCACACAAACATCGGTACTAAAAATACATGTCCAAGGTGGAACGTAAAGTAGCATATGTAAATCGCTTTATCCATCCAAATATCGTTCATTCAGTTATTTCAATATTTTTTTTATTTCCATTGATCATCTCTGTGTTGTGCCAGATACTTCCACTTACCATACAGGTTACAGCCAAACCATTAATTTCTTTGTACGTTGTGACGCGGTACGATACTATTAAACCCTTTATTTCGGGTGACTGTGAGCAAGCCTACGCAGTTACATTAATGGCTTGTACGGAATTTTTTCCAAGTTAGTGACGGCAAAATCTGTTTCACTTTTTTGGCCACGCGACGCTCAGTTAACTTTTGGTGCTAGGAACATATACCACTGGCTCATAGCACCTTGTAAATAATCACTTTGCGTGGAATACGTATCTCTTTTGCTGCCTCCAATACTCTCTCATTCCATACGTAATCTGTGGATTTAATTTTTACAGCTGCGTCACTCTGGAAATACTTTTTCTCACTAACTCCACCGACAGATGTTTCTACATTTGTCATAAGATTGTATGAAGCATGTATAGACACTTCGTTGAGACAGATACCGCAAGTAAGACCGGTCAGCTCTTTATGAAGTTATTTTTCGGTCATATTCTGTAACTTTATTCCTTGGGACGCTCACAATTTCATGTATTGTACTAGTAAAGCACCTGTCCCGGTATTGATATTTTGTTACTTTTTATTTTGCGTCAAAAAAACGCACTATCAATTTAGTTCGTTGTTAGTCAAATAAATGGCCAAGTCTGTCCGTCTCGTTTAACACACCTTATACTTCATTAAGTCACAGTAATTTCCAAAGTTACTATACATAATGTTTTTTGTTTTTTTTATGATTTATGTCATTTCTGCATAGCCCCATCACCTTTAATATGTTCAGGTAGTTCAGAATTCACATCCCTGAAATTCTCGACTCACCACTGTAGATTTCTGCCTACCGCACAGACCCTTCGGTGCGTCAAGTTTTCACCAGCTGGCCAAGAAGAGACTATTTGTAAGTACAATTTAACTGTCAGTACAGCGGTATCCGATGTATCGATGAGGAACAGCTAGGCTGCTAGAGTAGACACTTGAAAAATGTGCTACGACAGAACAACAGTAATAAAGCAGACGAATTAAAACTCTCTAATAAATAAAATATGCAGGTGTTCATTTATCAAACAATGACTCCTTATCTGGGGAGCTACATCCAGAAAAATAAGGACGTTCTAGAGCAAATAAGTCACTATCCGACGTTCGAATTTGTTAGCGGAGAGCGTCCATGAGATTATCAACAGTGACTATAAATGCTTTGTTCTCCTTAGTAGTAGCCATAATGCTTAATGGAGGATCGATACACCTAAACATATTAAGAGTGAGCATTGACTGATATTCTTTGTAGTTATAAAAGTAATTTTTACTCTTCTAAGAAGGTAAGGCTGAAGCCAGTACAAATCAGTGACACAGTTGATCATTCCTTATATAAAGTGCCTGAACAAAGCGCAGAACTCTAAAGCCATATAAAATAACGAGAGTGTGAGGCACTTCTCTGCAGTTACCAGTGTTGCCAGAATACACAGCTGGGCACTGGAACTATCACCAAGGAGGATATCAGATACCAAAAGATTACGCTGACTATTTCAGGTAAAAGAACAATATACACTGTTCTAGGAAGTTAATTCGCCTCTGAAATTTCAGAATTCCTGTAACAGCCTCAGTTTTATTGCAATAATAAATTTTTCTAAATGCTTATGGCAGCAAATTAATTGTAAGTTTCTGGCAAAATGACATAGTCTTGCGACAATAGTCCCAAATACATGCAGAGGAGAACCGTGTCGATGACTATCGATAGTCGTCTCTCTGTCGAGCGCAGAGCAACAGTGGAGAGTCTTGGCATAGCTTTCGTGGAGCGTGGGACGGCATTTGCCAAGACAGTTATATGATTCCCTATAAAAACTAAATTTTTATTTCATTCCCTACCAATGCTCAGAAAATGATTGTTAAATACTGTACATGCTCGTATATCTGATATCAGTAACAGAATTTTTTTTTACTACGAACTGAAACTTCGTCACAACTGACCATATGATCTTAATTTTGTTCTGTGAATTAGCTGTTGTGTTTGTGTACCACGTACTCTTTGCCTTCCTAATAATGTTTTTAAGCGCCTTACAATACTGTTTGTAATGGGCTACTGTAGCTTGATTGTGACTTCTTCTAACATTTTGATGTAATTCCCACTTTGTTCTACATGATATCCTTAGCCCACTAGTCAACCACCCAGGCTGCCTTCTATTGCTAGTACCCCGTTTAGAACGTTCTAATGGAAAGCAACTCCCAAAGAGCATGAGCAATGTGTTAAGAAAAGCAATACATTTGTCATACATGTTAACGGTCGATAAACACCCTGCCACTCTTGTTCCTTCACGAGGTTAAAAAACTCTCAATTGCCGTTGGATTAATTTTCCTACATAGTTGTAATTATATGTGACATTTGCTTGAGTACAAAAGCCTTTTAGTGTTAGAATTAGCGCATCATGGTTTAAAAGGCCATTCACTCTTTTACTAACAGAATGCCCATCTAGTAATGAAGAATGAAAAAAAAATTGTCTATGGCTGTGCTACTACTCCCATGCATCCTAGTTGGAAAAAACATAGTCTGCATCAGATCATATTAGTTTAGGAGATCTACCAACATCCTTTTTCTCACAAAATCATGTGCAAAGTTAATATTGAAGTCACCACATGTAACTAAGCTCTGGTACTTCCTATAAAGTGAATCAAGAACCCACTCTACCTTCAGTAGAAATGCTCTGAAGTCAGAGTCAGAGGAACTATAAACAACAAAAATTAGAAGTTTAGTTTCACTAAATTTAACTGCACCTGAACAATATTCAAATATAAGTTCACTGCACTGCCGTGATACGTCTATGGACTGAAATGGAATACTGTTTTTTTGCGTACATGGCCACTCCCCCACTCCACAAGGAACTCCTTGAAGCCGGACGCTGTAGCCGAGCCGTTCTAGGTGCTTCAGTCCGGAACCGCGCTGCTGCTATGGTCGCAGGTTCGAATCCTGCCTCGGGCATGGATGTGTGTGATGTCCTTAGGTTCGTTAGGTTTAAATAGTTACAAGTCCAGTAGTTCAGTCCAATAGTAGTTCAGCACACGTGACGCCACACCGAAGATCGATGACTTGATGGAGAAAAATGGCGAAGAACCTGATGAGATAGTACAGCCCGTAGTAGAAGCGGATATTGTTGGAATACAAATAGATTGTTTAATTGGCTCTGGTGGTCAAGTCAATGTCGTGTGCCAAAAGCTAGATACAAAGTGGTTACAGCAGAGAAGAAACATATCAAACTTTCCAGTGCATGGTATCTGTATTACGAGTACTGTGAATGTGAAAAGTAAAGTAATTAAGGAAAAAATCTTAATCACGATAAGGCTTAATGGTAAGGATTATAATGTGGCAGCACTTGTGGTGCCAGGGTTATCATTACCCGTAATTTTGGCTGTTGACTGGTTAACGGAGCAGAAGGCTCGTCTGAATTTTGGGAGAGGTTGTGATGAAGTGCAAAGGAAAGGAGAGGAAATTGTCATTGACTTTAAAGGGAGACTCAATGTTAGGGAAGTGGTAGGAATGACTGAGCTATGCTGTTTAACTGATTTGCAATTAGCACCACAGAGTAAGGGGAGATTCAGCATCATCATACAAAAAGCAGTGGAAATGGGAAGTCAAGGCAGACACTGAAGATACTGGATGTTTCTTTGAGCGGAAACCCCAGCCTCTAGAATGAACAAAACCAGGTGGAAATTGAAGGCTTCATAGAGATCCCGATGAGGCACAAGCGAGTTTTTTCGAGTGAGCCAGGGGTGATAAAGACGGCAAAATGTAAACTGCATGTGAGGGAACATGAGCCTTTCTTGTACGACCACATGTGATTCCACAGTCAAAGCGTGAGGCAGTGAAGGAGGAGATCCAGAAGATGCTAAGGATCAAGGTTATCGACAGCTCTATCAGTAAATATAATAACCCTCTACTTGTGGTAGAGAAACTGAAACGTCCCCTTTTTAACAATTATACAGGACTGTGCTTAAGCTGAAACACAATATTTTTAGCGCAACGCAATCTGACTTTCAAAAAATCCCTACGAAAGAATGGCCCTGACTAACATTAAACTATACCTTTCACAAATCACTAAATCACTTACCTCACAAAAATCTTCGTTACTCCCACTACTGCAATACAGCTAGCGCCACTACTGCCAGCTAAATAAAAGATTCAAACTACGGAAGGCACTAACTACTGATAGGGATAGTTAGCAAATGAAAGATATTAATAGAGAACAAACAATGTATTTACCTTGATATCATCATATATATAGCAGTTCATGACAAATTACAAAACTCCGCCATCTCTCTCCCCACATCCACCACTGCTGGCGGCTCACCTCCAACTGCGCAACGCTATGCGCTGTTCACAGCCAGCTGCCTAGCACTACAATGGCGAGTACTACAACAATGCAAAGCAGCCACAGACTGCACACAGCACAGCCAGTGATTTTCATACAGAGGTGACGTTACCAATAAAAAACCTAAACAGCCTACTTACATAGCCCCCATGCTCTCCACAAAAAGATTTTACAAATTGGTTTGGGCAGTGGCCAATACAGATTTGAAAAAAAATTTTTCATAATTACAATAACAAAGAAATCAAATGCACACACTTATTGATACAATGTTGGTCAAAAGCTAAAATTTTCGCACAGTCCATAAAGACAGTCCTGATCGTTGAGCACACTAAAATTGCCGTGTTTTTCTCAAAGTCTGAGCAGTAAAAGACAATGCACACAGACGTAGTGGATGTCCACGCAGTCTTGAAGAAGTAGTGTTGTCCTTCCAACGGAAAGACAGTGCTGACTCGACATGCAGACAGGTAATGGGCCACAACAGAGCAAACCCACAGCGGAGTCAGTCGAAGTTTTGAAGAGTATTGGTGGGTAGGTCATCACAGAGCAGACCCACTGTAGTCCTGGTAGAGATTACGGTATTGGTGGGCCACCAGAGGTGCAGACCCACTGCAGTCCTTGTAGAAATAATGGTACTGATGGATCATCAAAGATGTAGACCCACTGTAGTCCTTGTAGAGATTATGGTACTGGTGAGTCAGCAACGACGTAGACCCACTGTAGTCCTCGTAGAGACGGCCAGCAGCCATCCGTTGTGACTGTGCAGGTGCACAATCACAATTGAAGAGTCTTGCGGATAATAGAGCAAGTCCATAACCACCACTTGTGCACTCACAAAGTTTTTGAATTGTCCTTAGAACCAGCAATGCTGTTATCCAGTCCCTTGCTGAATTATTAACACACATGCAAACACTAACAGTCCCTACTTCTCACATATTGTCCATATACTATGACCAATAAAATCGTGTGCAGTGAAATGTAACTTACAAGTTACTTAATTTGATGACCTGGTGTCAATTACAATTTTATAACATGAGAATACAATAACAAAAATACAGAAAACATCATTAAAGAACATAAAAATACAGATAACATTTGTAATAAAACAGGCTTTACAAAAGAATAGAAATAGACATATACATCAGTGCTACAGGAATTATGACATGAGTACATACATAAAAGATCAGAATAAATTTTGAAACATCAACTTCACACATGAGCATTAAAATAAAACAGAATAAGTAATGTCTAAGCATCTTTACAAGTTAAATAACATATTATTAATACCAATTATATTTGAGGATAGCAGTATTCCTCATCATAGTGAATAGTATTAGAAAAAAAAATTCTATGAAACTACACAGAGACAGGAAGAAAACAAATATACAAGGGTACACAAACACATAGGGGGATAACACAATGGAAAGGACAGGGTTCGTTTTCAGTGTAACTTTTGGTACTGCAGTATTTTGCGAACAAAACCTTTTTTGTTCTTGGAGATCTCCCTTCGTTCATCATTATTCCCAAAAAGTCCTATCTAAATCTCCTTCCTGTATTCTATTCATATTTCTCTCAAAATAATTATTTCTCATTGTACAATACTCATTTGGCCCAAATCTTTTTTATATACCTTGTTAATGCATTGCTTCCAATTCATCATAGTTAGTTTCTTATATAGTCTACCCCCTCTTAAGCTAACTTAAATCTACTGAGCTCAGATATATATACCAAGGGACGAGGCAATGCAGCATCACATAAAACAATTAATATAAACAGCAATGAAAAAAAACGCAGATTTGCGAAGCAAGCAGCATTAAGCAATTAGCAAAGCAATTGCAATATTACAACTAATGTAAGGCAATGTGCAGCAAACAATAAAAATAAATCATTAGTAAAACTGGCTTAACAGAATAATACAAAGTCAAATTCAATAACACTATGCCTGGCAAACAGTAGCAACTTATACCTAAACATGACATAGCTCAAGCAGAAAAAATATTACAGTAAAAATGGCCATGTTTAAAACTTACGTCACATCTTAACACTAGAGTGATGCATCACAATTTATTCTACAAAAGAAATTAACAAGTACTTGAAAAGAAAACTATGATTGCAGTTCCTGTGAAGGTAAATGTCTTTTTGTGCTCCCTCATTTTTTTTTAAAAATTATTATTTACTCGATCTGTAGACAGAAAATATTTATATTAGTACATCTATAAAATTTTATTTTAACCAATGCTGCAGTGCAACTAGAAACTAGATATTAAACAAAATGAGTAAATATGTACAAAGGAAGGCATGAAACATCATTCATTAGCCATAGGGCATTTCATAAGGTAGTACAGAAAATCTCTCAACTCTCGTAGAAAGACGCTTGTCATAATCAGGTGTGCAGATGTAAAAATATTTCTCGTCATTTCATTAGGCATTTCTGTAAATATCATAAATTAAGAGCTCCACAGTGTCAACATATGTTTTCAAGTTCGACCGTGTCGTTTTTGCGATGCTCTCTACAAAGGAACGTCAATAGCGAGGATAATGGCCTCCCTTTTTTTTTCTACCTGTGCCGCTGAAAAGGGCTCGCAATAATGGCTTTTTCTCCAGGCGTCTGACACACCTGGCCACTCACAACGAATTACTTCACGGTCACTTACCTTTCTTAACGAAACATTTACGACAGCAGTTTTCGCTACAGTGACAGTCTCATATAAAAAAAATTCACAGGTTGAGAATTTGGTTACAAATGTGTAGAAACAAAATCTTATGAATATAACAGTGTCCAAAAAATTTTCGCCGGCATTGTGATACATTCACGCATTTACACACATTTCATAATTCTAAAATACGATTCTTGGTTTCCAACATCCTTTTCCACAAACCTAACCACTACTCATTATTCCTTACCTTATTCGTCGACACTTCTACAATATTTCATCGTAACAGATATGTAGCATAATCAAATAACTCATATAGCATCAGCTTACTGATCATAAACATACCGCAACAGCATAATACACATCGTCATCGTAATAATAACATCATAACACCTCAGTCAAATCTTGAAAACGTCGTAGCTTTCTGCAATAATTAAGAAACCAAAAAAAATTCTCTGCTCATTTCAATAGTGTCATCTACCTCAAACGTACTTTAAAAATCATGATCCCATACCAAATACATCATTCAAAGCTCTCATAGTATCACAATGGTTCCAAAAAAATATGAACAGTTCACAAAGTACAGACAAAATACAATTTCATAAGTTTGAAATTACCCAACTGTGAAATTGCGTAAACATGTGTCACTGATGTAGTAAAAAAATGTTTGTTTCTCTGTTAAATGATCAGATAGCTGTGTAATTCTGTGTTAGAGAAATATGGTACCGATGTGTAAAGTTGTATAAGCAAATACCATATTAGCTAGGGCTCCTTGTGCTAGCCACACACATAGTACACAAAGTAGGCATGTACCTCCCTGAGGATTAATGTAATTATACCCTCAGGTGTTACAGATTACAGCAATGGAATGAAATGTATCACGGAAAACCTTTGTATCATTGTACTCCAAATATCTTTAAAAATAAATGTTTTAAGTACAAAATTAATCTCTCAAATGCGTGTCCTGTAGCGCTAAATGTGCGTCTTGCTGTAAGATAATTCTGTGGAAGTGTCATAGTTATCGTCCTCTGAAAGCTAAGTTCTGCAGAAGTCAATGTACTTACCTCACGATACACAAAATGAAATACTTTGCGAATAGATATCTTAGTTATTACGCTTATTGCCGTGATGAAGAAAGTACTGTGCTGTAACGTATTGCTGTGCTACAGAAAAGGCTGTCTCATTGTAGCTATACCAAAAAAGTTGCTACTAAAACACGTTTTACTTTCCAGAATAATGCAGAAAAACTGTGCAGATATAAAACAGAAACACTGCAAAAGCAACATTGTAAATTGTCACTCATTAGTAGCGTCGTGATAAAACCGTGTAGTTGTCACATAAACTAACCACTGTGTCGTCTGGTATCTCACAGAAAGTACTTTAAACCCAGAATGTATTTTCAAGTAAACCAAAATGTTGCATTAAAATCTCATTAGCAGTACCAGTATGTGTCCTAAGTATGTAAGCCTGATAGTCGTTACGTAATCGTGCAACTAACAAGCAAGAATGTACACACACAATAACACTGTGTCGTCTGTTCACAATAACAATGCATTCGAAAGATCTCTTGGTTCTTGACTGGATATTTAACTTCAAACATTGTTGCATATTAACAGATTCTAAGTCTGACAAAGCATACTAGTAATGTAAAGTGAAAAGTTTTATGGCAAAGACAAAGTTAAAAAACAGATTATCTTTCAATAAACGGTTTTACATGTGAAATGTGGTGTAAACCTTTACTCTTCCTAGTACACAGAGTTTCAACTTGAAATCAATTATCATGCGGTATACGTCGGTAAAGAATGCTACAATTTTTCTCAAGGCTAGCGTCTTATGTTATTTTTCTCGGAGCCAGCGGGCGCACGCGGCTGCCTGCTGTGCGAGTCATTGTCTGTCTCTTTGTTGGCGCGCGCCGTTATTGGGATTAGGAGACCTAACTTCTACAAATTCACTTTGACGAGAAGGCCCTGCCCTGTTTAAATCCCGCCAGTTCTGATGCAATTCAGGTCTGTCGTTACGAATATATCGTCTGTCGTCATGTTGGTAGTTTACATAGTTTCTTGTTTGTCGGTCATGTGGTGGAGAATTTCTCCCTGAATCGTAACTGCGCGCTGAACTGTTGCGTCTGAAAGTATTCTGTCTCCCTTGATAATAATAATTCTGGTTACCATATTGTCTGTTTCTATGATTGTTTCTGTCACATTCATTACTTCGGAAATGCGATCTTTCTCTGTAACTATTACTCTGCCAGTGGTTGTCATATGGGTGGTGTCTATTTTGTTCACGATTTGCGTTGTAAGAATAACCTCGTCGTGTCCAGTTATTATTTTTTCCATCGCGGAATTGTGACGGATGTGACCTATAGTGATTGTTTTCCTGTATTCGCATCCCGCAACTGTGACAGATGTGACCTGTAATTGGTGTGTTCCTGTTCTCACGTTCCGCGATTGTCAGTGTCAATTTCTAATTCTTGTAACAGTCCCTGAAAAGCTTCAATGTCGTCTTTGCAACGTCCTGCTAAAATAATATGTCGTAAATGTTCAGGCAATTTGATTAAGCAAATGCGGATTAGTTCTGAGGGGCTGTATGGGTTTGAAAGATACTGATTCTTATGCAACATGTCTTCAAAATATTTCACAAGACTGGAAAATTCAGATTGTTCGAAATGTTTCATCATTATGATGCTATGTTTTACTCGGTCTTGTGTAGCTTGAGACAAATATGCTGAGAGGAAGGCATGGTAAAATTCTCCTTCACTGTGACAATCGTGAATGATCGATCGCATTCTTACAGCTGGTTCATTCTCTAAGTAGCCACACATAAATTCTAATCTGTGTTCTAACGACCAGTTGGGAGATAAACAATGAGAGAATTGATGGAGCCATGCTTGTGGATGAATGTCATTGCCAGAATTCTTAAATGTTTTGAATTTACGTGTAGTAATGAACAGCTTATAGTCAAAATCATCATGTCGGCGAGTCGCATATCGGTCATTGTTAGGTCGTGTCGGCCGTTCCATCTCAAAATTCGGTGCACATTGCCAGTTTCTTTCATAACTTCCGAAATGCCCTGTGTTATTATTTTGCGGCTTTTCCGTATTTCTAAGTTCCTCTTCCCGTACTGGAGCGCGAGTGTCCTCTGAAATATGTAATTCTTGTATTACCTGCGTCAACTGATCTTGTACTTCCCGGATTTCTCTTTTGTACTGTGTATTGATTTGATTTTGATTTTGTTTGAATTTTCTATTTTGTTCATACTCTTCTGTGTCAGTGAAGGCTACAGGTCTTGTGTCATTCAGATCATCATCTACCTTTGTAGATAAGTTAGTGACCTGATCCGAAAGTTCGGCTACTTTCTCCGATAGTGAACACATTTCCTCAGTGTGTTTTTCTGAACCAAGTTTCAGAGTGTCCATTTGTGTTGAAATCGTATCTACTGTGTCTTTTAAGTTTTCCTGAGTTTTTGCAAGTTGCGTAACCGAATCGGTAGATGCAGCTGAGTCAATTTTAGCTTGCAAGGTGTCGTGATTTTCATGAACAATAGTCTGCAGTTCTTTTATGGCTGCTTCGTGATTCTGTAATGCATTTTCATGACGCGAAAAAATAGGTTGAAAATGCTCACAAATTTGTGTTTTTACATCATTACAGACTTTTTGACATTTCGATTCAATGTGATGTAACTCAGTAGTTAAATCCTCACGTGTTTGTTCAAGAGTTTGCTCCAATGAGTCTAACTTTTGAAGATTTTGTTCCATTGCGTCTAACTTTTGAAGCTTTCGTTGTGTTTGTCCCATTTGTTGTATTAATTGTAATAACAATGCACTGGTGTCTGGAACATGTTCCTCAGTGCTTTTCGGCAGTGAATTTGCACGGGAAACGTTCACATTTTGACAAGCAGAAAATGTGTCTTGACTTATTTGAGTAAACGGTGAGGATCCAAAACCTGAATCTACAATATTTGCAAAATTGTGTCCTGTCATTCCCGATTCCTGAGGCGAGCTGTTGCCGACCGATCGATCGATAATGCTTCCCTCTGCACTAATTGTTTCACTGTCCACGCCATTGTTTGACGCCCACTCCATTTCCCTATGCACAGTTACCAAATTACTACTTTGAATGTCTGTTAATTCATTACACAGTGGTGCTGGCAAGCTACGCTCGTCGTCACTATTATTTCTCAGTTTACTTTGGAGCCTAGTGTTACGTTTTTCACACGCCATTATTGTCACAGTATTTCACACGACAACACAGAAAAACACAATTTGAAGACCAAAAATAAGAGAACACATTAACATAACACTGAAAATAATATCTAGTTAATTGCAGCTGCGAAATACTTGGTGCAAATCCACATGCGTGCCACACCTGTTTTACTGTACAACAATGAAAGACTGCAACTACAAAGGAGATTCTCTCTGCAATTACGCGCTAGCAATAAACAAAATCTACACTAATTACACAAACTACAAGAAAAAAATCAGAAGATTCCAGTGAGGTATCCTCGGCTAAGGGTCGACATATGAAACGTCCCCTTTGAACAATTATTACAGGACTGTGCTTAAGCTGAAACACAATATTTTTAGCGCAACGCAATCTGACTTTCAAAAAATCCCTACGAAAGAATGGCCCTGACTAACATTAAACTATACCTTTCACAAATCACTAAATCACTTACCTCACAAAAATCTTCGTTACTCCCACTACTGCAATACAGCAAGCGCCACTACTGCCAGCTAAATAAAAGATTCAAACTACGGAAGGCACTAACTACTGATAGGGATAGTTAGCAAATGAAAGATATTAATAGAGAACAAACAATGTATTTACCTTGATATCATCATATATATAGCAGTTCATGACAAATTACAAAACTCCGCCATCTCTCTCCCCACATCCACCACTGCTGGCGGCTCACCTCCAACTGCGCAACGCTACGTGCTGTTCACAGCCAGCTGCCTAACACTACAATGGCGAGTATTACAACAATGCAAAGCAGCCACAGACTGCACACAGCACAGCCAGTGATTTTCATACAGAGGTGACGTTACCAATAAAAAACCTAAACAGCCTACTTACAAAACTTAATGGTGACGTTAGAATTGTAGTGGATGCACAACCGATAAACCCGATAATAATTCCCCAAGGGGATATACCCGAGAACTTAGACGAGAGACTCCAGAGATTTCATGGGGCAAAAGTGCTCAGTACGATTGATCTCAGGTTGGGGTATTGGCAGATCGCCCCACACAAGGACTCTAGGTAATATACCGCATTCCTGTATGGAGGAAGAAGCTACCAGCAACAGCTATGTGATCCGCAATCGCTTTCACACCCAGCTTTGAATATAGAATTTTACCTGGCCTGTGATAGTTCATGTTTTGGATTGGGTGTGTATTTCTACCAAGTGGATGAGGCTGATCCTGAACACATTAAGACCATTGCATTTGCAAGCCGGACCCTGACAAAATGGGAGAGACAGTACTCTACAACAGAGAGAGAGAGAGAGAGAGGCACTTGCAGTCCTACGGGGATTGGCCAGATTCAGATACTATTTGGCAGGCAGAGTCACTAAGGTTGTACTGGAACACAAGGCATTGACTTTCCTGCTTGAGAGCCAGCTGTATCACTAGGTGGGCACCAGCCTTGCAAGAATATCGGTTTAGCGTTGTCTACCGACCTGGAAGTCAAAATATCGTACCCGATGTACTTTCGACGATGCCACGAGGTGTTGAAGACGTCAATGTGAGAAGTCTGAAAAGGTTGGAATTGAGCATTAATTTGATAAATCCTTTGTGACCAAGTTGCTGAAGAACATAAGAAGGGAACAAAATCAAAATCCTGCACTTTACTTCGAAAGTAAAGTTCTATGTACTGACTTGTCAGATAATCCTAAGAAATATTGGTCTTATGTCAAAGCGGTAGGTGGATCAAAACAAAATGTCCAGACACTCTGTGACCAAAATGGTATTGAAACAGAGGATGACAGACTAAAGGCCGAAATACTAAATGTCTTTTTCCAAAGCTGTTTCACAGAGGAAGAGTGCACTGTAGTTCCTTCTCTAGATTGTCGCACAGATGACAAAATGATAGATATCGAAATAGACGACAGAGGGATAGAGAAACAATTAAAATCGCTCAAAAGAGGAAAGGCCGCTGGACCTGATGGGATACCAGTTCGATTTTACACAGAGTACGCGAAGGAACTTGCCCCCCTTCTTGCAGCGGTGTACCGTAGATTTCTAGAAGAGCGTAGCGTTCCAAAGGATTGGAAAAGGGCACAGGTCATCCCCGTTAAGAAGGGACGTCGAACAGATGTGCAGAACTATAGACCTATATCTCTAACGTCTATCAGTTGTAGAATTTTGGAACACGTATTATGTTCGAGTAAAATGACTTTTCTGGAGACTAGAAATCTACTGTGTAGGAATCAGCATGGGTTTCGAAAAAGACGGTCGTGCGAAACCCAGCTCGCGCTATTCGTCCACGGGACTCAGAGGGCCATTGACACGGGTTCACAGGTAGATGCTGTCTTTCTTGACTTCCGCAAGGCGTTCGATACAGTTCCCCACAGTCGTTTAATGAACAATGTAAGAGCATATGGACTATCAGACCAATTGTGTGATTGGATTGAAGAGTTCCTAGATAACAGCCCGCATCTCGTGGTCGTGCGGTAGCGTTCTCGCTTCCCACGCCCGGGTTCGATTCCCGGCGGGGTCAGGGATTTTCTCTGCCTCGTGATGGCTGGGTGTTGTGTGCTGTCCTTAGGTTAGTTAGGTTTAAGTAGTTCTAAGTTCTAGGGGCTTATGACCACAGCAGTTGAGTCCCATAGTGCTCAGAGCCATTTGAACCATTTGAATCCTAGATAACAGAACGCAGCATGTCATTCTCAATGGAGAGAAGTCTTCCGAAGTAAGAGTGATTTCAGGTGTGCCGCAGGGTAGTGTCATAGGACCGTTGCTATTCTCAATATACATAAATGACCTTGTGGATGACATCGGAAGTTCACTGAGGCTTTTTGCAGATGATGCTGTGGTGTATCGAGAGGTTGTAACAATGGAAAATTGTACTGAAATACAGGAGGATCTGCAGCGAATTGACGCATGGTGCAGGGAATGGCAATTGAATCTCAATGTATACAAGTGTAATGTGCTGCGAATACATAGAAAGATAGATCCCTTATCATTTAGCTACAAAATAGCAGGTCAGCAACTGGAAGCAGTTAATTCCATAAATTATCTGGGAGTACGCATTAGGAGTGATTTAAAATGGAATGATCATATAAAGTCGATCGTCGGTAAAGCAGATGCCAGACTGAGATTCATTGGAAGAATCCTAAGGAAATGCAATCCGAAAACAAAGGAAGTAGGTTACAGTACGCTTGTTCGCTCACTGCTTGAATACTGCTCAGCAGTGTGGGAGATAGAGAAGATACAACGGAGAGCAGCGCGCTTCGTTACATGATCATTTAGTAATCGCGAAAGCGTTACGGAGATGATAGATAAACTCCAGTGGAAGACTCTGCGGGAGAGACGCTCAGTAGCTCGGTACGGGCTTTTGTTAAAGTTTCGAGAACATACCTTCACCGAAGAGTCAAGCAGTATATTGCTCCCTCCTACGTATATCTCGCGAAGAGACCATGAGGATAAAATTAGAGAGATTAGAGCCCACACAGAAGCATACCGACAATCCCTCTTTCCACGAACGATACGAGACTGGAATAGAAGGGAGAACCGATAGAGGTACTCAGGGTACCCTCCGCCACATACCGTCAGGTGGCTTGCGGAGTATGGATGTAGATGTAGAAGGTGAAGTATGGATGTGCAGGGGAAGAGAAATCGAGAATGTGCTATTTGATCCACCGAAATATTCTGTATCGGCTTCTTGGATGAGTCATCACAAAATTGGAGATTGTGTATTCCTGAACATGGAATCGAAAAGCTGGTGTGGTACACACATTTCAGTAATGCCCATTTTGGCGCAGATAAGTGTTTAAAGAAACTCAAGAAGTAGCGTATATTTTTTGGTATGAATACCAAGATTGATATGTCATAAGTCGAAGACGACTATTTTCAGACGTCAAGGACCTATGCATCCCATAATTCCAAAAGGCATCAAGGATTTTGTGGCTGTCGATTTACTCGGTCCTCTGCCGAAATCCTGAGGCAACTGCACACAGTTTATGGTAATATTAGAGGTGCGTTCTAAGGATGTGAAGTTCTACCCTATAAGGAGAGCAAATGATACAGTGTGTCCAGTAAACTGGAGAACCATTACTCTGAAAATGTGTGCATACCGAAGCAAATTTTGACAGACAATGGTCCACAGTTTATTTGAGGAGAGTGGAAGGAGATGCTACAGAGGAACAAAGTTGAATGAGTCTTAATAGCAAAATACAGACTGGCATCCAATCCGGCAAGGAGAATTATGAAGCAACTGAACCGCATGTATCGTACTTGCCACCACAAACACAGTAAATGGAAGGATTATTTACAGGACTTCGAAGGAGTAATCAACAGTATGCCTTATGTCATGATGGGATTCGCACCATGCTTAATTAGACACCTGAAAGTATATTTTCTGTAATTTTGGTTAACTCCCAGCCACAGACAGAACGTGGGATGTAAAGACAGAGTTAGCCATGCGACAGTTATGTGAGAATCCTCAGCAGAGAAGGGAGAAGCACGATACAATAGTGCGGCCCTTCAGGTGTGAGATAGGAGATCTTGTGTTAATTAAGACTCATATGCTTTCAAAGGAAAACAAAGATGAACAGAAGTTCCACCATGTCTACAAGGGCCCATATCACATCATACGTATGGAGTGTCCTAACACTGTCGAGTTGGAAGCCTTAAAGTCTGACGGAGGTGAGAGATAACATGTGCCAAACATTAAAATGTATTATGAGCAGTATTGAGAACTATTATGTTTAAAGTCCATAAATAATATGTAAAGTAAAATAATTCCGCTGTGTATGTGTTTATATAGTTAATTGTTTATGTAGACTGACAACTTTTGAACAGTATGATTAACTGTTTATTTCTTATGGGTGAATTTACTGAGACTTTCTTGTGTGTTTCGAGCTGAATGGTGGCACTGAGTTAAAGTTTCACTTGCTAAGTGGTCTGTCATTATGTTCATGTTTTGAGTATTATATAGTCTTTGTTCCGTATGTGTATTGTTTAATGAAAAGGCTAGATGGGTGTGCTCCACATTGTCAATATGATTCTCAATATGTGAGTAACTTGCAGAATTTTGTTTTCCTCGCTCCATCATAGAGACTAGCTGTTATCGTGCTCAGGCACGACAATGTATATTTTCAGTGAGCACAGTATCTGTAGCGTGCGCAGGCTCATATAAAGTTTTGTAGATACCACATTAATTCATGTATTCCTGTTAAAGCTAGTTCAGCAAACTGTAAGGGTTACTATGAGTAGATAGTAGATGAAGATATGATGCGTAGGATAAGAGTAGGGCAACACTGAAAAAAGACTGCTTCGATTGTTTCATGTACACCACGGACGTATTACCGCAAGACGAGGGTGGGGATCTAATGTCTGGTTGATCGAGTACAGTACTGCTGTGTCAGCTGTCATATAATCTGTGGCTGCGAGCTGGCAGCGCTGCAACAGACCAATCCTTTTTCCACTTTTCCGTGTAATGAACGCCCTAGGGGCCAGTACAAATCGGGGACATAGTTGATCATTCCTTATATATAGTGTCTGAACAAAGCGCAGAACTCTAAAGCCATATCAAATAATGAGAGTGTGAGGCATTTTTCTGCAGCTACCAGTGTGGCCATTAAAACTCACCAAGAAGTATAGCAGATATACATAGAGAACGCTGACTACTTCAGGTACACACTGTTCCAGGAAGTTAATTCGCCTTTAAAATGTCAGAATTCCGAGGACAACCTCAGTTTTATTGTAATGACAAATTTTTCTAAACGCTTACGGTAGCAAATTCATTGTAGGTATTTGACAAAATGACACACTGTCGCGTCAATAGTCCTAGACACATGGAAGCATAGAACTGTATCGCTGACTATCGATAGTCGCCTCTCTGCCGAGCGCAGAGCAACAATGGGGAGTCGTGGCGTAGCTTCCTTCGAGCGTGGGAAGAGTGTTGTGTTGATGCTGTGACTACAGTGCGTATCTTACAAGTTATGGCGAGGAAATCGAAAATGTTTGCCACACAAGTTTTGCGTTTAATTTCAGAGTTAACGACGCACTGTCAATGTTTATTCAAAAGGTGATGTTTCTCGGTTTCGTGTGTCGTGTCGAGAGAACAACAATCATAGCGGGCAGTGCAAATAGCAGCAGATCAACCGCCGCGGGAAGGAGCAGGTACGTGGGTTTAGGCACACGGCTGTTAAATATCCAGCCCCGTTCTTGTGTCTAGGCAGTGTTGCACAGTCTCGAGTGCTAAAGGCTTTTATTAATACTGCATATCTACCCGTTTCCTCCCGGGCGTGTTACGTACAGTCAGTAAAGGATTTCCTGTCAGTACACAAATGAAATAAGCGATATAAAAGTAATGAAGATAATTATACCTAAAATATTTGCGTCCAAATTTTCTGCGTTACTTTGGAATGTGAAGACCACCAAGTAGTACGAAAACATTCCTGTACTTGATAATGCTTTTGCATTTGTGAAGTGCCCCGGTATAACCGTTGTCCATGTTCTTCGCTAAGGCGCAAATGTCATTCGGGAAGGAACGCAATTGAACACTCGGGGAATGTAGTTTAAGTGTTACGTTATGTCTCGCACGCTTTTATCATTTCAGTAGTTCTTGTACAGTGTCCCGATAGTTTCTACCATTTAGATCACTAAAATGTTCTAACAGGCAATTGTGGAAGAGACACGAGCCATTCTTTAACACCACTCCACAGATTAAGGATATGTTCATCGGACATTACTTTAGTAAACTGCGATCCCCCTATATATTTTTGCTTGATTGATAATTGCAAACTATTGCCATCGGAACATGAAATCACGAGACGCTTTATCAATGGCTTTCACAAACTTTTTGACGAAACGTAATTTAATCAGAGGCGAAGGCAGATACTTGTTTTTGGGTTCAATAAGAGGAGTGCTCACCACACTTTACTGTCCAGGCAATAGTTCATTCCGAGCAGCCCATTTTGATTGTATATGAAGTTTATCCCGTTTCTGTTCTGCCACTAGCATAGAAAGCAGCAGTCCTTTGTGTACCCGACCATCATGCGGAGAAGAATTTCAATTAACTTGGGATCCTCACATGTACGCCATTTGTACATCTCATACCAGATGAGTGGGAGAGAGGAGAAGAATTGTTATCGAACTGCATCATACCAAAGAGACAATCGATGACATCCCCCCCCCCCCCCCACACTCCCCTGAAATAAGTGTGAGTAGCAATTAAATATCCTCTTTTGTTGCTCTCAGTATGTAACGAGAGACGAACATTTACTGATCGTTGGTGATTGGGATAGAAGATGGAGCTGTGGCGGAATATCGGCTCATCAGTGAGTATGAGAGAGGAGACGAAGTAATTGAATTTGCAATATATTTCAGCTTGTAGCAGTAATCAGACAGGTCAAAAATCAGAAGAAAAGATACACTTGGAAAATACATAAAGACAAGGGAAGAAACCACTCTGATTACATAATGATCAGATATACATTTTGAAATTCGATTTTGGCTGGTTCAGATACAGAGCCAGATCATAATTAAACAATGATGAAAAATAGACTGAAATATAAGGGAAACATCCAGAAGAACCATTGTCAAAAGAGCTGAGGTACCGAAGAAGGGGCCGCAAATCTTATGATAAGAAATACCGAAAAAGGCAGTGCAGTTGAAAAAAGTCCAAAAACAGGCAATCACAGAAGTTGGACAGACAGCTGGATATGGTACAAGGAAGGTAACCTTGGATAAGAGAGAGAAGGAATTCAGTTGATCGTCGAAGGATGGAAGCAAAAACATGTCCAGTAAACGTTAGGATACAACAGTGTATTCCACTTCGGAAATAAATAAATAGGAAGTGCAGGGAAGCGAAGGTGAAATGGTTGCAGAAAAATGCAAAAAATTCGGAACAAATCAGGTCGTTGGAAGGACTGTTTATCACATAAAAAATGTCAAAACAACCTTCGATGAAATGAAAAGCATCAGACATTTAATCAGGTGAACATCCAAAACTGAAGAACATGTTAATGGAATAGTTCCTTGTCGACTATCGATGTCGACGTTCCGGTTTCTGGCCATACACTCACGTGTTTTGCCTGGCGTGGGTTTAATCCCTCGTGACTGACTGGCTCAAACGCCACATATTCATTTTTATCAGTTGTTTGGTGGCATCTGATGTTGGAGTCTTAAGCTTCCGAAACCGGTCTTGTAGTAACGAAGACACATTACTTACCACTCTTGAGGATCTTTATTCCGTTCATAAAAAATTAAATTCAAAGCCGCTCACATTAGGTTTGCAAGAGGACACTCACTGCCTAAATGCAGAGGAAGTAGTGGAGGGGGAAGAAGTCCTTGAAGGCATCTTTTAAGGGTGGAACTGCCCAATGACGAGACACAAGAAGAAAGGAAAATAGATACGGAAGACACATAGGATCCAGTGTTAAGGTTTAACAGAGCTCTGGAAGACTTAAATTCACATAAAGCGAAAAGAGTAGGTAACATTCCTCAAAAATTTCAAAATTCACTTGGGCGAGTGACAACCAAACAGATGTCCAAGCTAGTTTGCAGAATCTATGAGTCTCCATATATACGATCACACTTTCGGGAAACTATCATCCACACAATCCTGAAGACAGAAAACGCTGATAGGCGCCAAAAATGTCGGATAATCACCTCAACTGCCCATGCCTCCAAGTTTCTAATAACAATAATATACAGAAGAATGATAAAAAACACTGTCGAATGAAGATGAGTTTCGATTCAGGAAAGGTAAAGATATGAGAGAGGTAGCTGTAACGCTCTCCTTGATAATGAAACCAAGACGGAAGAAATATCGTTAACGTTCATAGGATATGTTGACCTAGAAAAAAGGTTAGATAGTAAAATTGTGTAGTAGGTTCGACATTCTCAGAAAAATAAGTACAAGAAATAAGGAAGGACAAATGATAAACATTATGTAGAAAATACAAGGGAGAAACTTAGCATGGAAATGTTCGGATTGACGTGAGACAGAGATGTAGTAATTCACCGGCGATGTTCAGTCTACATATCGAAGAACTAACGATGGGAATAAAAGAAGGGTACAAGACTGGGATTAAAATCCATAGGGAAGTGATTAAATTCTCTGTGGTACTGCTATCCTCAGTGACAGTGAAAAAGATTTACAAGGCCTGTTGAACGGAACAGTCTGATGAGAACAGAATATGGATTAATGGTAAACCGAAAGGAGGTGAAAGTAGTGAAGAGTACCAGAAATGTGATTAGTGATAAATTTAATATTAAAGTTGGTGACCACGAAGGAGACGATGTTAAGTAGTTCTGCCAAACTGATAACAAAAATGGCTCTGAGCACTATGGGACTTAACATCTGAGGTCATCAGTCCCTTAGAACTTAGAACTACTTAAACCTAACTAACCTAAGGTCATCACACACATCCATCCCCGAGGCAGGATTCGAACCTGCGACCTAGCGGTCGCGCGGTTCCAGACTGAAGTACCTAGTCGCTCGGCCACACCAAAACTGATAACACATAAATATCTGATTTGGTTATGAGTCCATTTGTTAAACTTTTGCTGTGGAAAAGTTTGTGCCAGCATGAGCTTTTAATCCTATAAATACGTAATTTGCTTATTTGTAAAATTTAACATGCTGTGTAAATTGTCTTTCAGGCGCCTAAATAAAGCACAAACTCTAGAGGCCAAATAAATCTGACACAAAGAAAGCATAATGGACGAAGTAAGGGGACACAAAAAGGAGACTGTCACGGACGAAGACAGCATTCCTGGCTAAATAACGTCAAAATAGCTTCTTGGTCGATATTCATGCAACAGAGCTGGTTTCCTCTAATCAGTGTCTTCAACATCACGCTCGAACTATACACAGTTGCCAAATTGCAACAGCAAATGGTGAGTTTACTTCCATGTTTGGCTCATGCTGTGTATGAAACCTGTGCATTTCGTTACCATCTTTGTGTATATGTTGTCTTTACTGTGATTATGATGTCTGTCGAAATACGAAATAAAAGGGCCAGACCTACGCTTCAGGATCCAAATACGTCAAGAAACAAAGCCAGACAAGGAATTTCGTTTAAGGGACAATCGCGAGAACTTGTGTGCAGTGCACTGGAGTATTAATAGATGGAGGTTCACAAAGTAGTCGCGCGAACGGCAGCCACGTTTGAGGTTGAATGATATGCTAGACCTCGTGTTGGTAAAGAAAAATACGAGACGGAAGGAACTAAAGCGGGACCAGCTAGTCTTAATATGCAAGGCAAGAAGAGAAGTGTTCCGAAACACGTAACAAATCTGCATCCTTTCTCACGAGACGCGACTTGACGCCACATGTACAATTACTAGCTTAGCGCCCGCTGCTTCGCTCGCGTAGGCTGTGTGGTTTCCACAGATTTATTTCTTTTTCTTTAATCAAATTTTTATATTGTTGTATGAATATGTGGTGAATGTTCTACTGTACCCTCTGTAAGCCTGTTCATCTCCGAATAACAGTTACAGTCTACATCCATTTAAACCTACTTAGAGTATTTGTGCCTAAACCTACTCTACATTTTTCACCTCCAGCACTTCCTTTCAGTTCCAAATTGTTTATTCCTTCATGCATCAGAATGTGTCCTATCCACTAATTCCTTCTGTTGGTCAAGGTGAGCCACAATTTTTTTTTCTCCCCAATTCAATTGAGTACCTTCTTAGTAGTAGTTCCGTGATCTACGGACCTGATCTACCACATTCTTCCAAAGAACCACATTATAAAAGTTTCTGACTTCTTCTTGCCAGATCGTTTCATTTTGTGCAGGGCTACGCCCCACAGAGCATTACTTCCTGTACCAGTCTGACTCTTAAGTCCTCCCTATTTCGATAATCATCAGTTATTTTGCTGCCCAAGTACTAAAACTCATCCACTCTTTTAGCGTCTCATTTCTCAATCTAATTCCCTCATCATGACCTGATTTATTTCGACTACACAGCGTTGCCCTTATGTACGTTTGTTGATGACGATCTTATGTCCTCCTATGAAGACATTGCCCATTCCATTCAACTGCTCTGTCTCTGACAAAATTGCAACATCATCAGCAAACCATTAAGTGTCCATATTTCCTCCCTGAATTTTCATTCTATCTCCGGTTTATTCTCTGGTCTCCTTTAGTGTGTGTTCGATGTACAGATTGCATAACATCGGGAATAGGCTCCAATTCACGTCCATTTCCAATACTGCTTCCTTTTTATTTCCTTCGCCTCTTCCAGCTGCCGTCTATTACCGTGCAAGTTATTTGTTCTCTGATGTCCCATCATCCATACCCTTATTTTTGTCGATGTTTTCCGTATGTGCTCATAACCTCCTCAATGCGTACATTATCAGTCCATTTTCAACATTATTCTGTAGCTCCCCATCTCAAACGCTTCGAATCCGTTGTGTTCCGATTTTCGCACAGTCCATGGTCGGTTAGCACACAATGCTGTGCTCCAGACATACATTCTCTGAAATTTATTCCTCAAATTAAGGGCTATGTCTTGATAGTAGCAGACTTATTTTGGCCATCATGCCCGTCTTCCCTGTGCTAGTCTGTTTTTTATGACTTCCTTGCATAGTTCTCCTGGACGAATCTTCAACTTTCACCAACCCTATATTTTTCCGTATTCCTTCCTTCTACTCCTTCCCCTGAAACTACATTCCATCCCATCGTGATTATTAGATTTTCATTACTTTCTCGTACAGATATATCCGTTCAGTATCCTCATATACTTTACCTCTGGTGCTTTCGACGTCGGTATGTATACATGAACTATTGTTGATGGCGTTGGTATACTGTTAAGTCTGATGAGAAATACCCTATCACTTGCTCACAGTAAATAACTCTCCGTTCTACTTCCCTGTTCATTACGAATCCTACTCCCGGTATACTATTGTCTGCTGCTATTGATATGATTCTGTATTCGTCTACCAACTTTATAGTTAAACGAACTATATAAACATCGACCATCTAACAACTTTTCTCAAACATAATAAGAAAACTTTGATGACTAATAATATATTTGAAAAGGTACATGTCTAACAAAATTAGCTGAAACGAGAGTTCTGAATAACACAGAACCAGCGAATCTAATAAAAGAAAATATGTTTTTAAAAAACAATTCAGTTTTACAATATTAAACTTGGCTGACAACAACAACGCAAATCAAGTTTCATCGTATGAAGCATACAGTTGACAGGTTGCATACGTTTTATGTAAAAAACCTCCACTAGGTTTCAGTACCACTAAGGGTACCTTCTTCAGAAGGAAGTCACGTATAAAGTTTTAAACATGTTATGAAACAAACGTCTATATATGACGATAAAATTGAAAACATACATTATGAGCTAAGGAATTCAAGTAAAAACAGTAGAAAACGTGAAATAAAGTCCTGCATGGGACCAGTAAAAATTGTTACAATAGTACAGTTTGTCAAAAGAGCATACATTGGGCCGAGTGAGTGGTAACTAGCTACGATACCAGGTAAACGTGGTGTCGAGCGAGCCACTTACTGGGTGCTAGTAGCGTGGTAAACGCTCAACTGTATGAAATACGTAACTGCTACAGCAATACATCTGTCAGATACAAAAAAAGGTTAAAATGGCTCTAAGCACTATGGGACTTGACATCTGAGGTCATCTGTCCCCTAGACTTAGAACTACTTAAACCTAACTAACCTTAGGACAATACACACATCCGAGCACGAGGCAGGATTCGAACCTGCGACCGTAGCAGCAGCGCGGTTCCGGACTAAAGCGCCTAGAACCGCTTGGCCACAGCGACTGGCTGTCAGATACATATTTAGATGTTTTAAACAAAGTAAATTGCATGTGAAGTATAGTGTATACGGTATAAAAGACGGAATGTATGAAAGATACAGAAAGAATAAAAGAAATTATGAAAAATTACTATGAAATGCGTACCAAAAATGTGTAAAATGGTAAATGCAAATACGTGCTGATAATAAAGAACTTACCGTAACAGAACTTCTGTCAAGATAATACAACATGCAAAAAAGAGAGAAACCTACTTTACATTAAATCTTCAAATCAGAATGTCACATAGAGTACCGCCTGGTGTACAGTCAGTTAGGAAGTACAGAATCTATAAAGGAAAGCGAGAACCAAAAGTTCCGAAATTTGGCGGAACGATGAAACAAAGCATCACATAGTCGCGAGAAATGGCTTATAGACGTTAAAGAAGCTTTTGTTCCGTAACTGTAGTTGTTCGCTTAAGGTGAGGCCACCGCCACTGACAATATGTTTAACTGTCTCAAGTTCTTCCAACACATCAAGTTTCCACCCTCTCTCTTCTCTATTCCGAATCGTCATTCTTGTCTACATCTTTTTGATTGTGTTACGATGTTAATAAATGCCCTGCAAAAGTAAAATTATGAATATTATTACCTTTCTTCGCTAGAAAATATCCGTCACACCTTATAGTGTCTGATATGAAACACCGGGCGACTATGGAAACTAATTTTGTAAACTCTGGAGCTACATAAAGGTTCATTTGGAATTTTTTATATTATGGGTTAACTATTTTTGTAAACCGTTATTTGCGGAGAGAACAACCTAGCAGCCATATTTTTTAACTGACAGAAGCAGAATCCTATACGATACATTACTTAAGTAAAGTACTGAAGTATATTATCTTTTATAAATATCCTCACTCAAAACGTCACCTTCAGTAGCGTTTCTTTTATTCGTTTTCGCTTGGAAAATTTTTTCTACTAATGAGGGTTCATAACCGGTACTGGAGTCACAGTTTCAATTACATTAATTTCTTTCTTTAGTTTAATTGATGATAATGTTGTGACTAAGGTGCGATGGCCCTGAAGATGTGTTGAATCCGAAGGCACAATCTGATCAATACTCGCTGACTTTTGGAAGATATCAAAAGTTATTTTATCATCTACTACGGCCGAATTTAGATTTAAAAAATCTATCTTTCGTTTTTCGTTTTTTAGTGAAGCGAAAGCAATTCTCTTATGAAGATTATTGAATATATCATAGAGTTGGTTAACCCCTTCATTAGTTCTATTGTAGATAATGAAAATATCATCCACATAACTAGAATATGACTCAAGGCCAATTCTGTAGCTGCGTTTTCCGAATAATTTCTCTTGTAGTGAATGTATAAAAATGTTTGCTAGAAGGCCCGCTAACGTATTACACATTGCAAGCTCATCTGCTTGTTGAAACAGTTTTCCATTAAATTCAGAGTAGCTTTGTTTAACTACCACTTTTAGTAGCTGTAGGAGGTCCATAATTTGATCATCTGTTACATCTTCTTTGAAACTACGCAGGTTTTTTACACGATTTCTACAGTTGCTTATACAGCTACATTAATGTAAAAATTTGTTATATCGAAAGATATTAATTTTATCTCTTGGTTAAATTCCAAGTTTTTAATTTTATTCGCCAAGCTCTGACAATTCCCAACTGAATAATTATTTTTGGAGACGTACGATTTTCAACATTTCTGTGAAAAAAATATATAATTCATGATAGCCACTGCCGATACTGTCCACAGTCGGACGAATATAGTGATTACTTTTATACATCTTGAACTGAGAATGTAGATTAGGAACTTGTGGGTTCATGTTAATCAATTTGTTCTTCTGAAAAGGCTTCAACAGATGCTTGGCGTCATCAAAAGTATACCTAACTTCTTTTTGTACGTTGGAAGTGGGATCCTCTTCCGGTTCGGAAACACGGTTTTTCACAAAATATTTCAAAGCTTTTCTTAATTTTTTTTTTTTTTTTTGCTTAAGTGTAGCATTAATATTTTTAGTTACTTTTAAATCATTATTTTGTTGAAACCGACAGATAATTTTTATTGAAAAACGTTACAAACAATCCATTTTACTTCGCTGACGCCCACTGTGTCTAGATTAAGCCTTTGCATTTCACTTTTCAGATTTTCTACCTTACAAACCACTTTCAGACTTCTGACATTCCAGGCTCCGACTCCTAGAACGCTACCTTTTCGTTGGTTATTCAACTAATTCTCATGGTCAACTCCTCTCCTAGAAATCCGAATGGTGTAATAAATTGGAGACTTAAAGCAATGGAGAGTTCGTCATGACTCTTTTTCAATAACAGGCCACGTGTCCTATAGATACACGTTATTTGTCTTTAATTGCCTTTTCATCTTAATGCCGTTACTTATTGCTGCTTATTCCGCCTCTTTCAGGCATTTTCCCGTCCCGAGAGCAAGATATTGCCCTAAACTGCTGTCCACTCGTCTTCCCTTTGCGACATGGGTGACTTCTTATGCTGGAAGTTTTCAGCCTAGATAACAGGTACTCGAGTGGTAGGCTTAAACGTCCCGCACTCCCTAAAACGACGGTCAGCTGCTTTAAACGTTTCCTGTTGGGCGAGTGACGTTCTGTTAAATCTCTCGTGGTAAAAACGTCGTATGCCACGCCCATTACCATCTGCTACTCCATACAGAAAATGGGCAATTTCAATACTGCATTTGAAAACACATCCATTGTAGTGACCTGGCAGGTTAAAACTGTGTGCTGGACCGAGACTCGAACTCGGGACCTTTGCCTTTCGCGGGCAAGCTCTACCAACTTCTCTACCCAAGCACGACTCACGCCCCGTCCTCACAGCTTTACTTCTGCCAGTATCTCGTCTCCTACCTTCCAAACTATACAGAAGGTCTCCTGCAAACCTTGCAGAACTAGCACTCCTGAAAGAAAGGATATTCCGGAGACATGGCTCCGCCACAGCCTGGGGGATGTTTCCGGAATGACAATTTCACTCTGCAGCCGAGTGTGCGCTGATACGTAACTTCCTGGCAGATTAAAACTGTGTGCCGGACCGAGACTCGAACTCGGGACCTTTGTCTTTCGCGGGCAAATCCTCAACCAGCTGAGCTACCCAAGCACGACTCATGCCTCGTCCTCATAGCTAAATACACTCCTGGAAATTGAAATAAGAACACCGTGAATTCATTGTCCCAGGAAGGGGAAACTTTATTGACACATTCCTGGGGTCAGATACATCACATGATCACACTGACAGAACCACAGGCACATAGACACAGGCAACAGAGCATGCACAATGTCGGCACTAGTACAGTGTATATCCACCTTTCGCAGCAATGCAGGCTGCTATTCTCCCATGGAGACGATCGTAGAGATGCTGGATGTAGTCCTGTGGAACGGCTTGCCATGCCATTTCCACCTGGCGCCTCAGTTGGACCAGCGTTCGTGCTGGACGTGCAGACCGCGTGAGACGACGCTTCATCCAGTCCCAAACATGCTCAATGGGGGACAGATCCGGAGATCTTGCTGGCCAGGGTAGTTGACTTACACCTTCTAGAGCACGTTGGGTGGCACGGGATACATGCGGACGTGCATTGTCCTGTTGGAACAGCAAGTTCCCTTGCCGGTCTAGGAATGGTAGAACGATGGGTTCGATGACGGTTTGGATGTACCGTGCACTATTCAGTGTCCCCTCGACGATCACCAGTGGTGTACGGCCAGTGTAGGAGATCGCTCCCCACACCATGATGCCGGGTGTTGGCCCTGTGTGCCTCGGTCGTATGCAGTCCTGATTGTGGCGCTCACCTGCACGGCGCCAAACACGCATACGACCATCATTGGCACCAAGGCAGAAGCAACTCTCATCGCTGAAGACGACACGTCTCCATTCGTCCCTCCATTCACGCCTGTCGCGACACCACTGGAGGCGGGCTGCACGATGTTGGGGCGTGAGCGGAAGACGGCCTAACGGTGTGCGGGACCGTAGCCAAGCTTCATGGAGACGGTTGCGAATGGTCCTCGCCGATACCCCAGGAGCAACAGTGTCCCTAATTTGCTGGGAAGTGGCGGTGCGGTCCCCTACGGCACTGCGTAGGATCCTACGGTCTTGGCGTGCATCCGTGCGTCGCTGCGGTCCGGTCCCAGGTCGACGGGCACGTGCACCTTCCGCCGACCACTGGCGACAACATCGATGTACTGTGGAGACCTCACGCCCCACGTGTTGAGCAATTCGGCGGTACGTCCTCCCGGCCTCCCGCATGCCCACTATACGCCCTCGCTCAAAGTCTGTCAACTGCACATACGGTTCACGTCCACGCTGTCGCGGCATGCTACCAGTGTTAAAGACTGCGATGGAGCTCCGTATGCCACGGCAAACTGGCTGACACTGACGGCGGCGGTGCACAAATGCTGCGCAGCTAGCGCCATTCGACGGCCAACTCCGCGGTTCCTGGTGTGTCCGCTGTGCCGTGCGTGTGATCATTGCTTGTACAGCCCTCTCGCAGTGTCCGGAGCAAGTATGGTGGGTCTGACACACCGGTGTCAATGTGTTCTTTTTTCCATTTCCAGGAGTGTAGTTGCTGTTACGTGATTGATACTAGTAAAGCAATTACATGAGGCGCATGCTAAATTTATCTTCTTTCAGTTGGAGCAACAGACACTGCTGGTGAACCTAAGAGTTAATACATACTGTACATTCTACCCATATGAAACAAAGAGGGTATTTTGAAAGTATCATGTAAGAAAACTTTCCATGTAATGCTAGTACATTCGTCAGCCGTGGCTGGCTCATGCAATGCGTTGGATTAAACCTTGGTTGGCCGGCCGTGGTGGCCTTGCGGTTCTAGGCGTTGCAGTCCGGAACCGCGGGACTGCTACGGTCGCTGGTTCGAATCCTGCCTCGGGCATGCATGTGTGTGATGTCCTTAGGGTAGTTAGGTTTAAGTAGTTCTAAGTTCTAGGGGACTGATGACCTAAGATGTTAAGTCCCATAGTGCTCAGAGCCATTTGAACCAAACCTTGGTTGCTATTCTGTGTTTAATCTCCCGCAGTTATCGCGATTATGCTGCTTTCTCTCTTTCCTCGGGTGACAGCAACCGTGTGTATCGATATTCGCATCTGGGACTGTCTTTGGCCTGGCGCTTATGGTTTCCAGCTGGGCTGTGTGCGGGTAGTTGGTCGGTTGGCCTGGAGCAGCGAGGAAATCTCCGTGGCGCGTTGTTTGCCCGGGCCTGCTGGCGGGCTCTACGTGGTGTCGGAGTGTGTGGTTCTGTTCCCATTGCTACGAGGTTCGTGGCTCATCGATCCTGGACATGAAAGTTGAGTTTTGACTTATTCTACCAGAAAGTCACAACTGTTTACATAGTGTCGGTTGGAGTTCCTTGTCGGCTGTTGGGATGTTCCCGCGAGCAACAACGTCTGTTTCCAAGTTGGTAAATTTTAGCCACCCTCCGGTGGACTCTAACTGTACTTGGTTATTTGAAATGAAGTGCGCCAGCGGAATATTCTGCCTTGTGGCCGTTAACGTTCCGGTTATCTGCCCTGGCCGTTGACGTAAATTCGGGCAGTATATATTTCTCATCGTATTGTTGCTGTGTGAAGTTTGACAGCTCAATGAATAATTGTTTGTGGGTGCCAATACCATCTACGTTGTTTAATTGAACTCCCTGTTGTGTGCTGGTCAGATGAAGCGGAAGTTATCTTATTGGTGGGTCCGTTGACCACCTGTCGATTGGGTTGTCGTCGGATCGACAATGGTTGGGCCGACGGCCTGTCTCAACTAAGCGAGCGTTAGTGTTTGAATTCCAGGCCGACCCTCGGAACTTATGTGCGCCCTTGGGTGTACTGCTTTTTCTTGTTTGTTCTAGTTGTTTGTACTTGTATGGCTTCTAGTAGATTTTTAGATTGAAGTTGTTTTGCTCTTAAAGGGTCAGATTCGTTGGGCCTTCAGCCGATTTTGAATTAAAGTTATTCTGCTCTTAAGCTATCAGATAGTTTCGGCCTTCAGCCTATTATAAGAACTGTTTTACGTAAAGACCTTGGCATTTTTAAAATTAATGTTATTGAGTCTTAAGTGTTGGTCCTTCAGCCGATTTTGAATTTAAGTTGTTTGCCCTTAATGTGTCAGATTCTTAGGGCCTTTACCCTAATGAAGGAACTGTTTTAAGATAAGGGTTTGCCTTTTAAATTTCTGATTTTGGTTGAGCTTTAAGTTATTGGCTTTCAGCCGTTTTTAAAGTAAAGTGGTCTTGCCCATAAGGCATGAGATTGTACAGCGCATTCAGCAGCTAATTAAATTCAAAAGTAATGCTGTATTTATTTTTTTCAGAAAGTTTATCTTGGTCTTGTAATGTTTGATTCAATAAAAGGTTGCATTTTTGAGTGTAACAGACAGCCGCCTATTTTGGCTCCTTTCCACAACTTAAACTACCTGTCCTGTCCTGTGGGTTTGGTTTAGCAGGACATCTCAATTCTGTTTCTGTACGTTTTCAGTGAGTAATACGACTTTGAGTAGAAACAGAAAAGAGCTCTAAAAAGGGAATAAAGAGGTTCCAGACCACTGTTCATGTTCCACACATTATTCCTCTGTATGTACAGTATGTTGGTTAGTTGGTTTAATGATTGAGACCAAACTACGAGGTCATCAGTCCTTTAGACCTTGAACAGGCGATTCACCAAAACTAAACACCAAAGAAGGACCTAATACCCAAACCCAAAGGAATGAAACCCCAAGGTCTCCCATTCAGGGAACAATGAGAGGCCCCCAAGGCAGGAAATGCAATGGCTGACATTCCACTCGCCACATAACAGATCCACTTTACCCAAAAATAACCACAAAAAACGACATGGACGTGGTAAGAGAAGCACATGAAAACAGAGGAAAAATACAATCTCAAACAAAATATGTGAGAAGGCTGAAGAAGAACAAAAGAGTGGGTAGAGGGAGAGCACAGGCAGACTACAAATTCATACAACTGCTGGGCATTCAGGGCAGAGGAGGCTAGAGGTCTTCATGCCAACCCCTCAACAGGCTGACAATGTTGAACCGCCCTCCCTTAGAGAGAATGGTAAAAACTCCCTTCATGAATGAACTGGAAAACCAGATCAGCTGCTGAGTCATTGTGACTAACACTAGGATAGCGAGTCAGGAAGATCAAGTCTGCTGCAGGGCAGCTAGGTTAGGACAGTCTAGCAAGCTGTGGAACTCCGTTAAATGGGCACCACAATGGCAGTGGGGCAGAGTATCATGACGAGGAGTCGTCCATGAGTCAGACAAGTATGACAAATGACGATGGAGTCCTTGTGAGAGGCCTGCAAGGAGGCCCTCCGGAATTTCGTGGTATCCTTTATTGCTCATGGATTGTTTGGCAGAATCAGAGCATACCATACTGTATTCCAAATCATTAGAACTTGATGGAGCAGCCTGCCAGATAGTTCATTATCCAGGATCTGAAAGTTATCTGGGTCTGGACAGAGGCTACTGAGTGTTCATATTGTTTACGGCCAAAGCGGGAGTCTTGGTTAGTCAGGACCAAGGGATGTCGCGGGTTACACTGGTCAAGAGTTTGTAAACTACTCATAGAGTCGCTAATGATAAGCGAGGACTCACTGGAGCAGGAACAGATACGATCAAAAGGACAAGACATGGCTTCCAGTACTGCAGTGCAAACACTGCAGACATCAGGCAAGGAGCATAACTCATTACATGCTGCATGAACGTAAGCAAAGGCAGTGTGACCAGCAACCATCGAAACGTCAATATAGACTTCGTCTGAAACCCAAAATGCACTAAGAATAGACAGGAATTGGTAGTGGAGGGCCTCAGGATTAGTCGAGTCTGTCAAACCTTATGATAGGTCTAGACAGAGCTGTGGGTGAAGGATGCAGCATGGAGTGGTATGTGAGCAGGCTAAGGGAAGAGATGGGACAGATGGAGTTCAGGAAAAAAGTGATCAGATACAGATGACAATCGTAACCACAGACATGGGCCCCCATTGGGGGTAGGAGGATCTCCCTATGTGGAAAGAAAAGACGGTAGTTTGGGGGCTCCAAAGATTAATGAATGCATAATAAAATAAGCAATCAACAGTTGTTGGCACAGAATCAGCTGTGGTGGATTCCTTGCCTCCACCAGGAGGCTGACCATTGGACTGGTCCAAAAGGCACCATTTAGCAATCTTACCTCACAGTGATGTACTGGGTACAGCATGTGTAACATCGAAGGTATTGCTGAGCCACATGTGAGACTCCCATAACAGAGATGGCACTTGACCAGTGCTGTCTAAAGGCTTATCGGAGTAGAGAAACAGCACTGAGGTGCGACTAATATGTCAACTTCTCATTAAAAAAGATGGGCAAGCCATGTAAACTAGGCACCAATGACCATTCCAAAAAAAAAAACTGTGAGAGTTCACTACGTAGAGGGATTGGCCATCGGGGTACAGATCTGGATGTGGATGGACTCTATGGTAATGCAGAAATAAATGACGCAGGTATTGGCAGCTGAGGAATGGAAGCCATGAGTGAGAGTATATGATTACACTCTGTGTATTGCTCCCTGCATTCAGCAATGCTCATCATAGACAAATAAAAATAAATGCAAAAATCACCAACTTACAGAGAGTGGGACATAATAGATTTTACAGCCGCCGCCAGACGACTGATAGCCAGTAAAACGAGAGGGAAACTCAAAACAAAACGCTGTGGAACTCCAGTCTCCTGCAGATCTGAGGTGCTATGGGAGACGCCAAAACTGGGACCAAGCCAAAGAGGCCCCACCAATGTAAGATGGTAAGGATGTAGTGGCGCCATGTGGTATCACAACATTTTTGCATATAGACGAGGACGGCAACAAGTTGTTAATGGCAGGGTCCAGGTGGACTAAATTATCTGCCGCAGAGTGGCACTGGCAAAAGCCTCCCTGGGTCGAAGCCAAAAGGTCCCAGGATTCAAGGATACAGCCTTCATATCACATACGTTCAAATAACTTGCATAGGACACTGGATGATAAATGTACGTAAGAAGAGGCGATTTACCCGATTTCAAAACTGGAATAACTATACTTTCTCGTCATTGAGAAGTACGTTCCCCTCGCTCTGAAGACAGACGTTGACGGGGCACCAGCAAGTCTTGAAGGTATTGGTTGTACATCCCGTTTTGTCCATGAGCCATGTGGGGGCAGAGAGCAAGGGGCTGGGTAATTCCCACTCGCTAAATCAGGCTTCATAAGGCTTCAGGCCGTGGGGAGCAAAAGAGAGATACAGTCGTTCCAGATGGTGTTTCAGAAGACAAAACGCTGATGGGTAGTGGATCGCTGCTGAGGCCTGGGCGAAATGTCCAGCAAAATGCTCAATAATAGTATTCAGGCTTGTGAGAATAACAACTTTGAGAGAAAACTCCGGGACCCTTGTAGGAGGAAAGTGGCAAAAAATGCGCCTGATCTTTGCATATACCTAAGAAGAGAGAGCATGTGGCCCTATGGCAGTGATATATGGTTCCCAATAAATCCGTTTCAGGCTTTTAAAAAGATAACAAAACCAGGCACGAAACTGTTTAAAGAGTAGGTGGTGGTCAAGAGATGGACTGTTTCTGCAGGAGATGGGGCCCTTCTGCAATGTTGGAAGGCCAATTTAAGGAGTCCATTGACAGATAGCCCTCTGTCAGGGGAACCCAAGGAAAAAGGAATCGCCAAATCAAATACTGAAGGGATGGCATCAGTTTAACTCCATATGCACTCATCCATGCCATTGTGTGGTGGAGCAGTTGGGATGGCTGCTGAGGATAAGGAATCCCAAATTGCATTTTCAAAGGTCCTCCTCAGAGAACATCTAGGGTGAGTCATGCAGGAGAAAAGATAAGACCACAGGAAAATGATCACTATTGCACAAATCACCAAGAACTCCCCATTAAATGGAGGAGAAAAATCCAGAAATACAGATGGAGGGATCAGTGGCTAAGAAATTTTTGTGTGCCACACTACTGTGTATGCTGGCTACAGTGTTGAGGATGTGGAGATCTGGCACTGTCAACAGGTCTCCAACAATCCGGTGCGAGTTGGTGGTCTCAGTACTATCCTACAGAGGTGTGTGGGCATTAAAAGGATAAGAAAGGGTGGAGGCAACTGTAGAAGAATGGCAACACGAGCAACAAGTGTAAGAAGCCAGTCTGGGCTGGGATAAAGAGTTCATATCAGTACCACAGAGTTTAAATGGATCTGAACAGCCACTGCTTCCAGTGTTGTATGAAGAGAAACACAGGCATTAGTAACATCTTTGTATACCAACATACAGAAACCGCCAGAGACTAGCAAAGGGCCGACCTGATTCTGGCAGGAGACTTGACAACAATGAAAATTCGGCGAATGAGTATCCACTAAATGAGATTCCTGCAATACAACAGCATTTACAGTGGAAAGAGAAAGAAGAGACTGTAATTCTATGGGGTGATGGCAAAAATCATTACAGTTTCATTAGAGAGGCGTAGTACAAGAGGCTGGATGGATATCGAATGGGCCAGAATCGGCCATTGTGCAACGTCAGTGTCGGTTACAAATAAGGATGGACTGACATCCACCATGAATGTCGGATTGGACACTGTTTAAGAGGGAGGGGGTGACTCCGCTGGGATGTCAGGGGAGCCTCATCCTGAGACTTGCACATCTTCTTCTCCTTCAGGGTGGTGACAGGAGGTACAGTCAGGATGAGAGCAAGTAGTGGCTATATCAGGATCCAAAAGAGAATGGGCGGCCCTGAGAGCCACACAGTGTAGGTTCTACATATGACTCAATGTAACAGGCTTCTTGTCTTGGAGACGCTAGGAAATGGGGTTCCTGGAGAGAGCCCAATCTCTGGCTGTTGCTAGAGAAGAAGATTTCTTCTCTCACTGAGGGGAAGCTGTGGTTCCATGAGGGGAGGGAGTGGAAACCACCAGGGAATGATAAAGGGAATGATAAAGGGAAGGGGACAGAATGGAGATAAGGAAGCACATGGAGGAGGAAAAGACGCAACAGAAGCAAAGGTAGATGTTAAAGACACTGAGTGGAGATGGTCGAGATTCTATTATGTCTAAGTGTAGGGTAGATAGTCGATAGTTTTGGATTCCTAAATATTCCATTCCTCTTTTGTAGATCAGATGATCTGGTAAGTGCGGACAATGTGGGCCAGAACAGTTTACACACTTGAACAATAGGGTGCCAGGACTCCCCACATGGAGAGGTCGGCTCCATCCACCACAGATAAGATTCGCTTCACATCATAAAGACATGTGATCGGAATGGAGATACCTGAACTGTGCATGGGCGGTAGGATCTAGGGCTTCGTGTCACAACAGTAAACCATAACCATGACTTTTGCAGAAGTGATCCCCTCAAAAGCCAGGATGGAAGCGACAGTATTATCCGGATTGTCCTTGTGACCTCTCTGGACTCGCCGAATGAAAAGAATCACCATGCCAGATTAGTCCTGAGTTCCACATCATACTGAAGGACGAAGTCCATGTGAAAGATAATGCACTGGGTGGTATTTAAGGACTAATGAGGTGCGATGCTCACTCGAATGTCTCCTAAATTCTTGCAGACACTGAGAGAAGACGGTTGACTGCCAGAAGAGGCTTCAATCACTAGGGAACGAGTTCACATCGCACTAAGTGAGTCAACTTCAACAAACTTATCTTCGAGATGTTCTATAAAAAAAATAGGTTGACAGCGGGAAAGTTTCCCAGTCCATTCTTTAACAAACCAAGTAACAAGGAATGGGTTTACCCCAAGCTGCAGGCCTGACCCCCCTCCCAAGGACAATCCAAGGAAAGAAAGGCTGAGGAAGCAAAAGTATGAGTAAAAAGGAAAGCAGTTCCTGTCCAAAGTGACGGCCATGGAATAGCAGCCAGAAGTATGGAGTTTCGCACAGTTCATACGCAGAGTGTCTGCTCTGGTAGCACCCATTCTGATCAGTGGCTCACCACTTGGGCACCACCTAGCCCTAAAAAGGGCTGCCTGGCATAGTAGTTGTTGCTAGGATTTCCAGTACCCCAAAATGCGAGCAACGACTCCAAGGCACACACATGGCAGTGACAGATCAGGTACCAGAAGTGTGATTCCTGTATTTCGAGGTTGAGCCAGGTAGGTACATAACAACCCAACCACACAGCATTGCTACGCACGCTGGTGACCTGGAGGAGGGAGAGGCTGAAGAGGGGAAAGAAGGAGGGAGAGGGAGGAAACCAGGCTGGTGTCGCTAGGGAAGGATTCCTCCCCAAATGGCTCACATGCATAAAGAATTTAGTAAGGGAGCTCAAATCTCAAGGAGAACCAGAAAAAGCTAAAAAAAGAGTAGAGTGAACTGTTGTGATAAAAAGAAACAGCAGAATCAGGGAATAGACAGGACATCATACACGGAAACACTGGATGAGAAAATAGAGGAAGGGGAAGGGGAGGAGCTGCTAGGATAAAAAATGGTCCAAATGGCTCTCAGCACCATGGGACTTAACATATGAGGTCATCAGTCCCCTAGAACTTATAACTACTTAATCCTAACTAACCTAAGGACGTCACACACAGCCATGCCCAAGGCAGCATTCGAACCTACGACCGTAGCGGTCACGCGCTTCCAGACTGAAGCGCCTAGAACCGCTCGGCCACACTGGCCTCTCGCTGCTAGGATAGGAAAGATTAGATAAGGTGAAGGGGATGCAGAACAGGAGAGAAGAGAGGACGCAATATCACAGGGCCCCTTGTGCGCCACATACCTACATACATACCAACAAAAGTGCTTTGGGCCCTCTGGCAGATGCAGGGTGTTTCCAGATAGTTTGGTCATAATTTCTTGATAAACTCTGTATAAATTTGTTCCATCCTTCAGATTTCCCTTCTTTGCTCAATACTGGTATTCCATCTGAGCTCTTGATGTGCATACTGCTCTTTCTCATTTTCTTGTCTCTTTATTGTTACTAGAGCCACCTAGTTTTTCCTAGTTAAACTTGCTTTTATAGACTGGTATTTGTCCTCTAGTTACTCCTGCTTAGTTACCTTGCACTTTCTGTCAGTTTTAAATGTACGTATACCATTTTTTGTTTCATTTACTATTTTATACCTTTCATCACTGAAATTCAGTGTCTTTTGTGATATTCAAAGGTTTCTAGTAAGCCTTATCTTTCTAAGTATGTGATTACCTGCCGCTTTTACTACTTTGACAGCTTCCCATTCGTCTTCTGGTGTACTTCTTTAATCTGTTTGTCAACCGTTACCTAACGACCCACCTTGAAACTCTCAACCACCTGAGGATCTTTGAACTTATCCTGGTCCCACCATCGTAATATCCCACTGTTTTGCATTTTCTTCAGTTTAGTTTACAGTTCTAAACCACAAAATCAGCCCCAGGAAATGTCTTAGTGTGAGAACAGAAAGAAAGCCGGTAGTCTGCGTACCGACTCGCCACACTGTGCAGGGAAACTGACGTGCCTAAGGGGCACACAAACAACGCTGGTAGCGTGCCTGTCAAGGTGCAGCCGCGCCAATACAGGTAGAACGATTTGCGTGCCCTGTTAGCTCTGTAGTCTTTCTCACACCGTTTTACAGAAACTGACAGAAAAAATACGTTACGTATAGCTTTACATTTCGCTTCATGCCGAAGTGCTCATCATCTCGCTAACGGTCATACAAATAGTTGTGTTGGCTGAAGAGCCAACACCGTGTTACTAGAGGAGGCCGAAATGCACGCGTTTTAGCTCACGCAGGCTGGCGTGAGGAGGGAAAGACTATACTGACGTGAGGTCTGGAACATGACAAGGAATTAGAATTCTGAAAGCGGATGTAATTAGTTTGATACTTAACTTTAATCCATTAATGATGAACGTCGCTCTTGAAGGTACATGATTCGCAATATTATCTGTTCAGAATACATTCTTGAAGTAACTGAATCTGGCGCCTTCCTAGGTCGTAGCAAATGACGTAGCTGAAGGCTATGCTAAACTGTCGTCTCTGCAAATAAGAGCGTATGGAGACAGTGAACCAACGCTAGCAAAGTCGGCTGTACAACTAGGGCGAGTGCTAGTGAGTCTCGACTAGACCTGCCGTGTGGCGGCGCTCGGTCTGCAATCACTGATAGTGGCGACACGCGGGTCTGACGTATACTAACGGACCGCGGCCGATTTAAAGGCTACCACCTAGCAAGTGTGGTGTCTGGCGGTCACACCACACAAATTATGATATTCTCATTTAAGTAAGACACTATGCGAATTTAGAAAAAGTTTGCAATGAAAAATATAGGCCAGTATGATGCATATTACACCATATATTGCTGAAAACGGAATTTATCTAGCATACTGAATTTTTCTGTATACTATGGAAGAGGTCTCCAGTCCTGAGAGAATGGGAATTTTTATAACACATGTCCTTCAGACTGCACACGTCCCAGAACGAAATATCCATGACATACCTCATTTCTCCCAATCGTTAGAAATGGAAACGAGATTTTGGCAAATCATAGGACACAACAAGGAGAGTATTTTGCCATAAGATTAACTTATCGAACTTTCTTATCTACGTCGATATAGCCGAAGTTACAGTTTTTATCTAACTTTTTTTTCAGTCCACTGTTGTAATATTTAAAAGAAATCATTGATGGCTAGTGAAGAGAGAATTTCCTACTATGAGGATAAACCTTACTTCTTCTCTGGTGTTGCAGCAAACCGACACAGTGGGTTATTCTGTATTTTGTTGTTTTCTCTGGTCGCCTATGGCTTGTTTAATAAGACACTCTGTTTCAAGGTTCTGCCGCAATATCTAGTGCGAGGTAATACTGAGCAGTTTATACTGCATTTATGCAAAAAGATAAAAATTAAAGTGGTAGTTAGAAAAATGTACACTGGAGCGACAAAGAAGCTAATGTAGGCATGCATATTCAAATTCAGAGATATGTAAACAGGCAGAATAAGGCGCTGCAACCGGCAACGCCTATATATGAAAACAAGTGTCTGGCGCAGTTATTAGATCGGTTACCGCTACTACAGTGGTAGTTAACCAAGATTTAAGTGAGTCTGAAAGTGGTATGACAGTCGGACACAGCATCTCCAAGGTAGCGATGAAGTATGGATTTTCCCTTACGACCATTTCACGAGTGTACCGTGAATATCAGGAATCCGGCAAAACATCTTATCTCCTATATCGCTGCGCCCGGAAAAGATCCTGTAAGAACGTGACCTACGACGATTAAAGAGAATCTTTTAACGTGACAGGAGTGCAACCCTTCCGTAAATCGCTGCATACTTCAGTGCCGGGCCAACAGCAAGTATCAGCGTCCGAACTATTCAACGAAACATCATCGACATGGGCTTTGGGTGCCGAAGGCCCACTTGTGTTCCTTTGATGATGCACGACACAAAGCTTTACGCCTCGCCTAGGCCCGACAACACCGACAATGGACGTTGATGACTGGAAACGTGTTGCCTGGTAGGACGAGTCTCGTTTCAAATTGTATCGCGCGGGTAGACGCGTACGGATACGGAGAATACCTCTTGAATCCATGGACCCTGCATGCTATGTCAGCAGGTGGAGGCTCTGTAATGGTGTGGGGCGTGTGCAGTTGGAGTGATGTGGGACCAGTAATACGTCTAGATACGATTCTTGACAGATGACACGTTCGTGAGCATCCTGTCTGATCACCTGCATCCATTAATGTCCATTGTGCATTCCGTAGGCAATTCCAGCAGGACAACGCGACACGCTACACGCCCAGAATTGCTACATAGTGGCTCCAGGAACACTCGTCTAACAATTTCGCTATCTATCAAACTACCCGGACATGAACATTAATGAGTATATTTGGGATGACTTCTAACGTGTCTTTCAGAAGAGATCTCCATCCCCTCGTATTGTTACTGGTTTATGGACAGCCCTGCAGTATTCACGGTGTTAGTTCCCTCCACCACTACTTCAGACTTTATTCGAGTCCATGACACGTCATGTTGCGGCATTTCTGCGTGTTCACAGGGGCCCTACACGTTATTGGCTCTTCAGTGTATATGTTACTCAAAACGCATTACTTCTGACACTTCTCTGAAGAAAACCCTTTAATAACTCAGACGAACAGAAGTAGCCAATTCTGTGGCGATTTCAGGGAAATGCTGTAGACCAGTCTATCTTTCATGAGGAACATCTAGGGGTTGAAACTTACCAGATGATTTTATTTTTACATCTCATTTATATGTCACATATGAAAAAGTACACCTAATAGCGTCCCAACTTTCCATTACTATATCAGTACAGGGAAAAATTCTTCTTACTACAAATATCTTTTAATTAATCAGTGATTTTACGAAAAGGTGGAAAGATTTTGTAAGCCGCCAGTGTTAAACTTTACTGTTATGAAATGGTTCTCTTGTGTTAGTTCTTCTCTGCAGAAAAGATGAGGCATTGTTCTATAAGAAATAACTGCTTTGGTACCTGTGTATCTGTGGATAACAAGTTTACAAAAACATGATAATCATTGGTTCATGAACTGCTTGAGACTACTCATTAAGATTAAAATAGGTTATAAATATATATAAATTATCTTTAACTCATCAAAAGACATGTGAGCAGCAGGAGACCAACACTACAATCTGTATGGGGATAGGTACACTATTTTCGGTTAATAATTTCCATGTTTCTCAGATGATGAACATGCAGAAAATATTTTTATAAACTTCCATCTCGGTCACTCAAAATTTGAATAATGGGGTACAGGATTCTGTCAAAACTGCAAGAGAATTGGCGAGTTATTGTTACCTGAATTGTTAACATTTTGTCATGTGAAGGAGCATCATCAATTACCAACAATGACTATGTTTCTCATGTTGACTGGCTTAATTTTGCTTTTTTTGCCAAAACGCTGTATAATTTGGGCAAACTCGCGTTGTAGTATCTATTTGGACAGAATGTTGAAGCAGAGTGTCTTATTAAACAAGCAATAGGCGACCAGAGAAATCAACATCTTATAAAAATCTCATATGTTGGTTTCCTGCAACATAGGAGAAGAAATTTCCCGTTGATTCTCATACAAGTAAATTCTCTTTCCACTAGCGATCAATGTCTTTTTAAAAGTTACAGTACTGGATGAAAAAATTAAATAAAAACTGTAGTTTCAGTAATTTCAACATGAATAAGATAGCTCCATATGTTTACCGCATGGAAAAATGCTCTGTCTGTTGTGTGCTATCATCTGTTAAAATCTCGTTTCGATATATTGTCTGGTTTAGGTGATATGAAGGATGTTACGAATATTTCATTCTCGCACTCACGCAATCGGAAGTGAACGTGTTACATAGATTCAATTTTCTCAAGAATGGAGACTGAGAAGTCTTTCCACGTCGGTCAAAGAAAAATCATAGTTAAATTTCGTTCCCAGCAAGATATGTACCAAATGTAAAATCATAGCAATCCATATTTTTCATTGCAAACTTTTTCGAAATTCGTGAAATGTCTTATTTAAACAGAATATCACAATATATATGACTATTGGCTGATTGCGAGAATTGGACGTTCTGTGCTACGGACGCATCCCTCTGGAATAAGTAACCATGGATGTATATTTTAGGACTCTGTGTGAAGCGATTGCAGTGATCGTACGTGTTTTATGTTGGAGAGATTTTGCTATTGTTGTGTGATGCTGTTAAGCTCCATTGTAAATGTTTAATTAATCGATGGCACAATAAACGAATTCAAGAAAATAATACGTATTCAAAGTGTGTATTTATCAGTTTATAAAACATTTCACAAATATTCTTCAGATATCACGTGACGTAGATCGATCGGAGGTGCAGTGTGGAAGTGCGAGCCTGCATCTTTCCACGGTCAATATTCCTCGAGGGGATATCTCAGAAGCAATAAACTTTTCGTTGATAAAAGTTAGAAACATCAATCCATACGCATCATACAACATACCACCTAGTTGTGCCGAACGTTCTCCGTACAGAAATAAAAATTTTAGAGATTTCAGGGGAGGCAGTGCCGACGAGGAGTATCATAATTAAAAATACCAAAGAAGCAGAGAATTTTCTTAAAAAGTTTCTTAAATAAAGAAATAAAATAATTAAAATATAATAAAATGGCGTCCGAGTACAAGACAGCCAATAATGAAATTTGTTATATATATGGATTAGTTCATGCATATATACACTCCTGGAAATTGAAATAAGAACACCGTGAATTCATTGTCCCAGGAAGGGGAAACTTTATTGACACATTCCTGGGGTCAGATACATCACATGATCACACTGACAGAACCACAGGCTCAAAGACACAGGCAACAGAGCATGCACAATGTCGGCACTAGTACAGTGTATATCCACCTTTCGCAGCAATGCAGGCTGCTATTCTCCCATGGAGACGATCATAGAGATGCTGGATGTAGTCCTGTGGAATGGCTTGCCATGCCATTTCCACCTGGCGCCTCAGTTGGACCAGCGTTCGTGCTGGACGTGCAGACCGCGTGAGACGACGCTTCATCCAGTCCCAAACATGCTCAATGGAGGACAGATCCGGAGATCTTGCTGGCCAGGGTAGTTGACTTACACCTTCTAGAGCACGTTGCGTGGCACGGGATACATGCGGACGTGCATTGTCCTGTTGGAACAGCAAGTTTCCTTGCCGGTCTAGGAATGGTAGAACGATGGGTTCGATGACGGTTTGGATGTACCGTGCACTATTCAGTGTCCCCTCGACGATCACCAGTGGTGTACGGCCAGTGTAGGAGATCGCTCCCCACACCATGATGCCGGGTGTTGGCCCTGTGTGCCTCGGTCGTATGCAGTCCTGATTGTGGCGCTCACCTGCACGGCGCCAAACACGCATACGACCATCATTGGCACCAAGGCAGAAGCGACTCTCATCGCTGAAGACGACACGTCTCCATTCGTCCCTCCATTCACGCCTGTCGCGATACCACTGGAGGCGGGCTGCACGATGTTGGGGCGTGAGCGGAAGACGGCCTAATGGTGTGCTGGACCGTAGCCCAGCTTCATGGAGACGGTTGCGAATGGTCCTCGCCGATACCCCAGGAGCAACAGTGTCCCTAATTTGCTGGGAAGTGGCAGTGCGGTCCCCTACGGCACTGCGTAGGATCCTACGGTCTTGGCGTGCATCCGTGCGTCGCTGCGGTCCGGTCCCAGGTCGACGGGCACGTGCACCTTCCGCCGACCACTGGCGACAACATCGATGTACTGTGGAGACCTGACGCCCCACGTGTTGAGCAATTCGGCGGTACGTCCACCCGGCCTCCCGCATGCCCACTATACGCCCTCGCTCAAAGTCCGTCAACTGCACATACGGTTCACGTCCACGCTGTCGCGGCATGCTACCAGTGTTAAAGACTGCGATGGAGCTCCGTATGCCACGGCAAACTGGCTGACACTGACGGCGGCGGTGCACAAATGCTGCGCAGCTAGCGCCATTCGACGGCCAACACCGCGGTTCCTGGTGTGTCCGCTGTGCCGTGCGTGTGATCATTGCTTGTACAGCCCTCTCGCAGTGTCCGGAGCAAGTATGGTGGGTCTGACACACCGGTGTCAATGTGTTCTTTTTTCCATTTCCAGGAGTATATATATATATATATATATATATATATATATATATATATATATATATATATATATATATGCATGAACTAATCCACATATCGTGTGTGTTTCACGTACACTATAACTGGTGCAGTCCGCTCTTGTGAGCTGAGCAGTCCTGATACCAACCACACAACTTCCTATTGCTGCAAGCTGGATAAGACAAGCACGCACAACTATCAGCAATCTCACCTCAATGTGGTCTTTTAAGCTGAATAGTTTCAATCTTCATAGTATAGTATAGTTACATACATTTCACTTTACTTCCGTGTTTTCTTCAGAAGGAGTCATAGACACTTATTGGGTGCATTCTTTTCAGGAGGAATTTTTATATGAGATATTGTAATTAAGTGTACACAAACATATAGATATTTTGTGTTTTCTAATTTTGTTATGGTCAAAACTAGATCACAATTTAACATGGATAAAGAGAAAGTGTTAGATGTTCATGAAATTGAAGAAAATACGAGTGTAGAGGAGATAGCAGCTTCGTCTCAACATGAGACAAATGCGATTGCTCAATTCTTAGAACAACTAAGACTTTTGTCAGTATCGGTAACGACTATGTCAGGTGTGGTACAAGCAATATCACACAAGCAGGAAGACATGTCACAGAAGCAAATTGACACGTCATTGGTGGTACAAACAGTACCACAAAAGCAAGCAGACTTGTGTCAAAAACAAACAGACATGTCAGCTGCAATTCAGGCATTAGTTAGCCAGCAACAACAAATCTCAAATAAGATAACTGAGTAGCGAGATGCCCAAAAGCAGTTTCCTTTGGAAATCAAAAGGATTACCGAAGAAATTCAAAACATGAAATCGAAGCAGAGGGAAGTAGAAACTTCCGTAGTGGAATTAACAGAAACTGTGACTACCATAGCTTCTGGATGCGATCAATTGATACGAGAGTATTTCAGCAAATACCAACAGGATTTCACAAATAAATTGGATGAATGGGCATCCGATAAGGAAAACCAGATAAACTTACTACCTATTGACAGCTTACCAATTGCATAAAATATTAAAGAAGACATTAAAGAGGTAAAAGGACAATTAGGGTCGAACTTTAAACAATGGAACTACGAAATAGTCCATTCTGCTGAAAATATGTTCAGAGATATGGAAGAGATAAGAGGGGCAGTAAAAGACTGCAGAAAGAGCTGCGTGAAGTAGAACGAACCCAGAGCTCAAGCCATGAATCATGTTGTAGTAACGGACATGCTTCTCCCGAGGGAAATATAAATTCTAATGGAATACATGCAGATCCACAAGCTAATAATGTGATCGCTGCAATTTTAATGGAGGAATTATTGTTGAAACATAGGCAGTTTCAGACGTTCTCAACTGACCGAAAATCCATAAACCCAGTGGTATTAATACGAGGATTTCATAAAGCTCTACCAAGGGCATGGACAGAAGCGCAAAAGGTCAGTTGCGTTCCAGGATATATTCAAGGTGATGGTGCATTATGGGCCACGGATATGATGGATAAATGTGAGACATTCGAGGAATTTGAGAAAACGCTTCTTGCTAAGTATTGGTCACGGGGTGTGCAAGAACGATTAAGAAATTAGGCCTTTAGCCTGGAGCCTTTCTGTGTAAAAACAGGAAGTCTACGGCGATACTTTGAGAAGTATTTAAATAAAGAAAGATACTGGGATGAACCGATAACGCACGAGGATATTCTGCGGATTTTCAATGCGAAACTTCCTGCTGAGACGAGAGAGAAGTTAATACACGCCCTGGAGGAGAATTTAGAAGAATTCATGTCAGTCTTGGACTTAATTGATTTGATCCAATAAGATATTAAGGCAAGACCAGACAGACACAGCGCGTCCTCGCCGTCGAATAATGCTTACGGTAGCGGAGCGAACGATCAGCTGATTCAGGAGAGAATCGCGCTCTGCCACACTGCAATAATTACGACCAACATCGTAATCCGCATAGCGGTAATGGAAACAATTTCAGGTACGGCAAAAACAGACAGAATAGACTCGACAGAAGGTATAACCCAGGTTATAATGTACACTCGAATTCTACGAATTGACAAAACAATAATAGGCAGACACAATCTTCTGTGCTGATGGAGAATGACTGGAGGCAACGAACACCAGTTATTACAGAAGTGAGATAGGATGCGGTTCATGCCGATAAATGATGCTCAGAAAACTGATTCCGACCGAATCGTTCCCCGGAGGAGCGGTAGAGGAAAGTTATGGGGGCTATGAGCAGGATGCAAAAATGATGAGGTACAACGAAGGAAGATTAACAGAAGAGGAGCTTTGTGCCGACACAGCTAAAAGTATGGATGAATACACATCGGAACCCATTTCTGCAATGAAAGTTGAAACAGAGGGTATTCCAGTAACGGTAGTTTTGGATATAGGCGCATCAGTAAACGCAATATAAATGAATATATGTAATAAAACAATGAAGAAGACCCCGTTACCAACATTTCTTGCACAACATTGTGAAGTACTAGGAGCGTTTGGCATGCCATCACAACCTGTAAAGACACAGACGATGCTAAAATTCGATCTAGGAAATGCAGCGACAACATGAGCGTTCCTAGTAGTGGATAAATTAATAGTGGACTGTGTTCTGGGATTAGAAACTATCCGGGAGAAGGACGCAAAATTAGACTTCTGTACCATGAAAGTAAATTTTTGGATCGATGGAGCCCTAGCCCAGATAGAACTGCTAAGGAATGAAAGAAAACTTAGAAGATACTGCAGAGGGGCAAAGTAGCAATTGATAATGAAAGGGTGCCGGCAATTCCAAAAATGTTTGATTAAAGTCATCCAAGCTGTAGAAGTACCGAGCTGATAAAACAGAAGTTGAGCGAGCCAGAGCACCTTAATGATGAGCATAGGGCACAATTGTCTGTCCTATTAAGCAAGTATATGAGAGCGCTTAAAGAACAACCCGGTATTATTAAGGGTTATACATGTCATCTCAAGTCAAGCCGCACAGAGCGTACTGGCATAGTTTCTACCCCATTCCTTGGAAACAACGCGATGGAGTGGATCAATAAATACAAGGGATGTTAGGTTGGAACAAACAGTCCTTACCGTAGTCCACTTCTCATTGTGCCGAAACCAGGTAGAAAGATATGTCTTGTACTCGATGCTCGTATGATTAACACAACTATTGTACCATCATTTACTCGCCCAGAAAAAATAGATGAGTTGAGCAAAAGTTCAAAGGAGTGACATATTTTACAACAATCGATTTGGGTCTTCATATAGGCAGGTCAAGTTAGATGAAGAGTTGAGAAGGTATACTGCATTTGTATATGCAGGAAGAATTTACCATTTCGAGGTTCTTCCATTTCTTTTGAATATCAATGCAGGAGCATTCATATCCGCATTGGATGCAACTTTAGGACCTGAACTAAGAAGTCAACTAACACTTTTTGTGGATGACATCTTGATAGATAGAAATACCTAGGAGGAACATGTGAATCTACTATCACGAGTATCATGTGAATCTACTGACACGAGTATTAGAAAGATTTTCTAATTTGGGACTAACAGCTAATCTCCAAAAGTCACATTACTCCCTGGAGAAAATAAAATTCTTAGGGCATTTAATAAATTCTAGAGGCATTTTACCAGATGAAAGGAAGATAAGTTGGATAAAAAATTTTCCTGTTCCTAAAACGAAAAGGCAGTTAAAAGGATTTTTAGGTCTTGCATCGTGTTTACGTCGGTTCATAGAGGATCAGTCGATGAATTCTGTGCCATTAGTAAAGTTATTAAAGAAGAACGTGCATTGGCATTGGACTGAGAAATGTCAACAAGCATTTGAAGCAATCAAGCAAGTTTCGTATAATGGAAACATTCTCTATCATCCGGATATTTCCTTGGAATTTGGATTAATAAAGGATGCTTCATCTGTTGGTTTGGGCATTTGTTTGTTCCAAATTCGAAAAATAGATGGCAAGCCCACCTTTGGCCCAATAGCTTTCGCTAGTAGGACACTGTCAAGTTGCGAGAGATCGCACACTACCACGCAACAAGTGGCTCTTGCAGTAGTTGGGGACATTCAAAAAGTTTAATTATTATTTATATGGAGCAAGAAACACTGTGTATTGTGACCATCAAGCTCTTAGCTTTTTACAAACCTGTGAAGATTAGGAAGATGGACGGTCGCACTATAAGAGTACCAATTTCGTACTGTGTACATACAAGGGAAGGAGAATATAATAGCAGATGTGTTTCCGGTCCTCCAGAAGGTTTAGAAGAAGGCATAATCTCGGATGAAAATGAAGATGAATTTCCATTATTATTGATGAGAGATCAAGTAAACCGAAGATACTATTTAGAGTTACATGGTGATGTGACGAGACTCCAACAGAGTTTACGCTATGCAACCTACCACTTATTATGGCCATGTGATGTACGTAGTACGTATTACAATCACCCGTTGTTTTTGCAGTTCTGCCGTGTAAGCCGCATTGTGTAGTGTACTGGCGACGGATTGGTTAGCTTTGTAGTTTATAGTGTTAACTATGTAACATAGCTACATTTCTCTGTAACATCGTTTGCAAGTAAATCACGTATACGTTCACGTTGTGCACAGTAATTTTGCAGAATTAAAGTTCCTTTCAATACCCATACCTCCCAAACGGAGCATTTGCGGACCTATGTTCATACAACGTTTTTTTGTTCAGAATTAATTATACTATCACTGTGTAAAATATTGACCTCTCCTCCCCAAACACCCTGTATTTATAATGTGGTATTGTCAGAAGGTCATGAGCAGTAAGTCAGCAACTCACATCGATACCACAGGAGTTAGCAATGTCTCGTTGCAATCCATACCGACGAATGGCAGGCGCTGGCGGAGCCGCACCCTCACTCTAAGCGCAACAGCGCCACTGCATGGAGGCTAATGTACAGCTGAGCAAAGGAATGTTTTGCATCAGTTCGTGAGCTCCAGTCAAGAGGACAATATAGACTAGTTACGACTCATGCCTTACTCATGTCTGCTACAGAAATTTCATATCATGCAGTTCTGATCAAGTATAACCCAGAGCGCCGGCCGAAGTGGCCGTGCGGTTCTAGGCGCTGCAGTGTGGAACCGCGAGACCACTACGGTCGCAGGTTCGAATCTTGCCTCGGGCTTGGATTTGTGTGATGTCCTTAGGTTAGTTAGGTTTAACTAGTTCTATGGGACTAATGACCTCAGAAGATGAGTCCCATAGTGCTCAGAGCCATTTTATAACCCAGAGCAATCAAAGAACCTAGATATGACTAGACGACTGTACTTTCGTCAGGCCATAAAATGTAATCCTTTACTCACCTGACCAGAAATGCTATTCGTCCTGCCGCTGCACATCCCTAATTCCTACTATATCTAAGTTCAAACTATGCGTTTCATTTTTAAATTCTCTAACCAGCTAACCCAATTAAGGGATCTAGGACCAAGCCATCTGGTTAGGGAACTATTTTATCTCCAGAATGTTTTACCCGAGACTATACCATCATTATTTTCTGATACATGAGAACTGCATACGTTCAGAAAAAATAATAACTCTAGTTTCTCCATGCACTCACCTGTCTACAGCACAAGCACAACAAGACATTGGTTGCTGGTCTTACGACGCTGTGTCAGGGACCCCTTCAGGTACTCAAAAGGCTCCTGCCCCTCTTCAAGGACTGTTCTACAAGGTCAGAAAATATGCGAATGACTAGCATAATGGTACGACTAATAAACCTTACACGTTAAGCACCACTTCACGATGACTGGACTTTGATATCTGCTTCACGCTTTGCGAGGCATGATGAACCTTCAAACTAAAAATCCGCTCACCTAAACTGTCTGCAATTCTTACCTAAATACATGTGGCTCACTTACTGCACTACTGATTTAACCTACTGGTCAGCCTACGAACTTAAAACGATCTTCGTACCATCCATTAAGGAAACCAAAGTAAAGAAAAAATGGTCCTATAAAATTACAAAACAAACATCGACGGTACTGAAGATCCAATTTACGAGAACTTAGGACAACTGCCGAAAAGAAATTTTTATCTCTCTACCGAAGTATGCAACGCCAGCCTCACATCTAAATTTGATAATAACTCATCTTATTTCACCTAAACCCGATATCAAAGTCAGCCAAACTTCGCAGTTATCCCACCGTTATAACATTAACTACTTCTTGCACGAGAAAACGTTTGTCACCTGCTGCTTATAATGATAATTTATGCTGTCACATAATGAAAATTTCATGACATTTCTATGAACTGGTATACTGCGATGTAATATTAGACAGTCATATAGGTACGAAATAAGGATTGCTATGCTTTTAAATATTCTGTTTCAAAATCAGTCTAACATTACTGTTCTACGTGCTTGCGCCGTCCTTGGCACTCAGTAATCGATTGTACCTGCCCTCCGTAGCTCTCTGCTCCATCGCTGGGCTACCGAAGAATGCCTGCCCGCAAGAGGCCATGCTCAGCAAGCAAGGGGAAAGTGACTTGCTGACAGTAGTGTGGAGAGCTGAAGGCCGCATTGCCTAGAACGTGTGAGTATTCTACCAAACATAGCTGGAAGGCGGCAGGCTGGCCCATGGAGTGTCATTGGCGCCGTCACTGCAGTTAGACATTAACTGTCATTTTCTCTGCCGTTAGAGGAAGTGAACCTACTTGGGGACCGTTGGGTGTCCTTGTTATGGACGATAAGGAGATGTTTTTGGTCATCGACAGTAATTTTGTGCTTAACTGATGTGTAAGCAACTTCATTCAGTTTTCTTTCGGGTCTAGTTGTCACCAGTGGCCGTTTTTGTTTTGAGCAAAGGTGCTCATTTGTACTTTTCTTCCACGATGTGTTTAGCCGGTATTCTGGACATGTATTCATTATCTGCGTCGAACATGATTTATAATTTGGTTTTGTTGCCTACTCCTCATTTTTAACGATGGAGTGGCTTGGCTGTTTGTGCATGCAAGCTCTTGCTTTCTGTCAAATTGCTTGAAAGGCTTTTTACCCTCTCAGTGCTTCCCAACCTTGTTTTATTCACTGGTGTCTTTTACTTTATTAGAGTAATATTTAATGCTGAATATATGTGTGTCTACAGGGCAGATTAGCTCTTATTTAATGCCTTTTTTATTGAATTTAGGAGCGTACCCGAAAATTTGCTTCACTGTATGATTTGGTTGGTTTTGTGGCATTCACCAAATCATTTGGCAATGTAATTTCCTCACACATTTGAGGAAAAGTAATCTGTTTTAATAAGTTCGCGGACGCACAGATTAAAGTGAAACCACATTACTTGTTATTAACTGTTTTCAAGACCAGCGTCCCACTAATAATTCTATTGTGATTTCATTGTCTGCCATTTCTGCCCACAGAGCTTAGCTGGTTCCTTCTTTACATTTGGTAGACTGCTATATTCATACTTAATCTCCCTTAAGATTTTATGCAGCTGATTTCTTCTTAGTTTAGTTTAAGTAAATCTAAGCAGCACCATCTAGAAATGGCCTTTAGTATAGGTTCGGCTCAACCATTTGTGGCACCCGGCATGTTCTAGGCAGTCTATTGTTTTACCATAAAATTCTTTGTATTTATGAGTCTAAAAACCTGCCTGCAATTGTAGGCACGTTCAGCCGTAAGTTCAACATCCCTCAAATATTATCTAAAAGATGTCTTCTATTTTAACCAAATTTCACGTAAATCCTAAAACATGTTTACCATCTGTAAAGCTTGTCTGCATGAACTCCAGCTATTGATTGAATTATCCCGAATTGTCTTAAATGCTATTACATTTCTTTGTAGTGAAATTCTGTTCATTTCAGATTGGTCATTGTTGCCATGAACTTATCTTTATGGCTGAATCATGTTCTGTAGTGAAATTTGTATATAAGCTTTAGGCACTATTATTTTGTCTTCACCATGGCACTCATTCATCATTGGGACTTGAGCCAGTTGTGTGGTTTCAAAGTGTAGTTATTGATTTGAGTTTATTCTCTTGACCTGCAATTACGTTTAACAAGGAACACTATATGGCAATTAATAAGTCTTGCTGATGCTGCTTGGCACTGAAAAATATATTTTAACGATCCTGTTTTAGGCCTGCCATCATGCAATGATATTGGTGTTCTTTTTTAAATTATTATGTTGCATTTGTGAATTAGAAAAATTGAATCGATCGATGTGTTGAGCTTTGGCTTTAACTGCCTTATTTACAAGTCACTGGCGCTCCCACTATTATACTGTGTACATTCTAATGGTAAAGAGTTTAATTGTATTGATAATAAATTGCTGTTCAAGTGTACACTATTTCCTAATCTCAGTACCTTACCACTCCCAAACTCGCTCCCTACCATTTTAATTATAGTTAACACATGCTTGGGTATTAAAGTTACCTTGCAGTACAGAATGTTTGATATTTTCTGCTGTCATATAGTGCAACTACATGACACTTCACCTATCCATGTATCACCAACTTAACACAAAAATAGTAACAAATGGCATCATGTTACAGTGAATTTATAACAAATGACCCAGAATATTACAGTGAAACTGTAACGAGCTGACCAACCTTACAGCAGAAATGTTAAGAGCAAAACTGTGCCAAATTGCGTTCGATGTTACAGTAAAAATGCAACAAATTGCACATGTTACCGCAAAATGGTAAAATTGTGCTCCATGTTACAACAAAACTGCGATAAATTGCCCATGTAACAACAAAACTACAACGAATTGCCCTCTGTTGCAGCAAAATCGTAACGAATTGCCTCTAATTATTACAAAATATTCACAAATTGCTCTCCATGTTACATAAGAAATGTAGGAAAATGACATATGTAACCAGCAAAGCTATAATGAATTGCCCTCCATGTTGCAGGAAAACTGCAACTAGCTGCCCCATACATCACAATGTTACAGCAAAATTGTAACGAATATCCGCAAACATTAACATGTTACAGAAAAGGTAGATACTATTGGGGCAACAAAGGTCAGTACGTGTGGTGACTCCTATTACCCCAGATATTATTGGGTAGGGCAGTGATGGTAAATTTACAGGGTGACTACTGCTACCTGTAACGTCTTGTAATAAACAAAGACAATATATTATGTAATAATTAAAATATTAGATGTGTCATATTGTGTCATTATGTAAAATTATGTATTATTTTCTTTATTTTTTATTTTTGAGAACGTCTGTGTCGGCGAGTAATAAGACCGACACAGAAGATAAATGTTGTACAAAGATCACCAAATGAATTTGTAGATAAGGCATGATGTAAAGCAATGTCTTTGTCTTCTTAATCTGAAAGCTGCGAGATAAAGATCTCCTGTTGTTGTCGTAGAGAGCGCGAAGGTAGCATTCTTTTGTCGAGATTGTGAATTGGACGCCATTGCGCGTGAATGTACACAGGTCTGTAATTATTAAGATATTTAAATGTTTAAATAGAGTTGTTTAAATGAAAACTTGTATTACTTAAATGTTAAAGTGTGCCTGCCTATTATCCCATCCTGTTAAGATATTTTTCAGCCATATAAAAATATTATCTGTGGAGCTGAGCTGTGTGGAGAAAGAAGAGCCGCTGCCGCGGCGTATTTAAACGACTTACAATATAGTCGAGTATACCGCAAGGAAGCGGTAAAATAATAGTAAAAAATAATATTATTTCTTTTAGCTCCCAGGTTGGCAGTGAAGATCAGCAGATTTTATGATGTGTTGCAGGTTGACGCGGGCTGCTGATAGGATATAATTTTCAGTGCAAATAATTTTATGTACCTAAAGAATCTGATAGGAAACTTGCTGTGCTCCGTTCTGATCTGGCTAAATTTTATAGTGAATACGTAATTTTCTTTAATGAGAGTCTCATGTTCTTGGGCTAGCCGTGGTATGAAATAGCATTTTAGTAAGAAATAAAATCCACTGCAGACTTGTATTTGTGAACGATCGTACGAACTGTAACATCAGTGATCATAGGACATTAATTTCAACTTTGAATAATTACGAAGTAGGAAAGATATAATGATACTTAGCATGAGTTGCAGTTACTAAAAAATCGTTCTTTAAATTGTAGGCCAGATTCAGAACAATAATACTTCCATCATTTCATTTTGCTAAAAAAGGTAACGATGATAAAGCAATTAAAAGCAGAGCATTGTTAAAAGAATTTCACGTCACTCTTTCCATATATGCGTTGTTACGTTAATAATAATTAAAAATAATTAAATAAACCAGAAGGAGCAAAAAACAATTTTTATAAAAGCAACAATTAACGAAAGGGCAGTCAGCAACAGCAATAGTTTTTTTTTTCAGAGAGACGTGAAATACCCCAAAAGCATTACTCTGAATGCCATTTAACAGGCAGTGATGTTCAGTTGAATTATTGTGACTACCATTACCGCAGATATTATTACTTGTGTCAATGATGGTTAATTTACTGGGTTGCAATTTGGGGACATTGATGGTCAGCTGATATTGGGTGACTACCGTTACCCTCAATGTTATTTGGGGTATTGATGGCCAATGTACAGGGTGAGTCATGATAGTCGCTTAATATAGAGACTGACATTAACCCTGCAGCGCAGAGATGATATGTTTACATGTGGTGGTGTCTACGATGGTCAGATAACAGGATGGGGGCGATGATGATTAATTTACCAGGTGAGACCTGAGTTTCTCCCAGTGTATACAATTTTCAGATAACTTATTGAAATGCAGGCGGGTGACAACGTCAACAACCGGTAATATTTTGACACGAGCACACCCTGCCATTTTCAGCGCAAAACTGATGCAAGTAAGCGTTGTGCAAGAGAATCGACGAACCTATTTCTACTCTGTCAGCCTTCACTTACGTACTTTCCAATTACGAGTGCTAGAAGCAGACAGACGGAGTTGCGATGGAGGCCCATTGTCAAGTATTATTGCCAATTTGTTTATGGAAGAAATCGTGGAATGTGTCTTGAAGTCGGAGTCTTTGAAACTGGCATTTGTTTTCTGATACGTAGACGATACGTTTTTCTTTCACCTAATGGCAGTAAGAATTTGAACGACTTTTAACAAATGAATATGTTAAATCACTACTCCAGTAAACTCTTCTTTTATAAGGTTATCGGTTTCAGTCTGTTTTAGACCGTCTTCAGACCTACGCCATGATGCTAGATGGTGGCTGTGAACGGAGCACGCGCTACACCCCCACGAACGCTAACTACTCAAGCGTTCCTACGTCGATGCACAGGAACATGTCACCTCATGGTCTGATAGTCAGTCAGATGACTTTCGTCGGAATGGTAATAGTGAAACACAGATCAGATGTGATTTGAACTATCGACAAGCTGTGCACCGGATGATTAATAAAAATACAGAAGTGGCACCAAGTCGAGAGACTTTTTACTTTACCCAGGAAGCATCTCGAACGGCAATGGTCGTATTTTGCGGGAATTTGATGCGATATGTAGTTTTCGACCACCGTCTAAGATCATGGTCCTTACGTATTTCGTAAAGGATGAACCTGGTTTGTGTAAAGTGTGTTTCTACAGTATTGCTTCCACTTGTAGCACGTCATATATTATCAGACTACCAGGACTGTGGAGGACCGGTGTACTGAGCATGTATCACACATGCTTACAATAGCCAAGCAAATACTCCATTGCAGAAGATTCTGACGTGCACTTCCACCTGCTTGATATCCTGCTGCTTCAGATGCCAAAAAAATAGGACGGTGTTAATACTTTCTCACTTGTTAATTATTACTTTCACCATCGATAACTTCTAACGTCGGTCATCTCTGCTTTGTTCAAAAAATGGTTCAAATGACTCTGAGCACTATGGGACTAAACTGCTGTGCTCATCAGTCCCCTAGAACTTAGAACTACTTAAACCTAACCAACCTAAGGACATCACACACGTCCATGCCCGAGGCAGGATTCGAACCTGCGACCGTAGTGGTCGCGCGGTTCCAGACTGTAGCGCCTAGAACCGCTCGGCCACTCTTGCCGGCATCTTTGCTTTGTGATGGCGATAGTGTGTGTGTGTGTGCGTGTACTTGTTTTATCCTTCCGGAGTTTCTCTTAGAGCCATGGTTTTATTCCGTAGCACAGCACTTCCATGCTGAAGTTTTGTCTTGAATATCGCAGGGTGTGCTGCTGTCGAAACATTGGCGGTTATTGATGCCACCCTGTTGCATACCTGTAGCTTATTTGAACAATTTACAGGGCGACATCCATCACCTCCAGAGGGGGGGGGGGGTGATGGTGAGCTTACAAGGTGGGTGGCCAATGATGGTCAGTGTAGAGGGTAGCTGTATTTAACCTAGGGAGGCAATGATGGTCAGTTTGCAGGGAGGGAGCTTATTATTTTCTAGGCACAAGTTTTGTGTCATTATAGTACATACTACTGGATGGGACACTGAAAATAAGATTAGAAAACGACTACGACTAATGATCAACGGTGATCGATGACATAAGGAGACTTCCGTCATTACTCTGCACATGCACTTATAATGACAAAGCTGTAACAAACTGGTCCATATACTGCTGTGTCACCGCCATTGTTACACAAACAACTGGATAAGGCAATAATGGTAGTTTACGATGTCACTAAAATTGCCCTAGGTACTACAGGTCAGTGATAGTACACATGCATTTATCACGACAAATCCGGAAAAATGGCCCCCTGCATCACCACTGTTACACAAACTTGTATAAATTTCCCCATTTTTCACATAGTAAGTAAAGTGGGACTTGTTGCAGCAAGCTGTGACTTCCTCCAACAAACATAAGCGATTGGTTAGCAAGTTCAGACTTTTCTATGTCAGCCAGTCAAGACATGTTCCAACATGCAGAACTCCTTAGTCATATTCACGATGTGACGTGCATAGGTCACTGTCATATTGCACTTGGCACACTGTCGTTATGTTCAGCACCCCCATTGTTAATCCATTCATGTCACTGGATGACTTTTGATTTTCCAGTGTAGCACTCTGGTCTTGGTTTCCAATGTTTTTTGAGCAAATAGTGAGTAGTTTTCAGAGTTAATAAGTTCTCCTTTGCTTTAATTTCAATGTAAACCGAGAGGTTGGATATTTGAGTTAGTTTCTTCGTTTCGTAAAATTTCATGGAGTATCCTGCATCCAATAAATGCTTTGCGATAACTGACGTATAGTGTTGTCGTAAGCGTATGTGTTGTTTCTGGTCATGTACGGTTTTCCATCACTGTGACTGTTTGGATTGTGTGCAGTAGAACACACTGGCAAGGGATACGGTACAGTCACGAATTGGAACGACTTAAATAGTCTGCTGAATTTGTAAAAATAATAATTTGTAAAAGTAATATTATATAATAATATAGTTCTAAAAATGATAATGTAATCCATTGGCATTTTGTAGATAAATATTGCTCCTGATATTAAAATCCTTCGTGTGTGGTATATTTATATACACGTAAATGATTTAAAAGGTATTTTAAGCCTGCTCTTTGGCGACGAATTTTCATCTTGAAGTAAATAAATAATTGTTTAATATTGAAATGGGATTTAAGTACGACTGTGAAAACCGTAGATCTCTCTTGATAGTTAGTGTTGTTGCGTAAGTTCTATGCGGGTTTGGAGTAATTCGGAAGTATTCTCGGACACTTAACGGATGTAACGAATGAGAAAGTGTGCTTAATTCGTATATTGTTATTCATAGTTAGGTTTTCTCTATTTTTCGTGCTCTTTCACAAAACAAATTTCTTCTCGAATATTTTTCATATGTACGGTAGCGAATTTCCTCTTTATGTAAGCTATTTAGAGCCACAAGTAAATGAGTTGTTGTACTGCACCCCAGCTTATCCATGTGTTGCAGTGAAGCTCTTATAACTCTGTTAACGGAGCGGAAAAAAACGGGCTATAGATGTAAAAGGTATTGTGAGATTTCTTCAGTGGCAATATCACCTGGTCTCCCTTAATATTGAAAAGCGACTACCCTTCGGACTATAAAAAATTCATTAATCAGCATTGGGCAGATTATTAAAAAACGGACACGTTATTACCTTATTTACTCCCATCCTCTCCGGTGAATTTTGCAGTGTAATTTGGGAGCTTAAGGGGACGACAAGTTGTTTATGTCCTGGCACAAGATCACAAGAGGACGAATCACGATGTTTGTCTGAACTGCCTCTATCTTAACATACAACACTCGAGCTTCATTTCGTTGGCACTTTATCTCGCATCGTTCGGTAAGTACGTAATTAGCCTTCCAGCTTAATTAAGAGGGACATGAGTGATGGCTGGAAGGGCTCATTAATTTTGCAGCACTAAATCTCCGCGCCTTTACGCCGTAAGATCGACGGCGTAATTTGAGGAGGCGCACATACCTCAAAAATGTCATCCTAGAGTTACTTACTTTGTAGTTAGGAACAAACTGATTAATCTCTCGTTGTGAGACTGGCGCTTACTCGTAACATTCTGCACGTAAACACTCTGGAATGCTTACATGGCTTCGGTCACGAGTCCTGCGTTAGGACAATTGAAGTTAGTAAGTACTGCAGTACGCAGAAAAAATAAGTGAAACATTATATGACGTAATTTATTACGCAGGTCGATACATTTTTGCTTTTTGTCTGATATTTACATGGAATATGAATTTCTGACTAAATATACTGAACTGAATATGAAACTGAAGCCCGTTTTCCTACAGCAAGTCAGGTTTTTGCTCCACCATCGTCATCATCATCGTCGTCAACATTAAAATATGCACCCAATGATATCGGAAAGCAGTTACTGGATAACAGAGGTGAAGTGGAAAAATAAAACGGTAAAAAATAAAATGAGTGAATGTGTGAGACAGAAGACTCATAAGAAGTAAATATGGTGATTTGGACGCTTACAGAGTTAAGGCCCTAATTCTGTACACGCCCGCCCGTGAATGAACTCCTCGTGTCCTTTCTTTTGTGTGTCACTTCTCCCTCGCGTGTGATACACGAGCAATACATCATTTTTATTCTCCAACGACCTTGACAACCATGTTCCAGAGTTTTAAGGACACCTCGCATTCTAATTTCTTATGGGAGTGTAGCAAATATCCCTTCTTTCAACTTTGGAGCGGACAGATCTGGAAACTCGTGACGCTGGTATTGGAAATAGGTTCCTTTGTCCAAGGCTTTCTCATATAGCTCCATCAAACCTAACTTTTATTTGCAGTGGAGGCAATAAAATGTGATCTGGATTAATACAATGTTCACTCACAGTTTTCTTCGACCCCGCTGCCACGATTTTCCTTTTCGATCACTCTCTGCTGTCCCAATGTTCATGGTCTGCTCTTCGTCCCGTTCACACATGAGGCAATGCGTCTTGATGTACCCTGTTTTCTGGATGAGAAGACCGCCAAACATGTTCAAGTCACTTCATACCAGCTACTGCTGTTATTCATACTCCACATTTTAAAGAGGTACCTTCATGGTGTGTGTACTGTATACGCGTTTGGAATTTATGATAGTTTATTTCTAATATGTAGCAATACTGCTTTCAAGCTTCGCTTTAAAAAATCTATAAATAACACCCACTGCACACTGTCATACTTTTAGGCTCCCATACTCGTCATCAATCCCCCAATGTATTTGCAGAACACCATTAAACCACTGTATACTGTCATACTTTTGGTCTCCTATACTCGTCATCAATCCAGCAATGTATTTGCAGAACACTATTAAACCACCTTCAACAAAAAAATTCCCTAAAAATTTATCACATTGATTATGATGTGAAATTAAATTATTTCCACTCACATGGGATACCAGAAGTTGTGCTGCGTCTTTTAAGAGTCCAAGGTCTTTCAGTAAATTGCTAAGTCGTCTGAGTAAGAGGTCTTGGGTACTAACGGTACCACAATCGGAATAGTCTCTTTCAATACTTTTGAGATTTACTTGGTTCGGAGAATTCATGTCTGCTTGGGAAGAGAACGTAACGATTGCTTGCCAGGGGAGGGCCTGAGGAAGGTACTGTGTACCGAAACCGGTAGTCAGTAGGCAAAATAAATAAATTACGACTATGGAGTAAAAAATGTATTTTTCCAGTATCTTCTGATGTTCTTAGAAAGGGGATCGGCTGTCCTAGACCTTGATGGAGAGGTCTAGTCGCCGAATCTAAATTCGGATTGCAGATTTTTTTTCCCTTTCTCTTTCGTCATAAAGAAGTAATAGTTATCGATCTGATTCTTCTGTTCGCGCCTTTCCATGGGAATAGCGAAGTTCGGGCACTTCATTTTACCTCCACTACCGTAATTGGACCACGCGCGCATGACACAACCTGTGGAGCAAGTGACTTGCTCTGATCTCCGAGCTTCAGGCCGAAAGAAGCAAAATATGGTTTCTGCACAAAACCTGTTTTGGTCGACATCTTGTACTTATCACTTAAATTATACACATGCAGCAAAATGTATCTAGAGTATTCTCACACTGCGTTTCTGACATTTTGGGTACGACTTCGATGAAATAACTCCACTCACAAGAACGCGCATAAGCGCCTTCTGCCAGCTCTCACACTCACTCAACTGTCACTTTCTGCGGTGATAACGGAACGTCAGCTTTCAAATTGATTCTCTGCCTGTATTTCACCATTCTAGAAACAAGCGATTATGCCAAATTTATATAAATTACGCTATACAACATAGATTTCGCAGCCAATAACAAGCAGCCTGCAGTAGGTTTGGAGGGGGAGTAGTGTGCGCATAGATAAATGATAGCGGTGAGAAAAAACAACATTAAATTTTCACGTTCATGGGTGCAAAATTAGCAACTTCCAGTGCCTTTTAATGTCACCGCAACAAGGAAGAGTGGGAGTTCGAATACATGTCATTTCTAAGAATTCATTTTTAAGCAAAACGCTCACGTTCCTTAATCACAGGTTTCTAGTGTTGTGCGTTAGGACCATACATGCTGTCACGCGAAAGCTCTGCCCTCGTGGTTAGTAAGAGTGTCCCAGTCACAACATTTATTATTGGTGATTCGGAACGAACAAGTAAATGAACAGCCAAAAGTCAGATATGCTCGCGAAAATGGAAAGCCCTCATCTCGAGGAACGCAACCAAACCTATACTGCAGTATTTCCTTAACTGTGGGATATGTTGATAAAAAAGAGTCAACCTTACTCCAGCTGATTTTCAGGATGGATAAAAATCATTTCTACAGATAAAGAACAGTGTGACTACAGAATGAGTGATGAGTGTCTCTAATGTAACTGAACATATTAGGTGTAGATTGTAACACAGTATGGCCAGAGATCGTGCCTCTGAAGTTGGTCACCATCTTCCGGACTTCGAGAAGGGTCGAATCATTGGCGTGAGGGACGTGGTATCATCATATCGATAGTTATCTGTAGCGCAATGACAACAAAAGTCGTATTGAGATGGGCGAAGTGTGTGACAAGAACTGCAGACACGGGTGTTGTTGCCAGATGAACTACACCGCGAAAAGATCCTAAGACTGTTCGACTGGCTCTAACAAATAAAACAGTTAAAATGCAAAGTTTACAGGAAGAGTGCGAACAGTAGCTATAGGATGTGATTACCCAAAGCTGTTGACCACAGACGGCAGAGAGTTTCATGAAGCAGAGTCTTAGTGAGGTGGGAGGCATTTTGCGGTCCCGCTTCGGTTTGTCGCCATATGGCCATGTGCCTATACACTACGTGATGACACATCACGGGAAGTGGCGATTCACGAACCCATACACCCATGGGAAGCTATTGGCTACAGCCACAGGACTGATCTGGCAGAAGTAGAGGCTGAATATTCCGAGTATGTGGCAGGAATGGAAATCCTTACTGCCACACCCATCACGCCCAGGGCACCAAATGGTGTAAATATAAAAGAAAAAGCATTATAATACAATAGCGCAGAAAGAAAATCTATATGCAGGAGAATGACTAGCTTTCCACTAAATTTAGATAAATGAGAAATACAAGAATGGCGAATCGTTTGGAAAATATTATGATTACGGGAGATTGGAAATTACTTAGAAATGATTAAATATAGCGATAGAAATAATTAATAGATGAGTTCGGTATCTTATGTACATTTATATCGACAGCGAGACAGTAGATTAACCAGAAACATTTTCAAATATTTGTGGGATTTGTGGGACAAGATCTCAACAAGTTGGATCCATGGAGTAAAAAAGGATATATATATATATATATATATATATATATATATATATATATATATATATATATATATATATATATATATATATAGGTGATAGAAGTCATAGCACAGCGGTGTGAGCATATACAGATGGCGGTGGTACCACCTAAACAAGGTGTAGAGGGGCAGTGCATTGGCGGAGCTGTCACTTGAACTCAGGTGATCATGTGAAAAGTTTTCCGACGTGAGTGTGGCCGTCTTTGAGCGCGAAATAATAGTGGGAGCAACACGCATGATACATTCTATTTCGTAAATCGTTTCGAAATTCTATATTTTGAAATACACAACCTCAAGGGTGTGCCGAGAACACCAAATTTCAGGCATTACCTCTCACCACGGACAACGCAGGAGCTGAATGCCTTCACTCAACGACCAAGCGAAGCGGCGTTTGCCTAGAGTTGCCAGTGCTAACAGAAAACCAACACTACGTGAAGTAACCACAGAAATCAAAATGTGGTCCCGGCGGAGGTTCGAGTCCTCCCTCGGGCATGGGTGTGTGTGTTTGTCCTTAGGATAATTTAGGTTAAGTAGTGTGTAAGCTTAGGGACTGATGACCTTAGCAGTTAAGTCCCTTAAGGTTTCACACACATTTGACCATTTGAACAAATCAAAATGGGAGCGCGATGAAGGTGTCCGTTAGGACAAGTTTGGCGAAATTTGGCTTTAATGGGCTACGGCAGGAGACGAACGACGCGAGTGCCTTTGCTAACAGCACGACGTCGCCTACAACGCCTCTCTCCTGGACTCGTGCCCATATCAGTTGCAGCCCACACGACTGCAAAACGCCGGAAGAAGTGAGTCTTGATTTCAGTTGGTAAGGGCTGATTGTAAGATTCAAGTGTGGCGCACATCTCACGAAGCCATGGATCAAAGTTGCCAACAAGGTACTGAGCAATTTATAGGTGGCTCCATAATGGTGTGTCCCGTGTTTACGTGGAGTGGACTGCTTCATCTGGTCCAACTGAACCGATCTTTGAGTGCAAATGGTTATGCTCGGCTGCTTGGAGACCAGCTTCAGCGATATATGGACTCCAACGACCCCGAATATTTTTTTTTATAGATGATAATGTACAACGTCATTGGGCCTCAGTTGTATATGATTGATTTCCAGACAGTTTGAGCGAATGCTTTGGCCCCCAGATGTTCCGACATGAAACCCATCGAACATTTACGGAAATAATCGAGAGGCACAACATCCTGATCTGTCAACAGTTTCGCAGTTACGGACGGATATAGTGACAACATACGGTAGCTCAACATTTCTGCAGGGGACTTCCAACGACTTGTTGAGACTATGCCATAACATTCGCTGTCAAAAGTCCTGTCATACGGGATATCAAACGAAATTGGTGAGCGGATTCAGGATTTCCTTGTGTGGGGGATGCAGAAATTAATCTCGGAGATAGTCATCGGCACATGTAGAAGTAACTTCAGGCGTGTTGCAGGTAAGTGTGTTGGGAACCTTGCTTTCATTGTTGTGTTTTTGTGACCTGACAGCCGGTACTGAAGTAGGTAATTTTGTGTATGATGCAGTTATCTGTACTGAAGAACCATCTGAAAAAAGCAACTTTCGTCTATGTTCAACTGCGCCAAACAAAGGCCTTTGCGCCTAAGCTAAGTCTGTCGGAGGCGACTCCTGATTGGTGTCTGCCCAACGTGGCCCCTGGCTATTAAGTAAATGTTTGCAGCGCCCTTACGAGAAAAAAGATTTGTTTCTCTGCATTGTTCTGGCCGCACCTAATACTGATTGGCTGACAGATAAGTACTGCGAATGCTGACCAGTAAGAATCTGTCTCAAAAGACGTTGTTTTCCATCCATCATTTGTTAGTTAATAATGATGAACAAAGTTCGTAATATAACGATATACAAAGTTGTGTCCTACTCTCCACCTCCTCCTTCGGCTTTCGTGTGTCGGCCAATAAGGCTGGACCTCAGTAAGCAAAGATATTTTCTTAATCTTACTTCTAAGTTCTCAAGGTAAAACAATAGTAGCTAATTTTACAGTTCATTTAACATTTGGTGTTATGGGACCTGAGCACCTTGGTGGTCTCTCACAATCTTCAGAGACGTCCTAAACTTTTGTGTTCCCTTTCCACTGTCTCAATAAGACTTCTTCTAGGACTCTACTGAAACAGCATGTATCCCCAGATCATACACCGCTCGCTAAAAATACTCCTTGTTGTCTCCGCATAGCTTAAAGATACAACTGGTATTGCGACTTTTAGTGGATCTGTTGCCAAGTCAACTTCCCCTAAAGCAATGTCCAGTCTGACCACCCACGGAGTTCCCATACACGCATGAGAACTGCCCAGGGACCTGCCAATAATGCTGCTGGGTCTGTGTCCCCTACCGGTTTATGACCCACGGCGCTTCCACTTGCCTACAGCCGAATGCAGGATGCTGTCATACAGGCTTTTTATTTACGTGTGCATGCAATTCGATATAGCAAATCGTAATCTACGAAGTTATGTACTGGCAGTCAGTGGTAGCCATTCGTATTTCATTTATCTGTATACATTAATCTATTCCAAATAGAGTTTTCTTTTTATTTCGGGTTGTACACCGGTTACAGGGCAGTGGGGACAAAGGGTCGCGTAAGGTTCTGAGTATTACCGACAGGTAGTCTCAAATTGATCGCGTGTATCTAAATTTTCAGAAAGTTTTTGACACAATTCCTATCAAGTGCCCTCTAATTGAACTAAGTTCATATGGAATCTTATCTCAATTGTGGGACTGAATTCGTGATTTCCTGTCAGGAAGATAACAGTCCGTAATAACGAACGGAAATTGATCGAGTAAAACAGAAATGATGTCCTGCGTTCCCCAAGGATATTATAGGCTGTCTGCTGTTCTTAATCTGTACAAATGTTCCATGAGGCTACATGAACAGGAGTATAGATAGCTACCTTAGATTGTTCGCAGATAAGTGTGTTAAGTCTAATAAAGTCATCAGCATATCAAAACCAGTAGTAAACTGGTTTAGATGAGCTGTTTGTATGGTGCTAAAAGTGGCAATTGGCTTTAAATAATGAGAAGTGTGAGGTCATCAAGTGAGTGCAAAAAGGAATCCGTTGACTTACGGTTTCATATGTTCCCAGAAACTTAAAAATTACTACTTCGTGAAAAGTTTTAGTACAGAGATAGGACTTTTATTGTTAAGTGGGACCATATAGACTCAGCGGAAAATGAGATGGATGAATTCTTAATTGATGAACAGACTGTAAGTAACAAGTAACACAAAAGTTACTTAAAATGTGGAAAACAGCATCGAGGCAATACACATGAGACAATCATTTGGTTCAGAAAGAGCGGAACGCAGTTTTTAAATTCCTACTCCTTACCATTCGTCAAGTGAATTCTGTGTTACGTGGTAAGCAATGCACGCAGGTAAACTGAAGCTGTTTATTTGTTACTGTTGCTTTGTAATGCAAACCAGAAAAATTAATCTAGTAAGCATGAGAACAGTTACTTGTCACGCTACAGTAAGAAGCAATGCCTTTTTTCCATGAAGAGAAAATGTTACATCACACTTTGAGCACCTCACTAGGGACTTTGCTTTGACACATAGCTTGCATATCTGTTTGCCGATGTTATGTGATAGCCAGTGTGCAGCCTGATAAAATCTCACCTCATTAATGGGTGTTGGATATACGTACTTTTCTTCAGAGACTCTACAATGCCATCTGCTTCTGTGGATGGTCGACCACATTTTCTCCTGACAACTTTTCCACTCTGAAGTAATGCATAGGCTACTTCCAGTCAAAGGGGGCAAGGCAATAGTTTTTTCTTCGTCTGTTGACATTGTTCATAAAGGAGACAAACATTGACAACAGATATGTCAGTATGATGAAAGATGGTTCTGAGATAACATCTTTTGCCCGAATAATTATTCCGTACAGTTCAACAAGCGTATCGAGATTAACACAACTACTTACGCAGGAATTTATTGTATTCTCTGACAATAGCTGTCTATCTTACATTGGAATAAGCTTTGTCTTTCACTTGTGTACTGCACCCAACGGCTGAACACCGTTGTAAGAAGACATTAGGTGCACACTTCTCTTGTCACACCACTTGACACCAGTGGGAACTTATGGTCATACTCTAATTGTGAAATAAACTTGGTGAGTCCATTTGGACCCACTGGGCTGGAAAGTGTTAAGTGTATTTATTAGTAGTAGTGCAGATGTATATAAATAAGTCACACCTGAAATCCTTCAATTCGTATGAGTAACTGAAGTAGATTCGCACCTTCCCCATCACTGACGTTATCTCCTGCCCCCCCCCCCCCCCCACTCATTCCTTCTCATCTCTTAATCTGTTGGGATTTGAAATGACTGAACAATCTCAGTCGTGGATAAAGCAGGTATCAAGATGCTGTAAGCTTATGAAGATTGATGAAAAAAGTAGCCCGGCTACAAAAGAGATTGTTTACAAAACACTCATCACAGAATGTTTCTCAACTGAGGATACTGAACCACTCAAGTGATATATAACAAAATAAAATTTGAAGAAAAACTGAAGATGCATCTTTTTGACAACTCCTCCTATTCCGTAAAAGAATTTCCATCACTCTAATATGTAAGAGGTGGTTGGTAGGTATTACTAGCTCATTTATTTTACTCAGCTCTTTATTTTTAATCAGAATGAAAAAAGACAAAAGAAATTCTAAATGTTCATCATGTAGCCATATCTACAAATTAACCTGCGATGTGAATGTAAAAGGAATCATACAGTTCCCACAATTGTCTCGAAGACAATATTAGGCTAACTACTGTGTGTACAGAGGTATTGAAGCATTTGATTAAAGGATGGAATAGAAAGAAATTCTGATACTTCGTACTGTTTTAAGGGCCAGCATTTGGTCCAGCAGGGCCCATTGGTTTATATGGTGTATATGTGAATGAAGACCTAAATGTATTTGACTGCTGCAAAGAGCTTTCTCTCTCTCCCTCCCTCTCTCTCTCTCTCTCTCTCTCTCTCTCTCTCTTTCTCTCTCTCCCCTCCCTTCTTATATTTCCGACTGGTCTGATGCGGCCCGCCACGGATTCCTTTCCTGTGACAACGCTTCATCTCAGAGTAGCACTTGGAACACACGTCCTCAGTTATTTGCTGGATGGATTCCAATCTCTGAGTTCCTCTACAGTTTCTGCCCTCTACAGCTTCCTCTGGTACCAAGGAAGTCATTCCCACATGTCGTATCAGATGTCCTATCAGGTGCTTAGATTCTATTCCGTTCCGGTTTTGTCGCAGCCCATGTTTCACAACCATACAATGCTGTGCTCCAAACGTACATTTTCAGAATGTTCTTCCTCAAAATGAGACCTATGTTTGATCCTAGCAGACCTCTCTGGTCCAGGAACGCCCTTTTCGCTTGTGCTAATCTGCCTATTATAATGTCCTTTTGCAGCAGAATTCCTTAATTTCGATTCCTACTTATCACCAATTTTGATTTTAAGTTTCTCGATGTTCTCATTTCTGCTTCTTACCATTACTTTAGTCTTCCTTCGATTTACTCACAATTCATATACTGTATACTCATTAGCCTGTTCATCCCATTCAAAAGATCCTGTGGTCCCAGGGTAGCAACGGCATCAGCAAATCTCACTATTGATATTCTTCCACTTCAAATTTTAATCCCAGTATTGAACCTTTTATTTCCATCAGTGTAAAGATTTAACAGTAGGGACGAAATACTATATCCCTGTCTTAGATCATTTTTAGTCCCAGTTCTTCGTACTTGGCGTTCTATGTTATTGTTCCCTCTTGTACATATTGTATACCACTCATCTTCCCCTATAACTTACCCCCATTTTTCTCAGAATTTTACAGTGACTAAAACTTTTTCCAGGTTGACAAATTCAATGAGCGTGTCTTAATTCTTCTTCAGTCTTGCTCCCATTATCAACCACAACGTAAGAACTGCCTCTCTCATAATGCGTGTAAAAATTTCTTAATGTGTCGGGGGCTACCCAGTTTCCGTCACTGCTTAGATGACTCAGGCTTTTCCTACTCACTGGCGCTCTCGCAGTGGGTATCCAGAGGATGGTACACATCTCACAGAGGCTACTAAAAGCCACCCCTATTCGCCACCTGCGCTGAGAGGCGGAGAATTAATGCCGCGAGGAAGCAGCGCCGGCGCCGTGGGTCGTACATCACGCGGACTATTGTACTTCTGCAGCCACCTGCGTTGCAGTAAATTGCTCTCCATTTGGTTCGTTTAATGCTTTTGTGAAGACTGTTTATGATATTACTGTAATTTTTACCCGAAATTTTGAGGCCACCTTACGAAATTACGTTTCCCCATGTGTACTATTCTTTCTATAGCACAGCCAGTTTCTATACACACAGAAACAACTGTTCTGCAACGCATTTGTCAAATTAAAAAGCATGTTTATGTGTATTCTGCCTCGTTCAGGGAATATTCTGAACCTTAAATGTTCTAGTGCTGCAAACTGACGTAGCTAGACAGCTTTCGACTACCAACATGGAGAATTTAATGAACGGTAACTTTTCTCTATGTTTTATTTGGCAATTATTAATTTTGCCGAGTTAAACATGGACAATAAAAACACCAGAAAGGCTGTTTGCATCAGAGAAAATTCTATTTTCAAAAAAATTAAATAGCTCACAATGAGACCCTTGAGTGAGAGGTCGTGAAAGGCCAATGGTGTTTACGGCATTCCACGCCTCAGATATTGTTGTCCATGCAACCACAAAACTGGCAGCCAATGGCAACAGGGGGGAGCGACTGGAGGTATCCAGTTGTGCGCAAACCACGAGGCTATGGAGCATAGTTAAACTGCTTAATTGACGAGTACCTCTAAACAGTGGTACAGTACTAATAATGGCGATACAAAGCAGAGGACGGGCAGCGATACACAAAGCATACATTGCATTACATCTGTAATAGCAGTTGCTGCAGTTATCAACCCGTCAGAAAGGAACTCAAGAAATTTTGTAAAGTGAGAAACAAGTGGCAAATCAGATATTAGCGTTTCTGTGGAATGTTTGGTGTCGTATACGGTCGACTGTGCAGACAATGTAGATGAGGAGTACACTGCTGACTATACGTGCTTAACAAGTGGAAGCGATACTGAAACAGGTGCTCCGTCGGACAGGGAGCGACAAATCCCGTCTCCAGTGAAACATAGTAAAAGACAAGCGTTGACCAAGAAGCGGGTACTAAATACGAGGTGCGGCTAGAAAAAAACCGGACTGATGCTGGAAAAAACATTTATTTACAATTATTTACAATTTCATGTTATCTCCTTCAATGTACTCTCCTCCTCGGTCTTTACACCGCTCCATACGAATTTTCCACTGTTCATAGCAATGCTGCAGATCATTTTCGGTAAGTCCATACATTACTTCCGTCGCTTTTTCTTTTACTGCTTCAACAGTCTCAAATCTAGTTCCTTTCAAAGCTGACTTGACTTTAGGGAGAAGAAAAAAGTCACAGGGGGCCAAATCAGGTGAGTAGGGTGGATGATCTAAGATGGGAATGTTGTGTTTTGCCAAAAACGTCTTCACTGACAACGCACTGTGAGCTGGGGCATTGTCTTGGTGAAGGATCCATGACATTTTTCTCCACAAATCGTTCCGTTTTCTCCGTACTCGCTCACGTAGGGTAGCCAGGACGCTAATGTAGTAATGCTGATTCACTGTTTGTCCCTCTGGTACCCAATCAATGTGCACAATCCATTTGATGTCAAAAAAAACAATCATCATTGCCTTGAATTTCGATTTTGACATTCGTGCTTTTTTTTGTCGTGGAGAACCAGGAGTTTTCCAATGCATCGATTGGCGTTTAGTTTCGGGATCGTAAGTAAAAAGGAACCATTTTTGAACACACTTTGTTCATCAGAATGAGATTTTCACTCTGCAGCGGAGTGTGCGCTGAGCAGGAGAGCTTCTGTAAAGTTTGGAAGGTAGGAGACGAGGTACTGGCAGAAGTAAAGCTGTGAGTACCGGGCGTGAGTCGTGCTTCGGTAGCTCAGTTGGTAGAGCACTTGCCCGCGAAAGGCAAAGGTCCCGAGTTCGAGTCTCGGTCGGGCACACAGTTTACACTTTGTTCATGTTGAAACTTTCATGAAGAATCTGCCTAACACTTTCCTTGTCAACTCCTGTTAACTCAGACACTGCTCTGATTGTTAAACGGCGATCTTGTCGAACAAGTTTACCGATTTTTTCAGTGTTTGCATCAGTTTTTGCTGACAATGGTCTGCCAGTGCGAGTGTCATCACTGGTGTCTTTGCGGCCATCTTTAAATCGTTTAAACCACTCAAACACTTGTGTTCGCGATAAACAATCATTACAAACGTTTCGCTTGCAGATTTTCCTGGTTTGAAACAAAATTTGATGTTAATACGCTGTTCTTTCTGTACACTCAACATTTTCCGACGCACAGACAAAACGTCAACTACTTAAAACAGACGCCACGGGCAGACTGAGTGCAGGAGGCAGATGAAACTCGAGCAGTAGGCGGAGCGAGAGTCACGTGACAGGCCACGCGACTTTCAGCCTTATCGCATTCGTTTTGTTGTTTCACCAGTACTAGTCCGGTTTTTTTCTAGCCACACCTCGTATAATAACGTACACGGAAGATCATCCGCAGCATACTTAAAGCAAAACAATACAAAAAAACTGTTGTGAACAGATTTCTTTTAAATCTACAGCAAAAAGTAGTTCAAATGGCTCTGAGCACTATGGGACTTAACTGCTGAGGTCATCAGTCCCCTAGAACTTAGAACTACTTAAACCTAACTAACCTAAGGACATTACACACATCCATGCCCGAGGCAGGGTTCGAACCTGCGACCGTAGCAGTCTCGCGGTTCCGGACTGAAGCGCCTAGAACCGCACGGCCACCGCGGCCGGCTAAATCTACAGCAGTACGACCGTGTAGTGCATAAGAAAAACTACGAATATTTGAGAGAGGACGAGGCTGAGTTGTTCCAAAAACTTGTGTTTGAGCGTTTCATGAATGCTCGATGCAACTTAGATGATGTGCGTGATAGTGACCTACTTCGTTATGCACATCAACAGATTTCTAGGGAAGCAGTGGATGGCAGCATAACATCAAATATAGCAACGAAGTTTAAGGACATAAGATAACAAAATTTCAAACAAAGCGTCGACTTGACTAGGGGCAGCAAACTGCCGAATCAGCCCGAAAGTTTCTAGATGAGATGCGCAAACTTATCCCGTCGTTTCGTAAGGAATTTGTTTACAGCTCCGGCCAATCGGGATTTGAAGAGTGAATGCATATCAAAAGGAACCTTGGAAACTATAGGTACCAAGAGAGAGATGCATCAAAATCAACTAACATCAGTGCCTTGCGGCATTCGTATACAATTATACCGACTGTTAATCTGGATGGTAAATTGGCTGAAAAGTTTCCTGAATGAGATTTTCACTCTGCAGCGGAGTGTGCACTGATATGAAACTTCCTAGCAGATTAAAACTGTGTGCCGGACCGAGACTCGAACTCGGGACCTCTGCCCGCGAAAGGCAACGGTCCCGAGTTCGACTCTCGGTTCGGCTGAAGAGTTACTTATTGTGCTGCGAGTACTTGGAGGTGCTCTTCCCTCGCAACTATATCTGTGTGCGTGATCTTGCAAGGGCAGAAGGGAATATTTACGCCACAACAAATAAGAGTAGGAAAATTTGCGTAAGAGAGCTACTGCTATGGTATGAGCATTATCTTTCGCCAATAGCTCAAAAATGTGTGTGAAATCTTATGGGACTTAACTACTAAGGTCATCAGTCCCTAAGCTTACCCACAACTTAACCTAAATTATCCTAAGCACAAACACACACACCCATGCCCGAGGGACGACTCGAACCTCCGCCGGGACCAGCCGCACAGTCCATGACTGCAGCACCTGAGACCGCTCGGGTAGTCCCGCGCGGCACCAATATCTAGTTCAAATAATTTACTTGTGCTTGATTCCAGGTTTGCGTACAAAAATCGTACTCCTTTAGAGCAAACTGTTCCTCCTGAAAAGTGTCTAACATTGCAATTCGTACCATCTGGAACGGCTGAACAAACGTAATCTCTGTATGTTTATTTTTACCGTGTCTACAAAATGTATTATAGCACTACCTGCGGCTACACCTTAAATGATAGCCAGCTTCACGAAAAGCTCCACAGATGACTCTTTCGTGTTCGGTTGCATGCCATCACATTCCATCCGCTCTCATCTCACCGTTACACTAACGTGATTCTATATGCATTCTTTAATAGTAGAAAGCTAGCTGAAGGTCCTCCAAGGTTTGTAGCTCCGAAGGAGTTCGCCTTCGATCTTAGTGGTGCGATTCTTTGCGATCACTGTGACGAACCTTTTTTCAGTCTGTGTTTTTGTTGCAAGTTAATTGTTTGTTTTGAGCATATGTTGAATGTCGACGATGTCCATTTTCTGAAGTGTAATAGAGACATTCCGAAGAAGATTCATCTCTGCATCTCCCTGACACTTACTTTCTGAGAGACCGATGACCTCTGCAGTTTGGTCCCTTTCATCCCTAAACCAACCAACCAACCTTACTTTCTGTCGCCCTGCTAATACATATTGTGAGTCATTACCAAGTAATATTTTTCCTTTCGTAATTGTTAACACAATACTTTCAGATGAGTCTTACTAAAGATTGCACTTGGGACCTCGCAATCAAGGGGTTTCTTGCCAGAATGAGTAAACAGTTAGACAGCATACCATCATTGCCGTCGGTGGCAGCATTTTTTTTAATACAATATTCAGTTTCAGATATCCATTACAGGTAAATGACGTTGCTGAGTTAGCTTCTGCTCTGAAAATAATGCGGAACTTCACAGGTGCGGTTTTCATCGGCTTCATATTACATTATTGACAAAACGTTTCCAAGTAATGTGTTACGTATAGTTTGATTGTCATCGATTGACTGTCACGGATCACAAAGATGTTGGTCCAGAAGCGCGATCGGAGCTCACTGCAGACTGAATAAAATGAACGGCTACGAAAGTGGACACCTATGTTTAAAAGGCAATTTTGCGCACGGAAAAGTAATCCGGAACTGTGAACAAATCTAAAGCCCGGCTAAAATCGACTGGTTCTACTTGTACTGCTACGCGGATTACTTGACTTGTAAAAATCCGTGGAATGGTTTTATTTATGAGGTAGTTTACGACTGCGATTCGACATTTCTGCTTCATATCAAGACAGGGATACCACAGTCGTATCCAATCTAATGGTACTCTAAAGTGCCATACTAACCCAATGAGAAAACGTTGTACAGTATGAATACATAGATCTCCCAACGTGAACATAGGGATAGTCGGACCGAACCTACGTGACCGTTACAACTAACCAAAGGCGAAAATATAGAAAACATTGTGGAAGCCGTCCGATTAAGAATTTGAAAATAAATTTAACGATTCAATATAGTCAATTTCTAGTCAAATCTGACATTGTGGAGAGCAGATGGTGGTCTTCATGTAATTTATTAAATAATTTTTTAATATAACAAACTTTTAATGCCTATACTGCAAGTTTCAGTATAAAGCAAGACGACTACTTTCGGTTGCGTTTTACAACCATCTAAAGGTCGTTTGAATCATAAAAACGTGGTGAACATGCATTGAAAAACGTCATTAGTTGTACTCAGGCAATGAAAGCGTTCGCATTATAGGCCAAAAAGACTGTGTCAGTATGTTGTTAAAAACTGCATCGCGGGAGAGCCAGGTTGTAAACCATAATCTCGCAAGATGATGGCAATAAATAAGGAAAACGGCAAGTAGTTTGAGTAAAAATTGCGTCACATGGCCATGATTTGGAATCGTACAGCACGTTTTACAGTGAGAACAGTATATGCAAAGGTACAAGAGTTATCAACTGCCCATAGCTTCGCTTACATGAGGAATCATCTAGCATGGCATATAAAATAGTCACGTTCATAAAAAGTCCACAAGTCTAACCTGCCTGTTAATAAGGTTATTCGGAGTTATTAGGCATAATTCAGCTACTTTGGCATATTTTGCGAGGCAGTTTCGACTTGTGCCATTTTGCTTTTAATCTTCAACTTGTGCACATTTTATGAACATGACTATTTTATTCGCCAAGCTGGATCGCTTCACTGTAAGCGAGGCTCTGTAACAGCTCACAGCTCTGTTTACTGTTGCATAAACTGTTCTTACTGTAATACTGACTGTACAATTTCAAATCATGAGCTACTGATGCAGTTTTTACTAACGTAACTGACCATTTTCCTTCTTTATTCCGTCATCTTGCGAGATTATGGTTTTTCGGTCAAGTTCTTAACAGCGTACTATCATAGTCTCGTTGACCCATAACATGAATGAACGTCACAGCTAATGTCTTTCAATGCATGTTCACTGCTATTTTAGGATTCGAACGATGTGAAGATGCTAGGAGAAACCAATCTAAATTTGTCATCGTGCTTCATTGTATACTGAAAATCGGCATTACAAGATTTTTTCATTAAAACATTTTATTTAATAATTAGTTTCCCCACTAATTTCTTAATAGTTTTAACGGAATGCTTGCAGACTATCACCAAAAGTCGTAAAATATTTGAAATTTCGTCGGCAGTGGCCTTATCCACATCATAAATTTCATTGAAGTGTTGTCCTAATACACCATGTGCCAGTTTCTGTAACGCGATTGGTAGAAGCTACAGAAATGTGGTTCCCATTTGCAATGCACGTCGATTCTACCGCTTTACAGAAAAGTTTCCTGTATGAGTTCTTGAATGTCCGTCTAGCTAGAATGCAGAGGTCTTTGTTTTCCCTTGGTAGTACAAAACATTTAGCTTCTACAGATTCCGAAGAGCTCTTCATATTACACTTGAGTAAGGGAATTTATTATGAAGTTATAAAGAGGACGTCAGATTTTCCTTCGATAGCTACACGAAGAATAAGAAGAAAGTCTACAGATTTTTTGCTTATTTAGCCCTTGGGTGTATGAGAGGCTGGGCTAGCAAAAATGCATCAGAGGTGTCTATAAAATCCTGCCCTAAAACAATTTCTAAATGTTCGTATTATAGGAAACATAATTATGCTTTGAAGTAGTTGGTGACACAGATTGAATAAGAAAGTGTCATTATGATATCATGACTTTTATTTTAGTATAATATGAAGTACAATATTATAAATTATGTTACTATTTTCCATAATTGAATAGCTGTCTGTTTTACTGATACGCGACAAAATATTTACTCATTCAGAAATAATTTCGCTAGGTTTTTTGCACATATTCTTTTGCGTTAGCAGAATGATTGACTGCTTCTCTGACTCGCTGATATGGGCACATGAAGCACCTTGCTTTTGGTGATCTCCCAGTTACCGCAATCTTCTCTCGTTGGCTGCTGATTGCACAACGTGTCTTGGTTTGTAGAACTTTATTTTGGAGCCGTGGCTTGTAGGTTCCCCTCTTAAAATAGAAAATTTTTGTTTCTATCAGCTCTGCCTTCCCTGTAGTTGGTATGTTACCGTGAAAAGAGGCCCAAGGTAATTGTTGCTGCTACATCTAACAAGTTCGCCACTAAGACAAAACACCTTCTTCTTGACTGTCTCTTCCAAATGCACGTAGTTGCCTTCTGGTTAAGAAAATCAGCTCCTGATATACGTTCATTATAGAATAATGTTGTCTCTGCGTCTTTCCTCTACAGCGGTACTGTTTGGCACAGACTTAGTGACATCACACATTTGTTCTTTTTGGTACCACAATTAAAAATGTCAAACTGTCTTTCAGACGAAACTGACAAATACGAAATTTATCAGGTCACACAACCATTCATTCGGACTGGATTTTTGTTTGTGTTTAGCTACACTCTCTCTGACTGGACAAGATAGATTTTTCGTGATACTGTGTACTTGTGCTCACCTGTGATGCAGATTTACCGTATTGAGTTCCATCATGAACGATAAGATTCAAAATGGTTCAAATGGCTCTGAGCACTATGGGACATAACATCTGAGGTCATCAGTCCCCTAGAACTTAGAACTACTTAAACATAACTAACCTAAGGACATCACACACATCCATGCCCGAGGCAGGATTGGAACCTGCGACCGTAGCGGTCGCGCGGTTCCAGACTGAAGCGCCTGCCCTAGAGCGATAACGAACTTGTAAATTTTCTACTCTGCATCATTTGTTTCTTCAGTGTTTGTTTCAGCTGGGGCGCTAGAGGACGAGGGTTCATTATCTTGATGACCATCAGTGTCTGAATCTCTGCTGTCCTCTTTATCAAAGAGAGTTTCATCTTCAAGCCATTCAGCAATAAATAATGTAAAATTTTCATCGCTTCTGCTGACTACATATATTCTTCTCCCTTTACAGACAGTATGGTATATAACTATGTTCTAAGTAAGGAATAATAGTACGTTCAATACTTACTGTGTCTATGATACAAAATTTATATTCATAAGATAGTGTTTCGGCATTGAGAAATACACTTACCTTCGGTCGAGTACTGGGATGCAGCTTTCACACGACCTCTAACCACCGAATAATGCGTATGATTCTGATACATTGATAACTGTTACCAGTAATCTAACTATTTTAATACATCATTCTGGTAAAATGTAAGTAATGTATCGGAAAAGCCCCTGTCATGCATTATGCTAGTAAGACTAAGAAATTTATAAAATAAAATAGCAAATATGGCTTGCAACAAACAATGTTCCTTCTAAAGTAAGTCAGTTGTATTTCCAAAGATCATACAGGACATCAACTTAAATAAATAAATTATTAGATGATTCGTGAAGGTAATGAAAGTCTGCTGGGTCTAAAACACACCTGTTATGCATCCAAGGGTTAAATTATTTACTGTCCCGATGACGAGAATTTTGTTCATCTTACTTCTCCGCCGTGACTCTGTTGCCTGTCCATTATATTCAGTTACTCTGAACTGCATGTTGTGCGCTCCGTGCTGCTTCTCGCAGGCAGCAGAGACTTGGCGTACAGCCAGAGGGCGGCACTGCAGCGGCTCTGATCCGCGGGCCATCAGGTGCTGCCCCCCGGATGCCACCTGCTGCCCAGACAGATGGCCCGCATTTGTCTCGCTGCTCGTGCAGCCCACAGAACTATTTTTTTGTTTTGTATCGGCTTTGCCCAACCGAAATCGAATCGGACATTCGACAGTGGACATGAGATCGGAATTAACCTGGCAGTCCCCAATTATAAATCTAATTACTGTTTTTGTCGATCGATTTGTTCTACTAATGACCTTTGACAAATAATGGCTTCTCAACGAGTGAAGCCTTGGTTACTACTGTTGTATGTGAGGTCAACGACTGTGAGACACGTTCACTCTGTATCATACGAAGTTTTCTTAAGTCAACCTTCTTTCTAGTGCTCTGATAAGTTATTACTATTTTTCCTACACAGTGAGGCGGTGAAAGTCATGGGTCAGCGTAATGCACATTACAGTATTAAGTGCACAGGGTGCAAAAGGGCAGTGCATTGGCTGAGCTGTCATTTTTACTCAGGTGGTTCATGTAAAAAGGTTTACGGCGTGGTTAACACCTTACGACGGGGAGTAACAGACTGTGAACGCGGCATGCTAGCTCGAGCTAGACGCATGGGACATTCCATTTCGGAAATCGTTAGGAAATTCAATATTCCAGAGCCGCATGTCAAGAGTGTGCCGAGAATGGCAAATTTCAGGCGTTACCTCTCACACGGACAATGCATTGGTCGGCGGCATTCATCAACGATCGGGATAAGTGGCTTCTGCGAAGAGTTGTCAGTGCTAACAGAAAAGAAACTGCGTGAAATAATCGCGGAAATCAATGTGACGCACAATACTTACATATCCGGTAGGACAGTGCGGCGTAACCTACTGTTAATGGGCGAAGGCAGCAGACCACCGTTGTGAATGCCTTTGCTAACAGAATGACATCGTCTGCAGCGCCTCTCTTGGGCTCGTGGCAATGTCGTTTGGACCCAAGATGAGTAGAAAATAGTGGCCTGGTCATATGAGTCCTGATTGCAGTTGGTAAGATTTGATGGTAGTGTTTGAGTGTGGCGTGGACCCCACTAAGCCTTAGGCCTAGGTTGTGAACAAAGCACTGTGCAAGCTGGTGGTGGTCTTGCAATAATGTGGGCAGCGTTGACACTGCAGAGTCTTCTGGTCCAACTGGAACGATCATTGACTGGAAAAAATTGTGCTTGAATACTTGGAGACCTTTTGCAGCCATTCATGGACTACAAGTTCCCAAGCAGCGATTGAATTTTTATGAATGGCACTCATGTCACCGGGTCGTAGTTGATCGCGATTGGTTTGAAGAACTTTCTGGACAATTAGACCGAATGATTTAGCCATACATGTCACCCGACCAGAATCACACCCAAACTTTGCGGGAAATAATCGAGAGGTCAATTCGTGCATAAAATCCTGCAGTAGCAACACTTTCGCAATTATGGACCTCTCTGGAGGCAGCATGACGCAGTATTTCTGTAGGGAACTTAATCTTGCTGAGTCCATGCCAAGTCGAGTTGCTGCAGCCGGCCGAGACACAAGCAGCAACAGGGAATTAACCGTTCTCTGACATTTCACGAGTTCCTAACCAGAAGCAAATCGTACAATTTCGTCTATATGCTTTGGTAGTTTAGTTTCTTGAGCTTCCGTGTGTTAATTTAACATGTAGTAGGTCCAGTTTTCGCGATTTCATATATTTAGGAAAGTAAACCGATTTTGTGATCTATTAAAAGTTCCTAATCAGAAAAGAATTATTTAGTCTCACCTGAATGCTATGGTTGTTCAGTTTTTGAATCTGTTAATGTTATCTGTTTCAGTAGACACAGTTACTTCGTTTTCTTCGGTGTCTACAGCTGAGTTCCATGGCGCGTGTCGATATCCTTTGTTTGTCTGTGTGGTGTAGTTCTCCGCAGTCTTTATTACGGATGGGGATGTGATTGCTGTGTGACGATGTGAGCCGAAGTGGTGACACTTCACTCCCAGGTCCACGCTGCGAGGGCTTCGGTTACACAGTAGATCAGCATCACTGTTGTATACCTGCCATGGGGTCCAACGGATGTCCAGCACGACCGAGTCCACCTATCGGTTGGCTCCGGTGGCCATCCCAGTCACTGCTCGTGCTGAGGTTGATTCCTCACCTATGATCGAGTCGCACGTAAGACTTCCTCGGTTAGTGTGACAAACAGGTTCCATACGCTATATGTGGCTGACAAACAGGTTCCAGATGGTGTCTGTGGCTGACACTGTCCCTCAGCCAGAAGCAGTCGCTTGTCCTGTTTAGGAGGAAACCTCTCAGACAGGACATCCAGGCAATCACAGAGAGTGGGATTATGGATAATTGTGAGTTCAAATGTTAGCCGCTTTATGGAGTCCTTCTATACATGGCTGCCAAGTAGGAGAATAAAGCGAGTGTGCAGCCTGTACATACCGGGTGGCGTCATTGCAGATGTGGAACGGGTCCTTCTGGATACCATGAAGAGCACAGTATACAGTCAACTCCAGGTGGTGCTCACGTCGGTACCAATAGTATATATCGCTTTGGATCAGAAGAGATTCTCTCTGGTTTCCAGCGGGTAACAGAACTGGTAAAGACTGCCAGTCTTGCTTTCGAGACGAAAGCAGAGCTTACCGTTTGCAGTATAGTCCGCAGCACCGACTGCGAACGTCTGGTACATAGCCGAATGGAGGGTCTGCACCCGAAGTTCAGAGTGTGATCACGTTGACTGCATATTCCTCGACTTGCGCCATAGGGTGGTGGAGTGTCCCGTTCTGTTAAACAGGTGAGGAGTCCACTGTGGTGTCACCGCCAGACACCACACTTGCTAGGTGGTAGCCTTTAAATCGGCCGCGGTCCGTTAGTATACGTCACTATCAGTGATTGCAGACCGAGCGCCGCCACACGGCAGGTCTAGAGAGACTTCCTAGCACTCGTCCCAGTTGTACAGCCGACTTTGCTAGCAATGGTTCACTGACAAATTACGCTCTCATTTGCCGAGACGATAGTTAGCATAGCCTTCAGCTACGTCATTTACTACGACCTAGCAAGGCGCCATTATCATTTGCTATTTATTTTGGGATGCATGTACCGTCAGACAGATGTTCACCAATTATGGATTAAAGTTAAGTATTTCACGATCTGCGTCCGTTTTTCTAATTTCTAATTTCCTTGTCATTTTCCAGACCTCACGCCAGCCTGCGTGAGCTTAAACGCGTGCCTTTCGGCTACCTCATAGTGGCTTGGCTGTTTTGCCAAGTCACAAAATCCACTACACGCAGGAGGCGGCTAGGCGGATAGCGGAGACTGTGTGGTGTGACTGGGGAAACACAAAAAGGGTTTCAGTCTCAAAGAAAGCAGGTCGAACACTGGGAGAACGTAGATCCAGGAACCATTGCTATAACAGTTGTAAATTATCGTAGCTGTCTTGCGAAAGCACCATAACTCGAAGCGCTAACAGAAAGCACTGACACTCAAATCTTAAAGCCGAGGATAAGTTCAGCCGAAAATTATGCGGAGGGCCTAACGGTGTTCAGAAAGGATAGGCTAAACTCAGTTGGCGGTGACGTGAGTGTTGCTGTTGGAAATAGTTTATCTTGTTGCGAAACTGTAGTTCTTGTGAGTTACTATGGCTGGAGTTCTTTTTTGGTAACCGGGATAAAATAATAATTGGATCCTTTTGCCGACGTCGCATCTCAGACGATACGATTGCTGAAAGATTAGAAAAAAAACTTGAGTCTGATTTCAAACATGTACCCAGTTCATACGATTACAGTTGGTGGTAACTTTAATTTACTCTCGATATATTAGCGAAAATACATGTTTGAATCCGGAGGTACGCATAAAACATCATCCGAAATTGTCCTAAACTCATTCTCTGCAAATTATTTCGGGAAGTTAGTTCATGAGTCCACTCGAATAGTAAATATTTGCGAAAACACGCGCGACCTCTTAGAAAAAAATAATCATGAGCCAATGACGAGCATCAAAACGGACACGGGAATTAGTGAACCCAGCGTAGTCGTAGCGAAACTGAATATTATAACTCCAAAATCACCCAAACATAAACGAAAACTATACCTATTCAAAAAAGGCAATAAAAGCTCACTTGACGCCTGCCTGAGAGACAATCTCCACTCCTTCCAAATTAACATTGCAAGTGTAGACCAGATGTAGCATGAATTCAGAGAAATAGTGTCGACAACAACTGAGATACATATACCAAATAAATTAACGAATGACGGAGCTGATTCTCCGCGGATCAGACCACAGAAAAGAACATGCCAAATTCAAAAGGACACAATACCTCCAAAGTTGGCGATCTTTTACAGATGCTCGAAATTTAACGAGGACTTCAATGCGAGATGCTTGTAATAATTTCCTCAACGAAACTTTGTCTAGAAACTTGGCAGAAAATCCAAAGAGATTCTGGGTGTATGTAAATAAAATATGCTAGCGGCAAGACATAATCAATGCCTTCTCTGCGCCATAGTGATTGAAATTCTATCGATGATAGTGCTGCAGAAGTAGATTTACTAAGCATGGCCTTCCGAATTTCTTCATCAAGGAAGACGAAGTGCCGGCCGTGGTGGCCGAGCGGTTCTAGGCGCTACAGCCTGGAACCGTGCTGCTGCTACGGTCGCAGGCTAGAATCCTGCCTCGAGCATAGATGTGTGTGATGTCCTTAGGTTAGTTAGGTTCAAGCAGTTCTAAGTTCTAGGGGACTGATGACCTCATAAGTTAAGTCCCATTGTGCTCAGAGCCATTTGAACCATTTTTTGAAGACGAAATAATTATTCCAGAATTCGAATCAAGAACGGCTGATAACAGCAACCCAAAAGTAGATACCCTCGGAGCAATGAAGCAACTTACTTACTTAATAAAAACACGTCTTTAGGTCCAGACTGTAAACCAATTTGATTCCTTTCAGAGTATGCTAATGCAATAGCTCCACAGATAACAATCATACGCAACCGCTCGCTAGACGAAAGCTCCGTACCCAAAGAATGGAAAGTGACAACGGTCACACCAATATTCAATAAAGGCGGCAGGAGTAGTCCACAAAATTACTGGCCCATATCATTAACGTCGATATGCGGCAGCATTTTGGAACATATATTGTGTTCAAACATTATGAATTACCTCGAAGAGAAGGGTCTATTGACACACAGTCAAACATTATTCAGGAAAAAGGTCTTGTGAAACACAACTATCTCTTTACTCACAAGAAGTGTTGAGTGCTGCTGACAAGGAATTCCAAATAGACCTCGTATGTCTGGATTTCCAGAACGCTTTTGGCACTGAACCTCAGGAGCACCTTATAGTCAAATCGCGTGCTTACGGAATATTGCCTCAGTTATGTGACTGGACTTGTGATTTCCTGTCAGAAAGTTAGTAATTGATGGAAAGTCATCGAGTAAAACAGAAGTGATGTCCGGCGTTCCCCAAGGTAGAGTTATAGGCCTTCTGCTGTTCTTTATCTATATAAACGATTTAGGAGTCAATTTGAGCATCTTTCTTAAGTTACATGCGGGTGATGCTGTCGTTTATCGTCTAGTAAAGTATAAGAAGATCAAAACAAACTGCAAAACGATTTAGAAACGATATCCACATGATGCAAAAATAGCAGAAAGTGTGAGATCACCCACATGAATGGTAAAAGGAATCGTTTAAACTTCGGTTACACGATAAATGAGTCAAATCTAAATACCTAGGAATTACAGTTACGAACAACTTAAACTGGAAGGAACACGTAGAAAATGTTGTGGGGGGGGGGGGGGGGGGGAACCTAACAAAAGACTGCGTCTAATTGGCAGGACACTGATCTACTAAAGAGACCGCCTACACTACGCTTGTCCATCCTTTTCTTAGAATACTGCTGCTCGGTGTGGGATCCTTACCAAATAGGATTGACGGAGTACATGGAGGAAGTTCAAAGTTTACGCGCGCTGTTCCAGATTGAAGTAATGGAGAATTATTGTGAAGGTGGTTCGATGAACCCTCTGTCGGGCACTTAACTGTGATTTGCAGTGCATTCATGTAGATGAAGTTGTCGAATTACACTTTAAAAAGGAGGTCCATCTCAATAGAAGTTATCTTACAACTTTTGTAACCTAACTGCACACTAAATCTATTTGGAAGATATGACTAATTCTGCAGTTACAATATTGTATGGTGAGTAAAATTCTATATATTTTTAACATTGGTTATAATATGTTTGGACGGTGAAGCCATACTTCGTCGCTCGTATTACATATTGTACATTGGAACTGAAGAAGCTCTTCTGCCAGGGAACGTATTTCTATGGAATATTATTTTATATATAGAGTATCTCGTAATATGAAACTTTTATCACGTTTGGAAAAACTGTACACTGACGGAGCAGTTTCCGTAATTTATGAAAAAGACTGAAGCACACAAGCCATTAATGCTATTATTTTGAAGGCTAACGTTTGTAAAATGTTCCCAGGTATAACACTCCACCCCAAATAAATTTCTATGTCTGTCTTTGTACAAGGTAATTGAGGGACCGTTTAATATACAATGTAAAGTTAAAATCCATACTTTGAATGTAATTTATTTATACCATTAGTTTTCGGCTTTTTACTACGTCTTCTTCAGACCTGTTTGGTTGCAATATCTGTCTAGCAGTCTTCAACTGATGAACGAAAGGATCGCTCTGTTGAAACTTGAAGTCTACAGACACCAGCTACGTGATGATGGCCCCTGTTTCGAATGCACATGATTTGGGATTCCTCCTGTACGTTGGTCGGCGGGCTGAAGATGATCTAATGAAACACCGAAACTGGCATAAATAAATTAGTACATGCAAAATTTGGATGAATGAAGGTGCTTCTAATTTTACATTCCACATAATTTGTTAATAATTGGAAATGCTTACCAATCAGTGCGCCAACAATTAATCACCAAGAACTGTCAGGTGTGCTGTTATTACTTTTCCTTGTTGGAGCCAGCCAGGGTGGCCGAGCGTTTCTAGGCGCTACAGTCTGGAACCGCACGACCGCTACGGTCGCAGGTTCGAATCCTGCCTCGGGCATGGATGTGTGTGACGTCCTTAGGTTAGTTAGGTTTAAGTAGTTCTAAGTTCTAGGGGACTGATGACCTCAGCAGTTAAGTCCCATAGTGCTCAGAGCCATTTCCTTGTTGGAATGCTAAAATTGTGTCACACTCTTACCTCGCTCTTCGGAAAACAACATGCCACATTCAATGCTACATTCCTGTGGCCGCTTTTTCATTCACAAGTAATTTACCTACCTGGATCATACGGTAAAACATTTATTCTAAAAATATTAATCTCACTATCAAATGATTCAAAGAAAATTCGATTAACAACTGTGACGAATTGGAACACAAACTGTTCAAAATGTGATAAACATACCGAAGGCGCTACTTTTCCGTTGGAGCTCTGTGACAAACGTTTCACACCTGGATCACGGAAATGAGAACATTTGTGAGCACATGGAGAACAAAAGGAAAGGCTCTGCCTCTGTGAGAAAGCTTCCACGAACGCAGAGAAATGCATCAGTCGAGTTCGCATGTAAAGAATTCAAGAAATTTCTCATTCAAGTTCACTGTACCTCCCTGATGGCTTAGGTGGAATATCGTGGCTACAGAGACTTTTGTTTGACGTTCCGGTAGTATGTACTTAAATTTACGTAGAAACTTTTAACATACATAATCTGACAGGTAAGTTCTTCAGCGGGGAAATATGGACTACAGAGCCTTCTTCACACTATAAAAAAGACCAGGGTCTAGTATTTTCCATAGAAAAAAGCGTAGTACTCGTGCAATACATGTAAGGCAGAACTGTTCAACGGGACATTAATTTTAAGTGACATTTCAGTACAGGCCGTCAGTACGTTTGATATCATGACAGACTTACATGGTCAATTATATTTATTGTGAAAACGGGATCATCACGAGATGACAATGGGAAAGTGAAGACAGGTACGTGGGGCCAGAGAAAATATCCTTTCTTCCACATCCAGCCAACGCCAAAGTCTGCTCAACATATCGGTCGATGGGTGGGCACTAAATGACTGTTGAACCTGGATTTCCCTAGAGAAGTCGTTGACGCTCAAATTAAAACTATGCTTTAGTGTTGCTGCATTTCGATAGCACTTTTGGAAAATTGCAGTTGAGCTTGTGAATTCAGGAGGCAAGAACTTCTGGAGCTGAAATTATGCACTGTTTGTATAATCATGTCTAGCGGACACGTGCCTTATTTGAATGTAAGTAGTTCTTAAGACGCATAGACGTCAAATAGAATGTGGTTAAGTACGAAATTAGTTTGAATGACGTGTTCTGCGGGCGCTTCGCAAATGGTAGCGTTTCACCACTAACAGACGTCACTATTGACACTACAATAACTAACATACAAGTTTCTTTAATAAAGTACTCAATGTAATATCATTCTCTATGCTAGAATACAGAGAAGTTAACGAACTGAACATCCGCGGTGACAGTTTCCGGTGGACTCGTAATATCTGACATTTACGAATGAGGGTTCCTCAACTGTAAACAGCACCGTCAGAAGACTGTACCTTCCTCGCAAAGCACGGGAGAAGTATTCATTATATTAACCCCGATTCGTATCAAGAAGTCAACTATCTACGCTGGAAAAATTTAAGAATGTAGGGCGAGGACAGAAGTAGCAAGACGATAAAATATGCAATGCATTGGAATCTGACTCTACGGTTCGATCAAGTAAACGTTATGTACCGCAGATATGCGGTGGTGCCTCTTGCCCTTTTTTCGGACTGTCTCGAGCGGGAACAGTGCTGAACGACAGCCCACCATGTTGATTAGATAGATTCGCAAATTGTTCTTTTTTCTCTTCTTGGTATGCTGTCAAGGTTGTGTGTCCTGTCTTCGGGATCACCATGACATCATAACAAGATGATGAAAGACCACAAGGTGCCCATGATGTATTAACCGACACTGACGCAGAGGATAGTCGACTGTCACCCTTGCCGGCATTTTCTCTTGATCTCTTGCTCACTGTAGCATTCGGCAGTCACTACGACTAAAGGATACTTGAACAGAACTGTACCAGCATGCAGTGACATACCAGTATCTGTCACCCAATCTCAGCTCGATTCTATGCCCAACCGGGTTTGAGCCGTTGTTGCTGCTGCAAATACGCACAATACGTAAAATTTTGTAGTTTGCTGTACTTCCTGATATTGCAATTTTGATGGCTAAGAGAGTACGTACTGGCTGTAAAAATGATCAACATACAGCAACTACATTTTACGTGTTGGAAAGGAACAAGTTCAACACGGTCCAGAGCTAAGTACGTTGTCGGTTGCGCCTCCGTGATGGCGCTGTTTGGACCAAGGAAACTGCACATGTTCGCCGACTGCGATGGACGATGCATGCAGTCACCTAGGAGTAGTCTGTCGAGACACTGATAGGTACCATAGCTGATAACATGGCAACCATGACACACGCAGGGGACTATGGAATCGATTAGACCCATTGGGAACTCTTTACTGGAATGTAGAGAGCTTTCGTCGGTCCGCGCGGAGTGCCCGCTTGGTTAGAGGCGCCATGTCGCGGATTGCGCGGCCCCTCCCGCCGGAGGTTCGAGTCTTCCCTCGGGCATGCGCGTTTGTGTGTTGGTCTTAGCGTAAGTTAGTTTAAGTAGTGTGTAAGTCTATTGACCAATGACCTCAGCAGTTTGGTGCCTTAGGAATTCACACACATTTGAACATTTCGGCCTTCATGTCACACTGCAATCTACCTTCAAAGGTGCATGCATAAGCGCACATGGAGAATTAAATGACAGAAGTTTCGTTACTAATCGGAGCACATTCGCCTTGACGTCAGTGGTGGACAATGTGAGTACGACGTCAACCAGCAAAGCTACGATTACTCATCACTCGATGGTTTAATTAATACGGACTCCTGAAATATTTTTATTTATGGTATTAATCTGAATGGGTAACGTAAGGTACCAAACAAAGAGCAATTTATTTATTTTATAATTTTACACGTCTAGTTCCGCAGGACCAAATTGAGGAGCAAATCTCCAAGGTCATGGAACATATCAGTACATAAATTACAACATAAAAGTAATAATAGCTAAAATAAAATGTTTATGAATCCAAGAGAAGACAAGCTACAAATTTATGGAAACGCTATCAACAATACAACACGAATCAGCTTATATTTTTCAAGGAACTCCTCGGCAGAATAGAAGGACAGATTTGAAATCGCGTGAATTACTGCTAATATTTTTGTATTCTTGTGGTAGCATATTGAAAATGGATGCAGCAGTACATGGCAAACCTTTCTGCACAAAGCGTCGACAAAAAGCGATCCAAATGCAAATTGAATTTCTACCTAGCATAAATTGAGTGATAGCTGCTAATTCTGGGAATAAGCTCATATTCTTAACAAGAAACGACAGTAAGAATATATATAATGAAAGGTCAATGTCAGAAAACCCAGACTAGTGAACAGGGGTCGACAGGAGGTTTGCGAACTTACACCCCTCATTACCCGAACAACCTATTTCTGAGTCAAAAATATCCTTTGAGAATGAGAAGACTTACCCCATAATATAATACCATACGTCATAAGCTAATAAAAATAACCAAAGTAGACTACTTTCCGTGTCGAAGTATCGCTTGCTTCAGATACCATTCGAATAGTAAAAATGGCGGCAGTAAGTCTTTGGACGAGATGCTAAATGTGGGCATTCCACGGCAGTTTACTATCCATCTGAACACCAAGATTCGAATCCTGCCTCGGGCATGGATGTGTGTGATGCCCTTAGGTTAGTTAGGTTTAAGTAGTTCTAAGTTCTAGGGGACTGATGACCTCAGATCTTAAGTCTAATAGTGCTCAGAGCCATTTGAACCATTTTTGAACACCAAGAAATTTGAACTGTTCACTTTCATTAATCGTATGCCCATTCGGTGAAATTAAAACGTCATGTTTTGTTGAAATGTGTGTTAGAAAATGCAAAAACTGAGTGTTACTGTGATTTAACATTAATTTATTTTCTACAAGCCGTCAACTTAAATCATGAACGGCACTATTTGAAACAGTGCCGTTGTTGCACACAACAGCCTTTACTACCAAGATAGTGACATCAGTAAACAGAAAAATTTTAGAATCACATGTAATACTAGAGGACATATCATTTATATAAGTAAGGAACAGGAGTGGCCCCAGCACTGATCCCTGGGGCACCTCAATTTGACCATGCCCCACACAGACCCCACATCATAACACTTCCCAACACTGCAGTTAATGACCTTTTGCTGTCTGTTGTTAAGGTAAGAGGTGAACCAATTGTCTATTCCATAATGGTCCAACCGTGGAGCCAATAGTTTGTGATCAAAACAACCAAACACGTTAGTTAAATCAAAAAATATGCTAATTGTTGGAAACCCTCCGTTTAACCCATCCAACACCTCACAGAGACGAGAAAATATAGCATTTTCAATTGTTAAGCCACTTCTAAAACAGAACCGAAAATTTTATAGCAAATTAAGTGAAATCAATTATCCTTACATACACTGCATTTTCAATAACTTTAGCAAACACTGACGGCATATAAAAAGGTTTGAAATTGTCTACATTATCCCTTTCTCCCTTTTTATAAGGGGACTTTACTACTGAGCACTTTAATCGTTCAGGAAACTGACCATTCTTAAGGGAAAAATTACAAATGTGGCATAGTACAGGGCTAACATGTGCAGCACAGTACTTTAATATTCTGCTAGGTAATCTTTCTATGAGCGTTCTTAATCTTCTGTGATTTAATTATTGACTCAATCTCCCCTTTGGCAGTGTCACATAGAAGTATCTCAGACAGCCTGCCGAAGTGGCCGAGCGGTTCTACAGTCTGGAACCGCGCGACCGCTATGGTCGCATGTTCGAATCCAGCCTCGGGCATGGATGTGTGTGATGTCCTTAGGTTGGTTAGGTTTAAGTAGTTCTAAGTTCTAGGGGACTGATGACCAACGAAATTAAGTCCCATAGTGCTCAGAGCCAAGTATCTCAGACATCAGGCATTTTCCAAGAGATTTGTATGATTCCCTGTAGAAAATAAGTTTTTATTTAATTCACCAGCAATATTCAGATAGTGACTATTAAATACTGTACAAATATGTGACTTGTCAGTAACAGAAATATTTTTACTACGAACTGACTTTATATTCTCGACCTTGTGCTGTTACTAACACTTCCTTCACAACTGACCATATGGTTTTAATTTTATCCTGTGAATTAGCTATTCTATTTGCGTACCACATTCTCTTTTCCCTCCTAATAATACCTTTAAGTACCTTATAATACTGTTTGTAATCAGCTACTGTAGCTCTATTGTGACTATCTTAATATTTTGATATAATTCCCATTTTGTTGTACATGATATCCTTATTCCACTAGTCAGCCACAGAGGCTGCCTTTTACTGCTAGTACCGTGTTTAGAACGTTCTAATGGAAAGCAACTTTCAAAGAACAAGAGAAATGTGTTAAGGAAAGCATTATATTTGTCGTCTACGTTATTGGCACTATAAACATCCTGCTACTCTTGTTTCTTAACGAGGGTTAAAAAACATTCTATAGCCACTGGATCAGCTTTTCTACATGGTTTGTAATTATGTATAACATTTTTTTGAGTACAAAAATCCTTTAGTGCTAAAATTTGTGCATCAAGGTAGGAGTGGAGATTCAGCCATTTAATAACAGAATGAAGAATGAATAAAAAGAGTTTTATACAAATTAATGTCTGTATGTGGACAACATCCCCATTTGGTCTGGAACAGCGTCTTTGGCCAGAGATCAGAATGTCGTGAGTCTAGGCTATGAATCCAATCACTATTTAAAGTCTGAATAAAATTCGTCATCAATAGTGACTGAAGAAATCACGTACAATGGGTCACCATCATGCTGCCAATGGTTTCATCACAAGATCGCGAATGACCATCTAGTGTTTCAGCATCTGCCTTTTGCATGGGAACAGCCCCTAAAGGGCGGAAGAATCAGCAATGATCAAGGGCAAAAAGATGCAGTAGGCAACGGAAAAAACTCCGTTAAAAACAAATAGGGTGTTGTTCGATTGTTACATTTGACTGAGTCTCTGGACAGTGCTGCCCTCTCTGGAGGTGTTTGTACATGAGGGACAGCGATCAGTGGACTACCCCTCCAAAGGCACCTAACGGTATGCTCTCCGCGGCGAGGGACAGATTTGGCAGTGGTGAATGGGCTGTCGGTCGAGCAACTGTCCCTATCTCGTGGCCGCTCACGCCATGTAAACGGCCAAGACGTACATTTTGAATGTTACCTTGATGGTGATGAAGTCCCACGCTTCTTGACAGAGCGGAGGGGAACTATGCGGGAGACCCGCACTAGGCATGGTCCTAGTGGAGGTGGTTTGCCATTGCCTTCCTCCGACCGTAATGGAGATGAATGATCCAGAATGAGATTTTCACTCTGCAGCGGAGTGTGCGCTGATATGAAACTTCCTGGCAGATTAAAACTGTGTGCCCGACCGAGACTCGAACTCGGGACCTTTGCCTTTCGCGGGCAAGTGCTCTACCATCTGAGCTACCGAAGCACGACTCACGCCCGGTCTCACAGCTTTACTTCTGCGAGTATCTCGTCTCCTACCTTCCAAACTTTACAGAAGTTCTGCGAACCTTGCAGAACTAGCACTCCTGAAACAAAGGATACTGCGGAGACAAGGCTTAGCCACAGCCTGGGGCAGTTTTAATCTGCCAGGAAGTTTCATATCAGCGCACACTCCGCTGCAGAGTGAAAATCTCAATCTGGAAACATCCCCCAGGCTGTGGCTAAGCCATGTCTCCGCAGTATCCTTTCTTTCAGGAGTGCTAGTTCTGCAAGGTTCGCAGGAGAACTTCTGTAAAGTTTGGAAGGTAGGAGACGAGATACTGGCAGAAGTAAAGCTGTGAGACCGGGCGTGAGTCGTGCTTCGGTAGCTCAGATGGTAGAGCACTTGCCCGCGCAAGGCAAAGGTCTCGAGTTCGAGTCTCGGTCGGGCACACAGTTTTAATCTGCCAGGAAGTTTCATATCAGCGCACACTCCGCTGCAGAGTGAAAATCTCATTCTGGAAACATCCCCCAGGCTGTGGCTAAGCCATGTCTCCGCAGTATCCTTTCTTTCAGGAGTGCTAGTTCTGCAAGATTCGCAGGAGAACTTCTGTAAAGTTTGGTAGGTAGGAGACGAGATACTGGCAGAAGTAAAGCTGTGAGACCGGGCGTGAGTCGTGCTTCGGTAGCTCAGATGGTAGAGCATTTGCCCGCGAAAGGCAAAGGTCCCGAGTTCGAGTCTCGGTCGGGCACACAGTTTTAATCTGCCAGGAAGTTTCGAGATGAATGATGATGATGAAGACATAGCAACACCCAGTCACCTCGAAGCAGATGAAAACCCCTGACCCCGCCGGGAACCCAGGACCCCGTGCTCTGGAAGATAGAACGCTACCGCGAGACCACGAGTAGCGGACGTTGTTAACATACCTATGAGTAGCAAGTGATTATCTCAATTCTTGGTTTCATTGCAATCTGAATAGCTTCGAACCATTACACAGTTCTCTTTAAATCATGGACCTCTGGTACATTTACGTTTTAGTCGCAGACGCTAACATTTTCGTCCTCCAGGCCGGATTGTGGTGGATTCGACGAAGTAACATGCAGCGACAGTCATATATCGGTGGAGCAGCAGCGACGAGTGTCGATAGAGCAAAATGGAGACGTAGCTTGCAGCGTCGAGACGACGCATCTGAAAGATAAGTACCTGGTCTGGCTATCCTCCTTCCTGTAACTTCCACTCATTGTAAATGCTGCTTCTGCTGTTGCCTGCCACCGCTAGCTTTCCATGATGGACGAAGTATTAAGAAAGAAACTTGTAACCACACACTCGGTGGCGAAAGCAAGCCTCACACTGTTGTTGAAATTTGCAAACGAATTCGATGTAACTGGCAAATCGGAGACTTCGGACATTACTGTCAGGCCAGAACAGTTGACAAAGATCGTGGAGAAGTATGAAGACGCGGACTCACAGTTCGAACTGTTTGAAGTTGTAGAGATGCTGAGGTCAGAGAAACTTGCGAAAATATGGTCTTCGAGGTTTAGGAAAAAAATTAGAGCGATTCATATGAATCTCACAAACGCAATTGTCAAGGTGTAGTCAGATGTTGGGTCTGCCTTGAGTGTATCAGAACGCAGCATCAAGCTGCCCACCATAAAACTGCCATTATATAACGGTGATGTAACGCAATACCGGAATTTTCACGACACATTTGTGAGTCTCGTAAACAATGAGAAACTAGAGGACATTGTAAGTACCATCGAGTTCATTAACAGGTGAAGCACACAATGTAATTGCCCATCTCCCTATGACTAATACTAACTTCAAGGTATCCTTTGATTTGGTCTGTAATAGATACAATAATCCTCGACTGATTGCATCAGCACACTTTAAGAAAGTGCCAACGCTACCGGCAATGGCAAAGCCATGTTCAAGTGAACATCGTACGCTACTAAACGAAACTCTAAGCAATGTGCATGCGCTGATGGCACTACAGCTAGATGTCTCTTTGCAAGACAAAATTACATCACAGCTCCTTATACAAAGGGTTCAACATTCTATAAGAACCGAGTTTGAAGTCAGTCTTAGTTTGAGTAGCTTTCCAACGTTTAACCTTTAACCGGAATCGATATTTCGACGAACATAACCGAAATTGTGTGTCCAAATGGACCCTTGAATAAAAATTCAACATAATCCCCATAAAAGATTTAATCCATGTGTAAATGCGTAATGATTGTATTAAAATAAGTTTTATTTCAAATATGATCAACTCTTACTGAGCAAGGTTTTACATTGTGTTTTTTTTTTTAACTTTAAGTCCTATATTTCACATTTTACAAGATATTTTAGTACCTTACTTTGGAATGCAAACATGATCAGAAAAAAAGGCTTAGACTAAAAAAAGTAGATATACTACGGAGATTCTCATAACTTCTCCTTAGCATAAATAGGAACATTTTATGCTATCAATCAGAAACAAAAATAATGAAAACGAAACATGGAAGTGTCGAAATGTTACCTATATCAGTACCTAAACTAAGAATGGCACTTGGTACACAACACTTTTTTTTCTGCACGTCGTTTACAGATTGATTGAAAACATCTGTCACATTTTTGTGATTGTTTGCTGTCTGTTTTAGGACCACATAAATAACATCTTCCTCTTTTTCATGAGCCACTTTGATTACAAAAGGAATTTTCTAGTTGAAGGTCACTTCGTGGTTCATCCACTGCCCCTAGAAAATTATCTATCCTACTCATCAAATCTACTGAAAATGAAGAATACTCCATATTTATTTCTTCTGTCAAATTTAGTCCAATTTCTCTTATGTAATGATTATGTTTCACGCGTTTTCCACCATTTGATGCCTTTCATAATACGACTCCATTTGCACTCGCAGCATTCAATACGCATTACACATGGCCATCATTGAGTTCTACTAGACATCGCCTAATTGGTGCATTTCTGATCTAATGTGCCGACACCACCTTTTGTGCTGTTGCAAATTTCAATTATCTCAGGTTTTCCACTGTTTTCATTGATCGAATTGTCACGGTGCATTGACAAGATCACCACTACACTTCAGTTTTTTTTCGGGACATAAGATGCCACTGTTTTATCCTTCACGAAACCAAATAATGTAGATCCACCTACCCGTTGTTTATTGGCTAAAATTTCTGGTGGTATTTCTATTTTATTTTTGCGCATCGTTCCAATGTAAGTCAAACCATTTTCAATCAGTCGGTCACCCAACTCCACAGAAGAGAACCAGTTCTCGGCAATTATATTTCTGTTTGTTTCAAATAAAGATTCTGCAAACTGCAATACATTCTGTGATGGAACTGAAAGTTGTCTTCTTTTATTAGTGATTGCTTTGCCCGTATAGATAAAAGCATTGTATCAATAGTGTGTTTTAGCGTCACAAAGGCACATAATCTTGATGCCATATTTAGCAGACTTGGATTTCTTATAAACCCCGAAAAAAAATTTCGTTCAAAAAGGGCAAAGCATTTCAACAACTATCAAATATTCAGAGCAGCTATAGTTTTTTTGACAGTTCTAAATGAAATTTCCAAATATTTCTGAGATAAGGGCAGCGTGATCATTAGTTCTTCTTTCTTCCTAGAATTCACATCATCAAATCTCAAAGCAGATGACGGGAACATAAATCGCTTTACTCACATCGTTATTCTGAATATATCTCGGCCTGTTCAATCAGTTGCCCATTAAATTTCTATATCTTCATGGCCAGATTTTAATACACCTGATAATAGCAACAACCCAAAGAATGCTTTCATTTCGATAATACTCACGTGGTTAGTGTAAGTAGCGTTAGTTTTATACTTTTCTGAATATTCTGTTAAATTTCTGATTATTGTGAATGCAAATATGTGCGACCATTTCATCTGATATCAGCAACAGCAATGATCGAACTGGTGACATGTTCCGTTTCTCACGAGCGGTACCGATGAGATCAGGCAGGTGAGTGATGATATTGTGGCTTCTGACTCTGGACCTTGCTGGTGGATGAGTAGACCACTTGAATCGATTTTTACCTCGAAAATATGCACTACTTGACAGCCAGCTATCTCTCTCTACTGAATCGTCAGATGATGAATTACTTGAATGAGAAGAAATTTCTTGTTGTGTATTTTCATCATCATTTATGTCATCGTCACTTTTGTTCTTTTTATCACAAGGTTGAAAATCACTTAAAGATTCTGTGTCTAAATAATTTTCGTCTGATAATAGTTCACAGATTTCTTTTTCAGTGAGACCCCGCTGCATTGTGTCAATAAAGTGCCAGAAACACCACAAAATAAGTCAGTATACACTGACTAAAAAAGTCCCGCATCTGGAATCGCGGGTCAATTTGGACCCAGCGATGTTACTTGCCTCCACTTACAGTAAATTTCAAGCAGCGAGCTCCCGGTCTGTGGTGCTCCTCACAATCTACTGAGATTACACTGGCGCACGAAACTGAACCTCCCCGTGTTTCCATAGTTAGACGGCTTTATTGTTGTCGGTGGGTCCAAAATGACCCACGATTCCTGTTAAGGGCCAAAGAAACTTGTGCCTTTCTCGAGAATAAATGTAAATCCTTAGAAATAGCCAAGACTATAGCACCAAAATGTCACAGCACAGCTCTTAATAAAGATCAGAATGCGCCCAACACCAAGCAGTTTGGGCATTCGAAACAGACATACGTTGCTACAGGTACTGCATGTGTCGTGTGCTAGCAGCCTCAAGCACTGAACAAGTGCAGCAAATTAAAACAAGCGACTTTTAGTGAAGGCAAGGCAGTTGTGGTGCGCAACAAATTGTGCTACAGTTGTCTGAAGAATGATCACAGGGCTTCTCAATGCAACCCCAATACCTGTCACACGTGTCGTAAACGACACCACACGTTAGTACATGTAGAATAACAACTGACGCAAGATGCACCAAGGAAGGAGTGTACAGGTGTCATGCAACACTAAAACAATGGAAACATCAGTCAACTACATCGAGCTATTGTTCACTGAAGATCAGTCCAGGCAAACGAGTATTCCTTGCGACAGCGAGAATAAGGTTGCATGCTATCAATGGAAAATGGCAGACTTGTCGTTCTCCATTAGATTCTGGGGCGCAGTTATACTTCATATCGGAAACATGTGCACAACGTCTCAGACTTCAAAGGTGGCACAGCAGAGTACCGATTCAAGAAATAGGTGCAACCCGTTCGGAAACAAAGCACCGTGTCTTTATAGTAGTGGGCTCCTGTGTAAGCAACTTTATGTCATCTATCGAATGCTTAGTTTTGCCAAAGATAACTGACACCTTGCCTGAACAAATAACTGATCCGATTACGTGGCACTTGCCAAATGTACAACTCGCTGATCCAGAGTTTTGGTCACCTGGAATGATCCACGTGTTGCTAAGAGCAGAATTTTGTCCATACAATCACAAATCAGCGACTATCTCCGTAGGAACTGATCATCCTGTGCTTCAAGAGACAGAACGACGTTGGGTCATATCTGGTCAGTATGAAACGGTAGACCACAACATTTCGTCACAACGGCACTGAAGAGAAATTAAATTGGAAGAAACATATCGATGATCTGCTGAAACGGTTAGGTTCAGCTACTTATGCTATTAGGGTTATTGCAAATTTTGGGGATAAACATACCAGTAAATTAGCCTACTACGCCTATTTTCATTCACTGATTTCATATGGCATCATATTTTGAGGCAATTCGTCATTAAGAGAGAAAGTATTCATTTCACAAAAGCGTGTAATCAGAATAGTAGCTGGGGCCCACCCAAGATCACCTTGCAGACATTTATTGAAGGAACTTGGGATATTCACAGTACCTTCGCAATACATGTAGTCACTTATGAAATTTGTCATTAATAGCCCATACCAATTCTAAAATAACAGCGAAGTGCATAGCTAAAACACTAGAAGAAAGGATGATCTTCACTATTCTGGATTATATCTTATTTTGGCACAGAAAGGGGTGAATTATGCTGTCACAAAAATCTTTGTTCATTTGACAAATAGTATTAAAAGTCTGAGAGATAGCCAATCAACATTTAAAAGCAAATTAAAAGAATTTCTGAAAGACAACTCCTTCTACTCAATAGATGAAGTCTTAGATATATTATTTTGTGTAAAGAAAACTTATGTTAGAGTGACACGTTCCACATCGTTACGAGATGTCGCATTCATGATCTATGGAACAAGGGTTAATGTCTCGTATGTATGTCGGTCGGGCGGCTGTCCTTAGCTCGTGGCCGCGTGCGCCATGTAAACGGCAAAGATGTATATTTTGGTTGTTAACTTAACTATGAATAATAAGTGAGGATATCAACTCTCGTATTTCATTACAATCTGAATGAATTTTAACCACTATACAGTCCTACTCAATTCATGGTCCTCTGGTACATTTACGTTTTCGTCTGCGGACACTAACATGCGCATTCTCAGGACCTCAGGCTTATGACTGGAAAAATAGCGATTGTTAAAAGATTTTGTAGAAGGCATTGGGGATCGAGAGTTAAATTTTATTTTAGTTTTTTTTCAGTCTTTCATCCAAATAATGCAGAAAGGACAGATAATATTCCTTCGAAGTTTCTAAACTCATTGGGAGAGGTGGCAATCAAGTGATTATTCAAGATAGAGTGTAGAAGTTACGAGTCTAGAGAAGTTCCATCAGACTTAAATAGCCACACAATCCAGAAGGTAGGGAGGGCAGATAAGTGTGAGTGTTATCGGAGGATCATCTTAACGGCTGGTGCATTCAAGTTGCTGACAAGAACAATATACAGTAGAGTAGAAAGAAAATTTAGGATATGTTAGATGGTATGAGTGTGGCTTCGTAAAGTGTTGGAACATCAGAGAGATAGTTCTTACGGCGACCTTTAAAAAGCGTTTCGACAGTGTAAAATGATATAAGAAGCTGGAATTTGTGAGAAAAATTGGAGCAATATATAGGGAAAGAGGCATAATGTACCTTATGTACAAGAAGAAAGGGGCAACTATAATATTGAAAGACCAAGACAAGGTGCTCGTATTAACAAGGGTATTTGACCGGGGAGTAGTCTTTCGCCCCTACTGTTTAATCTGTTCAGTGAGGCAGAAATGGCGGAAATACAAGAAAGTTTCAGGAAAGGGGTTAAAACTCACTGTGAAAGGAGATCAATGGTATGTTCCGCCGATGACATTTTCATGCTTAGTGAAAGGGCTGTGTCGTATGGAGTGAACAGTTTAATGAGTACAGACCGTAGATTGAGAGTAAGTCGAAGAGATACGAAAGTAATGAAGAGTATAGTAGTTAGCAATAAATCGGGCATTGAAAATGGTGACTGCGAAGTACTGGAAACTGAAATTTTGCTTCCTTCATATCAATGGTTTACTTGAAGACGACATATTACAGAGGATTCTTCCTTTGAATCCGGCATTCTACTACGCATTCAAAATCGGTGAAGGAGATACCTCTGTGTGAGGTATATTGTATACTCAAAAAAGTAGCTCGTCCTCGCTTGTGGTCTTGGGTCAACGAAACCTGTTAAACTGGTGTTGGTAACACAATCAGTTGCTTACTTACATAAGAATAAGAGACATCGGTACTAAGAAGACGCAACTGTCGGGTTAGAGTAAGCTTTTAAAACTTGATATATAATTTTCTTGCTCATTCGTCCTGCTCAGTTAACGCCGAATGTGGAATGTCGTTAGTGTTGAATATGAATTAACAAGAAGGGATACCTGTCTGACACCAATTTTACGTGAAGACGGTATCGCCGTTATACAGTTAATTGCAGACTGCGCAAACACATACAGAAATTAACGTAATGAAATATGCACCAAAAGTACTACACTGAAAAAAGCCAAAGCTTATTCGATGTTACTGTCAATAGGGTCCGCCTCCGTAGCGCAGCGGTAGCATTAACGCCAGCCACGCAAGGTGGTCCGGGTTCGATTACCGGCAGGAGACTGCATGTTGTGTGACCTGCATCATCATTTTCAACATCATTGACACGCAAGTCGCCAAAGTGATAGTATGCTGCCGGCCGCGGTGGCAGAGCGGTTCTAGGCGCTTCAGTCTGGAACCACGCGACCGCTACGGTCGCAGGTTCGAATTCTACCTTGGGCATGGATGCGTGTGATGTCCTTAGTTTAGTTAGGTTTAAGTAGTTCTAAGTTCTAGGGGACTGATGACCTCAGATGTTAAGTCACATAGTACTCAGAGCCATTTGAACCATTTGATAGTCTGCTTCCGCCGCGCAGCGGCGAGGACGTCTTGTTTGCGTCCCGTTCGCGTGGTCGCGAGTGCCCACAGTTGTTTACTACTACGTCTTCGCTAGTTTAGAGTCTATCACTACCGACGCCATATGGCACATTCATACCGACAAACCACCATCAAGATCAGTTTTCAACCCGATCATGCTCGACCGCGAGCTATTGAAGTGGAGCGTTTTCTACGTGACGACATTAAAATTGCACCGCGGGACATAATTGGTATCCATCTCTCTATCACGAGTAGTGTTGTCTACGTCACGTCAGTATGTGACAAGGTGTGCAACAGAATCTCTCGCACATGCGAACGATCTTAAATTGAAACACTCTAATGTCCATATAGGGGCGGTCTGTACCGATCACGCGGGGCTTGGCCTCCGTACGATACGCGTCTTCGAACTCTCTTTCGAAGTACCACCGGACGTAGTCACCGCCGCTTTCCAGCCTTACGGCAGAGTGGTCAGTCACATGGCCGAAAAATGGACCACCTTTACAACGTACCCCGTTCTTAATTGAACTGACCGAACATGTACCATGCTATCTTGTCATCGGTGGATGTAGGGCGATCATTATGTATCACGGTCAGCCACGCACTTGCTCCAGTTGTGGCCAAGAAGGGCACGCCCCATCGGATTTTCTCCGACGACGGCTTACTCAAATCCCGACAGGTGACTCCATGTCTGCTTCTACGGTGACGACCCTTCCTTTCAATTATGCTGAGGTTGCACGGGCAGCAACCCTGTCCGATGCTGACCACATTCGTCCGATAGCCGCCCCCGATAGCGAGACCATGATGGATTCTGCAGTATCAGATCCGGCCTCTATAACGGCGCCCCCACTTGAAAATAATCACCGACCAACCTTGCAAGAAAGCATGGATGCCAGCTTGGACATTGACCAACGGGTTGTGCCGACAGCGGCTTTTCTTCCAGACACCCGAGCAGGTGAAGAAATCCACCCACATTCGGATGCTGAATCCGTAAACAGCGTTCCCCGCGGAAACACAATAGACGGTGGCGTGCTCCATCGGACGAGTGTTTGCAGCGATCGTCTGCCATGGACTGTGGGCACTCCGACGACGGTCCCGGTGGTAAAGAGGCAGCAGTAACATCCCACCCAACAGATCACCATGGCGACGTCTTCAGTACCTCCGATCCCACTGGAGAGCAGGATCACAAGCAGACAGCCACTGCGATTCCCAGCCAGTAGGGCCGATGGAGTCAGCGCCGAGTGCCTCAGCAGCCACAAACAGCCACTAACAGCCGATGGTATTTCATGGCGACTGGGCTGACGACAGTGAGGAAAACTCCTTGCCCATCGTGTCGGACCACACGCGGGGGAATTTACCACACCAGTGTTGACCCTTTCCCGCCATCAGATACAGTGACGAGACAGCCTTACAAGGGTACTGATGGCCAACACGGGTGCTAAGGATAGACTTCAAACTTATCGCGTAGCGACTATAAACATCAACACTATACGGAAGCGCGCTAAGTTATCCTTGCTTCAGGATATGTTGAATTCTGCTTCCATCGATATAGAAATTCTCCAGGAAGTGTACGTCGACGACTTCCGAGGTGTGTACCGTTACAATGCTTGCGTCTGTCCAGATCCCTCCAACAGGCAGCGGTGTCGCTGTACTTCTTCGGGAAGGGACAGTGGCGGACGATATCCTCTTTCTGCCTGGGGCAAGAGGAATGGCACTCACAGTACTAGGTGTCCGCCTTATCAATATCTACGCACCTTCCGGGACGGACATACGTTGCGAATGTTCACGATTCTTTGCGGAAGACGTCGCCCCGCTCTTCCAAGGCCGCCACGACCATCTGGTGTTTGGAGGTGACTACAATTGCGTACTGGCGCCCAGAAACCAACTCCCACGACATAATCCGTGCCCGGAACTCGAGACGCTAATTCGAGACCTGCAGATGGTGGACACTTGGGAACATCTTCACGGTCACCGACCGGGATTCACACACTTCACGAGTCACTCTTCGAGTCACATCGACCGGATTTGTGTCTCACGCTCTCTTGCCGCTGGAACACAGGATGCGGAACTGTAGGCTGCAGCTTTCTCGGACCACTCAGTTTACATTTGTGCCGTCATCCTGCAGCGGCAACAAGTGTGGAGAAGCCGCAGCCCGTGAAAATTAAACATCGCTCACCTGTCGTAACCGGATTGCCGCCAAGCCGTTCAGGATACGTGGCATTCGAGTGAAAATCGCCTCCGAGCACATCCCACAACGATCCGCTGGTGGTTGGACTGCGCCAAACCTGAACTGAGGCGAACGTTGTTAACCTACGGTCGCGACCACGCTGCTTGGCGTAGACATACTCTCCATTTTTACTTCAGGGTACTGCGCGACTGCGATGCTATGGCGCCGTCTCCAGAACGACAAACGGCGGTCCACCGTGCTAAGGCTCAGATCATCCCTGATATGTGACGCCACCTAGAGGGGGTGGTATCCGCTCGAGGACGCAGAATCGGATACCGAGCGAACGCCCGTCGATGTTCCACGTCCTTCGTGAACGTAAACGACGCCAACGAGCGCTGATACGCTTCATCGACACGGAGGACGGTCGTCGCCGCACCACGCAACAACACATAAACACAGCGTTCTACAATCATTATTCCCAGCTCTATTCCGCTCTCACCCCTGATCCCGCAGCACTGGAGGACGTCTCTCAGACGATTTACGACACCGTCACCCCCGCAATGGAAGCGGCCTTGATGGAAGAAATTACGGAAGAAGAAGTAATTAACACCATTAGAAAAGGAGCTGTCAGCAAGTCTCTGGATGCTGATGGCCTCCCCTTGGAATTTCACCGGACTTTTGAATATTTATTAGCCACCCGATGGACAGACATCTGTCGCGAACGGCTATCCCCGGAAGTGCCGCTCCCAGCGGCCCTTGTGGAAGGGATGATTATTAACTCCTATTCACAAACCGTCCAGTGGCTCACGGCTGCAGGAATACCGCCCGTTGACGCTATTGAACTGTGACTTTAAGATTTTTTCTCGACTGCTGGCGGCGCGGATACACCACACCTTACGAAACGTCATCTCACCCGATCAAACGTCATTAGGAGCGACGATAATATTCAAACAGCACTCAGTGAATATCGTGACTTGATCTCACTGGCGAGGGCATGTCGTCCGAAGGGTGCACTGGCGGCAATCAATTTCAGTCAAGCTTTCGACCGGGTGGACTACGACTATTTGGAAGCGGTCCTCCAACATATGCGGTACCCACAGCCATTCGTCACTGTCGTCATGCGACTACTCCGTGGCGCGACATCCAAGGTGATCGTCAACGGCCGACCTACGCAGCTCCTCACAATTTCTCGATCGATACGCCAAGGCTACCCTCTGTCCACTTCACTTTACGCTGTGGCCATGGAATCCCTCCTATGCGGCCTGCGCCAACGACTAACGGGTATGACGTTACAAGACCACACTTTCCGATGTAAAGCATACGCTGACGACCTGGTGATTGTCATCCGCAACGGCAACGACACCGCTAGCGCACTGAATTGGACAGCGACATATAGCATGGCTACTGGTAGTCGTATCAGCGTCGCAGAATCGGTGGTGATGAACATCGGGGTCGGATTGTCTGAGGACAGCGTCATCCCCTTACAGCTCAGAGATACTTTGAAATGTCTCGGCATTGATTTTACAGACGATACACACCGAACAGCTGCTCACAACTTTCAACGGCTTTTACGAAAGGTTCGGACTGGGATTGCCAACAACCGCCTACGAGCCCTGGACATCATCCAACGAACCCAGTATAACACATATTTAGCGTCACGCATTCCACACATCGTCCAGATATTACCTATACCGATGATGTTAGCTCGCCCTATACTTGGCCCTTATCACGTTCATGACAGAGCAGTCGCCCTATTTGTGAGCACATTAGTCAAACTATGGCACCGCCGTCCGGACAGTCTGACGAGTTTGTTAATAGAAGAACTAGCACCGCCCTCCCTGTAGCCACCTGTGCCGATACACCACGTCCCCTCCTCGCTCTTCTACATCAGTGCCTTTTACCTCGAACTTAGTTATGTTCGACTTGCCTTACCAGCGACTCAAATGGCGACGGCAAAACGGTTTATCGGGTCCTGCAACGTGGACGACCCGATAACATCGTGGAGAGGAAGCACCCGAACGTCAACTGGCGAGTAGTGTGGAGGACAATTCACCACGTAACACTGGACACTGAGGTCACGGCGATGTGGTATATCACTGTCAACGGTAAGCAGGTGACCAGATCAAGGCTACGTGCGATCCATATGGTAGACTCACCCACGTGCACGAGCTGTGGCGTTCAAGACAACGATGAACACCGTCTTAGCTGTGGCGCGTCTACGGCAGTGTGGCACTTAATGAAGCAAATATCAGCATACTTCCTTCGAGTGACTCCGAATCAAATCGACCCCAAGACTGTCTTACTCCCGGATGAGACGTATTACCCACGCAATAAAACTAATGCCATGACATGGCTTCGTGGACACGCAGTCCATTATTTGTTTCAAGACGGCGCTAAGAAGACTTTAGACTTTCGGAACTATTTGCAGGAACTACATTGCAAGATCCTCCGTAATCCAAAGTATCGGCAATATTTTTCCAATTATTTGTGGAGTGCGGTCCACGACCCTCCGCGTAGCTGGAACATCGCAGGTAAGAGAAGCTAAAATTACAAGACGATGATGGAACACTACACGATACAACGTGGGATCTACCTTGGTCATTACGAGAAGTCATACTTGGATGATACAGCAGACGGAGAGCTTCATCGTGACCCCTTGCACTCTATAGCAGTTTTTGACCCATTTCCTCTTTTGTGCCCGGTGCGAAAAGGTCTTCGCAGTTTTTGTTTCCCATCCGGTGCAAGATGTAGCACCGGTTAATCGTGGTATGGATTCCACGCTTAGATTTTGTTTCATTGCTTCCTTAGCCCCACACCTTGCTCTCTTTCTTTATGCCCTTTGCTGCGACTATAATCAAAATTAAAAAAATGGCGTCAACTAAAAAGACTTGCAATATGGCGGTCAAACCCCGAAGGGGATATCCCGGCCAATCAATTCCATACGATGATTTCATTTTCATTAATATCAATACGGACCTGTGATTAAGCTACAGGTACTTGTTTTTACCTACGGTAAGAGTCACCAAATAATGTGATCAATGGTATGTTTCTGGCTGTTCTGTCAAGCTGTTGTTTCCGTTTTGTACACCATGTTTCAATGACAGACCGAGCTATCTTCTTCAAGTGTTCCGAGGGTTGCCTCTATATGTAGTCACATTCTGAACTTCAACCAGGCTGATCGCAGTTCATGCAGCGAGTGCACATAGAGGGTGATCAGAAAGAGTTTTTAAAGCTTGCTATGATATTGCAGGGGAGATTGCACTAAAAAATAATTGTTAAGAAGTAAGTCCGATACCTTGCGCCGTTTCCGAGTTAGTTACTATTCATGTTCGCTAATGTGGTTGTTGTACGCGCAAATTCAAGCACTTTCACGCGCTAAAATGCGGTAATGCGCAGACATCAGAAGGTCAGTGAGTTGCCAGTTTTTGAAACGCTCATTACCAGTTAAAATGTGGCGTTTTCGGAAGTGATAAATTTAAGCTAGGTGAATAAAAGCTTTGGTTTAAGGAAGCCAAACGAAGACAGCATCTGGCGACACCACTTTCGGCAGACTGCTTGAATTTGCATGCTAAATAAATCGGAAACGGCACAACTTATCCAGTTTTTTCCTTAACTGTTGAATATCGACGCAAGCACCCTTGAAACACCCTTACAGCTGTCCAGAAAATTTCTGATTACCATATGAGGCAAGCCTCGAAGCACACTATCAACCAATCACGCCGAGAAAACCTGGGAAATCGCAAAAAATGACTGTCTTCAGTGGACTTTGTAATTAACAGTGATTTTGTAGATTTCAGTAAGGCAATATGCGCTGCCGAGAACAAAAAATTTAGTACACCTGGAAGGACGACGGAAAATGCCAGCTGAGGCATGATAGATGACCTGATAATGGTTTCAACGTCGTCGACCAAGATAGTGTAGTGGCACGGATGTCATAGCGCCATCTGTGTCTACCGTTTAATAGAGATCGCTCACAGACAGATAGCACGGTGTGGTGGAAACATGTGAAGCAAGCAGGCAGCCAAGCCACGTAGACGCACTCTTGCTTCCTACAGCAAGAGATACACTACTGGCCATTAAAATTGCTAGATGACGTGCTACAGACGCGAAATTTAACCGTCAGGATGAAGATGCTGTGATATGCAAATGATTAGCTTTACAGAGCATTCACACAAGTTTGACGCCGGTGCTGACACCTACAACGTGCTGACATGAGGAAAGTTTCCAACCGATTTCTCATACACAAACAGCAGTTGACCGGCGTTGCCTGGTGAAACGTTGTTGTGATGCCAGGTGTAAGAAGGAGAAATGCGTACCATCACGTTTCCGATTTTGATGAAGGTCGAATTGTCGCCTATCGCGATTGCGCTTTATCGTATCGCGACATTGCTACTGGCGTTGGTTGAGATCCAATGACTGTTAGCAGAATATGGAATCGGTGGGTTCAGGAGGGTAATACGGAAAGCCGTGCTGGATCCCAACGGCCTCGTATCACTAGCAGTCCAGATGACAGGCATCTTATCCGCATGGCTGTAACGGATCGTGCAGCCACGTCTCTATCCCTGGGTCAACAGATTGGGACGTTTTCAAGACAACAACCATCTGCACGAACAGTTCGGCGACGTTTCCAGCTGCATGGACTATCAGCTCGGAGACCATGGCTGCGGTTACCCTTGACAATGCATCACAGACAGGAACGCCTGCGATGGGTTACTCAACGACGAACCTGTGTGCATGAATGGCAAAACGTCATTTTTTCAGATGAATCCAGGTTCTGTTTACAGCATCATGATGGTCGCATCCATGTTTGGCGACATCGCGGTGAACGCACATTATAAGCGTGTATTCGTCACCGCCATACTGGCGTATCATCCGGAATGATGGTATGGGGTGCCACTGGTTACACGTCTTGGTCACCTCTTGATCGCACTGACGGCTCTTTGAACAGTGGACGTTACATTTCAGATGTGTTACGAACCATGGCTCTACCCTTCATTCGATCCCTGCGAAACCTTACATTTCAGCAGGATAATGCACGACCGCATGTTACAGGTCCTGTACCGGCCTTTCTGGATACAGAAAATGTTCGACTGCTGCCATGGCCAGCGCATTTTCAAGATCTCTCACCAATTGAAAAGGTCTGGTCAATGGTGGCCGAGCAACTGGCTCGTCACAATACGCCAGTCACTACTCTTGATGAACTGTGGTATCGTGTTGAAATTGCATGGGCAGCTGTACCTGTACACGTCAACCAAGCTCTGTTTGACTCAATGCCCAGGCGTATCAAGTCCGTTATTACGGCCAGAGGTGATGGTTCTGGGTACAGATTTCTCAGGATCTAAGCACCCAAATTGCGTGAAAAGGTAATCACATGTCAGTTCTAGTATAATATATCTGTCCAATGAATACCCATTTATCAACTGTATTTGTTCTTGGTGTAGCAATTTTAATGGCCAGTAGTGTAATTTGAAATGGCTCAGACTGTGCCCTACCGAGTGACGGAGAACTGCCACAAAAGTTGGACATGCTGCGTGAGTTTTACAACAATGCTGGTATCAGTGGTCACGTGAACATTGTCAGACCTGTAGACGAGATTCTGGACGTCCACGCAGAACAGACGCCTGCCATAATCGTGGTACTGTAAGGGTAGAAGTGGCAGAACGCACAGCTGCCACAACACAGGTAAGAGGGCTTGAGGGCCCAGACCTGTCAACACGAACTGTAGCGAACCGGTAATAAGCAGCGGGAATCCAGGCACATACAACTCGAGATCTTCCACTCACGCCACAGCGTCGAGTACAATGCTTGATTGGTGCCTTCAGAGGACCACTTGGGAGATGGAGTGGTGCGCCGTTATCTTCAGCGATGAAAGCAAATTCTGCCACCACGCAAGTGACGGTCGTCTGCACGTACGACATAGATCTGGTGAGTTCAGTCTCGTAGAGCGCGTTGGTCCATGATACACTGGCCCCACCCCGTGCCTTTTGGTCGGGGGTGCTATAAGCTACAAATGCCGATTGCCTTTGGTGTTTCTGAAGGGGCGCCAACCAGAGCTCGGTACGTGCAGAATGTTGTTAGACACGTCCTTTTGCCATTATTGTAATAGGAAGGTGATCTGCTGTTCGAGTAGGATAACGCTCGCCCACACAATACCCGGTGAAACTTAACGTGCTCTGCAAGACGTGCAGCAACTTCGTTGGGCAGCGTGATCCCCGAACTTGTCTCCAATCGAGCACTTGTGGGGTATTACGGGAGGAGAAGTAACTTGTGTCACTCGTCAACCGACAACTCTTACGGAACTACTTGAACACTTCGAGGAGACGTGGAATAACGTAATCCAGGACAGTGTTCGCCATCTGTACGTTTGACTGGATGCTGGAATCAGAGTCAGTACTACAACGTAGGGTGTTGCCGCTTGGGTCGATATCTGGTAACTCAAAACTGGTCGTACTATTGATCGGCCGGCCGTGGTGGCCGAGCGGTTCTAGGCGCTCAGTCCGGAACCGCGCGACTGCTACGGTCGCAGGTTCGAATCCTGCCTCGGGCATGGATGTGTGTGATGTCCTTAGGTTAGTAAGGTTTAAGTAGTTCTAAGTTCTACGGGACTGACGACAACAGATGTTAAGTCCCATAGTGCTCAGAGCCATTTTTGGTACTATTGATCTGTTAAAGTAATGATTTCAAATACTCCATATGCACTGTTCCAACAATAAATCTTGACGGTAAAAGATAACAGACAAACAGTTGCAGTATAAAGATTTATTGAAATCCTTGACCACTGTTTCGGTATACCTAAATATACCTTCTTTGGCACGATTGTTTTAAGCATCTCCAACTCAGGATGTGTTTTTAGTGTATTTTTGCGTCTGATCAAGGTATATTTTAGATACACCGAAACTGTGGTCAAGGATTTCAGTAAATCTTTATCCTGCAACTGTTTGGTGCTATCATTTACCGTGAGGATTTTAAACAGTTGCTGCTTGAGCCATGTTTAAAATTTTGAAATAAATCTTGAGTAAATTGGGAACCTCTAGAAGGTATAGTAATATTTTTTCCGGTCGCTAACGTGTTTTACTTAATTTTGTTTTGCGTTATAGACAACCACTCCCGTTTCTCTCTTGCTCGCAAAGAAGAAAATAATGGCGAGTCGGAAAAAGGAGTAGCGACTGCACCCCTGAGGGACGTAAGCGCTTCCGATCGTCTAATATGACAGTCAGAATGCCAACGTTATGGGAGCACGATCAATGCGCTTAATACTCTGACGCTTTATAGTTCTCGACTGTAACGTTTCAGCTCCCTGACGCCGTATACATCATCGGGTAGATTGACTACGCGACAGGACGACTGCGGCGCCATTGGTCGAAATCCGCAGCCGGCTGAGCAGTAATGCAAAGTAATGACGCATCTCCGCCGCTCCGCCCCCTCCCGCCGAACCGATAGGCGGCGCTTTTGCGGGCCACCAAGGCGCAGTGCTAAACCGTGAAATATCAGCCGCCCAGCGAGGCCCAGGTCCCGCCTCAGTATTAATAACGACCCGTGACGGCGCGCCACTGCAGCCCTGGTCGTTTCCCATGCAAACCGGAGCCCGCCGCGAGTTACGGCTCAATGGCTCCTGCGTTCAATACGCAGCCGGCCTTTTGCCGTCTCTGATATTTAATGGCCACATAAATCTCCACGCCCCCGTATTAGTTCCTGTTTCAGAATTGCTGTTCCCGCTTAGGCTTCGATCTGTGAATTCTCTTTGGTGCCTTCACTTTTTAATATCTCAGCCTATAAACCGTATGTGCCACGCGCCCAAGTACATTCAGAAGGGTATCTCTCCTGTATTCTTTTTCTGTGTCTACATTAACAGACACATGGAACTGAATCGTTCCAGTCATTGTGAGCGGTTTGTATATGAGGCAGTCATAGTGTATTACTTATCGCTGTGATGATACCAAGCTGTTGCCATGAAACACTGTGGTGGTGCTAATCCCCGGCATGCTCACAATGCATTGCATCCTTTTTTTCTCAACGATAGTGTGGCGGAACGCCACATAACGTGAGAAAATAATATTGAAAAATTTTCGCTAATTTAACAAAACTGACGTCGTGACGAAATTAATATTATCGCAGAAAAAACTAAAAGACTATGTAATCAACTAATATGATCTGTGATTGTTATTGTAATCTCTGTTCCTTTTGACAAAGGATCGCTAACACTTCCCTTTTGTTTCTTGGTTGTGACGAGGCACAGAAACGTGTACGTTTCATGTAATATTTAGTCAACATAGAATCAAATATTGCTTAAAAGTGTCGCTAATGTTTTATTAAAACAGATCTTATACTGAAGTGAGTGACTTAAATACTTATGCAAATTTTGTAGGGGACCGTTGGTGCAAAGGTCAACGCCATCGCTGTAAATGATAACGGCCCAGAGCCGTAAAGAATATTTGCTAATTTTGACAAACAATAACAATAAATGTACATGTACGAAATTTCTCTTGGTTAGCAGCTCTTCTTTCGAAGAAGTGACAGTAGACAGTTTATCTAACATTGAAATGCATATATATCACTTGATGTTTTGGATCCCCGCGTAACAGATATGTAAGAATCTCCTCAGCATTGAATTGTAACATGTAGAAAGCAGGTCATTATTTGTATGGCTGCATATCTGTTGTGTAAAAATAACTTGTTGGGCAAACTAACTGCGAGAAGTACTATAACTGAGTCCATGGCTGAAATAATTTTCCATTTCTGAAGCAGGCAAGTATACTAACTCCAACTTGACATGACAAATAAATACCAACAACAATACAAACGTAAAAAGAACCATCACAACAGGAGTCACAGTAAACAGTTTGGTTGTAGAAGTGTGCGTTTTGGTTGTTCAAGAATCGTTCCAACAATTAAATCACCTCGTCTTTTTCCTGAATGTGCCATTAATGTAATGCTTTCTTCATCTACAGAAAGTGAAAGAGGTCACTTTGTGTCATTTTAGGCTAACACAGAGATGGGGGAGCGAGGGAGAATTCGGTAGTCCTAAGCAGCAGGATCTATGACAGTGTCTTGTGTAGAAAGAGCTGTGGCGTTACAGTGAAGCAAAACACCGCTTTTCATAGTTCCTCGTGATGCTTCGCCTTTGAAGTACCTTGTAACCTTCTCAGGTGATTTCGGTAGTATGCTCCAGTGACGGTCTGCTCAGTGTGAGCATAATCTGTTACCACCAATCAATGGGAATCTGAAAATCACTAAGTTGCATCGTTACGCCCGATGAAGGTTGTGTCTCAACCTGTTTTGGCAGATGTGAACTCACATGGTTTTACTGTTCGCTGTCCTCTTATTTCTTGGGCCCATAGTGCTACACCTAGTACACACCTACGGTGGTTAGGGGGCTAAAGAAGTAATTAGCACTGTATTAACATCGTTGCAAAATCTCCATCTCACTTTGGTGCGCTCTTTCAATGTGAGCAGCTGTGAAATATAGCGGACAGTGAACTTTGGTATGACCAAAACGCAACACAAGATACTGAAAACTGATCCATAACTGTTTTTCACTTTTTTAACTGTCAGTTAAATTGTGATAGCTGGTTTCCGAACACTACGGCCTCCACTTGTCTCATTACTTCCGATTCTTCACAGATACATGGTCTCCCATTTTGTCCTTCGTCATTCAGACTTATTTGACAACAATGGAAGTTTCAGTGCAATCTGACCACTGTGTGGTATCGTGATGCATTGTTGCCATGCAGTTCTACCAACTCAGTATGGGCAGTTTCATCGCTCTTACCCTTCAAATGGAGAAAACGAATTTTCTCGCCTTACGTTACAAATGGACTGTGTCATTTGGCTCTGGCTCCTTTTGTGGCCATCCGTACTATGTTGGAGCTATGTCAGCGTGTGCCAGTGTGCGCAACTAAGTTTTGGAGGTGATAATTAACACTATGTAACTACCGCTCCTATTTCAGTAAACAATAACTGAAATACCCTTTGGTTTTCGAGGCAAATGGTTCAAATGGTTCAAGTGGCTCTGAGCACTATGGGACTCAACTGCTGTGGTCATAAGTCCCCTAGAACTTAGAACTACTTAAACCCAACTAACCTAAGGACAGCACACAACACCCAGCCATCACGAGGCAGAGAAAATCCCTGACCCCGCCGGGAATCAAACCCGGGAACCCGGGCGTGGGAAGCGAGAACGCTACCGCACGACCACGAGATGCGGGCTTTCGAGGCATGTATATGAGAAACACAAGTACATTTTCTAAAATTGCGTAATTATCATTAGAAACTTCCTAATACACTTTTAAGAATACTATCAAATATTATTAAACAACTTATCCTAACGAACAATCATTTTCTGTATTCCATTCTCACGAAAATCCTGTGTCAAGGTTCAGTACCTAGAGAGATCCCAACGTCCAGTAGTTTTGTAGGAATTCTTTAAAGTAAATTTATTTATACTTTAGGCAATAGTGTAAAGGATCAGTTTTCCTGAACTTCTGCTTTAATTTTCGACAAAAACACAGATGATATACACTTCCTACCTCAACATGAACGTTAGCACAGAATTCTTTAAAAGGTTTAAAATAATTTCCTACTATCTCCAGGGACTTCACTAATCTGCCGATGAACCTTCATTCGTCTCTCATCCTTGGAACAAGAATTACGAATCACAGCACATATCGGGTGATCAAAAAGTCAGTATAACTTTGAAAACTTAATAAACCACGAAATAATGTAGATAGAGAGGCAAAAATTGACACACATGCTTGTAATGACATGGGTTTTATTAGAATAAAAAAAACGAAGTATTTCTAGACGCGTGAAAGATCTCTTGCGCGCGTCGTTTGGTGATGATCGTGTGCTCAGCCGCCACTTTCGTCATGCTTGGCCTCCCAGGTCCCCAGACCACAGTCCGTGCGATTATTGGCTTTGGGGTTACCTGAAGTCGCAAGTGTATCGTGATCGACCGACATCTCTAGGGATGCTGAAAGACAACATCCGACGGCAATGCCTCACCATAACTCCGGACGTGCTTTACAGTGCTGTTCACAACATTATTCCTCGACTACAGCTATTGTTGAGGAATGATAGTGGACATATTGAGCATTTCCTGTAAAGAACATCATCTTTGCTTTGTCTTACTTTGTTATGCTAATTATTGCTATTCTCATCAGATGAAGCGCCATCTGACGGACATTTTTTGAATGTTTGTATTTTTTTTTTTTGGTTCTAATAAACCCCATGTCATTCCAAGCATGAGTGTCAATTTGTACCTCTCTATCTACATTATTCCGTGATTTGTTCAGTTTTCAAATTTGTACTGACTTTTTGATCACCCGGTATTTACATTTACGGAGTTTTTAAATATCTTATTTAAGTTATATAATCTAAAACAATTGTAAAAACATGGCGAATGCCTTCATCATGGTGTCTGTCGGTACGCAGTAGACAGATGCAGGTATTCAGCGCACACTTGCACATCACTGACAGCCACTGCAAACCTGTCATGTGCAGTATTCCCTTTTGGAACTAGTTTCTCAGGGAAAAACTGTTAGGCAAAGTGTACCACGTATTATAACTAACATTCAGAGTGTGTTAACAAATTATGAAAGTGAAAACATCTATAAGATAGTGAGTCTGCTTACAGCAGACCCTGAATGCTATTACCAGCTAGAGGACATAAGAGTGAAATTTTGTAGACCACCTGTGGTGTCACCGCCAGACACCACACTTGCTAGGTGGTAGCCTTTAAATCGGCCGCGGTCCATTAGTATACGTCGGACCCGCGTGTCGCCACTGTCAGTGATTGCAGACCGAGCGCCGCCACACGGCAGGTCTAGAGAGACTTACTAGCACTCGCCCCAGTTGTACAGCCGACTTTGCTAACGATGCTACACTGACAAATACGCTCTCATTTGCCGAGACGATAGTTAGCATAGCCTTCAGCTACGTCATTTGCTACGACCTAGCAAGGCGCCATTACCAGTTAATATTGAAATTATACTTTTGTATCGTCAAGAGCGATGTACACCGATTATGGATTAAAGTTAAGTATTCCAGCAACAGCGTACCTTATTGGCTATATTAATTACATTTAACTGTTCCAGACCTCACGCCAGTCTGCGTGTAATTAAACGCGTACATTTCGGCCTCCTCTAGCAACACGGTGTTGGCTCTTCTGCCAACACAGCACCACCCAGCCGCATTTAAACAATAGACTTGCCTGTAATTTATAGACTGTATATCTGTCGGACTGGTTATACTTGAAAAAGGCTACACAACCGGAAGTGTGTAACATTGAAAAAGTCTAAATGTAAGGATAATCTAATGCGAATTACGTTAGCCAGTGAGGCAGATATTTAATTAAGAGAACGACACTTTATCATGTCGCGAATACCTCCCGTCTAGTTGTAAAACTGGAAAGGTTCCCTCAGGTTGCTACGAAACTACTGCCTTCACAGATGGCGTATAGTGGGGTCTGAGTTATCCTAAGTTCTCGAGGTGTTCCTGAGAATTCATTACTTTATACTGCAGAGAGTATTTGCTGCAGTGATTATACCTGAGAGACAGCCTCCGTATCTGAATTAGCGTGGATGTCTGCCGTTTGAAGAACTTGGCTCTGTTCTCGGTACCACCTAGGGTTTCTCCTGGTGGGAGGCGGGGAAGGGTTTCACTCAACCGCGTGATGTCAAATGAGGAGCTATTTGAATGAGTAGCAGCAGGCCAAAATCGGGGAAATTGACAATGATCCGATAACGGTGTGTTGATGCCACGCCTCTCCCAAATCGCAAGCAATGGGATGCTATTGGCAGAGGATGCAGCTGCGTCGGATCAGCACGGTGTGGCCTTCACGGTCAATTGGCAAACCGCGTGAACCACTTTTTGCAAACAGTATGTTTATCGCTGTATTAATTATCGACTACCGTAGTTTTGAACGCAGCGATTGTTTGCGTACGGGCACACTCACGTAGAGTGTTAGATTTATGGAACGATACCTTATGGACCCTAATTTCTTGCTCTATATGTCAAAAATTATGTCAGAATGTATACTGAAACAGCTTCGCAGCCTCAAGGAAAACGTTCTTCGTAGAAGATGCTATTGTTTATACAGGGTGTTTCAAAAATGACCGGTATATTTGAAACGGCAATAAAAACTAAACGAGCAGCGATAGAAATACACCGTTTGTTGCAATATGCTTGGAACAACAGTACATTTTCAGGCAGACAAACTTTCGAAATTACAGTAGTTACAATTTTCAACAACAGATGGCGCTGCGGTCTGGGAAACTCTATAGTACGATATTTTCCACATATCCACCATGCGTAGCAATAATATGGCGTAGTCTCTGAATGAAATTACCCGAAACCTTTGACAACGTGTCTGGCGGAATGGCTTCACATGCAGATGAGATGTACTGCTTCAGCTGTTCAATTGTTTCTGTATTCTGGCGGTACACCTGGTCTTTCAAGTGTCCCCACAGAAAGAAGTCACAGGGGTTCATGTCTGGCGAATAGGGAGGCCAATCCACGCCGCCTCCTGTATGTTTCGGATAGCCCAAAGCAATCACACGATCATCGAAATATCCATTCAGGAAATTAAAGACGTCGGCCGTGCGATGTGGCCGGGCACCATCTTGCATAAACCACGAGGTGTTCGCAGTGTCGTCTAAGGCAGTTTGTACCGCCACAAATTCACGAAGAATGTCCAGATAGCGTGATTCAGTAATCGTTTCGGATCTGAAAAATGGGCCAATGATTCCTTTGGAAGAAATGGCGGCCCAGACCAGTACTTTTTGAGGATGCAGGGACGATGGGACTGCAACATGGGGCTTTGCGGTTCCCCATATGCGCCAGTTCTGTTTATTGACGAAGCCGTCCAGGTAAAAATAAGCTTCGTCAGTAAACCAAATGCTGCCCACATGCATATCGCCGTCATCAATCCTGTGCACTATATCGTTAGCGAATGTCTCTCGTGCAGCAATGGTAGCGGCGCTGAGGGGTTGCCGCGTTTGAATTTTGTATGGATAGAGGTGTAAACTCTGGCGCATGAGACGATACGTGGACGTTGGCGTCATTTGGACCGCAGCTGCAACACGGCGAACGGAAACCCGAGGCCGCTGTTGGATCACCTGCTGCGCTAGCTGCGCGTTGCCCTCTGTGGTTGCCGTACGCGGTCGCCCTACCTTTCCAGCACGTTTATCCGTCATGTTCCCAGTCCGTTGAAATTTGTCAAACAGATCCTTTATTGTATCGCTTTTCGTTCCTTTGGTTACATTAAACCTCCGTTGAAAACTTCGTCTTGTTGCAACAACACTGTGTTCTAGGCGGTGGAATTCCAACACCAGAAAAATCCTCTGTTCTAAGGAATAAACCATGTTGTCTACAGCACACTTGCACGTTGTGAACAGCACACGCTTACAGCAGAAAGACGACGTACAGAATGGCGCACCCACAGACTGCGTTGTCTTCTATATCTTTCACATCACTTGCAGCGCCATCTGTTGTTGAAAATTGTAACTACTGTAATTTCGAAAGTTTGTCCGCCTGAAAATGTACTGTTGTCCCAAGCATATTGCAACAAACGGTGTATTTCTATCGCTGCTCGTTTAGTTTTTATTGCCGTTTCAAATATACCGGTCATTTTTGAAACACCCTGTAGGAAGGCTACAATGGCGTAAGGCTATAGGGAAATACAGGAAAGGCCGGCCGGTGTGGCCGTGCGGTTCTAGGCGCTTCAGTCTGGAACCGCGTGACCGCTACTGTCGCAGGTTCGAATCCTGCCTCGGGCATGGATGTGTGTGAAACGGTACAGTGGTAACTAAGGAAAACGCGTTGCACTGTCAATGATTCAAGTTACTTGTGGGTATACAAAATCAACATGATTACGCGCTGCCCTCAGATAAAACAACTGAAACGCCCTCACTCTCAGACTCAATAACATTGTTGTCGACTAATAAATGGGCGAAGCTGTCCACTTTAATTTGGTTGTGTCAGTACATCGATGGAAACGTTGACTACCGGAAATTACGTATGAGTAACCAGGATCGCATACACCTACATCTACATCTACGTGACTAGTCCACCGTTCACAATTAAGTGCCTGACAGAAGGTTCATCAAACCACTCTCAAGCTATTACTCTACCTTTCCACTCTCGAACAGCGCACAGGAAAAGTAACTTTTTAATCTTCCTGTGTGAGCTCTTATTTCTCTTGTTTATTACGATGATTATTCCTCCCCATGTTGGTGGGCCCCAACAATATTTTCTCACACTGCGGGGAAAGTTGGTGATTGAAATTTCACGAGAAGTTGCTGCCGCAATGAAAAACACCTTTGTTTTAAAGGTTTCCACACCAATTAACGTATCATATTCGTGGCGCTCTCTCCCCTGTGACGAGATAGTACAAAACGAGCTGCTTTTATTTGAACTTTTTCGGTGTCCCAATTGATTCTACATGGTGCGGATCGCACACCGCACAGCAGTACGTCACAAGAAGACGGACAATCGTAGTGTAGGCAGTCGTTTTGGTACACCTGTTGCATTTTCTCAGTGTTCTGCCAATCGTAGTTTCTGGTTGCCTTATACCCAACGTAATCGGTCAAACTTAAATTAATCGTAACTGTAATTTCTAAGTATTTAGTTGAATGTACAGTCATAGAGGTATGTGATTAATCGTGTAACCGAAATTTAGCGGATTCCTTTTGGTACCCAAGCGGATGACTTCACACTTTTCATTTTTTAGAGTCAACTGCCACTTTACGCACCATACTTTGTCTAAGTCTTTTGGCAGTTTTTGTATCGCCTGATCACTTAATATATTGGTAAATGACTCCATCATCTGCAAACGCTCTAAGAATACTACTGACATTGTCTACCAAATCGTTTATGAAGATTAGGAAAAACAGAGGGCGTATAACACTTCCTTGGTGAACGTCAGATACTACTTTTTTATTCCATGACTTTCCGTCAAATACTACGAACTGTGACCTTTGTGACAGAAAGTCACGAATCCTGTCGCACAACTGAGACACGCAGTTTCATTAGGAGATGCTTCTCAGGTAAGGTGTTGAAAGCATTCTGCCAATCTAAAAGTATTGAGTCAATTTGACCTCCCCTGTCAATAGCACTCATTATTTCGTGAGAATAAAGAGACAGTTGAGGAAGGAAAGGCAGATGCCCGGATTTCATTAGGAGATCTGGGGAAAATGTAATTTGATCCAAGGAAGAAGTAACCTACAAAACAGATCTTCGACCGATTCTTGTTCCTCAGTCTGGGATCCTTTTCAGATAGGATTATTGGAACGGATATATCAGATCCAACGACGATGGACGCCTTTTGCACTACGAGATAGTTTACTCGGCGCGAGAGCGTTACTAACATGCCCTAATAAATCCAGTGCTGTAGGTGTTAGGAAGTGTACTTCCAAGAAGAGTCGCATATCCCCACATATTTATAATTTAAATTCACCAGACTATACTTGACTTAAAAATGTCACCGTATTATGATATGAGTGAGACTGAGTGAACAATTCCAATGTATAATTTCTGTTTGCATTGGGAAACTCTGTGTTTTAATGAAGGGGTGTCATGCTGTAGGGACATGGTGTACTTCAGACTCACTCATTAGACACTTAATGTCGTAGTTTACTTATTCAGTTTTCGGAGGTGGCTGAGGGACAGCAATCGTTTTTCGATATTTCGGTTAGATAGTGTGGAGCAAAATATGTGTGTGCCAGAGACAAGCTATTGAGCACAACACTGCTAGTCATAGATCAAACTTCATGGTTCTAAGAATAAAACACAGAAAGCGCCAAGTCAAAAATTTCACGGAGCTAGTAAATTATGTACTTAATTATTAAAATTAGGTGCATTGTCGGTATGTCAGGCAGCGAATTTTCAGAGCAGTAAATCTTTTACGCTGTCGAGAATTGAGTGCTTTCCATGAAATATAGAGCTGGAAATCCTCTTTTCGGTTGCACAGGTTATTTGTCAATTGTTTTTCGACAGCTTCCTTGACCAGTAAGTACTAATACGATGAGACTATGGCCAGTATATTGACTGCCCCGTAATCTTTGGATTGTTAGCCAAAAAACCATGTTCTGCCTCTGCAGATTATTCGGGCTGTGGAACCAATATTTGTTGCAGTATGTGTCGTTTTTCTGATGTAATGGTTACCATAATGATAAGGAATTTCATAAATGAGCGCATTTCGTATAGGCAGATCAATTTTCACGCAAGAGCTACATTATTTGTCAGTGCCCGGAAGGTTACATATTCTTCATGCTTCCTTATTATTACATCAAATTTTGAAGAAACGTCTTACACATAGAATGAAAGGCTACAGCCTTTACAGCTCTGTTCTCCCTCCTGCTGTGCTGACGTTTTCACTTGCACAGTTCTCTTAATGATTTTTACCCAGTACCTCTTGCAGGTGTATCGATTCGTCCTGTAGCAGCAGTTGTTTGTTGACCGGAACCATGTTTAATTCACTGTCAACGTCGAATCCAGTCTCTGCAAAAAAATAATTAGAGCTGAGTTCATGTTTTAATGCCCTTTCTGTCATGACAAAAAAGTGATGTAACGATGGTGTTGAAACGCTATGAAGGCTCTTCAATTTCCCTTCCGTTGCTCTGCTGCACATTTTTCCATTTCTCTCATTTCAGGAGAACTCGAGAAGTTACTTTTTAATGAACATCGCAGTCGATTCCTTCTCTTCTAAATGTGCGACACAGAGATTTGCTAATGAGGCAGCAATGGACTAAACGCTCTGCCGCGCCGAGAGCGCGCCGTGGCTGCAGTCGTACAGCTCACCCGCCACTACCAGCCCGGCAGCAGTTTCCGCTCCAGTTGCAAATTGCGAGCACGTGGAGCCGCTTACTTCATTCTGCTGCGCAGAGCGAAAATATATCTCGATAATGTGGGTGCTCGGTCGCAGCGTCATCCTGTGTCTTGTTTTTATTGACATAATCGATTGATATTATATTGCAACACAATTTCTTCAGCATATCGAAAGTTAATACTGGTATTTTCAAACTATTGTACTGAAAATAATTAACTGGGCACAGCAGTGTGAAAACCAAGATACATGCCACGGGTAATGCAAGGAGCTGCAGAGGCGAGTCGGACCAGGTGGACTTAGCGAACAATTTTTGCATCGGGGATTGTTGTTGATACAACAAGAACTGCGTTACGGCGCAGGCACAGATGCAGTGGAAATATACTAATTTGTAAGAATATTTCTGTAAACAGTTACCCTACTGACGAAAACATTTGTCCCAATAGGAACCAGTTTGTTAACATCATCACTGTAGAACGTTTAATTTCGTTGACGGAACCACAATCGCCGGCCGGTGTGGCCGAGCGGTTCTAGGCGCTACAGTCTGGAACAGCGCGACCGCTACGGTCGCAGGTTCGAATCCTGCCTCGGGTATGGATCTGTGTGATGTTCGTAGGTTAGTTGGGTTTAAGTAGTTCTAAGTTCTTGGGGACTGATGACCTCAAATGTTTAGTCCCATAGTGCTCAGAGCCATTTGAGAATAGAGGCAGAATACGTCGCTGCGATCGACTACGCCTATATGAGACAACAAGTGCCTGCTGCAATGGCCGGATATCAAGATTTGTGTGTGAACGTGGTGTTATAGTCGGCGCACGAGCGATGGGACAACATCTCCGAGGTACCGATGAAGTGAGGATTTTCCCATATGACCATTTCACGAGTGTACCGTGAATATCAGGAATCTGGTGCAACAACAGATCTCCTCTGTCATGGATGTGTGTGATGTTCGTAGGTTAGTTAGGTTTAAGAAGTTCTAAGTTCTAGGGGACTGATGACCTCAGCAGTTAAGTCCCATAGTGCTCAGAGCCATTTGAACCATTTTTTTGAACCACAATCTGACCACTGGTTTACCGCTCGCTAACTATCCTTGAAGATGTTCTCTATGTTTTGAAAATGGGTAAAAACCGGATGCCACATGTTGAGGTTACCAGCATCGCTTCTCTCGTTACGAGCCCAGACAACCCAAGGTCGCACATTACCGATGTCACTGCAGTCATCACGGTACATAGTTTTCATTCTTCTCTGCATTTTCATTGGAGGCACTTTTTCTGTGATTAGATTCTCGATCTCACCCCGCCGTTTCTTACCTGCCGACATGCCTACATAGTTACGTTACACATGTCCGGAGACCTCTAGCAGCAGGGAATTTTAACTTGCATCAGCTAAGAGAGAAAGACGATCGAGCAATGTGCATGACATTTCATACCTGATACGACACTGACAACACAATAAAAAATTCGGAGGAATTCCCTTTAAGCACACCCTCGTAAATGCTGCAACAGGAAGGCAGAGCCATTGCAGCGTTACCAGGTTACTTCCTATTATAGCCATTGACTTTTGTGGCTTACGTGATAAGAACCGATGCTATATCAAAACAAGGAAGGGCCAAGACCATATAAACACTCGTTAGCTGGTCACCAGTCCCGAGGAGAGACCTATGTTTGTCTGCGATTCTGTGAGTGTAAGTGTCCATGATTCTACAAGTCTGCCAGTTACATGGCTCGATCAGTCATCCTCTACAGCTACAGACTCTACCACTGCTAAAAGCGGCTATGGACTTAGTGCCCCGTAACCAGCGGTCAGCTTGCAGGAGGTGGGGCGGGGTTGGGTTACCGCCGTAATTATTTGAGTCTGCATGTGCCAGTCTCCTAGCAAAGACTGGGGCTGGTTCTGTTGTTGCTGTTGAGGAAAGCCATTGTTCCAAAACTGGATGGTTGACTATTATTGATTAATAGGTTGGACTGGATTGTACCTCCGATCGCCTCTTTTAAGTTTGTTTCCAGCCGGTCGGAAGTCACTACCATTCCAATTTCCACTGTTATTCTTCCAACTACTGTCTGGATTACCATTTGGTACACTGCTTGGATTTAGTTCATCCATTTGGTTGGTTCTTTGTGCATTACTACCATTTTCATAGCTACATGGTGAGTGATAGACACCAGTGTTCGTACTGTTATACCCGTTATCTGATCCTGACTTCGACTTCGGGTCTTCTTGGATCAGGTCGATCAAATCTAACACATAAGTTTCCTCTAATTTACGTCTATGCTCACAAACTTTTTGTTAACAGATTACCGGTTTCGGTCTTTAATGACCATCATCAGATCTGCAACAAAAATGGGAAAAACATAAATACACTCGCAAATTGTCTACAGCTTAAGAACGATACACAGACCATAATGAAAAGTAGTACTGAAAAAATTAACATTTGTGCACTTCGAATCTGAAAAGGCATACCTGTTTCATAAAAATAGTGATAAATAAAATTTTCTAAATTCTTCGTGTGTTTTATTTTATTTATTTTTGGTCGAATTCAGATTTATGTAGGGCTCATGCATTCACGAGGTTGTCTCCAAACCCATGCACATCCAAGCGCTCGGTACAGTTTAAACCGAGACTCGTCCAACCAGGCAACATATGTCCAGTCATCAACAGTCGGAGTTGCGGTGCCCAGATGAAGCATAAGGCTTTGTGTCGTGCAGTCATCAAGGATACACGAGCGGACTTTCGGCCCGGAAAGACAATATCGATGATGTTCCGTTGAATTGTTCGCACGCTGATATTTGTTGATGGCCCAACACTGAAATCTGCAGCAATCTGCGGAAGGGTTAAACTTTCGTCACGCTGAGCGATTCTCTTCTTATTGCAGGATGCTTTTCCGGCTACAGCTATGTCGGAGATTTGATGTTTTACCGGATTCCTGCTATTCACGGTACACTCGTGAAATGGTCGCACGGGAAAATCCCCACTTCCTCGCTAGCTTGGAGATTCTGTGTCCCATCGCTAGGGCGCAGACTGTGATACCATGTTTGCCGGCCGTAGTGGCCGAGCGGTTCTAGGTACTACAGTCTGGAACCGTGCGACCGCTACGGTCGGAGGTTCGAATCCTGCCTCGGGCATGGATGTTTGTGATGTCCTTAGGTTAGTTAGGTTTAAGTAGTTCTGAGTTCTAGGGGACTGATGACTTCAGAAGTTAAGTCCCATAGTGCTCAGAGCCATTTTGATACCATGTTCAAACTCGCTTAAATCTTGATAACATGCCATTGTAGGAACAGTAACCGATCTAACATCTGCGCCAGACATTTGTTGTTTAAATAGGTGTTGCCAACCTATCACCGTATTCTGTTTGTTTCCATATATCTGTATTGGAGTACACATGACTATACCAGTTTCGTTGGCGCTTCAGTGAATTCCGCAATCCTCCCTTCGCCTCACAATACTTGTAAAGTTAAAAAGTTTATATGTAGTAAATGTAATAGTGTATTTAACAACAAATTCATCCACAGGTGATTAGGTTATATCCCGAAGTCGCAGTTGTCAGATATAAGTCCGCCGTACGACGCTCATCATACATGCAAAAAGTGTTGCTTGCAATTTCGCAGTGCAACCATAAAAGAAGGATTTAATCGAAACAATAAAGTCTCGCTCTCTTTCGAGTCCGGGAATAAGCAAAGTGGAGGTGGTGAGAGGCTATTCCCGTTTTGTTTTTTCATGATCTTGGTTTTATCTGTTTGTTGTTTGTTTTGTTTCGTTTCTATGGTTTTGAATTTACGTTTGACACCTATTTTGTTATTTTACAGTACTTAGCCTGTGTTGTATTATCTTTGTTGGCCAGTGCAATAATGAAGGGACGTTGTGTTATCCATTGCAAAGAAGTTCTGCATACACATGGACATTGTGCACTGCACACATCTGATTACTGCAATATTATTGTACAATTTAAAGCATGTATCACAATTTTTAAAGCAATAATTAACAGGAGGTTCACATTAATGTGGTTTTTCTATGATGTATCCACTCTTGAACCACGCATACCTAAACATGTTCACAAGTCATGAGGATGAAAACTGATTATGAATCAAAGATTAAATTTTCAGGATACTATTCTCAGGTGCAAATTTACATTTAGCCGAATAGTAATCTTACATCAAAGAACTGTTTTAGAAAATTCTTCCGTGGCCAAGAAAATTCTGCCGCGGCCTGAAAGTGTAAACACCAAGTGTCTGGATCCTGAGAGGTTTACCAGAAGGAATCGTCATACAGTATGCGTCGCGATTTCCTTATGTAATATATTTTCGATAAATCACCAGAAGAAAGTATTACGGGATATGGAAATGATCGTATGGCGTCAGTTGCCGGAAATTCCCAGGTGGGAAGTTCGGTCAAATGGTTCAAATGGCTCTGAGCACTATGGGACTTAACATCTATGGTCATCAGTCCCCTAGAAATTAGAACTACTTAAACCTAACTAACCTAAGGACATCACACACATCCACGCCCGACGCAGGATTCTAACCTGTGACCGTAGCGGTCACGCGAAGTTCGGTCATTAAGTGCAAGTCTTATTGAGTGCGACGCCACATTGGGCTACTCGCGCGTCGACAATGGGGATGAAATGATGATAAGGACAGAACAACACCCAGTCCCTGAGAAAATCTCCCACTCCACTCGGGAATCGAACCCGGGCCCCTGTGCGTGTCATTCCAAAGTGCTGACCGTTCAGCTGTTGGGGCGGACAGTATTACGGGAAAGGCCAAGCAACTCTATAAAGTATTACAAATGCCGCAGTAACTATGAGCATGTAGGAAGCATTAATATGGACGCTGGGGGAAGGGCGGCGACGTGAAAATTCTTCCCAAGACGTCCGCTCATGCGCGCAGGGCCGCCCCGTGTTTGCACCAATACACATCATGCGGCAGGGCGGGTATGGACTTCGAAGCACTCGGCTGAAACAAGATGATGAGGAAGTATTGGTCGGCCGAACAGTACGACAGGAATGCATTAATGTATTCATACACTTCAATTCGGTGCGTACAGGTGCATGTACTGTCATTCGGTTGACAGTACTAACATAAACAGTCGGCCGGAATTTGCAGGGCGAACGTACGATGAACTCGAGTATCGTACACAGAGTGTAACACATTGAGTGCATTCACGTATATTACGAATACAGTACGTTGAATCCAAAGACTGTATTACCCCTATTACACAAAAGATTCGATCATCCCCAATACGATATCGACTCTGTCATTACCAACGAAGAAACATTCACATTACATTTAGGTACTCCGATTAGAGACCATCAACACCGAAGTATTTGCACACAGTTATAGTACTTCGACCTGTGATGACGAAAGTGTTTCCTGAGGGTACCGCAGTGGAAGTAGTGTTTGAAGAGCATTATGAGAATGTTGTGGAAGACAGTATGAAGAGTAAAGTGATAACAGTTTTGGAATATAAAACAAAGACCGTTAATTTTTAGCCTGGAAAAAAGAGTAATAAGAGTTTAAAACAGTCCTACATAGTTTCAGAATGGATAACGATATAAAGTCACTATACGGATGTCAAAGGCAAGTCACTGAAGCCGGCCGCGGTAGTCTTGCTGTTCTAGGCGCTGCAGTCGGGAACCGTGGGACTGCTACGGTCGCAGGTTCGAATCCGGCGTCGGGCATGGATGTGTGTGATGTCCTTAGGTTAGTTAGGTTTAAGTAGTTCTAAGTTCCAGGGGACTGATGACCTACGATGTTAAGCCCCATAGTGCTCAGAGCCATTTGAACCAAGTCACTGAAGGTGGGACACGAAGCGACAAAGTATTATATACTTCGAAATATGTATTGGAACAATTCGAAACGGCATGCGATAAATCGCTACTTATTCATGACTTCGGCCTGAAACGATAGGCACTGAGGGCGAGAGATGAAGTTAATTTCTCGTGCAATCTATTCATGGCTTGTACAAAATGGGTTCACTATTTTAAAGTAAGGCACAGAATTATTTTCAGAAAGATTAAGCAATTTGATACCCAAAACCAATTAACCTAAAAGAACTATTACTAAGAACAGCTAATGCATTTGTGACAAATGTAACATCGAATATTGGATCATTAGTAAAGGACAATGTTTACAGATCGGATTAATCTGAATTTAATTTGGAGACACTCGCAGATCATACCCTATTCTTTAAAGAAAGACTAAAAATTGAATGTCTTGCTCAATCGTCGAATTCGTTAACCCATAACTACACGATACAGCCACTCCTATTGGCAAGTGTTGTTTTACAATTCCCGTTGATCATATTCCTGCAGGAAACAGGTGGCCAGTTTGGACACGTTGCTCAACAAACTATGTACAAAGCTAATATGTTGCATTTGGTTCAACGTCTGGTAAATTAACATCAGATCTCGGTATTAAATGGCTTGCGGATGTGTACTTACCTGCTGTGTTCTGTGTTTGGATCCCAAGACAGGACATACGGAACAGACATTTAACAACGTAGACATAGGTGATAAGAACGTAAAATGTATGACGATTAGTGCTGGAACAACCAGCATAATTCAGCGACTTACACATTCAGACCGGAGAAGAATTTTCTGAGCAGTTCTCCGACGTAACCCTACTATATGGCTGTGAAGTAAATTTGCACCTGAGGAATAATATCGTGAAAATTCAATCTTTCATTCATAAACAGTTTTCATCCATTCGATTTGTGAACATGTTTAGGTATGAGTGGTTCAAGAGCTGATAGATCACGGAAAACCGTCCTAAATGGGCATTAAAAATGGTGATACATGCTGTAAATTGTAGAATAATATTGCAATTATCAGATCTGCGTGTTGCACAATTTGTATGTGTATGCAGCACTTCTTTGCAATGGATAATACAAGGACCCCTCATTATTGCACTGACTATCAAAGTCACACAACCTAAATACTGTAAAATAAAGTAGATGCCAAACATAATATCCAAAACCAATCAACCAAAGAAACGAAACAAAACAAAATAAACAATTGAAACAAATACCTTGAAAAACAAAATGAGAATAGCCTCTGGCCAACTGCACGTTGGTTATCCCCGAATTCGACAGAGAGCGAGAATATATTGTTTCAATCAAATCCAAATCGCCTTGTTGTTAAATGAACCATTAGATTTACTACATACGAAAACTTTTTCCGTTCCAAGAATTGTGACGCGAGTGGAGAATATCAAAATGTTTAAAGATGCGATTGCACAGTTGCAAAGTGCCCGCATCTCGTGGTCGTGCGGTAGCGTTCTCGCTTCCCACGCCCGGGTTCCCGGGTTCGATTCCCGGCGGGGTCAGGGATTTTCTCTGCCTCGTGATGGCTGGGTGTTGTGTGCTGTCCTTAGGTTAGTCAGGTTTAAGTAGTTCTAAGTTCTAGGGGACTTATGACCACAGCAGTTGAGTCCCATAGTGCTCAGAGCCATTTGAACAGTTGCAAAGTACAGTAGCAACCATGGGAATTTTGTTTCAACACTTTAGTTATATCCCCTACTGTCTCACGATATGCGCTCAGAAGGAAAACCTTCGCTTTTACTTCGAGAGGGTTTTCACCACATCAACGGAAGTATGGGAACGTATAAAAAGTTGCCTATCTCATATTTTGACCTAGACTACAACATATTCTAAGTGTATCTGAATCGGCAAGTGGCACTTGGGTAGGGTTGCTTGTCAGTATCGGTGACAGCTGGATTGGCGGGAAACGACTTGATACCAAACGCTTCAAAAGCCAAGCTCTAATATATATCAGTTGTTGTTGTGCAAGTAACACTACCGAAAACAATGGTTGACGTTGGTAAAGACCCTGTAGATTCCACTTCATCAAGGGAGTAGAGAATATTGAAATGGTTAGATGTGGGGACAACTCGAACAAAGCAGAAAAATTTCATAAATTTATTTCATAATAAGGCATAGGCTGGTTACCTGAACACATTTATTCCATTAAGCACTTATACGTGTTTATTGAGCTGTCTACAACACATCGAACACTACAAATTTGAAGAAATACCAGGTGTGAATGAAAAGACGCGATGACATAAAGAAACAAATATTCAAAAGTAACACTAATTAAAGCATCGAATTAGTATAAATAAAAAAATTATAAGTCCCATAGATTAAAGCATGCAATAAATCTAACACTGTAGTAACTGCGTAGTTCCCGTTTCGGTTAAGTGACCTACGCTGTACTTAATATAACTAAATTGAATACTAAATACACTAGCAATACCGATGTGAGTATAGAATGTATATGGTTTTTCGGCGTGGAACTTAGAGGGAAAACCTTTCCCCGCATAACTGAACATACAGTCAATAGCAGAAACAAAACACAGGCTAACAATATCTTCCTAATAAGCCCTTTGCTGACCATAAATTTTAAATGCCACACAAAGTCTCCAATTCTTGGTTCAGAACGAGCCTGCCCTGCAAAGTATCAATAGCACGGTTCCTGTGAACAGGCTGAAAAGTAAGGAATTTTGCTTCCGGCAGTTGCGTACAATACAATCAGTAATCAATTAAATAAACATTAATAACGGATTCAGGCGAAGCACAAACTTGCAAACGATCCAGGATCGGTGCACACGGAAGGGAGACGCACTTCATCAACAGGGAGGATACAACCAACGACAACCGTTCGGCGATGAGAGGCGGCTAACACGCCTCGCCACCGCTTTGTCGCGTCAACTTCTACGGAAACTTCCCGAACAAAATAACCCAGTGAAAACTTGCACCACAAGTCAAGATTCGCGTTATATTTGGGCAGGGGGACAAAGCTGCAACGCTTTACCTTTCCTGACGACTTCATCCCCAAATAACCCGCTTTTCATCAGTGAATTGAATATTCTCAATGTGACAACCATTCTGCCTAAGACGCAAAGATTTACAGATATTGACTGCGATTTGGAACTGCTTCAAACCAATGAGGAAAGTTGAAAACTGGCACCCGACCGGGATTTGAAAGCGAGCCTCCTGCTTACTAGACACATGCTCTGACCACCTTCTTTTTGTTTTCGGTATTGTTCGTTACGTTTAGTCTGGGCCGACGTTACAAGGCATCCGTTCTAGGTGGTCGTTCATTACTTTTCTCCGTTTTAGTGTTGCAGAGCACAAACGGCCCTCTGACTGCACACGCTGGGCTACCGTACCGGCATACCACTAAGCGATCGAGAAACAGTGGTCAATGCAAACACACGGACTACCCTAGCACTCTTTCCGTCACACCTAAATTCGAAGATGTAAGTAGGCTGTTTAGGTTTTTTTTATTGGTAACGCCACCTCTGTATGAAAATCATGGGCTGTGCTGTGTGCAGTCTGTGGCTGCTTTGCATTGTTGTAATACTCGCCATTGAAGTGTTAGGCAGCTGGCTGTGAACAGCGCGTAGCGTTGCGCAGTTGGAGGTGAGCCGCCAGCAGTGGTGGATGTGGGGGGAGAGATGGCGGAGTTTTGTAATTTGTCATGAACTGCTATATATATTATGACTATTAAGGTAAATACATTGTTTGTTCTCTATTAATATCTATCATTTGCTAACTATCCCTATCAGTAGTTAGTGCCTTCCGTAGTTTGAATCTTTTATTTAGCTGGCAGTAGTGGCGCTTTCTGTATTGCAGTAGTTCGAGTAACCAAGATTTTTGTGAGGTAAGTGATTTGTGAAAGGTATAGTTTAATGTTAGTCAGGGCCATTCTTTTGTAGGGAATTTTTGAAAGTCAGATTGAGTTGCGCTAAAAAATATTGTGTGTCAGGTTAAGCACAGTCCTGTATAATTTTTAAAAAGGGGACGTTTCACAGTTGACAAAAAAAACTACTAGTGGAGTGCCCCTTGCCCATTAGCCTCATTACTCGTGGCATTTCTTCGATTCTCGTAAGTGTTCGAGCCTGGTGTGTATCCGCACTAAAGAGATTATTAATCAAAATATCCACGGGTGTACTGCCGGTCTACAGTGTTTCGGCGATCATACATGTCGCCATCATCAGGTGAACTGACGGACTGAGCTCCTGTGAACGTGCCGGCCGGAGATCCGTACACTATGACTGCTCAGGGGGAACTGGGTTCGGACGCGGCGGCGGCCGATTTAAATACCCTCCGCCCAGCGGCGCGCTCACTCCGCCGTCCGCGCCCCGCGCCACGGTCGCGCGGTGGAACAGATTGCGACAGCGTCTGAGATGACGTCGGTGTGATGGCTCTGTCCGCCGTGGTAGTCACAACTATACATTCGCTCGATTTACTCTTGATTAACCCAATCGCTGGTTCCCAAGCCTTGCTAAGATTATAGCCACATTCACGGTTTATGAGGTCGTCATTGGTGCGAATTTCGATGGACTCTCTAACAACGCTGTCACAGCATCTCGACGTCTGTACCAGAATCCTCGTGCGTTCATACTCCATAGCGTGATTTTCCGACAAACAATGTTCAGCGACCGCCGACTTGCTCGGATACATCAGTCGAGTGTGCCTCTGGTGTTCACGGCTTGCCACATTGACACGGAATCTGGTACACGCCGGCTTTCCTCAAACCGAGGTCATCTTTGGCGCTCCCCACCAGTGCACGAGTTTTATTCGGAGGACAAAGCACAGTTCCGACCCGGTGTTTCTTCAAAATGCGGGCGATTTTCCCCGAGAGTGCGCCTGTATTTGGGATAAACGCAGTTCCTACCTCCTCCCTCGTGATTTCATCCATCACCACAGGTTGTGCTGTAGTGGTTGGGCGGAGAGCACGTTGAATCTGCCATTCTGAGTACCCATTTTTTCGAAATACAGTTCTCAGATGTTCCAATTCCTGGGGTAGACTCTCTGCGTCAGAGATAGTGCGCGCCCTATGTACTAGAGTTTTAAGTACTCCAATCCTCTGTAAAGTGTGGTGGCAGCTGTCTGCGTGCAAATACAGATCAGTGTGCGTTGTCTTCCGATACACCCCATGACCTAGGGTGCCGTCAGGTCCTCTCTTGACCAAGACGTCAAGGAAAGGTAGTTTACTCTCCGTTTCAGTCTCCATAGTGAATTTGATGTTGGGCTGTATGGAGTTTAGATGTGTAAGGAAATCAAGGAGTTTATCCATATCATGTGGCCAGATGACGAACGTGTCGTCCTCGTAACGGAAAAAGCAAGTAGGTTTCCATTCGGATGACGACAGGGCTTCCTCCTCGAAGTTCTCCATGTACAAATTCGCTACCACTGGTGAGAGTGGGCTACCCATGGCGACTCCCTCCGTTTGTTCGTAGTATTCTCCATTAAAAAGAAAATACGTGGAAGTCAAGACATGCCTAAAAAGTACGGTGGTCTTCTCGTCAAACTTCTGACTAATCAATTCTAGTGACTCTCGCACGGGTACCCTCGTGAACAAGGAAACGACGTCAAAACTGACCATGATATCTGACTCAACCAACGTGAAGCAATCAAGGCGTTTAACAAAATCCACGGAATTACGGATGTAATGAGGGCATTTACCCACATAAGGACTTAATATTCCCGTCAGGTATTTGGCCAACAAATATGTAGGTGCCCTGATGTTGCTGACAATGGGGCGTAATGGTACCCCCTGTTTGTGAACCTTCGGCAGTCCATATAGTCTAGGCGGTACCGGACCTTGAGGTAACAATTCCTTAGCGTCACCCTCCGGTAAATCTGCGTCCTTGAGAAGCGACCTGGTCTTGTTGTCCTCCTTCTTAGTAGGGTCAACGCTGATCTTCCGGTAGGAATCGTCATTTAGCAGGCTCTGCATCTTATCAGTGTAGTCCTTATGGGAGACAACAACTGTAGCATTGCCTTTGTCAACCGGTAAGACAACAATTTCAGAGCGCTCCCTCACAGGAGCTCAGTCCGTCAGTTCACCTGATGATGGCGACATGTATGGTCGAGCTGCAACCTGTTCAACAGCACTAACAATTTCTGCGACCGGAGTGAACTTGGGGGTTAGAGCAAAGTTGAGACCTTTCTGCAAAACCGAGACCGCATCATCACTCAACACCATGCCACTCAAATTGATGACAGTCTTGCCCGGAACATGCAGAGATGGTTTGTCAAGGAGACGTGAGAACTTAGCTGTTTGACGTCCCGTTGCCTTCTTATGGGCGGAATTAGCTGCAACCCAGGTGACACCATCAATCCAATCCCAGGAAAAAGAAGTGAAATTACTAGCCAGTTGCAAATGTAGTTTGAGTAATTCCTGTCAGATAAACTCAAGGCTCCGGCGGTGAATTGCACTCTCTCGCGTACCAATGCGAGGCTGGCTCGTTTCTTGATTCTCTTAGCTGCTGCAGAATCGATGTGACGCATAACCTTAGCAAAATTAGGAACAACATTCTCGGAACGACATCTCTTTAGAAAGGCAAGAGTACTTAGCAGACGACATCTACGGTGGCGCAACTTTTCAAATTTCTTCATGCTGCGGTACATCCCCTCCCCGTAAAGGTGTATGATGTGATTCTTGAGTTTCTCGCGGCGTATTTGATAATCAAAATATCCACGGGTGTGCTGCCGGTCTACAGTGTCCAAGGGGCACAATATTTCGGCGACCATACATGTCGCCATCATCAGGTGAACTGACGGACTGAGCTCCTGTGAGGGAGCGATCTGAAATTGTTGTCTTACCGGCTGACAAAGGCAATGCTACAGTTGTTGTCTCCAATAAGGACTACACTGATAAGATGCAGAGCCTGCTAAATGACGATCCCTACCAGAAGATCAGCGTTGACCCTACAAAGAAGGTGGACAACAAGACGAGGTCGCTTCTCAAGGACGCAGATTTACCGGGTGACGCTGAGAAATTGTTACCCCAAGGTCCGGTACCGCCTAGACTATATGGACTGCCGAAGGTTCACAAACAGGGGGTACCATTACGCCCCTTTGTCAGCAACATCAGGGCAACTACATATTTGTTGGCCAAATACCTGACGGGAATATTAAGTCCTTATGTGGGTAAATGCCCACATCACATCCGTAATTCCGTGGATTTTGTTAAACGCTTTGATAGCTTCACGTTGGGTGAGTCAGATATCATGGTGAGTTTTGACGTCGTTTCCTTGTTCACGAGGGTACCCCTGCGAGAGTCACTAGAATTGATTAGTCAGAAGTTTGACGAGAAGACCACCGTACTTTTTAGGCATGTCTTGACTTCCACGTATTTTCTTTTTAATTGAGAATACTACGAACAAACGGAGGGAGTCGCCATGGGTAGCCAACTCTCACCGGTAGTAGCGAATTTGTACATGGAGAACTTCGAGGAGGAAGCCTTGTCGTCATCCGAATGGAAACCTACTTGCTTTTTCCGTTACGTGGACGACACGTTCGTCATCTGGCCACATGGTATGGATAAACTCCTTGACTTCCTTACACATCTAAACTCCATACACCCCAATATCAAATTCACTATGGAGACTGAAACGGAGGGTAAACTACCTTTCCTTGACGTCTTGGTCAAGAGAAGGCCTGACGGCACCCTAGGTCATGGGGTGTATCGGAAGACAACGCACACTGATCTGTATTTGCACGCAGACAGCTGCCACCACCCTTCACAGAGGAATGGGGTACTTAAAACTCTAGTACATAGGGCGCGCACTATCTCTGACGCAGAGAGTCTTCCCCAGGAAATGGAACATCTGAGAACTGTATTTCGAAAAAGTGGGTACCCAGAATGGCAGATTCAACGTGCTCTCCGCCCAACCACTATAGCACAACCTGTGGTGATGGATGAAATCGCGAGGGAGGAGGTAGGAACTGCGTTTATCCCAAATACAGGCGCACTCTCGGGGAAAATCGCCCGCATTTTGAAGAAACACCGGGTCGGAACTGTGCTTTGTCCTCCGAATAAAACTCGTGCACTGGTGGGGAGCGCCAAAGATGACCTCGGTTTGAGGAAGGCCGGCGTGTACCAGATTCCGTGTCAATGTGGCAAGTCGAATATTGGTCAGACGATGCGTACCGTCGAGGATCGATGCCGTGAACACCAGAGGCACACTCGACTGATGTATCCGAGCAAGTCGGCGGTCGCTGAACATTGTTTGTCGGAAAATCACGCAATGGAGTATGACGCAAGATGTCGAGATGCTGGGACAGCGTCGTTAGAGAGTCCATCGAAATTCGCAACAATGACGACCTCATAAACCGTGACTGTGGCTATAATCTTAGCAAGGCTTGGGAACCAGCGATTGGGTTAATCAAGAGTAAATCGAGCGAATGTATAGTTGTGACGACCACGGCGGACAGAGCCATCACACCGACGTCATCTCAGACGCTGTCGCAATCTGTTCCACCGCGCGACCGTGGCGCGGGGTGCGGACGGCGGAGTGAGCGCGCCGCGGGCGGAGGGTATTTAAATCGGCCGCCGCCGCGACCGAACCCAGTTCCCCCTGAGCAGCCATAGTGTACGGATCTCCGTGCCGGCACGTTCACAGGAGCTCAGTCCGTCAGTTCACCTGATGATGGCGACATGTATGATCGCCGAAATATTGTGCCCGTTGGACATTGTAGACCGGCAGTACACTCGTGGATATTTTGATTACCAAATACGCCGGGAGAATCTCAAGAATCACAAAGAGATTATTGGCGCTGCAGTCATGGACTGTGCGGCTAGTCCCGGCGGAGGTTCGAGTCCTCCCTCTGGAATTGGTGTGTGTGTTTGTCCTTAGGATAATTTATGTTAAGTAGTGTGTAAGCTTAGGGACTGATGACCTTAGCAGTTAAGTCCCATAAGATTTCGCACACAATTGAAAATTTGAAGATTATTGGCCGTCCCCCGGTGAATTATATGTTTGTAGTGATTGTTCATTCGGACATGTTCGAGAGGACGGATACTTTATATATACACTCTCTAAGTCAGAAAATGTGTCCGGCTTAGCAATAAACTTTGACAGACCTTCTGGTAGTATCTCTTCTAAGATACAGTCACTGCTTCAGAAATATCCATACACAGCGCCATTATTTCCGTATGTATCCCATCAATGTGATCCCATACAGATTCATTTCCAGTCGGCTTACCTTATAAAGCTAGATAATGAGTTCCCCTCATCTATGAGTTCGTAGGTTTCTGAAGAGAATCTTCTTAAAAGCCCAGCTAGTTAGCAATCACCCTGTGAAACCTCAGCAGTTAGCCTACTTAATCAACCGACTGTTAATGGATAGATCACTTGAAACATGATTCTGTGCAGAATCTGCAACACTTTGGCCTGTTTTCCTAGTCTAATAGTTAACCAAAATGACTATAACATTTGCCTAGTGTTTTCGGTATGTAATGTCTACAAATTCTGGAGATTCGCAATCAGCGGATTCGGTAGTATACTGAATTCCTTGCTGAAACGCGTATGTACTCGGTAGCAGCGATGGCGAGGCATGACAGAATCTCTGACCAGAGAGTTATTTATCGTTGCTAGTCTGCGCTCGACCGCGCGAGAGTTTAGGGCAGTTGCGAGAAAGTTGTTGTACGTAGCGAGTCACGAGAGCATGTAGTTCGTTCGTGCTAGTAGCGCGTGCGAGACAGTCGGAGTTGTGTGTGAGGAGTCGGCGGGCGTCGACATGGGGCTCTGGTCAAGATTCAGGACGAGGTGTATTTTTAAATAAGGTAATGAAGCAGCATTGCGCTCATCTGATAATGTAATGTATCTTAACAGTAATTAATTTGTTCAAGAATCGCCCCAATAATAATTTTGTTCTGAAAGCAATTTTTAAGAAAGTAATCATTACAATTGAAACAATATTTCCTATGCTTTTCCTGCCAGAATCAATTTATCAGATTTGCACAAGGCCTAAGGTCAGCGCAGATGACCTTATAAAATTTATCAGGTTGATAATAACGTTAATTTTGTGGGGACTTAGCATTTTTGCACATTTTTGTTATCATTGAGTTTTGTTACTGTGGGAAGATGACATTTGGCTCCTATTTGCATTTTCATTCAATTCATATTATTTAAAAATAATTCCGGGGAGGTTACACTTAGCACGATGTCCATTCACATTTAAAATAGTTTCTTTCATTTTTGCGGGAAGATTGCACTTGGTTCTATTCCCATTAACATTTAATTATTGTCTTTTCAAAATTCTCCAAAGAAATTACATTAACATTATATTATTGCCCCTTTTTCAAAATTCTCCGGCGAAATTAAACCAAAATATATAATTTTCTAAATTCTCCAGGGAGGTTACACTTGGTGACATCCAGTCCAGGATCGTATTTCGTTGAGAATCTTCTGAGAAGTAGTTAGATATCTGCTCTTATTAACCAAAATATAGTTAGCATTTGGCGCAACGCTTTTACTAATTTTATGACTTTCTTTCCTTAGATCATCGGCAATTCATTGCTCTGTTGTGTTTGTGTTTGTTGCTTTTTGCATTGTGCTTATTTCATTAAGTGAATAACTGTGTCTATTGTAAAAATGCCGCGAATGACTGTGAATAGTGTATCGCGAAGTATAATGAATGAAATTACCGACTTAAACAACTTAACCAATAGTACTTGTGACACGCAGTGTAATGATGACAATCCTGCGTTCACTGACAATCAGTGCGTTCCAACCACCCATGATGATTTTTGTCTTAATGATGAACAAACGAACTCGGTTATGTCCTCTGTTGATTTGACGACAATTGATGACGCGGGGCGCCCTATTGTAATGAGCGCTGCCCAGCTTAACACAACCGGCTTACTAAATTCACGTGACGAACAGACAAATTTGTCTAATGAAAATGAACAGGATACACAAAGTAGTACGGATTTATTTAATTCCGAAATAGTGACTGACAGTGTACATTTGACTGGCAAACCTTTTTGTAAATCTCAGAATAACCAAATGGTTACAGAAAGCGAGATAATTCCAGATCCATCATTAAACAGCACAGAGAATAGAAATGCTAATTTTGGGTTGGATCAAATTATGGCATTTTTTAAACAATTAGATAAAAAATAGACAATAATAATGAAAAACAAGACAGTCTTAAAGAAGATCTCAAACAACAACTTAGTGAACATTACGAACAGTTAAATGAAAAATTAGACAACAATTCCAGACAGTTAAATGAAAAATTAGACAACAATTCTAGGCAGCTTAGTGAACAAATTAGAGCCGTTGCCGCGCAGTGCCATGATACTAAGGAACAATTACGCGAGGAAATTGAGGCTTGTTCAAGAAAAAGTAGCGAAGAAATTAGGTCTGTTGCTCAGGAATTAAGGGAAATGCAAACAGCTGCAACAGAAACACTTAGAGACGAAATTAGCGGAGTCGCTAAACAATGCTCTGAAAAAGCTACACAATTACGCGACGAGTTTAAAGCAATGACAGCAGAACTTTCGCGGACAATGGATGCAAAGATAGACGCGAAATTCGACCAACAGAACACTCAAATTGACGAGGGCTTTAATCACCACATACAAAACAGTGATACGCGTTTCCGCAAATTTATACAGGATCAAAATAAAGTAAAACGACAAGTAATGGAAACAATCACAGCACAGAGACAGGAAGACTAACGTAAATTGTTCGCGAAAGCAAAGACATACGTAGACAACAATATTGCTACAGTGTCCGACGAAATTAATACCATCAAACAGTCGAATTCAGAATTACGTGACGAAATTTCTGATCTTAAATCGAAAACAGACACATACACAACAGATTTTCAAACAGTGACCGACAGACTCGAACAATTAGAATTAACACAGGATTCCGATGTCGTCAAAGCTGACGTTGAAAAACTGAACGAAACTACACGTAAATTGCAAAAACAGATTAATGCCTCTGACACTAAAACCGATGATCAGGTAAAAATACTGACTGAAAAATATGATGAATTGGCCAGTCGTATTGATGTTATCGAAAGTACTAATGACAATAAATCAGATGATAATGCACCGATTTCGTTTAATCAAACACCTGAATTCCAAAATTTACAGCAGACAATTAATGAGATCGATTCGTCTAATAGCCGGCCGCGGTGGTCTCGCGGTTCTAGGCGCGCAGTCCGGAGCCGTGCGACTGCTACGGTCGCAGGTTCGAATCCTGCCTCGGGCATGGATGTGTGTGATGTCCTTAGGTTAGTTAGGTTTAAGTAGTTCTAAGTTCTAGGGGACTGATAACCACAGCAGTTGAGTCCCATAGTGCTCAGAGCCATTTGAACCATTTGATTCGTCTAATAACACGTTGCGTAGAAAATTGTCATGTTTACAGCAAGAGGTGACAAAGATAAAAAATGTTTCTGGGTTTATCACAGCAGACGCCATTTGGCGAACATTTGTCAGACTCACGCAGCCAGTATAAATTAAGCAATTTACAGCGACTACGCGACTTAAAATCTGAAAAGCTACGCAACTTGAAATCCGAAATGACACAGACAAATAGATTCTCACACGAACCTGAACGTGTTCTCAAATTCAGAGACGATAACGTTGATTACGAGCAATTTTTATCTGTAAGAATATTTAAGGTATTTGACAATGACAGAGCACAGGTATACGCTTTGAACCGTATACGACAATTTGTTTTTGTGTTTTTAATAGCATTGCCTGTAATGAAGAAACAACAATTAGCATGGATACAGCAATTTATTTCTGAATTTTTACCGCCATTGCCTATAACACGAAAGCTGAAATTTATTTGCAGCGCCTAATTAACCTCACGGGATTCATTACGCTTTAATGAATATGTGCCGTAGCGTGCATAGGGCCCCGAGCTGTAGTAGTGCTGTTTCATCTTTAGTTTTCTGCACTGCTGCCTTCTCTTCTACTATCCTTTATATCTATCAAAACAGCTCTTTAACTATTGCTCTACCTAGAATTAAGAACAATGACTAATGAAAACCCGATGTGACTAGTTATACCGATAGTGACTGTTTTCTTTAGACACGCCTGTAATGACAGCTATCGCCGTAATTATAATAACAGATAAAATCGTAAACATCAGTATGTACAAAATTATCAGCAATAGCAAACACATGTTTGGTAACAATAGAGGTTTTTCACAACAACAGCAACAAAACCAGCCGGTTAGCATACCTAACCAACAATGCAGTCTACAAGGTCAACCAAACTTTAATGTTTCGCCGCGTGCACGTATAGTCCCTGGTACAACAAATAGTAACGCACGGCAGCTAAGAAGCAACTACGTAGAGAAAACACAGTATTTTAATTCCTATCGCAATGCACCGTATAGGAATGACTATCACGACGGACGTAAAAACAATGAGCACAATTATCAGCGTACGTGTAATAACAGTAGGTCTTACGAGCAACAAAATGATCAGCAACAACATATTTTCATGAATGAACCAGACAGTAGGTGTCATACATAGCGTAATACGTCAGGAAGAAATAACAGAATAGTTCAAATAGTCAAAATTCCACAGCGTCCTCCTGCAAATAATAACACGTCAGATAGAATTTGACCAGATACAGTACAGGTTGCATCTTTCAGTTACGCAAGCAACACTTTTGACACGCAGAATCTTGTTCACGAGAATGTTATTTGAAACATGCTTTGTTGAATGCTCCACTTTTATCGCACCCAGATCTTACCAGAAATTTTTCCGTTGCCACCGACAGTTCTAACACCGCTTTAGGCGTATATATTTTTCAGGAGTTTGAAGAAGATGGCTCTACAATAATTAAAAACATCGCATTTGCAAGTCGCATTCTATCACCTGCTGAACGAAATTATTCCGTTACTGAACTTGAAACATTATGTGTTGTTTGGGCATTTACGAGATTTCGACACTCTCTTTATGGAAGACATACCACCGGCTACACAGACCACAGAGCGATACAATTTCTACTTTCAGCTAAATTCACACACGATAGATTAAGTAGATGGAAGCTATATTTACAGCAATTTAATTTTACAATTGTTCACATTCCCGGCACGCAAAATGTTGTAGCGGACGCACTATCTCGTTCTCTCAGCAACAATCAGCAAGACGTCGCAACCAACTTCTGCAAAACAAATTTCAGCGTTATGTATATTCAACAAGTTGCATTTGAAAACTTCATTTTGTCGTCATTACAGGACATAGCAAAAGAGCAAAGTAAAGACAATGTGTGGAAAGAAATTAAACACCTTTGGCAAGATAAGAATAATGTTACGTTTAGAAACCATTACACTGTACGCAATGACATTCTATTTCGCCGCTCTCATCCTGACAGCAATAATTGGTTATTATGCATTCCTGACGAACTGGTTAACAAATTAATCTGGTACACTCATTTAAGTTACGCACATTACGGAGCTAGAAAATGTTTTCTTATATTGAGACAGAACTTTTATTTTACCAGCATGGAGAAACGTATACGACGGGTTTTAGAGTCATGTAAAATTTGCCAGAAAGGTAAGTCAGACACCACTTCACATATTCCTCCGTTATATCCCATTGTACCTGTTAACTTAAGACATATGGCCGCTGTAGACATTTTTGGTCCGATTCCGAGAACTAACTGAGGTTTTTGCTACATCTTTGTCGCTGTTGAACTCACTTCAAAATTTGTTACTTTCACTCCGTTACGCAAAGCTACTGCTAAAACTGTTTCGAAAGCATTTGTAGAACATTTTCTATTTCATGTAGGGCATGTGATGAGAGTAATTTCCGATAATGGATCACAATTTCGTTCTGCTATATGGACACGCATGTTACGAGTTAGAAACATTTCTCCGATCTATGTATCCAAGTACCATGCTTCTTCGAACCCTTGTGAACGATTAATGAAAGAGGATTGGTAAATTGTGTAGAATATACTGCCACAAAAGACATATTGATTGGGACACACACATATTCTCATTCCAAGATGTAATTGATTCCATACCAAATGAATCCACTATGCTATCTCCGTCTGTTATACTGAAAAACGTTGAACCACCTAACAAAATTACAGAATTAGTAAACTTTCCTACATCTCGTCGACTAAGACACCATGAAATAATTGACATTGCACTGAACAACATCAAACATGCCGCAGAGCGCCGGAGAAGGCAGCAAAAACAGGTTTGTACACGCCGAGACTTTCACATTGGACAGAAGATATTAGTACGTACACACTATTTATCCAGCAGTATAAAAGGTTAGTGCAGTAAATTTGAACTTGTATACGCAGGTCCATATCGGATTCGCAGCATTCCTCACCCCAATGTTGTACACGTCGAAACTCTGAGAAGCAAAAAAAAGTAAAGTCAACCACCATGTCTCTAACATTAAACCCTTTATTGAGTGAAGACACTTTATGATTTAACACGCTATGATGCCATTTACACATTTTATGACTATTTCTGCAATTATATTCACATGACTACCTACTGATGATTATCGTATTTTTTCTTGGCAAGTGCCCGGCAAGGTAAGGTTAGCAGATCGCTCTTCTTGTCGTTACACATCAGACCGTGCATATTTTTTCAGATAAACTTACGTATCGTATGAATAATTATGCAATTTTGCCTAGTGACATATTAATTTTATTAAATTCTCTCTCCATTAAAGTCTTTAACTATCGCCTCTATTAACTACACAACATACAAGCCGAACACAAAGAAGGTCATTTTTCTTGTCATCATTTTTTTTATGTATGTACGATTGTTTCATGTTTCTTGGTATGCACTATGAAATGGTTAAGATATAGGAAACACCAGCTGACTTTGACATTTTTTTTTGCCCTATGATATCTCAACATCGTGACTGTTTTACATTTTTTTTTTTTTTTTTGCTGCTGCATTGCGATATTCTGTGTACATTTTTGCCTTTGAACACTGTCTATGCTTTTGACATATTACGTTTTCTGTCATGTTATGCTGTATGCTTAATTATGTTACCATAAACCAGTCATTATTTAGTGAGTATATGATGTAAATGCAAGACATTAATCTTTGTTCATCATTTTCAGAAAGAAATAACGTGTAAAGGAAATAAATTAAACAGAAATGGGAATTTCACTTACGGAATAGACGAAAGAAGACACAAAAACCTTATGAGGAAGAGTAAATGGATCAGTATTAACAAGCATTAACAAGAATATACTATACACATCGTAGAATAGCAGTCTTAACAATTTTTTTTTTCAGAATATGAAGCGATTGATGCAGGCTGTCAGACAGAACTACACATCTTAGTTTTAGTGATGGAATATGCTAGAGATAAGGAATAGTTGTGTAATGAGTAATGAAGTGAATTTTTGCAGATGATAATGAATGCTGATGAATAATGATGAAGACTATGCTACTATGAATAATGAAGTTTTTCTTTACAGGTGATGATAATAATGGAGTTATGATAATATGGATAATGAAGTGATGGATAATGAAATTTTTTTTTCTTTACAGATGAGGATGATGTTGAAGTTTATGTATTTATGCTATGTAGTTATTTAAGTATGTGTTGTAGTTTGGTTTGACAGTATGTTTTATATCGTATGGTATGATGACTGAAGGTTTTGGAAAGGACAGCTAGAGAACAAATATTTTTATACACATTTCATTACCTGTTAATTCGAAGTTCACTACTTTTCAGCATAAAATGCGTTTCTTCTTTCAGCTTAATAATCCATTTTTCTTATATATTTTTGCAGGAGAAACTATTTATGAAATTAATGTGCTATAAGCAGTTGTTCATTAAATCTATGTCATTTATGAATGTGATTACATATACTCTACTCGTTTCATAACGTTGCTACAGCTGACTCATGACAAATGATGTTACACATTTTCTTGCTTTCCCCTATAATTACCCAAAGCAATGCAATGCTAAAAAAAAATGTATTACCAGTCCCAAATAATGCTACCCGTTTAAGATAGTTCTTAATAATACTGATCAGCTCTGAATAGTATGTCAATTGAATACATAAATACTATGCGCATAATTTCAGTGAATAATACTTTTATTCTACTGTTCTCTGTAAAATGTTCTCTGTAAAGCGAATGACTTCTGATGATTTGTCATTAAGCAATCAATTTCAATGTTATCTGTAAAACGAATGACTTCTGATAATTTGTAATTAGGCAACGAATTTCAATGTAAAACGAATGACTTCTGATGATTTGTAATTAAGCAATCAATTTCAATGTTATCTGTAAAACGAATGACTTCTGATGATTTGTAATTAAGCAATCAATTTCAATGTTATTTGTAAAACGAATGACTTCTGATGATTTATAATTAAGCAACGAATTTCAATGTTATCTGTAAAACGAATGACTTCTGATGATTTGTAATTAGGCAACGAATTGCAATGTAAAACGAATGACTTCTGATGATTTGTAATTAAGCAACGAATTTCAATGTTACCTGTAAAACGAATGATTTCTATGATTTATAATTAGGCAATGAGTGCCAATGTTGTCAGTAAAACTCCAAGCAATGAACATTATTGTGTAATACTACATACATGGTACAGAAATGTTCAATAACTGGGCAATGAATGCCGCAAACTACTAATGTAATTTTCAGTGAAGACTAGTATGTGACTTAATGTCCTTCACCTTCTGGCCAAACTACCCTGAATTACTGCAATATCCATTTGTCCTGTATATCCTCATGATCATGGAGCACTATATTTGGTTTTTGCACTAATTCCACGTTGGTGTGCCTTGTAAGAGCGTGGTGTTGATACGACATGCTGTCCACCACCGTAAGCGATGTAGACGTTATTATGGTCCCACTGTTTGGTGTACCTGATATACTGCCAAAATGATAACATGGAATATTACAACGACATTTCAGTGTCTTGGCTACGCTGATAAACACTTCTGGGAAAAGAACTCCAGATTGTCTCACTTGGTGTTGTACTTCTGTGGAAAGATATGTACTTTCAGTGCAGCTGCGTGCAACCTAAAGTGCTACAACCATGACGCAATCCTTCCTATTCCTTTCCTAATTCTTGTAAAATGAAAAAGTCATATACAGTGCGTGTGCATTTCCTTGCATTTGTTAATAAGATCAGTTGTCCTGAAATTACTAAAGACTTCTATAGTTCATGTGGACTTTATTACACTCCTTGATTTGTTTGTTTGTTGTAGAAAAATATTAGAGAGTATTACAGTGTGTGTGCACTTTTGCCATTTGTTAATATGTTTTGTACTTACCTTCAGTGAGTGTACACTTCATGCCATTTGTACTCATTACATATACATTTGTGATTTCCTGATATGTTCACTACTTCAGTGCGTGTGCACTTTTGTCATTTGTCAATATGATTTGTACTCATTAGGTTTATTTGTCGTAAAAATGTTAGAGAGTTTTACAGTGCATGTGCACTTTATGTCATTTGTACTCATTACGTATACATTTTGATTTGCTGATATGGTCTGAACTGCAGTGCATGTGCACTTATGTCACTTGTCAACATGATTTTTTTGTTGTGAAGATGCTAAAGAGTTTTTCAGTGTGTGCACTTATTTCATATGTTCTGTACTCATTGTCATTGTCTGAAATGTTTTGTACTTGGTGCATGTGCACCACATTTAATTCATGTTCTACATCTGAATATTCTGTGAATTGTAAAAGTTAATTAGTTACAAAAAATTTGTTGCTCATGGCAAGTCCAAATGACTCACCATCGCTGCCAAATTTTTGCCCCCCCAGTGGAGGGTTATGAAACGCGTATGTACTCGGTAGCAGCGATGGCGAGGCATGACAGAATCTCTGACCAGAGAGTTATTTATCGTTGCTAGTCTGCGCTTGACCACGCGAGAGTTCAGGGCAGTTGCGAAAAAGTTGTTGTACGTAGCGAGTCACGAGAGCATGTAGTTCGTTCGTGCTAGTAGCATGTGCGAGACAGTCGGAGTTGTGTGTGAGGAGTCGGCGGGCGTCGACATGGGGCTCTGGTCAAGGTTCAGGACGAGGTGTATTTTTAAATAAGGTAATGAAGCAGCATTGCGCTCATCTGATAATGTAATGTATCTTAACAGTAATTAATTTGTTCAAGAATCGCCCCAATAATAATTTTGTTCTGAAAGCAATTTTTAAGAAAGTAATCATTACAATTGAAACAATATTTCCTATGCTTTTCCTGCCAGAATCAATTTATCAGATTTGCACAAGGCCTAAGGTCAGCGCAGATGACCTTATAAAATTTATCAGGTTGATAATAACGTTAATTTTGTGGGGACTTAGCATTTTTGCACATTTTTGTTATCATTGAGTTTTGTTACTGTGGGAAGATGACATTTGGCTCCTATTTGCATTTTCATTCAATTCATATTATTTAAAAATAATTCCGGGGAGGTTACACTTAGCACGATGTCCATTCACATTTAAAATAGTTTCTTTCACTTTTGCGGGAAGATTACACTTGGTTCTATTCCCATTAACATTTAATTATTGTCTTTCCAAAATTCTCCAAAGAAATTACATTAACATTATATTATTGCCCCTTTTTGCAAAATTCTCCAGCGAAATTAAACTAATATATCTCCATTTTTCAAAATTCTCCGGGGAGGTTACATCGCACATAGATTTATTCTTGTCTAGCCCGTCAGTCGCATCAAAATTTTGTGCTAATTGCTTCATCCTCCGCCTGGCAATTGTAATAAGAGAACATATTCAACCAATAACTAAATGTCCAGCAGGAACTTGGGATTCATATTAACCAATGTACATCACAAAAAACATTAACAACGTCCTCTACGAGTGGTTGTAAACGAAAAAATCAGCATGCAGGATCAAGAGGTGCTTACTAACAGTGTAAAATTTTCTTGCACATCAGAAGCAACGGTCTTCAAGCAGAACACCATCACATATCTCCCAAACTGTGCCCGTAGTGATGTTTAATGAACGACTTAATGCAGATCGCAATCGCTGACACAACTCTGTGATGTTCCCCTCCTCAGACTCGTTACGAATCCTTAATTTATACTGCAGGCAGCGTTGTCTTAAATGAGCCATCCCCGAAATCTACATTTTTCCCATGGCCATATACTCTGCAAATCAAGCAAAACCCTTTTTACTGGAAACACAACTTGTTCACTACCAGCATGTACAACTGCCTGCCCACAGAATAATGCAACAACCTACTACCACTGAAATGGTTAAGGATGTGGGAATCAGAATGCGGTAATCGACTAAGCCCACAATCAAAAGAAAAAATTGACATATTTATTCAACGCAAAGAATTCACATAAACACACAGCCTGAGCCCATTTACTTATTCCGTTAGGCACTTGTGAATGATTATGAAACCATCTACAATACATCAAACACCATAAATGAGCACTTCGTTGACGGTCTTGTCTGGATAACTTTGGAGGTACGCCGGTGGCGCCATCGATGGGGTCATAATACGCGGAGCAGAAAGGTTTTGTGCGCTCAGTGTTGGTGTGCTGAGCGGCGGTTGGTCCGATGGATTTGGAATTGTGGATGATACTTGAGAGAACGAATGGCTACCTCTGGAGACGCCGAGCTTACTTGTAATTTCGGTTATCACCCGTCCCGCGAAGCGGTTTCCGTGAGTGGGTGTGATATTCTGGAAAACACACCAGCGGCTTGGAGGATAATTGGCCAGTTCGACGCTAGTGAAGGCAGTCCGATATCTTGCAGCCTAAAGGACCGGAAGGAAGCCGGCCATCCCGTCCAAGTTAAGTAACTTACATGTATGTCCTAATGTCTCGATCTTCCCCACCCTCCGTCCCGCAACCCTGTGGGGTTTATGCAACCATCACTTGTAATTAACAGCAGCTGTTTAAAGGTCATTTGGTTAAAATCTGATTAGCGGATCTTGGCTAGCTGTAGCTGCCTATTCAGTGACTGTTAGTTTTTTTAAAATTCAGCATTTTGTTGTCTTCTGAGCCACACTGGTTTCCTATTTAATAGCAGCTGTGTAAAAGTAATTTGCTTAAAATCTGATCAGGAAATTTTAGTTTATTGTACTAAATGATTGTCAATAGTTTTTAAAATTCTGTACCTGAGCTGTCTACTGGGTGACAGTGGGTTCATAATTAACAGCAGGTGTTTAAAGGACATTTAGTTAAAAAAAAAACGCTCATTGAATGTTGCTAATTATAGCTTATTGTTTTTAAAATTTGTACTTTTCATGTATGGTTAATGGCTTGTTGCTCATAATTAGTGGGAGTTGTATACAAGTCAGTTTTCTAACGTCTGCTAAGTCAGTTTCACTGTTGATTGCTTTTAATACTCGTTTGACTTTACTAAAGTCAAGTTCAGTGTTAGAGATGATGAACGCTGAAGCAGTTATGTGGAGACCACAGTACTTCATTACGGTGAAGTTACTCCACAACTTCCTACGCAAATTCCTAGTACTTAACTGGTGACTCAGAATATGGTTATATTCCTTTCTCAGGGAAAGACCGAGAGGGTAGAGGTGGGGGGAGGTGGGTGATGACTACCCTTTGCCTCCTTGCAAGAGCATTCTCATTTACTAGCTTACTCTTGTTAGCCGTAAATTGTATTTGGTTAATTACGTACTGTCAGCATGGAAGTTAGGTCGTGATCAGGGATAGGCTACCTAAGGAAAGACCACATTTTGTACAAGTTATGAATTAGCAGCAGTCGGGCGAGGGCGCAGTGCCTGAATTAACTGCTAGTTTGAGCAGCGCCGTGGGGAAAGACTCAGATCACACCTCGGTCCCACTGGTGAGGTAGGTGCTGTGCTCAGTGTTGGGTTGGTGGCACCGACAGGACTGCGAGAAAAGTGAAATTCTTATGGGACAGTACAACTTACGGGACAGTCAGCCTATGCGCAAACAAGTGTATAGGATTCAATTAGAGGCCACACATTGGGTGAGAGCCTTCGCGATTTAAAGCAGGCATCTCTGAGGCCCGATGAAAGTGCTGCCGTTGACTCAGTTGAAGGAGCTATAGGCATATTTGAGTGTCTACGTTAGATAACATAACAGTGTAAGCGAGGGGGACGGTATAGGTGGTATTCTATGCCATCAGGAGAGTGGGCAGGAAACTGAAAAACCGGTAAATGTGATCTCCTCTAATGCTTTTGATAGGTTAACAAACCCACTTTTGTACCTACTACATGGTATTAACGAACTTTCTATTGAACAGTTTTAGCAGGTTGAATTTGTCTTACCGTTAACGTTTTGGTTTGAATTTCGTACTGATACATTGTGAATTTCACATGACACTATTCTTCAGCTTCTTTATACATCAACTCGTGGGGCCGTAAGCAAGATCTTTTTTGAAATTATGCCGAGCGAAGGATCCCATCGTCATTTGAGACAGCATGTTAGTCAACTGAAGTTCTCAGCCCAGATAAAGCAAGAGTTGGGGCGCAAACCTTGCCTAAATACATTGATGAGATCTATATTGCTGTGCTAGCTCTGGGGTTGCAAGTGGTTGAAGGTGATGTGGTGACGACCGTATTAGAAGCTTGAGGACCGGTTATATGTGGATTTTCCTTAGGAAACCTACTACCTTAGTGAAATAAGATACTTTGGTTGCCGAGATCAAAGGTGACATTGCTGATGAGCAACGGGAGACGGGCGGTCCCCTAGTTACTCCATCTGAGGGGAATCACCAGGAGGCCGCATTCTTTGCAGTCGATAAGGTTAAACCTAAGGTCCGTTCAGGTATGGTGATGTGTGACTGGGGCCTCCCGTCGGGTAGACCATCAGCCGGGTGTAGGTCTTTCAATTTGACACCACTTCGACGACTTGCGCGTCGATGGGGAGGAAATGATGATGATTAGGACAACACCCAGTCCCTGAGCGGAGAAAATCTCCAACCCAGCCGGGAATCGAACCCGTGCCCTTCGCATTGACATTCTGTCGCGCTGACCACTCAGCTACCGGGGGCGGACAGGTATGGTGACACTACGCAAAGTCCCTGAGCGGAGAAAATCTCCAACCCAGCCGGGAATCGAACCCGTGCCCTTCGCATTGACATTCTGTCGCGCTGACCACTCAGCTACCGGGGGCGGACAGGTATGGTGACACTACGCAAGTTGTGCGCTCATGTCCCGTGAACGGGGCCCGCGTTCGAACATCTGACGCCATAAATCACCGGTGGGAAGAGGTTCCCGTCGTCTTTATGATACGAATTGCTCCCACGTTAGAGCAGTGCAAAATCTAATGCTTCCTCACGTGTTAGCATACTTGAAGAATGAACCTGTATGCGCTTTTTAGGATTCTGGGAGTTCATTCCATTTAGCAGATCCTGTAATTCTTCCTCACTTTCACTCAGGATAGCAATGTCATCAGTGAATCGTATAATTGATATCCTTTCACCTTTAATTTTAATCCCACACCTGAACCTTTCTTTTATTTCTATCATTGCTTCTTGAATGCATAGATTGAACAGTAGAGGCGAAAGTCTACGTCACTGTCTTACACCCTTATTAATTCGAGCACTTCGTTCTTGGTCCTCCACTCTTAATACTCCCTCTTGGCTCTTGTACATATTGGGTACTACCCGTCTGTCCCTATAGCTTACCCCTATTTTTCGGAATTTCCAACAACTTGCACCAATTTACATCGAGGAACGCTTTTACCAGGTAGACATATCTTATGCAAGCTTCTTGATTTTTCTTTAGTCTTGACTCCATTATCAACTGCGAAGTCAGAATTGCCTCTCTGGTGCCTTTACCTTTCTTAAAGCCAAACAGGTCGCCATCTAACACATCCAAATTTTTTTTCCATCCTTCTGTAAATTATGTATTGAATACATGAGCTGTTAAGTTGATTATGTGATAATTCTCGCACTTCCCCGAATGATTTTAGGAATTCTGTTGGAATGTTATCTATCCTTCCTGCCTTCTTTTATCTTCAGTCGGGGAAAAATTTCTTAAATTTAGATTCTAATACTGTATCTCCTATCTATTCTAAATTGAATCCTGTTTCTTCTTCTATCTCGTCAGCCAAACCGTCCCCCTCCTAGAGGCACTCTTTCCGCCTATCTGCACTCTCCTCCACTTTTAACAGTGTAATTCCCGTTGCGCTCTTAATGTTACCACCCTTGCTTTTAATTTCATCGAAGATGGTTTTAACGTTCCTATATACTGAGTCAGTTCTTCCGATAATCATTTCTTTATCGATATCTTCAGGATTTTCCTGTAGGCACTTCGTCTCAGCTACCCTGAACTTCGCATTTATTTAATTCCTCACCGACTTTCTGAAATTCCTATTCATTTCATTTCTAAGTAACTTGCATTTCTGTATTCCTTAATTTCTCTTAACATTTTTGTACTTCCCTCTTTGATCAGTCAACTGAAGTATTTCTTCTGTTACTATTGGAGTCTTTCCTATGTATTTCTTTCCAACTTAAGTGATTGCCCTTGAAACACGTATGTATTCATTACCAGCGATGGCGAGGCATGACAGAATCTCTGACCAGAGAGTTATTTATCGTGGCTAGTCTGCGCTTGTCCGCTCGAGTCGACAGTTGGATAGTAGTAGCAGTCTGGTACAGTAGTGTGTAGCGAGTCGGCATGCGTCCGCCGTGTGCTCTGCTCGCGACGCTGGTCACGATTCAGGACGATGAGTATTGTTGTAGAAGGTAATGAAGCAGCATCGCGCACATCTAGTAATGTATGCTAATTGTAATTAATTTGTTCAAAAATGCCCCAATAATAATCTTTTATAAAGTAACTCTTTTAAAGAAAAACATTCATTTAAATTTAAAGAGTATTTCCTATGCATTTCCTCCAAGAATCAAAATTAAATATACGCCAGCATTGCACGAAGCTGTGTCGATAAATAAGAGCAGATATAGATGCAGTTTTTATTGAGGTAAGAGTTTTTTTCTTTTTTTATTCAGAATACATGGCTGAAGGTCAGCGCTGCTGTCCTTATAAAATTTGTCAGGTTTAATTATTTCACAGGGCCGAAGGTCAGCGCTGCTGTCCTTATAAAATTTACCAGACATTATTATTTCTGTTAGGAAGTTACCTTTCGTACATGGTTCATTAATTAATCAATATTATTGTGTGGGTTTATGCTCAATAATCATTCCATAAATTACTGTGGGGAGGTTACACTTGGCGACATCCGGACCAGGATCGTATTTCTTTGTGAATCTTCTGAGAAGTAGTCATATATCTGCTCTTATTTACTTAAATATAATTAGCATTTGGCGCAACGCATTTTTTCTAATTTGTCAATATTTCTTCCACAGATCATCGGCAATTTGTTGCTCTTTGTTGTAATAGTATTTGTTGGATTTTGCATTGTCTTTGTTTCATTTGTGAATAATTGTGATTTATGTAAAAATTCCGCGAAAAACTGTTAACAGTACATCGCGATGAGTAATGAATGAAATAGCCGATTCTAATAATTTGAGCGATAGTACTTGTGACGCTCAGTGTAATGATGACAATCCTCCGTTTACTGACAATCAGTGCATACCGACCACTTGTAATGATTTTGATTCTAGTGATGAACAGACGAATTCAGTTGTGTCCTCTGTTAATTTAACGACAATTGATGACACGGGGCGTTCTGTTGCAATGAGCGCTGCCCAGCTTGAAACACCCGGTTTGCAGGATTTACGTGACGAATAGACAAATTTTTCTAATGAAAATGAACAGTGTACTGAAAGTACGGCGGATTTATTTAATTCCGGTGTAGTGACCAACAGTGTACATTCGATTGGCAAACCTTTTCAAAAATTACAGAATGACCAAATGGTCACACAAAACGTGACAATTGCAGGTACGCCATCAAACAGCACAGAGAATAGAGTTGCTAATTTTGGCTCAGATCAATTTATGGCATTTTTACGACAAATTAATGAAAAACTAGACTACAATTCCAAACAACTTAGTGAACAGAAGAAACAAAATAGTGAAAATTTCAAACAACTTAATGAAAATAATGAAAATCTCAAGCAACACTTTAATGAAAAATTAGACAACAAATCCAGACAGCTTAGTGAACAGATTGCAGCCGTTGCCGCGCAATGTCATGATACTAAAGAACAGTTGCGTGAAGAAATTGAGGCTTGTTCTAGGAAAAGTAGTGAAGAAATTGGATCTGTTGCTCAGGAATTAAGGGATATGCAAACAGCTGCAACAGAATTACTTAGAGACGAAATTAATGCAGTCGGTAAACAATGCTCTGAAAAGGCAACACAATTACGCAACGAGTTTAAATTAATGATAGCAGAACTTTCGCGCACAATGGATGCAAAGATAGACGCGAAATTCGACCAACAGAACACTCAAATTGACGAACGTTTTAATCTTCACCTACAAAACAGTGATATGCGTTTCCGTAAATTTATACAGGAACAGAATAAAGTAAAGCGACAAGTCAAGGAAACAATCACCGCACAGAGACAGGATGATAAACGTAAATTGTTTGCGAAGGCAAAAACCTACGTAGACAACAATATTGCTACAGTGTCGGACGAAATTAATACCATCAAACAGTTGAACACAGAATTAAGTGATGAAATTTCCGATCTTAAATCGAAAACAGACACACACACAGCAGACTTTCAGACAGTGACAGACAGACTCAAACAATTAGAATTAACACAGGTTTCTGATTTCATCAAAGCAAACGTTAAAAAATTGAGCGAAACCACACGTGAAATACAAAAACAAATTAATGCTTCTGACACTAAAAATTATGATCAGGTAAAAATACTGACTGACAAATGTGATGAATTGGCCAGTCGTATTGATGTTATTGAAAGTAATAATGACAGCAAATCAGACGATACTTCACTGATTTCATTTAACCAAACACCTAAATTCCAAAATCTACAACAGACAATCAGTGAGATAGATTCATCTAATAATACATTACGTAGAAAATTGTCGACTTTACAGCAAGAAGTAACAGAGATGAAAAATATTTCAGCGTTTAACACATCACAAGATACGGCACATTCCGGACATTGCTCACAATCACACAGCCAGTATAATTTGAGTAATCTACAGAGAGTACGTGAGTGAGATACCGAACAGTCACAGACAAATAGATTGTCATACAATCGTGAATCTGCTCAGACATACAGAGACGATAATTTTGATTACAAGCAATTTTTATCCGTAAGAAAATCTAAGGAATTTAATAATGACAGAGCACAGGTACAAGCTTTGAACTGGATGCGTCGATTGATTTTTGTACTTTCATCAGCATTGCCTGTAATGCAGAAACTAACATTGGCATGGATACAACAATTTTCTTTTGAATTTTCACCGGCATTGCCTGTAACGCAAAAGCTAAAATTTATTTGTAGCGCGTAATAGACCTCAGGGGATTCATTACCCTTTAATGAATATGTGCCGTAGCGTGTACAGGGCCCCTAGCCGTAGTAGTGCTGTTTCATCTTTAGTTTTCTGCACTGCTGCCTTTTCTTCTACTATCCTTTACATATATCAAAACATCTCTTTAACTATTGCTCTATCTAGGTTTAAGAATGAGTAAAGAAAACCTGATACGAAAAATTTTACCGAAAGTGAGAGTTATCATTATACGATCCAGAAATGACAACCACGAGAGCTTTAATAACAGATAAAAAATTTTAATCATCAGTATGTGTAAAATTAGCAGCAACAGCAAACGCTTTTTGGTAACAATAGAGGTTTTTCACCGCAATAGCCTCAAACTCAGCCGGTTAGCATATCTAACCAACAATGTAATGTACAAGGTCCACCAAGCTTTAATGTTTCGCCGCATGCACGTATAGCCTCCGTTCCAACAAATAGTAACGCACAGCAGCAAGGAAATAACTACGTACAGAAAACACAGTATTTCAATTCCTATTGCAATGCACCATATAGAAATGATTATCACGACAGACGTAAAAGCAATGAGCACAATTTTCAGCGTACATTTAATAACAGTAGGTCTTATCAGCAGCAAAATCATCCGCAACAACATATTATCATGAATGAACCAGACAATAAATGTCATCCCGAACGTAAGACGTCAGGAAGAAATAACAGAAGAGTACAAATAGTGGAAATGCCACAGCATCTTCCCGAAAATAATGACACGTCAGATTGAATTTGACTAGATACAGTACAGGTTGCATATTCCAGTAACGCAAGCAATACTTTTGACACGCAGAATCATGTTCACGGCACCCAGATCTTACCAGAAATGTTTCCATTGCCACCGACAGTTCCAACACCGCTTTAGGCGTACATATTTTTCAGGAAATTGAAGAAGACGGTTGTACAGTAATTAAAAACAGCGCTTTGCAAGTCGCATTCTGTCACCTGCTGAACGTAATTATTCTGTCACAGAACTTGAAACATTATGTGTTGTATGGGCTTTTACCAGATTTAGGCATTTTCTTTATGGAAGACACACTACAGTTTATACAGACCATAGAGCTAAACAATTTTTACTTTCGGCTAAATTTACTCACGACAGATTAAGCAGATGGAAACTTTATTTGCAGGAATTTAATTTCACAATTGTTCACATTCCCGGCACACAAAATGTTGTAGCAGATGCACTATCTCGTTCTCTCAGCAACAATCAGCAAGACGTCGCAACCAACTTCTGCAAAGCAAATTTCAGCGTCATGTACTTCTACAAGTTGCATTTGAAAATTTCATTTCGTCGTCATTACAGGACATAGCGCAAGAGCAAAGTAAAGACAACGTGTGGAAAGACATTAAACACCTTTGGCAAGATAGGAATAATGTTACGATTAGAAACCATTACACTGTACGCAATGACATTCTGTTTCGCCGCTCTCACCCTGACAGCAACAATTGGTTATTATGCATTCCTGACGAGCTTGTTAACAAATCAATCTGGTATACTCATTTAAGTTACGCACATTACGGAGCCAGAAAATGTTTTCTTATACTGAGACAGAACTGTTATTTTACCAACATGGAGAAACGTATTCGACGAGTTTTAGCGTCATGTAAAATCTGCCAGAAAGCTAAGTCAGACACGACTTCACATATTCCTCCATTACATCCCATTGTACCTGTTAAATTGAGACATATGGCCGCTGTAGACATTTTTGGTCCGATTCCCAGAACTAATAGAGGTTTTTGCTAATCTTTGTTGCTGTTGAACTCACTTCAAAATTTGTTACCTTCACTCCGTTACGCAAAGCTACTGCCAAAACTGTTTCGAAAGCATTTGTAAAACATTTTCTATTTCATGTAGGGCATGTGTTGAAAGTAATTTCCGACAATGGATCACAGTTTCGATCTGCTATTTGGACACGTATGTTACGAGCTAGAAACATTTCTCCGATCTATATATCCAGGTACCATGCTTCTTCGAACCCTTGTGAGCGATTAATGAAAGAAATTGGTAAACTGTGTAGAATTTACTGCCATAAAAGACATATTGATTGGGACACACACATACTCTCATTCCAGGATGTAATAAATTCCATACCAAATGAATCCACTATGCTATCTCCGTCTGTTATACTGAAAAATGTTGAACCACCTAACAAAATTAAAGAATTAGTAACCTTTCCTACATCTCGTCGACTACGACACCATGAAATAATTGACATTTCGCTGAACAACATCAAACGTGCCGCAGAGTGCCGGAGAAGACAACAATAACAGGTTTGTACACGTCGTGACTTTCACATTGGACAGAAAATATTAGTACGTACACACTATTTATCGAATAAAGGAAAAGGTAGGTGCAGTAAATTTGAACTTGTATACGCAGGTCCATATCGGATTCGCAGCATTCCTCACCCCAATGTTGTACACGTCGAAACTCTGAGAACCAGAAAAACCAAAGGAAACCACCACATATCAAACGTGAAACCTTCTTTGAATGAACATACTTTATGATTTATCACACTGTAATGCCATTTTCTGATTTTTTATGACCACTTATGCAATTATATTCACATGAACACTTACTGATGATTATCGTATTTTTTCTTGGCAAGTGCCCGGCAAGGTAAGGTTAGCAGGTCGCTCTTCTTGTCGTTACACATCAGACTGTGCATATTTTTCCAGATAAACTTACGTATCTTATGAATAATTATGCAATTTTATCTAGTGACATATTAATTTTATTAAATTCTCTCTCCATTAAAGTCTTTAATTGTCGCCTCTATTAACTACACAACATACAAGTGAACACAAAGGAGGTCATATTTCTTGTCACCATTTTTTTATGTATGTATGATTGTTTTCCTGTTTTGTTTGTATGCACTATGAAATCGTTAAGATATAGCAAACACCAGTTGACTTTGACATTTTGCCTTATGATATCTCAGCATAGTGACTATTTTACATTTTTTTTTTTTTTGCTGCTACATTTTGATACACTGTGTATATTTTTGCCTCTGAACACTGTCTATGTTTTTGACATATTACGTTTTCTGTCATGCGATGCTGTATGCTCAAATTATGTTACTATAAACCAGTTTTTATTTAATGAGTATATGATTTAAATGTAAGACATTAATCTTTGTTCATCATTTTCAGAAAGAAATAACGTGTAAAAGAAATAAATTAAACAGAAATGGGAATTTCACCTTCGGAATGAACGAAAGAAGAGGCAATACCTCGTGAGGAAGAGTAAATGGATCGGGATTGACAAGCATTAACAATAATGTACTATACACATCGTAGAATAGCAGTATTAACTAATTTTTTCTCTCAGAATACAAGGCGATTGATGCAGGGTGTCAGACAGAACTACACATCTTAGTCTTAGTGACGAAATATGCTAGAAATAAGGAATAGTTGTGTAATGAATAATGAAGTGATTTTTTTGCAGATGATAATGAATGGTGATGAATAATGATGAAGAATATGCTACTATGGATAGTGAAGTTTTTCTTTACAGGTGATGATAATAATGGAATTATGATAATATGGATAATGAAGTGTTTTTCTTTACAGATGAGGATAATGTTGAAGTTAATGTATTTATGCTATGTAGTTATTTAAGTATTTGTTGTAGTTCGTTTTGACAGTATGTGTTATATGGCATAGTATGATGACCGAAGGTTTTGGAAAGGACAGCTAAAGAACATATTTATTTATACACATTTTTCTACCTATTAATTCGAAGTTCACTACTTTTCAGCATAAAATGCGTTTCTTCTTTCAGTTTAATAATACATTTTTGCATATTATGCAGGAGAAATCATTTATGAAATTAATGTGCTATAAGCAGTTGTTCATTAAACCCATGTCATTTATGAATGTGATTACATATACTCTACTTGTTTCATAATCTTGCTACAGCTGACTCATGACAAATGACGTTACACATCTTCATTCGCAGCAATAACTGAAAAGCAAATATTTTCATTCTCCAGTAATTACCCAAGGCAATGCATTGCTAGCAAAAAAAAAAAAAAATGCTTTGTAACTGGCCAATGTCTGCCAATGATTACTATAATTATATTAATTATGTGCATTATTCTGTAATACTATGCCACTTATTAACTCCTGTTTTCAATGATGACTTCTGATGGTTTGCAATTAGGCAATGAATGCCAATGTTCTCTGTAAAACGTCTCATGATTATTATTATGTAATACTATGTCATTTACTAACTCCTGTTTTCAATGATGACTTTTGATGGTTTGTAATTAGGCAATGAATGCCAAGGTTCTCTGTAAAACGTCTCATGAATATTATTATGTAATACTATGTCATTTACTAACACCTGTTTTCAATGATGACTTTTGATGGTTTGTAATTAGGCAATGAGTGACAATGTTCTCTGTAAAACGTCTCATGAATATTATTATGTAATACTATGTCATTCATTAGCTCCTGTTTTCAATGATGACTTCTGATGGTTTGCAATTAGCCAATGAATGCCAATGATTACTACAATTAGATCAATTATGAACATTATTCTGTAATACTATGTCATTTACTACCTCCTGTTTCCAATGATGACTTATGATGATTTGTAATTAGGCAATGAGTGCTAATATTCTCTGTAAAAACAATTCATGAATATTATTCTGTAATACTACGTCATTTATTACCTTCTGTTTTCAATGATGACTTCTGATGGTTTGCAATTAGGCAATGAATGCCAATGTTCTCCGTAGAACGTCTCATGAATATTATTATGTAATACTATGTCATTTATTAGCTCCTGTTTTCAATGATGACTTCTGATGGTTTGTAAGTAGGTAATGAGTGCCAATGTTCTCTGTAAAACATCTCATGAATATTATTCTGTAATACTATGTCTCTTATTAACTCCTGTTTTCAATGATGATTTCTGATGGTTTGTAATTAGGCAATGAGTGCCAATGTTCTCTGAAAAATGTCTCATGAATATTATTATATAATACTATGTCATTTATTAGCTCCTGTTTTCGATGATGACTTCTGATGGTTTGCAATTAGGCAATGAATGCCAATGTTCTCCATAGAACGTCTCATGAGTATTATTATGTAATATTATGTCATTAATTAGCTCTTGTTGTCAATGATGACTTCTGATGGTTTGCAATTAGGCAATGAGTGCCAATGTTCTCTGTAAAACGTCTCATGAATATTATTATGTAATACTATGTCATTTATTAGCTCCTGTTTTCAATTATGACTTCTGATGGTTTGCTATTAGGCAATGAATACCAATGATCTCTGTAAAACGTCTCATGAATATTATTATGTAATACTATGTCATTTATTAGCTCCTGTTTTCAATGATGACTTCTGATGGTTTGCAATTAGGCAATGAGTGCCAATGTTCTCTGTAAAACGTCTCAGGAATATTATTACCTAATACTATGTCATTTATTAGCTCCTGTTTTCAATTGATGACTTCAGATGGTTTGCAATTAGCCAATGAATCCCAATGATTACTACAATTAGATCAATTATGAACATTATTCTGTAATACTATGTCGTTTATTACCTCCTGTTTTCAATGCTGACTTATGATGATTTGTAATTAGGCAATGAGTGCCAATATTCTCTGTAAAAACAATTCATGAACATTATTCTGTAATACTACGTCATTTATTACCTTCTGTTTTCAATGATGACTTCTGATGGTTTGCAATTAGGCAATGAATGCCAATGTTCTCCATAGAACGTCTTATGAATTTTATTATGTAATATTATGTCATTTATTAGCTCCTGTTTTCAATGATGACTTCTGATGGTTTGCAATTAGGCAATGAGTGCCAATGTTCTCTGTAAAACGTCTCATGAGTATTATTATGTAATACTATGTCAGTTATTAGCTCCTGTTTTCAATTATGACTTCTGATGGTTTGCAATTAGGCAATGAATACCAATGTTCTCTGTAAAACGTCTCATGAATATTATTATGTAATACTATGTCATTTATTAGCTCCTGTTTTCATTGATGACTTCTGATGGTTTGCAATTAGGCAATGAGTGCCAATGTTCTCTGTAAAACGTCTCAGGAATATTATTATGTAATACTATGTCATTTATTAGCTCCTGTTTTCAATTGATGACTTCTGATGGTTTGCAATTAGCCAATGAATGCCAATGATTACTACAATTAGATCAATTATGAACATTATTCTGTAATACTATGTCATTTATTACCTCCTGTTTTCAATGATCACTTATGATTATTTGTAATTAGGCAATGAGTGCCAATATTCTCTGTAAAAACAATTCATGAACATTATTCTGTAATACTACGTCATTTATTACCTTCTGTTTTCAATGATGACTTCTGATGGTTTGCAATTAGGCAATGAATGCCAATGTTCTCCATAGAACGTCTCATGAATATTATTATGTAATATTATGTCATTTATTAGCTCCTGTTTTCAATGATGACTTCTGATGGTTTGCAATTAGGCAATGAGTGCCAATGTTCTCTGTAAAACGTCTCATGAATATTATTATGTAATACTATGTCATTTATTAGCTCCTGTTTACAATGATGACTTCTGATGGTTTGCAATTAGGCAATGAATGCCAATGTTCTCTGTAAAACGTCTCATGAATATTATTATGTAATACTATGTTATTTATTAGCTCCTGATTTCAATGATGACTTCTGATGGTTTGCAATTAGGCAATGAGTGCCAATGTTCTCTGTAAAACGTATCATGAATATTTTTATGTAATACTATGTCATTTATTAGCTCCTGTTTTCAATTGATGACTTCTGATGGTTTGTAATTAGGCAATGAATGCCAATGTTTTCTGTAAAACGTATCATCAACGTTATTATGTAATACAATGTCACTTATTAACTCCTGTTTTCAATGATGACTTCTGATGGTTTACAATTAGACAATGAGTGCCATTGTTCTCTGTAAAACGTATGATGATCATTAATGTAATACTATGTCACTTATTAACCCCTGTTTTCAATGATGACTTCTGATGGTTTACAATTAGACAATGAGTGCCAATGTTCTCTGTAAAATTACTCATGAACAATATTCTGTAATACTACATACAGGGTACAGAAATGTCCAATAACTGGGCAATGAGTGCTACCCATTACTAGTGTAATTCTCAATGAAGATTAGTATGTGACTGAATGTCCTTCACCTTCTAACCTAATTACCTGGACTTACTGCAATATCCGTTTGTCCTGTATATCCTCATGATCATTGAGCACTATATTTGGTTTTTGCACTAATTCTACGTTGGCGTACCTTACAAGAACGTGGTGTTGACACGACATGCTTTCCACCACCGTAAGCGATGGAGATGCTATCAAGCTCCCACTGTTTGGTGTACCTAATGTGCTACCAAATGGATAACATGGAATATTACTACGACATTTCAGTGTCTTGGCTACGCTGATTAATACTTCTGGGAAAAGAACTTTAGATTGCCTCACTTGGTGTTGTGCTTCTGTAGAAAGATATGGACTTTCAGTGCAGCTGCGTGCAACCTAAAGTGCTACAACCATGACGCAATCCTTCCCTTTCCTATCCTAATTCTTGTAACATAGTAAAAATCATTTTCTTATCATGATTTGTATTCATGGCCTATACATTTTGTGATTTGCTGATATGTTCTGAACTACAGTGCATGTGCCCTTTTGTCATCTTGTTAACATGATTTGTACTCACTGTATATATATTTTGTCATTGCCTGATATGTTCTGTACTCAGTGCATGTGCACTATATTTACTTCATGTTCTGCAGCTATATATATATGTATATATTTTGTGATTGTAAAGTTAATTAGTTATGAAAAATTTGTTGCTCATGGCAAGTCAAATTGACTCACCATCGCTGCCAAATTTTTGTCCACCCAGTGGAGGGTTATGAAACACGTATGTATTCATTACCAGCGATGGGGAGGCATGACAGAATCTCTGACCAGAGAGTTATTTATCGTAGCTAGTCTGCGCTTGTCCGCGCGAGTCGACAGTTGGATAGTAGTAGCAGTCTGGTACAGTAGTGTGTAGCGAGTCGGCATGCGTTCGCCGTGTGCTCTGCTCGCGACGCTGGTCACGATTCAGGACGATGAGTATTGTTGTAGAAGGTAATGAAGCAGCATCGCGCACATCTAGTAATGTATGCTAATTGTAATTAATTTGTTCAAAAATGCCACAATAATAATTTTTTATAAAGTAACTCTTGTAAAGAAAAACATTCATTTAAATTTAAAGAGTATTTCCTATGCATTTCCTCCAAGAATCAAAATTAAATATACGCCAGCATTGCACGAAGCTGTGTCGATAAATAAGAGCAGATATAGATGCATTTTTTATTGAGGTAAGAATTTTTTTCTTTTTTTATTCAGAATACAGGGCCGAAGGTCAGCGCTGCTGTCCTTATAAAATTTACCAGGCATTATTATTTCTGTTAGGAAGTTACCTTTCGTACATGGTTCATTAATTAATCAATATTATTGTGTGGGTTTATGCTCAATAATCATTCCATAAATTTCTGTGGGGAGGTTACACCCTTGTTAGAGGTGTCCATTCCTCTTCAACTTATAACGCCTACTTAGCTATTACTTATTGCTGTATGCATAACGTTCGCGAACTTCTAGCGTATCACATTATTTCTTGGTACTTCCGTATCCCACTTCTTTGTGTACTGATTCGTCCTGAATAATCTCTTGAACTTCGGTCTACTCTTCATCACTACTAAATCGTGATCTGACTCTGTATCTGATCCTGGGTACGTTATACAATCCAGTATCTGATTTTGGAATCGCTGTCTGATCATGATGTAATCTAACGGAAATCTGGTTGTATAACCCGGTATTTTACCATTATACCTCCTCCTCTTGTGATTCATGAACAGAGTATTCGCTATTATTATCTGAAGTTTATTACAGAACTCAATTAGTTTTTTTCCTATTTCATTCCTATTCCCAAGCCCACATTCTCTTGTAACCTTTTCTTCTACTCCTTCCCCTACATATGCATTCCAGTCCCCAATTACTATTAGATATTTATCTCCCTTTACGTTCTGTATTAGACTTTCAGTATCCTCATATACTTCCTCTAACTCTTTATCTTCAAGTTGTGACATCGGCATATATAATTCAACTATTGTTGTCGTTGTTGGTTTGCTGTCGCTTCAGATAAGAACAACGTTATCACTGAACTCGAACAAGCAAGTACATTGGAAGTCTGCGCTGGTAGCTGCGTGGTCAGCGCGGCGGATTGCTAACCAATGGGGCCGGGTTCGATTCGCATCCCGGTCGCAGATTTTCTCAGATCGAGAACCGAGTTTTGTGTTGTCCACACTTTCGTGTCGTCAGAATGACATTTCACCGTTGAGATGGCTGGGTCACGAAGCAAATAAACAGAGATTTTTTTTTAAATGTGCAGTGGAAAGAACAATAATGCCTCTGGAGGGAAGTGATGTTGCCTATAAATTCGTATTTGATGGGGTTTCCTGATATGAACTGTACTTAGGGATGGATCATAAGAAGCTTTGCGAGTCCAAGACGGAGTGGAGCTAAGCCCAGCGACTTTCAGAACTTCATGACACTATGCTGAAGGAATTCAAATGTCTTCCTATATGAAGGGATAAGGTGAAAAATTCGGTAGCAGCGCACAAATTTAGTAGAAAAGCCATAAGTACGTAAAGAAGACCCGGTAAACAATGCAGTTGGGAAGTTGTGGTAAGCTCCTACGGGCCCAAACCGCTGAGGTCATCGGTCCCTAGGCTTACACACTACCTAATCTAACTTCAGCTAACTTACGCTAAGGACAACACACACGCCCATGATCCCGACAGAGGACTCAGACCTCCGCACGAACCGTTGCAAGGTGCCCTAGACCTCGCGGATACCCCGTGTGGTGAAACATTTTAGTTGATGTAAATACTCTTGTAACAATAGTATAGGTAGTTTGGAGAGAGAGATATCAGTCGACAGCAGTTCACAGGCTTCGACGATTTCGCAAGGTCATTTTGCATGGTAATCAGACGTAGCCCCTTCGATGAGACATCGACAGCTTGGGATATTATTTGGATTTTATGGAACAACTAATCAGAACTTCTTTTGTGAGATAAGTATTGTTAAAGAGATAAAACATTAAAGATTCCTGAAGGTACTAAATTATTATATTTCGTTTCAGTACATATGTCAGTTGCTCGTTTTCCACAGAAATGCGCCTGTGTTTCAGTTATTCAGCTACTATTGCAATTTTAAGAAGGATGGAGTGAAATGTTTTTACCGTGTGCTGCGTACATTTCTCCGGACAGCTGTACCAAACAATGTATCTTTATGTTCAGTTCAAGTCCAACTGATAGCGACACAGACCAGATGATGTGACCATCTGGTTGTGAAATAGATTATGCATGAATTGAACAACAAAGTAATTTGTTTGATAGAGCACTGAGGAGAAACAACTACACTCAGTCGTTCGTTGTTACGAGTACGGATATAGAGGCTGCCTCCTGCACTACCCTGATGTGTGTCTTGCCAGTCATATTTTATTTGTAATAGATTGGGGACAGTGTCCTTTGCATCCTTTATAATTTTTCGTAAAGTGTTGTACAGGATGATGCAAGTTGATAAATATAGTCAACCTAACGGCTAAAAGTACAGCTTCCCAATCTGAAATCGACCACTTAAAAATTACTTAGTGGTGCTAACAACCACGTTACTACACTACAAACTGCAACCACCAGAAAGATTTATATGCTCAGTAAACTATAATAGATAGAGATAGGGCGTATGGTAGTTTCGAATGTCAGGGACAAGCTCTGGACCGGAGCATGTAGAAGAAATGTGGCTCAGGGTTAGAGAATAGTTGAGTAATAATTGGTCGGACATATACCTAGTAAAATCTTTCTTACTGGAAAGGACTCTTCATGTCGTACAGACTATATGGAAAAACTTCTAAATAAACAGCAGCCATTGGTAAATGGGTGTAGAAAAAAGAATGAGAGTAGTATTAGAGAGATGATAAACTATACACGTTTGGCAGTCAAAACGGCAATGCGATTCGGCATGCCAACTACAGTGGGTAGATGGCACCAAAGTTGTGAATAATGGTCGGAGTTTGCAGCACTGTTGATTCCATTGCACAGACTACAGAATACTGGTTGTGAGTGGTCCTCGTTTGCTATTGCTTTTGTAAATCGTAAGTACGTAGCTTTTGTTAACAGACAAACCTTCACACATTAGCATCATACGAGGCCAAGGTTTAAGCCATTGGGATTTTTGAAATGCAGCTTTTTGAACCAAACTCGGATGGCCATCGTCTGTTATTGACACCTAATACCATACAGAAACAGGTCTAACATATGCACAGTAGTATTGCATGTGCAGCATAGTGTCACAATAACAGAAAACACGCTTTGTTATGTTTACAGGCATTGTGCAGACGGAAATTACGGTACCAACTTATCCCTCATAGTCTTACAACATTTGCTGCGAACGTCTAAAGCTGAGAAACTTTCATGTAATTGTACAATAGCTCTTACAATTCTAACGAATTTGAAGAATACAAATATCACGTAGGTCATCTCTTGAGTGCTTTTACTTGTGATAATGTTGTCAACATTACCATTTGACGGTGTCTTATTTCCAGCTTTTTCGAGCTGTCACTAAATTATTTAACAGAGATTGCAGGGTATTTTCCTGGGAAAGTACAGGGTCGACTTCTTAGATATCCTTCTTCATTTCCAGCTTGCATTTAGTCTCTAATGATCTTATTGTCAATGGAAGTTCATGCACAATATTTTGACAACTTAAGTCGTTATCTTCATCAGGTGCTAAAGCCTCAGGCAGGTAATGACTTATATCGTCAGCCGTAATCGTTCTTCCTTCCTACCAGATACCACGGAGGACGTCGTGCATTCCCTGCTGCACTGGTTTTTCTGGAAGGAGGGATATCACGGAGAGTGGATCAGTTGCAACCTAGGACCTGTTTTGACACAGAACTGTGGCCTAATATCAGACAGGGAAGCAAACTTCTTAATTTAGTATTCAGAAGATCTTCCACACGCACACTAGTACTGCATTCGCAGCAGAGTGTTAGCAGTAACAAAAAATGCACTCTGTTGTGTTTACTGGCATTTTGCAAACAGAAAAATACGGTACCGAAATGTCTCTCATAGTCTTCTAACAATCGCTGAGAACAGTGGTCAGTGGATAACACATTTGCCACTTTTTAACAAAGTATACTCTTACCCACCTTGCATTTATCGTGAACCTCTCGCCCAGCACGAAGTTCAAAGCGACTGGAAGAAAGCTCTGATGACTCCAGTATATATGAAGGGTAAAAGTACGGACCCGAAAAATTGCAAAACAATATACCTAACTTCGGTCTGCTGCAGAGACCTTGAGCATATTCTCAGTTCGATCATAATAAACTTTTTTGATGCTGAGAAGCTTACGTCCAAGAATCAGAATGGTTTTAGCAAGTATCGCTGGTGCAAAACCCAGGTTGCCCTTTCCTCACATCATGCATTACGAACTATGGATGAAGTGCAGCAGCCAGTTTCCGTATTTCTAAATTTTCGGAAAGCATTTGACTTGGTGCCCCACTTCAGGCTGTCAATGAAGATGTCAACATATGTAATAAGTTCACAGATATGTGACTCGAAGACTTCTGAAGTAATAGAACCCATTACGTGGTCCTCGACGGTGAATGTTCATTAGAGAGGTTATCGTCAGGAAAGCATCAGGGAAACCACTGTTTTTCTCTACGTACACGAATGACTTAGTGGCCAGGGTGGGTCGCAGTCTGAGGTTGTTTGATGATGACGCTGTAGTGCACGGTAAGGTGTCGAAACTGAGTGACTGCAGGAAGATACCAGACGACATAGACAAATTTTCTAGTTGATGTGATGAATGACAGCTAGCTGTAGATGTGAAAAATGTAAAGTTAATAGGGATGAATAGGAAGAACAAACCTATGTGGTTCGTTTACAGTATAACTATTATCGTGATTGACTCATTCAAGTCGTTTAAATATCTGGGCGTAATGGTGCAAAGCCCTATGAGGTGGAACGAGCATGTGGAAACCGTGATAGGGATGGCGAATGGTCGAATTCCGTAAGTTGGGAGGATTTTAGGAAAGAGTGGTTCACCTGTGAAGGAGACCCCGTATAGGACGCTGGTACGACCTATTATTGAGTACTGCTCGAGTATTTGGGTTCCTTACCTGATCGGATTGAAGGAAGACAACGAAGTAGTTCTGAGGCGGGCCGCCAGATTTGTTACCGGTGGGTTCGAACAACACGTAAATATTACGGAGAAGCTTCGGGATCTCAAATGTGGATCCCTATGAGGAAGGTGACGTTCTTTTCGAGAAATCATATTGAAAAATTTAGAGAACCAGCATTTGTAACTGACTGCCAACCTATATTCTGCGTAAGGACCACGAAGATAATATTCGAGAAATTAGAACTCCGAAAGAGTTCTAATTTCGGAGGCATAGAGACAGTCGTTTCCCCTCCCTCTGTTTGAGAGTGGAACAGGTAAGGAAATGACTAGTAGTGGTAGAGAGTACCCTCCGCCAAGCGCCATACGGTGGCTTGCAGAGTATCTATGTACATGTAGTGGTAGATGTAGAAGGATTGACCATGATGCAGCACGTACATTTGAGCGTTTGCTGTCTTGCCATAAGGTGACGAATGTAGGCAGATGGCCTCCCCGGCAAAGCAAAAGTAGTAGTTAAAGAAAGTATTAGTTAAAAATTAAAAGCTGTCAAGAAATACAGGAATTGTATTCGCATTGCGAAAATGAACCACTTCCGCCACTGCATTAGCGTGACAACAATGAAAATCTTTGAAAGGCAGCTAACCCCAATTTCATTCTTTACGCGTGCAGTCGTCTTAAGCGCTTTGGCTAGCCATGCACGAATCAAGCCAGATCCAATCTTTTATTTGTTGTCACCTTGTGTCACAATCTGCACTAGTAGAGTACGTAAATTTGGGTCCAAGGAGGATAGATTTACTGAGAGTCGGGGGCCTGGTAATGGACTATAAATACGAAACAACTGCCTGTGTTATTAAGAAATATTAGGCAGTGGAACCGGCATGTAGCGACTACAGCCGTCAAGTAATATAGGAACTACGACAGTGAAAATCTCTGGAAGACTGGAGCTCGAAAACGGATTTCCTGCCTTACGACTGCAGTCGCCTTAACCACGTCAGCTGCCCATGCACAAGTGACGCCCAGATCCAGTTTTCCGTGTGACGTCGTCCCTGTGTCACAACCTGGACTCGTGGTTTACGTACATTCCCGTCCAGGAAGGCCATATTTATTGAGAGTGAAGGGCCTCGTATTGGCAAATAAAGACGATATAGCAGTGCCTTTATTATTAAAAATTACGATGCAACATTTCTTTGGACATTCATGCATGTGCGAAGGAACAGGCACTACAGCAACTACAGTCGTCAAGAAGTACAGGAAATGTGTTCGCAGTTGCAAATATTAATCACTTGTGGTTGTACATCAGAATGACGACAATATGAATCTGTGCATGCACATTCGAAGGAACATTGCATTGTAATTCTTAATAACACTGGCAGATCTATTTCGTACTCGTATTTAATAGTCAATACTAGGCCCCTGAATCTCATTAAGTGCGTCCACCCTGGACGGGGATGCACGTAATGTATGAATGCAGGTTGTGGTTCAAATGGCTCCGAGCGCTATGCGACTTAACATCTGAGGTCATCAGCCCCCTAGAACTTAGAACTAATTAAACATAACTAACCTAAGGACATCACACACATCCGTGCCCAAGGCAGGATTCGAACCTGCGACCGTAGCGGTTGCGCGGTTCCAGACTGAAGCAGGTGGTGCCACGAGGACGACGACATATGAAAATTTGGGTCGGGCCGTAATACTTGCACAAGTAGACAAAGCGGTTGAGGCGACATTCGCGTCAAGTGGGATCTCCGGTTTCGAGTCCCTGTAACGTACAGTCAACGGTGGCTAATATACACAACTGTGAATACATTTTCTGAAAAGAAAAGTGAGTTTTAACAACGTTTATTGGCAGCCGCAGCATTTAAACGAAAATGATGAAATGAACAGCCCTGAACAGGCGTTACAAGAGTCATCTTAAAATGGATCCCACAATGAGAAAGACATTTCAAGTTATTAACTACTTACTGAAAAGTTTAAAGTTTAGCAAATATATGCTCTAAATACAGTAACAAAATCACCATTCAAGCGTCTGAAACATATGTATTTGATTATTTATCAGGCGTTGACATAGGGTGACCAGTTTGAGTGTAGTCCAGACATCGCTCGGTCCCTTCCTTCAGTTCCAATTAGGTACTCTAAACACGCACCGATTAAAATTTAAAACCATTAACCAGAAAGTGACAACAGAAAGGAACTATAAATCGCACGGCAAAAAGTCTCATAAGGCACTTGCAGGCTTTGACAGTGACTCAGTAGTCCTGAAAATAATCGTGTGTTAAATTTCAACGAATATTTAAAAGACAAAAAACACTTTAAAGAATGACAGTTTAAATAGATGAGCCTTTGAAAGTAACGACACAATTAAAACAGAAACAAGGCTTCCATGAAACATTCAACATAGATGTCTGAAATCTTTTCCTATTTAACTGATGGGCTTAAACTAACTCAGGCACTTACTCGTATCTTAATGCTGTACCACATTATGGACTAAGACCAGTATGATGGTCGCTAATCAAAGCTACATACCTGTACAAGCGAGAACCCAAATTACACACTCATGTTCAGAAAAAAAAAAAAATAAACGTAACACCTCGAACGACTAGAGCATATTCACAGGACATATACATTAGTATGTTCTGCAGAGATGATTAGCACTTGAGACAAGTCAGTATCAACATTGATATCGTGGCGCAACACCACCTACCGGTAAAATGTGCCTGTGGCTCTCGTCGTCGCTATAAACCGAAGGTAATGGATCAGTTACGTGAGCAAACGCGCAGGATGCCTTGCAGACGTATGCGTAAACCGTACCAGTGTGTAACAAAGAGTTTCGGCAGTGCAACTGGTGTGTGCAGTATGGTTTTTGGGAGGTCGTAGACCTTTCCCCGAGAAGATGGAAACCTCATCCGGATGGCATTGCAGGACAGATCAGCGTCCTCCTCTGTTCTGGCGAAACAGTGAAACAGTGCGACATTCCATAGCCATTTATTACGGCATGGGATACATGAGCGTCGTCCACTTCTTCACCTACCATTAACGAATGTGCAGCAAAATGCTAGACGCCAATGGTATAGGGAACAACGTCACTGAGGACAGGAATCACACCAAAAAGAGATTTCGGACGAACGCAGGTTCTGTTTGTTTGAAAATAAGGGCCACATGTTTGTTTGCCGCGGGCTAGGGGAGTGGCAACACAGTGACTGTATTCGTAGAAGACATACAGCGCCAACTCAAGGCCTTATGGTGTGGAGTGTTGTTGGATAGAACCACAACTCACAGTTTGTGCGTTTCCACGTAGTGTGACCTACGTGAGTGACATCCTGCGACCCGTAGCCATACCCTTTATGCACAATACCCAGGCGCTATTTTCCAGCAAGATAGTGCACGACCATATGTTGCTGCATGAAAACGTGCCTTCTCTGTGTCACAGGTTGTCAGCATTTTGCCCTGGCCCAGCAGATCACTAGACTTGTAGGCAATCGAAAACGAGTGGGATATGGTTAAACGAAGTGTGCGGTACTGTGATCCAATGCCTACCACGGCATATAAACTTTGCAACCAAGTGAATGCAGCACGGATGGCCACAATACAGGTCGCCATTCGCGCCATACAAGCGACAATTGCATCATGCATGGAACAAGTTATCACAGACCAGGGCAGACCCTCTGCCTACTAGGCAACAGGACACATGCTGAACCGGGGTGAATGAAATGCTAATAATTTTTGCAGAACATTCTAATTTACATGTCCTGTCGGTATGAACATCCTATATAGTCAAAGGTGTTCTGCTTTATCTGAGTATGAGTGTATATAGCAATGCCTCACTCAAGGAACAAGAATTTTTGAGAAACATAATCAGTACTTCAATCACACGAAAAGGTGTTCCAAGTTTTTCTTTCTATTCCTATTCTTGGCAGTATAGTAAATGTACTGGCAGTAGAAACAAAAAGCCTGCCGAATACTAAAACGGAAATCCCTGACCACATATGCACAATATGGTAAGCACACTTTCCACTGTTAAGGACCACCATTTACCGATGACCGTTGCAGTCTGGTCCCTTTAATCCCAAGGACCACCATGGATCACTTGTCGAACCGGCCTTGTCCTGTTTATCATGCGGAACAACAAGCAAACAATGAGAGCTCGAGAGAACACAATTACGGTTAAAAGTGTTCATCCCACAGCTACGCTGTCTGTGGAGGGATTCCGGCGAACTCGTCGCTATAGTACGAAATACAAAGAAGTTTCAGTGACAGGTATCGAGACTAATGCACGCACGTTTGAAGTACTTTTACATATATGCTCCAAAAGCACGACCAATTACTGTAGGAGAAAGCAATCGAAATTACCGTCCTCGAAATCCCTCTCCCATAATTCGCTACCGCCTTATTCACTCAACTGAAATACTAAAATACTTTGCCCTTACACTCGCTCAAAAGGAAATATTTAATGACAACTTATTACTGTGCAAAATAAAACAAACAATAAAATTGATAAGTTGCCTCACATGGGGACGATATCTCCCGACTATCATATATATCTGAAAATCCCTCATCGCCCCACCTATATATATATTGCAAGGATTTCCACACTTGTTCCAAATCCTAGAACGCCATTCACTCAGTACCTTTCCGTGTGGATTTACCCTTCCCAACCATAACGTGTATCAGTTTATAAGGTTGCCGTATCTTACACACCTGTACCACTTTTGCAAGTTCTATGTTTCAGAAAATCGAGTCCCGCAACCTATTGTAGCCCGTATTCCCGACAATCGTGGGCTGTCTGCACTGCTCTGTCACTACCTCCTACCTTGCATCCGTCTCCAGACAACCTATGTCCTCCCCGAGGGTAATTTCAACCACCTTTCCCACCCAGACCACGACAGTATCCTGTGGCTACCCGTCCTATTTCATATTAACTAACCTACCTCTTACTTTTCCAAATGAGGATTCCTATCTTCAGTTTACCTGCGTAACTGTAATCGTATCCACTTTCCAGCACGTGCGCCCCGTCTCCAGATCTCCCCCACTATTGATCCTGTGTCCTCTGTTCTCCTTCCAGTGCCAACTTCATTCAGATCCCTCGCAAACAAACTCTTACCAGGGATATATAGAATTCATGCAGTTTTATTGCTATTACCCATGTCAGTGTATTTTTTATTATTTTAATCGAAGGCTGGAAAGCGGTAACACAATTGCTGCTAGGTCACTGCTCCTACGTTCACTTCTGTTAACGTGCCACAGCAATGCCTAGGCGACGTGCATGGCGTCGTCGCTGGCGGCGCAGCGTTCCTGTGTATCGCAGTTTGAAGACTATTGACATTGATTTGGCTGGACGGCTTAATAAACAACAGTTAATTGGAGGTCCAAATGTGTTTCGTGGACTCCATTTGAACTTTACATGTGATGTACAAGCAGTTTTTGGAGGTAGTACATGGCTCACGCTCGCTGTGGTATGGGGCAACCATACAGATTATGGTGGCCTTGAAGCTTTTCCAGATGCAAATATTTTGACATGGAAGACATGGAGTTTACCCGAGACAACAGGACTTTTGGCTAAACAGCCTTATGGTACACTTGTTCCAAGTATACCATTTGTGTTGAGTACTAGAAAGAAGAAAAAATTAAATGCAGATGAGTACCTTTTTATATGGGCCAAGATTGGTAATGGAAATTGTAAAATAAAGATCAATGGTGACTGAATGTTATATTACAGACAATAAAGTTGCCCTACCCGAGAACCATCCTTATCTATCCCGTGAGATTTTTTTTTTAAAAAGTATAAAACACTGTTCACTTTTTGTTTGGTGGCCGTGCGAGTCTTGGTTGCTCGCTAGGCGGGTGACCTTGAAGTGGACTTAGCCGCTGCGCTCGCTGCCGCGCGGCTTGTGATTGGCTGCCTACAGGCAATGAATGAAAATGAGCATCAGACGAAATGTGTGTCCAAAACTGGACGAAATCTACTCACAGGGGAACATACAGGGTGTTTCAAAAATGACCGGTATATTTGAAACGGCAATAAAAACTAAACGAGCAGCGATAGAAATACACCGGTTGTTGCAATATGCTTGGGACAACAGTACATTTTCAGGCGGACAAACTTTCGAAATTACAGTAGTTACAATTTTCAACAACAGATGGCACTGCAAGTGATGTGAAAGATATAGAAGACAACGCAGTCTGTGGGTGCGCCATTCTGTACGTCGTCTTTCTGCTGTAAGCGTGTGCTGTTCACAACGTGCAAGTGTGCTGTAGACAACATGGTTTATTCCTTAGAACAGAGGATTTTTCTGGTTTTGGAATTCCACCGCCTAGAACACAGTGTTGTTGCAACAAGACGACGTTTTCAACGGAGGTTTAATGTAACCAAAGGACCGAAAAGCGATACAATAAAGGATCTGTTTGAAAAATTTCAACGGACTGGGAACGTGACGGATGAACGTGCTGGAAAGGTAGGGCGACCGCGTACAGCAACCACAGAGGGAAACGCGCAGCTAGTGCAGCAGGTGATCCAACAGCGGCCTCGGGTTTCCGTTCGCCGTGTTGCAGCTGCGGTCCAAATGACGCCAACGTCCACGTATCGTCTCATGCGCCAGAGTTTACACCTCTATCCATACAAAATTGAAACGCAGCAACCCCTCAGCGCCGCTACCATTGCTGCACGAGAGACATTCGCTAACGATATAGTGCACAGGATTGATGACGGCGATATGCATGTGGGCAGCATTTGGTTTACTGACGAAGCTTATTTTTACCTGGACGGCTTCGTCAATAAACAGAACTGGCGCATATGGGGTACCGAAAAGCCCCATGTTGCAGTCCCATCGTCCCTGCATCCTCAAAAAGTACTGGTCTGGGCCGCCATTTCTTCCAAAGGAATCATTGGCCCATTTTTCAGATCCGAAACGATTACTGCATCACGCTATCTGGACATTCTTCGTGAATTTGTGGCGGTACAAACTGCCTTAGACGACACTGCGAACACCTCGTGGTTTATGCAAGATGGTGCCCGGCCACATCGCATGGCCGACGTCTTTAATTTCCTGAATGAATATTTCGATGATCGTGTGATTGCTTTGGGCTATCCGAAACATACAGGAGGCGGCGTGGATTGGCCACCCTATTCGCCAGACATGAACCCCTGTGACTTCTTTCTGTGGGGACACTTGAAAGACCAGGTGTACCGCCAGAATCCAGAAACAATTGAACAGCTGAAGCAGTACATCTCATCTGCATGTGAAGCCAATCCGCCAGACACGTTGTCAAAGGTTTCGGGTAATTTCATTCAGAGACTACGCCATATTATTGCTACGCATGGTGGATATGTGGAAAATATCGTACTATAGAGTTTCCCAGACCGCAGCGCCATCTGTTGTTGAAAATTGTAACTACTGTAATTTCGAAAGTTTGTCTGCCTGAAAATGTACTGTTGTCCCAAGCATATTGCAACAAACGGTGTATTTCTATCGCTGCTCGTTTAGTTTTTATTGCCGTTTCAAATATACCGGTCATTTTTGAAACACCCTGTATATGAAAAGGGCACAAGTTATGTGAAGGCTACAGATAAAATATTCCGCTTGTGACGAAAATCCTTGTGCTGGAAATCAAAGTTGTCGACAAATATTGAGACGTACTCCAGTAGTACGATAAATAGTTAGAGCTAACCATTATGACCATCATATAGAGAACAGGCATTTCTACATCTTATTGAAATATGAAGTTTGTGGGTTTCACATTGTCGAGGCATGAAAGTATATTGATAAATTTTCCCAATCTTCTGCTGAAGACTTGGAGGAAGAAATGAAAACTGCATTATTCTCATTCACGTCACTCGAATGGGTACTTCCCGGTTATTAAAATGATACTTGTTTTGTAACTAAATCGCCTTTTCTTGCTGCAACTTAATTAATTTTTCCCAGATGCGTTTCGCCTTTTTCTTGCTCTAAGGCGTCTTCAGTGGGATCTATAACGATACTGTTTTGTTAATTTTCGATTATAAAACAGTTCAGTTCGCGTTTTTATGTAATTAAGCAATCACTTGCAGTTTTGGGGCAGATACATAGGAGAAACAGGTGCAAAATATCAGACGCAAAGAACATATGAGAGCCTGGAAGTATGGGACAAACCACACCACTTTGCAGAACACTTAAGAGAGCATAACCACAAACCAACCACTAGAGAAGAAGACATGAAATTAATTAGAATCAACAATAAAAACACCTCCTAACACTACAAGAAAATTATCACATACAGAAAGGAAACCTTTGTTGAATGATAAAGTACACATGCCAAACAATTCATTGTTTACACTAATAGATGAAATAATGAAATAACGCTCCCAAAGAGGATTAATATAATAATAATAATCCATCTAATAACAATACCACCTAATACAATAAAAACACCAGCCAACATCTTTTCACACACTTACCCGCGAATCCCTTGATAGAAAACTGAAACCAAAAAATAAATCAGCTGTCATCAAAGCTTTCACCCACTCTCTAACAGCTATTATATTCACATTCAACACCCTGCAACTCAAACTACCAAACCACCGCCCCCCTCTTTCACATACACACACATATACACACAAACACACACACGGACGCACAGATATAAACATAATGAACTGCAGTAGGTTTTCAACATATATTTCGTTAGGTTGGCGACATGTAGGTACGCTAACCAAAGAGGAGGAAACACATAATGAAGATAGAATATTTACGTTTTTAAAAGCTCAGCTTTCGAATAAATAGTTATATCGAGTGGTAAAAGAATAACAGTACACCAAAAACAAAAAAAAAAGAAGAAATAAGGTGGACAATGTGGGAAAGTTCGGAATACAAAATTGGGCTTATGTTATGAAAATAAAGTGGTAGTGCCACCTCCAGACCAGATGAGAGGAAGCGCAGATCACAGCCAACTGTAAGTAGTTACTTAATTGCGTAAAAACATGACGTGAACTGTTTGATAATCCAGAATTAACAAAACTGTATTGTTATAGATCCCACTTAAGATTCCGTAGAGCAAGGAAAAGACGAAACGCGTCTGGGAAAAATAAATTAAGTTGCAGCAAGAAAAGGCGATTTTATTTACAAAACAAGTATTTCTGTGCTTGCTGCGGAGGATGGCCACACAAACAAATTTGTTATTAAAATGATGCCTGAAAGATAGTGGTCTATCATACAAACAAGGCCGTGGAAGGGTTGACGGGGTGAATGTTGTGGAACTTGTATATTCATAACTCAGGGTAGCTATTACGTACAATAGAGATCACTGTGGGAGATTGTGGGATGACGATCTAGCTGTTTCGTATCGAACAGAACATATACGATACCCGCAGCACGGATTCAGGGAGAAACAGTTTGAAATTAGCTCGAAAGTTTAACAGAGGTTATCCGATACCGTGTTGCGAACCACTTATCTACCACTCAGAGATTGCCAACGGGAAACCTGGCGTAATTGCAGACGTCTGTTGTGACAAACGAACAACGGCAGTAGGCGTTTCCGACGAAATTCCTCGTCAAAGGATTCAAATTCGTGTGGCGTTTATTCCAGCCGGAGAGCAGAACAGAGCACTGGCGCCGAACCTCCTGCGGATGAAACAAAACACCGTGACGTCAAGGGTTCTCCGGTACGTTATTCTCGGTTATTCGATTAGCTTGCTAAGCAGCAGACCTGTTTCGCCAATATTTTATTTTCTCTGAGTTCGGCTCAACTGCTCTTACATTAGTTTGCCTTCGAGGAACGCACGAAATTTTCCAACAAATTTAAGCGACTGCTTTGTTCCCTGGGTACTGTTCTCCAGTCCTCAACGGACGGCGCAGTATTTAACGTCAACTAGGCGCTACTGCGCATTTCCGCTGGACAAAGATTTTGTTATTGCTGTAGTCGTCAAATGTTCACCTCTATCAACAACTCATAATGTGACTGTGTCAAATCTGTCATGTCAAATTTCGACTACATAAAGGTCACTGCAATTTGCAGATCTTTAATCTTCATTTCATTCGTCCATCTGATGGAAGAGCATGAAATATAAACTGAAGAATACATACCAAGTCTGTTCTGACTTCAAGCAAGAAGGCCACATATTTCATTAAATTTAAACACAAAGTGTTCTATGATTAGGATATCACTTACAGACCTACGTAATTTTCGTAGGTAATCCATACATTTTTTTTTAAATCTTCACTTTATTAGTTATTCCAATCAATTCAGTGGGAGGCAGGTGCTATTAGAGATGTACTGTAATACTTTAGCTCCTCAATGAATGTCAAAAAATTTAAAACTGAAATAATTTTCTTGAAATTGAACAGAAGTCCAGAGAACATGTACATTTTTTAAGTGTTTTAGCTTTCTGTCCTCGCCTATCTTACTAGCAACTTTTTGTTTCGTACTTTTAGTTTACGTTTAATTAATAGATACTAACTCCTACCAATTGCACGCGGCATACTTGCTCAGAAATTTCTTCTGAAGACGTATTGTTTCAAGAATGTGTCAATTTAATGTCATTATTTTATATCGCTACAGTTCTTTTGCCGGAGAAAGCTTTCAGTTCTGTACCAGTCTGCTTCTGTCGGTTGATAGCGTTTGTAATTTCGCATTCTGGCTTAAAAATTTAGTCGTTACTTTTAGAACATCGACGCAATTAAGAGGGTCCTTATATCTGTTTCTAAAATTCTTGATTAGATTCCATTTCGAATTTTTGTGTGCTGCTCATACAGATTTATGTTATTTTTTGTTTTCAGTTATCAGTACTGCGATATGAAAAGAATCGACAGTGGCGAAGACTGATTACTGTGCCTTTCATTCTCACTACTGTCAGTTGCTTGCTTACTTATTAACACGCTTCTGCCTGGTTCTGTAATAAATCACTATCGGTCTCAGGATTTCCTAAATATTTTAATTTACATTTTGAAGACATTTGACCAGAAATGAAATTAAATCTTATTTTATCTCTCTTCTTCTATCCTTCAGAAGCGCGAATACTCTCCCGCAGTAAATGTGGAATTTGTCATGTTCCGTGCGCTGTTTTAATTGGCAGTTTAAAGCATAGCAAACATGGCTAAGCAATTTTCATACGTATCATATTAAGCTCCACTAATCTCTTAATCTGAGAGTAGCACTTCCCCCATTGTTTCTCGTTTATTTGTTGGATGTATTCATATCTCTGTCTTCCCCTACGTTTCGTACCATCTACAACTCCGCCTAAGTACCATAAAGGTCTCTCCCTTGATGTCGTAATTGACTTCCTATCATTCTGTCCTTTCATCTTGTCAAGGTTTTCCTTATTTCTTTTCTTCGCAGATTCTGCAGAGACGCTCCTCATTCCTTACCTTACAGACCACCTAACTTTTACATTCCTCATACGCTTCGATTCTCTTCTGTTTCGATAGTACTTGCAGTATGGCAGCCCTTTCCTAGATCTCTCTCACCGCCAAGTTCATACGCATTTCTCTGATTTTCGATTCTCCGAATATGACTAATTCCCTTCAGCTGAGTTGTTCGATATCGACCCATTCACTGGTTTGTTAAATTCTGGCGGTTACTGGATCATCTGTTATACGAACATTAGTTTCCCTCCCACGTCAGGCAGCGGAACGACCACTCAGCAGACTATAGAACTTCAACGTAATCCCGGATTTTTAAAGACCATTCTTTGTTTTCTTCCAGCTTTTAACTGTGTCTTTATTACAGTATTTCACAGGTTAATACACAGAGACTTGATCTCGTTCAAATGGTAGTTAAATATTTCTTAGTTAGTGTCGACTATTTGGTTTACAATCTTTGTTATTAAATTCATTATGCTCCCTCTATTCGAATTCAGAAATAAACCGTGTTTTGCTGTTTTACAGGTAACGAAAAGTTGTAACTTTAGGACGGTATCTAGAGGAATGGTTTTCAGTTACAATGCGGCATAGATATTCCATTTGAAATTCTGTCACTAAACACTACAGATATTTATGTCATTGGCCATGGATTAAACGCACAATACAGGTTTTATCTATAGAAAAGTCTACATTCACGAATATTACTCTGAAAATAATTGGTAACAGAGAGCATAACGTCATCTTAGACAGTGTGAAAACGACTGCATCAACAACACATTTGTGATAGACATCTCTTAGCAAACCTCTTGAAACGAGGTGAATGCAAGTGAGATGTATCACTGAGACTTTGGTGCTAAGAGAGAGGAATCTGAGTAACTTCCAGAGAAAAATACGATGCATACCGACGACTCCACCTTTGCACTGTTTCACTGCAGTGCAGTTCTGCGCTACTGGTTCCTGCGCAACGGCAGACATTGCGCTTTATCGTACTTTTAAACTAGCTGGCACCAAACAGCCTACCACTTCTCGTGGCCGCTAAAGTACACTTCGTGACAAAAAGGTGAAGCACCCAGAAGGAGAGGAGGAAACGGTATGAGACTTCACAGGTTTTTTGGGTACGTGAAGTTTTTTCCTCCATTACAAAGCCTAGTCAAGTTCACAAAGAACTTTGCAGTATGAGCCCACTTATGAGTGTGATGTTGTAGCATATGCAGTCTGAGTGTGTGGACTGACTCAGCTGACAAGGGTCTCATAAAGCCGTTTCACTCTACCCTGAAGCAAGCTGGTCTAGAATTGTAGCTGGTCCCTTATATCCTGGGATGGAACTGATGCTCCAGCTGGTCTCACACATGTTCTATCAGAGACAGACATGGGGAGAGACAGACATGGGGAAAGGCAGACATGGGGACCTCGCTGACCACGGGAGTAGCCCAACATCAGGCGTGCCACGTGTGGAAGAGAATGGTCCTATTGGTAGTGTCACTTGAGGAGCAACACCTGAAGATAGAGGATGTCCGTGGCACACCGCCTGCAGTCAGAGTTTCCTCAATAATGACCAACAGCGACCTGAAGTCACACCCGATGGCTCTACACACCGTGATGCCAGGAATTACTCCGCTGAACATCTCGCAAACAATGGAAAAATGGGATCTCCCCTTCGGTGAATGGGATACTAGACGACGGTCGTCATCCGTGGTGGTGCAGAACCGCAATACATCGCTGAATACAATGCCATGCCATTCATCACCATTCCATGCTTCCCAACCACACACATCGCTCCAAATCCAGCCGGTCGTGTTGTAGTCTTAACGACAGTCTACGCATTGTACGGTAACTCCCTTATTTCGCCTGCTGCTACGTTCCGACTGATGATGGTGCATAACACGGAATGATGCAAGGGAGTCCATTACTTGTTGTAGGATGGCAGGCGCAGATTTGACGAGGTTCGATGTGCCTGATGCGAAGTACGGCGATCGTTCCTTGTGGTGGTCAGACGTGGTCGGTAAGAACTCTGACGACTACTACGCTTGCACTCATGTTCCCTTGCACTCCAACATCGAGCCACCGTCACCTTTGAATGCCCCCACAAATATGCAAACTGTGCGATTAGACAAGCTGGACAAATGCGCGCCCGTTATCAGGTCCCTTTCAGACTGAGTCAGCTGCTCCCAACGCTGTCTCACACGAGTACGCGGCGTATCCGTGTCCTTTACAGTGGTCGCTCAACAACTGACGCTGTTCGCGCCCCTTGTATACGCTACCAGTCCTGGTAAAAACAATAAAGCGCCCTGCAGATTATACGACCTGTCATAGAGAATTGCTACTGTAATCATTCACGTACCCATCGATGGCACGTACATTTACGAAGTTCCATTGACATCTGACCCTGTATTAATGTTACTTTACTTTTTCTGTCAGGCACTGTAATTTCATTTGTAGTCTCATGACACGTTTAGGGAAGACACACATCATCACATTTATTAAAATCATTATACGCTGTATGATTTCGATAGATTTGATTATGTGGTTCTCCTGAAACGCAGCATGAGATGATAAATTAAATGATTAAGGCAATGAAGATAAGAGTGTTACCGATCAGTACAAAACTATGTACTCCATGTTTGAGTTGGTAAGATAATGATGAAGAATATGTTTCACGAATTTCAAAGTAAAGTAGTGAAGCCTGGCATTCTCAGTGAGGAGACGGCTGCCTTAATGTGGTTCATTAAATAATTTTTTTTTCATAAACTAGAAAACTTTTAATACCTAGCTGCAATTTGCCTATCACAATTGAAGTACGAGGACTAGTGTCGGTTGCTATCTGCAACAATCTTCAAATCGTTCAAAACGTGAAAAAGCTGTGAATATTCGTTCGAAAGCATCATTAGCTATAGTAATGCAATGAAATGGATTTATAAGTATAAAGGCAGTAACAGTAGCTAGTTAAGAAAATATCACCGTGAGCAAACCATATTATACACTGTATCTCGCACGTTCGCGGTAACATATGAAAATGTCCAGTTGCACAAGCAAAAGTAGGATCAAAGGGTCGTTATTAGCGATATTACAGTGAGAAGTGTATATACAGTGGTTCCAAAAATTGCGCTACGTACTGTTGTTGTCCTGGTATTTACCAATGCTTGTTATTGCATGACTACAGATAATGATACTTTCCAATACATATTCACCGCTTTTTCACATTTCGAACTCTCTGAAGATGACTGCAGAAGGCAACCATAACTGCCTGTCGTGCTTCAACTGTGATAGGAAAATGGCAGTCTAGGCATTACGTCTTAGGTGCGCAGTGCTACAATCTTACCTCAAACTTCTTCGCTTCAAAAAGAATAACATTATTCAAAATTTATTCTCTCTACGATTTGCAGTACATCCCCTGAGGCGCCAAAGGAACTGGTGTAGATACGCGTATCAAATGCAGAGATATGTGTACAGGGAGAATATGGCGCTGCGGTCGGCAACGCCTATGTAACACAAGAAGTGTCTGGTGCAGTTGTTATATTGGCTACTGCTGTTACAATGACAGGTTATCAAGAATTACGTCAGCTTGAACACGGTGTTGTAGTCAGCGCATTAGCGATAGAACACAGCATATTCGAGATAGCGATGAAGTGGGGATTTCCCGTACCATAATTTCACGCGAATATCGTGAATATCAGGAACAGTAATCCGGTTAAACATCAAATCTCCGACATCGCTGTAGCTGGAAAAGCATCCTGAAATAACGGGACCAAGAGAATCGTTCAGCGTGACAGAAGTGCAACCCTTCCGCAAACTGCTGCACATTTCAATGCTGGGCCACCAACAAGTGTTAGCGTGCGAACCATTCAGCGAAACATCATCGATATGGGCTTTCGGAGCAGAAGGCCCACTCGGGTATCCTTGATGATTACACAACACGAGGCTTTACACCTCGACTGCGCCCGTCATCACCGACATTGGATTTTCGATGACTCGAAACATGTTGCCTGGTCGGACGAGTCTCGTTTCAAAATGTATCGATAGCTTCGACGTGTACGGGTTTGGAGACAACCTCGTGAATGCATGGGCGCTGCATGAATCTGAATTCTACCTAAATAAAAAAAAACACATGAGGAATTTAGAGAATATTAACAGTTAGCTGCATGGAAAATGGAAAAGTGCTCACGCCTGTGACTTTAAATATTTGTGAAAATAGAAACGAGAAGAAGATAAACTCTTTGGGGAAATTTCTTAGAACAAATGATATTGAATTAGCCTTTTTCCAAGAAGTCATCTGCAAAGAGCTCATTTCTCTCAGACATATAATGTGTATAACAGTAGACCAAGAGGTTGCTGTATTTTAACAAGAAATGGACTAGAATTAAAGGATGTAGAAAAAGAGCCGGGAGGACACACTATAAAAGGTGTTCTAAATGGCGTAACCATTTTATACCTACACTGTCCCTCCGGATGAAACAGCAGAGCTGTAAGTGAAAACATTTTCAGTGATGAACTCCCGTCTTTCGAGACAGGCAAAAGGCGATATCGTCATCGCAGAAGGTTTTAAATGCATTTTAAGGGCGATATATTCAAAAGGCACAACACCCTTCTGTGGTACCCTGAAAAATACGGAGATCTGAAAATGAAAATCACGTATGTCTCGGCAGTAGCAGATTCATCACATTGGCAGCAGCTGTGCGACATTACCTGTCAACTTTTCCAACAATCATGCTGTAATTTTTACATTAAAGGGTATATTTCGTCCCAAAATATCTGGCAGAGGGTACGGGAAATTAAATTATAACCTGCTCCACGTAACATGGGTAAGTATGGAGTTCACTGCTCGCTACAAACCGTGGGTTAACCGGAAACGATTCTTCCGTGATGCCACTATGTGCTGGGAGAACCTTGCAGAACCCGATGTTCGGAAATAATTTACAAATGTCTCCTACAGGATTAACGAAACTAGGAGAAATAACATCGATTATTACTACCGTATCTGTCGCGAACTGCAAACAAAAGTAGAAAGCTGGTAACACGGAGCAAGTGATCTAAAAAAAATCAAAAAGGGAATTTTAGAACTGCAGGAAAGCGAACAAGAAGGAAAAATTATCACCTGAAAGGGTAATGAGCATATAGCAGATGATAAGTAGAGTATTTCTCACTAGAAAAGGAAAACGGTGCAAGCAGAGGTACCTTAGTTACATATTGCCTACGCATGGGAACGAATATATTAGTCCGAAAGGGATAAAAGAAAATTTCCAAGGACTGTATAGAGCACTATCATTTGATCCTCTAAAAAAACCACAGCTACTACAAAATTGCACGTAACATTTAACAAACGAAAGTATCACAATGTTGTCATACCAAGTATTGAAGATGTTGTAAAAAGTCTGCCAAAACGTAGGAACCCATATTTCATACGAAATGTATATAATCTTCTGGTCACTTATTAGGAAAGAATTCATGGATGTAGCGAGAGAAAAACAGGAATGCCGACACCTGTACTCCGAAAAAGGGACCCGGAGTTATCGCACTCGTTTCTATGAAACCGACCTCACGCGCAGATCTGAAAATAATTTCCCGTGTCATAGCGGCAAGATTAAGCAAACCCTTCCAGACATCACTGAACCAGAAAAGACGGGTAGCATACCTAACAAGAGTATTACAGATGTGTTCTGCTCCTTAAGAGATACGGCCCTCTACTCATGGAAGCATCAGGAACAAACACTAGAGCAACCGAACATCAGTTTAGAGGAAGCCTTCGATAAAATGAGTTGTCAATACGTAAGTGGTATGCTAAAGCATTTCAGATTTCCACAACTAACAATAGACTTACTTATACCAAACGAGTGCCAAAATGCTTTCCAAGGTGCAAATCAACGGTATTTCACGGAGGCATTCCAGTCCAGTGATTGTCAATTTTACTGTTCGTCATGTCTTTAGAACCATCAATCCGCACCATCAGCACTTCAAATAAGGGATTACATGTTGGTGCACAGTGATTTACTGTAAATATGTACGCTGATGGTGCTGAAATTATAATTACAGAACCCCAAGACACCGCAAAACTGTCAGAAATAATAATGTATGATAATAACGTAGCAGAAGGGGCAATGATAACCAATAATAAAACGCAGATACTCTGGCTAAATTAAAAACGTGTTCACTCCATGCCACACGCCTTCTCCGAATGTGTTAAAATGGAAATGATGTGACTGACATTAAGGAAAAACATAAACGAGCTAACTGACGCCAATTTCAAATGAATGGTAGAAAAAGTGAGAGGTGTCCTGACAGCGAACAGTACAGTATAATTATACAGTATTCAAAGGTCTGAACGTGTAATCATATTGGCTCTGTCCAAAATGTGGTATGTCGCATTAATTACACACATCGACAGAAAATGTATTGCACAAATTGAAAAATCCATTGGCAGCTAGTTGTGGGTGGCCAGGGATCACCTGACGAAACCACTTAACGAAGGGGGCCTAACCTTAATATTGTGAGACAAAACGTTCAGCCCTTATAGTGAAGAATCTCGTACACACACTCAAATTACCAGCTAGCCAGTCGGACTTATCAAAGGCGGTCCGTCTGGACTATCGTGAGAGAAAAGAGAGATGACTGAAGGATGCCAGATAATATAATTCGTGAGTTGCAAATTGCAACATATGTTTTAGTCTAGACTCCAAATGTAAGATTCTATACAACAAAGAAAATAGTCGGGACCATTTGGAGAAAAACTCCACGTCTCCCAGGAAACCAGATGAAACACAAAGACTTAAACTGGAATACAGCCCTGTCAAATTCTGCAGACCAGTCCTTAAGTTCAGGGTTGCACAGAGCAGCTTACATGTTTATAAATGATTTGATGCCGACAGCTACGTGACGCCACGGATTAAAACTGACTAGTCAGCCTTACTGCCAGTACCGTGGAATGGTTGACACTGCCATACACCGAACACTAGATTACTCCACAATTGCAGAGCTGTAGAAAGGGATAAATTTTAAACAAGCAAGTTTGCTGTCAATCGCTGTTAACAAAATAAACACCAAGAAAATGATGTGTACGAACGTAAAAGCGTTTTCAGCAACTAAGTCAAGAGCACTGACATGGTTTGTATATCGATTTGCAAACTATATCTTCAACGACGGAAGAGAGTCCATAAATGACCTGAAACCACACTTGAAGAACTGAAAACAGCAAATCCTCAACAATAAGTAGGAAAGAGAGAAGTTCTTCCCACCATACATGTAATTTAAATTTTGTATTTAAAGTCAAGGTAAAAGTTTTGTAATATTTCTTGGTGAATAGATTTACTAACAAAAAACGGAGAACCCGGTTCGGATCCCGGCTCCAAACAAATTTTCAACTTTACCCACTGAATTCAATCAATACCTGCTTGCAATCAGTATCTGTAATTCCATTGTATTTAATTTTTATGTATCTGATAATTCGAGGAATATTACTGAAGTCTTAATCAACATACACTACATTATTTCACATTGTTGCGAATAACTAGTACTGCAGGCCGTTAGAAAATTTAAAGAAGAAAATGTGTTTTGAAAGTGACACTAATTATTTCCAGTGTCGTTTTTATGTGAGTCATCCTGTAAATACGTTACGCTATATTAGACATGCAGTGGTCATTGTTGTGCGTGCAACCGTAGTTTGTTCCTAATTTCTACCTAAACTCTACATTTGTTGAGATTTGGATCGTAATATCTATGTTAGCGGGAAACAGCAATTTTCACTCCTGGAGCATCACCAGATCAAGGTTATTTCGTCATTGTAATGTGTTACCCCGCATCAGTCACTTTTGTTTGCGATAGCTTCACATCCAATCATGAACGCGTAAATTCTGAATTCATAAAGAAAACAACACATAAATTAATTGGACATTTGATCTGCATAATGACGTTTTATTGTGACTTTAGTGAAGTTTTAATCCCAAGCATTAAATGAAGAAACATGAACGAAACATCCATACTGCAAACGAAATGAAGATAAATTCATTTTGGAAGGACACCGAAAGCGTTCTCTTTAGCTCTTGGTGATAATGCCTCATTTACCGACCATTTAACATACCGTCTTGTAACACCGAAATTTCAGTTAAAATTCCATCTGCACACCAAATTTTTTCGCCGTTTAATATCCGTTGATAACTTGTAATATGATGCTAATTATGAATCTGTAAACTTTATTATAGAAACAATATTTAATATATTAATGGAAGTAATAGCGCATTTATTTGTGAACGTATATAGTTGATTATAATTTGAATGTAAATAAAGTAAATTGCTGGGTTAACGCCGAGGGAACTGTGTTAAATGTAGCGATAACAATGGTCAATGGCAGTAGGTGTGCCGTTGTTTTCCATTGCGTATGGAGAGACTCCGTCGCATTGCGAACAGAGAGAAGACACAGCAGGGTGAGTCTTGCAGGAATGCGGAAGTGTTTCTTGGGTGCTGCCGCAGACGCGATGTGCTGTTATGACTGCGCGAATGCAGGTGCACCTAATTTATTAACCAGTTAGCATGGAGAGCATGGCTGGAGTGGACAGGGAGGGGGGGGGGGGGGAGCTGCAGTTGTAACTATTGTATGTCCCATAATTTTCCGTCGCTGTAGTTCTCAGCCAGCAGCAGCATCAGCAGCAGTTCAGCATCGTCGCCTGCTACATTCTTCGTCGTCCTTACAGCTACATCCTAAGACTCAGCTGACGGAGCACAACTAATATTGTGCGTTCATTACCCAGTGGCATTTCTTTAACAGACTTAAATGGCTAGTTTTCTTGAGTAATCTCTGTAATAGTTAAAACTGTAGGACACCTCTGTTTTCAGTGTCCACAGATATCATTACCAAGCACGGTTCTTTTTCTTTCCATGCAATTATCGAGTTTCGTAAAAATATGAAAACTGCCAGTTTTGTCTGTTAGCTGAGCATCAGTTTTAGTCCAACTTTTCCTGCCTCAGTTACTGTTACTGTTCACCCAGGTATTGCATAATAGAGTTTTAACTAATTTGCGGTTTTGGGTATTAACTTCACTCACTTAAAGTAACGTTAAATTTCATTGGAAAAACTAATGACTAAAGATACAGCACAAATTAAGAGTGGGCAATTTCATTTTTTTTATTTAGCTTAGCAAGTGACTTCTTCTGGCTTGGTACGTATTTTATTAAAAGTAAATCAGTTGCTCATTTTCTTAAAGTAAATCCAATCCAGACTTTAAGGAATTAAAAGTTAATTGCTTGCCCATTTTCAAATTTTGCGTTATGTTACGCTGAGGTTATTGAAAGTCATTTTCGCGTAACACTGTTTCAGTTACGACCAGTAATTTATTTAACCAGCCACTTCATTTAACTCTGCTTTCGCAATATGGTATTTCAGAATAAGTAACTGACAACACAGTGCTTTCTGATTGACTTATTTTCTCGTGAACTGTTGTTTTGTAGAAAAGTACCCCTTTTTTGCTAAACAGTATTTTTTGTATTAAATATTACGTGGTACTCTTCCACCCCCCCCCCCCCCCGCCCATTTGGTTCGTGAGCGATTGCACTAAATTCCACTCATTTCAAAATTATTATTGATATTTGGATTAGGTTTAGAGTAGATAGTTCCTTCAGAAGGATCTGTTGCACACTTTCCTCCTAGTAACCGCCACTCCTTTCCTTCGGTAACGACAGCCTTAGTTACTGTAAAATTTCATTAGGCATATGCGATTACGGTCATTTACATCGCAATCCAATAAGCCGATTAAGAAAGGGGAGGTTGCAGTGTGCCTAATCAAATGCCATTCGCTAAATTGGTAGCGTATTTATACTGATGTATTTTGCACATTAAAAATAGATTAACTACCTAAATCTCAAATGTGCATGCCATTTCTGATTTACACATGTAAGAAGCGGACACCGTTGGTATCAAATAAATGTAAATAGCACTCGTTTTTAATATTAAAAAATGTCCTTGCATGATGGTTCTACACAAAACCAAACACGAAGTCTACCAACAGTTCTTCGTTGTTCACTATTTGGTTACGGATAAAAAGCATTTGGATAACAATTACAATATGTTAAATGAATAGGGAAGGTTAAAATAAAGTAAAGCTTTTGAATAAAATAATTGCTGATTAATACGGAATATGGCATCCACAATCCGGATCGATGGAACATTTCATATGCGACGTTTTTTCTCCGGGTCTCTTAGAGTCAAGGCTGGTAGATAAATTTGTCGTTAAATACTTGGTATTTTATTAATCTTATGCTTTCATTACTCTAGAACTGTATTCTAAAACATATTCACTGCAAAACGAACACTATTTCCTACTTACTTTTTGGAAGAAATGACACCGACCGAATTATAGTAGGCTACGAAGAAGACAACGCTAATTCCGATGATTAGCTTTCGCTGATGTTGTCGATCAGTTACACATGGGCACAATCTGACATCACACAAGATAACATGATAGGTGAGAGTGCGTAGAAGGTTGTCTGAAGACATCGTTTCACAAGCCACAGAACACCGCTAGCATCAAGCACATGTTTAAACCCATATCAACAAATAAAATAGGAAAAACCTTGGATGCTAGGTGCTCTGTCTTTCTCAAGTACAAATTTCTAGAGCAGCACATGGTGCATAGAAGATCTCCTTCAATAAAGACATATAGAACATTGAACTTCACGTTTATATGTGAGACTGAACAACCGAATGAACTACATATAAAAGTACATGACACATCCAGGATAAAGAGAGGAATCGCAGTCTAAATCAAACTAAAGCACTACCAGGAATCGATGCAACGTGAGTGTTTGTATGCTTCGGAACCTCCAGCGTTAGCAACAACAGCTTATAGGACATATAGACAAAAAGCAAAACTTGGGGAAAGAAATCTGACGATACCTTCTGACTACCCAATAAAACAGAGCTACATGAGTCTTTTAAAATAAGAGACACTTCACGAAAGCGAAGGACCAATCTCAGGAATGGATGACACTAGACTAAATGATAACACTATTAATCGTAGCACACGTTATGAATCGGCTAGCTACTCTGGGGCAGTTGCAGCTGTTAGTGATAAGTTTAGCGAACACCCATCCAAATCTTGAGATACGTCCCAGGGATAAGTGTCAAACCTCAACTTTCAGGCAGATGTGTTTACTGGAAGTACAACGCCTGTCCCTTCTCCCGCAGCTTTAACCAACTCCAGATTTATGTTTGGTTGATAAGTGGATTTTTCAGTCTCCCTAGCAGTATTATCTGTTAAAAACGACCACCATATTTGGCAATAAATCTTTTATGTTTTGCTCCAAGGGAAAAACTTTAACGCCCTCAAAAAGTCCCCTATGTAGGACCCTGTTTCATAAAAATATTTTCCGATGTTTACCGCTCGACCATAACCTTTACGGGCAGCAGTCATAAAGTTTACAACCGACACCAACCGAGACCTTCACGCTTTTCATCATCCGGGTGCGCCTCAGACAGAATGGCGTCCAATACAGAAGGGTATTGTCCTGTTGTGTGAAAGTACGTATGAGCTGAGTCGTTTTTGGATTTCGATGCAAAAGTATCATAAAAGCATCACTCTGCTTTCTTAACTGCCACTGTCTGACAAGCTGTCGATATAATGGTACGATATTCAGCTATCAGTCTGAGATTGAAACTTTTTCCGATGTATTATTTTTAGAAGGCAGCTAAAGCGAAGTCCTAATGCAGCATCTGAGCAAGAAGTTTATAAAGGCACAGTTTCTAAAAAAAAAAAAGGACCCTTCATCAGACGACACATCCAATAAGTTGGCGCACTACAAAATAAAACGAGTAGAGGAACGCAACCCAACACTGAACTGAACACAGAAAAAAATGTACAAATAAGCCAGTATAAAACTGGTGGATTTTTAACATACATGATGGCCTAGTCTAGTCATTACCCAAAACTGACTGGATTCTTTCGCATAAGACATTTATTGCTAAAAAATAAAAATGTAGTTTAGACTTTACTCTCTTCGATAATGTTCTTCATATGGAAAGCATGTTTTACCTTTCACTAATAATATCGTTGTTATTCAATATGTTAATTATTGACAATGACTATGACAACTGATTATTCAAGCTAATATCGGTTAAGTTTGGATTCCGATGAAGTGATCTCGCGAGACAGAAGCTGGATCACACGCTACTTTCAAACATTACGAACTGAAATAATATCACACGAAAACACGTCACAATAAGGATCGGAAAATACTTGCTCTGTTGAAATCAAACAAGGTAACCGATTCGCCCGATTATGTTCGAAATGATTTTCTATTTTATTAAAAAAAATAGCATTCACCTTCGACGCTGTGAATGAAAATTGCCCCACATTGCTTTTTGGACTTTAGGCATATGAAACATTGATTCTCCTATCATATTTATATGTATCCTATGCTTATATTTTCTATACATTTACTTGTTTTCACCAACAGGAAGTTCTAACTCCAAATTATTCCATTGTTGCGAAATAGACCGATACAAGTGAATGATGGAGTGTACAAAAACACGTTAAGTGGTCTTCTAAAGCAAGGAATAAGGAGATTTCTGCAGGATAAGCGTAGACTTGGAGGATGTCGGAAACGCCACATACAGGAAGAGGTAAGATAATGGGACACGTGTTAGAATATCATGTATGCACGTGGATCTCAGAGGTGAAGATAGTATGGAGTGTACCATGACATTTCGTTAGGAAATGCCATGGTACACTGTTATGGTTATCGAGTAATGTTCACATGAATGCAGAGAGAAAAACTATCGTTTAAGGTAACTGAGCTGGAATGAGGTGCAACACGGTCGCAAGGCTTCCGTTTATGCGGAGCCAAGAATATTCATACGAGGTGCACCCCCATGGGCATGAGAGCTGAACGGAAGTCACCAGTTGCTGTAGTGTACGTGTTATTCCGTGCAGAAGCTAACGGATGGTGTTACGGTGGACCGCCAAGGAATAACCAGAAATCCTGCATCGGCAATGCTCTTTTATAAAATGTAATGTAACTGACATCTCTATTGTACGCTGACCAGACAGGAGGGAGAGTCTGGTGCTCATTGTAACATACATTGTATTAATCGTTGGTTTGACAGTATGTAGGACAGTACAATATGAGATGCTAAGAAAATAGTAATTATATCAACAAAAGGCAATAGTAGTTAATCTCATGTACCAAAATCTAACAAAACTATATCTAACAATGTATGGACTGGCATGAACGAGCAAGTTCAAGTGAAACGGATTTTGGAGACGAACCGAGTGGGTGGTTAATGATATCGAAAAATTCCCAATTAGGAAGAGAACGTCAAGTTCCAGCGCAGAAAGAGATAAGGCCAGAACAATACATCATTCATTTTATTGTACATAAGGCCAGGAGCAAGGTTAGGTGGCGGCATGCCACAAACAGGGCAAGGGTGCGACTCAGCAAGAAAAATAAAAACGTATTCACCTCTAGTGAGACCGAGATTGGCTGAAGCCATAATTAGCGATGCAGGCGCGACAGGGTGGAGAGATCCTCATTATATAAAAGCATTTTGAGACCTAAAATTTCTATCTCCCGTCGTCCTGCAACTAACCACACAAGTGTGTGGAAATAAGCGAGGGTGTTGAGGGTTTGCTTTCTACCAAGTGAGGACGATACCCTTCACATATCGTGGCAACAGACAGCATACTTGTAGTTAATTATTCCTGCGGGAATATTTGTGGGCAAAGAAATTGTGCACATCGCTCCAACCCATAGCGAGTGTACAATAGCCCTTATTTCGACTAGGGCAAGATTGACGTTCTACGGAACTCAGGAAGGTTTCGACTGGGTGAATTCAGTCAAGGCCGGAGTAGAGAATTAGCGTTTCAGATACAGCACGTAGACAGCGCCGTTGCAGATGCTGCTTGATAAAGTACCATCGTACATAAGCCACATATATGTTGAGTCTAGATTTGCTCACTCCAACTTGTGTACGATTTTACCGTAGAATATCCAAGGCTTGGATACTAACCTACCCTCACATAGACTACATGAGAGTTTTTTTTCATTGGTTCAAAAACTAAATTTCTTCTTCACCAACTCAGTGCATTGACCAGCTACGCCAATGTAGATTTAACTGAGCTGTTGAGGTTTCTTAGTAATCATTTTTTCCTGTGATAAAAAATTTACATGTGTAGAGATAACGATTTTAATAATCGTCATTTCAATAAGTCCGAGACATAAATATTTTGTTATTTAGTGTCAAAAGTAATTGAACATGAATGTTGTTTATCACTTGACCCCTGAAAGCAACAGTTGATAAATTATACGCGGAATAAAAAGGGAATAGCTGCTTTGTCTTTCTAGAATAGACCCCAACTTTCACTTTTACTAATTCATGCATTCTAGGTACGTGACAGCTGCATTTCTAATGATTTTTGTTATGATCCACACCTGATATTAGCTGCCTTACAGGGTCAGGGTCATATTTATCTCGAATTACTGTTTGACACCCTGGGCTTGAGAAGACAGTTCAGATGTTTTGTCCATTTGTGCGCTTAAGTGGTGAGCTAAGTTTGCACACATTAGTACACTCACTGTGCAGATGCAAAGGTCGGACATACGACAAAATCTACTCGATATCACTTTGGCCGTGTAAATCTGTATAAGTACAAAAGTGGTCCCTGAGTGAAAATTCATAAACTGTATGAGATAAATTTCATACCTCTATTGGCGTCGACTTGGATAACGCGTTGTTCTGCTCTCAGCAATACTAAACTAACTACTGTTGCAAAAGCCAAAATGCATGGTACTTGACTGAGAGACATTTAGAATTCGTGTAAATAAAAACAGCTTGGAACTAGGCGGCGGAAGTTGGCTAAGGAGAATGAGTATAATACCTCACTAGAAAATCTGAGTATGTTGTGAAACTGACTTGCAATTGATAAGCCATATCGTAAGAATTACATTTACACAAGAAATAGTCTTTAGAAAAAATACAATAAAAACATGGGGTTAAATACAAAGCTGGTCTCATTCAAATTCGTTCTACAGCAAAACCGCATACATACATGAATATAACGAAATAAACTTCGGGTGAGCGTGAGTGTACAAAGGACACAATATTTCGGTAGTCGACGTTGTTTGCAAACATCTGGTGTACTAATGTACTGCCAAGGGACGGCAAGTGCGAAGTATATATAGGTATATATCAGATTCCCTTCCCCCCCCCCCCCCCCCTCGGGCGCTCCTAACACCGTCCGCGCTGCGGGCGCTCTCTCGGGCCGTCTGCGCTGTGGTTCGACGCCCAGCTTCTGGCCCCGCTTCTGGGTGTTTCCTCGGAGGTCCGTGCCCATGGAGGTTTGCCGGCGGCGTTTCGGAGGTTCCTCCTCCTGTCCTCGAAGTCAGTACATTCGGGGACATTTCTATCTTCTCCTTAATCCGGGTAATGGCTGCTTCTAAAGCTTGGTTTAGGGACTAGCCACTGTCACGATTCAGTTCAGGTTTTCTTACTCTGATCTTAATAGCTTCTTTGATGATATAGTCCCAATATTTCGAAGTCTTTGTTAAGTCCTTGGTCTTGTCATAATCCATGCTGTGAAGTTCTGACAGGCAATGCTCGGCGATTGCAGACTTATTAGACTGTTCCAATCTCGTGTGCCGTTGGTGTTTACAGCAGAACATGTTTTTTACTTGATATTTGCGTAAAATGCGTCCAACTTTTCCCTATATAGCCTCACAAAATGGAATGAATGCCACGGCCGTGTTTTCCTCAGGTTCTCCATTAGTTTCCGCCGATTGTGTTGCGAGTGTCGGACGTAGAAAATCCAGGATTTACCTTTCCTTATAACCGTTCCTCAGAAACACGGACTTCAGATAGGCCAATTCTAGTTGTAGACAAAAGACAAATCACATCACTGGCTTCTCCTTTATCTTAGATTCACCAAACGTCAAAGAAAAAGACATTTTCCTACGAAAGATATCTTTAAAATCTAGAACTGTGAACATAAGGCGGCAGAGAGACACAGAAGTAACGCGTCAGCTGTGGGCAGAAACTGGGGATTTGGTTGTGTGGGAATATATGGTGGGGGGTTTGTAGAACGGGCGACGAGAGGTGTGGGCTGTGGTCTCAGCGATGGTAAACAGCGAGGGCAATTTTGGAGACCCGTTACGGCCCCCTACGTTTGCTCTGTGTTCCTAATGAAGTAATGTCTGCAAAGGTCCGCCAACTTTCGGGTAGGCAGCTTTCCTCCGTATCCGTAGCTCCCGGTGGGAAAAGACCGCCCAGCGTTCGAAGCATTGGCTAAAACGCCATCGGCACACTCCAAAGAACCTAAAAAGCACACTAAATTACACAGAGTAAATAATGATGTTCCTGTTACCTCCAAATAGCTGAAACAAATTCGCACAATCTCTCTCTCCCTCTCTGTCACACACACACACACACACACACACACACACACACACACACACACATAGAAGCACAGAAGAAGATATGGCAGATGATACGGCGAAATCCTTAGTGTATGCATTGTCCTCGTCAAGTACCTCTGATACATTATTGCATAGACGATCGACCACGGAGGCGCGGGAACGGTGTTTCTCAGGTTTTGAAAACTTGAGGTGACCGGAGTGGTCATGCGGTTCTAGGCGCTGCAGTCTGGAGCCGAGCGACCGCTACGGTCGCAGGTTCGAATCCTGCCTCGGGCATGGATGTGTGTGATGTCCTTAGGTTTGTTAGGTTTAATTAGTTCTAAGTTCTAGGCGACTGATGAGCTCAGAAGTTAAGTCGCATAGTGCTAAGAACCATTTGAACCAATTTGAAAACTTGACACTAACCTCTTTGTATATTTTCACCATCTCTAGATGAAACTTTCCGCACTGTCGTACGTTGAAACATTTATATACTCCTATTTTATGCCATTTTTCAAAAATATTACCCACCAACAAGTTACCTAACATTTCGTACAAATGCGCAAACACGAAAGACTTATGCTCTTAGGACAGTCTGACGTACGTTAGATTGAAAGCACATTAGACACGAAACTTAAGTTCTGTCTAGACGTCAATATGAAAGGAAAACAGGCGATACGATTCAAAGGACTGAGACCAAATTTCCCATTAAGTTACCCTGAGTAACGTATGTCTTGGTGGCCAGACAATACTTGAACGCCACCTGACACGAAGAAGAGTACAGTGCCTCACTATCTACGCCACACTTTAAGTGAACAGTAATTATAGTACACAAAAAGTTGCAAAATTATTATGAATGTAAATTTACTTCGTGGTAAAATAAAGACACATTGTTATGGTGAACGTTAGTAAATACGTACGAGGGTAATTCCAAAAGTAAGGCTGTAACCTCCCCACAATAATTTAAAATCATTAATATAAATAAATATCGTCATTCAGTGTAACCTGCCCACAAAATTCTTTCTGACTTAATCTAAGCTCAAAATTCATTCACATTTAGCGTAACCTCAAAACAGAAAATATTAACATAAATAATATTCACGTTTAGTGTAAGCTCAAAACAGAAAAATTCCTAAACCTCTCAACAGTAAAAATTATAATTATGTCGTTCACATTCAGTGTAACGTCCCAAAAAAAATGAATTCAGTAACCTGGTAATAAAACAATGTAACTAATCTAATTAAATTGTCGCTCACTTATGACTTTTCAATAATTCACTGTGAATTTAACCTGGTGTAAGCTACCCAGAGAAATTTAAGATAATATTTTAAATGAGAATAGACATAGAGCTAAGTGTAGCCTCCCCGTAATTATATTTAATGATAATGACAATTAAATGAAAAAAATAGCAATCTGACCCAAGTATAAGTTCCTCACAAAAATTAAAGTCAATTCAGTGATAATAAAATCTCAGTGACAATGAAAACGAAAATAGACCGAAATGTCGATCTTTAGGCCCTGATTAAACTCAAATTCTTACCTCAGTAAAACTGGATCTGCTCTTATTTTTCGCTATAGCTCGAAGGAAATGCATTGCAAAAATTTTGAATTTAAGGGAAACTTTTCTTTAAGGAATACCAAGGGAAATATTTCCTTCAATAAATGTTTCTTTTGTTAAAATGCTTGGTTTGAAAACAAATTATTATTGGGGCAATTCTTGTACAAATTAGTTACAGTTAATTTACATTACATTATCAAATGTGCGCAATGCTGCTTCATTACCTTATTCAAAATATATACCTTGTCCTGAATCTTGACCAGTGTGCCATGTCGACGCCCGCCGACTCCTCACACACAACTGCGACTATTTCTCGCGCGCTACTACTACAGACTACGTCATCTCGCATGCGCTACTACTCTCCAACTGCTAACTCGCGACAGCACTGAACTGCAACTGCCCTCTCGCGCTACTGCCTCGCAACTTCTAACTCGCGACTGAACTGCACTCTCGCGCAGTCAAGCGCAGACTAGCAACTCTCTGGTCAAAGATTTTATCATGCCTCACCATCGTTGCTCCATAACATACGTGTTTCATAACCCTCCACTGGGGGGGGGGGGGGGGGGGGCAAAAATTTGGCAGCGATGGTGAGTCATTTGGACTTGCCATCGCAAGAAATTTTTTTTTCAACTAATTAACTTTACAATTACAGCATATATACAGATATAGAATATGAAGGAAATATGGTGCACATACATCAAGTACAAAACATATTAGATAATGACAAAATGTGAGTACAAAACATATTAGTGCACACGCACTGAAAAAATTCTTTAGCATTTTCAGAACAAATAAACAGAATGGCAAAAAATCATGTTGACAAGTGACATGAGTGCACATGCACTGCAGTTGAGAACATATCAGCAAATGACGAAATGTATATACAATGAGTAACAAATGACATAAGTGCACATCCACTGAAGTATTGAACACATCAGGAAATCACAAAAAGTATACAGAATGAGTACAAATCATGTTGAAAAATGAGAAAAGTGCACAGGCACTGAAGTTCAGTAGAAAAAATATTAACATATAACATAAGTGCACATGCACTGAAAAACTCTTTAGCATTTTCATAACAAATAAACATAAAGGTAAAAAAATCCTTTTGACAAGTGACATAAGTGTACATGCAGTGCAGTTGAGAATATATCATCAAATCAGAAGATATTAATAAACGGCAAAAATACACACGCAGTGTAGTACAGAGCATATCAGAAAGTCACAAAATATATACGTAATGAGTACAAATGGCATAAAGTACACAGGCACTGAAAAACTCTCTAACATTTTAACGACAAATAAACCTAATGAGTACAAATTACATTGACAAATGACAAAAGTGCACACGGACTGTAGTACTCTCTAGTATTTTTCTACAACAAACAAACAAATCAAGGAGTGTGATAAAGTGCACATGCACTATAGAAGTCTTTAGTAATTTCGGGATAACTGATCTTATTAACAAAAGAAAAGAAGTGCACACGCACTGTATATGACTTTTTCATTTTACAAGAATTGGGGAAGGGATAGGAAGGATTGCACCATGGTTGTAGCACTTAGGTTGCACGCAGCTGCACTGAAAGTCCATATCTTTCCACAGAAGTACAACACCAAGTGAGACAATTTGCAGTTCTTTTCCCAGAAGTATTTATCAGCGTCTCCAAGACACTGAAATGTCGTAGTAATATTTCCTGTTATCATTTTGGCAGTACATCAGGTACACCAAACAGTGGGACCATAATAACGTCTTCATCGCTCACGGTGGTGGACAGCATGTCGTGTCAACACTACACTCTTACAAGGCACACCATCGTAGAATTAGTGCAAAAACCAAATATAGTGCTCCATGATCATGAGGATGGACAGGACAAATGGATATTACAGTAATTCCAGGTAGTTAGGTCACAAGGTAACAAGGTCACAGACTATTCTTGATTACATTAGTAGTTTGCGGCATTCGTAGCCCAGTTATTGAACATTTCTGTACCATGTAGTTAGTATTACAGAATAATGTTCATAAAATTAAATTATTGGCATCATGGGTAATCGTATTACAATAAACAGTGGCAGTCCTTGGCCAGTCACTAAGCATTTTTAGTATGACAGAATAATGTTCATCAAAAGTCATCATTGAAAAGGAGAGTCAATTATTGGCATAGCATTAACATAATTCATTGAGTTATAAAAATTATTGGCACTCATTGGCCAGTTACCAAAACATGAAAAGTCATCATTGAAAACAGGAGCTAATTAATGGCATAATTAATAACATAATTCATTTAGTTACATTAATTATCGGCACTTAATGGCCAGCAAGTATTGAATAGTATAAAACATTGTTCATCATTCAGTATTAATCAGAATTCTCTTAAATGAGTAGCATTATTTGAAACTGGTGATACACACCATTAAGAAGTCATGATTAAAAATCAGTTAATTACAGTCATAACATTAATAATCATGGGCATTATAAGTAGTCTAATTACAATAAACAGTGGCAGTTATTTGCCAGTTACAAAGCATTATTTTATATTTTTTTTATCATTAAGAAGTCATTACTGAAGTGACATACTATTCAGAGCTGGTCAGTATTACTCAGAATTCTCTTAAACTAGTAGCATTATTTGGGACTGGTAATACATTTCTTTTGTTTCTGTGCTAGTTAGTTAGCAATGCATTGCTTTGGGTAATTACAAGGGAAAGCAAGAAGAGAAAAAGAAAAAAAATTGCTTCTGGGTTGTTCCTGTAAATGAAAAATGTGTAACGTCATTCGTCATGAGTCAGCTGTAGCAAGGTTATGAAACAAGGCAGTATATGTGATCACATTTATAAATGATAGACACAAATGGGTAAAAAATAAAAATGCAAGTACTAGGACAGGTATAATAAGTAACAGGTTTAGTAAGTATCATGAAAAGCTTCTCCTGAAAACAAAATATATAAAACGGATTATTGAGCTGAAAGAAGAAACGCAGACTATGCTGAAAAGTAGTTAACTTCGAATTAACAGGTAGTGAAATGTGTATAAAAATGTGTTCCATATCTGTCCTTTCCAAAGCCTTCAGTCATCATACCATACGATATAAAACATACTGTCAAAACAAACTGCAACAAATACTTAAATAACTACATAGCATAAATACATAAACTTCAACATCATCCTCATCTGTAAAGAAAAAACTTCATTATCCATATTATCTTAACTTCATTATTATCATCACCTGTAAAGAAAAACTTTATTATTCATAGTAGCATATTCTTCATCATTACTCTTCATCAGCATTCATTATCATCTGCAAAAAAATCACTTCATTATTCATTACACAACTATTCCTTATCTCTAGCATATTTCATCACTAAAACTAAGATATGTAGTTCTGTCTGACAGCCTGCATCAATCGCCTTGTATTCTGAAAGAAAAAAATAGTTAAGACTGCTATTCTACGATGTGCATAGTATATTCTTGTTAATGCTTGTTAATTCTGATCCATTTGCTCTTCGTCATAAGGTTTTTTGCATCTTCTTTCGTTTATTCCGTGTGTGAAATTCCCATTTCTGTTTAATTTATTTCCTCTACGTATCATTTCTTTCTGAAATTGATGAACAAAGATTAATGCCTTGCATTTAAATCATATACCCTCTAAATAATGACTGGTTATTGGTGACACAATTAAGCATACAGTATATCATGACAGAAAACGTAATATGTCAAAAGCATAGACAGTGTTCAAAGGCAAAAATGTACAGAGAATATCACAATGCAGCAGCAAAAAAAAAAAAGAAAAATGTAAAATAGTCACGATGTTGAGATATCATAGGGCAAAAAAATGTCAAAGTCAAATGGTGTGTTATACCTTAACTATTTCACAGTGCATACAAACAAAACATGAAAACAATCGTACATAAAAAAGACAAAATGTGACGTTCGTTGTGTTCAGCTTTTAAGTAGTGTAGTTAATAGAGGCGAGAATTAAAGACTTAAATGGAGAGAGAATTTGATAAAATTAATACGTCTTTACATAGAATTGCATAATTATTCATAAAATGCGTAAGTTCATCTGGAAAATATGCACGGTCTGATGTGTAAAGACAAGAAGAGCGACCTGCTAACCTTACCTTGCCGGGCACTTGCCAAGAAAAAAATACCATAGTCATCAATAATTAGTCACGTGAATATAATTGCAGAAATGATCATAAAAATTAGTAAATAGCATTACAGTGTGATAAATCGTAAAGTATGTTCACCCAATAAAGGTTTTTATGTTGGATAAGTGGTGGTTTCCTTTCGATCTTCTGGTTCTCAGAGTTTCGACGTGTACAGCATTGGGGTGAGGAATGCTGCGAATTCGATATGGACCTGCGTATAGAAGTTCAAATTTACTGCACTTAACTTTTATTTTGCTGGATAAATAGTGTGTTCGTACTAATATCTTCTGTCCAATGTGAAAGTCTCGGCGCGTACAAACCTGTTTTTGCCGTCTTCTCCGGCGCTCTGCGGCACGTTTGATGTTGTTCAGCGCAATGTCAATTAATTCGTGGTGTCGTAATCGACGAGATGTAGGAAATGTTACTAATTCTTTAATGTTGTTTGGTGGTTCAACGTTTTTCAGTATAACAGACGGAGATAGCATAGTGGATTCATTTGGAATGGAATTAATTACATCTTGGAATGAGAATATGTGTGTGTCCCAATCAATATGTCTTTTGTGGCAGTATATTCTACACAGTTTACCAATTTCTTTCATTAATCGTTCACAAGGGTTCGAAGAAGCATGGTACTTGGATATATAGATCGGAGAAATGTTTCTAGCTCGTAACATGCGTGTCCACATAGCAGAACGAAATTGTGATCCATTATCGGAAATTACTCTCATCACATGCCCTACATGAAATAGAAAAGGTTTTACAAATGCTTTCGAAACAGATTTAGCAGTAGCTTTGCGTAACGGAGTGAAAGTAACAAATTTTGAAGCGAGTTCAACAGCGACAAAAATGTAGCAAAAACCTCTGTTAGTTCTCACGTTTTTCCATGTTGGTAAAATAACAGTTCTGTCTCAGTATAAGAAAACATTTTCTGCCTCCGTAATGTGCGTAACTTAAATGAGTATACCATATTAATTTGTTAACCAGTTCGTCAGGAGTGCATAATAACTAATTGTTGCTGTCTGGATGAGAGCGGCGAAACAGAATGTCATTGCGTACAATGTAGTGGTTTCTAATCGTAACATTGTTCTTATCTTGCCAAAGGTGTTTAATTTCTTTCCACACATTGTCTTTACTTTGCTCTTCTGCTATGTCCTGTAATGACGATGAAATAAAATTTTCAAATGCAACTTGCTGAATGTACATAACGCTGAAATTTGCTTTGCAGAAGTTGGTTGCGACGTCTTGCTGATTGTTGCTGAGAGAACGAGATAATGCATCTGCTATAACATTTTGTGTGCCGGGAATGTGAACAATCGTAAAATTAAATTCCTGTAAATAAAGTTTCCATCTACTGAGTCTGTCGTGTGTAAATTTAGCCGAAAGTAAAAATTGTATCGTTCTGTGATCTGTGTAAACGGTGGTATGTCTGCCATAAAGAAAGTGCCGAAATCTCGTAAAAGCCCATACAACACATAACGTTTCCAGTTCTGTAACGGAATAATTTCGTTCAGCGGGTGACAAATGCGGCTTGCAAATGCGATGTTTTTAATTATTGTGCAGCCATCTTCTTCAATTTCCTGGAAAATGTGTACGCCTAAAGCGGTGTTGGAACTGTTGGTGGCAATGGAAAAATTTCTGCTAAGATCTGTGTGCGATAAAGGTGGTGCATTCAACAGAGCATGTTTCAAATAACATTCTCGTGAACAAAATTCTGCGTGTCAAAAGTAGTGTTTACGTTACTGGAATATGCAATCTGTGCTGTATCCGGTTAAATTCTATCGTACGTGTTATTATTTTCAGCAGGATTCTGTGGCATTTCAACTATTTGAACTGTACTATTATTTCTTCCTGACGTATTACGCTATGGATGACACCTATTGTCTGGTTCATTCATGATAATATGTTGTTGCTGATGTTGCTGCTGCTCATAAGATCAACTGTTATTAAATGTACGCTAAAAATTATACTCATTAATTTTACGTCTGTCGCAATAGTCATTTCTATACGGTGCAGTGCGATAGGAATTGAGATATTGTGTTTTCTGTACGTAGTTATTTCCTTGCTGCCGTGCGTTACTATTTGTTGGGGCTGAGACTATACGTGCACGCGGCGAAACATTAAAGTGTGTTTGACCTTGTAGACTGCATTGTTGGTTACGTACGCTAAGCGGCTGACTTTCATGCTATTGTGGTGAAAAACATCTATTGTTACTAAAATGTGGTTGCGACTGCTGAACATTTTGTACATACTGATGATTACTATTTTATTTGTTATTAAAATTCTCGTGATTGTCATTTCTAGAGTGCCTAATGAAAATTGTCACTTTCGGTAAAAAAAATTTGTCACATCGGGTAATCATTATATTTTACTTAATTCTAGGTAGAGCAATAGTTAAAGAGCTGTTTTGATAGATATAAAGGATAGTAGAAGAGAAGGCAGCAGTGCAGAAAACTAAAGATGAAACAGCACTACTACAGCTCGGGGCCCTATGCACGCTACGGCACATATTCATTAAAGCATAATGAATCCCCTGAGGTCATTTACGCGCTGCAAATAAACTTCAGCTTTTGCGTTCCAGGCAATGTCGGTAAAATTCCAAACACAAATTGCTGTATTCTTGCTAATTCTAATTTCTGCATAATAGGTAATGCTGATGAAAATACAATAGCAAATTGTCGTATCCAGTTCATAGCTAGTTTCTGAAATTCAGGTAAAGCGGTGAAAGTACAAAATAAATTGCCGTATACAGCTCAAAGCGTGTACCTGTGTTCTGTCATTATTAAATTCTTTAAATTTTCTTACTGACAGAAAATGCTTGTAATCAAAATTATCGTCTCTGTGTGATGGAACAGGTTCAGGATTATAAGAGAATCTGTTGAACTGTGGTTGTTCTGAATCTAAGTCCCGTACTTTCTGTAGATTACCCAAATTATACGCGTTGCGCGAGTCTGACAAATGTTCGCAAAGTGGCGTCTGCTGTGATGTGTTATTAACTGAAATACTTTTCATCTCTGTTACTTCTTGTTGTAAACTTGACAAATTTCTACGCAACGTGTTATTAGACGAATCGATCTCATTAATTGTCTGCTGTAAATTTTGAAATTCAGGTGTTTGATTAAATGAAACCGGTGAAGTATCGTCTGATTTGCTGTCATTATTACTTTCAATAGCGTCAATACGACTGGCCAATTCATCACATTTTTCAGTCAGTATTTTTACCTGATCATCGGTTTTAGAATCAGAGGTATTAATCTGTTTTTGCAACTTACGTGTAGTTTCGTTCAGTCTTTTAACGTCAGCTTTGACGACATCGGAATCCTGTGTTAGTTCTAATTGTTCAAATCTGTCTGTCACTATCTGAATATCTGCTGTGTGTGTATCTGTCTTTGATTTAAGATCAGCAATTTCATCACGTAATTCCGCGTTCAACTGTTCGATGGTATTAATTTTGTCGGACACTGTAGCAATATTGTTATCTACGTATGTTTTTGCTTTCGCAAACATTTTACGTTTGTCTACTTGTCTCTGTGCAGTGATTGTTTCCATTACTTGACGTTTTACTTTATTTTGGCCCTGAATAAATTTGCGGAAACGCGTATACTGTTTTGTATGTGAAGATTAAAGCGTTCGTTAATTTGAGAGTTCTGTTGTTCGAATTTCACGTCTATCATTGCGTCCATTGTACGCGAAAGTTCTGCTGTCATTGCTTTAAATTCGTCGGGTAATTGTGTAGCTTTTTCAGAGCATTGTTTAGCAACTCCGCTAATTTCGTCTCTAAGTGTTTCTGTTGCAGCTGTTTGCATTTCCCTTAATTCCTGAGCAACAGACCTGATTTCTTCGCTACTTTTTCTTGAACAAGCCTCAATTTACTCGCGTAACTGTTCCTTAGTATCATGACACTGCGCGGCAACGGCTGTAATCTGCTCGCTAAGCTGTCTAGAATTGTTGTCTAATTTTTCATTAAGGTTGTCATGTTTTTCATTAAGCTGTTTGATCTGTTCACTAAGCTGTCTAGAATTGTTGTCTAATTTTTCATTTAAGTATTGTTTGAGATTTTCGTTATCTTGTTTGTTCTGTTCTCTAAGTTGTCTGAAATCTACACTCTGTTGTCTGACCTGTTCACTAAGTTTGTCTTGTTTTTCATTATTATTGTCTAGTTTTTTATCAAATTGTTTAAAAAATGTCATAATTTGATCCAACCCAATATTACCTACTCCATTCTCTTTACTGTTTGATGATGTATTTGCGATTGTCGCGTTTTGTGTGACCATTTGGTCATTCTGTGATTTACAAAAAGGTTTGCCAGTTGAATGTACACTGTCGGTCACTATTTGGTAACTAAATAAATCCGTCCTACTTTGAATATCCTGTTCATTTTCATTACAAAAATTTGTCTGTACGTTACTTGAATTTTCCAAACCGGGTGTGTTAAGCTGGGCGGCGCTCATTACAATAGAGCTCCCTGCGTCATCAACTGTCGTCAAATCAACGGAGGACATCACCGGGTTCGTTTGTTCATCATTAAGGTCTACATCATTATTAATGTTTTGAACGCACTGATTGTCAGTGAACGCAGGATTGTCATCATTATACTGCGTGTCACTAGTACTATCGGTGAAGTTGCTTAAGTCGGTAATTTCATTCAAAATACCTCGCGATGCACTATTCACAGTCTTTCGCGGCATTTTTACAACAGTCAAAATTATTCACAAAACAAATAATCACAATGCAAAAGCAACAAACACAAATACAACAGAGCAAACTGCTAACTCGCGACAGCACTGAACTGCAACTGCCCTCTCGCGCTACTGCCTCGCAACTTCTAACTCGCGACTGAACTGCACTCTCGCGCAGTCAAGCGCAGACTAGCAACTCTCTGGTCAAAGATTTTATCATGCCTCACCATCGCTGCTACATAACATACGTGTTTCACCCTGAAAGATCATTCTGAATAAAAAAAGGAAAAATTCTTACCTCAATGAAGTCGCCGGATATATCTGCTCTTACAGTAAACTTTTCCGGCACAGCTCTGTGCAATGCTGGCCGACCTATCTGTCATTTATGAAAGGAAGCAACTGATTTTTCTATTGCAATAATCGGGATGATCATGGATGTGAGAAATTAGTAAATTCTTTAAATTGAAATGAATGGTTGTTAAAAGTTACTTTTTATGAGGAAGATTATTATTGCGAGAGTTTTAAAACATTTACATGCGACTTGAGATAACATTACTACATATGCGCGAGGCTGCTTTTTACCTTATACAATAATACTCAGGCTCCGACATCGCTGCACCGCGACGGGGCCAGCCAACACGATACACCATACCAGACCAGAGCAGACTCCAGACTAGCAACAACTTACTGCTACAGCTACACAGTTCCTATTGCAGTCAACATTGCTCTCTGGTCAGAGACCTTGCATATCGCAGGCAGCGCATGGGCAATACATCGAAATTACATCTGCTCGGACCTCTTACATAATCCTCCACTGGGGGGGGGGGGGGGGGGGGGGGGGGGGCAAAAGTTTGGCAGCAATGGTGAGTCAACTGGACTTGCCATGAGCAACAAATTTTTCTAAAATTTACTTAATTAACTAAGTTTACAGATATATATATATATATATATATATATATATATATATATATATATATATATATATATATATATATAAGTGCAGAACATGAAATGAAATAGAGTGCACATGCACTGAGTACAGAACATATCAAGCAATGACAAAATATATACGCAATGAGTACAAAACACATTAACAAATGACATAAAGTGCACACGCACTGTATATATTTTTTACCATTTTACAAGAACTAGGATACGCAATGGGTGCAAAACATATTAATAAATGACATAAAGTGCACACCCACTGTATATATTTTTTACCATTTTACAAGAACTAGGATACACAATGAGTACAAAACATATTAATAAATGACATAAAGTGCACATGCACTATATATATATATATATATATATATATATATATATATATATATATATACCATTTTATAAGAACTAGGGAAGGAAAGGGAAGGATTGCATCATGGTTGTAGCACAGTAGGTTGCATGTAGCTGCACTGAAAGTCCATATCTTTCTACAGAAGCACAACACCAAGTGAGACAATCTGAAGTTCTCTTCCCTGAAGTATTAATCAATGTAGCCAAGACACTGAAATGTTGTATTAATATTCAATGTTATCATTTTAGTAGTACATTAGGTACACCAAACAGTGGGACCATAATAACATCTCCATCGTTCAAGGTGGTGGACAGCATGATGTGTCAACACCACATTCTTGTAAGGTACACCAACGTAGAATTAGTGCAAAAACCAAATATAGTGCTCCATGATCATGAGGGTAGACAGGACAAACGGATATTGCAGTAATTTCTGGTAATTAGGTCAGAAGGTGAAGGACATTAGGTCTTATGCTAGTCATCATAGAGAATTACACTAGTCTATCAACCGATTTGAGTAATTGTTGGCACTCATTGCCTAGTTACTAAACATTTCTGTACTATGTATGGAGTATTACAGAACATTATTCATAAGTCATCTGATTACACTAAATATTGGCACTCATTGGCCAGTTACAAACCATATTTATGCATTGTTCAGAAGTCATCATTCAAAGCAAGAGTTAATTAATGGCATAGCATTAACATAATTCATCTAGTTATAGTAATCATTGGCACTCATTGGCCAGTTACAAACCATTTTTATGCATTATTCGGAAGTCATCATTCAAAACAGGAGTAAATGAGTGTAGCATTAAGCTACTGGTTTTCATATATGATATCATGTAAGTGATATAAGACAAATTTAAAAATATAAAAAAAACCGTGGCATTCATTGGCCAGTTACAAAGTATTCATATACTTTTATAAAACATTATTCAGTATTATTCAGAAGTCATCATTAAAAATGAGAGTTAATTATTGGCATAGCATTTATAGAGTATAACAAAAATATTATTTACAGAAATTATTGGCATAGCAGTTATGCATTATTACAAAACATCATTCAGTATTACTCAGAACTCATCATTCAAGTGACATAGGACATATTTAAAATGTAACACACTATAACTATTACTCAAGGTCTGTGGTTAGAAAACATTATTCAGTATTACTCAGAACTCATCATTCAAGTGACATAAGACATATTTAAAATGCAACACATTGCAACTATTACTCAAGGTCTGTGGTCCAATAATACATAGACATAATGTATTCCATACATCTGAGAAATCTGAATAATATTTAGTACTATAAATATCTCTTAAACTGGTGAGCATTATTTAGGACTGGTAATACATTTTTTTTCTGCAAGCAATGCATTGCGTTGGGATCGATAATTAATTGCTGGGGCATGAAAACATTTGCTTTTGACTTATTGCTGCAAATAACGATTAATAACGTCATTCGTCATGAGTCAGCTGTAGCAAGGTTATGAAAAAAGTAAAGTGATCACATTCATGAATGACACACACAAATGGGTAAAAAAATGCAAGTACTAGAACAGGTTTAATAACTAACTGCTTATAGCACATTAATTTCATGAATAGCTTCTCCTGGAAAGAATACAAAATGGATTATTCAGCTGAAAGAAGAAACGCATATTATGCTGAAAAGTAGTGAACTTCGAATTAACAGGTAATGAAACGTGTACTCAATATGAAATTACTCTAGCTGTCCTTTCCAAAACATTCAGTCATTATACCATGCGATAGAAGACATACTGTCAAAACGAACTGCAACAAATACTTAAATAACTACATAGCATCTCTTAACTAATAGTAAATACATAAACTTCATCATTATTATCATCTGTAAAGAAAAACTTCATTATTAATATTACCATAACTTCATCACTATCATCAGCTGCAAAGAAAACTTCATTATTCATATTAGCATATTCTTCATTTCTTCATATAACTATTCATCATCATTCATTGTCATCTGCAAAAAAGACACTTCATTATTTTTTATTCATATTACCATTTACTTCATATAACTATTCATAGTATAGAGTTTCTTATTTCTAGCATATTTCATGACTAAAACTAAGATGTGTAGTTCTGTCTGACAGCCTGCATCAATCGCCTCGTACTCTGAAAGAAAAAAAAAAATTTAAGACTGCTATCATACGATGTGTATAGTATATTCTTGTTAATGCTTGTTAATTCTGATCCATTTACTCTTCATCACAAGGTATTCCATTTTCTTTCGTTCATTCCGAAGGTCAAATTCCCATTTCATAGTAATCCACTGTGGTTTGTTTAATTTATTTCTTTTACACGTTATTGCTTTCTGAAAATGATGAATAAGGATTAATATCTTGCATTTACATCATATACCCATTAAATAAAAACTTGTTTCTAGTGATATAATTAAGCATACAGAATAGCATGACAGAAAACGTATTATGTCAAAAACATAGACAGTTTTGAAGTGCAAAAAATGTACACAGAGTATCATAATGTAGTAGTAAAAAAATGTAAAATAGTCACGATGTTGAGATATCATAGTAAGGCAAAATGTCAAAGTCAACTGGTGTTTGTTATATCTTAAAGATTTCGTAGTGCATACAAACAAAACAGGAAAACAATCATACATACACGAAAAATTGAAAATGAGCATGGTCTGATATATAACGACAAGAAAAGCGACCTGCTAACCTTACTTTGCCGGGCACTTGCCAGGAAAAAATACGATAATCATCAGTAAGTGTTCATATAAATATCTGCAAATGGCATTACAGTGCGACAAATCATAAAGTATGTTCATTCAATAAAGGGTTTAATATTAGAGACATGGTGATTGTCTTTACTTTTTCTGGTTCTCAGAGTTTCGACGTGTACTACCTTGGGGTGAGGAATGCTGCGAATTCGATACCGACCTGCGTATAAAAGCTAAAATTTACTGCATCTACTCTTTCCTCTGTTGGATAAATAATGTGTGCGTACTAATATCTTCTGTCCAATGTGAAGTCACGGCGTGTAAAAACCTGTTTTTGCTGTCTTCTCCGGCGCTCTGCGGCACGTTTGATGTTGTTCAGCGCAATGTCAATTATTTCATGGTGTCGTAGTCGACGAGATGTAGGAAAGGATACTAATTCTTTAATTTTGTTAGGTGGTTCAACATTTTTTTATAGCAGTATATTCTACATAGTTTACCAATTTCTTTCATTAGTCGTTCACAAGGGTTCGAAGAAGCGTGATACCTGGATATATAGATCGGAGAAATGTTTCTCGTTCGTAACATACGTGTCCCTATAGCAGATCGAAACTGTGGTCCATTGTCGGAAATTACTTTCAATACATGCCCTACATAAAATAGAAAATGTTTTACAAATGCTTTCGAAACAGATTTAGCAGTAGCTTTGCGTAACGGAGTGAAGGTAACAAATTTCGAAGTGAGTTCAACAGCGACAAAGATGTAGCAAAAACCTCTATTAGATCCCAGAATCGGACCAAAAATGTCTACAGCGGCCATGTGTCTCAATTTAACAGGTACAATGGGATGTAACGGAGAAATATGTGAGGTCGTGTCTGACTTAGCTTTCTGGCAGATTTTACATGACGCTAAAACTCGTCGTATACGTTTCTCCATGTTGGCAAAATAATAGTTCTGTCTCAGTATAAGAAAACATTTTCTGGCTCCATAATGTGCGTAACTTAAATGAGTATACCAAATTAAATTGTTAACCAGTTCGTCAGGTATACGTAGCAACCAGTTGTTACTGTCAGGGTGAGAGCGGCGAAACAGAATGTTATTGCGTACAGTGTAATGGTTTCTGATGGTAACATTATTCTTGTCTTGCCAAAGCTGTTTAATTTCTTTCCACGCGTTGTCTTTGCTCTGCTCTTGTGCTATATCTCGTAATGACGACGAAATGAAATTGTCAAATGCAACTTGTTGAATATACATGACGCTAAAATTTGCTTGGCAGAAGTTGGTTGCGATGTCTTGCTGATTGTTGCTGAGAGAACGAGATAGTGCGTCTGCTACAATATTTTGTATACCGGGAATGTGAACAACTGTACAATTAAATTCCTGCAAATAAAGTTTCCATCTGCTTAATCTGTCGTGTGTAAATTTTGCGGAAAGTAAAAATTGTATAACGAAAATGCCTGAATCTCGTAAATGCCCATACAACACATAATGTTTCAAGTTCTGTGACAGAATAATTGCGTTCAGCAGGTGACAGAATGCGACTCGCAAAGGCGATGTTTTTAATTACTGTAGAATCATCTTCTTCAATTTCCTGAAAAATATGTACGCCTAAAGCGGTGTTAGAACTGTCGGTGGCAATGGAAAAATTTCTAGTGAGATCTGGATGTGATAAAAGTCGTGCATTCAACAAAGCTTGTTTCAGATTGACAAATTCAGAATGTGCTTGGCTATCCCAGGACCAAATAGTGTTTTTACCTGTCAATTGACATAATCTAGGGGTGTCTAAAGCAGAGTAATGAATAAATTTACGAAAAAAGTTAATTAAACCCAAAAAGCTGCGTAGTTGTTTCTTCGTCGTAGGTACAGTAATGTCACGTAAAGCCTGAAGTTTTTCCGTGTCAGGCGCAATGCCTTCTGCTGAAAGTACATGTCCAAGAAATTTTATAGAAGTTTTGCCAAAGTGTGATTTGCTAAGATTAACTGCGAGTCCTTGTGCACGAAAAGTTTGCAACAATTGTTCAAGAATCAGATTGTGATCAGACCAGTTAGCTTCTGCAATAATAATGTCGTCTACATACGTTGTGATTCTGTCTTTTAGTTCTGTCGGAAGTATAGTATTCAAACCGTGAATAAATGCTGCTGAAGAAATAGTTAAGCCGAACGGTAATTTACAAAATTGATAACAGTCACCAAAACAGAGAAAAGCCGTGTACTTTCTGCAGTTCGGATGGAGCTGAATTTACCAAAATCCCGATTTCAAATCTAATGTGGAATAAATAGCAGTACCATGAAATTTCTGTAGAAGTTCTTCTAGTGTCTGTGGGCGATCTGTTTCATTAATAATAATGTCATTGATGTGACGCGAATCAAGTACGAGTCGAAGTGAACCATCCTTTTTCTTAACAATATGGAGCGGGTTTATGTACGGACTAACTGCCGGTTCAATAATTCCTTGGTCAAGCAAAGCTTGCAATTCTTTCTTAACTTGTTCTCTGTGAATATACGGAATGGGATAATGTTTGGCTTTAAATGTGTCGTGCTGTTTAACTTGATTTTCATACATAAAACCGGACAATAGTACCACGGACGTTGTCAAAAACTGGAGCTTGCTGTAAAAGAATTTTGCATAGCTCTGAACGTTCGTCGTCTGTATTTGCATTGCTCTGTTTAACTTTATCAGAAATCATCTGTATAACGTCATAGTCGGCTTCGTCTGCAGTATTATAGATGTGTACGTACGTATCTGTGAACAATGTGGAATGACAGTCTATGTTACGTGATGCAGAAATGACCTCTGTACGATTAATTGTTTGTTCTTCTGCAGATAAAGAGTGCTGAAATTCTAAAGTCAGTTGTACATTTTCATCCTTTAACATTAAATAGGAATTTTGAAAGTCAATAATTGCGTCGTGTTGTACTAGAAAATTCGTACCTAAAATAACGTCTGTTGTCAATAAGGGAACAATTCAAAAATTTGAGTGAAACGTATGACCTGCAATACAAAACGATAAGTGTGTTTGTAATTTTACATCTACTCCTTTACCAGATACTGCTCCTTTACTTTAGTTTTGCGTAATGGTAACGTAGGATAGATATTCTTTTTGTTACATTCGTTGAAAGTTTCCTCACCTGACATAGGTGATCCAGAATCGATTACTGCAGAAAATTTGGATGATCCAATCTTTACTTCAATGACAGAGTGTGAAATGGTTTTTTGAATAACCGGTTTTTCCTGCAAAAGAGTGTCTCGGATGTCAAAAGTAATAACATTTTCGTGAACAAGATTCTGTGTGTCAAAAGTATTGCTTGCGTTGCTGGAAGATGCAGCCTGTACTGTATCTAGTAAAATTCTATCTGACGTGCTATTATTTGCGGGAGGATGCTGTGGCATTTCGACTATTTGTACTGTTCTGTTATTTTGTCCTGACGCATTAGGTTCGGGATGATACCGACTGTCTGGTTCATTCATGATAATCTGTTGTTGCGGATGATTTTGCTGCTGGTAAGACCGACTGTTATTAAACGTAAGCTGAAAATTGTGCTCATTACTTTTACGTCTGTCATGATAGTCATTTCTATACGGTGCATTGCGATATGAGTTGAAATGGTATGTTTTCTGTACGTACTGATTTCCTTGTTGCTGTGTGTTACTGTTTGGCGGAGCCGACGCTATACGTGTAGGCGGCGAAACATTAAAGCTTGGTTGACCTTGCACATTACATTGTTGGTTAGGTATGCTAACCGGTTGGTTTTGTTGCTGCTGTTGGGAAAAATCCTCTATTGTTACCAAAATGTGGTTCCTGTTGCTGATAATTTTGACGATACTGATAATTAAAATTTTGCCTGTTACTGAAGTACTGTTGGTTGTCGTTCCTGGAGCGTCTATGACCTTTGCTATTGAAATAGCGTGGCTGATCGTAATTACTGTTTGTTGGTTGGCCTTGGTTATGATGTGAAAAATTTTTGTTTATGAAGGAATAATCTGATTGCTGAACTTCCAAAAGCTGTAACAGATCTCTAAATGCCGAAATATTTTCTTTCTGCTGACCTGTTAAATGTGATACTCTTAACGATCGTGGTAATTTAGAAATACATAATTGGATAAGTGCAGATTCACTGTATGGCTCACTTAAGTACTGGTTTTGTTGGACCATGTGTTCAAAAAATTGCGTGACAGTGGAGAAATTTGAGTTCTCATAATTCGGTAAACTAATTAATTGATCCTTGATACCGCGCTGTGTCGTCTTCGACCAATACGCTGACAGAAAAGCATTCTGAAATTCTTCTACCGAATATCATTGTCTCGCGATCGGTCTCATACGAGTTGCCGGTTCGCCTTCCAAGAAACTGCAATTAAATTAAAGGTTGTGTGTTACGGGCCAAGTTGGTGGAAAAGCAAAGTTAATTGTTGTATCCAATCCAAGGGGTGACTCTGTGTTCTGTCATTTTTAAATACTTTAAATTTTCTCACGGATAGAAAGTGCTTGTAATCAAAATTATCGTCTGTGTATGTCTGAACAGGTTCAGAATTGTATGATAATCTGTTTGTCTGTGACTGTTCGGAATCTAACTCACGTACTCTCTGTGAATTACCTAAATTATACTGGCTGTGTGAGTCTGACAAATGTTCGGAAAGTGGCGTATGCTGTGATGTGTTAAAGGCTGAAATATTTTTCATCTCCGTCACTTCGTGCTGTAAAGATGAGAATTTTCTACGTGATGTATTATTAGACGAACCTATCTCACTGATCGTCTGCTGTAAATTTTGGAATTCGGGTGTTTGATTAAACGAAACTGGTGACGTATCGTCTGATTTGGTGTCATTATTACTTTCGATAACGTCAATACGACTGGCCAATTCATCATATTTTTCAGTCAGTGCTATTACCTGATCATCGTTTTTAGTATCACAAGCATTAATTTGTTTTTGTATTTTACGTGTGGTTTTGTTCAATTTTTTAACGTCTGCTTTGATGGCATCGGGATCCTGTATTAGTTCCAACTTTTCAAGTCTGTTGGTCATTGTCTGAAAGTCTAATGTGTGTGTGTCTGTTTTTGTTTTAAGATCGGAGATTTCATCATGCAATTCGGTGTTGAACTGTTTGATTTCGTCTGATACTGTAGCAATATTGTTGTCTACGTATGTTTTTGCTTTCGTAAACAATTTACGCTTATCTTCCTGTCTTTGTGTAGAAATTGTTTCCATGACATGTTGCTTTACATTATTCTGTTCCTGTATAAATTTACTGTAACGCGTTTCACTGTTTTGTAGGTGGTGATTAAAACGTTCGTCAATTTGGCTGTTCTGTTGGTCAAATTTCGCGTCTACTTTCGCATCCAGTGTGCGTGAAAGTTCTGCTGACATTAATTTAAACTCGTCGCGTAACTGTGTTGCGTTTTCAGAACATTGTTAAGCGACTGCACTAATTTCGTCTCTAAGTAATTTTGTTGTGGTTGCATGTGTATTACTTAATTCTTGAGCCACAGATCTAATTTCTTCACAACTGCTCCTAGCACAAGCCTAAATCTCCTCACGTAATTGTTCTTTAGTATCATGACATTGCGCGGCAGCGGCTGTAACCTGTTCACTAAGTTGTTTGTTCTGTTCATTAAGTTGTTTGAAATTGGTATCTTGCTTATCATTCGACTGTTTGGAATTGCTGTCTAGTTTTTCATTAAGTTGTTGTTTGAGATTTTCATTATTTTCATTAATTTGTTGTTTGAGGTTTTCATTAAGTTGTAGCATCTTCGCGAGAAAAATTTATCTGTTCACTATGCAAATTTTGCAAACCGGGTGTGTCAAACTGGGCAGCGTTCATTGTATCGGAACGTGCCGCGTCATCAATTGTTAAATTTACTGTGGACATAATTGAATTTGTTTGCCCATCATTAGGATTTAACTCAATAGTAGTGATCGACAGGCACTGATTATCTGTAATTAGGGGATTATCATTATTACACTGAGTGTCGCAAGTATTATCGGTCAAATTATTCGAGTCGGCTATTTCACTCATTGTACATCGCGATGTACTGTTAACAGTTTTTCGCGGCATTTTTCACAAATCAAAATTAAGCACAAAATGAAACAAAGACAAAGCGAAATGGAACAAACACAATTACAACAAAGAGCAATAAATTGCCGATGATCTGTGAAAGAAAAAGTGACAAATTAGTAAATGCGTTGCGCCAGATGGAAACTACATTTGAGTAAATAAGAGCAGATATATTCGTTCTGATTTAATCTAAGCTCAAAATTCATTCACATTTAGCGTAACCTCAAAACAGAAAATATTAACATAAATAATATTCACGTTTAGTGTGAGCTCAAAACAAAAATTCCTAAACCTCTCAACACTAAAAATTATAATTATGTCGTTCACAATCAGTTTAACGTCCAAAAAAAAATATTAATTCAGTAACCTGGTAATAAAACAATGTAACTAACCTCTCAATTAAATTGTCGCTCACTTATGACTTTTCAATAATTCACTGTGAATTTAACCTGGTAAATTTTGGACGACAGCAGTGCTGCGTGATGGCCCTGAAAGATCATTCTGAATAAAAAAAGGAAAAATTCTTACCTCAATGAAGTCGCCGGATATATCTGCTCTTACAGTAAATTTTTCCGGTACAGCTCTGTGCAATGCTGGCCGACCTATCTGTCATTTATGAGAGGAAGCAACTGATTTTTCTATTGCAATAATCGGGATGATCATGGATGTGAGAAATTAGTAAATTCTTTAAATTGAAATGAATGGTTGTTAAAAGTTACTTTTTATGAGGAAGATTATTATTACGAGAGTTTTAAAACATTTACATGCGACTTGAGATAACATTACTACATATGCGCGAGGCTGCTTTTTACCTTATACAATAATACTCAGGCTCCGACATCGCTGCACCGCGACGGGGCCAGCCAACACGATACACCATACCAGACCAGAGCAGACTCCAGACTAGCAACAACTTACTACTACAGCTACACAGTTCCTATTGCAGTCAACATTGCTCTCTGGTCAGAGACCTTGCATATCGCAGGCAGCGCATGAGCAATACATCGAAATTACATCTGCTCGGACCTCTTACAAGGCCTCCTATTTTTTTATAAGTAGATAGATCTGTTTATTTCTACAATGGTTTAGATCAGTTTACAGCTTGAACATTTAGCTATTTTTCGACATAATCACCATTTCTGTCGATGCATTTATGTAGACGCTGTGGCAGTTTTTGTATGCCCATGTCATACCAGCTCGACGCCATGCCGTTCAGAGAGTTATGAACCTCTTCTTCACCTCGTCGTCGGAGCTGAATCGCTGGGCCCACAACTAACGCTGACAAGTGCTGTGAGACTCTGAAAAAACTCAAACGGGCAATCCAGAACTGGAGAAGAGGAATTTTGAGCAACGGCGTACACATTCTCAACGACAACGCTCGCCTACACATCGCTCGGCAAACCGTTGCTCTCCTGCAACAGTTTAAGTGGAGCATAATCACCCACCCACCCTATAGGCCTGACTTGACGCCCAGAGACTATCACCTGTTCCCTAGGTTAAAAGAACAGTTGGCCGGAAAGCGATTCAGCTCCGACGACGAGGTGAAGGAAGAGGTTCGCCACTTTCTGAACAACATGGCGGCAAGCTGGTATGACATGGGCATACAAAAACTGCCACAGCGTCTAGAAAAATGCATGAACAGAAATTGTGATTATATCGAAAAATAGCTAAATGTTCAGGCTGTAAACTGATGTAAATCATTACAGAAATAAACAGGTCTATGTACTTATAAAAAAAATAGGAGGCCTTACTTTTGGGATTACCCTCGAAATATGTAAGAGTAAAAATACCTCGCATTTTCGCTTCTCGTATCGAATCCCACTGCACGAGGGACTTGTTCGGCAGCATTTAGAAAGAAATTCAGGTTCCTTCTTCTTTCCTACACGAACGATTTCAAACAAAAACCGAACAAAGCTTGAAAGATACCCCTACAACATCC